>NC_053392.1:113712652-115193485 GCF_905171765.1 Bufo bufo
AAACATTAAGTTGAGGGTTCCCTCCTGGAAATTGGGTCCCAAGTTTATTGGACCTCCTCCTCATCCTCGTCCTCCTCGTCCTCCAGTAGTGGGCCCTGTCTGGCCACATTTGTACCTGGCCTCTGCTGTTGCAAAAACCTTCCTCTGAGTCATTTCGAAGAGACTGGCCTGAAAGTGCTAAAAATGACCCCTCTTCCTCCTGGGCCACCTCCTCTTCCATCATCGCCCTAAGTGTTTTCTCAAGGAGACATAGAAGTGGTATTGTAACGCTGATAACGGCGTCATCGCCACTGGCCATGTTGGTGGAGTACTCGAAACAGCGCAACAGGGCACACAGGTCTCGCATGGAGGCCCAGTCATTGGTGGTGAAGTGGGGCTGATCCGCAGTGCGACTGACCCGTGCGTGCTGCAGCTGAAACTCCACTATGGCCTGCTGCTGCTCGCACAGTCTGTCCAGCATGTGCAAGGTGGAGTTCCACCTGGTGGGCACGTCGCATATGAGGCGGTGAGCGGGAAGGCCGAAGTTACGCTGTAGCGCAGACAGGCGAGCAGCGGCAGGGTGTGAACGCCGGAAGCGCGAACAGACGGCCCGCACTTTATGCAGCAGCTCAGACATGTCGGGGTAGTTGTGAATGAACTTCTGCACCACCAAATTCAGCACATGCGCCAGGCAAGGGATGTGCGTCAAACCGGCTAGTCCCAGAGCTGCAACGAGATTTCGCCCATTATCGCACACCACCAGGCCAGGCTTGAGGCTCACCGACAGCAACCACTCGTCGGTCTGTTGTTCTATACCCCGCCACAACTCCTGTACGGTGTGGGGCTTGTCCCCCAAACATATGAGTTTCAGAACGGCCTGCTGACGTTTACCCCGGGCTGTGCTGAAGTTGGTGGTGAAGGTGTGTGGCTGACTGGATGAGCAGGTGGAAGAAGAGGAGGAGAAAGCTGAGTAGGAGGAGGAGGAGACAGGAGGCAAAGAATGTTGCCCTGCGATCCTTGGCCGCGGAAGGACGTGCGCCAAACAGCTCTCCGCCTGGGGCCCAGCCGCCACTACATTTACCCAGTGTGCAGTTAGGGAGATATAGCGTCCCTGGCCGTGCTTACTGGTCCACGTATCTGTGGTTAGGTGGACCTTGCCACAGATGGCGTTGTGCAGTGCACACTTGATTTTATCGGATACTTGGTTGTGCAGAGAAGGCACGGCTCTCTTGGAGAAGTAGTGCCGGCTGGGAACAACATACTGTGGGACAGCAAGCGACATGAGCTGTTTGAAGCTGTCTGTGTCCACCAGCCTAAATGACAGCATTTCATAGGCCAGTAGTTTAGAAATGCTGGCATTCAGGGCCAGGGATCGAGGGTGGCTAGGTGGGAGTTTACTCTTTCTCTCAAATGTTTGTGAGATGGAGAGCTGAACGCTGCCGTGTGACATGGTTGAGATGCTTGGTGACGCAGGTGGTGGTGTTGGTGGTACATCCCATGTTTGCTGGGCGGCAAGTGCCAACGTCCCTCCAGAGGCGGAGGAAGAGGCCGAGGCGGCGGCAGCAGCAGAAGAGGTACCAGGGGGAGCCTGAGTGCCTTCCTTGTTTTTAAGGTGTTTACTCCTCTGCAGTTCATGCTTTGCATGCAGGTGCCTGGTCATGCAGGTTGTGCTAAGGTTCAGAACGTTAATGCCTCGCTTCAGGTTCTGATGGCACAGCGTGCAAACCACTCGGGTCTTGTCGTCAGCACATTGTTTGAGGAAGTGCCATGCCAGGGAACTCCTTGAAGCTGCCTTTGGGGTGCTCGGTTTTAGATGGCGGCGGTCAGTAGCAGGCGGAGTCTCTTGGCGGCGGGTGTTCTGATTTTGCCCACTGCTCCCTCTTTTGCTACGCTGTTGGCTCGGTCTCACCACTGCCTCTTCCTCTGAACTGTGAAAGTCAGTGGCACGACCTTCATTCCATGTGGGGTCTAGGACCTCATCGTTCCCTGCATCGTCTTCCACCCAGTCTTGATCCCTGACCTCCTGTTCAGTCTGCACACTGCAGAAAGACGCAGCAGTTGGCACCTGTGTTTCGTCATCATCAAAGACGTGCTGAGGTGGTATTCCCATGTCCTCATCATCAGGAAACATAAGTGGTTATGCGTTAGTGCATTCTATCTCTTCCACCCCTGGGAAGGGCTAGGTGGATGCCCTTGGGAAACCCTGGCAGCAGAGTCTTCAAACAGCATAAGAGACTGCTGCATAACTTGAGGCTCAGACAGTTTCCCTGATATGCATGGGGGTGATGTGACAGACTGATGGGCTTGGTTTTCATGCGCCATCTGTGCGCTTTCTGCAGAAGACTGGGTGGGAGATAATGTGAACGTGCTGGATGCACTGTCGGCCACCCAATTGACTAATGCCTGTACCTGCTCAGGCCTTACCATCCTTAGAACGGCATTGGGCCCCACCAAATATCCCTGTAAATTCTGGCGGCTACTGGGACCTGAGGTAGTTGGTACACTAGGACGTGTGGCTGTGGCAGAACGGCCACGTCCTCTCCCAGCACCAGAGGGTCCACTAACACCACCACGACCATGTCCACGTCCGCGTCCCTTACTAGATGTTTTCCTCATTGTTACCGTTCACCACAATAAGAAAAATATGTATTGAATTAAAATTCAGGCCTTTTTTTTACAGACACCTAACACTATCTAGACAAAATGACTGGGCACACCTAAAGATATTTGGTAACTGGTGTTTATTTATTAAAGACAAATAAAGTAATGAAATTGAAAATATCAGAAATAAAGTTGCGACAGTAAAAGGTATATAACGTTTGCACGTTTGAGTGATACTTCATATAAAGATTCTATATATTTGTAGTTGACGTGCGCATTAATCACTAGATGGTAGCGGTACTGCCTGTGACCAATAGCTTCACTCAAACACAAATAGACAGATTGATGCGTGAAAAATGAACTAGCATAAAAGCAACAATCTAATGTCAATTAAAATACAATACAATGTATACAATAATGGTCTAAATGAAAGTATTGATAAGGATATAAGCCGCGGACATAAGATAAAATATAGGAGAAAATCAAAAACACTCCTGCGCTCCCATACAAAAAAATCTACCAACCTATAGTTGAAGGTCCGCTGCACAGTGTATATAATGGGCTTTGCTGCTGACGCCCAGGGTACAAAATTGATTAAATGTTGATTTACCTTACGGTAAAAGCTTACACTGGCGCTGGTAGGTAGAAATGTGACACATAAAATACAGTGGCTGGATGAATATTCCGATTTAGTAAAAGATGGATATCATTGACAATCCAATGAATTAATCACCGCAATGATAATTACCTTTTCTCTGGATGTGGGCTGGAGAAATAGTCTAAGTTCTTTAAATATTTGCACGGTTCCCGTTCCTGTGTGTAGAGGGGTGTGAAGAGAGGCAAGAACTTCACTGCTCACCTGCTAGCATTCACACTGCTCCGGCCGGTAGCTGCGTGGTGCGAGGGAGCAGACTATGGTTTCGGCGTCCAGGATTTTCTGTGCGTGTGACGTCACCGCGAAGTACTACTGGTGCTTGAATCTAATATACCCTTTTAGGGATAGATTTAAAGTAGGCCTGATACAGCAGAAACCACTAATTTTGAGAATTGCAAATTTGGGAATTGTTTTTCAACCCAGAACAAAAGCTGTGCTTTGACGGTCACAAACAATAACTTGACCAGCTAAAACAGTACAGATTTGGTTGAATATAAATGTGAGGCCTATTTTTTAGGCGCTGGGTGACAGGCTCAACTTGCCCCTGATGTAGTATATGTCCAAAAAATAACCACACTATTGATGGTTAAATGCACTTGATGAAAGCTTGACCCTGATGTAGGATATAGCAAAAAATAACCACACTATTGATGGTTAAATGTACTTGGTGGTAGCTTGTGCTGGCGCACCACAAGCCACACAATGGCCGCCGATCACCCCAGAAAAAAAGTTATATAAAAACGCTCTGGGCAGCCTAAAAACAATGAGCAACTGAATATCAGCACTTCAATGATCCACAGCTGGAGATCGATCACTGAATGAAGTCTTTTGGAGGAGTTAATCTGCCTAATCTCGCCCTAACGTCGCAGCTGCAACCTCTCCCTACGCTTGTATCAGCAGAGTGACGTGCAGCGCTACGTGACCCAAGCTTATATAGAGGTTGGGTCACATGCTGCACTGGCCAATCACAGCCATGCCAATAGTAGGCATGGCTGTGATGGCCTCTTGGGGCAAGTAGTATGATGCTTGTTGATTGGCTGCTTTGCATAATGTTGGGGGAGCGCTTCTACTTCCAGGTTCTTTTTTGTATGTTACTATTGCTCTATTGGCAATGTTCCTCCAACATTATTACCACTCTCAAACCGGCCCGGCAGACCCTGATCACGTGACCAACACCAGTTCACGTGCACACCTAACAACAGACGCGCGTGCTTTGATACCACGTGGGACGCCGACAGCCGAAGAACAGAGCTACAAGCAACATCTGGTTGAAGCACCGACGGAAGACATCACCGCGTGGTGGGTAAGTGATCTCTGAACCTAAGACAGTACAGATGCCGTACGGAGGTCCAGAACACCAATTCCCCCATAGGTTGTTGTTTCTTTTTTCCACAAACATAAGCTTCACATCGTATATTATACAGGACAGTGCTAACCTTTTCATCCATTTTTTCATTTTTCCTTTTAGCTCTACCTATATATAAGCTAAAGTCCCACAAGGGACCATACTGTGTATGATTATTTTTTATAAGACTTTACACCACTTTCCTTCTTTTTATCGCAACCTATACATCCATCTATTTATAAAGGGACATAGACTGACCACAAACTGCTTGGAAAGTATAATATATCCACAGAAGCCCACCAGAAAAGATCCAACACATGGTCATTAGCACCAGTACTACATCTTATTGATTTTTACAACTTTTTTTCATCCTGGAAAAGCATATTATTTTTCACAGATCTTTATTCCTTATTTTTATGTCCTAATATTTTTCCCCACCTTTTTCCCACCACTTTATATACCATTTATCCTAATGGACTAGACACCACTAATTTTTTCACACGGATCCATCCTAAAAAACTGGTACCAGCCACCCCTTATCTGGCACCCACCACAAGTGCCCAGATTCCCCCACTCACTCACCTATGCTCCAAAAATCCCTACCTTATTTTTAAACTAGTATTTTAAATAAAACTACCATATTTAATCTCACTTATGAGTGTGCCTGCTATCTCCTTATTTTAAACTCTCTTTCTTTGACTGGGTGAGTCAAACCAGCAGTTCAGCACCTCAGCCATTCTATTGAGCAGTTGAGCCGCCGTATTTCTCTCTTCTCGGATATATATATATGTATCTGCCCCTTATGTGATATGTGTATGTATGTATGTATGTATACAGTATATATGGGCCCCTTTATATGGCCAATAGGGATATATACACTGCTCAAAAAAATAAAGGGAACACTTAAACAACACAATGTAACTCCAAGTCAATCACACTTCTGTGAAATCAAACTGTCCACTTAGGAAGCAACCCTGAGTGACAGTCAATTTCACATGCTGTTGTGCAAATGGGATAGACAACAGGTGGAAATTATAGGCAGTTAGCAAGACACCCACAATAAAGGAGTGGTTCTGCAGGTGGTAACCACAGACTACTTTTCAGTTCCTATGCTTCCTGGCTGATGTTTTGGTCACTTTTGAATGCTGGCGGTGCTTTCACTCTAGTGGTAGCATGAGACGGAGTCTACAACCCACGAAAGTGGCTCAGGTAGTGCAGCTCATCAATGCGAGCTGTGGCAAGAAGGTTTGCTGTGTCTGTCAGCGTAGTGTCCAGAGCATGGAGGCGCTACTAGGAGACAGGCCAGTACATCAGGAGACGTGGAGGAGGCCGTAGGAGGGCAACAACCCAGCAGCAGGACCGCTACCTCCGCCTTTGTGCAAGGAGGAACAGGAGGAGCACTGCCAGAGCCCTGCAAAATGACCTCCAGCAGGCCACAAATGAGCATGTGTCTGCTCAAACGGTCAGAAACAGACTCCATGAGGGTGATATGAGGGCCCGACGTCCACAGGTGGGGGTTGTGCTTACAGCCCAACACCGTGCAGGACGTTTGGCATTTGCCAGAGAACACCAAGATTGGCAAATTCGCCACTGGTGCCCTGTGCTCTTCACAGATGAAAGCAGGTTCACACTGAGCACATGTGACAGACGTGACAGAGTCTGGAGACGCCGTGGAGAACGTTCTGCTGCCTGCAACATCCTCCAGCATGACCGGTTTGGCATTGGGTCAGTAATGGTGTGGGGTGGCATTTCTTTGGAGGGCCGCACAGCCCTCCATGTGCTCGCCAGAGGTAGCCTGACTGCCATTAGGTACCGAGATGAGATCCTCAGACCCCTTGTGAGACCATATGCTGGTGCTGGTGGCCCTGGGTTCCTCCTAATGCAAGACAATGCTAGACCTCATGTGGCTGGAGTGTGTCAGCAATTACTGCAAGACGAAGGCATTGATGTTATGGACTGGCCCGCCCGTTCCCCAGACTTGAATCCAATTGAGCACATCTGGGACATCATGTCTCGCTCTATCCACCAACGTCACGTTGCACCACAGACTGTCCAGGAGTTGGCAGATGCTTTAGTCCAGGTCTGGGAGGAGATCCCTCAGGAGACCGTCCGCCACCTCACCAGGACCATGCACAGGCGTTGTAGGGAGGTCATACAGGCACGTGGAGGCCACACACACTACTGAGCCTCATTTTGACTTGTTTTAAGGACATTACTTTAAAGTTGGATCAGCCTGTAGTGTGTTTTTCCACTTTAATTTTGAGTGTGACTCCAAATCCAGACCTCCATGGGTTGAAAAATTTGATTTCCATTTTTTAATTTTTGCGTGATTTTGTTGTCAGCACATTCAACTATGTAAAGAACAAAGTATTTCAGAAGAATATTTAATTAATTCAGATCTAGGATGTGTTATTTTTGTGTTCCCTTTATTTTTTTGAGCAGTGTATTTCCTGTATGGCCGTGTATATATTGGCCCTGTATGGCAAGTGGGGTCATAGGTATGTCCCCTGTATGTGATGCCCCAGGTATATGCGAGTGTGTGTGTATATATAGATATGTGTGTATGTATTTGCACACATGTCTATGTATATACACTTATGTAAGCATGACAGTATGCATGTGGGCTTATTGCTGCCCATTTATACCCCCGGTTTTGTATGTGTATGTGTATGTGTTTATAGATGTGCCCCAAGCATCTGTGGATATATATATATATGTGTAGAGGGAAGTGGTATAATTGTGCATATGTGTGTATATACAGTATATATACACTCACCTAAAGAATTATTAGGAACACCTGTTCTATTTCTCATTAATGCAATTATCTAGTCAACCAATCACATGGCAGTTGCTTCAATGCATTTAGGGGTGTGGTCCTGGTCAAGACAATCTCCTGAACTCCAAACTGAATGTCAGAATGGGAAAGAAAGGTGATTTAAGCAATTTTGAGCGTGGCATGGTTGTTGGTGCCAGACGGGCCGGTCTGAGTATTTCACAATCTGCTCAGTTACTGGGATTTTCATGCACAACCATTTCTAGGGTTTACAAAGAATGGTGTGAAAAGGGAAAAACATCCAGTATGCGGCAGTCCTGTGGGCAAAAATGCCTTGTGGATGCTAGAGGTCAGAGGAGAATGGGCCGACTGATTCAAGCTGATAGAAGAGCAACGTTGACTGAAATAACCACTCGTTACAACCGAGGTATGCAGCAAAGCATTTGTGAAGCCACAACACGCACAACCTTGAGGCGGATGGGCTACAACAGCAGAAGACCCCACCGGGTACCACTCATCTCCATTACAAATAGGAAAAAGAGGCTACAATTTGCATGAGCTCACCAAAATTGGACTGTTGAAGACTGGAAAAATGTTGCCTGGTCTGATGAGTCTCGATTTCTGTTGAGACATTCAAATGGTAGAGTCAGAATTTGGCGTAAACAGAATGAGAACATGTATCCATCCTCTGATGGCTACTTCCAGCAGGATAATGCGCCATGTTACAAAGCTTAAATCATTTCAAATTGGTTTCTTGAACATGACAATGAGTTCACTGTACTAAAATGGCCCCCACAGTCACCAGATCTCAACCCAATAGAGCATCTTTGGGATGTGGTGGAACGGGAGCTTCGTGCCCTGGATGTGCATCCCTCAAATCTCCATCAACTGCAAGATGCTATCCTATCAATATGGGCCAACATTTCTAAAGAATGCTATCAGCACCTTGTTGAATCAATGCCCCGTAGAATTAAGGCAGTTCTGAAGGCAAAAGGGGGTCCAACACCGTATTAGTATGGTGTTCCTAATAATTCTTTAGGTGAGTGTATATGTCTACTATATGTATATATACAGTACAGACCAAAAATTTGGACACACCTTCTCATTCAAAGAGTTTTCTTTATTTTCATGACTATGAAGGCATCAAAACTATGAATTAACAGATGTGGAATTATATACATAACAAACCTTGTTTGAGTGTGAAACAACTGAAAATATGTCATATTCTAGGTTCTTCAAAGTAGCCACCTTTTGCTTTGATTACTGCTTTGCACACTCTTGGCATTCTCTTGATGAGCTTCAAGAGGTAGTCCCCTGAAATGGTCTTCCAACAGTCTTGAAGGAGTTCCCAGAGATGCTTAGCACTTGTTGGCCCTTTTGCCTTCACTCTGCGGTCCAGCTTACCCCAAACCATCTCGATTGGGTTCAGGTCCGGTGACTGTGGAGGCCAGGTCATCTGGCGCAGCACCCCATCACTCTCCTTCATGGTCAAATAGCCCTTACTTTCAAAGTTTTCCCAATTTTTCGGCTGACTGACTGACCTTCATTTCTTAAAGTAATGATGGCCACTCGTTTTTCTTTACTTAGCTACTTTTTTTTTGCCATAATACAAATTCTAACAGTCTATTCAGTAGGAGCTGTGTATCCACCTGACTTCTCCTCAACGCAACTGATGGTCCCAACCCCATTTATAAGGCAAGAAATCCCACTAGAAATCCCACAAAAATAAAAGTCGTGAGCGACTCTTAGCGGTGGATCACTCGGCTCATGCGTCGATGAAGAACGCAGCTAGCTGCGAGAATTAGTGTGAATTGCAGGACACATTGATCATCGACACTTTCACTGTGAAGTGAAAACCATTTCAGGGGACTACCTCTTGAAGCTCATCAAGAGAATGCCAAGAGTGTGCAAAGCAGTAATCCAAGCAAAAGGTGGCTACTTTGAAGAACCTAGAATATGACATATTTTCAGTTGTTTTACACTTGTTTGTTATGTATATAATTCCACATGTGTTAATTCATAGTTTTGATACCTTCAGTGTGAATCTACAATTTTCCTAGTCATGAAAATAAAGAAAACTTTTTGAATGAGAAGTTGTGTCCAAACTTTTGGTCTGTACTATCGGGCTCCTGACGAAGGAGCCCGATAGGCCCTGAAACGCGTATGGTAGCTTTTTTGTCCTACGGAGGCATCTGTACTCCCAACGGTGACGTCACCGCAAGCGGTTTCCAGGACAGCACACTCACAAGCTCCCTTGCGCTGCGCGTGCTTCCGGCCGGGGCCGCGATGCTGCTGGTAGGTGAGCAAGGAGGACGCTGCAACTTTAAAGAGACAGTACCAATATAAGAAGAACCCAGAACATACAAGTAGTGAGCGGTGCATCAGATTACCAACCAAGGGATCACTTTGGACAGAAGACAAGGTACGGACCGCATGACCATAATTGTTATTAACCCTTGCCTTTTCTGTTCAATATCCAACTCTTTCAGTAAATACACCCATCCCTTTACTCTCTTGTTTGCCCTCACTACCTGATTTTATGTCTAGATCCTATATTAATATTAAGACAAACTTACTCTAGCACAGCTGACTTTAGAAATTAACCCCTTACTGGTTCATATTGGCCTTTTACTCACTGTGCAAACTATAAGGATTAGCTGTTTGATTGTGTCTACCAGCGTTTATGTCTTACATCACCCACGGGTGATATACTATTTATATATATATTGGCCCTGTATGGCCAGAGGGGGGTAGGTCATAGTGTTATGTGTGTATATGTGGATATGTCTGTATGCCCCTGTATTTACACACATGTCCATATATACTTAAATTAGAGTTGGGTATATATAATATATATAGATATGCCCCAATTGTCTTATATGCATGTGGCCAGTTATGTCCCCCAGTCATGGCGCCCCCCCCCCCCCCCCCCCCCCCCCCCCCCCCGCCATCTCCTGCATACCTGCGGGTGATGGCACCAGATGGCTAGATTGTCCAGCTTCTGGTCACTTCAGAAGATCAATAGATTCCTTTGAAACATCCCCAGCAGGGCTTCCCCACCTTCTGTTTAGGGACTGTTTATGACATGGGTGTGTGTGGTGCCATGGTGTCTTTGGCTGTACAGATTGTGAGCCTCAGGGGGGGCCAGTCAGTTATCTGCTGCAGTCTGAGTGCATGCATTCCGTCACACACACACGATGATGTCATTTCCCTGCACCTTGGATGGGGGAAGGGGGGGAGTGAGAGTGACTTATATATCAGTCCAAGACAAAGGGGAGGGGGTCTTGGAACTGGACTACAAGGAGTGACACATGGGAGAGAGCAGCTTCATGACGTGCCCCTGGAGAAGGAGCCTGCAGCCCGGACCAGAAGGACCCCCCTAGAGATGAGCAACCCCCCCTGGAAAACGAGCATAAGTATCATTAACCCCTAACTACCCTATCCCACCAACGAATACCTACCCTATACCTGTGGCCCCTACCTACCCCTATTACTCCTGTTATACCCTTATCCCTGTCACCTGCACCCCTACCCTTAACCCCTGGACCACCAATCCCCCACCCTAACCCTATAGGAGCATCTCCGCTCCCTATTCTGGGTTAATCCCTGCAACCCTGTGTCTGTGGCCTGCATTTACCCTTGCAGCGCCACCGTAAACACTTCGTTCTTAGGGATAGTTTTTAGTCCAGGTTGGGTGGGCTGCTAATGTGTGTGTGTGTGTGTAAGTGTATTATATAGTTAGTTTGTAGGTGGAACTTGGGATTGTGTAGTGTAGTTTAGTACTGTATTGTTAGTACTGTATTGTTAGTGCTTTGCATACGTTGTGTACTGTAGGTTAATAAATACTGTGTGTTATTTGTACCTACTGTGTAACGTGTTGTTATTAGTGGTAGCTAGCTCAGTTAGGCGCTTGCAGCTAGCTTAGTGATTAGCGTAAGGCAAGATGAAAGTAGAGTATTATTCATCATTAAAGGTATAAATAGGCGGGGTCAGCTGTAGACGGCTCCTTCTATTTATGAATATTAATTGTTGATATTTGCATAAATATTGGTAATTAATATTCCCCCTTTACAAGTGAACATCTGTGATTATAGGTGCATTAGTGAGTGTTACATTTAGGCCAGAAATACGGCTTTGGCATACTGGGGCATACTGGGGTGAAAAAAAAAACTCTGTTTCATATAGTGCACATCTGTGATTATAGGTGGAGTGTTACATTTAGGCCAGAAATACGGCTTTGGCATACTGGGTGAAAAAAAAAAACCTCTGTTTCATATAGTGCACATCTAGGATTATCGCTGCATAAGTGACTGTTCAATTTAGGCCAGAAATACGTCATTCTCATACTGGGGCATACTGGGGTGAAAAAGAAACCTCTGTTTCATATAGTGCACATCTAGGATTATCGCTGCATACGTAACTGTTCAATTTAGACCAAAAATACGTCTTTCTCATACTGGGGCATACTGGGGTGAAAAAAAAAAAAAAACTCTGTTTCATATACTGCACATCTGTGATTATGGGTGCATAAGTGAGTCTCACATTTAGGCCAGAAATACGGCTTTCGCATACCGGGGTGGTAAAAACACAGTGTTTTATATACTGCACATCTGTGATTATAGGTGCATAAGTTACTGTGAAATGTAGGCCACAAATACCGCTGTCATATAGAGTTTTAAAAAAAAAAATTAAGTGCAATACCCTACATCAGGTTTTTTATTGGCGGATAATTATTTTTAACAGACTCAACAACTTTTTACTTTGCTTGGTGAACGCTAACTATGAGGTAAACATCTAATAAGGGACACGGTCATGGTTGTGGTGGTGGTGTTGGTGGAGCCTCTGGTGCAGGGAGAGGACGTGGCCCTTCTGCCACAGCTACACATCCTACTGAACCTACTACCTCAGGTCCCAGTAGCCGCCAGAATCTACAGCGATATTTGGTCGGGCCTAATGCCGTTCTAAGGATGGTAAGGCCTGAGCAAGTACATGCGCTAGTCGATTGGGTGGCCGACAGTGGATCCAGAACGTTCACATTATCTCCCACCCAGTCTTCTGCAGAAAGCGCACAGGTGGCGCCTGAAACCCATGCCCATCAATCTGTCACATCACCCCCGTGCATATCGGGGAACCTGTCTGAGCCTCAAGTCTCTTATGCTGTTTGAAGACTCTGCTGGCAGGGTTTCCCAAGGGCATCCACCTAGCCCTTCCCCAGGGGTGAAAGACATAGAATGCACTGACGCACAACCACTTATGTTTCCTGGTGAGGATATGGGAATACCACTTCAGCACGTCTCTGATAATGACGAAACACAGGTGCCAACTGCTGCGTCTTTCTGCAGTGTGCAGACCGAAAAGGAGGTCAGGGAGGAAGACTGGGTGGAAGACGACGCAGGGGACGATGAGGTCCTAGACCCCACATGGAATGAAGGTCATGCCACTGACTTTCAGAGTTCGGAGGAAGAGGCAGCAGTGAGACCGAGTCAACAGCGTAGCAAAAGAGGGAGCAGGGTGCAAAAGCATAGCAGCCGTCGCCAAAACAGTTTGCCTGCTACTGGCCACCGCCACCAGGGACCGAGCACACCAAAGGCAGCTTCAAGGAGTTCCCTGGCATGGCACTTCTTCACACAATGTGCTGACGACAAGACCCGAGTGGTTTGCACGCTGTGCCATCAGAGCCTGAAGCGAGGCATTATCGTTCTGAACCTTAGCACAACCTGCATGACCAGGCATCTACATGCGAGACAAGGGCTGCAGTGGAGTAAGCACCTTCAAAACCAAGAAAGGGCTCAGGCCCCTCCTGCTCCCTCTTCTGCTGCTGCCTCGGCCTCTTCCTCCGCCTCTGGAGGAACGTTGTCACCTGCTGCCCAGCAAACAGAGGATGTGCCACCAACACTACCACCTCCGTCACCAAGCATCTCCACCATGTCACACGGAAGCGTTCAGCTCTCCATCTCACAAACCTTGGAGAGAAAGCGTAAATTCCCACCTAGACACCCTCGATCCCTGGCCCTGAATGCCAGAATTTCTAAACTACTGGCATTTGAAATGCTGTCATTCAGGCTGGTGGAGACGGACAGCTTCAAACAGCTCATGCCGCTTGCTGTCCTACAGTACGTCGTTCCCAGCCGCCACAACTTCTCCAGGAGAGCCGTGCCCTACCTGCACAACCAAGTATCGGAGTGTGCACTGCACAACGCCATCTGTGGCAAGGTCCACCTAACCACAGATACATGGACCAGTAAGCACGGCCAGGGACGCTATATCTCCCTAACTGCACACTGGGTAAATGTAGTGTCTGCTGGGCCCCAGGCGGAGAGCTGTTTGGTGCACGTCCTTCCGCCGCCAAGGATCGCAGGGCATCATTCTTTGCATCCTGTTGCCTCCTCTTCCTACTCGGCTTCCTCCTCCTCTTCTACCACCTCCTCATCCAGTCAGTGACAGACCTTCACCACAAACTTCAGCACAGCCAGAGTTAAACGTCAGCAGGCCGTTCTGAAACTGATGTGTTTGGGGGACAGGCCCCACACCGCGCAGGAGTTGTGGCGGGGTATAGAACAACAGACCTATGAGTGGTTGCTGCCAGTGAGCCTCAAGCCCGGCCTGGTGGTGTGCGATAATGGGCGAAATCTCATTGCAGCTCTGGGACTAGCCGGTTTGACGCACATCCCTTGCCTGTCGCATGTGCTGAATTTGGTGGTGCAGAAATTCATTTACAACTACCCCGACATGTCAGAGCTGCTGCATAAAGTACGGGTCATCTGTGCGCGCTTCCGGCGTTCTCATCCTGCCGCCGCTTGGCTGTCTGCTCTATAGCGTAACGTCGGCCTTCCCGCTCATCGCCTCATATGCGACATGCCCACTAGGTGGAACTCCACCTGGCACATGCTCGAGAGACTGTGCGAGCAGCAGCAGGCCATAGTGGAGTTTCAGCTGCAGCACGCATGGGTGAGTCGCACTGCGGAACAGCACCACTTCACCACCAATGACTGGGCCTCCATGTGAGACCTGTGTGCCCTGTTGCGCTGTTTCGAGTACTCCACCAACCTGGCCAGTGGCGATGACGCCGTTATCAGCATTACAATACCACTTCTATGTCTCCTTGAGAAAACACTTAGGGCGATGATAGAAGAGGATGTGGCCCAGGACGAGGAGGAGGAAGAGGGGTCATTTCTAACACTTTCAGGCCAGTCTTTTAGAAGTGGCTCAGAGGGAGATTTTTTGCAACAGCAGAGGCCAGGTACAAATTTGGCCAGCCAGGGCCCACTACTGGAGGACGAGGAGGATGATGAGGATGAAGCATGTTCACAGCGGGGTGACACCCAACGCAGCTCGGGCCCAACACTGGTGCGGGGTTGGGGGGATACGGAGGACGCAGACGATGCGCCTCCCACAGAGGACAGCTTGTCCTTACCTCTGGGCAGCCTGGCACACATGAGCGACTACATGCTGCAGTGCCTGCGCAACGACAGCAGAGTTGCCCACATTTAAACGTGTGCTGACTACTGGGTGGCCACCCTGCTGTATACCCGTTACATAGACAATGTGCCGTCCTTAATTCCCTCACTGGACCGTGATCGGAAGATGCGCGATAACAGGCGAACGCTGGTAGACGCGCTCATGAGAGCATTCCCGACTGATGCCGGGGGACAAGTGGAAGCACAAGGCGAAGGCAGGGGAGGAGGAAGAGTTCGCCAACGCAGCTGTGTCAGCGCCAGCACCTCAGAAGGCAGGGTTAGCATGACCGACATGTGGAAAAGCTTTGTCACCTCGCCGCAACAACCGTCCTCAAGTGCTGATATGGAGCGTGTTAGCAGGAGGCAGCATTTGAACAACATGGTGAAATAGTACCAGTGCACACGACTACACGTACTGACTGATGGTTCTGCCCCATTAAACTTCTGGGTCTCCAAATTGTCCACATGGCCAGAGCTTGCCCTGTGCCTTGGAGGTGCTGGCCTGCCCTGCAGCCAGTGTACTCTCTGAACATGTATTTAGCACGGCAGGAGGCGTCATTACAGACAGACGCAGCCGCCTGTCCGCAGCCAACATGGACAAGCTCACCTTCATTAAAATGAACCAGGCCTGGATCCCACAAGACTTGTCTGTACCTTGTGCAGAATTGACAGTTCTAACAGCCTCAACCATCCATCCTTGTACTCAAGTCCACTTATTCCTTTTTTTTTTTTATATGTCCCGATATTTTGGTGGATACCCTTATGTAAAAATGCTAAATAACACATATCTGTGTTGGCTACCTATTCCTCCTTCGCCGCCGCTTCCACCTAGACCGCCACGTGAGCCTACACCGCCATATCCACCCATTCACCGCCTCCTCAACCTCTTCCTCCTACATAATTCCTAATTTTTTAAAATGGTCTTTTATGTATTTTTTATTCATTTCCCTATCCACATTTGTTTGCAGAGCATTTGCCATGCTCTTAAGCACATTTTTCTGCCTTTTGCAGCCCTCTAGCCCTTTCCAGGGATATTTTAGAGCCATTTTAGTGGCCAAAAGTTCGGGTCCCCATTGACTTCAATCGGGTTCGGGTTCAAGTTCGTGTCCCGAACCCGAACTCTTTTTTTCAAGTTCGGCCGAACCCGAACATCCAGGTGTCCGCTCAACTCTAGACCTGATTGATATTCGCAAAGGAAGTGACCTTTGGGGAAAAAGAAGGAAGAAACCTTAAAAGGACCTTCCCAGGTAGGAAGGCAGTGTAAGGTTCAGCAGAAGAGAAGGCTTGAATCTCTTCTACTCTCTTTGTAGAGGAAACTGCAAAAAGTAGTACCGTCTTAAGAGTGAGGAACCAAAGTTCCACATCCTCTAAAGGTTCAAACGGCTGGCTGGCAAGACATTTAAGGACTAACGCCAGATCCCATGAAGCAATAAGTCTTGTTAACCTAGGGCGCATTCTTGAAATGGCTTTAACAAAAGACTTGACCACCGGCTCTTGAAAGTACTTCCTGTGAAGAAAAGCAGAAAGTGCTGCTATATGAACCTTTAAGAAATTTGGAGCAAGTCCTCTATCAGGGCCGGTTCTAGGTGAAATGGGGCCCTGGGGCGGAAAACAATAAGGGGCCCCCCCCACATGACACTTGCTGACTTTAACGTCCCTTATTGTAAACAAATGCAAGTGGCAAAGCAAGATGTACAAGTAAAAATCCCCCCCAAATGCACATTTCTCCAGTCCAACTGACTCCAAACAGAACCAGGGCGGGCTAGTACACTGGCACGGGTGAGATGGTGCCTGGGATGGATCCGACCCAGTTTAATCAACCAACTTACCAGACTGGTATGGATCCCGATCCATTTTAATCAACCAGTTACTGGTAGGTTGGTTGATTAAACTGGGTCGGATCCATCCATCCCAGGCACCATCTCACCCGTCCCAGTGCCAGTATGCCCCGCCCACCCTGGCTCCCGGCGGTGTTCAGCATATATTGACAAGAATCTGGGGCATTACATGATGTAATACCACCCAACTTTCCTGCTGTCCAGCATTGCACATGCGCAGAGACATGAGAAAAGTGTGAGGAAGTGAGTGCCCCCCTTCCCCCATCCTCTGTGTCATGCAGGACAGCTGGGAGACACTGACATTACTTGCTATCCTGCATGACACATGTGCAGAGACATGAGTCTCTGGGAAAGCTGGGTGACCCCCTCCCCTCTGCCTTTCCATGTTCTTATTATCTGCATTTATGCCTTGCAGGATAGCAGGAAATCTGAGTGACATTACATGATGTAATAGCACCCAGCTCTCCTGCTGTCCTGCATGGCACATGTGGAGAGACATGAGAATAGTCTGAGATAGTTGAGTATAAGGCTACTTTCACACTTGCGTTCGGAGCGGGTCCGTCTGGTGTCTGCACAGACGGATCCGCTCCTATAATGCAGACGATGGGATCCGTTCAGAACGGATCCGTCTGCATTGTATTTCAGAAAAAAATCTAAGTGTGAAAGTAGCTTCAGACGGATCCGTCCAGACTTTACATTGAAAGTCAATGGGGGACGGATCCGTTAGAAAATTGAGCCATATTGTGTCATCTTCAAACGTATCCGTCCCCATTGACTTACATTGTAAGTCTGGACGGATCCGCTTGCCTCCGCACGGCCAGGCGGACACCCGAACGCTGCAAGCAGCGTTCAGGTGTCCGCCTACTGAGCGGAGCGGAGGCTGAACGCCGCCAGACTGATGCATTCTGAGCGGATCCGCGTCCACTCAGAATGCATTGGGGCAGTACGGATGCGTTCGGGGCCGCTTGTGAGACCCTTCAAACGGAGCTCACAAGCGGAGCCCCGAACGCAGGTGTGAAAGTAGCCTAACACAACTCCCACCTCCCCTTATATCTTCTCCTACCTCTGCACTTGTGCCATACAGGACATCAGGAAAGCTGAGTCACATTACATAATAGCACCCAGCTTTCCTCCTGTTCTGAATGGCATATGTGCAGAGGAATAGCCTGGGAAAGCTGAGTGACCCCCCTCCCTCCACACATACACCTCTGCACAGTCCTCACCTACAAGTCGTCACTTCATTACTGGTGGGGTTGTGGCAATCCAGAGGAATCAGGCGGGAGGTGGAGCTAGGAGGCGGGAGGCGGAGCTAGGAGGTGGGGCTAGCAGACGGGAGAAAGTTAGGAAGATAGATGGGGGGGACTCTCCTCCACTGGTGGCCCCAGGGCCGGATTAAGAGCATCATGGGCCTGGTGCTGAGGATTTTGCTGGGCCTTTTTATGGAACTGCACTCAGTGTCTTAATTACATATATATTTTATCGATACCATTAAAGTATTTTGTTCCTGCAACTACCCCTTCATTTGGCGTCTATCTTGGCAACATGGAGGGGGACCCTGAGGGTGGGGGCACCCTCAGGGCGCTATAGTGTCAGGAAAACCGCTTTGTTTTCCTGACACTATAGTGATCATTTAACATGACTATGAAGATTACTGTTTTCTAGCTACTGTGGACAACAGAAGCTAGAAACAGTAATTTTCATAGAGCTGTGTTATGATTTATGGACACAGCACTCAGCATGCTTAGCCAGTCAGATAGAAGGCTGGCTAAGCATGCTGAGAGCTGTGTCTAAATAACATAACACATTAAAGGGATTCTGTCACCAGGTTTCACCCCTGTCAGCTAAAAATATGCTGATGTTCAGGGCGTCTTCACGATTCCTAATGTGGGCTTATAAATGTCATCTGTGGGCTTATTTAGCTAAAAAAACAGCTATTACTAACCTGTCAGTCAAACAAATAAGGTGCCCAAGGAAATGTTAATGGATGCAAGGTGCCGGCCGCACCCGCCGCCGTTCGTGCCCAGCGCCGCCTTTCCGGACTTCTGCGCCGCCTCCTAATCCTCTGTGCCGCATCTCGCTCTCCCTCCCCCCTCCTCCTGCTGTAAGATCTCGCGCATACAAGGGTTGAGCGAAGTGCCGGCGCATGCGCACTTCGCTGTAAGAAGCCAAATGGAGAAGTCTGCACGGGCGCATCAGGCAGAGCCCTGTGCGCAAGCGCGAGATCTTACAGCAGAAGGAGGGGGGAAGGAGGGAGAGCGAGAGGCGGCACAGAGGATTAGGAGGCGGTGCAGAAGTCCGGAAAGGCGGCGGTGGGTGCGGCGGGCATCTTGCACCCATTAACATCCCCTTGGGCACCTTATTTGTTTGACTGACAGGTTAGTAATAGCTGTTTTTTAGCTAAATAAGCCCATAGATGACATTTATAAGCCCACATTAGGAATCGTGAAGACGCCCTGAACATCAGCATATTTTTAGCTGACAGGGGTCAAACCTGGTGACAGAATCCCTTTAAAGAAATTACTGTTTCTAGCTGCTGTGGACTAGCAGCTAGAAACAGTAATTTCTTTATGTGTTATGTTATTTAGACTGAGCTCTCAGCATGCTTAGCCAGTCAGTAATTTTCATAGTGCTGTTATGATTTATGGACACAGCTCTCAGCATGCTTAGCCAGCCTTCTATCTGGCTGTGCTTCTTGAGAGTCACAGTCCACAGGCTCAGAAACAGCCTGTGGACTGTGACTCTCAAGAAGCACAGCCAGATAGAAGGCTGGCTAAGCATGCTGAGAGCTGTGTCCATAAATCATAACAGCACTATGATTGCCCTCCCTTCCAACTGGATGAGTTTATCTGATACCTACCCTGCTCCAGAAGCTCCTGCTGTCTCACGGGCTGGTGTGGCTGAGCGCTGTGGGCCGTGTGCTGGTCGAAACTGCTGAGTAGGTTGTACACAGCGCAGCGTGCAGGAGGGATAACCGCGGGCGCACTGAGGTCATATCCGGCGTGCCGGCATTACAGGAACCGCACCAGCTGCTCTGACGTCCTGCCGCCGGATATCCTGTGACGTATATCCGGCGGCAGGACGTCAGAGCAGCTGGTGCTGCTCCTGTAATGCCGCGGCCCGCAGGATATGCCCTTAGTAGTGATAGGAAGTTCGGATCTTTCAGATGAATCGGTTCATTTAAATCAGCTCATTCAAATGAACCGATTCATGAATCGGATCTTCGGTTCACTTGCTGAGTCACTGACTGCTGAGCTGACTCGCAAGTGAACCGAAGACTCTAGGTGCCGGTGCGCATGCGCAGATGCTATCCATTCGATTCACTTGCTGCTGCTGACTCAGTCGGCTCTTCAGCTCTCTAATGAGTGAGTCAGGATCAGGAAGAGTGATTGATTATAGTGATAGTGATAGTGAAGGGAAGCTGAGGCTGACGCCGGACAGGAGTCAGGAGCTGTCACTGTGGTGTGCATTGTTGTCTGTTGTGCATTGTTACCCACAGTGACAACAGTCTGACACTGACAGTAGTACAACCAACCAAGTGAAGTGAAATGTGAATGCACGCACAGGGAAAACTATGTGCTGAATTGATAACAGTATTACAGTAACACAGTCACTGGCTCATAATAAAATAGTCCCCACTTAACGGAATCCATAAAGGAGATGTGAACCCACCCTTAGTTATATAGCTACTGAATGAGATGCCTTTAACATATACAGTATATCTCCTGAGAAGCCAATTTGATCCTAAAGGGTTAATTCAACCTGTAATCTAAACTCTGTGTCATCTGTCACTTCTCTTATCTCTCTGCTCCTGTCAAAGGCGTACATAGAAATCACTGGGCCCCATAGCAAGAATCTAAATTGGGCCCCCATTCCCTTTTTATAGCCCCTCCCACTACCCATTCCAGGCCTCTCTCTTTGTTCCATGAACTATGTTCGCTGCTGTTTTATAATTTATGCCATCAGGGCCGGATTGGGATTACAAAACAGGCCTGGCACACAAAAGAGGCATAATAGATACAGTGTGTACAGATGTATAGTGTATACAGCAGTGTACTGATATGTGAGGAACGTGGTATAATATATGCAGTGTGTTCAGGTATATAGTATATACAGCAGTGTACTGATATATGAGGTATAAATTACAGCTCGTACCTCACATATCAATCCAATACTGTATATACAATATACCTGTACACACCATCTATTATACCTCGTACCTAACATATCAGTACACTGCTGTATATACAATATATCTATACACACTGCATATATTATACCTTGTACCTCACATATCAGTACACTGCAATATATATTATATATCTGTACATATTGCATCTATAATACTGTTTAATATATGCAGTGTGTGTGTGTGTATATATATATATATATATATATATATATATGTGAGGCATACAAGGTATAATACTGTAGATGCAGTGTTTATAGAAATATGTGGTCAGTTATACAATTATGGTCACTGTGTGTGTGAAGTACATGAGGTTGTGGTCACTGTACCTGTCTGAAGTATTATACATGAGTGAGCAATGAGTAAAAACAGGGCATGGAGGGGGGGGGGGTAAATGATGAAAAGTGGAGGACCTCCTCTTACCACTCCATTCCAGTCTGTATGGATCAATGCAGAGATGATTGTGAACTTCTAATACTTGCTGTTAGGGGTTGAAGGACCTGTGATGATGTCATCACAGGTCCTGGCAGATGCACTGTTCTAACCTGGGAAGTACACTTTACACTGTGCAGTTCCCTTACAGGACCTGTGAAGACTCCCTGTACTACTCAGACGACTCAGAGCTGCTAGTGCTTGCCTTGCCTCAGCTCTGATTGGTTGGTGGGCGGGGAGGGGAGGGGCTGGCAGAAGCAGCTTCCACTCTAGGATCATATTACGATCCTCCTGAGTCCCTCGCTCAGGCTCCCTGCTGCCAGTGAGGTGAGCGTCTCTGCATTGTCTGTGTGCTATGTGACGCTGCGCTGTGTACAACAGAGGACTTTTAATCCTCCCGACGGCCTTTTGGCTGGCAGATGGGCCTATTTTATGGTAGGGGCCTGGAGCTGCAGCTCCATCAGCCCCTACGTTAATCCGGCCCTGGGGGGCCCCCCTTCCTCACGGGCCCCATAGCAGCTGCGTGGTCTGCCTATGGTAGGTACGCCACTGCTTTGCTTCTCCTTCAATCCAAGTTCTCTGCTCTGGGCAGGGGTGGGCGGAGCCTGTGGCAACATAACATACGTCAGCCAGACGCTAGACGTGCCTGCCTTGCCTGTGCTGTGCATGCCGCTGCTCCAGTCTCGGATCTCTTAAAGAGACAAGCAGCGCAGCCACAGCAGCCGCCGGCGTCCGGCGGGGGGCCCCTCCACTCCAGACTCCAGCCCAGTTTTAATTACATTACTGCGGCACGGCGCCACACAATAGAATTATAGATATAGTAGTAGTTGCAGCCGGGCCGGCGCTGGGGGCCCCTAAGGAGTCGGGGGCCCGGGGGCAATTGCCCCCCTTGCCTCTATGGTAGCGCCGGCCCTGTCCTCTATCAAAACCGTCTAGTAGAAAATCCAGGATTTGAGGTAAGGATGGTGTAGAAGGATCTATCTTCTTTGTAGAACACCAGTTGTAGAAAATCTTCTTGAATCTGGCGTAAGTCCTATTAGTCGCCTCACTCCTAGAGTGAGAAAGCGTGTCCAATATACGGTCCGAAAAACATTTGACTTTTAATAAGGACCTGTCAATCTCCAGGCTGTAAGGTTGAGTTCCTTTAGATTGTGGCAGATCTGCGTGCCCTGGGTCACGAGATTCTGCATGGGGGGAAGTCTCCAATAATTCCCTTGACTCATAGTCATTAACTGGGAAAACTAGGATCTCTTGGGCCAGAAAGGTATGATTGCTATGACTGAGGCCTGATCCTGTCTCACCTTCATCAATACACTGGGTATAATGGAAATTGGCGGAAAGATGTAAGCCAGCCTGAAATTCCACTGGAAGGACATTGTGTCTACTACTAAAGGATTGTCTGCCATGTAAAGGGAGCAAAAAATCCTCAGTTTGGCATTGTCTCTTGTTGCCATAAGGTCTATCTGTGGAAGTCCCCAACGATCCACTAGTTGATGGAAAATTTCCTGATTCAGAGACCATTCTCCTGGAATAAGGTTGTGACTTAGTCTGTCTGCCAATACATTCTTTGCTCCCTTTATGTGGACAGCAAGTAACCTGGTTACCCAGGTTTCTGCCCAAAGAGAAATCTTCGCTACTTTCTGAAGAAGAGTTACAGATCTGGTACCCCCCTGCTTGTTTATGAAATAAACTGAGGGCATGTTGTCCGTCTTTATTTTTACCGCTTTTCCAGTCAGAAGAGGGGAAAAATGGCACAGGGCATAGAAGATGGCTTTGAGTCCCTTTATATTGAAGGAGAGGGACAACTCTTGCTTGCTCCAAGTTCCAGCTATTGTTCTCCCTAGAAGATGGGCTCCCCAACCCGAAACGGAAGCATCGGTTGTTAATAGAATCCACTTGGGTTCCTGGAGAGCCAACCGTCCGGGGGAGTAGCCCACCAAGCCAATGAGAGACGCACTCTGGCAGATAGAGTGTGAAGATTCTCCAACGATAACACTCTTCTGTCCCATGACTGGAGAACTTCCGCCTGAAGAGGTCTCAGATGCCATAATTCCCATGGGACTGCCTCTACAGAGGAGGAGAGTAGACCCAGGAACTTCATGAGGACTCTCAAGGTTACTCTCCTCGGAACTCTGAGGAACTAATATCCTCTGGATATGCTGTCCTTCCTTGCAGGTGAGAGGTACAAAACCATGTTGTCGGAATTTATGATGAATCCCAGAAAGGTTATCCTCGTGGATGGAATTAGGTGGGACTTTTCCCAATTGATAATTTATCCCAGATCCTGAAGTAAGGTCAATGTGGTGCTGATCTGAACCTCCAGGTTGTCCACAGATCTTGCCAGGATCAGCTAGTCCTCTAGATATGGAATTATACGGATCCCTTGGAACCTTAAAACCGCGACCATGGCCTAGACCACTTTTGTAAATTTTCAAGGCTATCCGAAGAACTTTTCGGTGGGCTTCTAGGATGGGAATGTGAAATGATGCCATGAGATTGTCTGCCATAATAATGGATTTTACTGACCTTATTGTCTCCATGCGGAACCTTCTTTTCACCAAATGCCGATTGAGGTAGCGAAGATCTATTATGAGTCTCCATTTGCCTCCTGGTTTGGGGACTAGGAAGACAGGGGAATAAACCCCCCTTAATTCCTCCGGAATGGGAACTGGTTGCACGGTAGCCATTGATATTAACTCCAGGATTGCATTCTCTATGATAACCTGCTTGGGAGGTCTCAGGACTGAGGAAATTAGAACTCTCTCCATAGGAGAGGACTGGAAGGAGAGGCATACTCTCTCTTTAGTATATACAGCACCCACTGATCCTCTATAACACTCTGCCAGGCTGAAAGAAAATTTTGGAGGTGGCAGCCTACAGGAAGACACATCGCATCAAAAGTCACTCCTCTTTGCAGAACCTCTGGAAGACTTGGAGGCTCTTCTTCCAGAGGATCCAGCTCCTCTTTCCCGTCTCTGAGGTCTAGACTGACAGGATCTTTGGGGGGAGTAACCATGAAGAGACTGTCTGTAGTTGGAACGAAATGAACGAAGTGCCTGGGGAAGGCACTTTCCCTTTTTATCTGATAAATACTCCATGAGCTTATCCAATTTAGATCCAAGCAATTTACCTGGCCTGTACTTTAAGTTACACAGGTCATATTTGGACGGGTTATCACCCGACCAAGGGTGAAGCCATAAAGCCCTACGGCCCGCAGATGATAGGCCCTTGGATCTAGCGGCAAGTTTTACCTGCTGACAAGAGGAGTCATACAAATAATATAATGCTAGATTAATCTTGTTAAACAATTTCAGGTTGTTCTCCCTACTAATCCCAAAGTCTACCTCTTTTTATACTCTATCCAACCACTTCCTCATAGATCTGGCTACTTGAAAAGAAGCCACCCCCACACAAGCCTGACTAGAGGCTGAGGCATAGGACCGATTTAGAACAACTTCAATCCTCTCATCCATAGGTTCACGCAATGCTGAACCGTCCTCAGAGGGCACTAAGGTTTTCTTGAATAGATTTGCCACTGCAACATCAACCTTAGGAGGTGAGATCCATTCTGCTGACTGTTCAGCATTGATAGGAAAAAGCGTTTTGAAGCGCTTACTTATCACCGGGGTTCATTCAGGATGTTTCCACTCAGCTGACATCATGTCACCGTGTAACTCCTCCACCTGAAAGGTCCTAGACCTTCCTTTTGAGGTGGTTGGAGCCTCCCCCTGGTCCGGCAAGCCCTCGGCTTGCACAGCTTTAATAAGTTTGGAGAATTTCTCTACAGGAAATATATTCTTGGATATTTCCCCTTCCTCCTCTTCTATCTCTGAGTCAGAAGAGCGTACCTCATCAATGATTCTGAAGTCCTCATCAGACTGTATAGGTGATGGAGATGCCTCATATCTCGCCCTTTTCCTGGGCTTTGTTGCAAGACACTCCTTGATCTCCCTAATTTCCCTGGAAGAAGACTCTATATACTGCCCTGTATATTGGGTTTCATGTTTGGCGGTAATTTTGGCCGACAATCTTGACACCTGGTGTGGTTATAATTATCCGGTAAGGGGATTTCACAGGAAATGCATTGCAAATGTCTTCCCTTAGACCCGGATTTTCTAGAGGACACCCTCTCGCTAGAGTCCCTATAAGACATTCTGTTTAAAAAGAGAGAAAATTAAAATATGCTTATAGCAAGAAAAAACACAAAGCATAATCAAGGAGGAGAAAGAAAAAACCCACATACAGTAGCTGAAGCTTAGAAGCACAGTTAAACAACAAGGGATACTGATAACCAGCAAAGAAATATCAGAATTCTGGCAACCACAAAAGCAGTTCTGATGCCAAGAGACAGAGTGAAAGCACTGCCTCCCTTAAATAGGCTGAACTCCCGCCAAAAAAAGGGCCCCACCCACTCAGGGCATAGTAAGCAAGAAAAAAATCTTTATTACAAAGAAGTATGCTGCATAACTATATACTAATACTATAGAGTGTATGGAGATCTGAAAAAAAACCTCCCCACTCTAGGTCGCTCCATCCAGCAGAGGAGGTAGCGGAAGTGCGTCATGATCAGCTGACCAGAGCTCCACTGACTCAAAGGAGCCGCATGCAGACGCTGCCAGTCAAACCCCTGCAATAAAGAAAAAAGAAACATAAGGTAAGGACAGAGCAAGAGTCTGGCTCACACAAGGACAGAAAAAACTCAATGTCCTTGTGTGGGTTAGACCCTATATAGGCATTTGGGGAGGTGCTTGCTTAATTGTTTAATTTTTTATAAAATTAATTTCCCGGTTCTATTCGGTTCACAGGGGCAAAGACATCCCATATTGTGCTGCTGAGGGATGCCAGGGAAACTTTTATTTTGCTGAATAGAAGATCAAGGAAAGATCATTAGAAATTTAGGGAAAGGATCGGGAAGAATTATTCCACAGTATTGAAGCAGAACAGGGTATAATAGGGAAGTGTACAGCCTGGGTAATAGGAGCAATCCTATTACACCTTGCTGCACTGACTTGGGATCCAAATTTCCATTATACTGCTGCTTTCAGGTTTGCAATAGTTGACACCTCTGTAATTCAAGCAAACCTTGCTTTTTATCGGGATGCAAGAGCTGTGTGATACAGCCATTAACAGGGTGTATTGCTAGAAAATATTTATACGTCTTATTAACCCTTGAGCGGTGCAGATATATGTTCTAAAGCCTTTTTTGGCGTGTATAACTGGAAAAAATAAAGGCTTATTTGCCGCTCAGCGGTGCAGTTATATGTTCTAAAGCCTATTTTGGGGTGTAGAAGTAGAAAAAAGGGCTTATTAGCCATTGTGTGGTAAAGTGAGAAAATAACAGCTTTTTGGGGGTGTTTTAGTCGGAAAAATAAAGGCTTATTTGCCGTTTAGCAGTGTAGTTATATGTTCTAAGGCCTTTTTTGGCGTGTAGAGGCGGAAAAAATAAAGTCTTATTTGTCGTTCAGCGGTGCAGTTATATGTTCTAAAGCCTTCTTTGGGGTGTATTAGTGGAAAAAAAGGGGCTTATTAGCCGTGTGAAGTGAGAAAATTACAGACTTTTTTGGGGTGCATTAATTTCCTTTTTATTTATTTATTTGATCTAACAGTATGTCAGACAGAGAAGTGACAGACCCTGCACAGGGGATGGGCAGAGACCTAAATGTTTCTGGCGCAGGCACAGGTCGCAGCAGAGTAATGGGGCATTGCAGGAGGGTTCATTTCGAGAGGCCTGAGCTCCCGGTGTCATCTAGCGGTCGTGACTTGACCAGCAACCCAGTGGTTCTTGAATGGTTGACTACATCATCTACTTTGTCCCAAGTGACATCAGACACCCCCAGCCAAGAGTCGGTAGGTTCGTCAGACACAACCCTTAGTTGGCATGGCCTGAGAGCAGGCCCTTTGCCTTCACCTGTCCTGAACCTGCCTCTGTCCTTTTCTGTTCCGTCTGCTAGAGAAGTATTATGTGCTGTGGGCTCAGCCCCACTATACAGCAAGGACGAGCTACTGTACTAGAGGACAGTCAGCAGCTACTGCCCAGCCAAGATCTGGAGGAGACATCCGCTGCTTCCTCTGGTAGGTGGGCATATAGTGATGAGGAGAGTGGAGTGGGAGCTGGTATTGCAAGCAGTCAGGCTCCTGGCTCAGAGACCATTGAGGAGGACATCAGCGAAGTGCAGACAGTACTCAATGATGATGTTTCCGATTAATTGAGAGCTGATGACAAAGGGGCTTCATCATAATCGGGAGAAGAGGGTGGCAGCTTGCGCTTGAGGCAGTGGCGGAACCAGCAAGTTGGTAGCATGGCCGGGAGTCAGCAGGGTGGCAGCAGTGGGAGCCAAACGTGCCTGGGGTAGACCACCGGCTTCAAAGAAGCCTACCTGCCTGGAAAGTAGTGGCGCAGGGGTTCAAGGAGGCAGCAGCGGTAGCAGTCAGTCAGTGGGGAGTGTTGGGGGTAAAATCACCTACTTTACATTGTGGCAGTTCTTTATTAAGGCCGCTGGAGGAGGTGAACATGGCCATTTGCCGAATAGGTGAGCAGAAGGTGAAGCATGGCCAGGGTGCCAATGTTGGCACCAGGGCCCTGCGTCAACACATACAGCGTCACCATAAAGTGACGTGGAGAACCGTGGGCTCCTATGTGGTGTACAGCATTAACCAGGGCACGCACCCGATTTCAGACAGTCAAGCTCTACTTCCTCAATCTAAGGGAGCTGTCTGTCCTTCCCATCATCTACCGGTCCTGAAGCTCCTGCTCCTTGCCCTCCTACTCCTAGTCAGTCATTACATCAACAATTGATCACCAAAGCGATTTCCAAGAGATAACAGTATGCGTGCACTCATCCAATGGTGCAGAAGCTGAACCTGCTCCTGGCCAAGTTGCTGGTGCTGCAATCCCTCCCTTTCCAAGTGGTGGACTCTGCACCTTTTAGACAAATGATCACTTGTGCCGAGCCGAGGTGGAGAGTACCAAGCCGTCATTTCTTTGCCAAAAAGGCAGTAACAGCCCTGCACAAATATGTAGAACAGAAGGTGGGCCAGTTCTTGAGCCTGTCGGGGTCTGCCAAAGTTCACAGCAGCGCCGAAGTGTCTAGTTGTAACTACGGTCAAGGACAATATATATTATTTATGGCCCACTGGGTAAATGTGGTTCTTGCCCAGCCAAACCAGCAACTTGGCCAGGTAACGCAGTTTTCGCTTCCACGTTCTCACGCCATTGGTCCTGCGACAATTTTCGCCTCTGCTTCCTCATCCTCAGCTTCCACTGCAGGGACAATTCACAGTGCCCCACCAGCATACCACATGTGCAGGGCACGGCGGTGTCATGCTGTTCTGCACCTAATTTGCCTGGGCGAACGGCGTCATGCAGGGGAGGAACTGCTCCGTGTCCTTCATCAAGAATTCGTGCCGTGGCTTTCTCCGCGACAACTCGGAAATCGGAACCATGGTGACCGACAACGGGAAGAACATGGTGTCGGCGCTGCATCAAGGAGGGATGAGCCATGCGCCCTGCATGACACATGTGTTCAATCTGGTTGTCAAGCATTTCCTGAAGTCTTCCATCCATCTGCAAGACATCCTAGAAATGGCCAGGACACTTTGCATGCACTTCAGCCACTAGTACACCGCAAAGCACATCTTCCTTGAGTTGCATCCCCCAACATTGGCTGATTATGGAATGTTTCCACCCATGGAATTCCACCCTCCATATGGTTGGACTATACGAACAGAGAAAGGTCATAACGATTTCTTGATGATCCAAGCGGACAGGAGTATTCCCCTGGGTAACGTCGATGTCAGCCAGTGGCAGCTCATGCGTGACACCTTGCTGTTTGCTCAGGCCCTTTGAGGACGCCATGTTATTTGTCAGTCACCAGGACTGCGGTATGAACAACATTTCACTGCTTCATTTCTGAACAGATGCTGGACTGGAGACAGGGCACCTACATCTCACGGCTACATGAGTGGGGGCTGAACTGGAGGAGGAATAGGACATTGGAGGCACAAGCAATGTGTAGCAAAATGGTGTTTTTTTTACACAGGTGACAGGAGAGGAGGACCAGGAGCAGCCGGAGGAGCAAGAGGGAGATGAGGAAGACGAGGCATATGTCCCAGGCACACCGTGGGCAGTATGCAGTGGGGATTGAGGCAGAGAGTCCCTCCGAGTCACTTGCACAAATGGCCCACTGCATGCTCACTTGCTTGGGTAGTGACAGCTTAATTGTTACCATTCGTCAGAGGGATGATTTCTGGCTCTCCACCTTTTTGGACCCTTGCTACCGGTCCAAAAAGGGGACCTTTTTTTACACCCGCTGAGAAGGAGGACAAACTGAACTACTATAGAGACATCCTATGTAGTCAGTTGGCTGCTGACTATCTGCGCCATCGTCCATCGCACCATCATCCATCCTCTCGCAGGTCTGATCGGGGGGCCTTCTGCACTCTAGTTCCACTGCCATGGCTGCTTTGGTGGGGTGTGGGGTAGGAGCAGTACCAGCTCCATCAGCAGCAGCTTGAGTCTAGAGTCAATGATGAGCAGCTTTCTTGACCCGCCTAGTGAAGAAACTACTCACCAGCAGCAGCAGCTAGACTTTGAGCAGAACCTGAACCAGCAGGTGGTGGCATACAGCATCTTCTATACCACATTGAAGATCTGCTGGACTACTGGGCAGCCAAACTTGATTTGTGGACGCAACTGGCAGAGTTTGCCCTGGAAAATCTGTCCTGCTCGGCCAGTAGTGTGGCATCAGAGCGGGTGTTTAGTGCGGCCTTGGCCATAGTTACCCCAAAGGGAACTTGCCTGTCCAACGCAAATGTGGAGAGACTTACCTTTGTCAAGATGAATCAGGCTGGATCACCAGGATTTCCACCCACCATTGCCTGATGCATCTGATTAGATCCATCCATGCTGCCTCACCCAAACCTTGATAAAAGAGACTGGTTTCTTCTGACTACTCTGCCTCAACTACTATTTTGATGCGGCCCCCCCCCCCCCCCGATGCCACACATCTAATTGCCAAGTGCTCCTTCTTACACTCACCATTGTCAGCGGGTACTGTTTATTGTCACCCACCTCCCCACTCTGTCCCCGGGTCATCTCTGTGGTCTCCTGATGCTACTGTTACCGTCAGCACTCAGGTCTCATCATGCTGCTGTTGCTACCTCCACACTCTGTTATTGTGCCACTCTGTTGCCTCCTCATGCTGCCTCTGCTGCTGCCACATCTCACTATGTCACCGTGCCAGTCTGTGGCCTCCTCATGCTGCTGCCTGCCAGCTCCACACTCTGTAATTGGTGCCATTCTGTGGCCTCCTCATGCTGCTGCCCACCTCACACTATGTCACCTTGCCACTCTGTGGTCTCCTCTAGCTGCTGCTTACTCACAACTCTGTCTCTGCGCACTTTGTGTCCTCCTCATATTGCGGCTGCTGCCATCTCACACTATGTCACTTGTCATCTGTGCCTCCTCATGCTGCTGCTGCCACCTCCACACTATGTCACCTTGCCAGTCTGTGGCCTCCTCATGTTGCTGCTAACTTAACACTATGTCACTGGGGCAACTTTGTGGCTTCCTCATGCTGCATGCCACCTCAACTCTATGTAAATAGGCCACTCTGTGGTCTCCTAGGCTGCTGATACCTCAACACTATGTCATTGGGCCACTCTGTGGGACTTCTCAAGCTGTTCTCCCACCTGCCCCACTGCAATGAAAACATGGCCACTGCTGCTGGATTGCTGGGTGGCCGTAACCCCTGGATATGAGCAGTGTATAATGTGATGGAAAAATGAATCCAGCCAACAAAAAACGTTTTTCTCCAATACCATAGAGTGCAGCATGTAGACAGACAGTAATAGGACTGAAGATTAGAGATAGTTGAACCTACGACTACTGTACTGAATTCCCTGCTGCCCCTTTGATGCATACATTACAATGGTAAAAAAACATAATTTCTTCCTCTGCACTACTTCTTTCTCGAATATTACATGTGTACGGCTGAGCCAAGCTTTGTTTCGCTTTGGTTAGCAAAGCTACTATTCCAGTCTAACACAGCAGGTTAAGCTAAAGACAGTCTGAAGCTGTAATACCAGCAACAGTGACATGTGGAAGTCAGGGCAGTGTTATTTGTATGAATAAAATTACAGCCTTCCATTGTGAGACCCGATGGTTAGATATAATGCAAGATGCTCGAAATTATTATTTATTATGAGTGACACAGCTATTTTCTTTTCAAGGGAGTTAGGGATAGCAGAGCTGGCAGCACATAGAGCATACTGCAGAGTGGAGTGGGCAATGGGGGGTTCTATGACTAGAGGGAGAAAGCAGTTCTTGATAATGATGTGGCCACATTGACCGCAATATTTAGGAATCTTTGCTGAGACTGCCGAAGACAATACAATGGGAGACCCGCGAACAAAACTGCAGCAGGACACAATAGATAAATTCTATTAAACTATACATGTTTCATACATGCTATACACTCTATGCCTGTTACATAGAATGTACTTTATAATACCTGTTCCCTAATTCAGATTTTTATATATTTTTTTTTGCCATGATGAGAAAAAGCAAAGTCTGGGATATTAGCAGTTAGATTTGAGGACAAGTTTTAGATTTAAAAAAATGTCCTAGCTAAGCTTGAGTTGTTAGTTTTCATGTATAGTAAAATGTTAAGTGTACACACCCCGTATTCAGGATGTGCTTCTTTGGAATCAATAAGGATCATCCTACTGTCAGTTCAAGAAGAGGGCTGAAAAACCAGGGCTGAAAAACATCTTCATAATTACGTAGGTTTATTGCAAAGTTTTTTTTCTTTAGGATTCCAGTCCTATTTAGGCATTATATATGTAGGTAAGGCTGCCGTGCAGCCTGTATTTTGTGGGAGGGGCATAGGCCCCGCCCCTTGGCTATAAAATCCCACGGAGGTTCAAGGGACGGGACGTGCAGCCAGGTACTTGGTACTTCCGGTTACGTCTGGTTCCTGCACTCCCGCTCCTTTAAGCCTCGGTCTGGGTGAGTATTAGGACAGAGCGGCGTTCAGCGGCTCACGCGGCTCAGGTAAGCGGGGGATCCGCTATCGGGCATCGGCAGCGATGGCGAGCGCACGGCTGGTCAGGTACTTACCCCGATGCGGGGGGTGGCGTATGTACGTTGGGGGGAGTGCCGTGGGCCCTGCTCACTTCCACGGGGCAGGCCGGGCGGCGCCGGCTGGTCACGTGCGGGCGCATGTTCAGGGGGCGGCCGCGAGTGCCGGTTGCTAGGCAACACTCGCGGCTCCGTCCCCGCAACGCTCGCGCCGTACATGAGGGATCCCGCCTGCTGCCGGGGGGGCTCTGCGGGCATGCTTGTCAGATGCACCTTGTTTTACTATCACGTACACAACATCTATGCGCGTTACTGGGTTTAATCATGGGGGAGGGTTGATTCAGTTGTCCTTCATTTTCTCTCACTCTGCCCAAGCTCTAAATCGTTTAACTCTCAGCTGCGCTGCAGGTGCCTCTGTATGGCGGTTCATACCCTGCATTTATACGGCGGCACATGTGCAGGGCTCAATTTCTCGGTACCCATTAGGGTCCTGACCAGGGTGACTGCATCCGGGTGCATCGCGCGGCTTTTGCTGCCTCAGTATTTGACATTGCCGCCATATAAGTGTGCAGGGGCCACATGACCTCATGTCTCAGGTGGCGCCCTCCCCGACGGGTAGCTGTTGCCATGATTGTTAGGTTATCATACGGAAATTGTTGAGTTGATGGGGGTCCCCGTGTTGGAGCAGCAGTTGCCTGCGTTCCGTGCCAGGCCTGTGGGCTCTGGCGGGAAAGCTTGGCTGGTCCTGCTTAGGCAGACGGCGCAAAAAAAAATAAAAAATTTGGTCTCGCCATACCTTTACACTGTTGTAATGCATCGTCATATTTCAGTGGCTGCGTTCTGTGTCGGTTATCTGACGCTTCACGCCGTTCCAGGGATTCTTTACTTACAGTAGGTGGTACGTCCTGAGTTACATACGGGTATGTTATGTGTCACGATGGTATTTGGCCGCAGGCACGTTCTCACGTCTCCCCCAGGCACGTTCTCACGTCTCCCACTCACGGGGGGGTTGTCCAGCCAGGGTTATCTTGGTGGCGCACGCACCTGCGTCGTTATACGTCGGCTTGGGCTTCAAGTCATGTTATGTCCGCCGGTCCGGTGGCATGGTTGTACCGCTTGGCACGTCCAGGTTGTCATACTCGTCTCTCTCGTTGCTCGTCTGCTTGAAGCATTCAGGCAGTGTTCTGTGAGCCGCCCCGGTGACACATGATTCTGCCTGGAACGTCCAGGTTGTCACTTGGCTATTATGGTAACGTCTGCTTGAAGCGTTCAGGCAATGTTACGTCCGCCACTCCAGTGGCACGTGGTCCTGCCTGGAACATCCAGGTTGTCAATTGTGTCTATTGTGGTACATCTGCTTGTAAGCGTTCAGGCAATGTTAAGTCCGCCACTCCAGTGGCACGTGTCCTGCCTGGAACGTCCAGGTTGTCACTGGGCTATGGTGGTACGTCTGCTTGAAGCGTTCAGGCAATGTTACGTCCGCCACTCCAGGGGCACGTGGTCCTGCCTGGAGACGTCCAGGTTGTCAATTGTCTCTATTGTGGTACGTCTGCTTGAAGCGTTCAGGCATTGTTACGTCCGCCACTCCAGTGGCACGTGGTCCTGCTTGAACGTCCAGGTTGTCATTTTTGTATTTTGTGGTACGTCTGCTTGAAGTATTCAGGCGATATTATGTTTGTCACTCCAGTGGCACGTAGTCCTGCCTGGAACGTCCAGGTTGTCATACTCGTCTCTTGTGGCACGTCTGCTTGAAAACGTTCAGGCAATGTTACGTCTGCCATCCCGGTGGCAAGGTGTCCTGTCTAAGTACGTCCAAGGGGTCTTTCTCACCAATCTTGTCACACATCCGCTCATAGCAGCACACATGACTTAGCAGCACCCCGGGGGGCATGTCATCCTGGTTTGTTTGTCAGTCCTCATCATTGTTTGCCTGAAGCAATCAGGCCATGTTTTTCATTTACCCTTAGGGGGCAGGCTGCCCGGCCTGATACAACCAGGTCGGTAATATTTCCAGTGCATTAAGATTTTTCATACATTGTTCTTTGTTTATACGGCAGCACGTTGGGGGGTCTCAGTGCCTTCGGCCTTCCTGTAAACAAGGCCTCCACCTAGGTCGGTGGGTATGGGCCTCCGGTACGGTATCTGTGGCCATTCTCATCAAATTCCATAACCAGGTGAGTATCAGTTCTGGTCCTCCAGGCTCCGCCATAGTCGATGGTCGGTCTTACTGGCAGGGGCCAGGGGGGGCACCGGGATGTCCAAGGTACGCCTGGTCTCCTCACGAATAACGAAGGTTTGTTCTCAGGTGGTGACCAGGGGCGTAGAGTCATTTCGGCGCGGTCAACATGTCCCAGCCTCAGACATTGATGACGCCTCGTCCATCTCCGGGTCCCCTGGTTTCCGGTCTGGCTGGCCATGGATCTCCTGAGGAACTGGACAATTCTGAAGCTGGTTGCGGAATTAAATAGAAGGGGCATCAGCCACCCGTCTTCGGCCAGAAAAGCCGAACTGTATAGGCTGCTGGTATCCCGCCCAGTTCCATCCAGCGAGCAACTGGCAGTACCAACTATTCAGTCATCGTTGCTCAGTTGAACGCCACAATGGGGGAGTCCTGGCTGCTTCGGTAGCGGACATTCAGCACAGGGTCATGGAGCTGGAGTCCAGGGCCTCCACCGCTTCGCAGTCGGTGGCACCCGTGGCTGCGGTGCCATGGCCTTTGGCGGTTTCCCCAGGTATGTCCACCACTCCTCCGGCCATTGTCCCAGCTCATTTTGTGGCAGAGAATATTAGGGAAAGACATACTGGCAGCAAGAAAGTCAACTTTGGCGTCTATCCTCATAGCATCGCACGATGCGAGCGAGCACAAAACAATTGATTGCGGGGAGGTATCAGTGGTGATGAGGGTCCAAGATGCCGATTGAATCGCAAGCTGTCCATACCTGAATTTGTGCTCGCCTTCAGTTTGTTTAGGGACGTCATCTGCTCGGCACAGCCTAATAGGAGGGAGGAGCTGGGACGCCTATCTGTACCAGGTCACTGATTTGGGCCCAAGTATGGGGGCTCGGCTTTTTATGATTATCAACGTTCCTTCGCGGCTAAAGCCGCAGCTTCCCTGGCACAGTTCCAATTTCTGACCTATTGGGCTGTGCTAGATATGGAGCTATTCTGCAGGCATTTTTGCAGGTCTCTGAGCCCCCACTTGTGGGCACATGCCAGTCCAACGAGGCGGCCGCTCATCCAGACAGAGCCCTTCCGGGAACGTCGGGGGTCCCCAGGGGCCCGGCCCTCATGGACAAGTTTGGTAGGCCGATTGTGTATCTAGGCAAGAGCCAGATATGCAATAATTTTAACTTCGGTCACTGCATGTTCAGTGGGTGCAGGGCCCTCCACGTGTGCACGGTCTGCTTTCGGGCACATCCCAGGTCCACCTGTCCTAAAAAATCTTCCAAGCAGGCATGACTGACCGACATCAACGTTGATCTCCTGGAGGCGCTCCTGGAAGGTCATGACAACCAGCAGTTTGTGCAACATTTGATTACTGGCCTGTCACAAGGGTTCCACACGGGGTTGGGTGGCCCTGCCGCATTCCAACTGGGAGTGTGAGAACCTCCTCTCTGCCAGACGGGATCCTGAGGCGGTGCAAGCTGCATTATCCTTGGAATTGGACAAAGGGGTTCCTCATTGGTCCTTTGGATTCATTCCCTTTGAGGTATGTAGGGTCAACCCTATTGGAGTGGTGGCTAAGAAAGGCTCAAATAAAGAAGACTGATCTATGATCTCTCGGCTCCTCATTCTTCCCACATACCTAGTATTAACTCCCTCATACCATCGGAAGAGTTTAGCATGCAGTACTCCTCTATTATAATGAGCCATTCAATTCATTCTCAAAGCAGGCAGGGGGGCCTGGTTGTCCAAAACTGATATTGCTGATGCCTTTAAATTGCTCCCGATCCTCCCGCAACTGTGGCAATATTATGGCATCAGGTGGGCAGGCAGCTACTACTTTGCCAATCGTCTAACGTTTGCTCGAAAAGCAGCCCATGGCTGTTTGACCGTCTGGCCCAGGCCCTGCACTGGATTCTGGTCGAACATGGCAGGCTCATATGTGTATCCACTATCTAGATGACTTCCTGCTGGTGGAGCACCCCTCCCGACAGCCCTCCGGTTTATCCTCCCTGCTGGAGTTATTTTCAGCACTTCAGGTTCCTGTCGCCACAGGAAGACGGTCGGTCCCTTCCACGACAATCACCTTCCTGGGGGTCATTCTGGATTCTGTAAGGTTGGAGGCAAGGCTCCCCGAGGAGAAGTTACAACAGATCCGGTTAGCCATCCAGGAGGCTTCCAAATCCTGCTTCCTGACCAAGATGAGCCTCCAATCATTGCTAGGCCGGCTGAACTTCGCCATGAGGGTCATGCCCCAGGGCGCACCTTCGTGTCCCGGCTCTTGCTGCTCCTGCCATCTGCCCCAGAACAGGACAGTGGTGGTTCGCTTGGACCAACAGGCCATGGCAGACCTGTCCATGTGGAGCACATTCATGTCCTCATGAAATGGCGTAAGATTGTTTATCCCCCCCCGGGACCCGTCCTCATCCCACGGTCTATTTTGACGCGGGCCGCATCCAATGGCTTTGCAGCCATATTTGGCAACCACTGGCTTGCCGGTGCCTGGTCGTCCCAGATTATGATGGACGGGGAGCCCCTTCGGTCATCCCCCCTGTTGAGTTGTATCCGTTAGTAGCAGCGCCCATGTATGGGGCCACGATTGGTCAGACTCAAGGGTGTTTATTCATCACTGATAGCCGAGACTTGGTTGACAACATCCGCAATGACAGAGCAAAATCCCCTAAGATCATGGCTCTTAGGCGTAGGCTGGTTTGGTTTGTCCATGGTGCATAATTTTTGCATTGAGTGCTCCCACATTCAGGTTCCAGGAATACGGCTGCTGATGCGCTGTCCCGGTTTAAACGTTAATATCTTTTTTCAGAACATGCCACTCGCAGAGACGCAGGCAGCGGGTGGAAGGCGTGCCAGCATACAGCGACCTGGTGTGGTGATTAACATCATTGATCAGCACAGCAAAGGACCCTGTTGCACACCAGAGCCTGTCCTGAGAATACAGTCAGGAACTATCGCACGGGGCTGGAATCTTGTATAGAGGATTTGCCAAGGAATCAAATCCACAGAGGCAGACGTGGATGACAGTGTCACTTTCATAATGGCTTTCATCGCGCATTGCCATGGCCGACCTCGACTCGCTCACAATACCATCCCCTGTATTTGGCGGGGTTCACCATCAGTTCACATTGACAATCCGGCCCGGATCTCTTTCTTTACATTGCAGGCCATCAAGGCCACGCTCCGGGGGAATTGAGAAAGCCATGCAAGTAGGCCGTGGTTCCGTCAACCCATGTCCGGCTCCTTGTTTAGGCAGTTGTCTTGGCTCTGGATGGTGATCCTTTTGGGCCTTGGTTAGCACCATCATTAAATCAGCCCATTACCTAGGGTTTTTATGGGTTCCTTCGACCGGGGGAATTCACCACTTCCGTCCGGAATCGGCCGTCATCTCCAGAAGCAGCAACTTGACCTGTCAGCACGGACCTGTTTTGTACTAAGCATTCTATCTACCAAGACCGCTCAGACAGGGTCTTCCAACCCTGTATCATTCTACCCTCGCACAACGACGGTGCCCGTCAAGGTGCTGTGACAATTGTCCGCGGGGCCTGCAGGCGGCGGCAGCAGATAGTCCCTCTACTCCCCTTCAAGGGAGGGCCGTTGTCCACGCCCCAGTTCATGTCACATGTACACTCATTAGTGGCGGGGTTAGGGTCAGGAACCCGAAGGGCATCTCGGGCCACTCCTTGCTATTGGGGCGGCATCTAGGCACCAGATACCTCCTCAGTTCATCAGGGTGCAATGGGGCGCTGGAGGTCGTCGTGTTTTTCTAGATACGTTCCAAATCCTCAATCAGAGATTCGTAATGCTTTCTGTTTCTCTTGCCCTGTAACAGTACAATAAAGTGTCTGTCCGCATGTTGTGTCTCCTTTTTGGCCCCTTTTAGGCCTATCCTCGTTACAGGGCTCCCGGCATTAACCAGCCAGAGGTTGGCGCTAGTTTCCTACATCCAGGGGCCGTCGCCCTGACCACAAGTAGGTAAGGCTGCCGTGCAGCCTGTATTTGTGGGAGGGGCATAGGCCCCGCCCCTTGGCTATAAAATCCCACAGAGTTCAAGGGACGGGACATGCAGCCAGGTACCCCTCCCTCCCTCCCCTTTTCTTAGCTCTCCCTTAAGGATAGGCCCCCTTTTAGGTCTATCCTCGTTACAGGCTCCCGGCATTAACCAGCCAGAGGTTGGCGCTAGTTCCTACATCCAGGGGCTGTCGCCCTTGACTACAAGTAGGTAAGGCTGCCGTGCAGCCTGTATTTGTGGGAGGGGCATAGGCCCCGCCCCTTGGCTATAAAATCCACGGAGTTCATGGGATGGGACGTGCAGCCAGGTACCCCTCCCTCCCCCCCCTTTTCTTAGCTCTCCCTTAAGGATAGGCCCCCTTTTAGGCCTATCCTCGTTACAGGCTCCCGGCATTAACCAGCCAGAGGTTGGCGCTAGTTCCTACATCCAGGGGCCGTCGCCCTGACCACAAATATAAATTATGGTCGTGGGCTACGAATACTGGCGCTGGCGCAGTGGTGCCCAGGAAAGACCTATCCGTACTGCTAACTAAGTAGGCCTGGATTGTGCCCATAGCCGCGAACATGGGTAGCCTATTAGGGGGCATACCCTGAGGAAGCCCTTGAAAAAAGGGAGGGAGTGTGGGGCACAGGATGACGCCAGCGCCGGATGGACTGTGGGAGGGGAGCTTATAAAGCCCATGCCCCTCCCACATTAACAGGCTGCAAAAGCCTTGACAATTATGTTCGTGGCTACGGATACTGGCGCTGGCGCAGTGGTGCCCAGGAAAGACCTATCCTTACTGCTAACTAAGTAGGCCTGGATTGTGCCCATAGCCGCGAACATGGGTAGCCTATAAAGGGGCCAAAAAAGTCAAGCAAAGGTGATTTTGTATTTTTATTGAATGGTGACATGGTTTACAATGCAAGCTTGCGGAAAACTGAAATTTCCTGATGCGGATTGGGAATGTACCTGGTGAAGCAAGATGAATCCCAACGTCCCATTTTGCGGATGATAGACTGGGTTACATTGTGCTTGGATGCTGCGGAAGCCGCCCTAAATCTGAAAGGAGTGTCCTGATATGGTTTTGGGATCAACACCTAGGCCTGAAACTAGCAGACGGATGTGGGCAACAAATTGCACGGTCGTGAGGGGCTTGGATTTTGAAGGGCAATAGCGGGCTGTCGGAGAGGAATGGCCCAAGGAGCTCATTAAATTGGTTGAAGACCTGGACTGGGCACCATTTATTGGATGACCTGAAGTATTTGACTTGGACTGGAGGCCCTGAAGTGCGACTTTTGGTGGAAGGCAGTAGCTAGATGAAATGATCATGATTCCAGGCTAGCTGGCTCTTGGTCAGACCCTTTGGATTTTGGGGAGAAACCTGGAATTCCCCTGGTCGTAAAAAACCATAGAAACCTAGATACATGTGCTGGGATGGAGCCCGAAAGGGTTGCTGTCTAGGGAATTGAAAGCTTCCTAAACAGATCCCCTGAAACTGGTTGTCTGAGTTGGAGTGCATGGTTGGGCTGCTTCTTTGAATCTCCCTAAGACGGCCTTGATTGCGGGGGAACGCGAATATCGCCTTACTTACCGGGATGTTTTAGGGTGGCGTAGTATTGCACCCCTCCATGTACAATCTGATGGAATTGTAGCCAAGTTTAAGGTGATGTGACAATAAGCTAAAAATGCCATCAAATAGGTGTTCTATTCGTGCCGCTCCTAGTGATGGAGAAGTGAAAACTTTTGGAAGCTGTTCCAACCGTTTTATAGTTTCTAGCTGTGTTGGCTGATAGTGATTTTGTGTATGAGGGGATTTGGCGGATGAAATGATTTGCGCTAGTCCATGCGTAGGGTGTTGAACTCCGGGAGGGGACAATCCTGCTGGCTCCGCCTCCGGCATGACTTGGAAGAAATGTAGGAAACGGAAGCGTGACAGTGCGTCAGCCGCGGAATTCTGGACACCCTGGATGTGTCTGCATGATACCTGAAAATTGTGCTGTAGGGAGAGCAAACTAATTTGCGGACAAAAGGCATGATGTGACGTGATTGTTGACCTGCCCTTGGTGATGATGTCCACTACCGTCAGATTGTCCATTAAAAATGTCACCGGGGAATTTGGCCACTGCCTGCCCCAAACTTGTGCGGGCCCGCTACGATTGGGTAGATTTCTAGGAGGGGGGAGGATCTGAGGTACTCGCTGAGAGAAGAGATTTCGGGAGCCACTGGCCTGCGAACCACTGGTTGTTGTAGATGTGCCGCAAAACCTTTGGAGGCAGCTGCGTCAGAAAAAATTGTGGGAGAAGAGGGGACGCCATTGAGGGATGAATAAGGAGATCCCATTCCAGTAGGTCAGGAAGGAATTCACATGGATAAGTCGGGCCATCGCTTGGGTGTCCAGGACTATCGGGAAATCCTGCTCTGTGGCTGTTGGGAGCAGACCAACAATCTGGATAAGAAGACCTTGCCCTGGGGCAATGATTTCTGGTGTTGAAGTTCAGCATACCAAGCAGGGATTGTAATTCCTGCTTCAAGATGACCCTGCAACCCACAAATCTGGAAAGGATTTCCTTAATTTTGACAGTTTGTCCTCAGGCAACCTCGCTTCCATCTTTTGGGTGTCTAAGACAATTCCGAGGAAGGTGATGGTGGTTGAGGGCCCTTCGATTAGGGAAAGGGCGACAGGATGTTAAAGGCTGGCAAAAACCTGGAGGAGACTGTCGAGTTTGCTGGGTGTGGCTCGGGTTGTTCTATCAACAGAAAGTCGTCCATGTAATGGATGTCCATGGGACAATCGCAGTGGTTGACCAGGACCCAGTGGAGGCCCTGGGCGAACTGGTCGAATAGCCATGGACTGCTTTTGGAGCCGAAGGTGAGGCAGTTTGGCGAAATAGTACAAGCCGTCCCTTTTTAAGCCGTAGAATTTGCAGAGTTTGTGGGTTGATGGGTAGCAACTTGAAGGCGTCCGCCAGGTCTGCCTTGACAGCCATAGGCCCCTGGGCCTGCCAGGAGAATGAGGGAATGGCTTCGCTGAGAGAGGAGTATTTCATCGAGAAATCCTCAGACGGGACTAGGGAGTTGAGGCTGGGGATGTTTGAACCATGAGGAGCTGAGAGGTATTAAGATTAATCTTTTTTTATTTGAATTTTTTTTGGTGACGATGCCGATAGGGTTTATCCTCCAATAATTGAAAGAATACTAAGAGAGGCCTGAGGAAACCCTTCGCCATTCCGCCTGGATCAGAGGACCCACCGAAGCGGCATCGGAAACTGCGGACCTGAGGTTAGGGCCTTCCCAGGATGACTGAGGAGGGACCACAAGACCAGTGTGGAAACCCTCCGTGAAAACCTTGATTAAGGAGTTGAACCGGGTGGGGGTTGTGGTGATCACGGAGGAGTGCGGCTAACAGGTCCACGTTGACCGCGCCTAGTCACTTGTTTCTGGCGGTTCTGTTTGGCAAACCGACAGGGGGTGGGCCCTGGAAACAAGTGCAGCAACATGGAGCGCTCTGCACTGTTGTAATTGCAGGTTGCAAAATTTATAATTGTTGCAACACCTGACTCTTGCCTAGGAAGACTATAGGGTGACCCAATTTTGTCCGTGCCCGTGTTGTGTCTTGGCTGGGACCCCGAAGTGCCTGCCGCGTGCCTAGGCTGGGGACATTGGAAGGGCTGGATTTGGGCACCAATCTGAGTAATGCAGATTCGATTGGCATGACAGCAAGCAGGGGCTTTGAGGGCCGGCGAAAATGTCGGCAAAAGAGCTCAATGTCCGCAGGGGATGCCCAATTGGTGACCCGTTGGAACTGGGCGAGAGCCGCCACGGCTTTGGCTGAGAAGGAGCGATGGTAATCATAAAATGCATACCCTCCGTACTTAATGCCCCAGGTCCATGACCCTGTACAAAGACAAATCTAGCTCCTCGTGCCTTTCAGGGTAGGCGGAGCAGATTATGTCCCTGAACAGGCTGAATGCCAGGACGAATTCTGGGATGGAAGTTTCCTGTTTAATCGGCATCCCTGGACCTGAAAACTATTGACACATTTTTCGCAAGCGATGGTCCCTATTCTCAACCGTGTCGTGGTGGCAATGAGAATAGTGGCCAAATTAGCGTCCTTTCCATCCAAGATGTCCCGTTTGATGTTGTTGGTCACGAAATGGGGACGGGGCAACTTCGGACAAGACGGAACCAAACCTGAGGTTGCGGATTGGGACGTGGAAGCAACTGGGAGAGGAAGGAATGGGAGGCTGGGAGCCTGGGAGGCGGATCACCTGTTTCTGAATGTCCAAAATAGAAGTCGCTAGGGTGTTGATGGTGGCGTGCAGCTGAGTCAATGACAACTGGATTGTCCGACATTGACACCTGCTCTCCGGAGGGAGAGGAATTGGGACACCAGGAGTCGGTATAGCTCCGCCTTCCTGGCCGAGAGCTGGGTAACGAATCCCTCTTTTGTTCAACTCTGCTATAATTTTGGGGATCGTCCAGCTCCGAGTGACCCCATACTAGCGTGGCTGGATGCCAGGGAATCCGGAATGGAAGCGGTATCATCAATTTTCAGAATGACTGACATGTTGGAAGCTGAAAGAGAGAGCATTTTTGTAGTGTTTGGGTAAAACAAGACGTAGCCTCTGAAACATTAGGGCCCTGAAATCCGAGCGGCGCGTTGCGTTTGCTGCCCAAGGGAAACGTTTGGAGTGACCAAGGGCCCGGGACATGGAAAAACGTGACAAGGCTCGTGTAATGGATGATTTAGATAAAGAGAGGACCATTACCTGATAATCCCACCTGGTCTAACGAGGGCACTCAGGTCCTGAAAGTTTTGTGGCGGCGTTGCCGAAATCGGTTCTTGACTGAGAAAAAAGAAAATATTTAGCGGAGAGGCCTATGACCAATGAGCAAGATTGTAGACAAATGAACCTGATGCCTGGATTAGGCCACCAGGAGGACAGAACATGGATAAGGGAACAAAGTGCAACCTGACTAACGTGACAGGCGTGAGACCATGGATGACAGGGGCGTGACCAGAATAAAAAAACAGAGCCGTGTGCGTGAAATGGGAGAAGCCTGAATGACGGATTGCAGACGGGATATATGGATGATGAATATGGCTTGGAAGGAAGACAGGCCATGAACATGACTGAGGTGGCAGACATGGATGACGTAACAGGCGTGAGACATGAAAGAGACAAGATGTTGGCCTGAATGACGTAAACAGGCGTGAAACGTATATGACAAGACGTTGCCTGAATAACGTAAAACAGGCATAAGACAAGAAGACAAGATGTGGCTTGAATACGTAAACATGCGAGGGACTTGAAAGAGACAAGACGTGGCCTGAATACGTAAACAGGCGTGAGGCGTGAATGACAGACGTGGCCTGAATAACGTAAACAGGCGATGAGACGTAATGACAGAAGTGGCCTGAATAACGTAAACAGGCGTGGGACGTGAAAGAGACAAGACGTGGCCCGAATAAAGTAAACAGGCATGGGATGTAAATGAAAGACGTGGCCTGAATAACGTAAACAGACGTGAGACGTAGAAGACAGACGTGGCCTAAATAACGTAAACAGGCATGAGACGTAAGGACAAGACGTGGCCTGAATAACGTAAAAAAGGTGTGAGACGTAAATGACAAATGTGGCCCGAATAACGTAAACAGTCGTGAGACGTAAATGACAAACGTGGCCTGAATAACGAAAACAGGCGTGGGACATGGGTGACCAGACCTGGCCTGACTAGCGTACCCCAGGGCGTGTTTGCCGACAATATGGTGAATGTAAAGCAAAAATACCAACCTTATGCTATGGAATTTGACTGGCAAGTTTCAAATAAAGTTCAGGTAAATTTCGCTTTGTTTGTCCTTGGCGCGCAACAGCCCAGCCAGAACAAACCAGCAAGGTATTTCTGAAATGTAAAACTGCCCGTTGCAACGTATTTTTTTTGTAGAAGTTAACATATTTTTTTTTTTTTTTTTTTAATGAACAGAAGTTATTGTGTTGTTTTTTTTGCAGTTTACATGACTTTTTTATTTTTTATTATTATAGCCTCTGATAACATGGATTGCAGAAAATTGTAGTGTTTATAAAAAACTGATTTGTGAGACGCTGATGGCCAATGAAAACTCTATTTGTGTACTAGTGCTGGGAAATGTGGAGGGGAGCGTGAGCAGTGCGTCGCCTGCATCTCCCCTGAGGCCTGTGGAGAGGAGCCTGTACCGCCCCCCTCTGACCTGGATCGCACGGGACGCAAGGACCGAGTGCCGGGAAGCCGGGCCAACCGCGTCTGCCGGTCTGGCTGGGTCCCTGGAGCACCGCAGCCGGAGATAGGATGGGACAGGGGGAACGGGACGGTGAGGTGTGCTGGAAGCTGAGCGGTGTCGGGGAGGTGGAGGCAGGTTGGCGCTGGAACGTGAATGGGGCGTGGACGGGGTGAAGCCTGAACCAACCTCCCCCAGCGCCTGAATGGCCATGGAGACGAGAGCCAGGCGGCCGGGAAGCCGGTGCCTGCCCGGCAGGCGAAAACCGCAAGCGCAGCGGCCGGTTTGTGGAAAAACGAGTGGATGTCCGAACTGGCCCTTGCTGGATCTGAACGAGGTGGCGGGGACGCAGCGTGGAAGGTGAGAGCCAGCGAACATACTTACCTGGCCTGATGCCTTGTACGTGCGGGACTGACGTAACCGGATGTACAGAGAAGCACAGGATGGATGCCAGCGCCGGATGACTGTGGGAGGGGAGCTTATAAAGCCTACGCCCCTCCCACAATAACAGGCTGCAACAACCTTGACAATAGGTGTGGTAAGGAGTTGAAATCAAATTCTGTAAAAAATGGCTGGTGAAATCCGAAAGGTGCTCTTTGGAATGTGGGCCCCTTTACCCACCTAGGCTGCAAAAAAGTGTCACACATTGTGGTATCTCCGTACTCAGGAGAAGTTGGGGAATGTGTTTTAGGTGTCATTTTACATATACCCATGCTGGGTGAGAGAAATATCTTGGCAAACGACAACTTTGTATAAACAAATGGTAAAAGTTGTCTTTTGCCAAGATATTTCTCTCACCCAGCAGGGGTATATGTAAAATGACACCCCAAAACACATTCCCCAACTTCTCCTGAATACGGAGATACCAGATGTGTGACACTTTTTTGCAGCCTAGGTGGGCAAAGGGGCCCATATTCCAAAGAGCACCTTTCGGATTTCACTGGTCATTTTTTACAGAATTTGATTTCAAACTCCTTACCACACATTTGGGCCCCTAGAATGCCAGGGGCAGTATAACTACCCCACAAGTGACCCCATTTTGGAAAGAAGACACCCCAAGGTATTCGCTGATGGGCATAGTGAGTTCATGGAAGTTTTTATTTTTTGTCACAAGTTAGTGGAATATGAGACTTTGTAAGAAAAAATAAAAAAAAATAAAAAAAATCATCATTTTCCACTAACTTGTGACAAAAAATAAAAAATTCTAGGAACTCGCCATGCCCCTCATGGAATACCTTGGGTGTCTTCTTTCCAAAATGGGGTCACTTGTGGGTAGTTATACTGCCCTGGCATTTTCCAGGGGACCTAATGTGTGGTAAGTAGGTAAATGACCTGTGAAATCCTAAAGGTGCTCTTTGGAATGTGGGCCCCTTTGCCCACCTAGGCTGCAAAAAAGTGTCACACAGCTGGTATCTCCGTATTCAGGAGAAGTTGGGGATGTGTTTTGGGGTGTCATTTTACATATACCCATGCTGGGTGAGAGAAATATCTTGGCAAAAGACAACTTTTCCCATTTTTTTATACAAAGTTGGCATTTGACCAAGATATTCTCTCACCCAGCATGGGGTATATGTAAAATGACACCCCAAAACACATTCCCCAACTTCTCCTGAATACGGCGATACCAGATGTGTGACACTTTTTTGCAGCCTAGATGCGCAAAGGTGCCCAAATTCCTTTTAGAGGGCATTTTTAGACATTTGGATCCCTGACTTCTTCTCACGCTTTGGGCCCCTAGAATGCCAGGGCAGTATAAATACCCCACATGTGACCCCCATTTTGGAAAGAAGACACCCCAAGGTATTTCAATGAGGGGCATGGCGAGTTCATCAATTTTTTTTTTTTGGCACAAGTTAGCGGAAATTGATATTTTTTATTTTTTTCTCACAAAGTCTCCCTTTCCGCTAACTTGGGACAAAAATTTCAATCTTTCATGGACTCAATATGCCCCTCACGGAATACCTTGGGGTGTCTTCTTTCCGAAATGGGGTCACTGCCCTGGCATTCTAGGGGCCCTAAAGCGTGAGAAGAAGTCTGGAATATAAATGTCTAAAAAATTTAAGCATTTGGATTCCGTGAGGGGTATGGTGAGTTCATGTGAGATTTTATTTTTTGACACAAGTTAGTGGAATATGAGACTTCGTAAGAAAAAAATAATAATTTCCGCTAACTTGGGCCAAAAAAATGTCTGAATGGAGCCTTACAGAGGGGTGATCAATGACAGGGGGGTGATCAATGACAGGGGGGTGATCAATGACAGGGGGGTGATCAGGGAGTCTATATGGGGTGATCACCCCCCTGTCATTGATCACCCCCCTATAAGGCTCCATTCAGATGTCCGTATGTGTTTTTGCGGATCCGATCCAGGTATCAGTGGATCGTAAAATCATACGGACATCCTGAATGCAGCCTTACAGGGGGGTGATCAATGACAGGGGGGTGATCAGGGAGTCTATATGGGGTGATCACCTCCATCATTGATCACTCCTCTGTAAGGCTCCATTCAGACGTCCGTATGTGGTTTTGCGGATCCGATCCATCTATCAGTGGATCCCGTAAAATTCATACGGAACGTCTGAATGCAGCCTTACAGGGGGTTATCAATGACAGGGGGTGATCAGGGAGTCTATATGGGGGTGATCACCACAGTCATTTGATCACTCCCCCCTCTAAGGCTCCATTCAGATGTCCGTATGTGTTTTGCGGATCCGATCCATGTATCAGTGGATCCGTATAATTCATATGGACCTCTGAATGGAGCCTGACAGGGGGTTATCAATGACAGGGGGGTGATCAGGGAGTCTATATGGGGTGATCACCTCCATCATTGATCACTCCTCTGTAAGGCTCCATCAGACGTCCGTATTGTGTTTTGCGGATCCGATCCATCTATCAGTGGATCCGTAAATTCATACGGACGTCTGAATGCAGCCTTACAGGGGGGTTAACAATGCACAGGGGGGTGATCAGGGTGTCTATTATGGGGTGATCACCACAGGTCATTGATCACTCCCCTCTAAGGCTCCATCAGATGTTCCTGTATTGTGTTTTGCGATCCGATCCATGTATCAGTGGATCCGTAAAATTCATATGGACCTCTGAATGGAGCCCTTACAGGGGGTTATCAATGACAGGGGGGTGATCAGGGAGTCTATATGGGGTGATAACCACAGTCATTGATCACTCCCCTGTAAAGCTCCATTCAGATGTCCGGATGAGTTTTGCGGATCCGATCCATCTATCAGTGGATCCGTAAAATTCATACGGACCTCTGAATGGAGCCTTACAGGGGGTTATCAATGACAGGGGGGTGATCAATGACAGGGGGGTGATCAGGGAGTCTATATGGGGGTGATCACCTCCGTCATTGATCACTCCCCTGTAAGGCTGCATTCAGACGTCCGTATGTGTTTTGCGGATCCGATCCATCTATTCAGTGGATCCGTAAAATTCATACGGACCTCTGAATGGAGCCTTACAGGGGGTTATCAATGACAGGGGGGTGATCAGGGAGCTCTATATGGGGTGATCACCTCCGTCATTGATCACTCCCCTGTAAGGCTGCATTCAGACGTCCGTATGTGATTTTTGCGATCCGATCCATCATCAGTGGATCCGTAAAATTCATACGGACCTCTGAATGGAGCCTTACAGGGGGTTATCAATGACAGGGGGTGAATCAATGACAGGGGGGTGATCAGGGAGTCTATATGGGGTGAACTGGGGTGATCAGGGTGAATAAGGGGTTAATAAGTGACGGGGAGGGGGTGTAGTGTAGTGTAGTGGTGGTTGTGCTACTTTACTGCGCTACCTGTGTCCCTCTGTGGTCGATCCAAACAAAGGGGACCACCAGAGGACCAGGTAGCAGGTATAATTAGAAGCTGTTATCATAACAGCGTCTAATATACCTGTTAGGGGTTAAAAAAACACATCTCCAGCCTGCCAGCGAACGATCGCCGCTGGCAGGCTGGAGATCAAACTCTCTTACCTTCCGTTCCTGTGAGCGCGCCGCGCCTGTGTGCGCGCGTTCACAGGAAATCTCGCGTCTCGCGAGATGACGCACGGATGCGTCCAGGAGGAATGATTCAACCACCTTCCGGACGCATCCGTGCGGTTAGGTGGTCGGGGAGGTGGTTAATAATGTGTTTTTATAAAAATTATATAATTATCCCTAACATGATACTGAATGCACCTGTGATATAATTATGAAAGAAGTTCATAATAAAATTATAATAACCGTGGGGTGCTCACCCGTTAATCAGTATCCATGTGTCTCCCAGGTCGGCGTACAAGAATTGCCAGTGCGCATGTCCTGAAAACAAATCTCGCGCGACCAGTGCTCTGTTACAGCGTTGTGTCCCTGTGCAGAGTATGGTAAAGTTTGCCACATTCAAAACATCCACTGAGCATGTTGATAGCGGAATCCCATCCGCCCCGCTGGTAGTCATGGTACAAGGTAAACAAAACACATAAACAATGCGTATAATGCGCTCGGGATATAGCGCTGAGGTACACAAGAGAATCTAAGATAAAGGCTCATCTTGTTCCACATCTGAATGAGACCGGGGTGTCCCAGGGGAGCCCCAGATCCCCGATTTGAGTCAGGGGCAGTTTCCACTCCACTGCAGAACTGAAGGCCAGGGCACATCTGTGTCCCCGCCTCCAATCCACGACCTCCCCAGGTCTCGTCAGACTGGACCAACAGACTAATGAGCCTAGTAAATGTCCAGAACATAAACCCAATGGGGACAGTACCCCCCGCTCCCCGGATGGGGAAATTTCGGACATAATATGGAAAACAATTATTTGCAATTACTTGCACAAGTGTTAAGGTAAATAGGCAAAGCACTCAAATTACAATTGATATGGAAACAAAGACAAAATAAACCAAGGACACAGGGAAGACATCTAGCGGGATGGTGTCATCACGATGGCTTTTCATTATTTTCTTAATACATTTCTGGACAATTTTCCAAAATATCTGGAATTAAAAGAAAAAACTATATTCGAAAAAATATGAACACTGGTCATTTCCTACAAACATATTGGATAGGAAGCACTCTATGAGGGTACTTGAGGTCATATCACTCTGAAATCCACATTAAGTCCCTTAGGTTTAAGTGTTTGTAAATAATAAATCCAATAAATTTCTTGCTTTTTACCACTTAAGGACCACAGGTTTATTCCCCCCTAGTGACCAGGGGCCCTTTTTTTACGAAACGGCACTTCACAACTTTAACGGTTTATTGCTCGGTCATGCAACTTGGCACCCAAATGAATTTTACCTCCTTTTCTCTCACAAATACAGCTTTCTTTTGGTGGTATTGATTTCTGCTGACATTTTTCGTTTTTCTGATATTAATCAAAATAGACCGCAATTTTCTAAAAAAAAAGTGTATTTTTAACTTTCTCTGGTTAAAATGTTCAAATATAATTACATTTCTATACAAGTTTGTGTCAGAATTTATTGTACTACATGTCTTTGATAAAAAAATCCAATAAGTGTATATTTATTGGTTTGCGCAAAAGTTTATAGCGTTTTACAAACTATGGTACAAAAATGTGAATTTCCGCATTTTGAAGCAGCTCTAACTTTCTGAGGCACCTGTCATGTTTCTTGAGGTGGTAGAATGCCAGGATAGTATAATAACCCAAAATGAGCCCAATTTAGAAAGAAGACACGGAGGGGCATGGTGAGTTTATGTATGATTTAATTTTTTTTCACAAGTTAGCGGAAAATGACACTTTCTGAGGAAAAAAATAAAAATAAAGTTTCCATTTCTGCTAACTTCTGGCAAAAAAAATTATAAACTCCACGGACTCACTATGGCCCTCAGTGATACCTTGGGGTGTCTACTTTCGAAATGGGGTCATTTGTGGGGGGGTGTGTTTACTGTTCTGGCATTTTGGGCGGGGCTAAATTGTGAGCAAACCCAGTAAAGCCTAAAGGGTACTCGTTGGACTTTCGGCCCCTTACACACCTAGGCTGCAAAAAAGTGTCACATGTGGTATCGCCGTACTCAGGAGAAGTAGGGCAATGTGTTTTTGGGGTGTCTTTTTACATATACCCATGCTGGGTGAGATAAATATCTCTGTAAATTGACAACTTTTTCCCTACGCCTGAGTACGACGATACCACATGTGTGACCACTTTTTTTTGCAGCCAAGATGCGCGAAGGGGCCAAAAGTCCAACGAGTACCTTTTAGGAGGGCATTTTTAGGCATTTGGATTCCAGACTTCTTCTCACGCTTTTAGGGCCCCTAAAATGCCAAGGCAGTATAAATACCCCATTTTGGAAAGTAGGACACCCCAAGGTATTCCGTGAGGGGCATGGCAGGTTCATAGAAGATTTATTTTTTTGGCACAAGTTAGCGGAAATTGATTTATTTAATTTTTTTTCCTACAGAGTCTCCCTTTCCGCTAACTTGTGACAAAAAGTTCAATCTTTCATGGACTCAAATGCACCTCTGCGAATACCTTGGGGTGTCTTCTTTCCAAAATGGGGTAATTTGTGGGGTGTTTTGTACTACCCTGGCATTTGAGGGTCTCCGCAATCATTACATGTATGGCCAGCATTAGGAGTTTCTGCTATTCTCCTTAGGCCTCATGCTCAACGGCCGTTGTTTGGGTCCGCATCCGAGCCGCCGTTTTGGCGGCTCGGATGCGGACCCATTCATTTTCAATGGGGGCCGCAAAAGATGCGGACAGCACTCCGTGTGCTGTCCGAAAAAATATAACATGTCCTATTCTTGTCTGTGCTTTGCGGACAAGAATAGGCATTTATATTGCCGGCGCCCGTTCCGTTCCGCAAATTGCGGAAGTCAAACATCGGACGCCTTCCGTTTTTTGCAGATCCGCGGTTTGCGGACCGCAAAAAACGGCACAGTCGTGTGCATGAGGCCTTATATTGAGCATACGGGTAATGAGATTTTTTTTTTCGTTCAGCCTACTGGGCTGAAAGAAAAAATGAATGGCACAGATTTTTTCATTCGCATCGATCAATGTGGATGAAAAAATTTCTGCCAAACAATGTGCAAAAAAAAAAAGCTGCGATCGCTAATAAAGATCCAAAAAGCTCAAAAGTGATCTTTATAGCGCCGCAGCGATTTACGGTGTTTTGAAGTGATCATAAAAAAAAAATTCTGTCACTGCGGTTGGGGCGGACTGACGCAAGTTGTGCGCACAAGATCAGGCCTGATCGGGCGGACACTGCGTTTTTTTGAGCCTAAGGTGACCCTAATATACTGATATAGATCTGATTGCGATCAGTCTTGATCAATTACAGATACTATATAGTACTAGTGCTGATTAGCGACAGCGATAACGCTAATCAGCGACTAATCAGTGACTGCGGTGCGGTGGGCTGGGCGCTAACTACTAACAAGTAGCTAAGTAACTGGCGGTGATAAGGGAACCTTAGGCCCCATTCACACGTCCGCAATTCTGTTCCGCATTTGCGGGGACGGAATTGCGGACCCATTCATTTTTTATGGGGACAGACTTTGTCCCGCTCGGATCCGGAATTGCGGATCTGCACTTCCGGGTCCGCACTTCTGTTCCGCAAAATATAGAACATGTCCCTATTCTTGTCCGCAATTGTGGACAAGAAAAGGATTTTCTATATAATTCTGGCAATGTGCGGATCCGCAAAATGCGAAAAGCACATTGCCGGCGTCCGTGATTTTGCGGATCCGCGGATTCGTGGATCCGCAAAATACATACGGACGTCTGAATGGAGCCTTACAGGGGGGGTGATCAATGCCAGGGGGTGATCAGGGAGTCTATATGGGGTGAAGTAAGATAATGTCTAATCTTGACATCTGCATTAGATACAGGGTGTTTAAAACTAGAGCCTTTAGACATTAGTGGACAATTACACAGTTTTGTGGCAGGGAAAGCATCCTGTTTTGGTGGAGACCAAAGTAGGACCAAAATATTTGTTTGTGTACCAATGTCTGCTCGGACTTAATGATCTTTGAGATTTTTGGTATGGGCATAAGACATAAGGGGCGGCACATTTAATTCTGGTATATGATTGAAGGTATTACCTAAAATATGGCCCAATATTTACCGAAGTATATTGTGCCAAGGTGTGTGTGTGTGTGTATAGTATAAAAATATATAATATATATATATATACACTCACTAAAGAAGATTAGGAACACCTGTTTCTATTTCTCATAAAAGTCATTATCTAGTTCAACCAATACATGGCAGTTGCTTCAATGCATTTAGGGGTGTGCTCCTGGTCAAGACAATCTCCTGAACTCCAAACAGAATGTCAGAATGGGAAAGAAAGGTGATTTAAAGACAATTTTGAGTGTGGCATGGTTGGGTGGTGGCCCGACGGGCCGGTCTGAGTATTTCACAATCTGCTCAGTTACTGGATTTTCACGCACCAACCATTCTAGGGTTTACAAAGAATGGTGTGAAAAGGAAAAAACATCCGTAAGCTGCAGTCAGTCCTGTGGCAAAAATGCCTTGTGGATGCTAGAGGTCAGAGGAGAATGGGCCGACTGATTCAAGCTGAAAGAAGAGCAACGTTGACTGAAATAACCACTCGTTACAAACCAAGGTATGCAGCAAAGCATTTTGAGAAGCCACAACACGCACAACCTTGAGGTGGATGGGGCAACAAAGCAGAAGACCCCACCGGGGTACCACTCTCTCCACTACAAATAGGAAAAAGAGGCTACAATTTGAACGAAGCACACCAAAATTGGACTGTTGAAGACTGGAAAAAATGTTGCTGGTCTGATGAGTCCTCGAATCCTGATTGAGACATTCAAATGGAGAGTCCCGAATTTGGCGTAAAACAGAATGAGAACATGTATCCATCCTCTGATGGCTACTTCCAGCAGGATAATGCACAATGTCACAAAGCTCGAAACATTTCAAATTGGTTTCTTGAACATGACAATGAGTTCACTGTACTAAAATGGCACCCACAGTCACCAGATCTCAACCCAATAGAGCATCTTTGGGATGTGGTGGCACGGGAGCTTCGTGCCCTGGATGTGAATCCCTCAAATCTCCATCAACTGCAGGATGCTATCCTATCAATATGGGCCAACATTTCTAAAGAATGCTATCAGCACCTTGTTGAATCAATGCCCCGTAGAATTAAGGCAGTTCTGAAGGTAAAAGGGGGTCCAACACTGTATTAGTATGGTGTTCCTAATAATTCTTTAGGTGAGTGTGTGTGTATATGTGTATATATATATATATATATATATAGTACAATAAATATAATATATAGATTCTAAGGGGGTTATTTATTAAGACCAGAGTTTTAGACGCCGGTCTTAATACCCCTTTAGCAGGCGGTGGATGTGCCAAATTTATGTAGAGACGCCAGCCCGCCACCTTTACCACCCACATGACGCCCCCTTTTTAGACCTGGCGTGAGCTGGGAAAATTTGCATATTCGGCGTAATTAACCTTTGTGCCACAATCTGCAACAGATATACACTAAAAAGTGGTGTTTATCGGTCTGTAAATGACCCCCTAAATATATACACTGCTCAAAAAAATAAAGGGAACACTTAAACAACACAATGTAACTCCAAATCAATCACACTTCTGTGAAATCAAACTGTCCACTTAGGAAGCAACACTGAGTGACAATCAATTTCACATGCTGTTGTGCAAATGGGATAGACAACAGGTGGAAATTATAGGCAATTAGCAAGACACCCCAATAAAAGAGTGGTTCTGCAGGTGGTGACCACAGACCACTTCACAGTTCCTATGCTTCCTGGCTGATGTTTTGGTCACTTTTGAATGCTGGCGGTGCTTTCACTCTAGTGGTAGCATGAGACGGAGTCTACAACCCACACAAGTGGCTCAGGTAGTGCAGCTTATCCAGGATGGCACATCAATGCGAGCTGTGGAAAGAAGGTTTGCTGTGTCTGTCAGCGTAGTGTCCAGAGCATGGGGGTGCTACCAGGAGACAGGCCAGTACATCAGGAGACGTGGAGGAGGCCGTAGGAGGGCAACAACCCAGCAGCAGGACCGCTACCTCTGCCTTTGTACAAGGAGGAACAGGAGGAGCACTGCCAGAGCCCTGCAAAATGACCTCCAGCAGGCCACAAATGTTCATGTGTCTGCTCAAACGGTCAGAAACAGACTCCATGAGGGTGATATGAGGGCCTGACGTCCACAGGTGGGGGTTGTGCTTACAGCCCAACACCATGCAGGACGTTTGGCATTTGCCAGAGAACACCAAGATTGGCAAATTAGTCACTGGCGCCCTGTGCTCTTCACAGATGAAAGCAGGTTCACACTGAGCACATGTGACAGACGTGACAGAGTCTTGAGACGCCGTGGAGAACGTTCTGCTGCCTGCAACATCCTCCAGCATGACCGGTTTGGCATTGGGTCAGTAATGATGTGGGGTGGCATTTCTTTGGAGGGCCGCATAGCCCTCCATGTGCTCGCCAGAGGTAGCCTGACTGCCATTAAGTACCGAGATGAGATCCTCAGACCCCTTGTGAGACCATATGCTGGTGCGGTTGGCCCTGGGTTCCTCCTAATGCAAGACAATGCTAGACCTCATGTGGCTGGAGTGTGTCAGCAGTTCCTGCAAGACGAAGGCATTGATGCTATGGACTGGCCCGCCCGTTCCCCAGACCTGAATCCAATTGAGCACATCTGGGATATCATGTCTCGCTCTATCCACCAACGTCACGTTGCACCACAGGCTGTCCAGGAGTTGGCAGATGCTTTAGTCCAGGTCTGGGAGGAGATCCCTCAGGAGACCGTCCGCCACCTCATCAGGAGCATGCACAGGCGTTGTAGGGCGGTCATACAGGCACGTGGAGGCTACACACACTACTGAGCCTCATTTTGACTTGTTTTAAGGACATTACATCAAAGTTGGATCAGCCTGTAGTGTAAATTGTAGAGGCTATCCTCAAGCAGTCCTGAATGATGCGTTTAAATACGCACGGTCTAAGGAACGCAGTGCTCTACTTACCCCGAAAACTCGAGTAGACAGCCCCCAACCGTTGAGGATTGTGTCTAACTATGATGCTGCCAATCAGGAAGTAAGGGAGATTCTCGGTAAATACTGGGCCATCTTAAAGATGGATCCCGACCTCTCTGAAGTAGTATCCGATCGTCCATCTGTCTCTTTTAGACGGGGTAAAAGTCTCAAGGACCGACTGGTGGCCAGCCACTTTACAGCACCAACTAAAGCAGGCACATGGCTGGACCGTCGGCCGGTAGGCGTCTTTAGATGCGGCGGATGTAAAGCCTGTGAATTTAATTAATAATTCAATTAATAATCTAAATCCATTACTGGATCAACAACAGGACAGACCTTCATGATACGCGAGTTCATCAATTGTAGATCAAAGGGCTTAGTATACTTATGTCAGTGCAGCTGTCCTCTTGACTATGTCGGCAAGACAGTCAGAGAACTCAGAAAGCGTATACTCGAACATGTCAATGACGTGAAGAACAATGAGGTAACTCCTATTGCGACTCATGTTAATGAGGTCCACGATGGAGATCCAAGGTCCCTCCGCTTCACAGTCCTCGATATGATCCATCCGTCTCCCCGTGGGGGGGATTGGGACAGGAGAATTCTACAAAAAGAAAGTGAATGGATTCATCGACTCCGGTCTCAATCCCCCCTAGGGTTAAATGAGAGACTTACATTCTCGTGTTTCCTGTGACGCGTTCTGTCCGTTGGGCCCCTCGGCTTATCCCCTTTGCACCCCTATTTTCCCATCCCCTTCTCCCCTTTTTCCCTTGCTAACCATGGCTTCGGTTGATCGTCTGGCCCTTTATGACTTTGCCGGGTGCGTGAAGCACTTATGTGTTACTATCATGAACGGTGAATTACTACCTTTCACTGATTTAGCTATCTTTGCATATCTAATTTGTATATCTAATTTGTCTATCTATAACTATTAACTTACATTTGTTCTATGATCTACTTTCCGTTGAGCCACTCCCCTTTAGATATTGTCTATACCTCCCTGTACCCCAGGATTAATATTGCCATAATCATTAAAGGTTTTGGGATGCCATATTCCCTTCTCACCATGAGCGGCGGTATCTTTGCCTAATTTACATTAATATGGTCTCTTTTTTCATGAGTTATGGGTTATAAGCATCGCCCACATGTGTGCTGGCCGGGCATGCGCTCCACTGTGGAACGCATGTCCATCGTTGATGACGTCCCCAACCCACGTCCGTTACAGGTCCCAGCATCTCAATACGTTGCTGTGCTCACAACGATAATGCCTGATGTCACTTCCGGGGCTCCGATACCGGAAGTCACTCATGCGGCGTGCGTTCCACAGTGGAACGCACATGCCTCTCTGATATTTAGCGCGACCGCCACCTGTGGAGCCTTAACTAATTATTATCATTTAATGGGGAGGAAATCCGGTATATAAGGGGGTGGCCTTCTGAGGCTTACTGTTGGACCCTGGGAGAGGTCACCACATCTAACATGGGAGGATAAGCGCCCTGACAGCACCCACAGTGAGTAACCCTAGCCTTCTTGTGATCCTGTATACAGATGACCATTATGTTTCTGTGGGACTTTACATCTATTGACTTGCTTTGGTACCTAGGGAACGTAGGATTTATGGCCTGTGTTTCAACAGAAACGATGTTATAGGATTCAGCACGTCCTTAAAGGTACGCACACTTGGTCCATTTGGGCTTTTGTTTATGAGTGAATGAACATATTCCTCATCTGACCGGCCACTTTTACCTGTTTTAGTTTATCATCTTTATAAACATATTGGAACCTGGCATACTACCTGGTCATACTCCTTCAATGGGGGTAATCTAGGCTGGTCAGAAAGCGTGGCTCTATCGACAGAGTATTGCCCCTGGATACAGTGAGTGACCCTCTTGAATGAGGCCCTTATTGTGGTGATGGTCCCTCACTATTATATACCTGGGTGTTTGGCTATAGGCATTTGTTTTGTATTTATATACATCGGAATTTTTTTCTTTTTCTTGTCCACAGGTTCCACTAGACTGTGGCTGTTCATCTTTGCCTCCCTTCACTTCTCCCAGTAAGGCCATCTGGTCCAATCTTTTAATTACTGACTGTCATTTGACATCCTCATTTGACCGTCAGCTGACACCTTTTATGTCCCATTGATGTATTGTGGTTGTCCTAGCTTGGGCTTCCTTCCGTCGGACATAGTTTACAAATACTATCCAATTTAACTTATTTACCCCCTGATGATCCCACACAGTGGGGGAAACGCGTTGGGGTTTAACACAGTTATGTCTGTGTCATTTTTTTAGGTGTCGTCAGTGTTATGTAGTCTCTTGCACTGTGTACCTTTTGGTATTTATACCAGGAGGGGTGTATACACTGTGCATTTTTTATCCTTTTGTGTCCAAACCTGACCTGTCCACCAATATTCTTTATATCCACCCTTTTTTTAGGGATAACTAGGAGTTGCCAGTGAGGTTCGAGGACAGGGGGTCTCCACCTTCAGGAGTCGCCCCTGGGCACAGGGCCTAGTGTTTAGTATCATTATCAGGGTCATCCGTCCCCCATTATTTTTTTGGTGGACACACTTGTGTTTGGACATGATAGGACATATGTTTGTTTTGTTAATATGAATAAAGATTATCCACTATTTAGGGTTATACTTTTGCTGGACTTTCTATTTCTAAATTTAACCCAAGACATTTGATATATCCAATTACGCTGGTTTTTAAATGTAAAAGCCATCTCTGAGAAGCTACTGAATTATTTCACTGACAAACCACGATAACTTGGGAGGCACACAAAGCTTTTATAATGGGAGAGTTTATAGCACTGGGCACTAGGCTCAAAAAAGAGCACCAGAAACTGCTCAATTCCTTACTGGCTCAGATATTGACCATTGATAGATCCAGATTATATAACTCCCAGGCTGAACTGATGTCTTTACGTCAACAGCTGAAAGACCATCTGAATATCCAGTATGCTAAACACAAGTTTTATGCCCACGGTGATAAGGGCAATAAGCCCTAGGAAATGCCATACCTTATTAAGAAACACAAGGACTCGTCATACATTTACTTCATTCTGCTGGGGCCTGGCGGTAGAGTTACTGAGACCAAAGATACAGCTCAGGCCTTTGTCTCCTTCTACCAGCAATTTTATAACTTGTCCAGGGACCCGTCCTTGCCGGGTGCCTTCCCTAGGGCTGCTGAGATATAATTTTTTTTTTGTCTAACCTCCATCTACCTTGCCTTTTAGAAGAAGAGAATCTTCAACTTGTTCAGCCTATCACAGCTGCCGAGATCTCTGCGACATTGGCATCTATGCTCCTGGGGAAGATGCTGGGACCGGATGGGCTTCCAGGTGGGTATTGTGACAGATCCATCTGTATAGACCTATATTGCTGGTTCGTCTGTTTGCCTTCATTTCGCTGGATTTCCTGTCCGTAGGCCCCTGTTCGTGTGTTTCCCCAAATACCGATTGAAACTACCGAACGGACGGCCACCCAGGAGAGGAGTGTGCTGATAGTTAACCTAAATGGCCTCATTGTTCACAAAGACTCAAACTAACTTGAACTCCTGGTCTAATTTGTGCCATTGTGAGATGTTAAATGTCTGTGTATTGAAAAAGGTTGTGACATTGTATGTTTAAATGGTGATTTCTGTTCTGTTGTCCCCACATGTGTATTGGTGATTTCCCTCTGTCTTGAGAGATAATTGGATTACTCCTCGGGTGTCTCCAGGGCAGAGAGGAGGAAACCATGATGCATTGTGGGGATGTATTGTCTCTGTAGTGCTGCATGTCTGTCACAGTCTCCATTCTGGTCCCCTAGGGGTGTGTCCACCAGATGGGGACCTGCATAAATACGGGCGGGTAGCCCTCAATAAAACATTCCTGTTTGAGCTTGGTCTCTTTTGTGGAGGGATTTATTATTGGGACAGCGCTTTCGTTTATTGCTAGCTGTGGAAGGAGTTTGACGATCGGCTGGATTAAAAACTACATTTCTGGAGAAAGGGGATTATTCACTAAACGGCGGCTTCATCTACCTGGCGGTGAGTGTCGTAACAGGTATTATTAATCCTTCTCCTCAATCCTGATCCACAGGTTGGTTGCTTGGTGTAGCTCGCTCATGTCTAGAGATCCGCTCCCAAAACAAGCTCTCAACGCCACTTTTACCATTCTGCCAAAAGAGGGGAAGGACCCTGAATTATGCAGCTCATACCGCCCCATCTCACTTATTAATGTGGATGTTAAGATGTGGATGAAGATCTTAGCCCCCCGCCTTGGTAAACTTGTCCCGGGGCTTGTCCACCACCAAAAGAGGGGAAGGACCCTGAATTATGCAGCTCATACCACCCCATCTCACTTATTAATGTGGATGTTAAGATGTGGATGAAGATCTTAGCCCCCCGCCTTAATAAACTTGTCCCGGGGCTTGTCCACCCAGAACAGACTTAAAGGTAGGGAGGAAAATTCCCCTAAAGTAGGGGAAATTGTTTTTTATTTTTGTCTTCCTCTGGATCAACTTGCAGGATAACAGGCCGAACTGGATGGACAAATGTCTTTTTTCGGCCTTATGTACTATGTTACTATAAAAACCACAACTCAGTGAGGCTTATACATGCTATAAGATATGCATCCACCAAACATATTCCGCTAGTGCTACTTAGCACAGGCACAGAGAAAGTCTTCGACAGAGTCGATTGGGAATTTTTACAAAAGGTGCTATTGCAATTGTTGCCCCAATCTCCTTTGTCCCTATACAACCATTTGAGTGCTAGGATCAGAGTTAATGGGACTTTTAATGCTCCCTTTGAAATCTTCAACTGTACCAGGCAAGGTTGCCCACTTTCCCACACACTACAGTATTTATATTAGTCATGGAAACTTTACTTCAGGCTATCAGAAAACATAAGCTGATTCAGGGCTTACAGGTGGGAGATGTAATACACCAGAATTCAGCTTTCGCAGATGACCTGCTAATACTGATTACTAACCCAGATATAGCCTTCCCACATATTATTGAATTATAAGAAGAGTTCAGTAGACTCCAACTTCAAAGTCAACTACACTAAATCGGAAGCCCTCAATATCTCCGCGCCTTGAGTGGTAGTGGACACATTGAGAAAGTCAATACCATTTAAATGGCAGGCATCCCAACTGAAATACCTAGGGATCTACCTAACTAAAGGCCCATCACTCCTTTATGGGGCGAACTATAGGCCACTAATTCGAGAGATTAAAACAATGCTATCCTCCTTTCTATTCCTTATGTCTCCTGGATGGGGCACAAGAATTTATTACGCACATATGTCATGCCTAAATTATTATACTGTATATGCTCCAGATGGTGCCCATATTTCTCAGCCAGTCATTCTTTTTTATGGTCAGATCCATCTTCTTCTCCTTCTTGTGGCAGAAAAGGAAACCCAGGATAGCATATGAAACCCTCAGCCTGCCCTGTCCTCTTAGTGGATTTGGTTTGCCAGACATTCTGACTTACTACAAAGCTATCGAGCTGAAGCTTTGGATCTCCTTGTGAGTCACTGGCTGTGGCACTTTGGGAGTAAACTTCGAGTGTGCTGCACTAGGTGATCAACAACTGGCTAGCCTTTGGGGCCTGACTGTGCCCAAGATCGTGATATCTGGGTTGACGAAAGGAATTTACTCTACTTTTCAATCCCTTAACAACAGCTCTCCCCTCCTGTCCCGTCTCCCAACCTCTCTTCCTGCCCAGTTAATACCATACTATGTCCTCCCTTCCCGCACCCACACTCCAAGCTTCTGGGCTAGGTTAAATGAGAAATCAGTTGAGGACCTCCTAACAGAAATAGGCTCTGCGCAGAATGTTTTGCCTTACTGCTCTACAACACTCCCATCAGGTAACTTTCTAGAAAAATATGAGCTCTCCCGCTCCCTTTCTGCTATATTTTCAGCAAGAAAGGACCTGGTAAAAACCACCTGGTTGGAAAAATCCTTGAATCCTTTACCCACCCACCCTAGGTGGATCTCCTTTCTATATCATACCCTTTTGTTTCTAAAGTAGCCGTCTTTGACAGCATATATAGGGGGCTGTGAGAGAGAATTGCAAAGGTCATTTACGGGACACAAAATTGCAACAATTAGGTCGAGCGTCTTAATAGGGCCCTTATATACAGCACACTAAAACATACAAGTCCAACGGTACTCAAGCCTAACTGATTAAGAGAAAATAAACATAAAGGAACTTCCCCTTCCCTCTACCTGGGAAATTTTATAAAATTATTCTTCAGTCATAATCCGTATGAAATCCGCTTCCCATTGTTTGCAGTGGAAATCTGCATTGCTGTTCTTATGCCTCTGGATTGTTTCCACACAGATTTGAAATTACTGTCAAGAAGTGGCATGCCTATTCGTGGAGCAGATACACACTTGAAGGTAGGAGCACCATTTCAGGATGCAGAAAGCCCAAAATTACTCTTGAATAGTGTTGATCGTGAATATTCTAATTGCAAATTTATATCGCGAATATTGGCACTTTGAGAATTTGTGAATATCTAGAATATAGTGCTTTATATTCATAATCGCAAATATTCTAGATTTTTTTCATCAGTACCCATGATTTCTAACTGCTTCTTGCTTGTGGGACAATGAGAAGGCTGCAATATCTTTGACTTTAGGAGTAGTGTTGATCGCAAATGTTCGCAATTAAGAAAATAATGATGAGATCACAAATTTGCGAATATATGACGAATATTCGCCCAAATATTCGCGAAATATCGCAAATTCGAATATTTCCCCTTCCGCTCATCAATGCTCTGGAATATCTGAAACATATAAAGGGAACCTGTTACATATGCAGTAAGTAACTGATGACAAGCTGGAGAGTACTGTGCATGCGCTGTCCAACAATCACATGGTGCATGGGCCGTCCCACAATCACATGGTGCATGCGCCGTCCCACAATCATACGGTGCATGCACCATCCCACAATCACATGGTGCATGCACCATCCCACAATCACATGGTGCATGCACAAGAGTTCAACGCTGCTGAGAGTGACATTGGACAGCAAAGTGTCTGTCAATCAGGATAAAAGGGAGGCATAGAGAAGGTAACGATGAGGAGAGACTGAGGATTTGCTGTATTTGCCTATTGAATAACAGTTTTCTCTATACTTAGAAATCGGTCCACATGAAACAATTTATTCTTTGTATGTGCTTCACATCCCTACCAGGCGCTTAATTATTTTTAATGCTGACATACTCCCTTTAGCATCCAATATCGATATAATACTAAGATTAAATCATCCCAGCAGGTGGAGAAAGTTATAGACCGTTGTCCTGACCTATACAGATGTACCTTTGTGGTGTCTATGGTTGGTTGAGCTTAAAATTGAAATATGTGGGTTTGATCTAGATCTTGGTGGCATCAATATTTAAGGTTACAGTGGTGTCTTTTCATGCCTCTACTGTAACTCTGAGCTATAGGGTTTGCATATAATGAAAGATGTTCTATGGAACTGATAATAATTTACCTCCAGAAACCTGTACTAGACTTGCTATACTCTGCACTCTGGTGCTTCCCTTCACTTTATTTCGCTGAGTTTTGCTGTCAGGCTGCTCAGCCTGATATCATATCTCATGTACATTCATTCCATTACTATCTATTGTAGAACAGGAAACTCTGATCTACCATAGATAGTAATGTTGTGATCCTGGGTATGATATGCTGTCATGGATGAGCAGCCTGACAGGAACAGGATGTAGGATCGCTGTACAGTAGATAGTAATGGAGTGATCGTGCATGAGATATACCATCAGACTGAGCAGCCTGAAAGTATAGCTCAGCAATGTAAAGGTAAGTGGCGAAGAACAGAGTATAGGGTGTCCCCTCCAATCAGCTAAGCAGCTCTGCATATAGTCAACCTTCTCTAGTCAGAATCTAGGATGGGTTGTTGGAGGCCATTTTTTAAATCAATCCTGGAGAACCCCTTTAAGCAGCATATTGGATTGTTATATATTTTTATTTTAAAACAGACATAGTTTTCTGCTGAAGTAAAAATAGTGTAGGAAGATCAATTATTTATTATTTGACCCCAAATATCTTGAGATAATTTCTATCTACCTCTGACCAATTGATCTGTTTCGAAAGCATAAAAAAACTCAGAAAATACAATTTTTTTACAGTTGTAAATGATTTTATATTTGGCAACGGTGTACAGAATCTATTTATTCACATTGGTCACAGTCTCCAATGGAGCTTTCAATCATATTTTCTTATGTGAGTTGCGTATACACACTATGGAAAATTCCATAGATTGTCAAATACCCAAGTATTTTAGAAAGCAGGAGGAAATAACTCAGGTAGAACATACAAGCTTAATGTGAAGGGAGTTCCCTGCTGGGAACATAAGTGGTTTGAGCCAGAGGAGCCATAATTTTTTTGACAATGAACCAAGTCTATTGTATGATTTTCTATTTCCAGTTCTACAATATTAAAGCGCCAAACTTACCTTTCACCATAAAATTACAAAGTATGTTATGGAATAGGAGGAGCTGTGAGCAGATTGATATACAGTTTTTTAGGAAAAGATTCAGTGTAACCTATAGTTTATATTCCTACTCAATCTGGGCTTTAAGGTCCAGGAGGCGGTCCTATCAGTGATTGACAGCTATCTCTGTATACACAGCAGTCATAGAGGGAAGGATGTCAATCACTGATAGGACCACCTCCTGGACTTCAAAGCGCAGAATAGGCAGGAATTTAAATGAATGAAATACAAGTTTTACAGAATCTTTTCCCATAAAACCAAATATCAATCTGCTCAGTTCTTCCTGTTCTATAAAATGCTGCTCGCAGCTCAAAGACCATGTTGAATGTGACAAATTACCTTTAGCTAACAAGAAGCTATTATGATTAGTGTTGCGCGTATAAATCGACTTTGATACGAATATCATGAAAAATTTGATTTGCCGTGAAGCCAAAATACCTCGCAGTTTTTGGTAACAGATAGTGTTAAAAATAAAATACTCACCTCATCCATTTGCTCGTGGAGAGGCCATGAATAAACCACGCAAATTCTCTCTCGCAGTGATGTGTGACATCACCATGTCGGTGCGATGGCCAGGCTTGGTGATGTCATTAATGATGATGTCGCCGTGCATGTCCAGTGCGAGCTTGCGTGTAGTTTCTTCAACCAAGATAGTAATGACAGCCTCTCTGCGAACAAATAGATAAGGTGAGTATGTTTTTGTTTTTTTTTTTAAACCCTGATTAACCCCTGACAGGCCTCAATTTTAATGTCAGATGCCGCGATCAGTAATGAATGAGGGGGGGGGTTCAATGACGGGGGGCGGAGCGATCGCCATTCCCTATCATTGCGCCCACTGCATACAATGGAATGTGATTTGTGATGAAATAATTCATAACGAATCAAATTTCTTTGTGAAAATCAGCGAAGCAGCCAAATAGATTTTTTGATAAATTTTCTCATCTCTAAAGCCTTTTTCACACGGGCGTGTGCGCCCCGTTGCCGTATTGCAGACCGCATTTGCGGTACACGGGTGCCGTACACGGGTGCAATACACGGTACACGGGTGCAATACACGGGTGCCGTACCGTGGGCATTCCGCATCACGGATGCGGACCCATTCACTTCAATGGGTCCACAAATCCAGAGATGCGGAATGGTGCGGAACGGAAGCATGAAACGGAGCCCTACGGAAGCACTACGGAGGTCTTCCGTGGGGTTTCGTCCCGTACTTCCGTTCCGCAAAAAGATAGAACATGTCCTATGTTTGCGGAACGGCCGGACCGTGGACCCATTCAAGTGAATGGTTCCGCGATCCGCTGCGGCTGCCCCACGGACTGTGCTCGTGCATTGCGGCCCGCATTTTGTGGGCCGCAGCACGACCACAGGGCACACATGCCCGTGTGAAAGAGGCCTAATAATGATGATAAGGAATAAGGTTTACTGAAGAGCACTTGTCGGTGGGATCAACCCTATTAAAACGGGTATACTGCCTGGTAGGTTGATCCTGCTGAATAAAATGATACTGTGAAAATCCATTGCAGGGGAAAAAAACAAAAAAACTAAAACTTTTATTCTTTTAGAACAGGGGTCGGCAACCTCCGGCACTCCAGCTGTTGTGAAACTACAACTCCCAGCATGCATACTTGCTCTGCTGTTCTCAGAATTCCCATAGTAATGGATGGAGCATGCTGGGAATTGTAGTTTCACAACAACTGGAGTGCCGAAGGTTGCTGACCCCTGTTTTAGAAAATGAGGGCTTCATCGCATCAAGGGCCATGGTCAGCCCTGGAGAGCTGAGGAACTGGGGTGCACAAAGGGGCTAGGCTCCTGCTCCTTAGTGCACTGCAGCCATAAAGCCTTTTGTATATACACAAGATAAAAGAGAATTAATGTCATTGCAGCTTTTGGAATTGCTAATTTTTTCCTACCTCAGTTTAAACATGAGAAACTCTTGCTGAGTAAACAGCTAAGGAATTGTAAATTGAGTTATTGAATACAAAGTTAATCTGACATATTGCAAAGTAAGACAAGCTCTATATATATCGTAAACTTGAAATTGTCATTTAGCAATTTATGAATTCGACAGTCTGCAGATTCCCTCCAGTCCTCAACTAATTATATATCATTTAAACCTCTGATCATGTTACTTGCAGTACCAAGGTTGGCCACATGGTGTAATGTTAATGGAGAAACTTGCACCAGTGTAATGTTAACAGAAAGCTAATTATTTAGGCAGAATTCGAACAGCAGCCTCATAGGGGTGGAATATTTAATGCTCTGAGTGATGGGTGGGTTATCCTCTCCAAAATATAGGTATAGGAATATGTTCATTAAATGTGGGAAAATACAGAAGCATGTAGAATGAATTCTATATTCACAGGGCATTTGAAGAGGCCGCGTTAGATGGATACATTCAATAGTGTTAATCAGATGATCTGAACTGTAGACATATTTTGTTGCCTGTAAGTTTATGGTTGGGTTTACATGTTCAAGCTTTTTTATGCAATTTTTCAGAGCCAGGAGGGGATTCACAAAGAGGAAGTTACAGTATTGAGGCCATGCTAAATGCTACTTCAAGCCCTTAAGGATACTCTGCTGTGGTATGGGGGATCGGAAAGAGCCTGCCATACAAGAAGTCTGGAAAATTATAGCCTTTAAACAAGAAGACATTTGGTTAAAGGGGTTGTCTGGTTTCCCATACTGATGACTGACCCTATGCAGGCTTGGACTGGCCCACAGGGGAATAGGCAGTGGCGTAGCTATAGGGGTCACAGCGGTCCCCCCCCCAGGAGAGACGGAGTCCTAGTAAACAACGAAAGCGCTGCTTCAGCACTGTCTGCAGGCAGTGCTAGAGTGATTTACATACAATACCGGCTAAGTAAGTTCAGGCGAAGCCAGGAGAGGGAATGGTCCCACTCCCATCATTAGTGTGTGGCAGAGTTGTAAGCTGGACGTGGAGGTGAAGCTGCGCGCACCTGCTGCAGGGAGTGAGTGAGGTGAGGCGGCCTGTCTACAGAGCGATGGTGCCGGGTGGGTAGGAATGGGGACTGAATGGGAGATAGCAGCACAGCAGCCAGCATGAGCTTAAAGGTCTTCAGCGCAGCGGAGGCCTGACTGATGTGGAAGGGACGGCCACTCCTGCTACAGGCTGGTAGGCGGGCAGAACCAGGGGCCCAGGACCTAGTTGCTAGTAGTCTGTGTATAAAGTGTCCAGTTAATACTTGTTTCCCCAGATTGTGCTGGCCTGGGATGGGGCTGGGTTCTACTGGGACTGGGTAATAGTCACTGTGTGAGGGACACTGCTGTAATGTGGCTGTACAGCATGTCACCTCAGTTTCGGGGGTACACTGCCACTACCTTGCCTTCTGATGTATCCCTGTTTTAGAATTGACTTAAAGCGTCAACTACATTCACATGGCTGTGGTGCCACAGGCAGGGCAGCGCCATAGACATGTAAACATAGCTGCCTAACTTTAAGTCAATTATCCCTTTAAATCCTTAAGGACACAGCCTTATTTCACCTTAAAGAGGACCTTTCACTTGTATAAACTATGTGAACTGAGTATGCTGCCATATAGAGCGGCGCCCGGGGATCTCACTGCACTTACTATTATCCCCGGGCGCCGCTCCGTTCTCCCGTTATAGGCTCCGGTACCTTTGCTTTTTAAGTTATAGTAGGCAGAGTCTGCCCTTGTCCTGTGGGCGTCTCCTTCTCCTAGGCTGCAGCACTGGCCAATCGCAGCGCACAGCTCACAGCCTGAGAGTTTTTTTTCTCCAAGGCTGTGAGCTGTGCACTGCGATTGGCCAGCGCAGCAGCCTAGGAGAAGGAGACGCCCACAGGACAAAGGGAAGACACCGCCTACTATAACTTAAAAAGCAAAGGCACCGGAGCCTATAACGGGAGAACGGAGCGGCGCCCGGGGATAATAGTAAGTGCAGTGAGATCCCCGGGCGCCGCTCTATATGGCAGAATACTCAGTTCACATAGTTTATACAGGTGAAAGGTCCTCTTTAAGGACCAGGTAATTTTTTGCAAATCTGACCAGTGTCACTTTAAGTGGTGATAACTTTAAAACGCTTTGACTTATCCAGGCCATTCTGAGATTATTTTTTCGTCACATATTGTACTGCATGACACTGGTAAAACGAAGTAAAAAAAAAGTTTAGAAGCAAATCTTGCCATTTTTCAGAAATTTTCAAAAACCCAATTTTTAGGGACCAGTTCAGGTCTGAAGTCACTTTGTGAGGCTTACATAATAGAAACCACCCAAGAATGACCCCATTCTAGAAACTACACCCCTCAAGGTATTCAAAACTGATTTTACAAACTTTGTTAACCCTTTAGGTGTTCCACAAGAATTAATGGCAAATAAAGATACAATTTCAAAATTTCACTTTTTTGGCAGATTTTCCATTTTAATAATTTATTTTCAGTTACAAAGCAAGGGTTAACAGCCAAAACAAACTCAATATTTATGGCTCTGATTCTGTAGTTTACAGAAACACCCCATATGTGGTCGTAAACCGCTGTACGGGCACAGAGCAGGGCGCAGAAGGAAAGGAATGCCATATGGTTTTTGGAAGGCAGGTTTTGCTGGACTGGTTTTTTTGACACCATGTCCCATTTGAAGCCCCCCTGATGCACCCCTAAAGTAGAAACTCCATAAAAGTGACCCCATCTAAGAAACTACACCCCTCAAGGTATTCAAAACTGATTTTACAAACCTTGTTAACCCTTTAGGTGTTCCACAAGAATTAATGGAAAATAGAGATACAATTTCAAAATTTCACTTTTTTGGCAGATTTTCCATTTTAATATTTTTTTTACTTTTACAAAGCAAGGGTTAACAGCCAAACAAAACTCAATATTTATGGCCCTGATTCTGTAGTTTACAGAAACACCCCATATGTGGTCGTAAACTACTGTACGGGCACACAGCAGGGCGCAGAAGGAAAGGAATGCCATATGGTTTTTGGAAGGCAGATTTTGCTGGACTTTTTTTTTTGACACCATGTCCCATTTGAAGCCCCCCTGATACACCCCTAGAGTAGAAACTCCATAAAAGTGACCCCATCTAAGAAACTACACCCCTCAAGGTATTCAAAACTGATTTTACAAACGTCGTTAACCCTTTAGGTGTTCCACAAGAGTTATTGGCAAATGGAGATGAAATTTCCGAATTTCTATTTTTTGCCAAATTTTCCATTTTAATCCATTTTTTCCAGTAACAAAGCAAGGATTAACAGCCAAACAAAACTCAATATTTATGGCCCTGATTCGGTAGTTTACAGAAAAACCCCATATGTGGTCGTAAACTGCTGTACGGGCACACGGCAGGGCGCAGAAGGAAAGGAATGCCATATGGTTTTTGGAAGGCAGATTTTGCTGGACATTTTTATTTTTTTACACCATGTCCCATTTGAAGCCGCCCTGATGCACCCCTAGAGTAGAAACTCCAAAAAAGTGACCCCATTTTAGAAACTACGGGATAGGGTAGTAGTTTTGTTGGTACTAGTTTAGGGTACATATGATTTTTGGTTGCTCTATATTTCACTTTTTGTGAGGCAAGATAACAAGAAATAGCTGTTTTGGCACCGTTTTTATTTTTTGTTATTTACAACATTCATCTGACAGTTTAGATCATGTGGTATTTTTATAGACCAGGTTGTCACGCATGCGGCGATACCTAATATGTATACTTCTTTTTTTTATTTATGTAAGTTTTACACAATGATTTCATTTTTGAAGCAAGAAAAATCATGTTTTAGTGTTTCCATAGTCTGAGAGCCATAATTTTTTCAGTTTTTGGGCGATTACCTTGGGTAGGGTATGATTTTTGCGGGATGAGATGACGGTTTTATTGGCACTATTTTGGGGTGCATATGACTTTTTTATCGCTTGCTATTACACTTTTTGTGATGTAAGGTGACAAAAAATGGTTTATTTAGCACAGTTTTTATTTTTTATTTTTTACGGTGTTCATCTGAGGGGTTAGGTCATGTGATATTTTTATAGAGACGATCGATACGGACGCGGCGATACCTAATATGTATACTTTTTTATTTATGTAAGTTTTACACAATAACAGCTTTTTTAAAACAAAAAAAATGATGTTTTAGTGTCTCCATATTCTGAGCCATAGTTTTTATATTTTTTGGGCGATTGTCTCAGGTAGGGGCTAATTTTTTGAGGGATGAGGTTCCGGTTAGATTGGTACTATTTTGGTGGGCAAACGCGTTTTTGATCGCTTGCTGTTGTACTTTTTGTGATGTAAGGTGACCAAAAAATTGTTTATTTAGCAGTTTTTATTTTTTACAGTATTCATCTGAGGGGTTAGGTCATGTGATATATTTATAGAGCCGGTCGATACAGACGCGGCGATACCTAATATGTATACTTTATTTGGGGAAAATGATGTTTTTGTTTATTTTTACTTGAAACTTTTAATTTTTGGGGGGGAAAACTTTTTTTTTTCACTTAATTTTTTGTCCCACTTTGGGACTTGAACTTTTGGGGGTCTAATCCTTTACAATGCATTCCAATACTTCTGTATTGGAATGCATTGGCTGTATGAGTAATACTGTGTGTATTACTCAACAGCTTCCGGGGCCTGTGAGATCCAGGGGGCTGGATCTCACAGGCTCTTCACCGGAAGGCAGCGTGATGCCTTCCTTAGACATCGCGCTGCCTTCCATGCCATCGGGTCCCCCCCACAGCTGCATGGGGACCCGATGGCACCGCCCGCCGCCGCTGCAATAGGTAAAAGCCGCAAACTGCAGGTCTGAATTGACCTGCGGTTTGCGGCGATCGCCGACATGGGGGGGTACGCCCTGTGTCCTTAAGTACCAGGACATAAGGGCGTACCTGTACGCCCTGTGTCCTGAAGAGGTTAAAGGGGTTGTCTCATCATAGAAAATGGGGGCATATCGCTAGGATATGCCCCCATTGTCTTATAGGTGCACTTATATAAAAAATGGAGCCCCGCAAGGTGGTGGCTGGAGGACTAGGGCCCAGCCACCACCAAGCCAGCTCCCCATAGAAGTGAATGGGAGCGTACCGCGCATGACCAGCCACTGCTCCCATTCACTTCTATGGGCTCGACAGAAATATACGAGCCAGCTCGGCTATTTTCACCGGCCCCATAGAAAATGAACGGAGGGCAGCCGCGCATGCACTTATTGGATTAAAATGTATTTTCTTTTGAGATTTTAGTTCTGCCATGGGGCATGGTGGGTGTGCAGGGGTCTGGTGGTGTTAGGAAACGGTATTGAGGGTAGGGGGGGCCCAAACTGAACTCTTGCACCAGGGCCCATGAGCCTATAGCTACGCCCCTGGGAATAGGTGAATCTCCCAGTGGGCCTCTGACAAAGGAGGGCCCCCAGTCCCCTAGAACAGCATCTAAACCAGCCTACAGCCTACATTATTTAACAATCTACCCAGTTTATTATATTAGATGCGTTGGGTGGCTGAGATGACTTCTAGGTACAGAGGCAGGCCAACCAGTATCTTCTTCCCTCAGGGACCCAACTTTTCAAAGTTGTTGCAGGGACCCCATAATCAATCATCTTGAGCATCATATTGCTGCCAACCACTATGTGAGCAGGCAGTGCTTGCATGTAGCTGTACAGTGGGGCCACTGAATGAATTTTACTGGTGGGCCCTAGTCACCCCAGTTCAACACTGCCCTCAGGATTGATCATCACATCAATATCAGATCGGCAGGGCTTCGATTCCCGGCACTCCCGACAATCAGCTGCTTTAGAGGAGACTCGCATGACCTAACCCCTCAGATGAACACTGTAAAAAATAACAACAGTGCTAAATAAACAAAAAAAAAACTACCTTATTAATTTGCTCGCGTAGAGGCCGTTGTGGCTATTTTGATTAAAGACATCACACTGGCCGGTCATGGTGACATCATCACTGATGATGTAACTGCGCCTGGCCAGCACGCTGGTGTGGTGACATCTTAAATCACTCTGCTTGAGATTTTGCGATGTTTCTCCAATGAAGATGGGACGCAACAGCCTCTTCGCACACACAAATAGATGAGGTATGTATTTTTCTATTTTTACTGCTATTTTAGGAAAAATAGATTTGTTACTAGAGTTGAGTGGACACCTGGATGTTCAGGTTCAGCAGGTTCGGCCGAACTTGAAAATAAAGTTCGTGTTCGGGACCCGAACTTGACCTGAACTTGACCCGAACCCCATTGAAGTCAATGGGGACCTGAACTTTTGGGCACTAAAATGGCTCTAAAATAGTCCTGGAAAGGGCTAGAGGGCTGCAAAAGGCATCAAAATGTGCTTAAGAACATGGCAACTGTTCTGCAAACAAATATGGATAGGGAAATGACTTAAAATAACATAAAATACAGAAAAATTTAAAATAACAATCTGGATCTAGATGTAGGAGGTTGAGGAGGCGGTGGATGGGTGTATGTGGTGGTGTAGGTTGACCTGGCGGTGTAGGTGGAAGCAAATGTGAAGGAGGAATAGGTAGCCAACACTGATTTGTGTTATTTTTTATTTTTAAATTGGGGTATCCCAAAAAATATTGGGACATATAACAAAATAAAACTAAGAATAAGTGCACTTGAGTACAAGAATGGATGGTTGAGGCTGGTATGAATGTCTATTCTGCACAAGGTACGGACAAGTCCTGTGGGATCCATGCCTGGTTCATTTTAATAAACGTAAGCTTGTCCACATTGGCTGTGGCCTGTGATAATGCTCTCTGCCATGCTAAACACACGTTCACACTATACACTGACTGCAGGGCAGGTCAGCAACTCCAAGGCTGACAAAGCTTTTCCACATTTGGGCCATGCTAACCCTACCTTCTCAGGTGCTGGTGGTGCCCCAGCTGCATTGGCGACCTCTTCCTCCTCCTCTGCCTTCGCCTTGTGCTTCCACTGTGCCCCCGCTGTCAGGTGGGATCTAGTGATCACCAGTCAGTGTGGTTTAATATAAGAACTGTGAAAGAGTCCCACCACACAAAAACAAAAGTTTTAGATTTTAGAAAAACAGACTTTTCAAAAATGAAATTAGTCATAAATGAGTCCTTATCAGACTGGAACGGATTACATGGAGTCCAGGAGAAATGGGACTACTTAAAAGGTGCATTATTGAAGGCAACAGAAAATTGCATTAGACTTGTCAGTAAAAGCAAAAAAAGGAAGAGACCACTGTGGTACTCAGCAGAAGTGGCCCAAATCATTAAAAATAAAAAGCTAGCATTTTGTAATTATAAAAAAAAACAGAGCAATGAAGATAAGGAAATCTACAAGATTAGGCAGAAAGAGGCCAAGCAAGTTATAAGAACTTCTAAAGCGCAGGCAGAAGAAAAACTAGCTCAGTCTATGAAAAAAGGGGATAAGACATTCTTCAGATATATAAATGAAAAAAGGAAATTAAAACAAGGAATAACTAAATTAAAAACAAAGGACGGAAGGTATGTAGAAGAGAATAAAGGGCTAGCCGACTGCCTTAATGAATACTTCTGTTCAGTTTTTACAAAAGAAAAAGAAGGAGAAGGACCTCCACTAGAAAGGATGACTAATAAATCGTTTGATGCATGTGTCTTTACAGAGGAAGATGTTCTAAGTTTGCTGTCTAAAGTGAAGACAAATAAGTCACAGGGGCCTGATGAGATACACCCAAAATTATTAAAAGAGCTTAGTGGTGAGCTGGCAAAACCGTTAACAGATTTATTTAACCAATCATTAGTAACAGGAGTCGTCCCGGAAGATTGGAAATTGGCAAATGTCGTGCCCATTCACAAGAAAGGTAGTAGGGAGGAATCGAGCAACTATAGACCAGTGAGTCTGACATCAATAGTAGGCAAATTAATGGAAACCCTATTAAAGGATAGGATTGTGGAACATCTAAAATCCCATGGATTGCAAGATGAAAAACAACATGGGTTTACTTCAGGGAGATCATGTCAAACAAATCTTATAGATTTTTTTGACTGGGTGACTAAAATAATAGACGGTGGAGGTGCAGTAGACATCGCATATCTAGATTTTAGCAAGGCTTTTGACACTGTCCAACATAGAAGACTTATCAATAAACTGCAGTCATTGAGCATGGACTCCCATATTGTTGAGTGGATTAGGCAGTGGCTGAGTGACAGACAGCAGAGGGTTGTAGTCAATGGAGAACATTTAAAACAAGGTCATGTTACCAGTGGGGTTCCACAGGGATCTGTACTGGGACCAATTTTGTTTAATATCTTCATAAGTGATATTGCAAAAGGCCTCAATGGTAAGGTTTGTCTTTTTGCTGATGACACAAAGATATGTAACAGGGTTGATGTTCCTGGAGGGAAACGCCAAATGGAAAAGGATTTAGGAAAACTAGAAGAATGGTCAGAACTCTGGCAACTGAAATTTAATGTGGATAAGTGCAAGATAATGCACCTGGGGCGTAAAAACCCAAGGGCAGAATATAGAATATTTGACACAGTCCTGACCTCAGTATCTGAGGAAAGGGATTTAGGAGTAATTATTTCAGAAGACTTAAAGGTGGGAAGACAATGTAATAGGGCAGCACGAAATGCCAGCAGAATGCTTGGATGTATAGGGAGAGGTATAAGCAGTAGAAAGAGTGAAGTGCTTATGCCGCTGTACAGAACACTGGTGAGACCTCACTTGGAGTATTGTGCGCAGTACTGGAGGCCATATCTCCAGAAGGATATAGATACTCTAGAGAGAATTCAGAGAAGAGCTACTAAACTAGTACATGGATTGCAGGATAAAACTTACCAGGAAAGGTTAAAGGACCTTAATATGTATAGCTTGGAAGAAAGAAGAGACAGAGGGGATATGATAGAAACTTTTAAATATATAAAGGGAATCAACTCGGTAAAGGAGGAGAGCATATTTAAAAGAAGAAAAACTACCACAAGAGGACACCGTTTTAAATTAGAGGGGCAAAGGTTTAAAAGTAATATAAGGAAGTATTACTTTACTGAGAGAGTAGTGGATGCATGGAATAGCCTTCCTGCAGAAGTGGTAGCTGCAAATACAGTGAAGGAGTTTAAGCATGCATGGTATAGGCATAATGCTATCCTTCATATAAGATAGGGCCAGGGACTATTAATAGGATTCAGATATATTGGGCAGACTAGATGGGCCAAATGGTTCTTATCTGCCGACACATTCTATGTTTCTATGTTTCTATGTTTCTATCATCAGCATGCGCTTGTAGTCGCGCATCTTCCGATCAGTAACAGATGTTTTCACAAAATTTTGTTCCCTGTCAGCAATGCAGAGCAGGGGTTCATTCACGGCAAAATGAGGTTCATGTCACCCAGCAATAGAACAAAGGATTTTGAGAGATTTAGGCCCCTGTCACCCAGGCACAGCAGGGGTTCATTCACGGCAAAAGGGGGTTTATGTCACCCAGCAATACAACAGAGTATTTTGAGAGATTTAGGCCCCTGTCAGCAATGCAGAGCAAGGGTTCATTCACGGCAAAAGGGGGTTCATGTCACCCAGCAATACAACAGAGGATTTTGAGAGATTTAGGCCCCTGTCACCCAGGTACAGCAGAGGTTCATTCACGGCAAAAGGGGGTTCATGTCACCCAGCAATACAACAGAGGATTTTGAGAGATTTAGGCCCTTGTCAGCAATGCAGAGCAAGGGTTCATTCACGGCAAAAGGGGGTACATGTCACCCAGCAATACAACAGAGGATTTGGAGAGATTTAGGCCCCTGTCAGCAATGCAGAGCAGGGGTTCATTCATGGCAAAAGGGGGTTCATGTCACCCAGCTATACAACAGAGGATTTTGAGAGATTTAGGCCCCTGTCACCCAGGCACAACAGGGGTTTGTATACGCCAAAAATGGTAAAATGTCACCCGACAATTGAAAATAATATTTTTTTCAATTTAGGGCACTAAAATTGGCACTTTTTTGTATTAAAATGGCTCTAAAATAGTCCTTGAAAAGGCTAGAGGGATGTAAAAGGCAGTAAAATGTGCTTAAGAGCATGGCAACTGCTCTGCAAACAAATGTGGATAGGGAAATAACTTAAAATGAAATAAAATAACTAAAAATTACAAATTATTAACCTGCAACTCAGAGAAGGAGGTGGATATGGAGTCGGAGGTTAATGAGGCGATGAATGTGGTGTTGTAGGTGGAGGCAACAATGGAGGAGGAACAGGTAGCCAACAATGTTTTTTTTTTTTTTTTTTTATTGGGTAGATAGCCCCCAAAATATTGGGCCAAATAAAAAAAAAGAAAACAAATAATCATTGCACTTGACTTGAGTACAAGAATGTATGTTTGATGGTGGTATAAATGTCTATTCTGCATAAGGTACAGACAAGTCTTGTGGGATCCAAGCCTGGTTCATTTTAATGAACGTGAGCTTGTCCACGTTGGCTGTGGACAGGCGGCTGCGTCTGTCTGTAATGACGCCTCCTGCCATGCTAAATACACGTTCAGAGAGTACACTGGCTGCAGGGCAGGCCAGCACCTCCAAGGCATACAGGGCAAGCTCTGGCCATGTGGACAATTTGGAGACCCAGATGTTGAATGGGGCAGAACCATCAGTCAGTAAGTGTAGTCGTGTGCACAGGTACTGTTCCACCATGTTGTTCAAATGCTGCCTCCTGCTAACACGATCCATATCAGCAGTTGGGGCCGGTTGTTGCGGCGAGGTGACAAAGCTTTTCCACATGTCGGCCATGCTAACCCTGCTTTCTGAGGTGCTGGCACTGACACAGCTGCGTTGGCGACCTCTTCCTCCTCCCCTGCCTTCGCCTTGTGCTTCCACTTGTCCTCCGGCGTCAGTCGGGAATGCTCTCAGGAGCGCGTCTACCAGCGTGCGCCTGTAGTCGCGCATCTTCCGATCACTCTCCAGTGAGGGAATTAAGGACTGCACATTGTCTTTGTAACGGGGATCCAGCAGGGTGGCCACCCAGTAGTCAGCACACGCTAAAATGTGGGCAACTCTGCAGTCGTTGGGCAGGCACTGCAGCATGTAGTCGCTCATGTGTGCCAGGCTGCCCAGAGGTAAGGACAAGCTGTCCTCTGTGGGAGGCGTATCGTCTGCGTCCTCCATATCCTCCCAGCCACGCACCAGTGATGGGCCCGAGCTGCGTTGGGTGTCACCCCGCTGTGAACATGCTTCATCCCCATCCTCCTCCTCCTCCTCGTCCTCCAGTAGTGGGCCCTGGCTGGCCAAATTTGTACCTGGCCTCTGCTGTTGCAAAAATCCTCTTTCTGAGCCACTTCTAAAAGACTGGCCTGAAAGTGTTAGAGATGACCCCTCTTCCTCCTCCTCATCCTGGGCCACATCCTCTTCCATCATCGCCATATGTGTTTTCTCAAGGAGACATAGAAGTGGTATTGTAACGCTGATAACGGCGTCATCGCCACTGGCCATATTGGTGGAGTACTCGAAACAGCGCAACAGGGCACACAGGTCTCGCATGGAGGCCCAGTCATTGGTGGTGAAGTGGTGCTGTTCCGCAGTGCGACTCACCCGTGGGTGCTGCAGCTGAAACTCCACTATGGCCTGCTGCTGCTCACACAGTCTCTCCAGCATGTGCAAGGTGGAATTCCTCCTGGTGGGCACGTCGCATATGAGGCGGTGGGCGGGAAGGCCGAAGTTACGCTGCAGCGCTGACAGGCGAGCAGCAGCAGGGTGAGAACGCCGAAAGCGCGCACAGACAGCCCGCACTTTATGCAGCAGCTCAGACATGTCGGGGTAGTTGTGAATGAATTTCTGCACCACCAAATTCAGCACATGCGCCAGGCAAGGAATGTGCGTCAAACCGGCTAGTCCCAGAGCTGCAACGAGATTTCGCCCATTATCGCACACCACCAGGCCGGGCTTGAGGCCCACTGGCAGCAACCACTCGTCGGTCTGTTGTTCTATACCCCGCCACAACTCCTGCGCAGTGTGGGGCCTGTCCGCCTAACACATCAGTTTCAGAACGGCCTGCTGACGTTTACCCCTGTCTGTGCTGAAGTTGGTGGTGAAGGTCTGTCGCTGACTAGATGAGGAGGTGGAAGAAGAGGAGGAGGAAGCCGAGTACGAAGAGGAGGCAACAGGAGGCAAAGAATGATGCCCTGCGATCCTTGGCGGCGTAAGGACGTGCGCCAAACAGCTCTCCACCTGGGGCCCAGCCGCCACTACATTTACCCAGTGTGCAGTTAGGGAGATATAGCGTCCCTGGCCGTACTTACTGGTCCACGTATCTGTGGTTAGGTGGACCTTGCCACAGATGGCGTTGCGCAGTGCACACTTGATTTTATCAGATACTTGGTTGTGCAGGGAGGGCACGGCTCTCCTGGAGAAGTTGTGGCGGCTGGGAACGATGTACTGTGGGACAGCAAGTGACATGAGCTGTTTGAAGCTGTCTGTCTCCACCAGCCTGAATGACAGCATTTCAAAGGCCAGCAGTTTAGAAATGCTGGCATTCAGGACCAGGGATCTAGGGTGTCTAGGTGGGAATTTACGCTTTCTCTCAAAGGTTTGTGAGATGGAGAGCTGAACGCTTCCGTGTGACATGGTGTAGATGCTTGGTGACGGAGGTGGTGTTGTTGGTGGCACATCCTCTGTTTGCTGGGCGGCAGGTGCCAACGTTCCTCCAGAGGTGGAGGAAGAGGTCGAGGCAGCAGCAGAAGAGGGAGCAGGAGGGGCCTGAGCCCTTTCTTGGTTTTGAAGGTGCTTACTCCACTGCAGCCCGTGTCTCACATGTAGATGCCTGGTCATGCAGGTTGTGCTAAGGTTCAGAACGTTAATACCTCGCTTCAGGCTCTGATGGCACAGCGTGCAAACCACTCGGGTCTTGTCGTCAGCACATTGTGTGAAGAAGTGCCATGCCAGGGAACTCCTTGAAGCTGCCTTTAGGTTGCTCAGGTCCCTGTTGACGGTGACCAGTAGAAGGCAAACTGTTTTGGCGACGGCTGCTCTGCTTTTGCACCCTGCTCCCGCTTTTGCTACGCTGTTGGCTCGGTCTCACCACTGCCTCTTCCTCCGAACTCTGAAAGTCAGTGGCACGACCTTCATTCCATGTGGGGTCTAGGATCTCATCGTCCCCTGCATCCATCGTCTTCCACCCAGTCTTCCTCCCTGACCTCCTTTTCGGTCTGCACACTGCAGAAAGACGCAGCAGTTGGCACCTGTGTTTCGTCATCATCAGAGATGTGCTGAGGTGGTATTCCCATGTCCTCATCAGAAAACATAAGTGGTTGTGCGTCAGTGCATTCTATGTCTTCCAGCCCTGGGGAAGGGCTAGGTGGATGCCCTTGGGAAACCCTGCCAGCAGAGTCTTTAAACAGCATAAGAGACTGCTGCATGACTTGAGGCTCAGACAGGTTCCCCAATATGCACGGGGGTGATGTGACAGACTGATGGGCATGGGTTTCAGGCACCACTTGTGCGCTTTCTGCAGAAGACTGGGTGGGAGATAATGTGAACGTGCTGGATCCACTGTCGGCCACCCAATTGACTAGCGCCTGTACTTGCTCAGGACTTACCATCCTTAGAACGGCATTAGGCCCGACCAAATACAGTATCGCTGTAGATTCTGGCGGCTACTGGAACCAGAGGTACAGTAGTAGGTTCAGTAGCAGAACGGCCATGTCCTCTCCCTGCACCAGTGGCTCCACCAACACCACCAACACGACCAGGTCCGCGTCCCTTATTAGATGTTTGCCTCATAGTTAGCGTTCACAAAGGAAAGTAAAAAGTGGTTAAGTATGTTAAAAATAATTACCCGCCAATATAAACCCTGATGTAGGGTATTGCACTAAATATTTTTTTTTAAAACTCTATATGACATCGGTATTTCTGGCCTAAATGTGACAGTCACTTATGCATGTCTAATCCTAGATGTGCAGTATATCAGAGGCTTTGTTCACCCCAGTAACCAAAAAGCTGTATTTATGGCCTAAATGTGATAGTCACTTATGCATGTGTAATCCCAGATGTGCTGTATATAAGAGGCTTTTTTCACCCCAGTATGCCAAAGCCGTATTTATGGCCTAAATGTGACAGTCACTTATGCACGTGTAATCCCAGATGTGCAGTATATGAGAGGCTTTTTTCACCCCAGTATGCCAAAGCCGTATTTATGGCCTAAATGTGACAGTTACTTATGCTTGTCTAATCCCAGATGTGCAGTATATTAGAGTTTTTTTTTTTACCCTAACCAAAAAGCTGTATTTCTGTCCTAAATGTGACAGTCACTTATGCACGTGTAATCCCAGATGTGCAATATATTAGAGGCTTTTTTCACCCCAGTAACAAAAAAGCCGTATTTATGGCCTAAATGTGACAGTCACTTATGCTTGTCTAATCCCAGATGTGCAGTATATTAGAGGGTTTTTTCACCCTAACCAAAAAGCTGTATTTCTGTCCTAAATGTGACAGTCACTTATGCTTGTCTAATCCCAGATGTGCAGTATATTAGAGGGTTTTTTCACGCTAACCAAAAAGCTGTATTTCTGTCCTAAATGTGACAGTCACTTATGCACTTGTAATCACAGATCTGCAGTATATCAGAGGGTTTTTTCACCCCAGTAAGAAAAAAGCTGTATTTCTGTCCTAAATGTGACAGTGACTTATGCACGTGTAATCGCAGATGTGCAGTATATTAGAGGCTTTTTTCACCCTAACCAAAAAGCTGTATTTCTGTCCTAAATGTGACAGTCACTTATGCTTGTCTAATCCCAGATGTGCAGTATATTAGAGGCTTTTTTCACCCCAGTATGCCAAAGCTGTATTTCTGGACTTGCAGATAGCCTATGCTGATCAGGTATTAATATTGATGAAATGAAGAAAAAAAAGTTCATTTTCAGCAGTAGTTGGCTCATGGCAGGCTTAAAAAATTTGTGCACTGCACCCACAAAACACTTTTTCTGTAGATCGCTGAGTACATAAACCAGTTCTTGATAAGATCGCTCCCTGATCTCTCCCTCACAGCAGCTGCAGCCTCTCCCTACACTAATCTGAGCAGAGTGACGGGCGGCGCTACGTGACTCCAGCTTAAATAGAGGCTGGATCACATGCTGCAGTTGGCCAATCACAGCCATGCCAATAGTAGGCATGGCTGTGATGGCCTTTTGGGGCAAGTAGTATGACGCTGGTTGATATCAAAAAGCGCCATAAAAATCTCCGAACACCGAACCCGAACCCAAACATTTACCTAAATGTTCGGGCCCGGGTGCCGAAAAACCTAAAGTTCGCTCAACTCTATTTGTTGCCACAAAGCCAGAACAAGATCCTGAAATTCGGATCGAATTCCACTTTGGATGCTTCGATTTGCAGACCTACCATATCCTGAGCGTAGCTCATCAATATGGGAAACCAAAAATTTAATTTAACCAGTGATTAACCTGCTTTATCTTTAACCAGTGATTAACCTGCTTTATGATCTGTTGGTCATGCATAGATTGCTAAAAATATGTGTATGGAAAGGGGTGGAGGAAATGATAAATTTGGGGTGTCGGGCGCAGTTAAATGAAAAGTCTTTCCTCGGTTATGTTTATCTTTAGGGATAAAAAATGGGGCATATTCTGAATATGAAAATAGGTACCAAGAGAGCTTGAACTGTTCCTGATTTTACCCCTTTACAAGCATCTTGTAGATTCCCATATTTAAAGCCTGTTTCACACTTGCGTTCTTGTTTTCCAGTATTGAGATTCGGCAGATGATCTCCATTCCGGATATAAAAATGTTTCAGTTTAGTCCTCATGCATTGTGAATGGAAAAAAAAATCCATTCAGGATGCATCAGGATGTCTTCCGTTCCGTCAGCATTTCGTTTTTGTGACCGGACAAAAAAACGCTGCAAGTTGTGGTTTTGTGTCCGGTAATTAAAAAAGGAAAAAAACTGAAAACAATGTAAGCCAATGGTGACAGATCCATTTTTTTAGGAGCCATAAAACCGTCACCTCTTGACTTTCAATGTATTTAGTGATGGGTCAATTTTTTTCCGTTTTTCACATCACCGCATCCTAATGGAACGGATGCAAAGTCAAAACGGATCCTCTGCCGGATTTCAATGCCGGAATTAAAAATGCAAATGTGAAAGTAGCCTAACTAATCATAGTTTCATGATGTTGTGATGCTGTAGTGAAAGAATGAGCCTGGCTCAGTGGCAACAGAGTAGTTTGTAGTTTTATTTGTGTAATGGCACCAGGCCCATAAAAGGCTTCATTAGTGGCAAACAATAATATACTGAGATGTACAGGAAAGCATTTTTAGAACAGAATAGTAACTTTGACACAGCCATTATTTCATGTTTGCGCTTTTATACTGCACTTTGATTCCACGGGTAGCTGAAAGTTACAAATTATTATTATTTCCACATCCTACTCTCTAATTCATTCCTTACATCAAATTGTCTTGTCCACCAGCAAAGATGTCTCTAAGCAATAATCAAGTGAGGAAGGAGCTCGCTGATTGTTTGTCAATGGTGTACTTTTATTAGCATAGCGATCCTGGGCGGCATTTCTACCAGCATGATTTTTTTTGCCCCGCTGTCTTGCAGATTCATTTTGGGAAATAAATGATGTATAATTACAATAATTTGTATGTTTGCAAATATAGATATAGTCACGCAAAAATGAATTCTGTGTCCAAACTTTAATTTAAACTGTGGTGGTTGTTTTATTTAACATAATGCAGAAGCCGATCACTGGTTCCTGTATCTGACCATATACAGTAGGTCTAGTGAGCTGTATTGTATCTCCATAAACTTACATTTTCATACTGAAGCTTTTTCTATCAGATTCCATAGGACTGACATTCAAATACAACCACAGATTGTCTATTTGTTGCTGGTTTAAAATGCAGCCAGGGTGGATATTTACTATGAAGGGCGTCTCCAGCTCTGGAGGATCCAGAGCGTCCATCCATAAAAAGAACAGTTCAGTAAATTGTTTAAGAAAGGTGTAATTCTTCATTTCCCCTTTGCAGGCACTGAAGTGGAATTGAACCATTTGTGCCAGGGTCCCACATAGTCTGTTGCTAATGATTGGAGGAACCAGCAGTGGGACAAGTGTTGGTCAGCTTATCATCAGGGTTTCCTTCTAATAAGTAGGGATTGTCTAAAGGGGATAACACCTTTAATACTGTGCCAGAGCAGCCGGCATCAAGTGAAATATTCTGCATAAACTAATAAATGTGTAGTACCCCACACCTTGACCTACTATTTATATTGTTATGTGTTTTATTGTTTGCTTCTGGCTGTAGTTCCAAGCAAGGAACGGTTGGCAAAGGTTGGAAAGGAACAGGGCTAGCCACCCTGTTCCTCCCCATTTGATAGGAGTTGGCTAGACCTGCTCCCTGCCAAGAAGGAAAGTTTCTATCCAGAGACAGAGAGGAGAGGAAGCAAACTGCAGAGCTCCTGCTCCTGTTACAAATTCTCTAGAGAGAACTCCTTCATTTATCCTCAAGTAAAGCCTTGAGACTCCAGACAGCAGCGTAAGCTGCTTCAACCTTCAGCACTGAAGACACTGCTTTGAGGTGTGGGATTACAGCCAAGCCACCCATCACCAAACTACCACTAGGCCAGTTACACCTAAGTGCTGAATTGCCACCAACCAACCTGCCTCCATATCCTTACTGGTGCCAGAGAAGATTTCCACTTACAGCCTGCTGTGACTGCATGTATTTGAAGTTCTACATTGCAAAAAGGACTTTGTTACATTTAACTCTGGCCTAATTCTTCAGAACTATATTTCCACTGCACAGATCCCCAGGTAGTAATGGCCTGAGTGAGTACATTGTGACACTAGACTTTATCAGGGCAACTACCACTCCAATCCTCTACACCAGCTTTTCAGGGGGTCGCTCCAAATGTACTTTTAAAAATAAGTAGATATCTCTGTACATATGGCCCATAAAGTATGCCTTTTTATATACTTTACTAAGTAGATGCTGTCACTTACATATCTCACTATTGCAAAGCAAAAAGCTAACAAGTGCTAAATGTCTACATATAGAAGCATAACCTTATACACTCACTAAAGAATTATTAGGAACACCTGTTCTATTTCTCATTAATGCAATTATCTAGTCAACCAATCCCATGGCAGTTGCTTCAATGCATTTAGGGGGGTGGTCCTGGTCAAGACAATCTCCTGAACTCCAAACTGAATGTCAGAATGGGAAAGAAAGGTAATTTAAGCAATTTTGAGTGTGGCATGGTTGTTGGTGCCAGACGGGCCGGTCTGAGTATTTCACAATCTGCTCAGTTACTGGGATTTTCACGCACAACCATTGCTAGGGTTTACAAAGAATGGTGTGAAAAGGGAAAAACATCCAGTATGCGGCAGTCCTGTGGGCAAAAATGCCTTGTGGATGCTAGAGGTCAGAGGAGAATGGGCCGACTGATTCAAGCTGATAGAAGAGCAATGTTGACTGAAATAACCACTCGTTACAACCAAGGTATGCAGCAAAGCATTTGTGAAGCCACAACACGCACAACCTTGAGGCGGATGGGCTACAACAGCAGAAGACCCCACCGGGTACCACTCATCGCCACTACAAATAGGAAAAAGAGGCTACAATTTGCACGAGCTCACCAAAATTGGACTGTTGAAGACTGGAAAAATGTTGCCTGGTCTGATGAGTCTCGATTTCTGTTGAGACATTCAAATGGTAGAGTCCGAATTTGGCGTAAACAGAATGAGAACATGTATCCATCCTCTGATGGCTACTTCCATCAGGAGTATGCACCATGTCACAAAACTATAATTATTTCAAATTGGTTTCTTGAACATGACAATGAGTTCACTGTACTAAAATGGCCCCCACAGTCACCAGATCTTAACCCAATAGAGCATCTTTGGGATGTGGTGGAACGGGAGCTTCGTGCCCTGGATGTGCATCCCTCAAATCTCCATCAACTGCAAGATGCTATCCTATCAATATGGGCCAACATTTCTAAAGAATACTATCACCACCTTGTTGAATCAATGCCACGTAGAATTAAGGCAGTTCTGAAGGCAAAAGAAGGGTCCAACACCGTATTAGTATGGTGTTACTAATATAATTCTTTAGGTGAGTGTACATTTAGTATAAAATTGCAAACATGAAATTATATGAATGAAAGTGCTAAAAGAAAAGATATCCAATAAAAAAGAGGTATAAAACAATAGTAGCCAAATCATCACAAAACAGCAATTTAAAGGAGCATCAAGCCTAGAAACAAACGGTAAAAGTAAACAGAAGATAATACCCACTGTTCTTGACACAAATACTGGTCTGAGTGTCTGAGGGTGTCACTGAAGTTCAGGTTGCCTTTTTGCTTTTCATGTAGGAAGGGACATGGTGACTTTCTATTGTCTAATATTCTCCATGATCAGATGTATGACACTACTCTGTTGCTTAAAGGCTTGGCCAATCATTTTATACATTGATGACCTATCCTGATGCTCTAAAACTGGTAGACTGTGAAGGAACACAGCCCAAATGGTAACAACTATAAATGGCCTTGCGGTTCGCCCGGCGGTCGTTTTGCAGTGAAATTTGCGCGTTCGCAATTCACCAAACATGCAAACATATTGTGATGTTTGCATGTGCCATATTCTTTTGCATTGTGCCGAACTTTGACCCATGACACATCCATCAGGTGGGACAGGACAGTCAATTGAGACAATTCCACACATGGACACACCCCCACCCTATAACAAAATCCAATCTGGCAGCAATTTTACATTCTGTGTTTTGCCAGTGTAGGGACACCAAACGCTAGCTAATAGGGCCACAAAAGTCCTTTTAAGGACTGGTATAGGTGTGATATCTATAGGTGTAATATACTCAGGGGTGTGATATACTTATAATACTGTATACTTTCTAACATAGAAAGTATATTATAGTGCATTTGTATTGTGCAGCAGTTGTGTGCGGCTCTGTTGCGATACCGCAGGTATATAAAGGGACAAGCGCTGGTGGAACAACTATTTGCAACGGGTGTGATATACCTGTTGTCCCCCCAAAAAACTGATTGAGGGGTGCAATATACCTGCTTCCACAAAATACTGATTGAGGGGTGCGATATACCTGCTTCCACCAAATATTCATTAAGGTGTTCTATATACCTACTTCCATAAAATACAGATTGAGGGGTGAGATATACCTGCTTCCACAAAATACTGATCAAGGGGTTTTTATATACCTGTTTCCACAAAATACAGATTGAGGGGTGCAATATACCTGCTTCAACAAAATACTGATTAAAGGGGTTGTCCATGATTGGGGACATTGGTCTAATAGAAATAGACTGACATACACATTACAAACATGCATGTTCTACCTTTGGCACATATTTCTGAAGCTCCATTTTCTTCAAGGAAATTCTTAGCCAGAAGGGACTGTTTTCTTGTACTCAGTCACGTACCGGGTCACTTTCTGGTGAGCAAAGCCTCCTCTTCCGCTGCTCAAGGAGCCCGGTGATGTCACTGGCAGCCTAAGTAATTATGCAGAGTAGATGGAGATGGGGCGGTAACTAGGCTGGCCGACCTCACGCTAAGCCCCGCCACTCCAGTCCAGTGATTACACCGGGCATGGAGCTTTATAATGTGCAGGAGGCTGAATATGTATGAGGGGGGCGGGTGCAGGAACGAGAGGTAAGGTTGTAGAAACCGGGAGATGCTGTGCCCCGCTGGGACCCACAGTGCAGTGCAGCAAGATAAACATCTATGTAAACAATCTGTTGGGGACTGTAGGAGCCATGCAGCAGTTTAAAAGCTAACTAAAAACTTCTGGGGAACCTTGGCTCGGCTAGTAACAGTGAGTAAACAGTTTTTTTTTTTTTTTTTTATTAGTTTGATCCCGGACAACCCCTTTAAGGGGTTTGATATACCTGCTTCCACAAAACACAGATTGAGGGGTGCGATATACCAGCTTCCACCAAATATTGATTAAGGGGTTTTGTATACCTGCTTCTACAAAATATTGATTAAGGGCATTGATATACCTGCTTCCACAAAATACTGATTAAGTGGTTTTATATAACTGCTTCCATAAAATACTGACTAAGGGGAATGATATACCTGCTTCCACCAAATATTGATTGAGGCCTGCGATACACCTGCTTTCACAAAATACTGATTAAGGGGATTGATATGCCTACTTCCCTTAAATATTGATTGAGGCATGCGATATACCTACTTCCGCAAAATACTGATAAAGGGGTTTGATATACCTGCTTCCACAAAATACTGATTGAGGGGTGCAATATACCTGCCTCCACAAAATACTGATTAAGGGGATTGCTATACCTGCGTCCACCAAATATTGATTGAGGCCTGCGATATACCTGCTTACACAAAATACTGATTAAGGGGTTTGATATACGTGGTTCCACCAAATATTGATTAAGGGGTTCTATATACCTGCTTCCGCAAAATACTGATTGATGGGTGTGATATACCTGCTTCCGCAAAATACTGATTAATGAGTTTGATATACCTGCTTCCACAAAATATGGATTGAGGGGTGCGATATACCTGCTTCCACAAAATATTGATTGAGAGGAGCGATATACCTGCTTCCACCAAATATTGATTGAGGGGTTCAATATACCTGCTTCCACAAAATAGTGATTGAGGGGTGCGACATACCTGCTTCCACCAAATATTGATTGAGGCCTACGATACATCTGCTTCCACAAAATACTGATTGAGAGGAGCGATATACCTGCTTCCACCAAATTTTGATTGAGGGGTTCAATATACCTGCTTCCACAAAATAGTGATTAAGGGGTGCGATATTCCTGCTTCCACCAAATATTGATTAAGTTGTTTTATATACCTGCTTCAACAAAATACTGATTGAGGGGTGCGATATACCTGCTTCCACCAAATATTGATTAAGGGGTTCTATATACCTGCTTCCATAAAATGCTGATTGAAGGGTGCAATATACCTGTTTCCGCAAAATACTGATTAATGGGTTTTTATATACCTGCTTCCACAAAATACAGATTGAGGGGTGCGATATTCCTGCTTCCACCAAATATTGATTAAGTTGTTTTATATACCTGCTTCAACAAAATACTGATTGAGGGGTGCGATATACCTGCTTCCACCAAATATTGATTAAGGGGTTCTATATACCTGCTTCCATAAAATGCTGATTGAAGGGTGCAATATACCTGTTTCCGCAAAATACTGATTAATGGGTTTTTATATACCTGCTTCCACAAAATACAGATTGAGAGGTGCGATATACCTGCTTCCACCAAATATTGATTGAGGCCTGCGATACACCTGCTTCCACAAAATACTGATTAAGGGGATTGATATTCCGGCTTCCACCAAATATTGATTGAGACCTGCGATATACCTGCTTCCGCAAAATACTGATTTAGGGATTTGTTATACCTGCTTTCACAAAATACAGATTGAGGGGTGCGATTTACCTGCTTCCACCAAATATTGATTAGGGGTTCTATATACCTGCTTCCACCAAATACTGATTGAGGGGTGCAATATACCTGCTTCCACAAAATACTGATTAAGGGGATTGATATACCTGCTTCCACCAAGTATTGATTGAGGCCTGGGATACAACTGCTTCCACAAAATACTGATTAAGGGGTTTGATATACCTGGTTCCACCAAATATTGATTAAGGGGTTCTATATACCTGCTTCCACAAAATACAGATTGAGGGGTGCGATATACCTGCTTCTACAAAATACTGATTGAGAGGTGCGATATACCTGCTTCCACCAAATATTGATTAAGGGGTTTTAAATGCCTGCTTGCATAAAATACTGATTGAGAGGTGCGACATACCTGCTTCCACCAAATATTGATTGAGGCCTATGATACATCTGCTTCCAAAAAATACTGATTGAGGGGTGCAATATTCCTGCTTCTACCAAATATTGATTAAGTTGTTTTATATACCTGCTTCCACCAAATACTGATTGAGGGGTGTGATATACCTACTTCCACCAAATATTGATTAAGGGGTTTTAAATACCTGCTTCCATAAAATACTGATTGAGGGGTGCGACATACCTGCTTCCACCAAATATTGATTGAGGCCTATGATACATCTGCTTCCACAAAATACTGATTGAGGGGTGCAATATTCCTGCTTCCACCAAATATTGATTAAGTTGTTTTATATACCTGCTTCCACAAAATACTGATTGAGGGGTGTGATATACCTGCTTCCACAAAACACTGATTAAGGGGATTGATATACCTGCTTCCTCCAAATATTGATTGAGCCCTGCGATACACCTGCTTCCACAAAATACTGATTAAGGGGATTAATATACCTGCTTCCACCAAAAATTGATTGAGGCCTTCGATACACCTGCTTCCACCAAATATTGATTAAGGGGTTTGATATACCAGCTTCCACCAAATACACATAGAATGTTTTTCTCTCTGCTTAATTAAGGCGAGTGCCTGGGGCAACCAGGTGCTATAAATTGAGCCACTTATACTCTTCAGAGCCTGCTCTTTCTGAGGCTTGCTCTACTAAGTGGCTTCTTATTAAGTGGAGTTAAAAAATAAGGAGTTCTAGAGCTGTGTGTGGTTTTGTGGGAGTGATTGCAGGCTGGGAGAACACGATCTTTCCTCAAATTCCAGGAAGAGATCATCGAGAACCTCCTTTACCCAGGAGGTTCCGTGGCCCCATCCACCAGTGTAGTTAGCCGTCTACACGAGCGACATTTCCCCAGTGTCGTTCCTGGTACCTCAACCCAACCGTCACCCCGAAAAAGATGTTGTGTCTGTAGCAGGAGTGGAATAAGGCGTGACACCCGCTATTTCTGTCCTGACTGTCCTGACCACCCTGCTCTATGCTTTGGTGAGTGTTTCCGGAAGTACCACACACAGGTACACTTAGCATAGGGATTGCATCTCACAGGACAGGCACACAGGGCTATTAGGGCCCTTTTACTCTCAGCTGCTGCAAACCTCTCCTTTCACCTGGGATAAAGTGCATAACGTACTTCGCCACATCTTTGGCGATTTGCGCTTTGCACATTGTCCCATGGGGAAGGAAAGGTTTGTTCTATAAAGGTAAAAAAAACTAAACAAAAAAAAAAATTACCGGTAAGTAAAAAAGTTAAAAAAGTTAAAAAAAAGTTAATATGTTCTGTTCTAAAGTTAATAAAGTTATTGCTTTGCGGCCTGGTTTTTTCTTTTTTGTTTTGTTTTTTTTACCTTCCAGGTGGACCAACCGATCGACCAGCTGCAGCACTGATGTGCATTCGGACAGAAGCATTGCGCTGCTGTCAGATTACACGCAAGTCGGTGTATGCGGCGCTGCAAGACGAGATTTCTCCTCTGCAGTAAAAGATATGTTTGCCGAGGCATATGAGCTGAGGAGGTGGCGGTGTTCATATACTTTGGCAAACACTTTGTATATATAAAAAAAAAATCCCGGCAATGATTTATTCATCCACATCGATTGATGTGAATGGAGAAATCTGGTTTGCCAGGGCATACGAGCTGAAGTGGGTATGGATGTTGGGCGGAGCTCCTATGTCCTGGCAGACGCCTTTCCCCTCCTTTTTCTTTTTTTGGCAGAGATTTTTTCATCCACATTGATCGATGCGAATGAAGAAATCTGTGCCGTTCATTTTTTTCTTTCAGCCCAGAGGCTGAACGGAAAAAAAAAATCTCATTACCCGTATGCTCAATATAAGGAGAATAGCAGAAACTCCTAATGCTGGGCATACATGTAATGATTGCGGAGACCCTCAAATGCCAGGGCAGTACAAACACCCCACAAATAACACCATTTTGGAAAGAAGACACCCCAAGGTATTCGCTGAGGGGCATATTGAGTCCATGAAAGATTGAAATTTTTGTCCCAAGTTAGCGGAAAGGGAGACTTTGTGAGAACAAAATCAAAAAAATCAATTTCCGCTAACTTGTGCCAAAATTTTTTTTTTTCAATGAACTCGCCATGCCCCTCATTGAATACCTTGGGGTGTCTTCTTTCCAAAATGGGGTCACATGTGGGGTATTTATACTGCCCTGGCATTTTAGGGGCCCCAAAGCGTGAGAAGAAGTCTGGTATCCAAATGTCTAAAAATGCCCTCATAAAAGGAATTTGGGCCCCTTTGCCCACCTAGGCTGCAAAAAAGTGTCACACATCTGGTATCTCTGTATTCAGGAGAAGTTGAGGAATGTGTTTTGGGGTGTCTTTTTACATATACCCATGCTGGGTGAGATAAATATCTTGGTCAAATGCCAACTTTGTATAAAAAAAATGGGAAAAGTTGTCTTTTGCCAAGATATTTCTCTCACCCAGCATGGGTATATGTAAAATGACACCACAAAACACATTCCCCACCTTCTCCTGAGTATGGAGATACCAGATGTGTGACACTTTTTTGCAGCCTAGGTGGGCAAAGGGGCCCACATTCCAAAGAGCACCTTTCGGATTTCACAGGTCATTTACCTACTTACCACACATTAGGGCCCCTGGAAAATGCCAGGGCAGTATAACTACCCCACAAGTGACCCAATTTTGGAAAGAAGACACCCCAAGGTATTCCGTGAGGGGCATGGCGAGTTCCTAGAATTTTTATTTTTTGTCACAAGTTAGTGGAAAATGATGATTTTTTTTTTTTTTTTCATACAAAGTCTCATATTCCACTAACTTGTGACAAAAAATAAAAACTTCCATGAACTCACTATGCCCATCAGCGAATACCTTGTGGTCTCTTCTTTCCAAAATGGGGTCACTTGTGGGGTAGTTATACTGCCCTGGCATTCTAGGGGCCCAAATGTGTGGTAAGGAGTTTGAAATCAAATTCTGTAAAAAATGACCTGTGAAATCCGAAAGGTGCTCTTTGGAATATGGGCCCCTTTGCCCACCTAGGCTGCAAAAAAGTGTCACACATCTGGTATCTCCGTACTCAGGAGAAGGTGGGGAATGTGTTTTGGGGTGTCATTTTACATATACCCATGCTGGGTGAGAGAAATATCTTGGCAAAAGACAACTTTTCCCATTTTTTTATACAAAGTTGGCATTTGACCAAGATATTTATCTCACCCAGCATGGGTATATGTAAAAAGACACCCCAAAACACATTCCTCAACTTCTCCTGAGTACGGAGATACCAGATGTGTGACACTTTTTTGCAGACTAGGTGGGCAAAGGGGCCCACATTCCAAAGAGCACCTTTCGGATTTCACAGGTCATTTTTTACTGAATTTGATTTCAAACTCCTTACCACACATTTGGGCCCCTAGAATGCCAGGGCAGTATAACTACCCCACAAGTGACCCCATTTTCGAAAGAAGAGACCCCAAGGTATTCGCTGATGGGCATAGTGAGTTCATGGAAGTTTTTATTTTTTGTCACAAGTTAGTGGAATATGAGTCTTTGTAAGAAAAAAAAATAAAAAATCATCATTTTCCGCTAACTTGTGACAAAAAATAAAAAGTTCTATGAAATCACTATGCCCATCAGCGAATACCTTAGGGTGTGTACTTTCCGAAATGGGTCATTTGTGGGGTGTTTGTACTGTCTGGGCATTGTAGAACCTCAGGAAACATGACAGGTGCTCAGAAAGTCAGAGCTGCTTCAAAAAGCGGAAATTCACATTTTTGTACCATAGTTTGTAAACGCTATAACTTTTACCCAAACCATTTTTTTTTTACCCAAACATGTTTTTTTTATCAAAGACATGTAGAACAATAAATTTATAGCAAAATTTATATATGGATGTCGTTTTTTTTACAAAATTTTACAACTGAAAGTGAAAAATGTCATTTTAATGTTAAATTTCGATTAATAACAAAAAAAGTAAAAATGTCAGCAGCAATGAAATACCACCAAATGAAAGCTCTATTAGTGAGAAGAAAAGGAGGTAAAATTCATTTGGGTGGTAAGTTGCATGACCGAGCAATAAACGGTGAAAGTAGTGTAGGTCAGAAGTGTAAAAAGTGGCCTGGTCTTTCAGGGTGTTTAAGCACTGGGGGCTGAGGTGTTTAATTAAGGCGAGTGCCTGGGGCAACCAGGTGCTATAAATTGAGCCACTTATACTCTTCAGAGCCTGCTCTTTCTGAGGCTTGCTCTACTAAGTGGCTTCTTATTAAGTGGAGTTAAAAAATAAGGAGTTCTAGAGCTGTGTGTGGTTTTGTGGGAGTGATTGCAGGTGGCTGAGTGTGGATTGCAGCAGAGATCATTGGAAGTTAAGTGTTTGTATTCTAGTACTTGCATTTAAAAACGCTTTTTTTTTTTTTTTTTTTTCTCTCTGCTTAATTAAGGCGAGTGCCTGGGGCAACCAGGTGCTATAAATTGAGCCACTTATACTCTTCAGAGCCTGCTCTTTCTGAGGCTTGCTCTACTAAGTGGCTTCTTATTAAGTGGAGTTAAAAAATAAGGAGTTCTAGAGCTGTGTGTGGTTTTGTGGGAGTGATTGCAGGTGGCTGAGTGTGGATTGCAGCAGAGATCATTGGAAGTTAAGTGTTTGTATTCTAGTACTTGCATTTAAAACCGCTTTTTTTTTTTTTTTTTTCTCTCTGCTTAACCACCTCTGGACCGCCTAACGCAGGATCGCGTTCCGGAGGTGGCAGCGCTGCGCAGAGTCACGCATATACGCGTCATCTCGCGAGACGCGAGATTTCGCTCAAAGCCGGCCCGCGCATGCGCATCGCGGGCCGGCAAAAGTTAAAGAAGAAGTTCGTCACCAGCCTGCCAGCAACGATCATTGGCTGGCAGGCTGGCGATTTTTAAAAAATCCAATCACAAGCCATATAACAGATCATATTAGTAAATATGATCTGTTATATGGCTTCTCTGCTTCTCTGCTGGTCCTTTTCGTCGGTTGGATCCAGCAGAGAAGCAGACTGAACTGTGAGTAGCACCAAACACTTCACTGTAGCCCCTGATCACCTCCCTGCACCCCAATTAACCCTTTGATCACCCCTTTGATCGCCCCTGTCAATCACTAGTGAAAGACAAAAAGTGATCAGTGTAAACTGTCACTTTTTTTTTTCACTAGTATTGGCTGTTAGGTTTTAGGGATAGTTTAGGCCCCTTGGTTAGGTAGTTAGCGTCAGTTAGCGCCCACCCCACCGCACCGCAGTCACTTTTATTCGCTGATTAGCGTATCGCTAATCAGCATTTGTACTTTTATAGTATCTGTAAGTGATCAAAACTGATCACGGTCAGATCTATAATAGTATTAGTGTCACCTTAGCTCGCCCTCCACTCAAAACGCAGTGTTTGCCCGATCAGGCCTGATCGGTCGCCCACACGTGCGTTCACCCACGCCCGCCCCACCGCAGTGACAAAATTTTTTTTTTTTTTTATCACTGCACATTCACTTTACACGCACTGCGGCGATAAAAAAATCAGTTTTGATATTTTTTATCAACCGCAGCAGCCTCCGGTACTTCGCTAGCCTCCCCTTTGTAAGACAGGTTTGCTTTTTTTCTTGGGTAGTCTCAGGGAATACCCCTAAATTTAGTAGTCCAAAATGTCAAACAGGGGGTATTCTTCTGAAGAGGCCTACAGGATTCTGACCCAGTCGGATGAGGAGTGGGAACCCTCATCTGACGAATCTAGCGGGTCAGAATATGAACCTGTGGAAAGCAGTGGCTCTCTGACCCAAAGTTCGGACGAGGAGGTGGAGGTCCCTGGCAGCACCAGGCGTACCCGGCCCATGTCGCTAGACCACAGGTTGCGCAGGATCCGCTTCAAGAGCAGCAGAGTGGGGCTGTCGCTGCCGGATCACGTGGTGAGGCATACACCAGCAGCGCAGCCCTTCCTGGACCTAGTACCAGCACTGCCGTACAACATGGTGAAGTAGCGAGCACCAGAAGGGCAGTTGAAGCTGGTACGGTGGCACGTGCAATAGTTTCCCCGTCGCAGCCACCGCACAGACAGGCCCGTAGACCCCCTAGAGTCCCTGAGGTGCTGGCAAATCCTGATTGGCAGTCACCAACTTCAGCCGCACCAGTAGTTCCCCCTTTCACCGCCCAGTCTGGAGTTCGGGTTGAGACGGCTCAAATCGGTTCGGCCCTGGGATTTTTTGAGCTGTTCTTGACTGCGGAGCTCTTGGACTTAGTCGTGGCAGAGACAAACCGGTATGCCACACAATTTATAACCGCAAACCCGGGAAGCTATTATGCCCAGCCTTTCCGGTGGAAACCAGTCCAAGTTTCCGAACTTAAAATTTTTCTGGGCCTTCTCCTCAACATGGGCCTGACAAAAAAGCATGAATTGCGGTCATATTGGTCAACGCACCCGATTCATCACATGCCCATGTTCTCTGCTGCTATGTCCAGGACACGATTTGAGACCATCCTGCGTTTTCTGCATTTTAGCGACAACACCACCTCCCGTCCCAGAGGCCACCCTGCTTTTGACCGGCTCCACAAAATTCGGCCCCTCATAGACCATTTCAACCAGAAATTTGCAGATTTGTATACCCCTGAGCAAAACACCTGCGTAGACTAGTCCCTAATACATTTTACCGGGCGCCTTGGCTTCAAACAATACATCCCGAGCAAGCGTGCCCGGTATGGGGTCAAATTGTATAAGCTCTGTGAAAGGGCCACAGGCTATACCCACAAATTTCGGATCTATGAGGGAAAAGATCAGACCCTGGAGCCGGTCGGTTGCCCTGACTACCTGGGGAGCAGTGGGAACACAGTCTGGGACTTGGTGTCACCCTTATTCGGCAAGGGGTACCATCTTTATGTGGACAATTTCTACACAAGTGTGGCCCTCTTTAGGCATTTGTTTCTAGAACGGATTTGCGCCTGTGGCACCGCGCGAACTAGTCGCGTGGGCTTCCCCCAACAGCTTGTAACCACCCGTCTTGCAAGGGGGGAGAGGGCTGCCTTGTGTAACGAAGAACTGCTCGCGGTGAAATGGAGAGACAAGCGTGACGTTTACATGCTCTCCTCCATTCACGCAGACACGACAATCCAAATTGAGCGAGCAACCCGTGTCATTGAAAAGCCCCTCTGTGTCCACGACTATAATGCGCTCATGGGAGGGGTGGACTTCAATGACCAGATGTTGTCTCCGTATTTAGTTTCCCGCAGAACCAGACGCTGGTATAAGAAGGTGTCTGTATATTTAATTCAATTGGCGCTGTACAATAGTTTTGTTCTCTACAGTAAGGCTGGGAGAACACGATCTTTCCTCAAATTCCAGGAAGAGATCATCGAGAACCTCCTTTACCCAGGAGGTTCCGTGGCCCCATCCACCAGTGTAGTTAGCCGTCTACACGAGCGACATTTCCCCAGTGTCGTTCCTGGTACCTCAACCCAACCGTCACCCCGAAAAAGATGTCGTGTCTGTAGCAGGAGTGGAATAAGGCGTGACACCCGCTATTTCTGTCCTGACTGTGCTGACCACCCTGCCCTATGCTATGGAGAGTGTTTCCGGAAGTACCACACACAGGTACACCTAGCATAGGGATTGCATCTCACAGGACAGGCACACAGGGCTATTAGGGCCCTTTTACTCTCAGCTGCTGCAAACCTCTCCTTTCACCTGGGATAAAGTGCATAACGTACTTTGCCACATCTTTGGGCGATTTGCGCTTTGCACATTGTCCCATGGGGAAGGAGAGGTTTGTTCTATAAAGGTAAAAAAAAACTAAACAAAAAAAAAATTACCGGTAAGTAAAAAAAGTTAAAAAAGTTTAAAAAAAGTTAATATGTTCTGTTCTAAAGTTAATAAAGTTATTGCTTTGCGGCCTGGTTTTTTCTTTTTTGTTTTGTTTTTTTTTACCTTTCAGATTACATCCGAAAGGTGCTCTTTGGAATATGGGCCCCTTTGCCCACCTACGCTGCAAAAAAGTGTCACACATCTGGTATCTCCGTACTCAGGAGAAGGTGGGGAATGTGTTTTGGGGTGTCATTTTACATATACCCATGCTGGGTGAGAGAAATATCTTGGCAAAAGACAACTTTTCCCATTTTTTTATACAAAGTTGGCATTTGACCAAGATATTTATCTCACCCAGCATGGGTATATGTAAAAAGACACCCCAAAACACATTCCTCAACTTCTACTGAATACAGAGATACCAGATGTGTGACACTTTTTTGCAGCCTAGGTGGGCAAAGGGGCCCATATTCCAAAGAGCACCTTTCGGATTTCACAGGTCATTTTTTACTGAATTTGATTTCAAACTCCTTACCACACATTTGGGCCCCTAGAATGCCAGGGCAGTATAACTACCCCACAAGTGACCCCATTTTGGAAAGAAGAGACCCCAAGGTATTTCGTGATGGGCATAGTGAGTTCATAGAACTTTTTATTTTTTGTCACAAGTTAGTGGAATATGAGACTTTGTAAGAAAAAAAAAAAATCATCATTTTCCGCTAACTTGTGACAAAAAATTAAAAGTTCTATGAACTCACTATGCCCATCATCGAATACCTTAGGATGTGTACTTTCCGAAATGGGGTCATTTGTGGGGTGTTTGTACTGTATGGGCATTGTAGAACCTCAGGAAACATGACAGGTGCTCAGAAAGTCAGAGCTGCTTCAAAAAGCGGAAATTCACATTTTTGTACCATAGTTTGTAAACGCTATAACTTTTACCCAAACCATTTTTTTTTTTACACAAACATTTTTTTTTTATCAAAGACATGTAGAACAATAAATTTATAGCAAAATTTATATATGGATGTCGTTTTTTCTGCAAAATTTGACAACTGGAAGTGAAAAATGTCATTTTTTTTGCAAAAAAATCGTTAAATTTCGATTAATAACAAAAAAAGTAAAAATGTCAGCAGCAATGAAATACCACCAAATGAAAGCTCTATTAGTGAGAAGAAAAGGAGGTAAAATTCATTTGGGTGGTAAGTTGCATGACCGAGGAATAAACGGTGAAAGTAGTGTAGGTCAGAAGTGTAAAAAGTGGCCTGGTCTTTCAGGGTGTTTAAGCACTGGGGGCTGAGGTGGTTAATTAAGGCGAGTGCCTGGGGCAACCAGGTGCTATAAATTGAGCCACTTATACTCTTCAGAGCCTGCTCTTTCTGAGGCTTGCTCTACTAAGTGGCTTCTTATTAAGTGGAGTTAAAAAATAAGGAGTTCTAGAGCTGTGTGTGGTTTTGTGGGAGTGATTGCAGGTGGCTGAGTGTGGATTGCAGCAGAGATCATTGGAAGTTAAGTGTTTGTATTCTAGTACTTGCATTTAAAACTGCTTTTTTTTTTTTTTTTTCTCTCTGCTTAATTAAGGCGAGTGCCTGGGGCAACCAGGTGCTATAAATTGAGCCACTTATACTCTTCAGAGCCTGCTCTTTCTGAGGCTTGCTCTACTAAGTGGCTTCTTATTAAGTGGAGTTAAAAAATAAGGAGTTCTAGAGCTGTGTGTGGTTTTGTGGGAGTGATTGCAGGTGGCTGAGTATGGATTGCAGCAGAGATCATTGGAAGTTAAGTGTTTGTATTCTAGTACTTGCATTTAAAACCGCTTTTTTTTTTTATATATTTTTTTCTCTCTGCTTAATTAAGGCAAGTGCCTGGGGCAACCAGGTGCTATAAATTTAGCCACTTATACTCTTCAGAGCCTGCTCTTTCTGAGGCTTGCTCTACTAAGTGGCTTCTTATTAAGTGGAGTTAAAAAATAAGGAGTTCTAGAGCTGTGTGTGGTTTTGTGGGAGTGATTGCAGGTGGCTGAGTGTGGATTGCAGCAGAGATCATTGGAAGTTAAGTGTTTGTATTATAGTACTTGCATTTAAAACCGCTTTTTTTTTTTTTTTTCTCTCTGCTTAATTAAGGCGAGTGCCTGGGGCAACCAGGTGCTATAAATTGAGCCACTTATACTCTTCAGAGCCTGCTCTTTCTGAGGCTTGCTCTACTAAGTGGCTTCTTATTAAGTGGAGTTAAAAAATAAGGAGTTCTAGAGCTGTGTGTGGTTTTGTGGGAGTGATTGCAGGTGGCTGAGTGTGGATTGCAGCAGAGATCATTGGAAGTTAAGTGTTTGTATTCTAGTACTTGCATTTAAAACCGCTTTTTTTTTTTTTTTTTTTTTTCTCTCTGCTTAATTAAGGCTGGGGCAACCAGGTGCTATAAATTGAGCCACTTATACTCTTCAGAGCCTGCTCTTTCTGAGGCTTGCTCTACTAAGTGGCTTCTTATTAAGTGGAGTTAAAAAATAAGGAGTTCTAGAGCTGTGTGTGGTTTTGTGGGAGTGATTGCAGGTGGCTGAGTGTGGATTGCAGCAGAGATCATTGGAAGTTAAGTGTTTGTATTCTAGTACTTGGATTTAAAACCGCTTTTTTTTTTTTTTTTTTCTCTCTGCTTAATTAAGGCGAGTGCCTGGGGCAACCAGGTGCTATAAATTGAGCCACTTATACTCTTCAGAGCCTGCTCTTTCTGAGGCTTGCTCTACTAAGTGGCTTCTTATTAAGTGGAGTTAAAAAATAAGGAGTTCTAGAGCTGTGTGTGGTTTTGTGGGAGTGATTGCAGGTGGCTGAGTGTGGATTGCAGCAGAGATCATTGGAAGTTAAGTGTTTGTATTCTAGTACTTGCATTTAAAACCGCTTTTTTTTTTTTTTTTTTTTCCTCTCTGCTTAATTAAGGCGAGTGCCTGGGGCAACCAGGTGCTATAAATTGAGCCACTTATACTCTTCAGAGCCTGCTCTTTCTGAGGCTTGCTCTACTAAGTGGCTTCTTATTAAGTGGAGTTAAAAAATAAGGAGTTCTAGAGCTGTGTGTGGTTTTGTGGGAGTGATTGCAGGTGGCTGAGTGTGGATTGCAGCAGAGATCATTGGAAGTTAAGTGTTTGTATTCTAGTACTTGCATTTAAAACCGCTTTTTTTTTTTTTTTTTTTTTCTCTCTGCTTAATTAAGGCTGGGGCAACCAGGTGCTATAAATTGAGCCACTTATACTCTTCAGAGCCTGCTCTTTCTGAGGCTTGCTCTACTAAGTGGCTTCTTATTAAGTGGAGTTAAAAAATAAGGAGTTCTAGAGCTGTGTGTGGTTTTGTGGGAGTGATTGCAGGTGGCTGAGTGTGGATTGCAGCAGAGATCATTGGAAGTTAAGTGTTTGTATTCTAGTACTTGGATTTAAAACCGCTTTTTTTTTTTTTTTTTCTCTCTGCTTAATCAAGGCGAGTGCCTGGGGCAACCAGGTGCTATAAATTGAGCCACTTATACTCTTCAGAGCCTGCTCTTTCTGAGGCTTGCTCTACTAAGTGGCTTCTTATTAAGTGGAGTTAAAAAATAAGGAGTTCTAGAGCTGTGTGTGGTTTTGTGGGAGTGATTGCAGGTGGCTGAGTGTGGATTGCAGCAGAGATCATTGGAAGTTAAGTGTTTGTATTCTAGTACTTGCATTTAAAACCGCTTTTTTTTTTTTTTTTTTCTCTCTGCTTAATTAAGGCGAGTGCCTGGGGCAACCAGGTGCTATAAATTGAGCCACTTATACTCTTCAGAGCCTGCTCTTTCTGAGGCTTGCTCTACTAAGTGGCTTCTTATTAAGTGGAGTTAAAAAATAAGGAGTTCTAGAGCTGTGTGTGGTTTTGTGGGAGTGATTGCAGGTGGCTGAGTGTGGATTGCAGCAGAGATCATTGGAAGTTAAGTGTTTGTATTCTAGTACTTGCATTTAAAACCGCTTTTTTTTTTTTTTTTCTCTCTGCTTAATTAAGGCGAGTGCCTGGGGCAACCAGGTGCTATAAATTGAGCCACTTATACTCTTCAGAGCCTGCTCTTTCTGAGGCTTGCTCTACTAAGTGGCTTCTTATTAAGTGGAGTTAAAAAATAAGGAGTTCTAGAGCTGTGTGTGGTTTTGTGGGAGTGATTGCAGGTGGCTGAGTATGGATTGCAGCAGAGATCATTGGAAGTTAAGTGTTTGTATTCTAGTACTTGCATTTAAAACCGCTTTTTTTTTTTTTTTTTTTCTCTCTGCTTAATTAAGGCGAGTGCCTGGGGCAACCAGGTGCTATAAATTGAGCCACTTATACTCTTCAGAGCCTGCTCTTTCTGAGGCTTGCTCTACTAAGTGGCTTCTTATTAAGTGGAGTTAAAAAATAAGGAGTTCTAGAGCTGTGTGTGGTTTTGTGGGAGTGATTGCAGGTGGCTGAGTGTGGATTGCAGCAGAGATCATTGGAAGTTAAGTGTTTGTATTCTAGTACTTGTTTTCATAACCGCTTTTTTTTTTTTTCTCTCTGCTTAATTAAGGCGAGTGCCTGGGGCAACCAGGTGCTATAAATTGAGCCACTTATACTGTTCAGAGCCTGCTCTTTCTGAGGCTTGCTCTACTAAGTGGCTTCTTATTAAGTGGAGTTAAAAAATAAGGAGTTTAAGAAAAGGAGTTTGGAAAATAAGGTTGGATATAATTTCCTTGTGTGTTGTTGGCTTAATTTTACGTGGTCCTTCAACTACAGCAGACAGGGTCTAAGTCTAAATCATTTATGCTGTTTTACTTTTTTACTGTTGTAATCCCCATTTAGTATGTGTTGCACAATTTACAACGCAGTCCAGTGCACATCTTGCATGATGTATGCAGTCCTGGAACAGGAGTTCAAGGGTGTATATCTTTGTTCTAGATGTGAGCAAATTACCAGTTTGGAATCGCAGATCGAGTCTCTAAAGGGGCAAGTTGCAACACTGAGAGGCATTGATAATTTGCAAAAGAGTTTGCTTCTCACCGAGCAAGCACTCTTTGGGGTAGATGAGGGGAAGGGTGACAGAGAGGAGGCTGAGGAAAGTGAGGTAGCTAGCTGGGTAAAAGTTAGAAAGCGGGGTAGAGGGAAGAGTGCCAGGGAGGCTAGCCCTGATCTGACACACCCCAACAAGTTTGCACGTTGGGCAGATAAGGGGGATGTCAGTCCGGGGACGGCACTGCTGCAGCCAGACACTTCCTCTGCCAGTCAGGGGAATGTCAGGAACCAGGAGAGCAGGGCAGGCCAGACAGGTGCTGGTAGTGGGAGACTCCATTATAAGGGGAACAGATAGGGAAATCTGTCACAAAGACCGTGATCGCCGAACAGTGTGCTGTCTTCCTGGCGCTAGAGTTCGACACATCGCGGATCGGGTTGACAGATTACAGGGAGGGGCTGGAGACGATCCAGCGGTCATGGTCCATATCGGAACCAATGACAAAGTTAGAGGTAGGTGGAGAGTCCTTAAAAATGATTTCAGGGATTTAGGTCAAAAGCTGAGGGCAAGGACCTCAAAGGTAGTATTTTATGAAATACTGCCTGTACCACGAGCCACACAAGAAAGGCAATGGGAGATTAGGGAGATTAACAAGTGGCTCAAGAACTGGTGTAGGAAGGAGGGGTTTGGGTTCCTGGAGAACTGGGCCGATTTTTCTATCGGCTACAGGCTCTATCGTAGGGACGGGCTGCACCTCAATGGGGAAGGGGCAGCTGTGCTGGGGAGAAAGATGGCTAGAAGGTTGGAGGAGTGTTTAAACTAGGGACTGGGGGGGAGGGTAATTACTTTATAGGAGGGGAAGATAGTGCAGATAGAGACCGGGGGCAAGGTAATAAGAATGGGGGAGGAATGGAAGGAGGGACTAGAACAGTTCAGAAGGAAAGGTGTAGGGTAAAAAATATACATAAACCTCTCAAATGTATGTATACTAATGCCAGAAGCCTGACTAATAAAACTGGTGAACTGGAATTAGTGATGTGTGAGGAGGACTATGACATAGTGGGAATAACTGAGACATGGCTGGATGATAGCTATGACTGGGCAGTTAATGTACAAGGTTACAGTCTGTTTAGAAAGGATCGTCAAAACCGGAGAGGGGGAGGGGTCTGCCTTTATATAAAGTCCTGTCTAAAGCCCACAGTCCGAGAAGATATAAGTGAGGGACATGAACATGTGGAGTCACTATGGGTAGAGATACATGGAGCTAAAAACAACAATAAATTACTAATAGGAGTTTACTATAAACCACCTAATATACCAGAGTCCACAGAAAATCTACTACTAAACGAGATAGACGAGGCGGCAAATCATAATGAGGTGGTTATTATGGGGGACTTCAACTACCCAGATATAGACTGGGAAACTGAAACTTGTATATCTCATAAGGGAAACAGGTTCGTGGCAATAACCAAAGACAATTACCTCTCCCAACTGGTTCAGGACCCGACTAGAGGGACGGCCATACTGGACTTAGTATTAACCAATAGACCTGACAGAACAACAGACGTGCAGGTCGGGGGACACCTGGGAAATAGTGACCATAAAGTAATAACCTTCCAATTATCATTCAAAAGAGCGTTTCTACAGGGAGGAACAAAAATACCAAACTTCAAAAAAGCTAAATTTAGCCAACTAAGAGAGGCCATAGGCCTAACTAACTGGGACAAAGTCCTCACAAATACAGACACAAAATGGGATATCTTTAAAAACATCCTAAAAACTCATTGTGAGAGGTACATACCGTATGGTAATAAAAGGTTAAGGAACAAAAAGAAACCAATGTGGATAAACAGAACTGTAAAGAAAGCAATAAATGACAAAAAGAAAGCATATAAAACACTAAAACAGGAGGGTAGCACGGAAGCACTGAAAAACTATAAGGAAAAAAATAGAACATGTAAAAAACAAATAAAAGCGGCCAAACTAGAGACCGAGAGATTAATTGCCAAAGAGAGTAAAACTAACCCTAAAATGTTCTTCAATTATATAAATGTTAAAAAGTATAAATCTGAAGGTGTTGGCCCTTTAAAGAGTAATGAGGGGGGAGTCGCAGAGAGCGACGAGGAGAAAGCAAAGCTGTTAAATATTTTTTTCTCCAATGTATTCACTGAGGAAAATAAATTGTCAGATGACATGCAGAATGCAAAAATAAATTCCCCATTAAAAGTGTCCTGTCTGACCCAGGAAGAAGTACATCAGCGACTTAAAAATATTAAAATAGACAAATCGCCAGGACCGGATGGCATACACCCCCGTATCCTAAAGGAATTAAGTAATGTCATAGCCAGACCCTTATTTCTGATATTTGCAGACTCTATACTGACAGGGAATGTCCCACAGGATTGGCGCGTGGGATATGTGGTGCCAATATTCAAAAAGGGGCCAAAAACAGAGCCTGGAAACTATAGGCCGGTAAGTTTAACATCTGTTGTGGGTAAACTGTTTGACGGTTTTCTGAGAGATGCTATATTAGAGCATCTCAACGGAAATAAGCAAATAACGCCATATCAGCATGGCTTCGTGAGGGATCGGTCATGTCAAACTAATTTAATCAGTTTCTATGAGGAGGTAAGTTCTAGACTTGACAGCGGCGAATCAATGGATATTGTATATCTGGACTTAACTCCAAAGCATTTGACACTGTACCGCATAAAAGGTTAGTATATAAAATGAGAATGCTCGGACTGGGAGAAAACATCTGTATGTGGGTAAGTAACTGGCTGAGTGATAGAAAACAGAGGGTGGTTATTAACGGTACATACTCAGATTGGGTCACTGTCACTAGTGGGGTACCTCAGGGGTCAGTATTGGGCCCTATTCTCTTCAATATATTTATTAATGATCTTGTAGAAGGCTTGCATAGTAAAGTATCAATTTTCGCAGATGACACTAAACTGTGTAAAGTAATTTACACTGATGAGGACAATATACTACTACAGAGGGATCTGGATAGATTGGAGGCTTGGGCAGAAAAGTGGCAGATGAGGTTTAACACTGATAAATGTAAGGTTATGCACATGGGAAGGAAAAATGCAAGTCACCCATACATACTAAATGGTAAAACACTCGGTAACACTGACATGGAAAAGGATCTAGGAATTTTAATAAACAGCAAACTAAGCAGCAAAAACCAGTGTCAGGCAGCTGCTGCCAAGGCCAACAAGATAATGGGTTGCATCAAAAGGGGCATAGATTCCCGTGATATGAACATAGTCCTACCACTTTACAAATCGCTAGTCAGACCACACATGGAGTACTGTGTACAGTTCTGGGCTCCTGTAAACAAGGCAGACATAGCAGAGCTAGAGAGGGTTCAGAGGAGGGCAACTAAAGTAATAACTGGAATGGGGCAACTACAGTACCCTGAAAGATTATCAAAATTAGGGTTATTCCCTTTAGAAAAAAGACGACTGAGGGGAGATCTAATTAATATGTATAAATATATCAGGGGTCAGTACAGAGATCTCTCCCATCAGCTATTTATCCCCAGGACTGTGACTGTGACGAGGGGACATCCTCTGCGTCTGGAGGAAAGAAGGTTTGTACACAAACATAGAAGAGGATTCTTTACGGTAAGAGCAGTGAGACTATGGAACTCTCTGACTGAGGAGGTGGTGATGGTGAGTACAATAAAGGAATTCAAGAGGGGCCTAGACGTATTTCTGGAGCTTAATAATATTACAGGCTATAGCTACTAGAGAGGGGTCGTTGATCCAGGGAGTTATTCTGATTGCATGATTGGAGTCGGGAAGGAATTTTTTATTCCCCTAAAGTGGAGAAAATTGGCTTCTACCTCACAGGGTTTTTTGCCTTCCTCTGGATCAACTTGCAGGATAACAGGCCGAACTGGATGGACAAATGTCTTTTTTCGGCCTTATGTACTATGTTACTATGTTACTATGAATGTGTCGGCAGATAAGAACCATTTGGCCCATCTAGTCTGCCCAAAATACTGAATACTATGAATAGCCCCTGGCCCTATCTTATATGAATAGTGTTGATCACGAATATTCGAATTTCAAATTTTTATTGCGAATATAGGTACTTCGAAAATTTGCAAATATTTCGAATATAGTTATATATATTCGTAATTTCGAATATTCAATTTTTTTTTTTTTTTTTTTTAGCAACACACATGTTCCCTCACTGCTTCTAGCTTGTGGGCCAATAAGAAGGCTGCAATATACTTGACTTTAGAAGTAGTAGTGTTTGCGAATTTTGCTCTATATTCGTTTTTTTGAATATTCGCTATACTGCTAAATATTCTTGTTTTAGAATATTACGAATATTCGAAAAAACTAAGTTATAGCAATATAGAGAATATTCGAAAAAAATTGAATATAGAGCAATTTAGCTAATATAGTGCTATAATCTTCTTTGTCTAATAGTTGTAAATTGAAAAATTCGCAATAAAAAATTCTAATCTGAAAATTTGAATTCCAAAAATTCGCATATTACACAATCATTACCTTTCCGATTTTTCGAGTAGAAAAAAAAATTGTGAATTTTCGAATTTGCGAATTTTCGACGAATATTCTACAAAATATTCGCGAAATATCGCGAATTCGAATATGACCCCTGCCGCTCATCACTATATTAAACTCCACTGTATTTGCAGCTACCACTACTGCAGGAAGGCTATTCGGACCAGGGGCGTAACTACTATAGCGGCAGACCATGCGACTGCTATGGGGTCCAGGGCACCATGGGGCCCAGTCTTAGTTGGGATTATCTCCTCTTAGCGTCCATTCACACGTCCGCAAATGGGTCCGCATCCGTTCCGCAATTTTGCGGAACGGGTGCTGACCCATTCATTTTCTTTGGGGACGGAATGGATGTGGACAGGACACAGTGTGCTGTCCACATCCGCATTTGCGGAGCGCGGCCCCAATCTTCGGGTCCGCAGCTCTGCAAAAGATAGAACATGTCCTATAATCATTTCTATAGGGGTGCCGGGCGGGTGTGTTGCGGATCCGCAATTTGCGGGTCCGCAACACACCACGGACGTGTGAATGGAGCCTTATACTGGACTTGGTCAGGACTCTACCCTCTAAAGGAAAAACTTTTATCAAATGAGACAGTGGAAAAATGGCCCAAGGGTCATTGAAAAGGGTTTAGGCAGAAACCCTTTTGTCCAGTGTGGGAGGCCTGGTTTGATCTTTACTTCTCTATGTACGCCACTGGGTCAGACCATTGTATAAAACAAGCACTTTTACCTATTGTGTAACCTTTTGTGTCACCTCCATATCCTTATAGATCCTCTTGCAAGCAGACCCCTCATTCCTCTATTTTAATTGTTCACATATCTGTTGCTGTGTTATTTATAGGTAAATTAACGTGGATAGCTCACCACCTTTCTCTGTATGGCAAAGGTGCTCTAGTATGAAACTGATCACCCAATCAGTAAGAATATGTGATAAAAAAATAATATATACGACTGGCACTCGCTATGCAGGTCACATCCACAGCATTTAATCACAATAAAATGAAACAGCAAAATTTCAATACTAATCACACTATAAAAATGTACATCACACTATTAAAACATCATAATTTCCGGAATAATATCTAGAATATAATCGCATATAAAATGTCCCATAAAAGTATATATAAAATATGCAATCCACTGGTGATAAAGTCCTCTGTGTATAAAAAACGCCTAAGGATAAAGATATTTTCAGCTGGGTATGTTTGTGCTACCCAAATCCCGCTTTTATGACCTATGTGGTCAGCAAGTCCCGTATTGACTTTTGGACAATGTTTTAAATGTGATATGCATCCAGACGGTGAAAAGCTCTCAGGAGTCCGTCTATTTAAAATACAATGTCCATATTAAATCGCAGTCTGGTCCATGTGGAGCAGAGCGCCTCTTTCAAAATTATGGCAATAATAGCAGCAATGTCACCTGGTGGTCAGTGCTGGGGGCAGATAGCTCTTACCGGTATAAGTTGGTGCCCGGCAGTCCCGTTGTCCAGCTCACCTCTCTCCACCACACGGCTGTAGCTGCTACCCGGCGTCCTCGCTCTCTGGTATGTATCACGTGATCTCTCCAGAGATATCGCGAGATTTGGTACCTTTGTTCCGGTGTTCAAGTGAGATTATACTCACAGCAACAAAAAATGGAGCGCTCCAAATTTGCAGATAGTTTAAATCGTCCCAATCATGTCCGGATTCCTTATCAAAGCAGGGATATAACGCCAACGCTGTGTTATTTATGACTGTTTGTACATGAACCCCCTGATTGTAAAGCGCTGCGGAATATGTTGGTGCTATATAAATAAAGATTATTATTTCACAAGCTATGGTATAATGAAGAAAGTGCAGAGCACAGCAGAGTGATACCCGAGTGACTGGAACATAAAGTGGTAGAGACAAATGGCTGCTCACAACAACTGTTGAAATGATGTGCAATAGTACAGTAGGTGGACTTGCTGCTTGGTCGTAAGGATCTACATAGAGGTGGGATGCAATCTATGAACAGATGCATGGAGGGGTGAAGACAAAAAGGGATCCTGGACCAGCGCTTTCTAATTTAAGCTTCTTTTATTCAAATAGCAAGAGTAAAATTGTCCATATGGCGTGTTTTTAGGGACCAGCCCCTTCCTTGGGTTGGACATCTGAATGACGAGCATTTGAGGATGGGGCTGGACCGAAAAACGTATCAAATGAACATTAATATCAGACAGTACTTCACAACATTTTTTATACAGACCCCCAGTTCTGCCAGGCGGAAACTCCCACGTACAACTAAAAAGTTGCCCTCATTCTTTTCTGATTACTGAGGCACTACAGTTCACTTGCATATGATTGCTCCAGCCATACAGAAGGACATGGCCTTCTGTATGGGTCAGTGATTAGCTGGAGCAGTCATTTGATGGTACAGATTATTGATTTAGCAAGATAGAAACTGATCACTTTAGGACCATAGGATTGGTGGTCCTTGAGGGGTAAATGATTTACCTGGAGAGTATGGGCTTTTTTGAAATTAAGTTATGCAATTATTATTATTTTTTTTTATAAACCCTCACTATGCTCAAAACTTGTTGGACCTATAACTCTCATGGGCTCCAGTTGAAGCATATGGAGAGTGCAAAGGCTGGAATTCAGGCCCAATAGACAAGGTGGTATAAATTCCTAAAATAGAATTTCCCCTTTAACTAATCTTATTTAGCATGAGGTCATACACTTTAAAAGCTTCACTTTTCTATATAAATATATATGTAACTTATTGTCCGCATAGAGCTTTTTGGGTGGTCATTTTTAATTTAAATGAACAAGTCCATATTGCTTTCTTGAAATGAAGCAAAATACAAAACATATATCTCTAATGCAGCTATTCCACCAAGAGCCTGCATCGCGATGATAAATTGTAGAATGCCTGCTTCACATTACAAGCCCATACATTTTATAAAAGTATCCTACAGATATTGAAGAAGTCTGGATTTATTCAGTAAAGAAGACTGTACAACACATATATTATATTAATAGGAGCAGTCCTTCAGTGTAATGTCCGAGCAGAGATGGATTACTACGGCAAAAGAAGTCCTATGTTCTCTGCTTTCTCTAGATGAATGTACACTTTCTTTATGTAGTGCTTCCTTTTTTTCCTTAAAGCAATTTTCTAACCTGCTGAAATGTTATCTTCATAGTTAAAGTTTACAATGAATTTAATCTGTTTCAATTAGGAAGGTGTGACCTCCTAAGATTGGTCTGGCTGGACTCCGTTGCTTTGGTTCAGGAAGGATAGGGGGGGTCATTTTACTAAAGATCAGAGTTTTACATGCCTGTCTTAGTAAAAACCCTGCACACACCTCTTAATAAATTAGTTACATTTTCTGCTGCCCATGCACCAGGAGCTGGAGTCGATTTCTGGCGTAATATGCTCCAGTTTTCTGCGCCACAGGCAGAAGCCCCATCTTTGGAAAAGGACATGGGTGTCAAAGCTAAAAAAATGCAACAAAATGTGTGACTTTTCGACATCAGAAAACTTGTGCAAAACATTAGTAGATGGCTCACAATGTGTATTAACTTGTATCTGACATGATTACTTCTATCCCTCAAAATGGCATAGGTAATAGGCAGTGAACCCATGTTAACATTATCAACATCATCAATGGTTGTTCATCATGCTGCTCCAAAATGGGCATGTGAGGAATACCGTACCCCGACTGACGTCGGACATCAACTACGCCGAGCTCACTGGTTACCAAGGCGTGACGTTACACCCTCCTGGAGAAGCAGGTAAGGGCAGCTTGATACAGTTTACACAGACACCTCCTGTCCACACGGGCACAGAGAGGCAACAAGCAGAGGGAGCCTTTTCACTGCCCCAGTAAAACTGCACTTCCTCGGCCCGGTAAGACTGCCACCAGTTTTTTGTTTGATATAACCCCGGTCCGCTAACGGGATTATATAGGGTAAGAAACCAACCCGCGGTAGTGTATTACTAGGCCGAAACACGGACATGGGGATTCATGATCGAGATACAAGACATCACAAGATTAAATTATATATTTAATCGCCGTAAGGGCTCACTAGGCAATACACTATACACACAAGGATATATACAGTGGTCTGAGGTTGCAAATACAGGTGGTATGGTACAAAGAGGATTAAACAGAGCAAAAGTCAGTTTACCAGATGGATGAGTCCTTTTGGGTTGTCATGAGCCCTTTGTTGTAGTCACATGGAGGGTAGCGATGTCAGCAGGTTTCAGGTCCCTCTAAACACATGGCACTTTGTGACCCTCCTTCAGAGAAAAGACCCGCCTGCTTGCTGGCGCACGCCATTTAACCTGTAGCCGGCCCCTCCCCTCCTGGCCTCAGGGAGGGGTCCACTCCCCCTCCTCTGGTCTGGCAGCAAATGACCAACAAAACCCTTTAGAGTTCATAGCTCAAGACCAGAAGGTCACAGGGAGGTGGTTCTGGGACCAACAGACCCACTGGGTTCCGGCTACAAGTAGAGTCCAAGCCTGGTACCATTATCTGGTTTCTGTGGGGAGATATGTATATCTCCCTTTCCTGGCCTCACACCACCAAACTACAACTACGGGCCTGTTCATCGTGGCCACAGGGACACAAATATGTATCGGGTTTATGCCTGTGATGGACGGGGGATTCATAATTCCTTATGAACTGCCGGCTCCAATATGTCTGATAATTCTGACTGAACTGGGGACTGGCCTAGACCCCCTGCAGAGAGGTCTTTCTGTTCCCTTAGCTGGGTTCCTGGCTGGCTGAATGGAGGTGAGAAATTGTAAACAAAGGTGGCCTGCAAGAAGTTCTCTGCCAGATGACTGGGCTTTTAAGCAGGGCCCTCCTGTGGAGTTCACTACCTCTGCTACCTCTCAGCAGATGGTTGGTGTGGGAACATGGCTGACATAAAATTATAATCCATATCCCTCACACTGCAGAATAGATTAAAAAAAGAAGCATTCCTCACCTCACCTATCCCCTGCTGTTGCCATGGGTGACCCACAGAAAATGCGTGGAGATGCTTGCTCAACCAAAACCTGGCTAAGGCAGGTCAACCGCTTCAGCCAGTAAATGGCTGAGTAGGCATATCCTGCCATTCTTTGTATGTCAGACAGGTAGAAGGAAGCAGAGACCAGTGGGGACACAGTACGTTTTGGAACAGCAGTAGATGGGGATCAGCGAGGTGATTAATGCTTTAAAAACAAACAAAAAAAAACATTTTGTCCCATATATAAAAAACTCTGTCCTATTTGTCAACCCCTTTTAACCCATTGAACATGAAGTCCTGCATTTATATTTTGACGCAGTTTTGAAGCAGTGAAGATTTATTAAACTACAATGTGCCAGAATTCTGGCTCAAGACAGGCATTCATGCACTGCACAAAATTTATTATGTGTTTTAGGCAATTTTAATCCTCACTAGATAAGTTTGAGTAGGTTCTAGAAAAGCAGGCATTGTTTTGAGGAGTCTTAAAATGTGTCATTGTACCACAAATCTAAAGTAAGCCATCTAAGATCATAATGAAGATAAAAGTGTCTATTGTGTCTAGCAAGATGCACCAATTCTATCACACAGCCTGAGCTACTGTGCTAAATCTGGCTCATCTTTTGCCTGTCTGGTTTAGTTTTAAGATGTCTAAATTTAAGACAGTAATAATAAATCCCCTGATATTATTTTCATACTTCTCTGGCCCTTAAAGGGGTTTTCCCATCCTATACAATGGGGGCATATTGCTAGGATATGACCCTATTGTCTGATAGGTGCCGATCCCACCTCTGGGACCCGCACCTACAGTGAGAACGGAGCGGGGAAATTAATGGAGGGCGCACTGCATAGAAATTGAGGAATAGTACATTGATTAGTACAATGTGAGGAGCCTTAATCAGCCACACTACTGGGATGGCAAAGAGGAGGTGTGCTGCTCTAATTTAGTCACCAATCTTCTCTCCTTCCTGGTCTGACAGATAGTGTTAAAGGGGTTTTGCCATCACATACAATGAGGGCAAATTGCTTGGATATGCCCCCATTGTCTGATAGGTGTGGGTCCCACCTCTGGGACCTGCACCTACAACCAGAACGGAGCGGTGAAATGAATGGAGGGCGCACTGCTCGGCTATTTCCGTCTGCCCTATACAAATAAATGGGAGCAGGGGCCACGCGTGAGCGGTGCTCTCCCATTCACTTGTATGGGAGCAGCGTTTGGTGGTGGATGGACCCCGGGAAACCCAAGGTCCTCAAGCCACAGCTCTCCCTGCTCTATTCTCCTTTTCTCACCTCTGGGACCCGCTCCTATCAGACAGTGGGGGTATATCCTAGCGATATGCCCCCATGGTATGTGATGGGAATACCCCTTTAAGATCCACTTCTGACCCTGCAGAAAAAAAACTGAACTAATAGAACCATATGACAGCAGCAATACCGGACCTCACGTAGTTCTTGTGGTTCTATTAAACTAATTTTGGGTCAATCTCATGATAATCTAAGTTGGGTTTAGTAGAACTGTGGTATATTGCAGGATAGTGCCAATAATATGAACTCTCAAAAACCGCCGTATTACTGCTGTTTATAAGTAACTGAACAGAGCAGCTGATGACACACAAATGTGATATTGATAGATTTGTTGTCCAATTACTGTCATGTAGACCAAACAAAAAAAAACAAAACTGGAGGACTGTTTAGTAAAATTTAATTATATAACAAGTTGAGTAAAAATTGAAAAATTATCTCCAAAGATCTAGTCCCTTTCTTCTAGATGTCTTATTTCCAACATAGCTTGAAAGAAAAATAGCAACATTTTGGCCATAACAACATTTTCAAGCTAATATGTGCTTGTTCTATTTTGGCTTTAAAATTTACTTTGAATAAAAGTTTTGCTTTAAAAGAAGGACCTTGTGTTTGTCATCTCTAACATGGTGAGCGTGGATCCACTGTGTCACAGAATGGATTTGGCTTGAGGCTACTCCTGAAGACATTGTTATGGTGGACGCTTGTTTTTCACTCTTTCACACCCATACACTGATCTGGACTTTGCTGCAGGAGTCACCAAGCCACTCGATAAAGGAGTATCCTCCTTTCAGGGACTGTTGCTCTAGACAAACAAAGAGATGTCAGTGCTAGGCACTAAGGGGACAGGTGAAAGCATGGTCAGAAGGCTGGCTGAAGTCAAGACAGGCAGAGTCCGTGCAATACAGTAAAAACAGGTAAAAGATCAGGGCAGGAGACACAGGGTCAATACGGTAAACAGGCAGACTGATGAAAAAAGTGCAGGATCCAGCTCCATAAAACAGGTGATTCTTTATTTCTTGCGGTTTAAAAATCCAACATATAATGCAAGGTAAATGGTCTACGCGTTTCGGACTACGCCATACCAGTCCTTACTCGTGACAAACATTACACACACTTCCTGCCTTTTATATACTACTATCCCTCGAATCTCCATTGTTTGGAATATTACATGATCGTTATGGCATGAAAGTGTATAAAAACCTGAACAAACAAAATATACAAAAAACTCCATAAAAACTGACTAATTTGTTGCATGTGTTAAGTCAGTGATATTGCAGGATCAGATCATGTTAGGGGAACAGGGTCATAATTTAAACATCCAGAAGGCTTCTCTATTGAGAAGCTTTCTTCTTTGATCTCCACCTCTTTCAGGTGGAGTAACCCTTTCTACCTCTTGGACTATTAGCGCTGTTGTATCACCATTATGTGTTGTTGCAAAATGTAGGCTGGCTGCAGAGACATTACGGGTCTTGTAGTGCGGCACATCCGAAATATGCTTGCGTATCCGACTTTTAATTTGGTTGGTTATACAACCCACATATTGCAACAAACAAACAGTACATGTAATTACATAAACCGCAAACTTTGTGTTACAGTTTATATATACGGTTTAACCTCATGACACCTACCATTTGCCGTAGATTGGATGGTTTTAGTTATATTCATATGGTCGCAGCAGATGCATCTTGTGTGACCACACTTGTAGCTACCCTTGACTGTAAACCACGTAGATTTATCTATATGGCTATCCCGAAACAAGCTGGGACTAATCTTTGCCCTATAGTAGAGGTTTTACGGGCTACACATTTTAAACCTCCCGCCACCAGTCCAGTCCACTCCTTATCGTAATTCAACACTGGTAAGTGCTGTTTTACTATGCTACATATGTCTCTATACTCCTCACTGTATTTGGTAATAAAGGTTACTGTGTTTCCTTTGGAGTAATCTACTTTTGTTTTATTCTTTTTACATGTGTCATGTTTCTTAGGAAAAAACAATTCACTCTGATCCAAAGATAAAATGCAATTTTTTGCTCCCTGCGTTTCTTGTGTGGCATATGATCTCCTATTTAATCTACTACAAATACCATTTGCCTCCTGTAAATATGCCTCATTGCTAGAGCAATTACGTCTTGCTCGTATCATTTCCCCTTTTGGGATGTTACGGATTACATGCGGGGATGACAGGAGGTAGCCAGACACTGAATGATATAGACTCTATACATTGGTTTAGATACAGTGAAAACGACGGTATGACCGTCACATCGCCTGACCACACAAATAGCAGGTCGTAACGCCGATACCAACGAATATCCGGGAAAAAAAAGGGGGTGTGTCAATGAGAAGAAAAGTTCTCTCCCACCATACCATAAAAATGCTGGCAATGGAAGGAGAGATTCAAAAAAGAGAAAAAAGAGAATTGGATCGCACATCCACAAGCTTAGCTTTGATCTATAACTGCTTCTCAGCAAAATTAACATCGCTTCTCAGCGCAATAGTTAAAGTATGGCCCCCTATTCGGCATGCTACAGGGAGTGCAGAATTATTAGGCAAGTTGTATTTTTGAGGAATAATTTTATTATTGAACAACAACCATGTTCTCAATGAATCCAAAAAACTCATTAATATCAAAGCTAAATATTTTTGGAAGTAGTTTTTAGTTTGTTTTTAGTTTTAGCTATTTTAGGGGGATATCTGTGTGTGCAGGTGACTATTACTGTGCATAATTATTAGGCAACTTAGCAAAAAACAAATATATACCCATTTCAATTATTTATTTTTACCAGTGAAACCAATATAACATCTCAACATTCACAAATATACATTTCTGACATTCAAAAACAAAACAAAAACAAATCAGTGACCAATATAGCCACCTTTCTTTGCAAGGACACTCAAAAGCCTGCCATCCATGGATTATGTCAGTGTTTTGATCTGTTCACCATCAACATTGCGTGCAGCAGCAACCACAGCCTCCCAGACACTGTTCAGAGAGGTGTACTGTTTTCCCTCCTTGTAAATCTCACATTTGATGATGGACCACAGGTTCTCAATGGGGTTCAGATCAGGTGAACAAGGAGGCCATGTCATTAGATTTTCTTCTTTTATACCCTTTCTTGCCAGCCACGCTGTGGAGTACTTGGACGCGTGTGATGGAGCATTGTCCTGCATGAAAATCATGTTTTTCTTGAAGGATGCAGACTTCTTCCTGTACCACTGCTTGAAGAAGGTGTCTTCCAGAAACTGGCAGTAGGACTGGGAGTTGAGCTTGACTCCATCCTCAACCCAAAAAGGCCCCACAAGCTCATCTTTGATGATACCAGCCCAAACCAGTACTCCACCTCCACCTTGCTGGCGTCTTAGTCGGACTGGAGCTCTCTGCCCTTTACCAATCCAGCCACGGGCCCATCCATCTGGCCCATCAAGACTCACTCTCATTTCATCAGTCCATAAAACCTTAGAAAAATCAGTCTTGAGATATTTCTTGGCCCAGTCTTGACGTTTCAGCTTGTGTGTCTTGTTCAGTGGTGGTCGTCTTTCAGCCTTTCTTACCTTGGCCATGTCTCTGAGTATTGCACACCTTGTGCTTTTGGGCACTCCAGTGATGTTGCAGCTCTGAAATATGGCCAAACTGGTGGCAAATGGCATCTTGGCAGCTGCACGCTTGACCTTTCTCAGTTCATGGGCAGTTATTTTGCGCCTTGGTTTTTCCACACGCTTCTTGCGACCCTGTTGACTATTTTGAATGAAACGCTTGATTGTTCGATGATCACGCTTCAGAAGCTTTACAATTTTAAGAGTGCTGCATCCCTCTGCAAGATATCTCACTATTTTTGACTTTTCTGAGCCTGTCAAGTCCTTCTTTTGACCCATTTTGCCAAAGGAAAGGAAGTTGCCTAATAATTATGCACACCTAATATAGGGTGTTGATGTCATTAGACCACACCCCTTCTCATTACAGAGATGCACATCACCTAATATGCTTAATTGGTAGTAGGCTTTCGAGCCTATACAGCTTGGAGTAAGACAACATGCATAAAGAGGATGATGTGGTCAAAATACTCATTTGCCTAATAATTCTGCACGCAGTGTATATAAATGGCATTAGTGTACTTTTTTATCAAAAGGCATAAGCCCACTCACTGCGCCAAGGTTGCCTCTTGGAGTGGGAACTACTCTAAATTTGTCGCGGCACAGCCTGGCGACTGCCGTCACTACAGTTCCGCACCAGCAGGCGGCGGGATACAGCCACCAAACAGCAACCCTTCTGCCCGGCAATGCCACCCTGGCACCGGGTCCCACCAACCCGCCAGTGCAGCGCCACAGCTGCCACCGAGCACCGCACCGTGTGAGCAGTTGTCAAAGCTCACATTGTTACCTGCTCTCAGAGACTCAGACTGAGGGCTGGTAGGTCACTTCACACTTATATACAGGCTAAGCTTGTGGATGTGCTTTCTAATTCTCTTTTCTCTTTTTTTGAATAATGGAAGGAGAGAACCTGGCCCCCATCGACACACCTGAAACCTGTAAATAAAAACTATTATTGAACATAAAAACATTATGTTTCAACAAAAAGTCTACCACAAACTCAATATATTCTTGGAGTGCTGGGGTATAGTCACAGTAAATTTCCAAAAACCACCTTAAGGCCACTAGTGCCAGTTTATGTGGCATATTTGTGTAAAGGGACACCACGTCGGCCGCAATCCATATATAATCATTTTGCCATTTAAAATTCGCAAAGGATTGTAAGACCAATCTGGTGTCCTTCAAAAAGCCAGGGATAAAAGGAACCAATGGCTGTAGGAGCGAATCAACCCACTCCAAAAGTGGGTAAACAGGCAGAGATCGGGAATGGGAAGTCACAGCATACAATAGCTCATCTTTACAGGACTAGACAAGCTAGGAACCTTTTGCTCAGGCATCTTCCCACTGGGAAGAAGCCCTATATACACTTGTCATTAGCTGGGAACAGATTAGCACGTCTGTGTACTGGCCCTTTAAGAGCTGAGAAGTGCCCACCCTAAGAGAACAAAAAACAGGAATCAGGCTGGGATGGCTACTGGTGGCCTGCGGCATGGAGCAGTGGGGAAAGTGACTACTTCAGTGACCGTGCCTGCCAGAACAGAGAAATTATCAGTGGGCACCAACCACCAGCTTCACGGGACTCCTATTCTGTTCAGTTTGACATTGCAATATCATCAGGGCCAGAATTTAGGGAAAGCACATAGAGCACCTAGTGGGCCTCCACCACACACACTACCTACCCAAATTGGTTATTGCGATCCATTTGTTAAGCCCACAACTGGATCCATTTAATGAAACAACAATTCACACAATATTTAAAATGTTTTCTATAGGGGGGAAGCATATTCTACTTATGCCCCTGGCAGTCTATGTTTATATGGGTAATGTAAAAGCTTTTGGCTTCTGGGGAAACAGGGGTCCCTGATGACTGTTTGGCAATGTCATTGAGGAAAAAAGACAAATCCAGCCAGCGCTAGCTACTACGGGTCAGCGTTGCTGTGGGGAGGAGTGAAACTCCACGAGAACGAAAGTGAAACTAAATCCCGGCAACAGGGATTTACTTTCACTTTTTTATTTAGAAAAAAAGAGGCAGGGAGGTGGGCACTAATGTTCATATGGCCGATTTTGCACACGGATATCAGTGCATATGTGGAATCCACTAAAAATCTATTTCCATGTGAAATCCACTTAAAAGCCGTCACCCATTGCTATCATTCTGAAATCTGATCCATAGTTTATAGGGAACAGATTTTTGTGCACACAGATTTAAAATCCAGGTCATGGGTTGGGGGAAAGTGGCATTACATTTGTGCTGCAGATTTTCAATTTTACATGCCATGGATCCACACATGGATTCAGCCTTAATTTAATGGGGCTAAAGTCCATGTGGCTACCTGGTTGTAGTAACCATGCAAAACCCAGACAGAAAATTTGATCAGGCAGCTGCACAGGAATTATCCCCATGGAATGGGGCTAAATGGGTCAGCCTTGGATTTCTGCCATGGATTCCACTGTAAATGTTTTACTGGAAAAATCGGCATGTGAACATATCCTAAGGGAGTCCCATAGAGTCTAGAGGGTATATGTGCATATGCACTACCCTTTTCTATATGTGGCAGCTATAGGGAGTCAGATAGGCTCTGGGTCCTAAAATGACATGGGGGAACCCGTCAACCAGCCTTAAAGGGGTTCTTTGGGAATTAGGAAAATTAAAATACCTAAATATAATTTTATTATAAATATATTCCCAAATACCTTTCACAAGTTATAATAGCTTGTTTTGTCTGTGGAGCAAGCAAACATTAGGAGAAATAAAATGGCCACTGCCCTATTAATACACACAAATCCTGTCCTAATCATACAGGAGGACAAGTTACTTCAGAGCAGTGAGCTAAAGAGCTGCCTCATCTTCTTCTATGATCCTGAAAAATCTTTGTAGAAATGGAGTTCATGAGGAGGCATGAAGTACAGAGAGGAGGGTGGGGGTGATGTGGATAATGTGCAGCAGCACTTGTATGCAGTCTCCATTACCACAGTCTGCCCTGTCCTTCCTGTCTGTACTTCATGTCTCCTCATACACTCCATTCCCTCAGAGATTCAGTTAAAGTTCTTATAATCAGTATTCAGGATCATAATCCCTGACAAGTAGGAGAGGAGGATGAGGCAGCTCTTTACCTCAGTGCTCAGAAGTAACATGTTCTCCTGTATGATTAGGACAGGTTTTGTGTGCTTTAACAGGACGGCAGCCATTTTGTTTCTCCTAATGATTGCTCCCTAAACAAAATGAGCCATTATAACTAATAAAAGGTATATGGCAATATATTTACAATAAAGTAATATTTAAGTATTTTCATCTTCTAAATTCCTGGAGAACCCCTTTAAATATCCTCATAGCTTTGGGAGCGGTGCTGAGAATATTCTTGTTTCTTAAAAAAATCTCTGCACTGATTCTCCATGGGTAGAATCTGCCCTATTCAAGCATATATCAAGCATGTTTGTTCAATTCTCTCGTCTTATATTGGGAAACAATATATAAAAATGTATATTTTATTGTTCATTCAAGTAACAAATAATTCCATTTCACTGTGCAGCTCCAGCTTTGCTTTTCTTTTCTCTACTATTAAGGCAGACTTTTCCACTGTGATATTTTTATTCTTTGTAGAATAGGCATTGCAATACTAATCCCTAATCTGCAAAATAGATGCAGAAAGGTTTTCCTGGGACATGAAAAAATGTAAAAATCTAGGTGTGAAGCTATGTACAAGGCAGAAATTCATCATAAGGTACTTTTCTCAAGGTTTGCAAATGAGGCCTACAGGGTAAATTGTGACACGGGGTTCTTGCGGTGAATCAGAGGCTGGTTCTACAGTCTGCCTTCTATGACACGCTACGCATTTAAGAAGTGATCTGGTTGTTTTATTCCAGCTTTCTGGAACAATATAACAGATTAAACGAGATTAAAGGAGTAGACAATAAAGGGATTTTCATGCAAGAGACGTCAGCAGCAGCAGTTTGCCTGGAACACCAGCATTGTCTATCTGAATACAAATTGACGATGTTTGTAGGCCCCATTTACACTGGAGATATTAATAGAATTGTTCCACAGCTGCTGTGCTGCAGCCTAACAGTCCTAGAGGTCCCTGCACAGCTGTGACAAACCAACGGAGATGCTTCTTGGATCCCATTTCTGCATGTCTGCCCTCAGCGCCTACTGGCACCGATGAAGCTGGAGCTAACAGGGGCATGGGTTAAACGCAACAGCCTGCTGCTGGAATTAATGCTGCAGGGTACAGACAATTCATCTTCCTCTGACAAGCCATGTGAACAATAAGAAATTGTCTAAAATATATATAATATTGGTAAAAAAAATAAAGCGACTGTGACTATGTCTGAATCCAATGTGACACGTCTCATTCCCCTACAGTTGCAGAGCAATCTGGAGTGCCAGAAGCACTTGGCTAATATAATCCTGAAGGCGACAGCTAACACTGAAGTTCAGTCAATGCTTGCATACTTGTCGGTAAATATATGCATGGTCACATACATGGATATTGCCGCTCATGCTTGCTAGTTTCATGTACATTTCTATGAAATCTAGTTATTCTTAGTCAACTCTCCATCACGATGGTTGCACTCAATCTCGACAGAGGTCACGAGCTGTGTTACATATACCTAGGTGGGATCATTGGCATGTTGATTGGGCAAATTGAAAGATGGAAGTGAAGAACGATGTTGAAAATGAAATTGTGAAGTTACAGATTGTTTGGCCTTGAGGTGTCCTGTCCTTGTCTTTTTATTTAAGTTTTCGCTCAATAGTTCTCGAACGAAACCTTTTTAAATTAATCTCACACCTGGATAGCTCCCTTTTGGACATATTCACATTTGTTTTTGCCTCTGTGGTAAACTAAGGCAGCAGCTACAGTAGTTGTTACATGTCATTTTGACTAACTTCTGATATGCTATAGTGTCACATCATAAGTTTTAATTGCTGTGGTTTGGGTGTTGAGAACCCCACCATTCACTAAAACAAAGGTTCAGATGTGTTCAGTTTCTTGGATCTCCTTGGAGAAACTTGGGAAAGGTATGTGGACAGCTCACTCAATTTTTGGTGGGGGTCTAAGCACCTGAATCCCCACCAAGAAAAACTTCTGAATATCACTATGACATGTCAGAAGTTTATAAAAATGATATGTACCCTTTAAGAAATCATATTCACACTGTGTGGATTTCTGTTTCTTTTTTTAAACACCAGTATGGTCTATTGGTTTTGTGCCATGCACAATGTTGTCCTCTAGACTGTACCATTGGGAAATGCATGGTAAAATCTCATCAAAGTTTTTGCAGTGCAGATGGTGTGCAAGATAAGAAATGACACTATCCAGGTTCCAAGCATTACAATATGGTCCATTAAGGGTATGTAAAGGTTTCCTTTATCTTGATCGCAAGAATAGCCAACTGAACAGTTATGTATGGCTTGTAATGGTATGGCTCTCTTTTCTACCATTCATTACCTTTCTGGATATATAGCATATGTGGCGAAAAGGGGAAAGGCACTCATAGGGTAGAAAGTTTTGCTCAATTTATAAAAAAGGTGAAGAATAGTAATTATGCTCACCTTTTGGTGTAGTGCGATCATAGGCAAAACACTAGTGTAGGTGTGTGTAGGCAAGTGGTCGGTGCTGCCGGTATCGTTCAGTCCTCGTTCGTGGAGTTGCCAGTCCTCCGGAGGATTTATACAATAGAAGACAGGAATAGAGTGGATAATTGGGTCCACCGATTTTGATTCCTATTGACGTCCGTCAGCGCCAGGAGGTGCCTCGCCTCTTCTCTGGAGTCGTCTACAGAGAAGCAGAAACAGCTCGAAAAATCCATGAAGTGTTAAACCTACCTGAGCTATACTTAAAAAAGGAGCGTTGCAGCTCAAAAACGCGTTGTCATCCTTTATTTAAATAAAAATCTAATTGCGTCAGGAGGTATTAAAATCGGCGGACCCCATTATCCACTCTATTTCTGTCTTCCTTTGTGGATATATAAGCTGCAATGTATTTCTAGCTATTTCTAAACCCAAAATCAGAGTTTAATAGGATCATTTGTGCCCTCTTCTCAGCTTGGATAGACACATTACATGTGTCCTTATTGAAAATGAACATACCTTGCTGATAAGGTCTCTTGAGGCATCATTTAGGGATCCATGTGATATTGGATGGGGTAAGGAAACAAGTAGAGACAGATGTAATAGGAACAATGCCTTCTTGTACTGAACTCACATGAGGCAACATGTTTGACAGTTACAAAAGTCTTACAGAGGGCAACAGGCTTAGTGATTACAGTCTCAGGCGGAGCAGCAAGTTTATGGCTATAGTCTCTTAATGGGAACACAGACTTAGTCAGAGACAATAATTCAGCCTCTGGGTTGTGTGTGGATGTGGCTGGATGAGTGTAGCAGTTGTAATCAAGGTTCTGAAACTCTGTGGGTCAGCGTGCAGTGACAGAAAGGGTACACTGGTTCTTCCTTTCGGGGCACTCTCCGGTTCTTGGAATCCTCCTGCCAGATGGTGGTCGAGGAACCCTTGGTGCTGATGTTTTTATGATGTGAGGTGTCTTTAAAATAGTTGAAGCAATCTTTCTTATACTACACTTTGCTAACTGACTTTTACTTTAGCAGCCAGTAGAGTTAAGCAAATTTCCCAAAAATTTGATTTGGCCGGTTTGCCGAATTTTTCAAAAATATTTGATTCGATCCGAATTTATTCGCTGTGAATCGTGTTAAAAAACAGCTATTTCCTGGCGGCAAAGAGCCTGTATAGTGGTGTTAGAACACTGTGCCTTGCAGTAACACGCATAGGGAGTCTGCTGTGGTACTGAAACACTACTGTGAGTCAGTATGACATGCACATGACAGGCGTCATTCTTAGAATCATTGCACATTTTACTTAGTTGGGCAGTTACAGAGCCAAAACTGACCAAATAACTCAAGTGTGAACTCAGCCTTACAGGTCCATGTTAGCACCAGGTATAAAGAACCATGCAGAGGCCCAAGATCCTACTGTAGCATGAAAGAGCGCACTCCTTTTACATCATCGTCACCAGATTCCACATAGATGTCTACAGAACCTGTTCTATTAAATGCTTATACAAGTAGAGCCTTCTGACAGAGAGAAGAGGGTGTCAGCAGTAAGTTTGTGTTCACGTCCCGTCATTTTGCCCTTCCTCTGATCCGTCAGAACAAGAACCCCCCCAAAAAACGGATCCTGTCTGTTGAGCATCCGCCTTCACATGGACCAGCATTTGGTCATTAATCCATCAGTATTGCTAAAGCCAAAATAAACAGGAGGGGATCCAAAACAGAGATGACAGGTAAATTGAATATTTGCATGTCTTCTGTGTTTTGTACCCACTTCTGCTTTTGGCTATCAAATCATAAGCCAATTCTGATGGGACCATACAGGCCTTGCAGCTGCTACACAGCAGGATCCGTTGTGTGTCTCATTTTTACTTCCTTCTGACAGATCTGAAAAACTGCCAAACCACTGAGTAGGTGATTTTCCCAACACACTCCGCACTGACTGACTGCTACAGCTGCTGCCTTTGTGAACCCCTGCACCACTACTTTCCAGGCAGGTAGGCTCCTGCGAAGCGGGTGGTCTACCCTGGGCATGTTTGGCTCCCGACCTACCACTGCTGCCACCCTGTTGACTTCTGGCCACACTGCCGACTTGCTTGCTCAACCGCTGCCTCACTCACAAGCGGCCACCCTCTTCTCCCTATGATGAAGAAGCACCTTTGTCACCTGGCTCCCAATTGCGATCTGCAACATCATCATCAAGTACTGTCTGCATGTCACTGATGTCCTCCTCATCGGTCTCTAAGCCAGGAGCCTGGCCGCTTGCAACACCAGCTCCCTGGCCACTCTCCTCATCACTACTTGCCCACCTACCGGAAGAAGCAGCGGATGTCTCCTCCAGATCTTGGCTGGGCAGTAGCTGCTGACTGTCCTCTAGTAGCTCGTCCTCACTGTATAGTAGAGCTGAGCCCACAGCATATAATACTTGTCTGGCTGAGGGAACAGAAAAGGACAGAGGTAGGTTGAGGACAGTTGAGGGCACAGGGCCTGCTCCCGGGCCATGCCAACTAAGGCTTGTGTTTGACAAACCCACCCACTCTTGGCTGGGGGTGTCTGATGTCACTTGGGACAAAGTGGATGACCGAGTCAACCATTCAAGAACCGCTGGGTTGCTGGTCAAGAGACTGCTAGCTGACACTGGGAGCTCAGCCCTCTGGAAGTGACCCCTGCTGCAATGCCCCCTTAATCTGTTGTGACCTGTTCCTGCACCAGAAGCATTTAGGCCTCTGCCCCTCCCCTGTGCAGGGCCTGTGACTTCTCTTTCTGACATACTGTTAGATCAAATAACTAAATAAAAAGGAAATTAACACACCCCAAAAAAGGCTGTAATTTTGTCACTTCACCATACAACAGCAAATAATACTTTTTTTGCCACTAATACATGACAAAAAAGGCTTTAGAACAGATAACTGCACCACTGAACGGCAAATAATATATTTTTTTGCCACTAATACACAACAAAAAAAGCTGTAATTTTCTCACATCACCACACAATGGCTAATAAGCCCTTTTCCCCAAAAAAATACACGCCAAAAAAGGCTTTAAAAGATATAACTGCACCTGTGAATGGCAAATAATACTTTTTTCTTGCCACTAATACACGCTAAAAAGGGCTGTAATTTTCTCACTTCACCACACAACGGCTAATAAGCCCCTTTTCCCATAATACATGCCAAAAAAGGCTTTAGAACATATAACTGCACCGCTGAACGGCAAATAATATTTTTTTTTGCCACTAATACACGACTAGTGTTGAGCGAACCTGAACTGTAAAGTTCAGGTCGGTACCGAACTTTGCGAGTTCGGGTACCCAGACCCGAACCCGAACTTTGCAGCAAAAGTTTGGGTTTGAGTTCGGTGCAGGGCAGCCCATCAACAAGCTTTTAAGCTGTGGGCACTTAGAAGCCATCACAGCCATGCCTAGTAATGGCATGGCTGTGATTGGCCGGTGCATAATGTGACCCAGCCTTTATATAACCTGGATCACGTGTAGCACCGCCCATCAGCTCTGAGTAGTGCAGGGACAGGAAGCAGGAAGCTGAAGTGAGGGAGAGTGTAAGGAACCTCATTTGGCTATTTATTCTGTGGGTGACCTATAGTGATTTTTTTTTCTGGGTGCAATGCACCATCTTTGTACCCCTGACACAAAAATATTATAGTTAATCTATCTGTTAGTTCGGTGGGTGACATTTAACCATTTTTGGCGTGATATACACCTGCACTGCATCAGTGACAGGGAAATTAATATAGTTAATCTGTCTGTTAGTTCGGTGGGTGACATATACCCATTTTTTGTGTGAGATACACCTGCACTGCATCTGGGACAGGGAAATTATTATAGTTAATCCGCCTGCTAGATCGGTGGGTGACATATACCCATTTTTTGTGTGAGGTACACCTGCACTGCATACGTGACAGGGAAATTAATATAGTTAATCCGTCTGTTAGTTTGGTGGGTGACATATACCCATTTTTGGTGTGAGTTACACCTACACTGCATCTGTGACAGGGAAATTAATATAGTTAATTTGTCTGTTAGTTCAGTGGGTGACCTCAAAGAATGAGGAGAGCACCAAATAAGGGACGTGGCCCTGGTCGTGGTGCTGCTGATGTTGGTGGAGCTCCTGTTGCAGGGAGAGGACGTGGTCGATCTGTGCCAGCTACACACCTAAATGAAACACCTTCCTCAGTTGTCGTAGCGACAGAACATTCAGCATTATTTTGTGGGCCCGAATACCGGTGTACAAATGGTGAGGCCAAAACAAGTAGAAGCGGTAGTAGATTGGGTGGCTGACAGTGCCTCCAGTACCTTCACATTGTCTCCCACTCGGTCCCCTGCTGGAATCGCAGGGTTGACACCTGCAGCCCATGGGCATCTGTCTTTCACCTCACCCCCTTTCAAATCAGCGAAGCAGTCTGAGCCCAAGTCATGCAGTAGTCTCTTATGCTTTTTTTTATCACTCTGCTGGCAGGGTTTCTGTGGGCCATACACCTAGCCTTGCCCCAAAAGTGGAAGAGATTGAGTGAACTGATGCCCAACCACTTATGTTTCAGGATGTGGACATGGGAGGACCACCACAGCACGTCTCTGATGACGACGAAACACAGGTACCAACTGCTGCGGCTTTCTGCAGTATGCAGACTGGAAAGGAGGGCAGGGGTAAAGAGTGGGTGGAAGATGATGTGGAGGATGAGGAGGTCCTAGACCCCCGCATGGAATCAAGGTCATGCGAGTGACGTGTGCAGTTCGGAAGAAGAGGTGGTGGTCACACAGCTCCAGCCGCAAAAAAATGAGGGAGCAGGGTGCAAAAGCAGAGTGGTCATCCCCTAGCCAGTATGCCTGTTACTACCCACCGTATCCAGGGACTGAGCATACTAAAGCCAGCTCCAAGGAGTTCCCTGCAATGGCAGTTTTTCAGACAATGTGCTGACGACAAGACGCGAGTGGTTTGCACACTGTGCAATCGGAGCCTGAAGCAAGGCATAAACGTTCTCAACCTGAGCACCACCTGCATGACCAGGCATCTAAATGCAAAGCACGAGCTACAGTGGAGTGCACACCTCAAAAACCACAAAGGATCTCAGGCTCCTCCTGGTCCCTCTTCTGCTGCAGTCTCGGCCTCTTCCTCCCCCTCTGGAATCAAAGTGGCACCTGCCACCCCGCAAACAGAGGATGTGGCAGCAACACCAATGTAGTGTCCCACTAGATAGGCGTGGGCACTACACAAGGGTCAATTGGTGTGTGCGTTACTCCTACTCACAAGGGACAGGAATGTTATATTTAATTGTGCATCTTATGTATTTTATAATGTATTTTTATATGCAATGTTCCCCTGTAATATGCAATAGCAGGCCTAGTTGGGTGCAGTTAGACATCCCGGACGTTAGAGGGAGGTAGAGAACCCCTAGTATAAAGGTCCAGGCCCAGACAGGGAGAGGGAGTTCAGAGTCAGGAGTCTGCAGAGACAAGTTAGAAGGCACCAGCCAGGGACAAGCTGAGGGCCTTCTCCTGACATGCAGCTAGACAGCCCAGGCTTCTAGTTGTTAGTAGGAGGCTAGTAGAGGGATCCTAGCCTACCTGCTGATCAAGAGAGCCATGGTTAGCTCAGAAGATTCACCCCAGGGGAAGAGTTTGCCTCCTGGGAGAAAACCTGCAGTTCCCACCAAGTCAAGCAGAGCCAGTGTTTCCAGCTAGTACAAGTAAGCTGAAGGGCGGAAGGAGTAGTAATGTAAAGCAAGGATGAGTACCTGAGGAAGATTGTTACCAAGGATAAAAGCCAGCATTGAGGTATCCGGGCCTTGGGATAAAAACCAGACAGGAGTTCTAAGGAACAGTGTACACGATCTCTGAGGAGAAGGTACAGCCTGATTCTGAGTGTGTTGTTGTTTACCCTCTGAGTATCTTGCAAGGAAACAGTACACCTGCCATAATTGTGAAAGCCTGCTTGTGAAGTGTATCTGATATGTGGAACTGAATTGACATCCAACTGTATAAAGTTGAACTGATTACAGTAAAGCAAAGTTTGGTTCACCATACCATCTGTGTACCTCACTTATTAAGACTACCAATCGGTGTGCCACCGTTACAGGCACTGGCGTCACAAACCTTAAAGGGACCTTGCCCCAGGCACATAAAACACCTGCAACATCCAGGGCACCTCATCCACCACCAGGCCTGGTCCCTAAATACAGAGTGTGCCCCAGAGGACTCCTGTGCCAGCCTCTCCTTCACTGCTGTATGCCTGCCCAGGGTTTACCTACAGAACTGTGAGTAACCCTCGCTTGCCGTTAACCGTGACCTCACAATCGCAATACCCTGCAGGTCTGGCGTGCTGCACCAACACCTCCACCACCGTCACCATCACCAAGTATCTCCACACTGTCCCATGTAAGAGTTCAGCTGTCCATCCCCCAAACACTGGAGAGAAAGAGGAAGTAGCCCCCTACCTTCCAGAGATTCCTGGCCCTTAATGCCAGCATTTCAATATTCCAAGCCTTTCAAAATGCTTTCATTCCGTCTGGTGGAGACAGAGACTTTTAAAAACCTTATGGCGGTGGCTGTCCCACAGTACGTGGTTCCCAGCCGCCACTACTTTTCGAGGTAAGCCCTGCACAATAGTGTTGATCGAGCACCAAAGTGCTCGGGTGCTCGAGTAGAACACTTTGGGATGCTCGGGTGCTCTACAGAGCACCCGAGCACAAGGGAAGTCAATGGTAGAACCCAAGCATTAAACCAGGCCCCCCATGCTCTGAAGAGGGGAGGGTGTCTTGTTCACAGGAAAAGGTCAGAAATTGATGGAAACACCATTGAAATGGGTCGGGAACAGAATGGGGAGGATGTCTGGATGCATCTTGGACTCCCAGGTCGCTGTTAGGAACAATGCTGTCCGAGTAGTACGCCACTTTTACAGACTGACAATATTACGCACAAACCGAAGATAAAATCAATTTTAGAGGAAAAATTGTTAGGAAACATCATTTCCTGTATATTTACTTGTATATAAAATGCAAGTGCTGCCAAAAATTACAAGTAAGAGGCACTCCGATACAACCTTTATATCACATAAAGGAGGGCCTCATTCACATTGTGGTACAATTGTTCAGGTAGTGGGACTCATACACTCATAAAGCCTATGCACTAAGTGAAAGGGCTGCCAAAAATTACAAGGAACTGGCACTCAAATAAATCCTTTATTACACATAAAGATGGGCATCATACACACCCTTGAAAAATGATGATTGATGGCCTGCTGGTGACTCTCTAAAACATTAGGAGCAAGAGCCTTCTGCGGAGCTGGCCCTCTAAAACATTAATGGCGAGGGCCTGCTGCTGAGCTGACCCTCTAAAACATTAATGGCGAGGGCCTGCTGCTAATCTGACCATCTAAAACAATAAAGGCGAGGGCCTGCTGCGAATCTGACCATCTAAAACATTATGGGCGAGGGCCTGCTGATGACCCTCTAAAACATTAGGGGTGAGGGCCTGCTGTTGATCTGACCATCTAAAAAATTAGAGGCGAGGGCCTGTTGCTGATCTGACCATATAAAACATAATGGGCGAGGACCTGCTGTTGACCCTCTAAAACATTAGGGGTGAGGGTCTGCTGCTGAGCTGCCCCTCTAAAACATTAGGGACGAGTGCCTGCTGCTGATCTGACTATCTATTCTAAAACATTAGGGGTGGGGGTCTGCTGCTGATCTGACCATCTAAAACATTAGAGGTGAGGGCCTGCTGCTGAGCTGACCCTCTAAAACATTATGGGCGAGGGCCTGCTGGTGACCCTCTAAAACATTAGGAATGAGGGCAGCCTAATAAGCATGTTGATATGATGGAGGAGAAGGATGGGAAAAGGTAGATTGAACCATATACTCTTTTTTGTGGTGGAAGTGGTGCATGGGAATACAGTGTATTCAATGCACCATAAAAGCCACATTTAAAGTGCCTTTATGTTCAGCCGTTTTCCTCTGGTGCAGTAGAGAAGTCAGGGGAAATCCAGGCCTTGCTCATTTTGATAAGGCTACATTCACACGACCGTATGTGATTTGCGGACAAAAATAGGACATGTTCTATTTTTTGGGCGAGGCTAAGGAAAGGACATACTGATGCGGACAGCACACGGTGTGCTGTCCGCATTTTTTGCGAACCCATTGAAATGAATGGGTCGGCATCCTATCCGCAAGAATAAAAGGAACGGACACGGAAACAAACAACGTTCGTGTGCATGTGGCCTAAGAGTCAACCTGTCAACATTTTCAGTTGACAGGCGGATGCGCTTATCAGTTTATATGCCCCCAGCAGCACTAAATACCGCTCTGACAAAACGCTGGCGACAAGGCAGGCCAGCACCTCCAAGGTGTAGAGCGCCAGTTCGTGCCACATGTCCAGCTTGGACACCCAATAGTTGTAAGGCACAGAGGGATCACTGAGGACGCTGAACCAGTCTGCTACGTACTCCTTCAACATCTTCCAAAATGTTTCCCTCATTGTGACACTAAACAGCACATCAGGGTGAGGGTGCTGACGGGGTGTCACGAAACTGTCCCAGGCCTTGGAGAGTGTTGCCCTGTCTCTGTTGGAACTGCTTTGTGTTCCCCTCATCTCCCCTCCTCGGTTGCCCAAGGAACTACGTAGTCAGCTTGAAATTTTTGGAGCAATTTTTCCACAAGGACCTTCTGGTATTGCACCATTTTGCTAGTCCTCTCCACCACAGGAATGAGAGATGAGAAGTTCTCTTTGTAGCGGGGGCCGAGAAGAGTAAACAACCAGTAATCGATGTTGGCCAAAAATGCGTATAACGCGAGGGTCACGGGAAAGGCAGCATAACATAAAGTCAGCCATGTGTGTCAGAGTCCCAACAGACAAGACTTCTCTGTCCTCATCAGGAGGATGACTCTCAATCTCCTTATCCTCTTCCTCCTCTTTGGCCCATCCGCGCTGAACACATGGAATAAAACTGCTATGGGTACTACCCTCTGTTGCAGAGGCAACCTTCTCCTGCTCCTCCTCCTCCTCATCAACCAATTGTGCTGACAAGACGAACTGAGGGTGGTCTGGCTATCACCCTGTGTACTGTCTTCCCCCATTTCCACCTCTTCCACATTCAAAGCGTCCGCCTTAATTGTGAGCAGCGAGCGTTTGAGTAGACACCGAAGTGGGATGGTTACGGTGATAATATCGGCATCGCCGCTCAACATCTGGTCAGGTCAGATATCCATGCCCACTCGTAAAGAGCGGAAGCTGACTGGAAAGGTGACAACCATGTTACAGTTGATATTCAACTACTGCCCTCTGCTGCTCACAAAGCCTGTCCAACATGTAGAACGTGGAGTTCCAACGCGTGCTCACGTCGCACAACAGTTGGTGAGCTGGCAATTGCAAGCACTGCTGCAGCCTTGCCAGACGGGAGGCAGCTGTAGATGACTTTCGGAAAAAGGCACCCATGCGGCGCACCTTCACCAGTAGCTCAGACAAATTGGGGTAGGTTTTGAGAAACCGCTGAACCACTAAGTTGAACACATAAGCTAGGCATGGTATGTGTGTGAGCTTGCCAAGCTTCAAAGCCGCCACCAAGTTACGGCCATTATCAGACACAACCATGTCTGGTTGTAGGTTGAGTGGCGAGAGCCACAGCTCAGTCTGGTCCCTTATACCCTGCCACAGCTCTGCGGCGGTGTGCTGTTTGTCACCTAAGCAAATTAGTTTCAGCGCGGCCTGTTGCCGCTTCCCCACTGCAGTGCTACACTGCTTCCAGCTACTGACTGATTGCTGACTGGTGCTGCAAGATGAGAATTCAGAGGTTGAAGTGGAGGAGAAGGTGGAGGAGGAGAAGGGGGGGTTGCAGCCACTAATGTAGGTGGTGGTGAAAATCCTGATGGAAGTAGGGCCCGCAATCCTTGGTGCCGGTAGCACCTGTGCCATCCCAGGGTATGACTCACTTCCGGCCTCCGCAACATTTACCCAGTGTGCCATCAGGGAAATGTAGTGTCCCTGGCCAAAAGCACTTGTTCATGTGTCAGTCGTTAAGTAGACCTGGTGCTTGCAAAGGTCCAGGTCCAGGGCAGGAGGAATCCGGCCTGCGTCTTGGACAGGGGATTGGCCAGCACGTAACACAGGGGAAGAGGAGGCAGTGGTGTGACCCGCAGACACTGATTGTGGACCCAGGCATTCGGCCCACCTATTAGGGTGCTTTGATGCCACATGGTGGATCATGCTGGTGGTGGTAAAGTTTCTAGTGTTCACGCCTCATTTTGGTACTGCACAGGTTGCAAATGACAATTATTTTATTGTCCGCACTTTCCTCAAAAAAACGCCTGACTGCGGAACACCTACCCCTTGGCAAGGGAGATTGCCGCAAAGGGGTGCTCTGGGGAACAGTTGCGGGCCTGTTTGGTGTGGCCCGCCTTCTCCCTTTTGCCACCCCACTGCCTTTTCCAGCCTGTTGAGGTGCTGCGGATCCTTCCCCCTCTGTACTGCTGTCCTCACTCGGCTTGCCACCTTCTTAGGTTGGGTCAGTGATTTCATCGTCCACCACCTCTTCTTCTACTTCCTCACTCTGGTCATCCTCCTGACTTGTTGACCTAACAAGAACCTCACTTATTGACAACTGTTTCTCATCCTCATCATAAACCTCTTGAGACACTAATTGGCATTGACTTATTGGCAACTGTGTCTCACCATCATCATCCACCTCGTGAAACACTAATTGCCGTTCCCCACCGTCATCTTTTCCTGATTGTGGATGCTCAAGAGTTTGGGAATCAGTGCACAAGATCTTCTCATGTCCCTCTTCAAGCGGGCTTAGCGAGAGGGCCAAATCAAGGAATGATGATGAAAAGAGCTCCTCGGAATATCCGAGTGTGGAATCACTTGTTTGCCAAGAATGCCACAGATACTTAGGATGCTCAAACGTTATACAGGAGATGTAGCGCAGGTAATGTCGCTGTCACGAGCGGCAAAAAAATTAAACTGAATGTCACAGATATTTAAGATGTGCAAATGTTATACAGGAGATGTAGCACAGGTAATGTCACTGTCACCAGCGGCGAAAAAATTAAAAGTAATGTCACAGATATTTAGGATACGCAAATATTATACAGGAGATGTAGCGCAGGTAATGTCGCTGTCACCACGGTGAAAAAATTCAACTTAATGTCACAGATATTTAGGATGTCCAAACGTTATACAGGAGATGTAGCGCAGATAATGTCACTATCACCAGCGGCGAAAAAATTGCGCTGAATGTAACACAACAGATGTAGCAGAGGTTGTATCAATGTCAGCAGCAGCCAAACAATTGCACGCAATTTAGCGCATGTTGCGCTAGTGTAAAGGCCGATTCATTGGCCTGTATTTGTGGGAGGGGCACTGCTGCCTTTATGTTCGGCCGGCTTCCCTCCCACTTTGTACGTCATTCTGCGTTTTGGAGCGATACCTGGGTTCCTACTGTTTGGAGAGTGGTGTATGCAGGGAGCGGAGCGGTGTCTCATCGTCAGCGGTGTCCATTTACGGTGAGTAGCTGCCCCGTCCTGCAGCCCAGCGCTTCTGAGTCCGGCCGGCGGTAGGGGGGGCACTCCCGCACCGGAGCGGTATGCCAGGGAGCAACGCTAGCTCCCCACGCGGCATGACTCGTTAGGGTGCAGGGGGCAGCGTGTCCCCGCTCAGCAGTTTGTTTAATGTCTGGCACGGGCCGCCGTGCTGTTAGATAGGCAGGGATACGGGGTGCGCGGGGCTTGTAGAGGGGTTTTGAAAAGTTACAGGGTTGTCGCCAGTCTGTCCCGTTATCAGCCCTGTACTGGGTCGGTTAGTGGTAATCTTGAGGGTGTCAGTCTTTTCCAGGGGTAGAAGGAGGAGTAAACATATATATATATAATTGGATAAAAAAAAAAAAAAAAGAGGGAAAAATAACTGTGTCCAGGGAGGGTAGTGGATTAATATGGAGGGGTGTAGTGTAGGGAGTTATGGCCGGGGGGGGGGGGGGGGGGGGGGGGGGGGGGTGGTGGTCTTAGAGGAAGTGCTGTGCGGTCTCTGGCTGCAGTTAATTTCTCATTTATGGGGTTCGTTAGCGCCTTATCACCTGAGGCTCTCCCCGTTAGGGAGGCAGGACATAGCCGCAGGTTGTTTTTCTTTTTTCCTTCTCCCAGGCAGTAGGCGGGGTTAGTGGGTACGGCTCGCAGGCCGTAATTTGTGCGGTTGCGGTCACAGGTCATGTTCTTGTGATAAGGCAAACTTTTTGGAGAGGGAGAAAAAAAAAAGGAAGGGGAGAGGTGATATAAAAAGTAAACAATATAAGTTAACATAGTGTCTTCAATTCTACTCGCTAGTCTCGTTTGCTCACCCTCTTCTTACCGTTGTTTGTGGTTTCCTCCCGGCGTGGTGCGTAATCCAGTGTTGACGGCATAATTGTTTGCTTCTAGGTTCAAGCGTTTCTCTCAAGTTACGTCCAGGATCTTGACTTACCTGCCAGGAAGTAGGGGTACACGTTGGGGGGGAGGAGAGAGGTTGCAAGTGTTATTCATGTCTCATTCGTTGTCTGTTGTTCCGCGTTATATTGTCTCTACAGCTGAAATGTCGCGAGCTTTAGATATCGTTGAGGCTTCCGTGGATGAGGATGTTGTGGGAATGTCTGAAGGGGGCAGTATTCCATCCCTACGTGCATGGACTATCCTTAGGCTTACTACGGAACAAATAAAGAGGGGTATTCCTTTCCCGGCTTCCGCCAGAAAGGGTGAGTTGTACCGGCTGTTGAAAGACTCAGTGGCTCCATGTCAAGATGTCATCTCCATGGCCACAGTGCAAATGTCACTCACCCAGTTACACGTCATATTGAATAGCTTAATGTCATCCGTTACTAGTATACAAGCAAGGTTGGAGACGGTAGAGTCTCGTGCATCGGTCGTTCCTGTCTCTTCTCCGGACCTACCCGTTGCCTCTACATCCGTAACAGGTGGCTGTCGTTCAACGCAGGCCGTTCCCAATGTCTTTACTGCACATTTTGTTCTGGCCAACATAAAAAAGGATATATTAGAGGGTAGGGATGTTACCTTGCTTCTTTGCTGATTGCCACCAGGGACTTGTCCGACAGTAAGGTCATTGTCTGCTGTGAGGTCTCTGTGGTGCTGAGAGGCCGTGACCACAGGCTCAATCACAAGTTGACGATCCCCGAATTTGTCATGGCGTTCAGTCTGTTCAGAGATGTGATATGTTCTGTTAGATCTGATAGGAGGGAAGAACTTGATTTGTACCTTTTCTGAGTCACAAAGTTAGGGTATAAGTATGGCGGGTGTTCGTTTTATGATTATCATTGTTCCTTTTCCGCCAAGGCAGCGGTGGCTTTAGCGCAGTTTCAGTTTGTCACATATGGGTCCAATTTAGACACTGAGTTATTTTGTAGGCATTTTGCTAGTTTGAAAGCCCCTTCCTGTTCGTTATGTCAGTCGATTTTTCACTCAGCTGAGTGGTGCCACAAGTCAGCCACCAGTGCGCCGTCTAACCCTTCTGGTTCGTCGGCCGGACCTCTAGACGTTTTCAGGTCTTCCAGCTCAGTTGACAAGTTGGGTCGGCCTATTGTTCAGTTGGGTAGGGCCCAGATTTGTAACAATTACAACTACTCTTCGTGTAATTTCAGTCAATGCCGCTTGTTACATATTTGTTCTAATTGCTTCAGGGCCCACCCCAAAGTCGCTTGTACATTAAAGTCGATCAAAGCCTACATGAGTGTCGTGGATACTGGTTGCTTACGGGGGTTCTTGGTGGGTCATCCTAATCCAGGTTTCGTGGAGTTTTTGATTTCAGGATTTTCTAAAGGTTTTCATGCCGGGATGGTCACCGTTCCAGAGTTTACGCACGAATGTAAGAATCTTCAGTCAGCTGGCAAAAATCCTAGCGCCATAGACAAGTTGATAAATGCAGAGTTAGATAAGGGTTTTTTGATTGGTCCGTTTAAGGTGCCCCCTTTCCAGCAGTGGAGAGTTAGTCCCGTAGGGGTGGTCACGGGTAAGTTTAGTAAGAAGGAGAGACTGATCATAGACCTGTCAGCCCCGCATGGTTCCCATGTTCCTAGCCTCAACTCCCTTATTCCATCAGAGGAAGTAGGTATGAGGTAGTCTTCTATTATCCAGGCTATCGCCATTATCATTCGCTTAGGACCCGGAGCAGCATTGTCCAAGGCCGATATCTCTGATGCCTTTAAGTTACTCCCTATTACGCCAGCTCTCTGGCAGTGGCACGGCATTAAGTGGAGGGACCAATACTACTTTTCCACAAAACTTACTTTTGGTTCTAAGAGCAGTCCGTGGCTGTTCGATCAGTTGGCTCAGGCCCTCCATTGGGTATTAGAGAATAAAATCCACTGTGAACACGTCATCCATTACTTTGATGATTTCCTGCTGCTTGAGTCTGGGGAAACTTTTGAGTTGTTTTTCTCAGATGGGCGTCCCTGTATCCCCCAAGAAAGTTGAGGGCCCATCCACAGTCATTACTTTCCTAGGCATAGTGTTAGATTCGGAAAACATGTTAGCCAGATTGCCGTCGGACAAGTTAGTTAGGATCAGGGAAGTCGTTCACAGGTTCTCAGTTACCACCGTGGTCACTAAGGCTGATTTACAGTTGTTACTGGGCATGTTAAATTTTTCTATGAGGATCATCCCGCAAGGCAGGTCATTCATTTGCCGCTTGTTGGCCCTTCTCGCTACTGCTCCAAATCAGGACAGCCCGATACGCCTGGATAGTCAGGCCTTATCTGACCTACACATGTGGGACCACTTCCTCAGCCAGTGGAATGGGGTGTCCCGAATTGTCTAACCTGTCTCCAGTAATCTTCTCGGACGCGGCTGCTGGCACAGGTTTTGCTGCTATTTTTGGCACCCACTGGGTCGCAGGTGAGTGGCCAGTTGAGGTTAGACAGATCACGGGTTTCCTGCAAACCTCAGCACTCTTCGAGCTGTACCCCATAGTGGCGGCCGCCTTTATCTGGGGCAGCTGCTGGACAAATCTCACTGTGTTGTTTGTAACAGACAACGCCGCAGTGGTAGATATTATTACCAGTGGTTAGTCATCACATGTCATGTGTCTCATGAGGCGTCTAGTTCAACTCTCGTTGCAACATCATTTCTGTATTACTAGTACGCATGTACCAGGTTCTCAAAATGTGGCAGCTGACGCCTTATTGAGGGCTAATTTTCCCCTTTTTTCGCAGGTCACGCCAGAGGCGGATGTTACGGGCGCTGCTGTGCCTCCCCACGAGTTGCTAATATTGGTTTGACTAGTCATCTGGCCACAGCCCATACCGTATTAGCCGAGTCACTTTCTCCGAACACGGCTTGGGCTTACCGCACTGGGTGGGCCGTATATTGCAAATTCCTGGAGAAATGCCCTCAAGGAGATTCCAGCTTCATTGAGTACATCCTTGCTTACTGCCTTACTGCCACTCAACACAGTGAAATCCTACCTGTCAGGGGTGCAGCATTTCCTTTCCGTTAGTCATCCAGAACGGGGTTTGTTGTTTTCTGTTCACGCAGTCAAAGCAACGCTGAGGGGGTTAAGCAGATGTGGCCCAGGAGGCCAGGTACGCAGACAAGCCGTTACTGGTAGGCTATTCCGTAACCTGTCTGACGTTCTGGATAAGAATACTTTCGGGGTTTTGCCCAGCTTGGTGCTTAAAGCGGGTATTTATTTAGCCTTTTACGGTTTCTTGAGGCCTGGTGAGTTTACTTGTCCCCCCCAATAGCAGTAAGTTTGTCACAGTTAGCAAACTGGTTCCGCATCTTGAGGGTTTCTCGTTACTACTGAGGTTGTCCGAGAACTCTCAGACGGGTCCTCCGATCCCAGTGTCCTACTTCCCCACGTCTCACCGATGGTGCCCTGTCAGAGTTCTTCAGCAGTTGCAGGCAGCCTTAGTAGGTCACAGGCCAGATAGTCCACTGTTGCCTTTTGGGGTGTCGCCACTTAGTAATCGTCAGTTTGTGTCTCACATACGCTCCTTAGTTGTGAGTCTGGGTGGCGACCCAGCTTCGATTTCAGGTCATTCGTTCCATGTAGGAGCGGCGTCCGCGGCCTCCAAAAATCAGGTGCCAGCGCAAGTTATCCAGAAGTTGGGTCGCTGGCTCCTCCTGCTTTAGTCGCTACATTCCTCATCCCAAAACTGAGATGTCATTGGCTTTCCAAAGTTTGGTCTTGTGATTATGCTGTAATAAATTACTCTTGCTACTCTGTATGCCTTTTGCCCTCTTTCTGGTGTCCCTGCTTTGTCGCAGTTGCGGCACAACTCTAACCGCTTAGGCGTAAGGTAGTTTCAGGTGGGATAGGGTGCATTCTCTCGCTAGCTACGACCACAAGTGTAAAGGCCAATTTATTGGCCTGTATTTGTGGGAGGGCACTGCTGCATTTATGTACAGCCGGCGTCCCTCACACTTTGTACGTCGTTCGGCGTTTTTCCCTCCCACCTGCCCTTACTCTTGTTACTCATGTTACTCATAGAGGGGATGCCCTCTTTCTGGTGTCCCTGCTACATCGCGGTTGCGGCACAACTCTAACCGCTTAGGCGTAAGGTAGTTTCAGGTGGGATAGGGTGCATTCTCTCGGTAGCCACGACCACAAATAATATATATTGCAGTAGTCCTTACAAGGGTCTCTAACACCTTTCAACAATAAACCCTGCCTAAAAAAATAAACCAATTCCTGTCCTTACACTATCTGTCCCTTCTACTGCAGCTCTCCCTGACTTAGACTGAGCCGAACCACGTGTCATCGGGTGCTATATAGCACCCGATGATGCGTTCCGGCCAGCCAATCACTGTAATGCCAGTAACCAACATGGCTATGACCCCTGAGGAAGCCGGATTGTTGGGCGTTCTCTCACTCTTCCAGGTCCACTGCACCAGCAGGTTTATGTAGGTTTGACTCTCCAATTTAGACCTCATCATGGTCTGTCTGCATTTCTAGTGGTCTCACCTTATTTCATATTTGCTATATGTTTTGTATTGGATTTTTATATGCTGGTATATAATGTATATGCCCATTCTGTGGCAACCCAGTGGACCTGCATGTGTCGGTTACATATATTATATGGCATACCGCGCTTTGTTCTAATTGTATACAATTTTTAATGTGTATCTGATGGTGTGTCTAATAAACTTTATATATATTTTTATATTGACTTATTGTCGGATGTGCATATATGGGGTGGTTCTTGTGACGCTCTCTTGGGTCCGGTGATATTGTTTCATGCTCTTTTCACCACCCTTTGCACTCCGCGTATTATTTGGTGTGCCCCCTGTTTTCTCAATCAACATGGCTACGAGATTACAGTGAGTGCTAGTACTACCCCACACGTTTTTTGGCTGCATAGCAGCCAACAAAAGTGCGGGTAGGAAACTCGAGCATCGCGATGCTCGGCACATCGCGGTGTTCGGCCGAACACCGCGATGTACCAAGCATCGTAATGCTTGAGTCAAAATGGTGTTCAACTACTGCACAACCAAGTGGCGGACAGAATCAGGTGTGCACTGCGCGACGCCATTTGTGGCAAGGTCCACATAATCACCGATACGTTGACCAGTAAGCACAGGCAGGGACGTTATATCTCCCTAACTGCACACTGGGTAAATGCAGTGGCGGCTGGGCCTGAGGATAGCAGTTTGGCACATGTCCTTCAGCCACCGAGGATTGCAGGATGTTTCTCATTGCCTCCTCCTCCTACTCCGCTTCCTCCTCTGCCGGCTCCTCATCCGGTCAGTGTAACACCTTCACCACAAACTTCAGCGGGGGGAAATGACAGCAAGCTGTTTTGAAACTCATCTGTTTGTGGGAAAAAACCCACACCGCGCAGGAGCTGTGGATGGGCATGGAACAACAGACCGATGAGTGGCTGGTGCCACTGAGTCTCAAGCCCGTCCTAGTGGTGTGCGATAAAGGGAGAAATCTCGTAGCAGCTCTGGGCCTAGCCATTTTGACGCAATCCCTTGCCTGTCATGTGCTGAATGATGGGGTGTAGAGGCTCCTGAAAAATTACCCCGATATGTCAAAGCTGCTGCAGAAAGTGCGGGCCATCTGTGCGCACTTTCGGCGTTCTCACCCTGCTGCTGCTCGCCTGTCTGCGCTGCAGCGTAACTTCGGCCTTCCCGCTCATCATCTCATATGTGACGTACCCACAAGGTGGAACTCCACCTTGCACATGCTGGAGAGACTGTGCGAGCAGCAGCAGACAATAGTGGAGTTTCAGCTGCAGCATGCACATGTAAGTTGCTCTGTGGAACTACATGCTGCAGTGCATGCGCAATGACCGCCGAGTTGCCCACATTCTAACCATTGCTGATTACTGGGTGGCCACCTTGCTGGATCCCCGCTACAAGGACAACGTGCCGTCCTTAATTCCATCACTGGAGCAGGATCGGAAGATGCGCAAGTACAAGCGAACACAGGTTGACGCACTGCTGATGGCATTCACACCTGACAGCGAGGGCTCAGTGGAAGCACAAGGTGAAGGCAAAGGAGGAGGAAGTCTCCAAAGCATCTGGGGCACCGACAGCACCTCACAAGGGAAGGTTAGCATGGCCGAAATGTGGAAAAGCTTTGTCAGCACGCCACAACAACCAGCCCCGCCAGCTGATATACGGAACGTCTTAGCAGGAGGCAGCATTTCAGCAACATGGTGGAACAGTACGTGTGCACATGCCTACACGTACTGACTGATGGGTCTGCCCCATTCAACTTCTGGGTCTTCAAATTGGGCACATGGCCTGAGCTTGCCCTTTATGCCTTGGAGGTGCTGGCCTGCCCTGCAGCCAGTGTATTGTCCGAACGTGTGTTTAGCATGGCGGGAGGGGGGGGGGGGTGTTCACAGACAAGCGCAGCCGCCTTTCTACAGCCAACATGGACAAGCTCACATTCATTAAAATGAACCAGGCATGGATCCCACAGGACTTGTCAGTACCTCGTGCTGAATAGACAAGTATAACAGCTGCACCCAGCCATTGTTATACTCCGGCTCACTTTCTCTTTGTGTTCTCTTTTTCATTTCCCAATGCTTTGGGGCCTTCACAAATTTATAAAAAAATAAATAAAAGTCTTAGCTATCTCCTCCTCCTTCACCGCTGCTTCCACCTACACTGCCACGTCAACCGTATCTTCAAGCTCCTACTCCACTTTGACCTCCGCCTCCTAGTTCAAGATTATTATTTTTCATTTTTTTCTATTCTATGTTATTTTCAGTCACTTCCCTATCCACATTTGTTTGCAGAACAATTGTTACCCCCATTCTTACCCCCATTTTGCTTCCTTTTGCAGCCCTCTAGCCCTTACTATGACTATTTTACAGCCATTTTAGTGTACCAAAGTTCAGGTCCCCATTGACTTCAATGGGGTTCGGTTTCGAGTTCGGGTCAAGTTCGAGTCCCGAACCCGAACTTTGACCCCAAGTTTGGCCAAACCCGGAGAACCCGAACATCCACGGGTCTGCTCATCCCTATACATGACAAAAAAGGCTTTAGAACATATAGCTGCACCGCTGAACGGCAAATAATACTTTTTTTTGCCACTAATACATGCCAAAAAGGTAATTGTATATATATAGGCGGGTGGCTCACACCTAATAGCTACGGTGGGTGCTACTAACTCAAAGTTGGGTGCCCGATCCCAAAAGTAGTGGAAGCTTGAATTAGAAAAGAGAGTGAGCACTCACAACATCTGTGTCATATGGAAATAGTTTTACTTAGACCTAATTGGTCAGATAAGGTTATAACAATAATAGCAATAATCCATTCACATTAAAATACAATAAACCTAAAAATTATCTAAAATTACTATGATATGGTACCATTTAATTTCCACAACTGTATTCGGGGTTGAAAATTCGTGGCCGCACTCCGTGACACTTATAACAACAGTGTCACTGTCTGTAAGTATAATAGATGGAAGCGTCCTAAAAGTTCCTCATATGGGGCACTTGAACGGCTTGTCTCCAATGTGAGCAGACGCCGTATAGAGTGATTCCTCCAGGAAAGTTCACTCTACCCAGAACGGTAAAAGCAAAGTCCCAGACTTATAATTTTTCAGTTCCTACCTGGTTCCTTGGTAATGTATCTCGCTATGTGGCGTCTCCTCGAGGCGAGCGGTGCCGGCCGTCCGAGCGTCTTACGCCGCAAGTCTCAGGCGGGTGACGTCACAATATCGCGGGATCCGGCAGGTAGGATTCTGATCAGCAATCTGCGCTGAAAGCTGTGTCTGTACTAACTTTGCTGAAGATTCATTCATGCATGGCCATGCAATCCATAGGAGGGTCCGGTATATTAGGTGGGCGCTTTACCTTCTCTTTCACCAGACGCGTTTCGGGGCGTCTACACCCCTTCCTCAGTGGTCAAAGCGCCATCAATCATTATCCACCTTTTATAGTCTCTATGGTAATCCACAAAAACAGGAATCCGGATCATCTGGACATAATGACTACCAATGCGGTTTTAAGTGCGGTATTCGTGCGGTTTTTCAACATCCATTGCGTTTTTTATTACAAATGCATCTAACACACTATAGTATCCTGCCCGACACAGTATTTAAGATAAAAAATGATAATTTAATACTTTAATATGCATATTAAAATTGAAATAGTTAAAAACAATAAATATACATACATACTAACCCTTTCTATACACACATTAATAAGCATCAGCTGATATATCTGGGGACATTATTATATAAATATATGAGATTATAAGATATAAATATATGAAGATATAAAATATATAGGGAAGGGTTTGTGGAAGAATTTCTGCCAATAAAATAAATGTAGAAAGTGAGGTTCAGAAGTCATGGATGCTGATCTCCTCTCCGAGGGGGGGCCCCAGAGCCGGAAGGCTAAGCATGGGATCTCCCGTCAGAGAGGGTAACAGCACCCTATAAGAAGCCGAAGATCTCCAGGTCCGAATTCAGGCCTGCTGGCAATAGGCAGCCAAATTCATAAATATGTTTCGATTCGGCTCTGGACATCCTCCTGATATAATCTCCCCCTCTCCAATGTCTATCAATTTTTTCCAGGGCCACAAAGAACAATTTAGATGGATCCCTGTTATGTACTTCATCATAGTGTTTGGAGAGGGAGTGTTTCAAATAGCCCTTTTTGATATTTGATACGTGTTCACCTATTCTAATTTTTAATAATCTTTTTGTTCTGCCAATGTATTGGCGCTTACATGGGCACTGTATCAAATAAATAACTCCAGATGAGTTACAAGTGAGGCAATTGTTAATTTCCCAGACAAAAGAATTGTGTGCTGAGTGTACTGTGGTTGTTTTTCTTTCTTGTAGGCTCATCCTGCACCCCATACATCTCCCGCACTTAAAGAAACCTTTAAGGTTCATATAGGATCCTAAATTAGTAATTGTGGGTCCTTTTTCTTTTTCTTTCACTGACGGGGCTATTTTTAGTTTTAAATTTGGGGCTTTTGTATATATTATTTTCGGTATATTCGGCAGTAACGGGCCTATCACCCTATCACTCGCCACGTGATGCCAGTGTTTAAATATAATATTTTTTATCTTTTTATAATCACTGCTAAAGGGTAGAATTATTTTAATATCACTCTTAGAATCCTCAATTGTCTCAATTGCTGTTTTTTTCTTGAAAAAAGGACTTCCTGTCTAATTTTCTCACCTTGTTTAGGGAATCATCCAGAACCATTACAGGGTATTTCTTATCCATGAATTGCGATTTCATTCTGACTGCCTCTTCCTCGAATTTTTCCGGTTCGGTACAATTTCTCTTAATTCTCCGGAATTGGCCTGATGGGACATTTAGTAGCCACCTAGGTAGGTGGCAACTATCAAAAAGAATGAAACCATTCTTCGCAGTTGGCTTCTGGTATGTACTACAGGAATAGTGATCACCTACCTTTTTATCAATAGATCCAAAAATTCAGTTTCCTCACTAATATTGGACGTGAAGACTAAATTTCGGTCATTGTTATTAATTTCTTCCAAGAACCTCATTAATTCTGTCTTTCCCTTCCTCTAAATAAATATCACATCATCGATGTAACGCCGCCATAGGACCAGATCCGCCCCAAGTTTGGGCATGATAGTAGTAAATTCCCATTCTGCCAAAAATAAATTGGCATAACTTGGGGCAAATCTGGTCCCCATGGCGGTGCCACATCTCTGCAGATAGTACTCCCCCTCAAAATAGAAATAATTGTGTTGTAAAATATACTGGATGCCTTCCAGTATCAATTTTATTTGGGGGTCCTCAAATGTGCCACTCCTTTTCAATTGTTGTTCGACTGCCTCCAATCCATGTTGATGGTCTATAATTGTATACAGGGATTGGACGTCTAGAGTTCCCATAATCCAGTCCTGTTCAATTGTCAATTCCTCCAAAATCTGTATGATCTGTGTGGTGTCTTTCAAATAGGTTTTAGTATTTTTCACCACAGGTTGGAGCTGAAGATCTATGTATCTAGACAGGTTGGAAGTGACGGATCCTATTCCGGACACTATAGGACGTCCCGGGGGATCCATCAAACTCTTATGTACTTTGGGCAAGCAGTAGAAGGTCGGTAACCTTCTCTCCGTGTCCAAAATAAACTCCAATTCTTGTTTTAGGAGAATTCCCTGTTCCAATCCTCTCTTACATACATCCTCCAAGCCCTGAACAAAGTCCTGTATTGGGTCACTCTTGAGTTTTGTATATGTAGCCTGATCAGCTAACAGTCGTAGACACTCCTTATTGTATTGATCAGTGTCTAGGATCACCGTAGCTCCGCCTTTATCAGCCGGGCGCACGGTGACCCTATTGTCTTTCTGGAGTGACTTAATGGCCTGTATCTCCCGTTTCGTCAAATTATTTTTGACGGGGGGTCTAACCTTCATCTTCCTTATGTCATCCTCAACACATTTTTGAAACGTAGCTATCTCTTTACCTATCTCATTTCGTGGGAACATTCTGGATCTCTTTTTCAGGGAGGTGTGTTTAAAAGGATCAACTACTTTGCCACCGGTTGATTCTCTAGTTATGGGATTTTTTATATGATATTTTTTAAGGCAAAGGTTCCTGATGAATTTTTGAATACCTATAAAGGTTGAGAATTTATCTGTGGTATTAGACGGGGCAAACTTCAACCCCTTATTCAATAAATTAATTTGTGCAGTAGTGAGGATTTTTGAACTTAAATTAATTATGGATCCCATCTCTGGGCTTGTGAGTGTTTCTGGTGTCGTGACTCCCTTCCTCTTACTTCTCCTGGTCTTCCTTTTTCTGAGTGCCAGTGTTGTTGGTGATTTGTGTCGTTGTTGTAGTGATGGTGCTGACTCCGTGTTTGGTGATTTGGATAATGGTCCTTCCCTGTCGGATACTGATATCTGGTGTTCTTGTGCCTCAAATTGTATGGTGACCTGTGTCGTGGTGGTGTTTGGTCTCTGTATCTTGTGCGTGTTCTGTGATGTGCCGGGGTGAGATCTAAAAAATGTTGCCCTGCTAATTCTTCATATCTGTTACTGACAGGTACATTGTACCTATCTATTCTCTCTTCTCTGCCTAACTCCATATCTGACAACCCCTGATGTAAAATGTCCTCTTCTTCTACAATTTCTATGTGTCTTTCTTGTTCTTTGTTTTTATAGGTTTCTATATATTTCTTACTTTTTTTGTTAATTATATCCCCCTCTAATTTGTCTAAACTCCTACATAGTCTGTCCTGCCATGTATTAAACTCTGCATTTCTGGGAAATTTCTCTATATGTTCCCTTAATTTATTAATCTTTATGTTTAGATCCCCCAGGATCTCTAATCTCCTTTTAATGATCCATTTCATCATGGCAACTGATTGGTTGATCAATAAATCATTCCACTCTCTAGTAAATTCATCACTGATGAGATCCTGGGCTGGATTCTTATTTATCAATAATCCTTTTGGTATTTTAGTCTCTTCTACATAATAATTCAAGGAACGTATCTCCCAGTGTTGCCGTAGTTGTTTTCGTAACAGACTTTCTAAACTTCTAAAACTCTCAGTCATTGAGTTATTCTCAGCAGTTTGAACATAATTGGGATCATTAAATTTATAATTCTCAGCTTTCAGCCTCTTATTATCCATATGATGCCAGATGTCCATAGTATATTTCGGGGAGCTCACCCACAAATACGGGCTAGAAAAAATGTAATTGTATATATATAGGCGGGTGGCTCACACCTAATAGCTACGGTGGGTGCTACTAACTCAAAGTTGGGTGCCCGATCCCAAAAGTAGTGGAAGCTTGAATTAGAAAAGAGAGTGAGCACTCACAACATCTGTGTCATATGGAAATAGTTTTACTTAGACCTAATTGGTCAGATAAGGTTATAACAATAATAGCAATAATCCATTCACATTAAAATACAATAAACCTAAAAATTATCTAAAATTACTATGATATGGTACCATTTAATTTCCACAACTGTATTCGGGGTTGAAAATTCGTGGCCGCACTCCGTGACACTTATAACAACAGTGTCACTGTCTGTAAGTATAATAGATGGAAGCGTCCTAAAAGTTCCTCATATGGGGCACTTGAACGGCTTGTCTCCAATGTGAGCAGACGCCGTATAGAGTGATTCCTCCAGGAAAGCTCACTCCAACCAGAACGGTAAAAGCAAAGTCCCAGACTTATAATTTTTCAGTTCCTACCTGGTTCCTTGGTAATGTATCTCGCTATGTGGCGTCTCCTCGAGGCGAGCGGTGCCGGCCGTCCGAGCGTCTTACGCCGCAAGTCTCAGGCGGGTGACGTCACAATATCGCGGGATCCGGCAGGTAGGATTCTGATCAGCAATCTGCGCTGAAAGCTGTGTCTGTACTAACTTTGCTGAAGATTCATTCATGCATGGCCATGCAATCCATAGGAGGGTCCGGTATATTAGGTGGGCGCTTTACCTTCTCTTTCACCAGACGCGTTTCGGGGCGTCTACACCCCTTCCTCAGTGGTCAAAGCGCCATCAATCATTATCCACCTTTTATAGTCTCTATGGTAATCCACAAAAACAGGAATCCGGATCATCTGGACATAATGACTACCAATGCGGTTTTAAGTGCGGTATTCGTGCGGTTTTTCAACATCCATTGCGTTTTTTATTACAAATGCATCTAACACACTATAGTATCCTGCCCGACACAGTATTTAAGATAAAAAATGATAATTTAATACTTTAATATGCATATTAAAATTGAAATAGTTAAAAACAATAAATATACATACATACTAACCCTTTCTATACACACATTAATAAGCATCAGCTGATATATCTGGGGACATTATTATATAAATATATGAGATTATAAGATATAAATATATGAAGATATAAAATATATAGGGAAGGGTTTGTGGAAGAATTTCTGCCAATAAAATAAATGTAGAAAGTGAGGTTCAGAAGTCATGGATGCTGATCTCCTCTCCGAGGGGGGGCCCCAGAGCCGGAAGGCTAAGCATGGGATCTCCCGTCAGAGAGGGTAACAGCACCCTATAAGAAGCCGAAGATCTCCAGGTCCGAATTCAGGCCTGCTGGCAATAGGCAGCCAAATTCATAAATATGTTTCGATTCGGCTCTGGACATCCTCCTGATATAATCTCCCCCTCTCCAATGTCTATCAATTTTTTCCAGGGCCACAAAGAACAATTTAGATGGATCCCTGTTATGTACTTCATCATAGTGTTTGGAGAGGGAGTGTTTCAAATAGCCCTTTTTGATATTTGATACGTGTTCACCTATTCTAATTTTTAATAATCTTTTTGTTCTGCCAATGTATTGGCGCTTACATGGGCACTGTATCAAATAAATAACTCCAGATGAGTTACAAGTGAGGCAATTGTTAATTTCCCAGACAAAAGAATTGTGTGCTGAGTGTACTGTGGTTGTTTTTCTTTCTTGTAGGCTCATCCTGCACCCCATACATCTCCCGCACTTAAAGAAACCTTTAAGGTTCATATAGGATCCTAAATTAGTAATTGTGGGTCCTTTTTCTTTCACTGACGGGGCTATTTTTAGTTTTAAATTTGGGGCTTTTGTATATATTATTTTCGGTATATTCGGCAGTAACGGGCCTATCACCCTATCACTCGCCACGTGATGCCAGTGTTTAAATATAATATTTTTTATCTTTTTATAATCACTGCTAAAGGGTAGAATTATTTTAATATCACTCTTAGAATCCTCAATTGTCTCAATTGCTGTTTTTTTCTTGAAAAAAGGACTTCCTGTCTAATTTTCTCACCTTGTTTAGGGAATCATCCAGAACCATTACAGGGTATTTCTTATCCATGAATTGCGATTTCATTCTGACTGCCTCTTCCTCGAATTTTTCCGGTTCGGTACAATTTCTCTTAATTCTCCGGAATTGGCCTGATGGGACATTTAGTAGCCACCTAGGTAGGTGGCAACTATCAAAAAGAATGAAACCATTCTTCGCAGTTGGCTTCTGGTATGTACTACAGGAATAGTGATCACCTACCTTTTTATCAATAGATCCAAAAATTCAGTTTCCTCACTAATATTGGACGTGAAGACTAAATTTCGGTCATTGTTATTAATTTCTTCCAAGAACCTCATTAATTCTGTCTTTCCCTTCCTCCAAATAAATATCACATCATCGATGTAACGCCGCCATAGGACCAGATCCGCCCCAAGTTTGGGCATGATAGTAGTAAATTCCCATTCTGCCAAAAATAAATTGGCATAACTTGGGGCAAATCTGGTCCCCATGGCGGTGCCACATCTCTGCAGATAGTACTCCCCCTCAAAATAGAAATAATTGTGTTGTAAAATATACTGGATGCCTTCCAGTATCAATTTTATTTGGGGGTCCTCAAATGTGCCACTCCTTATCAATTGTTGTTCGACTGCCTCCAATCCCTGTTGATGGTCTATAATTGTATACAGGGATTGGACGTCTAGAGTTCCCATAATCCAGTCCTGTTCAATTGTCAATTCCTCCAAAATCTGTATGATCTGTGTGGTGTCTTTCAAATAGGTTTTAGTATTTTTCACCACAGGTTGGAGCTGAAGATCTATGTATCTAGACAGGTTGGAAGTGACGGATCCTATTCCGGACACTATAGGACGTCCCGGGGGATCCATCAAACTCTTATGTACTTTGGGCAAGCAGTAGAAGGTCGGTAACCTTCTCTCCGTGTCCAAAATAAACTCCAATTCTTGTTTTAGGAGAATTCCCTGTTCCAATCCTCTCTTACATACATCCTCCAAGCCCTGAACAAAGTCCTGTATTGGGTCACTCTTGAGTTTTGTATATGTAGCCTGATCAGCTAACAGTCGTAGACACTCCTTATTGTATTGATCAGTGTCTAGGATCACCGTAGCTCCGCCTTTATCAGCCGGGCGCACGGTGACCCTATTGTCTTTCTGGAGTGACTTAATGGCCTGTATCTCCCGTTTCGTCAAATTATTTTTGACGGGTGGTCTAACCTTCATCTTCCTTATGTCATCCTCAACACATTTTTGAAACGTAGCTATCTCTTTACCTATCTCATTTCGTGGGAACATTCTGGATCTCTTTTTCAGGGAGGTGTGTTTAAAAGGATCAACTACTTTGCCACCGGTTGATTCTCTAGTTATGGGATTTTTTATATGATATTTTTTAAGGCAAAGGTTCCTGATGAATTTTTGGATACCTATAAAGGTTGAGAATTTATCTGTGGTATTAGACGGGGCAAACTTCAACCCCTTATTCAATAAATTAATTTGTGCAGTAGTGAGGATTTTTGAACTTAAATTAATTATGGATCCCATCTCTGGGCTTGTGAGTGTTTCTGGTGTCGTGACTCCCTTCCTCTTACTTCTCCTGGTCTTCCTTTTTCTGAGTGCCAGTGTTGTTGGTGATTTGTGTCGTTGTTGTAGTGATGGTGCTGACTCCGTGTTTGGTGATTTGGATAATGGTCCTTCCCTGTCGGATACTGATATCTGGTGTTCTTGTGCCTCAAATTGTATGGTGACCTGTGTCGTGGTGGTGTTTGGTCTCTGTATCTTGTGCGTGTTCTGTGATGTGCCGGGGTGAGATCTAAAAAATGTTGCCCTGCTAATTCTTCATATCTGTTACTGACAGGTACATTGTACCTATCTATTCTCTCTTCTCTGCCTAACTCCATATCTGACAACCCCTGATGTAAAATGTCCTCTTCTTCTACAATTTCTATGTGTCTTTCTTGTTCTTTGTTTTTATAGGTTTCTATATATTTCTTACTTTTTTTGTTAATTATATCCCCCTCTAATTTGTCTAAACTCCTACATAGTCTGTCCTGCCATGTATTAAACTCTGCATTTCTGGGAAATTTCTCTATATGTTCCCTTAATTTATTAATCTTTATGTTTAGATCCCCCAGGATCTCTAATCTCCTTTTAATGATCAATTTCATCATGGCAACTGATTGGTTGATCAATAAATCATTCCACTCTCTAGTAAATTCATCACTGATGAGATCCTGGGCTGGATTCTTATTTATCAATAATCCTTTTGGTATTTTAGTCTATTCTACATAATAATTCAAGGAACGTATCTCCCAGTGTTGCCGTAGTTGTTTTTGTAACAGACTTTCTAAACTTCTAAAACTCTCAGTCATTGAGTTATTCTCAGCAGTTTGAACATAATTGGGATCATTAAATTTATAATTCTCAGCTTTCAGCCTCTTATTATCCATATGATGCCAGATGTCCATAGTATATTTCGGGGAGCTCACCCACAAATACGGGCTAGAAAAAATGTAATTGTATATATATAGGCGGGTGGCTCACACCTAATAGCTACGGTGGGTGCTACTAACTCAAAGTTGGGTGCCCGATCCCAAAAGTAGTGGAAGCTTGAATTAGAAAAGAGAGTGAGCACTCACAACATCTGTGTCATATGGAAATAGTTTTACTTAGACCTAATTGGTCAGATAAGGTTATAACAATAATAGCAATAATCCATTCACATTAAAATACAATAAACCTAAAAATTATCTAAAATTACTATGATATGGTACCATTTAATTTCCACAACTGTATTCGGGGTTGAAAATTCATGGCCGCACTCCGTGACACTTATAACAACAGTGTCACTGTCTGTAAGTATAATAGATGGAAGCGTCCTAAAAGTTCCTCATATGGGGCACTTGAACGGCTTGTCTCCAATGTGAGCAGACGCCGTATAGAGTGATTCCTCCAGGAAAGTTCACTCCAACCAGAACGGTAAAAGCAAAGTCCCAGACTTATAATTTTTCAGTTCCTACCTGGTTCCTTGGTAATGTATCTCGCTATGTGGCGTCTCCTCGAGGCGAGCGGTGCCGGCCGTCCGAGCGTCTTACGCCGCAAGTCTCAGGCGGGTGACGTCACAATATCGCGGGATCCGGCAGGTAGGATTCTGATCAGCAATCTGCGCTGAAAGCTGTGTCTGTACTAACTTTGCTGAAGATTCATTCATGCATGGCCATGCAATCCATAGGAGGGTCCGGTATATTAGGTGGGCGCTTTACCTTCTCTTTCACCAGACGCGTTTCGGGGCGTCTACACCCCTTCCTCAGTGGTCAAAGCGCCATCAATCATTATCCACCTTTTATAGTCTCTATGGTAATCCACAAAAACAGGAATCCGGATCATCTGGACATAATGACTACCAATGCGGTTTTAAGTGCGGTATTCGTGCGGTTTTTCAACATCCATTGCGTTTTTTATTACAAATGCATCTAACACACTATAGTATCCTGCCCGACACAGTATTTAAGATAAAAAATGATAATTTAATACTTTAATATGCATATTAAAATTGAAATAGTTAAAAACAATAAATATACATACATACTAACCCTTTCTATACACACATTAATAAGCATCAGCTGATATATCTGGGGACATTATTATATAAATATATGAGATTATAAGATATAAATATATGAAGATATAAAATATATAGGGAAGGGTTTGTGGAAGAATTTCTGCCAATAAAATAAATGTAGAAAGTGAGGTTCAGAAGTCATGGATGCTGATCTCCTCTCCGAGGGGGGGCCCCAGAGCCGGAAGGCTAAACATGGGATCTCCCGTCAGAGAGGGTAACAGGACCCTATAAGAAGCCGAAGATCTCCAGGTCCGAATTCAGGCCTGCTGGCAATAGGCAGCCAAATTCATAAATATGTTTCGATTCGGCTCTGGACATCCTCCTGATATAATCTCCCCCTCTCCAATGTCTATCAATTTTTTCCAGGGCCACAAAGAACAATTTAGATGGATCCCTGTTATGTACTTCATCATAGTGTTTGGAGAGGGAGTGTTTCAAATAGCCCTTTTTGATATTTGATACGTGTTCACCTATTCTAATTTTTAATAATCTTTTTGTTCTGCCAATGTATTGGCGCTTACATGGGCACTGTATCAAATAAATAACTCCAGATGAGTTACAAGTGAGGCAATTGTTAATTTCCCAGACAAAAGAATTGTGTGCTGAGTGTACTGTGGTTGTTTTTCTTTCTTGTAGGCTCATCCTGCACCCCATACATCTCCCGCACTTAAAGAAACCTTTAAGGTTCATATAGGATCCTAAATTAGTAATTGTGGGTCCTTTTTCTTTTTCTTTCACTGACGGGGCTATTTTTAGTTTTAAATTTGGGGCTTTTGTATATATTATTTTCGGTATATTCGGCAGTAACGGGCCTATCACCCTATCACTCGCCACGTGATGCCAGTGTTTAAATATAATATTTTTTATCTTTTTATAATCACTGCTAAAGGGTAGAATTATTTTAATATCACTCTTAGAATCCTCAATTGTCTCAATTGCTGTTTTTTTCTTGAAAAAAGGACTTCCTGTCTAATTTTCTCACCTTGTTTAGGGAATCATCCAGAACCATTACAGGGTATTTCTTATCCATGAATTGCGATTTCATTCTGACTGCCTCTTCCTCGAATTTTTCCGGTTCGGTACAATTTCTCTTAATTCTCCGGAATTGGCCTGATGGGACATTTAGTAGCCACCTAGGTAGGTGGCAACTATCAAAAAGAATGAAACCATTCTTCGCAGTTGGCTTCTGGTATGTACTACAGGAATAGTGATCACCTACCTTTTTATCAATAGATCCAAAAATTCAGTTTCCTCACTAATATTGGACGTGAAGACTAAATTTCGGTCATTGTTATTAATTTCTTCCAAGAACCTCATTAATTCTGTCTTTCCCTTCCTCCAAATAAATATCACATCATCGATGTAACGCCGCCATAGGACCAGATCCGCCCCAAGTTTGGGCATGATAGTAGTAAATTCCCATTCTGCCAAAAATAAATTGGCATAACTTGGGGCAAATCTGGTCCCCATGGCGGTGCCACATCTCTGCAGATAGTACTCCCCCTCAAAATAGAAATAATTGTGTTGTAAAATATAATGGATGCCTTCCAGTATCAATTTTATTTGGGGGTCCTCAAATGTGCCACTCCTTATCAATTGTTGTTCGACTGCCTCCAATCCCTGTTGATGGTCTATAATTGTATACAGGGATTGGACGTCTAGAGTTCCCATAATCCAGTCCTGTTCAATTGTCAATTCCTCCAAAATCTGTATGATCTGTGTGGTGTCTTTCAAATAGGTTTTAGTATTTTTCACCACAGGTTGGAGCTGAAGATCTATGTATCTAGACAGGTTGGAAGTGACGGATCCTATTCCGGACACTATAGGACGTCCCGGGGGATCCGTCAAACTCTTATGTACTTTGGGCAAGCAGTAGAAGGTCGGTAACCTTCTCTCCGTGTCCAAAATAAACTCCAATTCTTGTTTTAGGAGAATTCCCTGTTCCAATCCTCTCTTACATACATCCTCCAAGCCCTGAACAAAGTCCTGTATTGGGTCACTCTTGAGTTTTGTATATGTAGCCTGATCAGCTAACAGTCGTAGACACTCCTTATTGTATTGATCAGTGTCTAGGATCACCGTAGCTCCGCCTTTATCAGCCGGGCGCACGGTGACCCTATTGTCTTTCTGGAGTGACTTAATGGCCTGTATCTCCCGTTTCGTCAAATTATTTTTGACGGGTGGTCTAACCTTCATCTTCCTTATGTCATCCTCAACACATTTTTGAAACGTAGCTATCTCTTTACCTATCTCATTTCGTGGGAACATTCTGGATCTCTTTTTCAGGGAGGTGTGTTTAAAAGGATCAACTACTTTGCCACCGGTTGATTCTCTAGTTATGGGATTTTTTATATGATATTTTTTAAGGCAAAGGTTCCTGATGAATTTTTGGATACCTATAAAGGTTGAGAATTTATCTGTGGTATTAGACGGGGCAAACTTCAACCCCTTATTCAATAAATTAATTTGTGCAGTAGTGAGGATTTTTGAACTTAAATTAATTATGGATCCCATCTCTGGGCTTGTGAGTGTTTCTGGTGTCGTGACTCCCTTCCTCTTACTTCTCCTGGTCTTCCTTTTTCTGAGTGCCAGTGTTGTTGGTGATTTGTGTCGTTGTTGTAGTGATGGTGCTGACTCCGTGTTTGGTGATTTGGATAATGGTCCTTCCCTGTCGGATACTGATATCTGGTGTTCTTGTGCCTCAAATTGTATGGTGACCTGTGTCGTGGTGGTGTTTGGTCTCTGTATCTTGTGCGTGTTCTGTGATGTGCCGGGGTGAGATCTAAAAAATGTTGCCCTGCTAATTCTTCATATCTGTTACTGACAGGTACATTGTACCTATCTATTCTCTCTTCTCTGCCTAACTCCATATCTGACAACCCCTGATGTAAAATGTCCTCTTCTTCTACAATTTCTATGTGTCTTTCTTGTTCTTTGTTTTTATAGGTTTCTATATATTTCTTACTTTTTTTGTTAATTATATCCCCCTCTAATTTGTCTAAACTCCTACATAGTCTGTCCTGCCATGTATTAAACTCTGCATTTCTGGGAAATTTCTCTATATGTTCCCTTAATTTATTAATCTTTATGTTTAGATCCCCCAGGATCTCTAATCTCCTTTTAATGATCAATTTCATCATGGCAACTGATTGGTTGATCAATAAATCATTCCACTCTCTAGTAAATTCATCACTGATGAGATCCTGGGCTGGATTCTTATTTATCAATAATCCTTTTGGTATTTTAGTCTATTCTACATAATAATTCAAGGAACGTATCTCCCAGTGTTGCCGTAGTTGTTTTTGTAACAGACTTTCTAAACTTCTAAAACTCTCAGTCATTGAGTTATTCTCAGCAGTTTGAACATAATTGGGATCATTAAATTTATAATTCTCAGCTTTCAGCCTCTTATTATCTATATGATGCCAGATGTCCATAGTATATTTCGGGGAGCTCACCCACAAATACGGGCTAGAAAAAATGTAATTGTATATATATAGGCGGGTGGCTCACACCTAATAGCTACGGTGGGTGCTACTAACTCAAAGTTGGGTGCCCGATCCCAAAAGTAGTGGAAGCTTGAATTAGAAAAGAGAGTGAGCACTCACAACATCTGTGTCATATGGAAATAGTTTTACTTAGACCTAATTGGTCAGATAAGGTTATAACAATAATAGCAATAATCCATTCACATTAAAATACAATAAACCTAAAAATTATCTAAAATTACTATGATATGGTACCATTTAATTTCCACAACTGTATTCGGGGTTGAAAATTCGTGGCCGCACTCCGTGACACTTATAACAACAGTGTCACTGTCTGTAAGTATAATAGATGGAAGCGTCCTAAAAGTTCCTCATATGGGGCACTTGAACGGCTTGTCTCCAATGTGAGCAGACGCCGTATAGAGTGATTCCTCCAGGAAAGTTCACTCCAACCAGAACGGTAAAAGCAAAGTCCCAGACTTATAATTTTTCAGTTCCTACCTGGTTCCTTGGTAATGTATCTCGCTATGTGGCGTCTCCTAGATATAAAATATATAGGGAAGGGTTTGTGGAAGAATTTCTGCCAATAAAATAAATGTAGAAAGTGAGGTTCAGTGTGGTAATTTTCTCCCTTCACCACACAACGGCTCATAAGCCCTTTTTTTCTCACTAATACACACCAACAAAGGCTTTAGAACATATAACTGCACCGCTGAACAGCAAATAAGCCTTTTTTTTCCTCACTTATACACGCCAAAAAAGGCTCTAGAACATATAACTCCACCGCACAAGGGCTAATAAGACATAAAAATATTTCCTAGTAATACACCCTGTTAATGGCTGTATGACACAGCACTTGCACCCCAATAAAAAGAACAGTTTGCTGGAATTAGAGGTATCATCTATTGCAAACCTGAAAGCAGCAGTATAATGGCAATTTGTATCCCCAGTCATTGCAGCAAGGTGTAATAGGATTGCTCCTATTACCCACGCTGTACACTCCCTTATTGGACCCTGTTCTGCTTCAATACTGTAAAACAATTCATACCTATCCTTTCCCTACACTTCTAATGCTCTTTACCTGAACTTCTATTCAGCAAAATAAAAGTTTTCAAGTCTTTCCTACCACTTTCCCTAGTGCCTGCTGACGTCTCTCTGCACTAAGTACACTGGAAAATGGCTGAATCCAAGATGGCTGAGGCTATTTATAGGGCTGTGACATCACAAGGCTGGCTGCTGATTGGCTGTATGCATGGCATTGCTTGGCATTGTGATCCCTCGTTTCCAGAGTTCTTTTCTCCATGTTTTAATATGTGCAGCAGCCATTTTAGGAAAAAATGTCATTCGTTACCACGAAGCGTCAGAAAATTCGGATTCTGTGAGAATCAATTTTTTCCTGAAATTCGGATTGAATTCCACTTCGTCAACTTCGATTCGCTCATCTCTAGCAGTCAGCTATGAGGTACAATGCGTTACCGTAAGAAATATCTTGCAACCAATAAGGATATTCCTCTCCGCAGCAGGCATACACTTCAACTACATTATTTGTACAGGTTGATCATCCACTCTTCCACCTTGGGATGTTGAGGTATACACAGGTGTGGAGTTTTCTCTTGAACACGGGTGCTGTAGAGTCAATAAAGTTCTTTGTAAGACTGGTCACCTCTGCAGGTCTATCTCTACACCATCCTTTACATCTGGTATGCTTTGGAGATGTTGTGGCTCTGTCCTGGATGGTACCAGGTCCAGGATCAGCAGGCCTTTCTGTAGCCCTTGTTAGGTTCCAACTAAACACTTGCTCAACTGACTCTTTTGAATTTTCCTAACTCCTCCTTATATAGAAGGTGACACCAGCCACATCCAGTGGTGGCAAAAATATAGCCTGTGATTACCATGTCCTTACAGTAAATGCATACATGACATGATAAATATATTTTTCCACTTTGCAGTATAATATGACTCTTGGAGAAGGATGCTGCAGTAGGTTAAGTAAATTACCTAGCGGCAACAGGCTTATTCTATCTCTTGTCAGGCTTGCACCCAGCTTACCTGGGTGACAACATTCTGTCTCTGAGTCGCCTTCTGCTTGCCAGCAATGAAAATGACTTTTTCTTTCTAACAGTAGTGTTGGGCGCGACTATTCGAATCGCGAATATTAATTGCGAATATCAGCACTGCGAGAATTCGCAAATATTTAGAATATAGTAATATATATTCGGCATTTCAAATATTCTAGATTATTTTTTCATCAGTAACCTCCCTTCCTACTTGTGGGCCAATGAGAAGGCTGCAATGTCTTTGTCTGAGTTTAGCAACATACCTAGCAACCAATAGGAAAGTTGCCTACCCCTCACTTTATAAGAACCTCCCCAGCAGCCATTTTCTACAGTTTTTTTTAAAGTTCTGAGAGAGACAGCAGTGTCATTGCTGTGCTCTGTGCTTTCCACACTACATTAGATAGATATTAGATAGCTTATATATATATATATATATATATATATATATATATATAACACAGATAGTTAGTCCGAGATAGTCAGTGTAGCTTTTCTCCTGATATAGTGTAGCTGTTGAAATGCAGTGTGTTAGGCAGTGTGATAGGTTCTGCTGTCCATACATACGTGCAGACCTGCTAAAATCTGAAGTTCCGCGTATTGCGCCAAAATATTCACATCATTTGTGCCGATTAGCGCAATCGCGAATATATTGGAGCACTCTAACTGCATATAAAGCCATTTTTAATGTTCTGCCTTGCCAACCATTTTCTCCAGTCTCGCAGCTTGGAAAATGTAGCAAAAGTGACCCGCACCTGTATTTTGCACACATTACGCGAATTTGACATTGCCGATTTTCCGCAATCAAGAAAATAATCTCGAATTAGCGAACTTGCGTATATATGACGAATATTCACCCAAATATTCGCGAAATATCACGGATTCGAATATAGCACTATCATCACTATCTAATAGTAGAGAAAAGTGAGGACTTGTGCATACCTTTTATTGTGAGGTGCAGTGGATAACAGGGATAGGATCCCAAATTTCAATAAAAATGAAGATTCCACACACACTCAGTCTATTGGATGCAGTTAATTATTTATTATCACCTTTCAAAAAACATCAGGATAACTCCTCTGTCCCTCCCATCTCACCCTGCTGCCCAACCTTTGCTCAGGCTAAACTGTTAGGTTCTTCTGTAAAAGCTCGAGCAAAGCTAGTTAGTTCAACAACAAACAATGGGTGGTAATGAAACCATAATAGGGTCAAAATTAACCCACTGCAGGCCATAACTATAAAGGATAAATGTTTTCTTTCTATGACTACTTATGTAGTACCTCTGTACAGAGGATTTTGGCAAATGTGTGGTTTGTAATGTTATGTTATGTTTGCTATGTACACCAGCAGGTGAGGTATAGTTGGCATCAGGAATGGGGCTAAGCACCCCGTTCCTTTCGTATTAGTACAAGTGGGCTGGTCCTACTTCCTGCCTGGAGATTGGAGTCTTATCTATGACTTTGAGGAGTGAGGAAGCATTGATTCTGCTCCAAAGGCCTTACGGGCCAGAGAACCAATTCTTCTGTGAGAAGACTACTCCAGAGAGACTTCAAAGACAAAACTATATTCTGCAAAGCTACAGTGTTGCAGTCAGCAGAGTGACCAGCAACCATAGCTATCCAGTAGGGATGAGCGAACCCGAACTGTATAGTTCGGGTTCGTACCGAATTTTGGGGTGTCCGTGACACGGACCCGAACCCGAACATTTTTGTAAAAGTCCGGGTTTGGGTTCGGTGTTCGGCGCTTTCTTGGCGCTTTTTGAAAGGCTGCAAAGCAGCCAATCAACAAGCGTCATACTACTTGCCCCAAGAGGCCATCACAGCCATGCCTACTATTGGCATGGCTGTGATTGGCCAGAGCAGCATGTGACCCAGCCTCTATATAAGCTTGGGTCACGTAGCGCTGCACGTCACTCTGCTGTTACAAGTGTAGGGAGAGGTTGCAGCTGCGACGTTAGGGCGAGATTAGGCAGTGATTAACTCCTCCAAAACACTTAAGACAGTGATCGATCTACAGCTGTGGATCATTGAACTGCTGCTATTCAATTGCTCACTGTTTTTAGGCTGCCCAGAGCGTTTTTCAGTCACTTTTTTCTGGGGTGATAGGCGGCCATTTTGTGGCTTGTGGTGCGCCAGCACAAGCTGCCACCAAGTCCATTTAACCATCAATAGTGTGGTTATTTTTTGGCTATATCCTACATCAAGGGCAAGCTGCCACCAAGTCCATTTAACCATCAATAGTGTGGTTATTTTTTGGCCATATACTACATCAGGGGCAAGCTGCCACCAAGTCCATTTAACCATCAATAGTGTGGTTATTTTTTGGCTATATCCTACATCAGGGGCAAGCTGCCACCAAGTCCATTTAACCATCAATAGTGTGGTTATTTTTTGGCTATATCCTACATCAAGGGCAAGCTGCCACCAAGTCCATTTAACCATCAATAGTGTGGTTATTTTTTGGCTATATCCTACATCAGGGGCAAGCTGCCACCAAGTCCATTTAACCATCAATAGTGTGGTTATTTTTTGGCTATATCCTACATCAGGGGCAAGCTGCCACCAAGTTCATTTAACCATCAATAGTGTGGTTATTTAAATCTATCCCTAAAAGGGTATATTAGATTCAAGGTGCTGATAGGGTCATTCTCAATAACTTCACACACACTACTGTGCATATCCAAGTCTAATTCTGTCCGTAAACGTATACCTGTCACCCAGCGCCTAAATAATAGGCCTCAAATTTATATTCAGCTAAATCTGTGGCTATTGCTGTAGCTGGTCAAGTTATTTTGTGTCCGTCAAAGCACAGTTTTTGTTCTGGATTGAAATATAATTCCCAACCTAGCAATTTCCTAAATTAGTGATTTCTGCTGTATCAGGCCTACTTTAAATCTATCCCTAAAAGGGTATATTAGATTCAAGGTGCTGATAGGGTCATTCTCAATAACTTCACACACACGCTACTGTGCATATCCAAGTCTAATTCTGTCCGTAAACGTATACCTGTCACCCAGCGCCTAAATAATAGGCCTCAAATTTATATTCAGCTAAATCTGTGGCTATTGCTGTAGCTGGTCAAGTTATTTTGTGTCCGTCAAAGCACAGTTTTTGTTCTGGTTTGAAATACAATTCCCAACCTAGCAATTTCCTAAATTAGTGGTTTCTGCTGTATCAGGCCTACTTTAAATCTATCCCTAAAAGGGTATATTAGATTCAAGGTGCTGATAGGGTCATTCTCAATAACTTCACACACACGCTACTGTGCATATCCAAGTCTAATTCTGTCCATAAACGTATACCTGTCACCCAGCGCCTAAATAATAGGCCTCAAATTTATATTCAGCTAAATCTGTGGCTATTGCTGTAGCTGCTCAAGTTATTTTGTGTCCGTCAAAGCACAGTTTTTGTTCTGGGTTGAAATACAATTCCCAACTTAGCAATTTTCTAAATTAGTGGTTTCTGCTGTATCAGGCCTACTTTAAATCTATCCCTAAAAGGGTTTATTAGATTCAAGGTGCTGATAGGGTCATTCTCAATAACTTCACACACACGATACTGTGCATATCCAAGTCTAATTCTGTCCTTAAACGTATACCTGTCACCCAGCGCCTAAATAATAGGCCTCAAATTTATATTCAGCGAAATCTGTCATTACTGCTGTGCCTGTATTAGTGTAATACGGTACCTAAATAGATAGCCAGATAGTGTTAGGTGTCTGTAAAAAAAGGCCTGAATTTGAATTCAATACATTGGGCCAAATAATATTTTTCTTATTGTGGTGAACGGTAACAATGAGGAAAACATCTAGTAAGGGACGCGGACATGGTCGTGGTGGTGTTAGTGGACCCTCTGGTGCTGGGAGAGGACGTGGCCGTTCTGCCACAGCCACACGTCCTACTGTACCAACTACCTCAGGTCCCAGTAGCCGCCAGAATTTACAGGGATATTTGGTGGGGCCCAATGCCGTTCTAAGGATGGTAAGGCCTGAGCAGGTACAGGCATTAGTCAATTGGGTGGCCGACAGTGGATCCAGCGCATTCACATTATCTCCCACCCAGTCTTCTGCAGAAAGCGCACAGATGGCACCTGAAAACCAAGCCCATCAGTCTGTCACATCACCCCCATGCATATCAGGGAAACTGTCTGAGCCTCAAGTTATGCAGCAGTCTCTTATGCTATTTGAAGACTCTGCTGGCAGGGTTTCCCAAGGGCATCCACGAGCCCTTCCCCAGCGGTGGAAGATATAGAATGCACTAACGCACAACCACTTATGTTTCCTGATGATGAGGACATGGGAATACCACCTCAGCACGTCTCTGATGATGACGAAACACAGGTGCCAACTGCTGCGTCTTTCTGCAGTGTGCAGACTGAACAGGAGGTCAGGGATGAAGACGATGCAAGGGACGATGAGGTCCTAGACCCCACATGGAATGAAGGTCGTGCCACTGACTTTCACAGTTCGGAGGAAGAGGCAGTGGTGAGACCGAGCCAACAGCGTAGCAAAAGACAAAGAGGGAGCAGTGGGCAAAAGCAGAACACCCGCCGCCAAGAGACTCCGCCTGCTACTGACCGCCGCCATCTGGGACCGAGCACCCCAAAGGCAGCTTCAAGGAGTTCCCTGGCATGGCACTTCTTCAAACAATGTGCTGACGACAAGACCCGAGTGGTTTGCATGCTGTGCCATCAGAGCCTGAAGCAGGGCATTAACGTTCTGAACCTTAGCACAACCTGCATGACCAGGCACCTGCATGCAAAGCATGAACTGCAGTGGAGTAAACACCTTAAAAACAAGGCTCCCCCTGCTACCTCTTCTGCTGCTGCCGCCTCGGCCTCTTCTGCTGCTGCCGCCTCGGCCTCTTCCTCCGCCTCTGGAGGAACGTTGGCACCTGCCGCCCAGCAAACATGGAATGTACCACCAACACCACCACCTGCGTCACCAAGCATCTCAACCATGTCACACGGCAGCGTTCAGCTCTCCATCTCACAAACATTTGAGAGAAAGCGTAAATTCCCACCTAGCCACCCTCGATCCCTGGCCCTGAATGCCAGCATTTCTAAACTACTGGCCTATGAAATGCTGTCATTTAGGCTGGTGGACACAGACAGCTTCAAACAGCTCATGTCGCTTGCTGTCCCACAGTATGTTGTTCCCAGCCGGCACTACTTCTCCAAGAGAGCCGTGCCTTCCCTGCACAACCAAGTATCCGATAAAATCAAGTGTGCACTGCGCAACGCCATCTGTGGCAAGGTCCACCTAACCACAGATATGTGGACCAGTAAGCACGGCCAGGGACGCTATATCTCCCTAACTGCACACTGGGTAAATGTAGTGGCGGCTGGGCCCCAGGCGGAGAGCTGTTTGGCGCACGTCCTTCCGCCGCCAAGGATCGCAGGGCAACATTCTTTGCCTCCTGTCTCCTCCTACTAAGCTTCCTCCGCCTCTTCTTCCACCTGCTCATCCAGTCAGCCACACACCTTCACCACCAACTTCAGCACAGCCCGGGGTAAACGTCAGCAGGCCATTCTGAAACTCATATGTTTAGGGGAGAGGCCCCACACCGCACAGGAGTTGTGGCGGGGTATAGAACAACAGACCGACGAGTGGTTGCTGCCTCAAGCCCGGCCTGGTGGTGTGCGATAATGGGCGAAATCTCGTTGCAGCTCTGGGACTAGCCGGTTTGACGCACATCCCTTGCCTGGCGCATGTGCTGAATTTGGTGGTGCAGAAGTTCATTCGCAACTACCCCGACATGTCAGAGCTGCTGCATAAAGTGCGGGCCGTCTGTTCGCGCTTCCGGCGTTCACATCCTGCTGCTGCTTGCCTGTCAGCGCTACAGCGTAACTTCGGCCTTCCCGCTCACCGCCTCATATGCGACGTGCCCACCAGGTGGAACTCCACCTTGCACATGCTGGACAGACTGTGCGAGCACTGCGGAACAGCACCACTTCACCACCAATGACTGGGCCTCCATGCGAGACCTGTGTGCCCTGTTGCGCTGTTTCGAGTACTCCACCAACATGGCCAGTGGCGATGACGCCGTTATCAGCGTTACAATACCACTTCTATGTCTCCTTGAGAAAACACTTAGGGCGATGATGGAAGAGGAGGTGGCCCAGGAGGAGGAGGAGGAAGAGGGGTCATTTTTAGCACTTTCAGGCCAGTCTTTTCGAAGTGACTCAGAGGGAGGTTTTTTGCAACAGCAGAGGCCAGGTACAAATGTGGCCAGACAGGGCCCACTACTGGAGGATGAGGAGGACGAGGATGAGGAGGAGGTGGAGGAGGATGAGGATGAAGCATGTTCACAGTGGGGTGGCACCCAACGCAGCTCGGGCCCATCACTGGTGAGTGGCTGGGGGAAAACGCAGGACGATGACGATACGCCTCCAACAGAGGACAGCTTGTCCTTACCTCTGGGCAGCCTGGCACACATGAGCGACTACATGCTGCAGTGCCTGCGCAACGACAGCAAATTGTCCACGTGGCCAGAGCTAGCCTTTTATGCCTTGGAGGTGCTGGCCTGCCCGGCGGCCAGCATTTTGTCTGAACGTGTATTCAGCACGGCAGTGGGCGTCATTACAGACAAACGCAGACGCCTGTCTACAGCCAATGTGGACAAGCTGACGTTCATAAAAATGAACCAGGCATGGATCCCACAGGACCTGTCCATCCCTTGTGCAGATTAGACATTAACTACCTCCCCTTATCAATATATTATTGTACTCCAGGTCACTTCCTCATTCAATCCTATTTTTATTTTCATTTTACCATTATATTGCGGGGCAACCCAAAGTTGAATGAACCTCTCCTCTGTCTGGGTGCCGGGGCCTAAAAATATCTGACAGTGGCCTGTTCCAGTGGTGGGTGACATGAAGCCTGATTCTCTGCTATGACATGAAGACTGATTCTCTGCTGACATGAAGCCTGAATCTCTGTTATGGGACCTCTCTCCTCTGTCTGGGTGCCGGGGCCTAAATATCTGACAATGGACTGTTCCAGTGGTGGGTGACGTGATGCCTGATTCTCTGCTATGACATGAAGACTGATTCTCTGCTGACATGAAGCCAGATTCTATGTTATGGGACCTCTCTCCTCTGCCTGGGTGCCTGGGCCTAAATATGTGACAATGGACTGTTCCAGTGGTGGGTGACGTGAAGCCTGATTCTCTGCTATGACATGAAGACTGATTCTCTGCTGACATGAAGCCTGAATCTCTGTTATGGGACCTCTCTCCTCTGTCGAGGCCTAAATATCTGACAATGGACTGTTCCAGTGGTGTTTGACGTGAAGCCTGATTCTCTGCTATGACATGAAGACTGATTCTCTGCTGACATGAAGCCAGATACTCTGCTATGGGACCTCTCTCCTCTGCCTGGGTGCCGGGGCCTAAATATCTGACAATGGACTGTTACAGTGGTGGGTGACGTGAAGCCTGATTCTCTGCTATGACATGAAGACTGATTCTCTGCTGACATGAAGCCAGATTCTCTGCTATGGGATCTCTCTCCTCTGCCTGGGTGCCTGGGGCCTAAATATCTGACAATGGACTGTTCCAGTGGTGGGTGACGTGAAGCCTGATTCTCTGCTATGACATGAAGCCTGATTCTCTGCTATGACATGAAGACTGATTCTCTGCTGACATGAAGCCAGATTCTATGTAATGGGACCTCTCTCCTCTGCCTGGGTGCCGGGGCCTAAATATGTGACAATGGAATGTTCCAGTTTTGGGTGACATGAAGCCTGATTCTCTGCTATGACATGAAGACTGATTTTCTGGTGACATGAAGCCTGATTCTCTGCTATGGGACCTCTCTCCAATTGATATTGGTTAATTTTTATTTATTTTTATTTTTATTCATTTCCCTATGCACATTTGTTTGCAGGGGATTTAACTACATTTTGCTGCCTTTTGCAGCCCTCTAGCCCTTTCCTGGGCTGTTTTACAGCCTTTTTAGTGCCGAAAAGTTCGGGTCCCCATTGACTTCAATGGGATTCGGGTTCGGGACGAAGTTCGGGTCGGGTTCGGATCCCGAACCTGAACATTTCCGGGAAGTTCGGCCGAACTTCTCGAACCCGAACATCCAGGTGTTTGCTCAACTCTACTATCCAGACTTTGCTGCAGTTGAGGGACTACGACTCCCATTACCTTAGACCATATACAGGCCAGGCCAACTCAAAAAATGCCTGCATTACACAGTAGACACTGAAAGACACAATTGCCAGTTTTCAGCTATTAACCAGAATTTCAGGAGAGAGACATTAGCAGGATAGCATACCCGAGGTGCCATTGTTTACCCATTTGCCAGCCTCCTTACCTTATCATCAGGGAAGAGAAATTGTACAAACTACCGCTGGGTGTGCTACAACTCCTGTTTTGCAATTAGTTAAGAGATGCTTTTATTCTTATATTTCTGGTCTGAATCCTTATATCACCTTTTCATTGAACCAATGCCCAGGGGGCAACAACCTGAGGGGCCACACCGTGATACATCATCCCATCAGGGCCATTATCACTCCCATCCTCTGCACCAGATCCTCAGGTGTTCACTGCACTTCCAACCCTTTCACTAAAGCATTCCTATAAAGACATTTAAAACCAGTATCTCAGACTGTTTCTAAGGCCGAATCATACGAGTGTATGACTGTAGTGCAGCGGCGGCATAAAGCAACCAATGACACTGTGCGCTCCTGCTCTCAGCAGGAGGCCAGGCTGGGATACCACAGACCGTGTGCATTCAGCCTAAGGCTGGGTTTACATGGGCGTCACGTTTTGGCTCAGGATGCGTCCTGGGTGCATTGCGGCAAACCCGCGTGAGTAGGTACCCAATTGCAGTCAGTTTTGACTGCGATTGCGTTCCGTTGTTCAGTTATTATCGTGTCGGTGCAATGCGTTTTGCACGCGCGTGATAAAAAACTGAATGTGGTACCCAGACCCGAACTTCTTCACTGAAGTTCAGTTTTGGGTTCGCTGTTGTGTAGATGTAATTATTTTCCCTTATAACATGGTTATAAGGGAAAATAATAGCATTCTTTAATACAGAATGCTTAGTACAGGGTCAATTGAGGGTTAAAAAATAAATAAATAATTAACTCACCTCCTCCAATTGATCGCGTAGCTGCCGGTCTCCTGTTCTTTCTTCAGGACCTGTCAAAGGACCTGTGGTGACGTCACTGAGATCATCACATGGTCCAATCACATGTTCCATCACCATGGTGTTGGACCATGTGATTGGACCATGTGATGTGATGTGACCACAGGTCCTTTAGCCGGCAGCTCATGATTAAAGAAGTAAGAAGAGATGGGCAACTACGCAATCAAGAGGAGGAGGTGAGTTAATTTTTTTTTTTAACCCTCAATTGACCTTCTACTAAGCATTCTGTATTAAAGAAGGCTATTATAACCATGTTATAAGGGAAAATAATACAGTGAATAGACTGTCATCTTAGCAATCATGCGTGAAAATCGCACCGCATCCGCACCTGCTTGCGGATGCTTGCGATTTTCACGCAGCCCCATTCACTTCTGCGGGGCCTGCATTGCGTGATAAACGCAGAATATAGACCCTGCTGCGATTTTCATGCAACGCACAAGTGATGCGTGAAAATCACCGCTCATGTGCACAGCCCCATAGAAATGAATGGGTCGGTATTCAGTGCGGGTGCAATGCATTCACCTCACGCATTGCACCCGCGCGGAAATCTCGCCCGTGTGAACCCAGCCTAATTCTGATGCGGTGTAACAAGCCCTGCATATCTGTCTCAGTTGGAAAGGAACAGAGCAGGTTTTCAGCCTCTAATGTAAACTACATTTCCATTCACTTACAGCAAGAACAGATGGTGAACAACTGAAACACAAAATATACGAGGTCACATAACTTTTCATTAGACCAAGAATAATTGTTATTTCTATAAATACAGAAAAAAAACTTTCATTTGATTGTTGACGACAGACCCACATAACTGAACACAACGGCCGTTCTCACTCATAGTGAGCAGAATTAAAAATAACTGATGTAATTTATGGTTACCAAAATTAGCTCTGGTTTTTAAGGACAACCTACAAAAATAGCATGTCGTTTCATGCAGCGCTTTTATTCCAGGGGATAAAAATAGAATAAAAATTGCACTGAATTTGTCAAATGTGGTAGAAATTACACCCTTGTGTGCAGAGCTTTGTTCATTGATCGGCGCTGGGACATGAGCAGGCAGACAAGTTCTGATGTCATAAGTCTAGAACGTCTCTTATATTGACTTTATAACAATCTCAAAGGGTCAAAGGCACATATAGACAAAACACTTTCTTCAATGCGCCGAAGGTCACTGGATGGATCAATAAATAATATTCTTGCCTCAAATGGCTGTCAGATGGTGTGATCTGTCATTTTTTAAACTATTTCTCAGGCTCCCTTCCCTCAATCACGTCCAGTCTTCCTAAGATGTTGCTCGCTGTCTCAGAGTCATGAACGCAGTGCAAATCCACACTACTGTCATCATAAAAAGCATACACCAAAAACAATGTATGTTCCAGTAAGGATGACACAAAAAATCTCCTGTCTGGCTGATGAGAGAATATATTTCTGACTGCAGAGAATTTCATATGGAGTGCATTTCGGAATTGGTTGTCCTTTGATTGTCCATTGTGATTGTGCAGAAGGGTCAGTGGATGAGAAAGCTAAAGTGGCTAGTAAAATTGTCCATTAATGCCCTGGATGCTCTTACTTCGGCAATGCCTAGCACTATGACAGAAGGCTGGAATTACTGCACATAATATAAAAAAAGAAAAAAGCATAACTCCAGATTCATACGAGAAATGGAAAGTGGCAATGATGGAGTTCATTTTGAAGCCATTTGCCCATTAGGAGTCTGAGGAGAGCTGCATGATGTTAAATCACATGAAGTGTTCACCCTGGCAAACCCCTATACATCATCCACCGCACAGGACTCGCCATGCTTGTCTCTGGCTGCCACCAGCAGCAATTTATTGAATCCTTCAAAGATAATAAAGCAAATTGATGTGCTGCTAATTAGCCAGGCTGCCTCTGCCATTCTATATAGAAAGGAGCAATGAGAAGGCCATGAAAAATAGCAGTATTCAAAGTCGATGAAAGGGCATTGGCCTCGAGCATTATGTAGTACTCGTACCAAAAAAAAATATAGAAAACAACAAAAATTCTTGTACCATTAAGTTTAGATTTACTTCTTGTTTCAACCAAAAATTACATGGCACACTTTATTAAATAAATTCCCTATTTAAAGGGAATCTGTCACTTGGTTTTCCTTCCTTTAAAGGAGCTTTTCAGTTAAACAAAAAAAAGAATATATATATATATATATATAACACCAGCATTGAACCTTATTACATTATATAAATCAGATTATGAATTTCGGAGTGCATTTTAAAAACACACATTTTCTAAAAACACACTGCACCATTGGATGTGTTATGCTTTTTCATATTAGGAAGCTTCTCAAAATTGTTCCCTATTTGCATGCAGATAGTGTTTAAACACACATCGTTCTATGGGAAAAAACAGTGGCCTGTTGGAGCAAGCATCCAAAAATTATGCATAAACAGGGACATAGGAGGTGATTTATTAACCTGAAATACTTCTACAGTATATTAGGTGTATTTTAGGCGCAGATTGCGCTGCAATGGTTACAGTAGTTGCGATGCAGTATGCCACTTATCCCCGCTCACGCCAGGTCTAAAACAGTGGGTCTGTTTTAGGCGTAGAGAATGGTCTAAATTTAAGCGAGCTAGGAAGCCGACGCCTCTATATAACTTTGGCGATACACCGCCAGAGCAGGGGCTTTATTAAGTCTAACAGCCGGGTCAGACCTGAGCGTTTTACAGCGCGTTCCTACGCGCTGTAAAACGCTCAACAAGGAGAAACCAATGCTTCCCTATCGGCATGGTTCTCACCTGGGCGTTTTACAGTGCGTACAATCGCGCTGTAAAACGCCCGACGCCCCAAGAAGTTCAGAAGCTTCTTTGGGGCGTCTTGTCGCGCGTTCCCATACATAGACTTCCGGGAACGCGCGACAATGGGCGTTCGCTTGTTCCGGAGCCGCGATTGTAAACGCGCATACAATCGCGCATACAGAGCGCTCCATCCCGTACGCTCAGGTGTGAACGCAGCATAAATATAACGACCCCCATAATGCCTGTCTGTATTTAGACATACACAAATGTTAATTGTCTGAAGAAAGAATGACTCGTTCTTCACAAAAGTAAAACAATTTGGCCTTAACGGGGGCAAAATACATGCCCTTATTTATAAACAGCATGCACAAGTGTTAAATGTTAGAAGAAAAGGTGGCTTATTATGCACAAGCACCAAAAAAGAATAATGCGTTAACAGGGACAAAATGCCCTGCCCTAACACGCAAATTCACTAAAATGTAATTGTCAGAAGAAGGAGTGGCTTATTCTAATTAAGCCTGGAAAAATTCTCACTTTTATGCCTCTTTCACACTGGCGTGTGCGCCCCGTTGCCGTATTGCGGACCGCATTTGCGGATTCGCAATACACGGGTGGCGTTCCGTGGGCATTCCGCATCACGGATGCGGACCCATTCACTTGAATGGATCCGCAAATCCGGAGATGCGGAATGGTGCGGAACGTAACCACGGAACGGAACCCTACGGAAGCACTACGGAGTGCTCCCGTGGGGTTTCGTCCCGTACTTCCGTTCCGAAAAAAGATAGAACATGTCCTATCTTTTTGCGGAACGGCCGGATCGCGGACCCATTCAAGTGAATGGGTCCGCGATCCGCTGCGGCTGCCCTATGGACTGTGCTCGTGTATTGCGGCCTGCATTTTGAAAGAGGCCTTAAATGGGAGCAGCAGCTGTTCAGTGTGGATGTGGAAAGCGGAAGATAATCGTGGCATATGGTGGCAATATTAGTTGCAGCAGTAGCAGTATAACATGGAACAGATAAGTCAGTAGATGTGTGTGGTAATAGTAGTGGCAGAAGTGGCAGTAGGGCATTAGCCACAGGAAATAGCAGCTGCAGCGGTGGCATCAGCAGCAGCCATACAGTACAAAACATGATGGCAGACAGCACAGCGGCATGATATCAACAGCAGCAAACATACGGCATGGAACATGATGGTAGGCAGGTAGACAACACAGAAGCATGATTGCAGAAGCAGCCATATGGCACAGAACATGATGGTAGGTAGTCAGGTAGTGGCAAGATGGCGCACCTTCAGGGAGAGCAAATCTATTGATTTAGACACTGGCAACGAACAATTTGGTCCATTTGGGTACCACAACAGCCCCTGCCATGCTGAAAAGCCTCACTGATATCACACTGGAGGCTGGGCAACAGAGAAAAGCAAGATGATACTGGGATATTTTGGGCTACTGTTCCAGTCTACCTGCCCAGAAGCTAATGAAAAGAGAAGTACCACTGCACACTCAAGGTTTTCATGCAAGTAAAAAATCTTTTATTATGACATATCATCCATATAGTGTATAGACTAATAAAGAAGGAAATGGCTGTTATTAAATGTGACTATAAGGCTCCTTTCACACAAGCGAGTATTCCAAGAGGGTGCAATGCATGATGCGAACGCATTGCGCCTGCACGGAATCCGGCCCCGCTCATTTCAATGGGGCTGTGTACATGTGCGTTGGTTTCCACTCATCACTTGTGCGTTGAGTGAAAATCACAGCATGTTCTATATTCTGCGATTTTCACGCAACCCTGGCCTAATAGAAGTGAATGGGGCTGCGTGAAAAACGCATTGCATCCGCAAGCAAGTGCACATGTGATGCGTTTTTCACGGATGGTTGCTGAGAGATGCTGTTTGTATACATTCGCATTGCACCCGTGCAATAAAAACGGAACAACTTAAGGCGATCGCAGGCAAAACTGAATTATTTTGCGATATCGCGCATTTTTCACTGAACGCATTCGCAACATATACGAACCTAATCTGGACATGCTCATCTGCAAGGGGCCTAAATCTTGACATTTCGGTCATGCCTCCAGCCTCCCCCGTAGCGCCTACACTCTGTGCCATGGGGGTCCTCCTCAAACTGCTATCATCTCTCTTCTGTGTAACTTTTGTGACCTATCTAATATATAAAGTTGAGTTTATGTGTGTATGTGTGTTTGTATGTGTGTATGTCCGCTAAAGGAATCCGCCGCGTCACATTTACGATCACGAAATTTGGCACACAGGTACATCAGGTGTCCGGGAAGGTTTTGGACCGGGTCTCAGCTCTCAAGGACGTACCGTTCCAGAGATACTCCCCAAAAATGCAAATATGGCACATCACATGATCTACATTAGCCAATAGAAGCTCGCAGGTCCTTAGTCTCCACATACACACAGTTTTACACCAGGTTTCCATAACAACCCAGCCATTTTTCTTCACTGCTGTATGTCACCTCAAAATGGGGCAGGCTGCTGTGGAGGTGACTGTTAAGGGAGGAGGGGACTGTGAAGGCTACTATTAAAAGGGCAGCTGGGTACTGTGAGGTCACTGTTAAGGGAGCGGGGTACTGTGGCAGTTACTGTTAAAGGGGAAGTCACAAGGGAGGTCTCTGTTAAGGGGGAGGGGAATGGTGGAGCTCAGTTAAGGGGACTGTAACCTATGATCAGTGTTAAGGGGCGGGTGCTGTAGAGGTCACTTTTAAGGGGGTGGTCCCCTGTGGAGGTCACTGTCAAGGGGGTGGGGTGCTGTGGAACTCACTGTTAAACGGGCAGGCTGCTATAAAGGTCAAAGGTAAGGGGGTGGGCTGCTGTATAGGTCCCATTTTAAGGAGACGGAGCACTGTGGGGGGGCAGTGTTAAGGGGTATGGGGCTGTGGAGGTCACTGTGAAGGGGGTGGAGTGCTGTAGATGTCACTGTTATAGTGGATACTGTTGATATATTTTAACTTGCAGATTGCGAATTGATAGTCTGAACTACGCCCATATTGTCACAGCAAAATCACACTCACTTATTCCGCAGAAAATTCCCCCATAATGCAATTGCCAGAATAATAGGAAACAGTTCCAGTAATGCCATGTTGGAAATTAAACCCACCTGCTGCCATTCTTCAGGCCTGAAGCCCACGTGCGGGGGGCACTCCATACCCCTTGAAAATAAGCACCGAACCCGAAAGCACCAGACGCGCCCATCCAAACTGACCTACCATTGTACTGGTCCAAAAATTGCTCCCATGCCTCCAAATCTGCGCTCACCTCCGCATACAATCTCACGTAATGAGACTGGGCAACCACCCCCGCCATTGCCATAGCAAACACCGACAAAAAACCCTACCCATAGGCAAAATACGTCAAGCAAAGTTCAGCTTACCCAAAACCAACTGGATCTTACGCAACTGAACTATCTTAAACCTCCATAAACTCACAAAAAACTACCAAATTCTTAAATTTTTCTTCGGGCAAACGACATTCCATCTTAACCGTATCAATAACAATGCTCAATAATTTTACAGAAGTCACCGGACCTTCCGTCTTCTCCAGGGTCAACGGGACCCCAAGCACTTCTGCCACGCGCTCCATCTTGTGCAGCAAAATAGAACAAGTCCACTCACAAGTTGGTCCCAAGAACAAAAAATCATCCAAGCAGTGCATCACTGACTGACAACCGGACTCCTGCTTCACCACCCATTCAAGAAACAAACTAAAAGTTTCAAACAACGAACAATAAATTGCGCAACCCATAGGCAAACAACAATCAACATAAAACTGTCCTTCCCATTTGAAGACCAACAGATAAAAAGTCTCCAGATGTATAGGCAGCAAACGAAAAGCCGCCTCTATATTAGTTTTTACCAATAACGCACCTTGCCTTAAAGGCCGCACTCAAGCGACAGCTTAGTCGAAAGATGCATAGGACACAGAACAAAGCTCCTGCTCTATACCGTCATTCACCGAACTCCCCGCTGAATAGGACAGATGATGAATGAGCCAAAACTTATTTGGCTCCTTCTTGGGTACCAACCCCAACGGCGATATGCGCAATCCTGGCAACGAAATTTCGGAAAACGGTCCAGCTACTCTGCCTGCCCTAATCTCCTTCCCAATCTTTTCTTGCACGACATCCGGCCTAGCCAGTGCAGAACCTAAATTACGAACACTACCCCCAGCCCCCACTGACGTGCCCGGGATCCTGAAGCCCTCAACGAATCCTATCCGCAGCAACTCTGCCGCCGCCCTCCTAGGATACTTTTTTAGAAACGGAAGCATCTCTTCCACTCTCACCGGCATCAGACCTCTTTTGAGCAGCATTCTGTCTTTTCCCTTTACCCCGCTTGTAACACCAGCTAAAACTATGGGAACCCTCACATCCGGAACATTCGTGTTTAAAATGACATTCAGACATGAATTGACAATGCCCCTCATTGAACTGCCAACAGCACCCTTTTCTACCGCCAGAAGGCAACTCTGCTGCAGAAGTACCCCCTGACATCCCTCGAAAGGGCTGCTCCCCGCCCTTAGGGGCACAGGCATAAGACGCATCCACAGACTGATATCCTTGTGATCCCAGCTTATACTAGGCCGTATGGCCCTGCGCTGGTGGAATTGCTCATCATATCTAAGCCACGCCACTCCGCCATACACTCTATATGCCTCACCAATTGAGTCCATGTACCCAAAAAGCACAGAGCAATGTTCCGCCGCTTTTTCGCCAACTACACTCGCCAATATAGCAAAAGCCTGCAGCCTATTCGCAAATGTGCGCAGTATTAAACAATACCAACGCCTCTCCTCCTCCTCCTTCTTTCTCTCTTCCAGCTTCACTTTATCAAGATTGAACTTCTCTAACGGTAACAGTGAGAAAATCTCAACATATTCCTCCTTGTGTATCTTCTCTCTAACCTCTGGCTTCAAATGAGCTCCCAACGGCCCTTCAAAGCACACATAAACTTCCCCTTTCGCTGGATCCGCTAACCGCACCAACTCGGTGGACCCCACCTTGCCTGAACTAGTTGACGCCTCGGCCACCGGTGTCGCTACAGGCGCAATCGTCGCGGGGACGGATACTACCTGTCGAACGGTACACCCCCCAGCCGCCCCAGAGCGATCCGCAACCATTTTGGCTCCCAGCCTGGAACCATCCCTCGACCCCACCCTCCCTAACAAAACTGCCAAACCCTCCAACAATTCCTGCACTACCCTGCTGCCCACATCAATATTTGACACACCTGCCCCCGCAACATCGCCCAAAACCCCACCCCTCCCTGCCCTACTCTCACCTGGCTGTCCCTGGGGATGGATCCCAGCAGCCACAGACCGCCTCCGTCCGTGTTCCTGTACGACCCTGGAACCGCCAGTTGCTTCAGCCAGCTCAGCCGCAGTCCCGGACGTTGCCTCCCGTCCATCATCCGAATCCTGGGACACTTCACTGTCTTTCTCCAAGTGCAGCAACGGCGACCTGCCTCCACGTCTGTATGGAGCAGGGTCATCCTCTTCTTCCCTCTCAGCGCCGGCCCACCGGTAGGTGGCCGCATGTCAGTGGCTCTTCCTGTAAAAAAAAACTCTCCCCTTGGTGTCCTGTCCACTGCAGTACTCATCTGAACGCTCCCTTCCCCCACCACTGCCATCTTGGGGGGAGGAGCTGCATAAGCCTCTCTCTGCACCTGGAGTACCTCCGGCTCCCACTAGGGGGCCTTGGTGCTGTAACTAGCTTTGACCTGGCTTGTCTTGCCTCCCACCCGTCTGCTCTTTCAGCTCCTGACTGCATCGCCTTGGAGCCCGCCTGCCTGCTCTGCGCTGTGGCTCCGTCCACCGGTAAGTTCCTGTTCTGTTCCCCACCACTGGAAACCTGCAGGGAGCCCTCCGATCTCTCACTTATAGGCGCACGTAATGATGGAGAGCAGGGGCGGGGTTTAACCCGTACCTCTCCTGCTGTGCCCGGCCGCTGTCCTGCAGACGCGCTGGGAGGGTCCCTGAGGGGGCTCCTTAAGCGCCGCCGGACACGCGGCATATTATCGGGGCTCAAACGCTCTGGGGGCCTGGATCTCCTCGCCCGCTCTCAGCTGCCCGGGGCCACCTCCGTCCGCCTACCTCCTTGCAGCGTGGCCTACAAGGTTTCCTGCACCCACTGCTCGCCATTGCTGGCCTCAGCAGCCCTAACCTGCGCAATCAACTGCTCTATGGAGGACATGGTGATGTTGAAACTTCTCTTCACGGATCCAACTGACCTGAAACTCCCCCCCTTAAGACCTTATATCCCTGGCGCAAATCTGCTGCTCCACCCCCCCCCCCACAACTCCACCCTTGCAACCCAACTGTCCTTATGTTAACCCTATGTGCCACAACCTTCTACCATAGTCAAGCCGCATTTCGCTACGACTGCGCCCTGCTCCATTGCTTTTCGTACTCAACAGTTGACTCTGATGGGCTTCCACTGCCTAAAACATGTGCTTGCTGCTGAGGTGGTGTGCTGTTTGTCAAAATCATTCACGGCTTTACGTTGCTTGTACAGACGCTTACGTGTGCAAAGTGGAAGTCCTGTGAGTTGGAACGTCGCAGCTCATGTGACGTAACCTCAGACCATTTTGTTGCTGCAAGTCCAGGAGGGTATTTCTTGCCACAAAAGAATGGCTGAAATTCAAAGACAGTCTCCTGAACATTACCAGCACCTTCCACAGGCCAATTTACCGTACTTTTTTAAAAAGCATTGCACAACTAGGTTTATGATATGTGTTATGCAGGAAGCCTGTGTTCTTTCCCCCAAATGCAGCATGGCTACGATTTTCTGACTACTGTCTGTGGCCACCTTGCCCGGTTGTAGTTGGTGGGGAGACAGGCAGTGGGATATCTGTTGCTTGATGCACTGTAGCAAGTGTTCACTTCTGCTGTGTGGCTACTCTCATCAAGGCCAATCAGCTCTAACACAACATGACAACGCTTTGACTTTACACATCTGATAAGAAGGAGGGGGAATAGGAATGATGCTGTGCCCTTCTGCTGTAGCGGATGGGATAAGTAGATATATAGCTGGTTTGGGAATCAGAACAACACAAATGAAGAGGTGTCAATAGTTCCTGGCCTTGTTGCTATGGTGCCCCTAAACACGTTGACCAAGTGGGCCGCGAAAGACATATACCGTCCCTGCCGATAACGTCTTCTTCAGGTATCCACCGTGGCGCTCACCTTGCTACACAGTGAGAAATGCAAAGAGATGCCCACATTCTCTGCCATGTGACAATATAGGGCAGGGATGATTTTTTTGGGAGAAATAAATGCTGACTAGGTACAATATCTTACAGCAAGACTGAGAGCATGCCAGCAACTTCTTTAAACACCCACGGCTTATTTTCAACCTTGCACATTGCAATGCTTTCATGACGGGGGTATTGGTCATATTTTGCTCGCCCCTACTACAACTAACTGTTCTTACCTGTTCCGCCCCCACCATATACCAACATACCCAACCATCCCAAAAAGACTCAGACACCTGTTGGAATATATTGGCCACAGCAGCCGTTTATTAATATAAATACAACATAACATAAACCATAACAATGACTCCTCCTAACGGGGGAGGTCCTTAGAGCCCCACAAATCCCCCAGCTGCTGATCCGGGGTGAGCCATTTTGCCTCCAGCCGTGACCCCCAGCTCGGAAGCACCACAGAATGGCCCCCCCCTCAACAGCTGGGCCACCATGGGAGTCCAGCCCCAACCGTGGGGGCCCTCCCAATGTCCTCCAGCTCCACCGTAACCAACTCCAAGGACCCCCCACCGCCAACGCCACTGTGACAAGACCGATCCCATCTCCCCATGCACACATCGCCTCGCCCCCCCCATCCAAACTTAAAAGGGAGGGTGGGAGGGAGCTTTCTCAGGTAACCAAAATGGCTACCGTCCACTGTCCCCCTACTCTATTTAACCCCTACGCTCCTCCCCTCCTGCTCAAACCCACCAATACGACCCCCCTGCATCCACCCCACCCCCTGCTACCCCAATCCTAATCTCCCTGGGGCTCACTAACCAAACCCCCCGTCATGTGGGCCTACCCTTAGGGGCCCCCCTTTCTCCCCCCTTCCAGTCCGGCCATTTCCTTTTACAGCAGTGTGGAGAAAAACGTCTAGACAGGAAATGCACGCACACCACTCACAGCAGACGGGAAATAGACGCACACTCCTCACAGAAGACGGGAAATGGACGCACACTCCTCACAGACCTGCAGCAGCCGAGCTTGGTTTAGATTTAGCATGTCTGCGGCCACAGTATCAGCAGCATCACCAGTTCCCAAAGCAGATCTGACCCTGGCAGTTCTTTGGGAGGTTCTAGTCATACATTAGTAACATAGTAACATAGCACATAAGGCCGAAAAAAGACATTTGTCCATCCAGTTCGGCCTGTTATCCTGCAAGTTGATCCAGAGGAAGGCAAAAAAAAAAACCTGTGAGGTAGAAGCCAATTTTCCCCACTTTAGGGGAATAAAAAATTCCTTCCCGACTCCAATCAGGCAATCAGAATAACTCCCTGGATCAACGACCCCTCTCTAGTAGCTATAGCCTGTAATATTATTACACTCCAGAAATACATCCAGGCCCCTCGTGAATTCCTTTATTGTACTCATCATCACCACCTCCTCAGGCAGAGAGTTCCATAGTCTCAATGCTCTTACCGTAAAGAATCCTTTTCTATGTTTGTGTACAAACCTCCTTTCCTCCAGACGCAGAGGATGTCCCCTCGTCACAGTCACAGTCCTGGGGATAAATAGATGATGAGAGAGATCTCTGTACTGACCCCTGATATATTTATACATAGTAATTAGATCTCCCCTCAGTCGTCTTTTTTCTAAAGTGAATAACCCTAATTTTGATAATCTTTCAGGGTACTGTAGTCCACCCATTCCAGTTATTACTTTAGTTGCCCTCCTCTGGACCTTCTCCAGCTCTGCTATGTCTGCCTTGTTTACAGGAGCCCAGAACTGTACACAGTACTCCATGTGTGGTCTGACTAGCGATTTGTAAAGTGGTAGGACTATGTTCTTATCACGGGCATCTATTCTGCCCCTTTCTGATGCAACCCATTATCTTATTGGCCTTGGCAGCAGCTGCCTGACACTGGTTTTTACTGCTTAGTTAGCTGTTTATTAAAATTCCTAGATCCTTTTCCATGTCAGTGTTACCGAGTGTTTTACCATTTAGTATGTACGGGTGACTTGCATTATTCCTTCCCATGTGCATAACTTTACATTTGTCAGTGTTAAACCTCATCTGCCACTTATGTGCCCAAGCCTCCAATCTATCCAGATCCCTCTGTAGTAGTATACTGTCCTCTTCCGTGTTAATTACTTTACACAGTTTAGTGTCATCTGCGAAAATTGATACTTTACTATGCAAGCCTTCTACAAGATCATTAATAAATATATTGAAGAAAATAGGGCCCAATACTGACCCCTGAGGTACCCCACTAGTGACAGTGACCCAATCTGAGTATGTACCGTTAATAACCACCCTCTGTTTTCTATCAATGAGCCAGTTACTTACCCACATACAGACGTTTTCTCCCAGTCCGAGCATTCTCATTTTATATACTAACCTTTTATGTGGTACAGTGTCAAATGCTTTGGAGAAGTCCAGCTATACGACATCCATTGATTCGCCGCTGTCAAGTCTAGAACTTACCTCCTCATAGAAACTGATTAAATTAGTTTGACATGACCGATCCCTCGCGAAGCCATGCTGATATGGCGTTATTTGCTTATTTCCGTTGAGATGCTCTAAGATAGCATCTCTCAGAAAACCTTCAAACAGTTTACCCACAACAGATGTTAAACTTACCGGCCTATAGTTTCCAGGCTCTGTTTTTGGACCCTTTTTGAATATTGGCACCACATTTGCCATACGCCAATCCTGTGGGACATTCCCTGTTAACTGAGCTCTTTATTGATGCCACTGCCACCACCCTCCTCCTCTGATATTACCTCCTCTTCAGCACCCTAATTCAGTTCCTAGGTCTTGTGTAATACATAATCATCATCATCAGTTGCTCTTCCCCCCACCCCCCACACACGCACGCACACTTTTTTCCAACTGTGATACTGTATGTCATTTTGAGCTCCTTGGACCCCCCAACTCCGTATTTGCCCGAGTGCCACTGACCCTACTGCCACCACAATGTGTTGACCAACCAGCACTAACACAGCTATGCCTAGGTTCCCCTGTCTCCCCCTGAACCCCCTTCTCATGGTAGTCGAAACGCTGACTGTTCTCACACAAATCGTCAACAGGTAGACTCTTTTGACTATCTCCCATAGTGTGTGGTGGGACTTTCATGCTTCTTTTAAGGAGAAAAGAAGGCACCCCACTAAGAGGGGGCAATGATTACAAAGAGGATGGTATGTTACAAAAAGGCTTCTCTAAAGTTGCAAGGAGAAAGAGCAGGAGGAATGATTTGACCCTAAGGCATATCACGGCATCCTGTTGTGACTGAGAGGAGGAGTGAGCCATCCTTCCACAATCTCATCCTCTGTCCTCAATAATAATGTTGTACCTTATGGAAGCCAAAGATAACAGTGGCCTACTACTACTACTACTACTACTACTACTACTACTTACTACTACTGGATGGATGGTTGGAGCTGCTACCCGCATTTTGTTTCTGGGCGGACGAGGCCTGGGTCTTTAGTTTTGTACTCTTCCATTTCGCAGACATTTTATTATGAGGCCTATGAAAAGTCACAGGTTTCAGATTAATAAACAATACTAGCAAAACTACAAGTGTTTTTTTCTGAAATTTAAAGATAATGGTGAAATTAAACATCCCGAATCCCTCCGCTTCCACAAACACACTGTACAAATTTACAATGGTAATAAATACAATTTTAGCAGCGTAATGTGTTTGATCGTGCCGTCACTAACATTCAGGTACGACAATGCAATTTTTGGTCAGTGATGATAAATGTTTATTCATCTAGAACCCCCCCCCCCCCAAAAAAAAAAAATACTATTTTGGCAGGAATCTGTCATGCAGAACTAGTTGCCAGAAGATGAGCTGACAGTAGAATGGTAGCAAATACACCTGATAGTGACCAGATCTCACTCCCCCCCTCTTAATACACCTGTTAATATACTGCAAATTCCCAAATATTGTCTCCCTATAATCATCTTTTGCTTTCTCTTCCTATCACATATTCTCTCCTTATAATCTTCTTATACTGCCCCTCCCTTTCACCTATTCTCTCCCAATAATCTTCGTATACTGTCCCTAAGAGTTTCAGTCTGGAGAGGCAGAGCCACAGCACAGCTTCCTGCCAGGTCACAAGTACACAGCAGAATGACGATCTGTTTGTTCTGCACAGGCACAACCCTGCCTGCTGCGCATCTTATTGGCTGATCTAGGCTGTCTGTCAGCCTGTTAGCCAATCAGGGCAAGCCCTCCCCCATTTCTTCCAAGAGTCATGTGAGCATCCTTTTTCTACCTCCCTCGCTGTACTTCCCCAACTATTCCTACAGTAAAATGGTGCTACATGTCATGCTGTTCACAAGTCAACTTATTGTCTGCTGAGGCATGGCATCCCGCTGTTCTTGAAGGGCGGCCCTCAAGTCCTTGCAATGGCGAATTATAATAGTGGGCCCGACGTGAGTGAGGGGCCCATTGCCGCCCCAAACGCCCAGATGCAATTACATATTCATATTTTTGCTTGTCAGCACAGTGATAGTGCAACAAGCCAGGCTCCGAGTGGAAGCAGCGAGGGAGAGGAGACAGAGGGGGGAGGGACTCACTTCACTGCATCTCGCCCAATCACATTCCAGCTGAGTCCCTGGCATACAGCTCCTCTCTGAAGTCCTCAGTGGAAGTTATCATCCCAGCCAGGGTTGCCAGCACCAGCTTATCCGGTATTTTCTCTCAATATCCGTGATGAACGGCCCCCGTTAACTGCTCAGCCACTCCTGGACACGCTGCCTTGCTCACACACAGCCATTGAATGTAGATGACCTGGCTCCACCAATCAGGAGCTGGAGGCGTGTCTGAGAGCCTCCCGCTTAGCTTTCAGTGCTGGCATCCTCGTGTCCATGGCAGCATCTGGCTGGTGCATACCTTGTGATGGTGTGGTGAGTATCAGCTTGCTGACAGTTTTTTTTTAACAAGTAGGTACAGTTTGTAAAAGTTTTATTTTAATATTTTTTTATTTTAAACAGATTATCTTGATAAGGGGCTGCATGATTTTGCCGCTGTCCCGGTGTCAGGATCAGGAATATATATGGTGTAGGGAGAGCACAAAGCATGCTTCTCATGATTAATACTTTCTCCACAGTTTCTTCTAAGGCCTCTTGCACACGAACGTGTGGGGCCTGTGGTCCTGCTGTGGGCCGCAAAATGCGGGCCACAATACATGAACACCGTCCGTGGGGCAGCCGCAGCGGATCGCGGACCCATTCACTTTAATAGGTCGCGATCGGAGGGGCGGAGCTAGCGTATGAGCCGGATGGCTGTGTGAAGCTAGAGCTCTGTTTGAAAAGGTGCCCTTTCAGCCTGTAAATCCGCCTGTCAGGTCGAAATATGGTGAAGATTGGAGGCCCTAAAACGGGTGAGCCGGCGAATCAATCCAAATTGTCCACCAACAGTGGAGAAATGGACAAATTTATAAAGAAAGCTGCCGCTACGTATGTGAGCAGGGAAGCCAAGATGGCGTCGGCGTCTCCACACTTAGCCAGCCGAAAGTATGCATAGTCTTCTCAAGGCGCACAGGGAGGTGAGGATGAACCCAACACCCTCCCGATATCCCGCTCTTACCTGAGAGATACCCTGTCTTCATCACTTGCCTCTGCCTTAGAGCCGCTGAGTGCCGATATTTGCACTATTAAGCAAGATGTCCGCCACATAGGGCGCAGAGTGGAGATGTTAGAGGACTCACAAATGGCCCTGATAGATCATCAAACAGCGGTCACACAAAAGCTACAAGCAGTACAATCAAACCTGAACTCCATATATAGCGCAATTGAGGATCAGGAAAATCGTGGACGACGAAATAACCTGCGCTTCAGAGGTATACCCAAAACGGTTGCCCAGGGAGATATCCCTTATTCAATTGTACAAATTTGCCTATCCCTCCTGGGTCCCAACTCGGTACATGAAGTGCTGCTTGAAAGAGCCCATAGAGCCCTGAAACCCAAACCGGCTCCCACAGCACCACCAAGAGACATCATCTGCAAATTTCTCAGCTTCCCAGTAAAAGAAGCTGTCCTCTCTAAAGCAAGAGACTCGCAAACTGTTAAATGGGACGGCCAGGATATTATGATATTCTAGGACCTTGGTCAAACCACTCTTAAGAAAAGGAGAGCCCTCAAGCCCCTAACAGAATGGCTCAGGGGCAGGAAAATTCCCTATAGCTGGACATTCCCTTTTGGTCTCACCTTTGTTTTTGAGGGTCGCAGGTTGTCCATTACATCTCATCTGGATCTGGATACCATCTATGACCATCTGAACATCGACCCACTTGACATCCAGGACTGGGACCCAGTTCAGGACCTATTGGGACTACTGTAGTGTACGGGGACTGTAATTCCCGTCACTACAAAAGTGTCACTTGGTGTGCTGTCGTCCCTCCTTAATTATGGGGAAGTTGGTATATGTCATCTTTATAAATTGTCATGTAATGTAATGCTATGTATTTCCCTGTTACTGTGAAACTTGCATGTACAGGCCTGCTAGGGGTGTCATTCCAGCTCTTAGTCACTAGAGGGAGCTAGGGAGCCCTAGTTTATATAAGGCCCAGACAGGGAAAGGAAGGGCAGTTGAGTCAAAAGTCTAGTCTAAAGCCAGTCTACAGCAGTTGGGGTTTAGACTATGTCAGAGTCAAGTCCAGGCCGGAAGCCTGCAGACCAGGAGAGGGTATTGCAGTCCCTGTAACCGGGTTCCAGATTCAAAGAGAAGGTTCCCCTCCTGAGTTCATCTATGCAGAAGCAGGAACACCTCAAGTCAGAAGTTTCTAGAGTGTGCTGAAGTTTCTAGAGGCTGAGGAAGCTGAGGGAGAGACAGAGGCATGTCAAGGAAAGCAAGAGGTACTCAAGATAACAGAGGAGGTACTTTATAAAGAGAGAACCAAGGATATACGCCAGAGTTAAGGTATTGGGCCTTGGAGAAGATTTTCTATGTCCCAGGATCAGTCAGGAATAGAGTGCAAGCTCCTGTACTGCAAGTCCTGTGTTTCACACTCTGAAGTCACCTTGCTTAATCTGTATTGCCTGCATCGACCGTATTGAAAAATCAACTGTATGCAAAGGAACTGTGCTTCCGTTAATGTCTCTATATGGAAACTACTAAAGTTGAAGTTTTGTTTTAACATCACGTGGTTCCTCAGTTATTCCTGCTATCAGCAAACGGCGTGCCACCGTTTAATTGGCACTGGCGTCACGAACATTTTCCTACCATCACCTGCCTATGCAGAGAGTCAGCCGTCTCAGGTTAGTGTCTATTGCACTACTACACCCAGGAACACATTTCTACACACAACTTGAGTACGCTGCACTACCAGCCCTTCCTCCGTCTTGGGACAAACAGCTTACCCCTAAACAGCAAAGAGGAAGAAGAGGAGCGCAAAAATCTACTCCGAGAAGACTACTGCTAGGAGATTAAGAATTTACCACTTAGGTGATCAAACAGCTTTGGTTTAATCCAGGCTATGCCATTTAATGTCTCTCTCTTTCTCTCACCTTTCCTATGTCCTATTATCTATCTCTTCTCCCATAGGACAACTTCAATCCTTAGCCCCCTCTGGTCTCACCTCTCCAGTACCTTAAAAAAAAAAAAAAAAGGGCACCGAAACATTTTTCTATCTCGCCCCCCCCGATCTCTGATTACTTATTATCCATCTTTACCAAGTGATATACAATTTTTCACTCTATACACCACATCCTATTGTTGCTAATAGTAATGCAAATAGTATTGTGGCTTTGTTGTTCCAGGTTTAAAATGTTTCTTAATGTTTATACTACAAGTAGATGTCTTGCCGATAGCAATGCTGGGACATATCTGACTAAAATTGCTTATGTTGATGATGAGAGCAGCTTCTGGAAGGCTGACCCCTCCCCTATTATCAATTTATGATGGCAGATTTAACTATAGTCTCATATAACGTCAAGGGTTTTAACGCCCCATCCAAAAGATGCCAAATCTTTTCATTCCTAAAGAAAAAAAAATGCTCTATCCTGCTACTACAGGAAACACATTTCAAATTTAACCACTACCCAAACCTATCCCATTCCAAATATCCACTCTGGTTTCATTGTGGCTCAAATTCAGCAGCCTCAAGAGGCGTTAGTGTAGGATTTAGGGGAGATGTGCCTTTCCAGTACTGCTTTCATATACGGGATCCAGATGGTCGCTATATTTTAATCAAGGGACATATATCCAACCAGGTCTATACATTCATTAATATTTATGCCCCTAATACCAACCAACGAAACTGGTTTGAGAGTATCACCCCAATAATAGACACGTTTAAAGAGGGCATAGTTATTATGGGAGGAGACTTCAATGTGACATTGGACCCTCAAATGGATTCGACTTCAAATAAATCAACCCTTTCTACGAAGCATTAAACGCTATTAAAAAAACAGCTCCACAACCAACACCTTATAGATGTCTGGAGAACCCTCAACCCCAAATCCAGAGACTATACATTCTTCTCACATGTCCATGGCTCCTACCATAGGCTGGACCATATCTTGATTTCTAAAGAACATCTCTCCCTTTGCAACAAAGCCTGGATTGAATCAATACACCTTTCTGACTACTCCCCAGTCATGACATCCATAGCTACTCCTCAAATGTCCCCCAGATCTAGTAGCTGGAAACTTAATGAGCAGTTAATTTCCTCAAAGGAGCGGATACTTAGATTACAGGAATTCATGGAGGAATTTTTCACCATTAATGCCCTCCCAGATACCTCCCCTCATGTGGTCTGGGATACCCATAAAGCCTACATGAGAGGACAGTTTATCAACGCAGGCTCAATATTTAAAAAGAAAAGGAAAGCACACCTAGACTTGTTGCTATCAGAGATCCAAAAAATAGAAACTCTCCTCAAAAAATCCCTTCAGGATGCCCAACTATCCCGGCTTTGTAGTCTTCGGGCCGAACTAAAAAATTACCTGAACACACAATCAGCTAAGTTCTTCTTACATTCACAATACAAATTTTTCGCACATGGGGACAAAGCCTCCAAATTCATGATGAATGATGAATGAATGATGAATGATAACTGGAGATAAGTGTCACAAGATGAGTAGCTTTTGAAAAGTCACAAGAGCTAATGTCACAAGATGTCTATACTATTTGTGTCTATATTTAGCCACCTAAAGGTTGTGTATTGCAATCTGTCAAGGGTTTTGTTTAGCAAGTCATGATATACTGTTGAGTCCATATTTAAATTTTAGCCAAAGTATGGGTGGAGACATCTTTACATTATACATGCACAGGCAGTAATTAATTGGAAAACATGGGTAATACAATACTTTACTATATAAAAATTCAATTCAAAGGGGTTATCCCACAAATGTACATCATTCATCATCATAATCTGTTTATCTGGAGGACTTTCTTCCCTTTCTGTAGGAAGGCAGCAACTCACATGAGATATTCAAGCACCTGTGTCTCCCAGGATGCATTGCAATTAGCACTTAAAACCTTCTTCCTCTGCATAGAACATAGCCCATCTATACCCCCAGACATACTGTACTTGTCGAATGTAATGCTCTTTACAAGTTCCTGCACTAAAGAGTGAAATATAACTATCTATTTCTATGAATCTAGAAGCAGTGATGCAAGAATGAAAGGTGTCTTGGCCATCTCACCTACTTCACTTTTAGATCACTACACCGGCACTGAGAAGAGGGGAAGAGTGCAGGAAGTCTACTGAGCATTATACTGCATCATTAAATGCAGAAGAAAGTGGACCAAAAAGATCAGCAGAATGTCATGTACTCACCTAACCATGTTCTCGCAGAGTCTGGCCTCCCTTCTGCAGCACCACACACATCACATTGCTGTGGTGGACAACAGGGCTGGCCTGCTTATCAGAATGCAAGGACACCAGGCCAATTGTTTCATCATTTCCCTGTGAGTGCTGAATCTGATGGGAATGACATAGATTGAGCAGGGTTGTTGGGCCAATCAGGCTCGTTGCCAGGATCCTTGCCTTCTAACAGCTATTTTAACCTCAGCTCCCCTAGCTTAAACACCCTTAATGACCAGACCACTTTTTACAATTCTGCACTACACTACTTTCAACATTTATTGCTCGGTCATGCAAATTTCCACCCAAATTAATTTTACCTCCTTTTCTTCTCACTAATAGAGCTTTCATTTGGTGGTATTTCATTGCTGCTGACATTTTTTATTTTTTTAGTTACCGTATATGCCGGCGTATAAGACGACTGGGCGTATAAGACGACCCCCAACTTTTACACTGAAAATATAGAGTTTGGGATATACTCGCCGTATAAGACTACCCCTTTTTCAACACACAGCAGTACATTACTGCATCCCACCACCATCCCTGGGTACCTCTGCCATCCCTGCATCCCACCACCATCCCTCGATACCACTGCCATCCCTGCATCCCACCACCATCCCTAGGTACCACCGCCATCCCATGGTATCACCACCATCCCTGCATGGTATCACCACCTTCCTTGTACTCCTTCCCTGCCTCCCAGACCCTAAACATGTGCCACCTATACCCTGAACATGTTTTTGTTATGTTATTCTTCATATTCACATTCACATATGCACATCTGCGCCGCACTTAGATACGCCGCACGGAGATCTCGCACATGCGCAGGAGCGAGATGCGAGCGGCCGTGAGGATCCCGTGTATCCACGCTCGCCGCATGAAATCTCACACATGCGTAGGAGTGAGATGCGAGCGGCCGGGAGGATGGCGGTACAAGGAGCATACAAGGTACAGAGCAGGGGGGAGGCATACAAGGTACAGAGCAGGGGGGAGGCATACAAGGTACAGCGCAGGGGGGGCATATGCCGTGGGTTACATCGCAGCTCTCAGCTGCTGGGGATACAAGGCAATAGCCCGGGCTCTCTCTGTTGATAATTCGGGCGTCCCGGCACTGCAGCGCCCGCCATACCCGGCGTATAAGACGACCCCCGACTTTTGAGAAGATTTTCATGTGTTAAAAAGTAGTCTTATACGCAGGAATATACAGTATTAATCGAAATTTAATGAAATTTTTGCAAAAAAATGACATTTTTCACTTTCAGTTGTAAAATTTTTCCAAAAAAACTACATCCATATATAAATTTTTCTCTAAATTTATTGTTCGACATGTCTTTGATAAAAAAAAATGTTTGGGTAAAAAAAAATGGTTTGGGTAAAAGTTATAGCGTTTACAAACTATGGTACAAAAATGTGAATTTCCGCTTTTTGAAGCAGCTCTGACTTTCTGAGCACTTGTCATGTTTCCTGAGGTTCTACAATGCCCAGACAGTAGAAAAACCCCGCAAATAACCCCATTTTGGAAAGTAGACACCCTAAGGTATTCGCTGATGGGCATAGTGAGCTCATGGAAGTTTTTATTTTTTGTCACAAGTTAGCGGAAAATGATGATTTTTTTTATTTATTTTTTTCCATACAAAGTCTCATATTCCACTAACTTGTGACATAAAATAAAAACTTCCATGAACTCACTATGCCCATCACGAAATACCTTGGGATGTCTTCTTTCCAAAATGGGGTCACTTGTGGGGTAGTTATACTGCCCTGGCATTTTAGGGGGCCCTAATGTGTGGGAAGTAGTTTGAAATCAAAATGTGTAAAAAATGCCCTGTGAAATCCTAAAGGTGCTCTTTGGAATTTGGGCCCCTTTGCCCACCTAGACTGCAAAAAAGTGTCACACATCTGGTATCGCCGTACTCAGGAGAAGTTGGGCAATGGGTTTTGGGGTGCAAAGCACATATGGACATCTGAATGGAGCCTTACAGGGGGGTGATCAATGACAGGGGGGTGATCAGGGAGTCTATATGGGGTGATCACCCCCTGTCATTGATCACCCCCCTGTAAGGCTCCATTCAGACGACCGTATGTGTTTTGCGGATCCGATCCATGGATCCGTGGATCCGCAAAACACATACGGACCTCTGAATGGAGCCAGCCTTACAAGGGGGTGATCAATGACAGGGGGGTGATGAGGGAGTCTATATGGGGTGATCACCCCCCTGTAAGTCTCCATTCAGACGTCTGTATGTGTTTTGCGGATCCGATCCGTGGATCCGTAAAAAACATACGGACGTCTGAATGGAGCCTTATAGGGGGGTGATCAATGACAGGGGGGTGATCAATGACAGGGGGGTGATCAGGGAGTCTATATGGGGTGATCACCCCCTGTCATTGATCACCCCCCTGTAAGGCTCCATTCAGACGTCCGTATGTGATTTGCGGATCCGATCCATGTATCCGTGGATCCGTAAAAAACATACGGACATTTGAATGGAGCCTTGCAGGGGGGTGATCAATGACAGGGGGGTGATCAATGACAGGGGGGTGATCAGGGAGTCTATATGGGGTGATCAGGGGTTAATAAGGGGTTAATAAGTGACAGGGGGGGTGTAGTGTAGTGGTGTTTGGTGCTACTTATTACTGAGATGCCTGTGTCCTCTGGTGGTCGATCCAAGCAAAAGGGACCACCAGAGGACCAAGTAGCAGGTATATTAGACGCTGTTATCAAAATAGCGTCTAATATACCTGTTAGGGGTTAAAAAAAATCGCATCTACAGCCTGCCAGCGAACGATCGCTGCTGGCAGGCTGTAGATCCACTCGCTCACCTTCCGATCCTGTGAACGTGCGCGCCTATGTGCGCGCGTTCACAGGAAATCTTGCGTCTCGCGAGATGACGCATAGATGCGTGACTCTGCCTGGAGCTGCCGCCTCCGGAACGCGATCCTGCGTTAGGTGGTCCGGAGGCGGTTAACAGGAAACTACTGGTTAATTGTGATTGGTGTTCTGCGCCTCACTCACATGTTATCTCCTCTTGTGGATTCCTTGATTCTGACCTTGGATTTCCATTTGACTTGCCTCTGACTGCCAATTTTGACTACCAGGGGCGTTGCTAGGTTAAAACATTCGGGGCCTGGGCCCCTGATGCTTTGTCCAAGGCCCCGAATGTCCTGCCTGCCTGCAAGATACAACTGTATTGCTGTCTTCAGGACGGCAATACAATTGAATCTAATGCAGTGGAAGATCTGAAGGACCTGTGCTGATATAACATGTCATGTGACCAGTAAAACAGTCAGTGGTTGAGAAGGACCTTCGATGATGTCACCATCATGTGACCAGTGCAGGAGAGGACAGCAGTGAAGAGGAGAAGTCCTGGGGGAAGAAGCTGTGGTGAGGTCTGTACATGAGGAGAGGTAAGTGAAGGGAGTGGTAGAGCAATGCTGGGAGTTTTGGTTATTTAATTGGGACTGTATGTTAGGGCTGAAGGGAGGGATATTATTTACATGGGACTGTATGTTGTAGGTGGCTGGGGAGTGGGTCATGTGGTTTACATGGGACTGTATGATGATGGTGGCTGTAGGAGGTACTGATGTTATTTACATTGGACTGTATGTTGATGGCGGCTGTGGGAGGGAGTGATGTTATTTACATGGGACTGAATGTTGGAGGGGGCAGGGTAATGTTATTAACATGGGACTGTATGTTGAAGGCAACTGTGGGAGGGGATGATATTATTTACATGGGACTGCATGTCAGAAGGTGCTGGGAAGGCAGTGATGTTATTATTATGGGACTGTATGTTGATGGCGGCTGTGGGAGGGAGTGATGTTATTTACATGGGACTGTATGTTGAAGGTGGCTGGTGGGGGGGAATGATATTATTTACATGCGACTGAATTTTGAGGGGGTGATGTTTACATGGGACTGCATGTTGGAGGCGGCTTCGAAGGGGGTGATATTATTTACTTGGGACTGTATGTTGAAGCCGGCTGGGGAGGAGGTCATGTTATTTACATGGGACTGTATTTTGGAGGGGGCTGTAGATAGAGAGGGATGTTATTTACATGGGACTGTATATTGGAGAGGGCTGGAGAGATGGTGTGATGTTATTTACATGGGACTCTATGACGGAAGGAGGGAAATTGTGTTATTTACATGCGACTGTATATTGGAGTGGCTGAAGAGAGGGAAGTGATGTTATTTACATAGGACTGTATTTTGGAGGGGGCAGCAGAGATAGTGTGATGTTATTTACATGGGACTGTATGGTGGAGAGAGGAATATAACTACAGGGGGCACTGCAGGGGGCATTCTAAACACTGGGGGCACTTCAGGGTGGGCATCATAACAGTAGGGGGCAGTATAAATATGGGGGCACTGTAGGTAACACTATAGGCCTTCTTATTACTACTGGGGGCTTTATAAGAGGGACTTATAGATCCACTTTATTTCTATTAAGAGCACTATGGGGGACCTTATTACTACTGAGGGGTCTGTACAGAGCTTTATTACCACTGGGGGAACATAGGGGGGCCTTATTTTTACTGGTGGCTCTGTGAGGGTATTATTAATGCTGAAGGGCTCTTCTACTAATGAGGGCACTCTTGGGCAGCATTATCACTGTTGCGGGTACTGTAAGGGGCAGTATTACTAATGATGGCATTCTTGAAAGGAATTACTATTGGTGGGACTATGAGGAGCACTATAACTATGGGGGCACAAATTTTTCTTCAGGATAGTATTTGGAGGTATTGGGGAGCACAGCTAGCAGTAGGATAACCCTGTGGGGACTCCAGGTTGGGGGATGATGATAGAAATGTGAGGACGCTAAGATGTTTGTGTGTCACACTCTGCAGAGACGAGGCGCGTACGGACCCAAAGGAGAAGATGATGAGAAGATCTACATCGGAGGAGACATCACCTGGAAAGCCCTGGATGTGACCGGTATGTGCTGCTGTATAGCAAGTACAGCAAAATGAGGTGTGCGGGGGGACGGTCGAGAACTGGGCCGTATTCATTGGGGCGTGGGCCCCAGATCTTTTGAGAGCCTAGCAACGCCCCTGTTAACTACTGACTTGTCTTTTGATTCTGACCCAGCCTGGTATCTGACAGGGAGTTGCCTCCCGCTACCCTCAAGCTGTGACCTTGGCTTGTTTTCTCGTTTTTGCAATTGATTACTGATTTGGATATGGATTCCATGTTGTGGTTCTGACCTATTTGTATCTGACTACCCTCTTGGTCCTGTGCACTAAGTAATGAAGGAACTGTCACCAAGTTGGGGGCTTCCATTTAGGATGGAACATCCAAGTAGGTAGGGACAGTAGTTTGAGTGGAGACTAGACAGTGCACTGTTCCTACGTGACCAATAAAAAAAAAAAAAACAAGGGTCACCTTGTGGGGAAAAAATGTGTCTGCTGCTAGATTTAGCATAAAAATATCTCAGAATTTGCTTTGTTCACTGCTGACACTGAGTGCCCATACTGTAATATAAAGGCAATTCAAATGCTGCACAATATCCATGGTAAGAAAACTAGATTAGGAGCTCCGAACAATGCACTTCAATAATACAATAAGGCAATGTAGAATATGTTGGTTTGATATTCACAGAGGAAAATATGATAATAGTAATAATCACTAGTGTGAAAATATTACAGAAGAAATGCCAAAAAATCCCCGAGGGTGTTATTCTTATTTCTGCATGAATGTGTTTACTGCGCAAAGACATGAAAATTTTATCTTATTGTAAGAGTACACAAATGAAGACGCATAGAAATAATATAAAAACGGTGTAAGTGCTTATAGATTTAAATGTCTGCTTATGATAATCCAAGTACCAAAGATGTGAGAAGAAAACCCTGCCCTTAAAAACCATACAGCTTTAAATAGGTAATTGCAGACATAGGGGAAAGCTGCAGAACTTAAATCCTAATTCCCAAGTACAATGCACGAGATAATCTGCACCCTGTTGTAAATGATAGAGCTATTAGAAACAATATCCTCATTACACAGTGAACATTAGGACATTACTTTATTTCTGCTGCTTGGTCTAAATATTATAATGGTACACAGCAATATTGTAAAGACATTATGTCGGGATGGAGGTGTCGTTCATGTGGCAGGTACATAGTAGCAGTCTAGTTACAGCTCACAGCTAATTGCATGTTGTATTCAGACAAATTAAATCTCTTTTGAGTTTGGAGTGAAAAGTTGAATAATATTTTACTTTGGCTTTTCATATTCTCGTTTTCAACCTCCTGGAAGTCTCATTGATATAAATTATGCCCATCTATAGGCAAGTGAACCATACAATCTGTGTACTGTATACTTATCCCTGCCTAAATTGCTCCATTTATATACTATCTGGCCTTAAACTTGTTAGCTACCTAAGTGTTTAGCAATAGGTGAGCAATGTCAGTGAGACACCTATTGAGAGGAAGAATGAAGAACCATTGCATTTACAATAGATGTCAATTGTGTCAGAATGAGGGGCCCATTAGAAGGAACATATGGACCCTCTGAAAGCACAATAGGGGATATTAGTTTGCCTAATGCACATCATCAGCAGACTGTTGTATTAACGTATTTATTCAATGTACGACCTGGCCTGATGGTTTACAGACTCTAAAAGGCAGAATCTTGTTTATCGATTGCATTCTCTTTTCTATTTTGCTTGTGTGTAGTCTTTGCATGCAGATACAGTACGTCCATCCTTTCAGTAGCTCAATTTGGTTAAGGACTCTCGTCTCTTGTAAGTTATTTTATTTTGAAATATTTTTGAGATATTTAACCCCTTGAGGAACCTGCCATTTTTCACCTTAGGGACCAGGCCGCTTTTTTGGAAATTTGACATGTGTCACTTTATGTGGTAACAACTTTGGAACGCTTTTACTTATCCAAGCCATTCTGAGATTGTTTTCTCATTACACATTGTACTTCATGATAGTGGTAATTTTAGTAAACTTTATGTTTGGATCATTTTATGAATAGAGTTGAGCGAAAACCTGGATGTTCGGGTTCGACGAGTTCGGCCGAACTTTCGAAAAATGTTCGGGATCCGAACTCGACCCGAACTTCATCCCGAACCCGAACCCCATAGAAGTCAATGGGGACCCGAACTTTTGGGCACTAAAAAGGCTGTAAAACACACCCGGAAAGGGCTAGAGGGCTGCAAAAGGCAGCAAAATGTAGTTAAATCCCCTGCAAACAAATGTAGATAGGGAAATGATGAGTTAACATAAAATAAATAAAAATTAAACAATATTAATTGGAGTGAGGTCCCATAGCACAGAATCAGGCTTCAAGTCACCCACCAATAGAGAAGGTCACTTACTATTATTTTGACCACAGCACCCAGACAAAGGAGAGAGGTCCCACAGCAGAGAACCAGGCATCATATCACCCACCACAGGAGTAGGCCACCATTTAGTTACTTTGACCCCTACACCCAGACGGAGGAGAGAGGTTACACAGCAGAGAATCAGGCATTTAGATCACCCACCACAGGAGTAGGCCACCATTGAATCAGACCCCGGCAACCATGTCAGATGGCACAAGCATAAGCTTTATATCAATCAGCACAGGAGAAGGCGACTTTGACAGACTTTGACCCCTACACCCGGACGGAGGAGAGAGGTTTCAAAGCAGAGAATCAGGCATTTAGATCACCCACCACAGGAGTAGGCCCCAATTTAATGGGACCCCGGCAACCATGTCAGATGGCACAACCATCAGCTTCATATCAATCAGCACAGGAGAAGGCGACTTTGAAAGACTTTGACCCCTACACCCAGACGGAGGAGAGAGGTTTCACAGCAGAGAATCAGGCATTTAGATCACCCACCACAGGAGTAGGCCCCCATTGAATCAGACCCTGGCAACCATGTCAGATGGCACAACCATCAGCTTTATATCAATCAGCACAGGAGAAGGCGACTTTGAAAGACTTTGACCCCTACACCCAGATGGAGGAGAGAGGTTTCACAGCAGAGAATCAGGCATCATATCAACCACCACAGGAGAAGCCACCATTTAGTTACTTTGACCCCTGCACCCAGGAAGAGGAGAGAGGCACCACAGCACATATTCTGGCATCATATCAGCCACCACAGGAGAAGCCACCATTGAGTTACTTTGACCCCCGCACCCAGGAAGAGGAGAGAGGCACCACAGCACATATTCTGGCATCATATCAGCCACCACAGGAGAAGCCACCATTGAGTTACTTTGACCCCTGCACCCAGGAAGAGGAGAGAGGCCCCACAGCACATATTCTGGCATCATATCAGCCACCACAGGAGAAGCCACCATTTAGTTACTTTGACCCCTTCACCCAAACAGAGGAGAGAGGTTCCACATCAGAGAATCAGGCATCATATCAACCACCACAGGAGTAGGCCACAATTTAATGGGACCCCGGCAACCATGTCAGATGGCACAACCATCAGCTTCATATCAATCAGCACAGGAGAAGGCGACTTTGAAAGACTTTGACCCCTACACCCAGACGGAGGAGAGAGGTTTCACAGTAGAGAATCAGGCATTTAGATCACCCACCACAGGAGTAGGCCCCCATTGAATCAGACCCTGGCAACCATGTCAGATGGCACAACCATCAGCTTTATATCAATCAGCACAGGAGAAGCCACCATTGAGTTACTTTGACCCCTGCACCCAGGAAGAGGAGAGAGGCCCCACAGCACATATTCTGGCATCATATCAGCCACCACAGGAGAAGCCACCATTGAGTTACTTTGACCCCCGCACCCAGGAAGAGGAGAGAGGCACCACAGCACATATTCTGGCATCATATCAGCCACCACAGGAGAAGCCACCATTGAGTTACTTTGACCCCTGCACCCAGGAAGAGGAGAGAGGCCCCACAGCACATATTCTGGCATCATAATAACCACCACAGGAGAAGCCACCATTGAGTTACTTTGACCCCTGCACCCAGGAAGAGGAGAGAGGCCCCACAGCACATATTCTGGCATCATATCAGCCACCACAGGAGAAGCCACCATTGAGTTACTTTGACCCCCGCACCCAGGAAGAGGAGAGAGGCACCACAGCACATATCCTGGCATCATATCAGCCACCACAGGAGAAGCCACCATTGAGTTACTTTGACCCCCGCACCCAGGAAGAGGAGAGAGGCACCACAGCACATATTCAGGCATCATATCACACACCACAGGAGAAGGCCTCTTTCAGTGATTTAGGCCTTTGGACCCAGACAGAGGAGAGAGGCACCACAGCACATATTCTGGCATCATATCAGCCACCACAGGAGAAGCCACCATTGAGTTACTTTGACCCCTGCACCCAGGAAGAGGAGAGAGGCCCCACAGCACATATTCTGGCATCATATCAGCCACCACAGGAGAAGCCACCATTGAGTTACTTTGACCCCTGCACCCAGGAAGAGGAGAGAGGCCCCACAGCACATATTCTGGCATCATACTAACCACCACAGGAGAAGCCACCATTGAGTTACTTTGACCCCTGCACCCAGGAAGAGGAGAGAGGCCCCACAGCACATATTCTGGCATCATATCAGCCACCACAGGAGAAGCCACCATTGAGTTACTTTGACCCCCGCACCCAGGAAGAGGAGAGAGGCACCACAGCACATATTCTGGCATCATATCAGCCACCACAGGAGAAGCCACCATTGAGTTACTTTGACCCCTGCACCCAGGAAGAGGAGAGAGGCCCCACAGCACATATTCTGGCATCATACTAACCACCACAGGAGAAGCCACCATTGAGTTACTTTGACCCCTGCACCCAGGAAGAGGAGAGAGGCCCCACAGCACATATTCTGGCATCATATCAGCCACCACAGGAGAAGCCACCATTGAGTTACTTTGACCCCCGCACCCAGGAAGAGGAGAGAGGCACCACAGCACATATTCTGGCATCATATCAGCCACCACAGGAGAAGCCACCATTGAGTTACTTTGACCCCCGCACCCAGGAAGAGGAGAGAGGCACCACAGCACATATTCAGGCATCATATCACACACCACAGGAGAAGGCCTCTTTCAGTGATTTAGGCCTTTGGACCCAGACAGAGGAGAGAGGCACCACAGCACATATTCTGGCATCATATCAGCCACCACAGGAGAAGCCACCATTGAGTTACTTTGACCCCTGCACCCAGGAAGAGGAGAGAGGCCCCACAGCACATATTCTGGCATCATATCAGCCACCACAGGAGAAGCCACCATTGAGTTACTTTGACCCCTGCACCCAGGAAGAGGAGAGAGGCCCCACAGCACATATTCTGGCATCATACTAACCACCACAGGAGAAGCCACCATTGAGTTACTTTGACCCCTGCACCCAGGAAGAGGAGAGAGGCCCCACAGCACATATTCTGGCATCATATCAGCCACCACAGGAGAAGCCACCATTGAGTTACTTTGACCCCCGCACCCAGGAAGAGGAGAGAGGCACCACAGCACATATTCTGGCATCATATCAGCCACCACAGGAGAAGCCACCATTGAGTTACTTTGACCCCTGCACCCAGGAAGAGGAGAGAGGCCCCACAGCACATATTCTGGCATCATACTAACCACCACAGGAGAAGCCACCATTGAGTTACTTTGACCCCTGCACCCAGGAAGAAGAGAGAGGCCCCACAGCACATATTCTGGCATCATATCAGCCACCACAGGAGAAGCCACCATTGAGTTACTTTGACCCCCGCACCCAGGAAGAGGAGAGAGGCACCACAGCACATATTCTGGCATCATATCAGCCACCACAGGAGAAGCCACCATTGAGTTACTTTGACCCCTGCACCCAGGAAGAGGAGAGAGGCCCCACAGCACATATTCTGGCATCATACTAACCACCACAGGAGAAGCCACCATTGAGTTACTTTGACCCCTGCACCCAGGAAGAGGAGAGAGGCCCCACAGCACATATTCTGGCATCATATCAGCCACCACAGGAGAAGCCACCATTGAGTTACTTTGACCCCCGCACCCAGGAAGAGGAGAGAGGCACCACAGCACATATCCTGGCATCATATCAGCCACCACAGGAGAAGCCACCATTGAGTTACTTTGACCCCCGCACCCAGGAAGAGGAGAGAGGCACCACAGCACATATTCAGGCATCATATCACACACCACAGGAGAAGGCCTCTTTCAGTGATTTAGGCCTTTGGACCCAGACAGAGGAGAGAGGCACCACAGCACATATTCTGGCATCATATCAGCCACCACAGGAGAAGCCACCATTGAGTTACTTTGACCCCTGCACCCAGGAAGAGGAGAGAGGCCCCACAGCACATATTCTGGCATCATATCAGCCACCACAGGAGAAGCCACCATTGAGTTACTTTGACCCCCGCACCCAGGAAGAGGAGAGAGGCACCACAGCACATATTCTGGCATCATATCAGCCACCACAGGAGAAGCCTCCATTGAGTTACTTTGACCCCTGCACCCAGGAAGAGGAGAGAGGCCCCACAGCACATATCCTGGCATCATACTAACCACCACAGGAGAAGCCACCATTGAGTTACTTTGACCCCTGCACCCAGGAAGAGGAGAGAGGCCCCACAGCACATATTCTGGCATCATATCAGCCACCACAGGAGAAGCCACCATTGAGTTACTTTGACCCCCGCACCCAGGAAGAGGAGAGAGGCACCACAGCACATATTCTGGCATCATATCAGCCACCACAGGAGAAGCCACCATTGAGTTACTTTGACCCCTGCACCCAGGAAGAGGAGAGAGGCCCCACAGCACATATTCTGGCATCATACTAACCACCACAGGAGAAGCCACCATTGAGTTACTTTGACCCCTGCACCCAGGAAGAGGAGAGAGGCCCCACAGCACATATTCTGGCATCATATCAGCCACCACAGGAGAAGCCACCATTGAGTTACTTTGACCCCCGCACCCAGGAAGAGGAGAGAGGCACCACAGCACATATCCTGGCATCATATCAGCCACCACAGGAGAAGCCACCATTGAGTTACTTTGACCCCCGCACCCAGGAAGAGGAGAGAGGCACCACAGCACATATTCAGGCATCATATCACACACCACAGGAGAAGGCCTCTTTCAGTGATTTAGGCCTTTGGACCCAGACAGAGGAGAGAGGCACCACAGCACATATTCTGGCATCATATCAGCCACCACAGGAGAAGCCACCATTGAGTTACTTTGACCCCTGCACCCAGGAAGAGGAGAGAGGCCCCACAGCACATATTCTGGCATCATATCAGCCACCACAGGAGAAGCCACCATTGAGTTACTTTGACCCCTGCACCCAGGAAGAGGAGAGAGGCCCCACAGCACATATTCTGGCATCATACTAACCACCACAGGAGAAGCCACTATTGAGTTACTTTGACCCCTGCGCCCAGGAAGAGGAGAGAGGCCCCACAGCACATATTCTGGCATCATATCAGCCACCACAGGAGAAGCCACCATTGAGTTACTTTGACCCCCGCACCCAGGAAGAGGAGAGAGGCACCACAGCACATATTCTGGCATCATATCAGCCACCACAGGAGAAGCCACCATTGAGTTACTTTGACCCCTGCACCCAGGAAGAGGAGAGAGGCCCCACAGCACATATTCTGGCATCATATCAGCCACCACAGGAGAAGCCACCATTGAGTTACTTTGACCCCCGCACCCAGGAAGAGGAGAGAGGCACCACAGCACATATTCTGGCATCATATCAGCCACCACAGGAGAAGCCACCATTGAGTTACTTTGACCCCCGCACCCAGGAAGAGGAGAGAGGCACCACAGCACATATTCAGGCATCATATCACACACCACAGGAGAAGGCCTCTTTCAGTGATTTAGGCCTTTGGACCCAGACAGAGGAGAGAGGCACCACAGCACATATTCTGGCATCATATCAGCCACCACAGGAGAAGCCACCATTGAGTTACTTTGACCCCTGCACCCAGGAAGAGGAGAGAGGGACCACAGCACATATTCTGGCATCATATCAGCCACCACAGGAGAAGCCACCATTGAGTTACTTTGACCCCTGCACCCAGGAAGAGGAGAGAGGCCCCACAGCACATATTCTGGCATCATACTAACCACCACAGGAGAAGCCACCATTGAGTTACTTTGACCCCTGCACCCAGGAAGAGGAGAGAGGCCCCACAGCACATATTCTGGCATCATATCAGCCACCACAGGAGAAGCCACCATTGAGTTACTTTGACCCCCGCACCCAGGAAGAGGAGAGAGGCACCACAGCACATATTCTGGCATCATATCAGCCACCACAGGAGAAGCCACCATTGAGTTACTTTGACCCCTACACCCAGGAAGAGGAGAGAGGCCCCACAGCACATATTCTGGCATCATACTAACCACCACAGGAGAAGCCACCATTGAGTTACTTTGACCCCTGCACCCAGGAAGAGGAGAGAGGCCCCACAGCACATATTCTGGCATCATATCAGCCACCACAGGAGAAGCCACCATTGAGTTACTTTGACCCCCGCACCCAGGAAGAGGAGAGAGGCACCACAGCACATATTCTGGCATCATATCAGCCACCACAGGAGAAGCCACCATTGAGTTACTTTGACCCCCGCACCCAGGAAGAGGAGAGAGGCACCACAGCACATATTCAGGCATCATATCACACACCACAGGAGAAGGCCTCTTTCAGTGATTTAGGCCTTTGGACCCAGACAGAGGAGAGAGGCACCACAGCACATATTCTGGCATCATATCAGCCACCACAGGAGAAGCCACCATTGAGTTACATTGACCCCTGCACCCAGGAAGAGGAGAGAGGCCCCACAGCACATATTCTGGCATCATATCAGCCACCACAGGAGAAGCCACCATTGAGTTACTTTGACCCCTGCACCCAGGAAGAGGAGAGAGGCACCACAGCACATATTCTGGCATCATATCAGCCACCACAGGAGAAGCCACCATTTAGTTACTTTGACCCCTTCACCCAAACAGAGGAGAGAGGTTCCACATCAGAGAATCAGGCATCATATCAACCACCACAGGAGTAGGCCACAATTTAGTTTATTTGACCCCTGCACCCAGGAAGAGGAGAGAGGCCCCACAGCACATATTCTGGCATCATATCACACACCACAGGAGAAGGCCTCTTTCAGTGATTTAGGCCTTTGGACCCAGACAGAGGAGAGAGGTCAGAGATTAGCTTCATATCCCCCAGCACAGCAGAAGACCGCTTTATTTGACTTAGGCCTCAGCACCCAGACAGAAGACAGAGGTAGCATGGCAGAGGTTATGGCTTCATGTCACCCGTTAGTTTAACCGGCCACTTTCATCTGGTTAGGCCCCGGCGCCCAGACAGAGAAGAGTTTCATTCAACTGTGGGTTTCATAAAATTTGTATCAAATAAAGAAGTGGCCCGTAGCACAACAAGACATGTTTTAGGCAGTTAATAAGGACTACTCTGCACAAGGGAGGGACAGGTCCTGTGGGATCCATGCCTGGTTCATCTTTATGAAGGTCAGCTTGTCCACGTTGGCTGTGGACAGGCGGCTGCGCTTGTCAGTAATGACGCCCCCTGCCGTGCTGAATACGCGTTCAGATAAAACGCTGGCCGCCGGGCAGGAAAGCACCTCCAAGGCATAACATGCTAACTCTGGCCGCGTGGACAATTTCGAAACCCAGTAGTTGAATGGGGCCGAACCATCCGTCAGGATGTGGAGGGGTGTGCAGACATACTGTTCAACCATGTTAGTGAAATGCTGCCTCCTGCTAACACGTTCCGTATCAGGTGTCGGTGCAGATAGCTGTGGCGTGGAGACAAAACTTTTCCACATTTCTGCCATGCTAACCCTGCCCTCAGTTGAGCTGGCCGTGACACAGCTGCGTTGGCGACCTCTTGCCACTCCTCTGCCTTCACCTTCCACCTGTTCCCCTGTGACATGTGGGAATGCTCTCAAGAGCGCCTCTATCAGCGTGCGCTTGTACTCGCGCATCTTACGGTCGCGCTCCAGTTCAGGAATTAAAGTGGGCACATTGTCTTTATACCGGGGATCCAGCAGGGTGGCCACCCAGTAGTCTGCACACGTTAAAACGTGGGCAACTCTGCTGTCGTTGCGCAGGCATTGGAGCATATATTCGCTCATGTGGGCCAGGCTACCCATGGGTAAGGACAAGCTGTCCTCTGTGGGAGGCGTATCGTCATCGTCCACCGTATCCCCCCAGCCACGCACCAGTGATGGGCCTGGGCTGCCACCCCGCTGTGAACTTGCGTCATCCTCGTCCCCCTCCACCTCCTCCTCCTCATCCTCCTCGTCCTCCAGTACAGTGCCTTGGCTGGCGACTTGTGAACCTGTCCTCTGCTGCTTAAACAAACCTCCCTCTGAGCCATTTCGAACAGACTGGCCCGAAAGTGTTAGAAACGAGCCCTCATCCTCCTCCTCCTCCTCCACCTGGGCCACCTCCTCTAACATCATTGCCCTAAGTGTTTTCTCAAGGAGACATAGAAGTGGTATTGTAACGCTGATAACAGTGTCATCGCCACTGGCCATGTTGGTGGAGTACTCGAAACAGCGCAGCAGGGCACACAGGTCTCGCATGGAGGCCCAATCATTGGTGGTGAAGTGGTGCTGTTCGGCAGTACGACTGACGCGAGCGTGCTGCAGCTGAAACTCCACTATGGCCTGCTGCTGCTCGCACAGTCTCTCCAGCATGTGCAAGGTGGAGTTCCACCGGGTGGGCACGTCGCATATGAGGCGGTGAGCGGGAAGGCCGAAGTTCCGCTGTAGCGCAGACAGGCGAGCAGCGGCAGGATGTGAACGGCGGAAGCGCGCACAGACGGCCCGCACTTTATGCAGCAGCTCTGACATGTTGGGGTAGTGGTGAATGAACCTCTGCACCACCAAGTTCAGCACATGCGCCAGGCAAGGGATGTGCGTCAAACCGGCTAGTCCCAGAGCTGCCACGAGATTTCGCCCATTATCGCATACCACCAGGCCTGGCTTGAGGCCCACCGGCAGAAACCACTCGTCGGTCTGTTGTTCAATACCCCGCCACAACTCCTTTGCGCTGTGGGGCCTGTCCCCCAAACATATGAGTTTCAGAATGGCCTGCTGACGTTTACCCCGGGCTGTGCTGAAGTTGGTGGTGAAGGTGTGTGGCTGACCGGATGAGCTGGTGGAAGCAGTGGAGGAGGAAGCCGAGTAGGAGGAGGAGGCTACAGGAGGCAGAGAATGATGCCCTGCGATCCTAGGGGGCGGAAGGACGTGCGCCAAGGAACTGTCCGCCGGGGGCCCAGCCGCCACTACATTCATCCAGTGTGCAGTTAGTGAGATATAGCGTCCCTGGCCGTGCTTACTGGTCCACGTATCTGTGGTTAGGTGGACCTTGCCACAAATGGCGTTGCGCAGTGCACACTTGATTTTATCGGACACTTGCATGTGCAGGGAAGGCACGGCTGTCTTGGAGAAGTAGTGGCGGCTGGGAACCACATACTGCGGGACAGCCATGGCCATCAGCTGTTTGAAGCTGTCTGTGTCCACCAGCCGGAATGACAGCATTTCAAAGGCCAGCAGTTTAGAAATGCTGGCGTTCAGGCCAAGGGCTCGAGGGTGACTCGGGGAGAATTTGCGCTTCCTCTCTAAGGTTTGAGATATTGAGAGCTGAACGCTGCTGTGTGATATAGTGGAGACGCTAGTTGACGGTGGCGGTGGTGGTGGTGTCGGTGGCACATCCTCTGTTTGCTGCTCGGCAGGTGGCAACATTCCTCTCGAGGCGGAAGCCGAGGCAGCAGCGGTAGAGGGAGCAGGGGGAGCCTCAGCGAGTGCCTGGTTTTTAAGGTGTGTACCCCACTGCAGTTCATGCTTTGCATGTAGATGCCTGGTCATGCAGGTTGTGCTGAGGTTCAGAACGTTAATGCCTCGCCTCAGGCTCTGATGGCAGAGCGTGCAAGTCACTCGGGTCTTGTCGGTAGGACATTGTTTAAAGAAGTGCCATGCCAGGGAACTCTTTGAAGCTGCCTTTGTGGGGCTGGGTCCCTGTTGGCGATGTCCAGTAGCAGGCGAACTCTGGGGGCGGCGGCTCGTCTGCTTTGGCCCCCTGCTCCCTCTTTGGCTTCGCTGTTGTCTCGGTCTCACCACTACCTCTTCCTCTGAACTGTGAAAGTCATCGCCACGACCTTCAGTCCATGTGGGGTCTAAGACCTCATCGTCCTCTGCATCGTCTTCCACCCAGTCTCCCTCCCTGACCTCCTCCTGTTCAGTCTGCACACTGCAAAAAGACGCGGCAGTGGGCACCTGTGTTTCGTCATCATCAGAGAGTCGGTGACTCTGCTGTGGTGGTATTCCCATGTCCTCTTCATCTGGAGACATAAGTGGTTGTGCGTCAGTGCATGGTATGTCTTCCTCCACTGGGGAAGGGCTAGGTGGACGCCCCTGGGAAACCCTGGAAGCAGAGTCTTCAAACAGAAGAAGAGACTGCTGCATAACTTGTGGCTCAGACCGTTTCCCTGATATGCTTGGGGGTGATGTGACAGACTGATGGGCTTGGTTTTCAGGTGCCACCTGTGCGCTTTCCGCAGAAGACTGGGTGGAAGACCATGTGGTGAACGTGCTGGAAGCACTGTTGGCCACCCAATCGATTAATCCCTGTACCTGCTCAGGCCTTACCATCCTAAGAGCGGCATTGGGCCCCACGAGATATTGCGGTACATTCTGCCGGCTAGTTGAGGGAGTTCGTTCCCTACTGTGTGCGCCTGGGGCCGAACGGCCACGTCCTCTACCAGCAACAGAGGCTCCACGGACACCACCACGACCGCGTCCTCGTCCCTTAATAGTATTTTTCTTCATTGTTGCGATTCAACTCGCACCACAATGAAATATATTATTTTTTATAAGCAAAATCCCCTCACTGGAATACTTTCAGTCTTTTGACTGTATGGATTACAGATGGAATGACTGTTATATGTGAGTACCGCTTTCTTTGACAGATTCTAGTATGGGTACATATATGTTTTCCCAACCCCAGCACATTAGTTTGCTAATTCCAGATGTATGAAACGCAGGCCTAACTGTATCTAGTATATTGAACGCCAGATAAACTAACTTGGCCTTTTTTAAATAAAAAAAAAATTCCCTCACTGGAATACTTTCAGTCTTTTGACTGTATGGATTACAGATGGAATGACTGTTATATGTGAGTACCGCTTTCTTTGACAGATTCTAGTATGGGTACATATATGTTTTCCCAACCCCAGCACATTAGTTTGCTAATTCCAGATGTATGAAACGCAGGCCTAACTGTATCTAGTATATTGAACGCCAGATAAACTAACTTGGCCTTTTTTAAATAAAAAAAATTCCCTCACTGGAATACTTTCAGTCTTTTGACTGTATGGATTACAGATGGAATGACTGTTATATGTGAGTACCGCTTTCTTTGACAGATTCTAGTATGGGTACATATATGTTTTCCCAACCCCAGCACATTAGTTTGCTAATTCCAGATGTATGAAACGCAGGCCTAACTGTATCTAGTATATTGAACGCCAGATAAACTAACTTGGCCTTTTTTAAATAAAAAAAATCCCCTCACTGGAATACTTTCAGTCTTTTGACTGTATGGATTACAGATGGAATGACTGTTATATGTGAGTACCGCTTTCTTTGACAGATTCTAGTATGGGTACATATATGTTTTCCCAACCCCAGCAAATTAGTTTGCTAATTCCAGATGTATGAAACGCAGGCCTAACTGTATCTAGTATATTGAACGCCAGATAAACTAACTTGGCCTTTTTTAAATAAAAAAAAAATTCCCTCACTGGAATACTTTCAGTCTTTTGACTGTATGGATTATAGATGGAATGACTGTTATATGTGAGTACCGCTTTCTTTGACAGATTCTAGTATGGGTACATATATGTTTTCCCAACCCCAGCAAATTAGTTTGCTAATTCCAGATGTATGAAACGCAGGCCTAACTGTATCTAGTATATTGAACGCCAGATAAACTAACTTGGCCTTTTTTAAATAAAAAAAAAATTCCCTCACTGGAATACTTTCAGTCTTTTGACTGTATGGATTACAGATGGAATGACTGTTATATGTGAGTACCGCTTTCTTTGACAGATTCTAGTATGGGTACATATATGTTTTCCCAACCCCAGCACATTAGTTTGCTAATTCCAGATGTATGAAACGCAGGCCTAACTGTATCTAGTATATTGAACGCCAGATAAACTAACTTGGCCTTTTTTAAATAAAAAAAAAATTCCCTCACTGGAATACTTTATGGCTTTTCACTGTATGGATTACAGGTGGACTGGTATTAGTAGGGGTGACACAAGCACACCCAAGTCCCTGATGTAGGATTTCTATGGCACAGACCACTATTACAAGTGATTAATGGACGTTGGGAGAGATTGTGCTGCAGCACTAGTCCCAAGATGGCCGCCGCCTATCAGCCCAGTAACATGTGCCACAAAATGGTCTGCACAACCTTTAAAAAAAATAGCCTTGGACTGTGCTGCTAAATCGCTATTGGTCTGAATCCCAGGTGTAGATGTCTGACTTGTTTGGAGCTTTGGAATGCACACTGTGGCAGCTTCTGCTGCAGCACTACAAGTCGCAAAATGGCGGCCGGCGGTCAGCCCAGGTACATGTGGATGGAAAAATCACTCTGGCCACTCTAAAAATAGCCAATCCCTATCAAAAAAGCAGCTCAGCTGCAGTTGTTCAGATGAATCACAGGTGGAGGAGAGAAATTTGCTTCCAGTTATTCAATTATCCCTGCCTATTCTCGCCCTAGCATCAGCTGCGTCTATCCCTGTTCTATTTACATCGGGAGTGAGCACGTCCCGACGTGCGCACAAGCTTATAAAGAGGCTGAGTCACATGCTGCACTTGGCCAATCACAGCCTTGCCAATAGTAGGCATGGCTGCGATGGCATCTTAGGGCAAGTAGTATGATGCATGTTGATTGGCTGCTTTGCAGCCTTTCAAAATGCGCCAAAATACATGCCGAACGACGAACCCAAACCCGAACTTTTACGAAAAAGTTCGGGTTCGGGTCCGTGTCACGAACACCCCAAAATTCGGTACGGACCCGAACTATGCTCGAACTGTTCGCTCAACACTATTTATGAATGCCATTTTTTGGGGAGGGACGTTAGAAGGCTTAGAAATTTAAAAGCAAACCCACTTTTTAAGGACCAGTTCAGGTCTGAGGTCATTTTGTGAGGCTTACATAATAGAAACCACCCAAAAATGACCCCATTTTAGAAACTACATCCCTCAAGGTATTCCAGACTGATTTTACAAACTTTGTTAGCCCTTTAGGTGTTCCCAAAGAATTGAAGGAAAATGTAGATGAAATTTCAGAATTTCACTTTTTTGGCAGATTTTCCATTTTAATCCAATTTTTTTTCCAGTAACTTGGATTAACAGCCAAACAAAAATCTATATTTATTACCCTGATTCTGTAGTTTACAGAAACACCCCATTTGTGATCGTAAACTGCTGTATAGGCACAAGGCATGGCGCAGAAGGAAAGGATCGCCATGTGGTTTTTGGAGGGCAGATTTCACTGGGATAATTTTAAGTTGCCATTAGGGCTGAAACCATTCATCGATGAAATTGAGGCAAAAAAATCCTCGATGCAGTTTCCCTGCATCAAGGAATCATTTGAATCACATGACCACGGAGCGGGAGTGAAATAAAGCTTCTCACTCACCGCTCCGTGGCTTCCCGAGTCCCGATTCGGCACCGCGCTGCAGGGCCTTGCGTACACACATCGTCAGAGCGCTGGCTGATGATGTGTGTGACGTCAGGTCCCAGTGCATGCTGGGATGAAAACACATCTCCTGCGGACTCCATGTGCCAGCGCACGCCGCACTGCCATTAAAGGTAAGTATAAAGTCAGCGGCAGCAGCAGCGGACCAGGGGGGATATGGGGGCACCTGTGAATTGTCAATGGCATGTTATTGGCGGCGGTGGGGGGAGACGAGTTAATTGGGGCACCAGGCTGTGATTTGGCATGTATAAAGAGATATTAGAGGGAGGTGGGGGGATGGAGAGGGATTAATGGGGGCACCTGTGATTTGGCAATGGCATGTGTAAAGTTATTGGCGGGGGCACATGTGATTTGGCATGTATAAAGAGATATGAGCGGTAGGTGGGGGGATAGAGAGGGGTTATTTGGGGGCACCTGTGATTTGGCTTGTATAAAGTTATTGGTTTGGAGAGGGGTTAATGGGGGCACCTGTGATTTGGCATGGAGGGGCTGATCTGGGGGAGTGGGGGACATGGTGTATGGCATGGAAGCACAGGGGAAGGGGGACATCATGGCAATCTGGATGGCATGGAGGGTCTGATGGCAGTGCCATCATGGGGGCACTGGGGGACATTGCATAGAGGGGCTGCTGATCTGATGGCAGTGGGGGTTGGGGGACATGGTGGAAGGCATTGGAGGCACTGGGAGACATGGCATGGAGGGGCTGCCTTATGTAGTGTCTCCATATTCTGAAAGCCATAGTTTTTTTTTGGGGGGGAGGCTGTCTTATGTAGGGGCTCATTGTTTTCAGGATGAGATGACGGTTTGATTTGTACTATTTTAGGGCGCATATGACTTTTTGATCACTTAGTATTACACTTTTTGTGATGTAAGGTGACAAAAAATGGCTTTTTAACACAGTTTTATTTTTTATGGTGTCCACCTGAGGGGTTAGTTCATGTGATATTTTTATACAGCAGGTTGTTATGGACGCAGCAATACCTAATATGTATGGTATACTTTTTTTTTATTTAAGTTTTACACAATAAAAGCATTTTTGAAACAAAAAGTTAGGGTCTCATTTTTTGCGGGATGAGATGACGGTTTGATTGGTATGATTTTGGGGTGCGTATTACTTTTTGATCGCTTGGTATTACACTTTTTGTCATGTAAGGTGACAAAAATTGGCTTTTATGACACTGTTTTGTTTTTTTAATTTTTTTACAGTGTTCATCTGAGAGGTTAGGTCATGTGATATTTTTATAGAGCAGGTCGTTATGAATGCGGCAATACCAAATACGGTATTTTTTTTTACAATTTTATGTGTTTTATTTTGGGAAAGGGGCGTTTTTTTTGTACTTAAAACTTTATTATGGAAAAATAACTTTTTTTTTACGTTTTATTTTTGTCCCACTGTGGGACTTCAACTTCTGGGGTCTGATACCCTCTACAATTCATTACAATACATTACAATACATCACAGGCTTCCATAGAAGGCAAGCCCCGATGCCTATGGAAGGCTTCGGGCTGCCTTCTCTGCTATTGGGTCCCCGTCACTGCAGTGTGGGGACCCGATGGGGAAACGGAGGGCACCCGTACCCTCCGCAAACCCTGTGCATGCTGCGGTCAGCTTTGTGTTTTCACCGATGCCGGCGTATGTCAGTGCCTCATATAGAAGAAACCGCAGCACTCTCCTGTCTTCAATTCAGTGGAATTTATTTCACCAGCAAAAAAAATGCGACGTTTCGACCGTAAAGGTTGCTTGAGAAAGACCTTTACGGTCGAAACGTCGCATTTTTTTTTGCTGGTGAAATAAATTCCACTGAATTGAAGACAGGAGAGTGCTGCGGTTTCTTCTATATGACGCATCCAAGGGGGAACTTCTGACTGGCTCCCAACACGGCTGGCACCACCACAAGATAAGACTTTAATTTTTCGTTGTGCTGCTATACGCATTTTTTCCTAGTATGTCAGTGCCTGCCGGACCCCTGCCGCTGATCGGGCAAACGCAGCACCTGCACCCTCCCGATCAGCCCGCCGGCTCACGTCCACTAGCGCCGTACATGTACAATGCGGTTAATTACAGAACAAAATAAAAGCATTTCCTTTTCTGAAAGTAAATTGATCACAGTACAACAAGCCAATCACTCTTAGCACAATTTTATCAACACCGGATCAGATGAGTTTATTGGATCTGATAGTAGAATGAAAATAAGAGTGAGAATATAGAAGAGGCGCAAGAAAAGAAAACAAAATGACCGAATTATAGTCTGTAGCTTATAACGAAGTCTCCTCTACTAATATAAGCTTTTATTGCACTGTTTTCAAACTTAGGCCTGGTTGGACCAATATTTGTTTAAATAGGATAATTGAAAAGAAAGATTAAACTTAAAGGAAATAAGAATAAAACCTGTAAAAAAAAAAAACATGTTGAGGTCGAGATATTAACTGCAATAGAGTACTATAGGACTCTCATTTCTCAGGAAGCAAAAACAATACAGTATTGTTACACTCTAGCAAAAGACTTCACACACTGCAATTCACAACACAATACATAGACACATAAACAGTAGGACAGACATCTTGTAACACAACATCACAAAATCATGTTTTTTTTTGGGGGGGGGGGTTAAAGAACATCTGTCAGCAGGTTTGTACCTATGAAATTGGCTGACTTATTGCATGTGCACTTGACAGCTGAAGACATCTGTGTTGGTCCCATGTACATATGTGCCCACATTGCCGCAAAAAATTATGTTTTAATATATGCAAATGAGCCTCTAGGAGCAACGGGGGCGTTGTCATTACACCTAGAGGCTCTGCTCTCTCTGTAAATGCCGCTCCCTCTCCACTTTGATTGACAGGACCAGACAGTGAAAAATGTCATCAGATCTGGCACTGTCCATCAAAGTAGTGCAGAGGGTGCAGCAGTTGCAGAGAGAGCGGAGCAGGTAACATGCCCCTTTTGCATATATTAAAACATCATTTTTCTCAGTAATACATGTAAATATGAAAATGGGACTAACACAGAAGCTTTCAGCTGCCAAGTGCACATGGAACAGGTCAGCCAGTTTCATGGGTACAAATCTGCTGACAGATGTTCTTTAAATAAAGTTACTCGTTAAGGGGGCATTATTATTACTGATACACTATTTTATATGCAGTATAGTATTCGGGCACATTAGAGAAAACATTGTGCGCAGTTTTGTGGTGGCACCAGTAGGCTATGCTCGAAGAGAAAAGAAGAGTGTGCTTCCCTGTCGCTGCACAGCCCTAGGGAGTATCAGTGTAAGGATTGCCACTGAGATCCAAGCCTTCACTTATCATTGCCAGAGCTAATCCGACTACCATCCTCACATACAGTACATCATATAGCATGTGGCAATCACTTTCTAACAAAGCTAAAACCAGCCCTGTACCTCACATGGATCCAAAGCTCTTCACAATTATTGCTCCAATTGTTCTGCTAGATTAATTTCAGGCTGGCAGATCAGGGGGCGTGTCTTTTCTCAGGGGGTGTGTCTTTTCCGCTGTAGCTTTTTCCCTGTAGATGGCCACAGCTTCTAACAGAACATATGCCTGGTGGCAGTTTAAGATTTAAACTGAGTGTGTGTGACCACCTTAGTGAGGTACACAGAGAAATAAGCAAAAGAACAAACAGCAGGTGGCGCTATACAGATACATTTTACTGAATGACTAAGGGGCTATACTAAATTTTTTATTACATGCAATTACAAAAGTATTAAGATCCAGGTGCTGGTTTGAAAAAAGTAGACTATTTTTTATGGCAAAACCCCTTTAAGTTTCCAGTCTGACCCTGATCCGTCAGCCCCAACTCAGAGACCCCTTGTTAGGATCATCGGTGTTCCCCTGTGATTTGTTGCTAATTATCAAGGTCATGGGACACTTTAAGGCGAAATTCAGTCTCAGTCGTGTGAATCTACGCTAAAATTGCTTAATGTTTAACAAAGCACAACTGGACAAGATGATGACTTGCAACGATTTTAGGTCTACTACATGTGAGGAAAGCCAAGTGTATGGAACTTGATGTACTGTGTGTGCCAACATATGGTGTCTCTGTATGAGACTGTATTACTGTAATATTCATCCTTAGAATCATTTCATACAATATAACAAAACCCTTTATTCTGCCACAGAAGTATATTAGAGAAGTCTCTGACTGGTTGTGAGTGGTAATCTCTGTACAAGCAATGGTAGACAGCTGAACTCACTAATATCCCTAGGTCGTGGTACCAGTTGTATGTGGATCCAGTGAGGAGGATGCAATGGAGATGCTTTGGTAATTTATTGAGTTTACCTTGAGCAAAGACATATAGTGGACATTAGAAGATATTAGAGGTCAAAACAAAATGCTCTCACCAGCTCTGAGTCTGCTGCAGAAAAGAAAGACACAGGAAGAGCACAACAGGATATGATGTCGCTGAAAGGGAGGGGTAGACAGAGAGCAAAGGCAATGGGATTTACATAATACATTCAGAAACCTATAGGAAGAATGACCACAGGGTGGCAGCATTACATAACATGGTAATGATATGATAACACAAATACAGCAATTGATCTTAAATGGAAGAAATAAATGCTGGGACAGAACACTCCCAGTCTGAAATCAAAGGATTTCACACTATATACTAAACATGAATGTCCATATGATTGTCAGTGAAAATACTGGAACCTGAAAGACAAAAGGCAATAAAGAAAACACAGTAAACTAGAATGGGTGAACAGGAACAGTCCAATGTCTGGAATTTTAGGAATAGTCCGGAGATGGACGACTAAATGGAAGAAAAGTTATTACAAAGTTCTTCAATGTAGAAGAAATCATTTCTCAATGGGTAAGAGGAGAACAATCTCAGATGCAGGCCTAATAAAGGACTTGGGATCACCTTGTTTTGCGATGGTCGCTCCCTCCTTACGGATTTTGCCATCTTCACTGGCGAAGATTTTTGAGACACATGGGCCAGGAATTTCTTTCCACCTTCTGGTCTTTCATGAGAACAAGATCTCCTATTTGTAAGTTTGGCTTGGCCTGCTGCCACTTCCTACATCTTTGAGGAAGGGTTAAGTATTCCTTTTTCCACCTGCTCCAGAAACAGTTGGCAGATGTTGAATGTGTTTCCACCGTTTCTGATATAGGTTACCAGAAGAAGACTCTTCATGTGGATTAGGAATAGATCCAAACTTCTGAGTGAGAAGAGTTGCTGGAGTGAGAATGGCAGGGGATTCTGGATCCATAGATACAGGTACAAGAGGCCTTGCATTGACGATAGCAGATACCTCAGCTAGGAAGGTAGTCAAAGTCTCATGGGTGAGCCTTGAGAAGCTTGAGTCCTTTAGCATACAGTCTAATATTTTGCGGGTGATGCCTATCATTCTTTCCCATGTACCGCCCATATGAGAGGCAAGAGGGGGAATAAAAAGATCCATGTACAACCATTGTTAGCCAAGTAGTCTTGAACTGGCTTAGAGACAATTTTCAATTTTTGGCATGCACCTATGAAGTTGGTTTCACAGTTAGATCTCATTTTCTTTACTGGTCCTCTGATGGTGAGAAATAATTTAGAAACATTGATGAAACTAGAAGCACTCATGAATTCTATTACTTCAATGTGTATAGCACATACACTTAAAGGGGTTGTCCAGGATCAAAGTTTTTTTTTTTTTAAGTGTACTCACTGTTAACCGGTGATTCTAGGTCCCCCCATATGTTTTAAGGTATTTTCGCAATTTCTACATGGCTCCGACGGTCCCCCACGCACTGTTTACATCTCTGTTTATTTTTGTCTAACTTCCTGCCGCTCTGCACTGTGGGTCCCAGCGCAGCGCAGCATCACGTGCTTTCAGACGACTCTCCTCTCCGCCCTGACTCCGCCCCCTCATTGCTATTCAGCCTCCTGCCGCACATCGCATCCGCCTACCTTGAATCATATTCAGCCTCCTGCCGCACATTTTTCCCCTCCTTAGTAACGCCCATAAACTCCTCCTGGCTCAGTCCTCAGAGTATTGCTTCTATCTCCAGCCTGCTGCCCCATTTGCCTGCATTGGAGGCGTTTACTATGCTAATTAGCATAGTTCCCTTGCCTCCTTCATTATGAACAACACGCCCTGCCTGGTGACGTCACCGGACTGGAGGGGCGTGGCTTAGCGCAATCTGTTGCCGACTCCGAGCGCTCTGCATAATGTCTGTGGCTGATGGTGACGTCACCGGGCTCCCTCGGAAGCGGAAGAAGCGGCTTCGCTCTGCAGAAGAGACCCGGTACGTCATTGAATGTGAGAAAAGTCTTACTTCCGGCTGAGAATTTGTGCAATGAATACGGGGCATCAGAAAAGTATGGGAAAGGTAGGACAGTCATGTAGGAGATATGTATGTCCTTGTTAAACAATTAAACCAAAGTCCCCAATCCTGGACAACCCCTTTAAGCATGTAAACAACACTGCACATCGTTTGCTGTCTGCATGACCACCTCTGGTCCTTCGTGCAGTGACTGTCCATGGCCCAAAGACATCCAGACCAACATAAGTGAATTGTGGTTAGGTGCTTGTCCTATCAATTGGCAAATAAGACATTTGTTGATGCTGAGGTTTTCCCCTTGCCTTGCAACATTTAATGCAATGGTGAAATATATGAGCAACCTGTCTTTTTGCTCCCACTATCCAAAGACCTGCGGCACTTAAAGCACCTTCAGTGAAATGTCTGCCTTGGTGTTTGATTCTTTCATGATAATGCCGTATCAACAGTGTAGTAACATGGTGATTGGCAGGAATAATGAGGGGATTCCTTTCTGAAATCTGAAGGCTAACTTAGCCTTGTTTAGGTGACCACCAACCCTCATCATGGCATGATCATCAATTACTGGTTTCAAGTTGACAATGGGGCTGCTTTTTGGAATATGTTGCTTGTCATGTATATATTTCAGTTCCATGTGAAAGGCACTCTTCTGTACATTACGTATCACAAGCAACTCACTTAGGACAATATCTTCTGCAGTGAGAGGTTTATGGCACACGTGCCAACTGTAACATTCAGTGTTATGTTTCTCAGCGCGAAAGCACTGTACAATGTGGACTAACCTAGCAATGGTGAGAACGAGCTTTGACCATCTGCAGAAGCGTTCAAATCGATGACAGCCCAAGCCAGCCCTCTTTTCAGACTTGGTGACAAGTGTACTAACTTCAGGGTGAATTTCTGGATCTTCATGAGGGTCTTGGAGACTGAAGACATCTTGAGTAGGAGTTTCTTTACTCTGGTTCAGCAAAAACTCCGGACCTGTTAAGCAAGAAGAAAAATTTGCAGCGACTCTACCAGATGCTGATCTGGTGCCACAATCCGCAGGATTGAGATGAGATAGAATATAGTGCCACTGTTCAGGTTTAGAGGACCTTCTAATCCTTTCAATGTGGTTACTGACATAGACGAAGAAGCGTTTCCACTGGTTGTATATATAACCCAGGACAACCTTACTGTCTGTGTAAAATGTAATGTCATCCACATGAATATCTACCTCACGCTGTATAAAATCTGCAATCTCTACAGCTAGTACAGTCCCACAAAGTTCGAGCCTAGGAATGGTGTGCTCAGGTTTCAGAGCTAATTTAGCCTTTCCAAACAGAAATCCAACATGAGCTTCATTGCAATAGTCTATTGCCTTTAAATAAGCAACAGCTGCGATAGCTTCAGTAGACACAACTGAGAAGATGTGGATTTCTTTCCTCCGAGTTGTTGTAAGGGATGTTGGACTGTAGCATCGTGGTATGTGAATCCTGTCTAATGCATGCAGGCATTCCTTCCAAAACTCCCACTTTTGCTGTTTGTCAGAGGGCAGTGGAGCATCCCAGTCTGAAATAGACTCTGAAAGCTGTCGGTGCTACAAATCCAAGGGGATAATATAGGCTGTTCACCACTGGTTTATCTGCACAGCTAACTTGAAAACCAAGAGAGTCATTTGATAAGTCCCACCTCAAACTCAGACCTCTCTGTACTGGTGGATTGTCTATCCCTAGATTCAAGTCTTTGAATTCTGTAAGGGAAGGGATGCAAATGAGCTCTTAACAAGCTCTGCCTCTAATGCCACCAAATATAAGTCAATGTTCAGCTCTTAAAATAAGCCTTGCGACATGACTTGGATATTAAATAAGCCAGCACCTCATCTGCAGACAGCTGTTTTGGGGTGATTGCCCCTCATCTGTGCAGAGAGTACTGGCTTAACTGGGTGAGAGGCCTGTGTCCGGGTCAGGGGGCAACTAACTCTCCTTAGGGAGAGAGCACCTTAATCAGTGTGAGGAGACTTATAGGCCATACATGCTCCTCTGAAATTCTGGGAGGGAAGGGATTCTGTTCAAACCCACAACAAAACACACTGTCAGATCGAGTCACGTGCAGCAAATCTGACAGATCTCCTCAGAACACCCACAGGACAGGGCGTGACAGTACCCCCCCCCCCCCTCTACGGGTGACCTCCGGACACCCAGGCCCAACTTTATCCGGGTGTGCCCTGTGAAAGGCATATACAAGGCGGCTAGCATTAACATCGGTAGCCGTAACCCACATTCTTTCCTCGGGACCGTATCCCCTCCAATGCACCAGCTACTGAAGGGAACCCCGAAGAACAAATGAGTTGAGAATTCTAGAGATCTGAAACTCCAGATTACCATCAACCAAAACAGGAGGAGGAGGCAAAGGAGAAGGTTCCGCAGGTTCCACATATTTCTTCAACAAGTACCTGTGAAACACATTATGGATCTTCCAGGCCTTCTGAAGTTCCAGACGAAATGCCACCGGATTGACAATGGCCGAGATTTTGTAAGGGCCAATAAATCTTGGACCCAATTTCCAAGAGGGTACCTTCAGCTTAATGTTTTTAGTGGACAACCACACCAAATCACCCACACACAGGTCCGGACCAGTCATACGTCTCTTGTCATCCATCTGTTTATATCTTTCACCCATTTTTTTCAAATTAACTTGAATCTTCCGCCAGATAGATGACAAAGAGGAAGAGAATCTCTCCTCTTCTGGTATCCCATAAAATTCGGTCCCAGAAAAAGTTCCAAACTGAGGGTGAAAACCATATGCGCCAAAAAATGGTGACTTGTCAGTTTACTCCTGCCTACGGTTATTTAAGGCAAACTCAGCTAAAGACAAGAACAAGGACCACTCATCCTGATTCTCAGCGACAAAACACCTCAAATAGGTCTCCAGGTTTTGGTTAGTGCGCTCAGTTTGACCATTTGACTGAGGATGAAAAGCCGAAGAGCAGTGGCGTACACACAATCCATGGGGCCCCTGTGCTAAACTGATCCATGCCCCCCCCCACTGCCGCCCTCCCCGTTGGCGGATCCAGAGCCTGGTCTCGGGAGGGGCACTGTGTCCCCGCCCAGTCGCCCACCCTCAAGCCACACCCACGCACAGCCCTACCTATATATCGCGCCCATACCTCTTACATCCAGTGACGTCTCCTTTGATGTACAGTAGATGTTCTCTTTCTTCATCTTCTGCATTCAGACCGGACCACCATGATGATTTCTTTCAGCCATCTCTCACAGACAGACAGACATCTTAGTTTCCTACCCCCATCAGACCCCCAGTCAGCCCCCATCAGACCTCAGATCAGTGCAAAGACGCCCATCAGACACCCAGTCAGCCCCCAGATCATCCCAAAGACGCCCAGTCAGCCCCATCAGACCTCAGATCAGCCCAAAGACCCCCAGTCAGCCCCCATCAGACCTCAAATTAGCCCAGACCCCCATCAGACCCCCAGTCAGCCCCCATCAGACCTCAGATCAGCCCAAATACCCCCATCAGACCCCCAGTAAACCCCCATCAGACCTCAGATCAGCCCAAAGACCCCCAGTCATCCCCCATCAGACCTCAGATCAGCCCAGACCCCCATCAGACCCCCAGTCAGCCCCCATCAGACCTCAGACCAGCCCAAAGACCCCCATCAGACCCCCAGTAAACCCCCATCAGACCTCAGATCAGCCCAAAGACCCCATCAGACCCCCAGTCAACCCCCAACAGACCTCAGATCAGCCCAAAGACCCTCACTCAGACCCCATGCCCATCAGACCTCAGATCAGCCTAAAGACCCCCCCATCAGACCTCCCAACTCAGCCACCAGATCATCAGCCCAAAGACCCCACCAGTCATCACCCATGCCCATCAGACCTCAGATCAGCCCAAAGACCCCCCATCAGCCACCAGATCAATCATCAGACCAAAGACCCTTCAGATCAGCATCAGCCCAGGCCCCAAAGACCCCAATCCCATCAATAAATTCAGCCCCCCCCAACCGGGCTGGTCATCGCAGGCCAGGGCCCTCACTACTCCAGACAGTGCTGAGGGATCTGATCATCTGAGGTCTGATCTGCCAGCTCAACCGCCAGCTCAACTCCCCTCGGTCATCTGCCATGGCCCGCCCCTCACTACTCCAACTCCAATCCTTACTCTTCCTTACCGGGGCTGCTGCGGGCTGTGGCGCTGCACTAGGGGAAGTAAACTGTCTCCTCTCGCTCTCCCGTCCGTTTGCTGAGTAACTGCGTTATTTCAGGCGCGCGCGCCTGTTCCCGCGAGTCCTGCCGCAGGAGTTCACAGGTCTCGCGGGATTGACGCCGACAGCGTGCTCGCTCCTGCCCACAAGAAGAGAGATTAATTCGGATGGATCTGAATTACTTAGCGCACACGCAGCTGCAGGGAACAGGGCCAGGGATCCGCAGGCGGCCGGGCCCCCTGGGGTGCCGCGCCCGGTCGCAACTGCGACACCTGCGACCCTTATATGTACACCACTGCCGAAGAGAAAGACAACTGAATACCCAGACGAGAAACCTGGAAACAAATTGCGTCCCCCTATCAGACACAATGTCAGAGGGCATCTCATGTAATTTCACAATGTTATCAATAAAAACCTGAGCGAGAAGTTTTGCATTGGGCAAACCTGATAAGGGTACAAAGTGAGCCATCTTGCTGAAGCGGTCCACTACCACCAAAATCGCAGTTTTCAAATGCGTCCAAGGACGAGATGGGATGGACAAAGGAAGAAGAGATCCTGATGGCCGAGTGTGAGCCATCTTCGCGCGTGCACAGGTCTCACAAGCTGCTACATAACCCTCAACACTTTTACTCAAACCCTGGCTAACAGAATCCCCCGGAAATAAGATCTACAGTGGATCTACTTCCAGGATGTCCCGCAAGGACAGTATTATGATGTTCCTTGGAACAAACAACTTGCCTGGAGGACAAGAATCAGGTGCCTCTTCTTGAGCCTCCAACACTTCCATCAGCCAAAATCGGAGTGGGATCCTGCGAATCCCCCCCTTCCCCAGGAAAGCAATGTGACAAAGCATCCGCTTTGACGTTTTTAATCCCAGGGCAATAGGTAACCACAAAATTTAACCTGGTAAAAAACAATTACCATCTAGCCTGCCTCGGATTTAAACGCTTTGCAGATTGTAGGTAAGCCATATTCTTATGGTCAGTAAATACCGTAATCAGATGGGTAGCCCCTTCTAGCCAATGACGCCACTCTTCAAAGGCCAATTTGATGGCCAACAACTCTCTATTCCCAACATCATAATTTATTTCGGTGGCCGAGAATTTCTTGGAGAAACATAGAATGTGCCGGCAGATAAGAATATTATGAATAGCCCCTGGCCCTATCTTATATGAAGGATGGCCTTATGCCTATCCCATGCATACTTAAACTCCTTCACTGTATTTGCTGCTACCATTTGTGCAGGAAGGCTATTCCATGCATCCACTTCTCTCTCAGTAAAGTAATACTTCCTGATATTACTTTTAAACCTTTGCCCCTCTAATTTAAAATGATGTCCTCTTGTAGCAGTTTTTCTTCTTTTAAATATTCTCTCCTCTTTTACCTTGTTGATTCCCTTTATGTATTTAAAAATGTCTATCAAATCCCCTCTGTCTTGTCTTTCTTCCAAGCTATACATGTTAAGGTCCTTTAATCTTCCCTGGTAAGTTTTATCCTGCAATCCATGTACTAGTTTAGTAGCTCTTCTCTGAACTCTCTCCAAAGTATCAATATCCTTCTGGAGATATGGTCTCCAGTACTGCACACAATACTCCAAATGAGGTCTCACTAGTGCTCTGTAGAGCGGCATGAGCACCTCCCTCTTTCTACTGGTAATGCCTCTCCCTATACACCCAAGCATTCTGCTAGCATTTCCTGCTGCTCTATGACATTGTCTGCCTACCTTTAAGTCTTCTGAAATAATGACCCCCTAAATCCCTCTCCTCAGATACTGAGGTTAGGACTGTATCACTGATTTTATATTCTGCTCTTTGGTTTTTACGCCCCAGGTGCATTATCTTGCACTTATCAACATTAAATTTTAGTTGCCAGATTTTTGACCATTCATCTAGTTTTCCTAAATCCTTTTCCATTTTGTGTATCCCTCCAGGAACATCAACACTGTTACAAATCTTTGTGTCATCAGCAAAAAGACACACCATCGAGGCCTTCTGCAATTTCGCTGATAAAGATATTAAACAATATGGGTCCCAGAACAGATCCCTGAGGTACCCCACTGGTAACAAGACCTTGGTCTGAATATACTCCATTGACTACAACCCTCTGTTGTCTGTCCTGCAGCCACTGCCTAATCCATTCAACAATATGGGGGTCCAAGCACAAAGACTGCAAATTATTAATAAGCCTTCTATGTGGGACAGTATCAAAAGCCTTACTAAAGTCTAGATAAGCGATGTCTACTGCACCTCTGCCATCTATTATTAAGAGTCACCCAAACAAAAAAATCAATAAGATTAGTTTGACATGATCTCCCTGAAGTAAACCCATGCTGTTTTTCATCTTTCAATCAATGGGATTTTAGATGTTCCACAATCCTCTCCTTAAAGGGCTTCTGTCACCCCACTAAACTCTTATTATTTTTTTGGGGGTGATTGACAGGGCCAGCGGACGCGCTCGTTCTCTGCTGGCTCTGTCTGCATTCAAAATCTGGCGCCGGCGCCGTACCTGTCTTAAGTCGGCGCAGGCGTACTGACGGGAGGACGCTCGCTCAGCCGCTCCTTCCTCAGTGCGCCTGCACCGGGTGTAGATGTGACGTCACCGGCGCAGACGTGTTGAGGATGGAGCGGCCGAGCGAGCGTCCTCCCCTCAGTGCGCCTGCGCCGACTGAAGGCAAGTACGGCGCCGGGGCCAGATTTTGAATGCAAGAAAACAAAACACGTCCCACGGCGCAAATTACCGTCTACCAGTCACCAGGGTCAAGAAGGAATCTTTTAATGCAGCAATACAACGCGTTTCGGGGAATAACTCCCCTTCATCAGGTACAAAAGAGCTGCGCCTGATGAAGGGGAGTGATTCCCCGAAACGCGTTGTATTGCTGATTTAAAAGATTCGGTAATTCGCGCCGTGGGACGTGTTTTGTTTTATTGCACTACTATCTTCTTGGGGGCTCCAGGCTTCTCCTTTTGAAGATCCCTCGTGGTCCCGAGGCTGCAGACCGCCATATCCAGACGTCCAGGCTTGTTTGAAAATACCTACAATAGTGTTGTGCCTATATCCGCACAACCACACAAGGTGAGCCTTGCCAATTCTTTTTGTTCACCATTATACACCCACAGAATTACCCTATGGTGCGCCCATCTGTTTCTCTACAGATTTAAAACCAGCCTGCTACATCAGATTTTGAATGCAGACAGGGCCAGCAGAGAACGAGCGCGTCCGCTGGCCCTGTCAATCAACATGAGGAGGGGGCATCTTTATGAGAGGCGGATGCGGCTGCTACCAGAAAGTAGCCGTCCTACTTGCTGGTAGGCAGGTAATTTGCATATTATAAAAGTATGTTTTTTGCAGTATCTACTGAACCAAAATGATTAATTACATTATGTATGGATAAATCGCAGTATAGGGATTATAAGTACCCCAACAAAAAAAAAAAGAGTTTAGTGGGGTGACAGAAGCTCTTTAAGTATGGTTTCCATTAATTTCCCAACTATTGATGTCAGGCTTACTGTCCTATAGTTGCCCGATTCCTCCCTACTACCTTTCTTGTGAATGGGCACAACATTTGCTAATTTCCAATCTTCTGGGACGACTCCTCTTACCAGTGATTGGTTAAATAAATCTGTTAATGGTTTTTCTAGTTCACCGCTAAGCTCTTTTAATAGCTTTGGGTGTATCCCATCAGGCCCTTGTGACTTATTTGTATTCATTTTTGACAGCTGACTTAGAACCTCTTCCTCTGTAAAGACACATGCATCAAAAGATTCGTCTTCCTCCCTAATCAAGGTAATTTTTCTTCATTTGCCTTTGTAAAAACTGAACAGAAGTATTCATTGAGGCAGTCATTTTCTTCTTCCATATACCTTCCTTCTTTTATTTTTAATTTGTTAATTCATTGTTTTAGTTTCCTTTTTTTATTTATGTATCTGAAGAGTGTCTTATCGCCTAATTTCTCTTCTGCCTGTGATTTAGAAGCTCTTACACTGCGTGCAGAATTATTAGGCAAATTAGTATTTTGACCACATCATCCTCTTTATGCATGTTGTCTTACTCCAAGCTGTATAGGCTCGAAAGCCTACTACCAATTAAGCATATTAGGTGATGTGCATCTCTGTAATGAGAAGGGGTGTGGTCTAATGACATCAACACCCTATATTAGGTGTGCATAATTATTAGGCAACTTCCTTTCCTTTGGCAAAATGGGTCAAAAGAAGGACTTGACAGGCTCAGAAAAGTCAAAAATAGTGAAATATCTTGCAGAGGGATGCAGCACTCTTAAAATTGCAAAGCTTCTGAAGCGTGATCATCGAACAATCAAGCGTTTCATTCAAAATAGTCAACAGGGTCGCAAGAAGCGTGTGGAAAAACCAAGGCGCAAAATAACTGCCCATGAACTGAGAAAAGTCAAGCGTGCAGCTGCCAAGATGCCACTTGCCACCAGTTTGGCCATATTCCAGAGCTGCAACATCACTGGAGTGCCCAAAAGCACAAGGTGTGCAATACTCAGAGACATGGCCAAGGTAAGAAAGGCTGAAAGACGACCACCACTGAACAAGACACACAAGCTGAAACGTCAAGACTGGGCCAAGAAATATCTCAAGACTGATTTTTCTAAGGTTTTATGGACTGATGAAATGAGAGTGAGTCTTGATGGGCCATATGGATGGGCCCGTGGCTGGATTGTTAAAGGGCAGAGAGCTCCAGTCCGACTCAGACGCCAGCAAGGTGGAGGTGGAGTACTGGTTTGGGCTGGTATCATCAAAGATGAGCTTGTGGGGCCTTTTCGGGTTGAGGATGGAGTCAAGCTCAACTCCCAGTCCTACTGCCAGTTTCTGGAAGACACTTTCTTCAAGCAGTGGTACAGGAAGAAGTCTGCATCCTTCAAGAAAAACATGATTTTCATGCAGGACAATGCTCCATCACACGCGTCCAAGTACTCCACAGCGTGGCTGGCAAGAAAGGGTATAAAAGAAGAAAATCTAATGACATGGCCTCCTTGTTCACCTGATCTGAACCCCATTGAGAACCTGTGGTCCATCATCAAATGTGAGATTTACAAGGAGGGAAAACAGTACACCTCTCTGAACAGTGTCTGGGAGGCTGTGGTTGCTGCTGCACGCAATGTTGATGGTGAACAGATCAAAACACTGACAGAATCCATGGATGGCAGGCTTTTGAGTGTCCTTGCAAAGAAAGGTGGCTATATTGGTCACTGATTTGTTTTTGTTTTGTTTTTGAATGTCAGAAATGTATATTTGTGAATGTTGAGATGTTATATTGGTTTCACTGGTAAAAATAAATAATTGAAATGGGTATATATTTGTTTTTTGTTAAGTTGCCTAATAATTATGCACAGTAATAGTCACCTGCACACACAGATATCCCCCTAAAATAGCTAAAACTAAAAACAAATTAAAAACTACTTCCAAAAATATTCAGCTTTGATATTAATGAGTTTTTTGGGTTCATTGAGAACATGGTTGTTGTTCAATAATAAAATTAATCCTCAAAAATACAACTTGCCTAATAATTCTGCACTCCCTGTATAACTTGCTTGGACTCCCTCTGCCTAATCTTATAAATTTGCCTGTTATCCTTGTTTTTTTTTTTGTTTTGTTTTTTTATAATTTCTAAATGCTATCTTTTTATTTTTAATGATTTGGGCCACTTCTGCTGAGTACCACAGTGGTCTCTTCCTTTTTTTGCTTTTACTGACAAGCCTAATGCAATTATCTGTTGCCTTCATTAGTGCCACTTTTAAGTAGTCCCATTTCTCCTGGACTCCATTGAAACTGTTCCAATCTGATAGGGACTCGTATACCACTAATCTAATTTTAGAAAAGTCAGTTTTTCTAAAATCTAAAACTTTTGTTTTTGTGTGGTGTGACTCATTCACTGTACTTATAGTAAACAACACTGACTGGTGATCACTAGATCCCAAGCTTATCCCTACAGTGATATCAGATACCAAATTCCCATTTGTGAATACTAAATCTAAAATTGCCTCCTTCCGGGTTGGCTCCTCAACTACTTGCTGTAGAGATAATCCCAGTAGGGAATTTAGAATATCTGTACTCCTGGCACAACTAGCTATTTTGGTTTTCCAGTTTACATCAGGACGATTAAAGTCTCCCATAATGATAACTTCCCCTTTCAATGTCATTTTAGCTATTTCCTCAACTAGTAAATCATCTAATTCTTTGACTTGGCTAGGTGGCTTATATATCACACCTACACGAGTTACCTTATGATAAGCTGCAACGTAACCCAAACTGACTCTAAATTGGTCTCGCTAACTTGTATTAGATTAGATTTTATGCTATCTTTCACATACAGGGCCACCCCTCCCCCTTTCTTGCCTTCTCTGTCTTTCCTATATAGAGAGAACCCTGGTATTGTTATATCCCAGTCATTACTCCCATTGAACCATGTCTCAGTAACAGCCACTAAATCTATATTCTCAGATGCCATTATAGACTCAAGTTCATTGATCTTATTCCCTAAACTGTGAGAATTTGTAGACAATAATCTGAGCTTGTCATTTCTTAACCTATGTGCTACTGGCATCTTCTGGCATTGTTCAGGGGGGCAGTCGGACTGCTGAATTATCACTCTTTTGCCCCCCTTTTCTAGTTTAAATGCTCCTTAGCAAATACTTTGAACTGTTCACTGAGCACATTCGTTCCCTTGAGAGAAAGATGCAAAGCATCTTTCTTGTACAGTTCTTTTCCTTTCCATCGAGAGCTAACATCAGACACAAAGCCAAACCCTTGGTTCAGACACCATTCACCAAGCCATACATTGGATTCCTAAATGCACATCTTCGTGTCATGCTGAAGGTTATGCACAGGCAAGACTGCAAAGAATGAAACAGTCGATGCAACCTCCCGTATATCATTACCAAATGTGTGAAAAGCTTCCTTCACCTTTGAAACCTCATTGCAAGCCAGATAATTTATCCCAAGATGGACAATAACATCCACCTCCCTTTCCTACTTTGCTTGCCTAACAATATTAAGGATACGCCGTCTGTCCCTGCTAGCAGTAGCACCAGGGAGACATCTCACAAAACCATTTTCCTCAAACTTCACACCTCTTATGATAGAATCGCCCACCAACAGTTGCTTATTATCAGTCCTCACCTTATCCTTTTTGTCTTTGGCTGCAGTCTTGCATACTTTAGGCATTGGAGATGATTGTTCCTCACCCACTGTGCCTAAGACATCCTCCATGTTGCTCTTGCGCTCTGAAAGTGCTGCAAATGAATTATGGAGAGCCACAGACTGTGGGACATGTCTTCTATCATCAACTCTAAGTCTACCAGAACCTGCAGTAACTCATCTTCCATTTCTAGGGGCCTCTGTGGCAGTGGCATTGCAACGTCCCCAGCCTGAGTTTGTTTAACAGTTAATTTACAAATCTCAGAATTCAAAAATGCTATTTCCTGCTGCATTATGGAGAACTGTCTACAGATCAGACAGCTTCCAAACCTCCGAAGAGTGGAACCTGAAATAAAAACACAACAATTCCTGCACAGAACCAGGTCTGCCATTGTAAAGAGGGGAAAGATTTTAAACAAACAAATCTTACTTTTTTAGATTGTATCCACCTCCAGATTACCTCCTGAGTATCTCAAATGCACTTAGTAATGCTGCACTTGAGAATGCTGCAAGCTATAATTAGGCAAGCTAATACTATGTTGCTATACATACACACACTCCCACAAAAGCTCCTCCCCTAACAACAAATTTAACATCTTAATCACCCTATGCTCATTTGCAATCAGACAATAGCAGAAACCTGTCTAACAAATTCCTTACCTGTTTTGAAGCACAGTGTCTGAGTAGCCACCAAAAACATAGCTGAAGTTCTGCTACAGTGGAAAAGCTCTAAGTTAGTCTCCTGAATATCTCAAATGCACTTAGTAATGCTGCACACATGAGAATGCTGCAAGCACACGGGCACCATTTGCTAGGAGAGGGACCCTGCAACAAGACTGCTCCGACTCCTACTTCTGATGCGTCAACCTCCACAATGAAGGGTTGAGACACATCAGGTTGCATCAGAATGGGAGCAGAAGCAAAACATTTCCTAACAGCAAGAGAAGACAGAGAAGTCAGTGCCCTTCCTAGTCATATCTGTCAAAGGTTTGACAATGGTGGAATAATTTAGGATTAATTTTCTGTAGTAATTAGTAAATCCTAAAAACCGCATCAGGGCTTTCTGATTCTCTGGCCGGTCCCATTACAGTACCACACGGACCTTTTCGGGATCCATACGAAAACCGGAGGCAGAAAGGAAATACCCCAAAAACAGCAGCTCCTGAACAGCAAACACACATTTTTTGAACTTAGCATACAATTTATTCTCCCGAAGGATCAATAACACTTGTCTCAAATGATCCTGATGAGCCTTCATATCGGGTAAGTAAATTAGAATGTCATTGAAGTAAATTACAACGAACCTCCCCACCAAATTGTTGGTGAGCTCCCCAGCAACTCTGACAGATCTCCTCAGAACACCCACAGGACAGGGCGTGACCCTAGGTCAGTACCTTGGCCTAATGTTTGCTCGAATACCTTCAGTCTAGCTAAGGTACTGTAGCTGCTTCTTCCCTTTCTGTTTGGAGAATCTTTAGTTTGGCTTCTGTCTCTGCCTCCATTTGCGCCATTTCTGCTTTCTTCTTTGCCATTTCTGCATCCTTCTTTGCGTTCTCAGCCTTCATTTCTACTTTCTTCTTTGCTATTTCTGCCTCCTTCTTTGATTTCTCAGCCTCCATTTCTGCTCTCTTCTTTGCATTCTCAGCCTCCATTTATGCTCTCTTCTTTGCGATCTCAGCCCTCTTTTTCTGCTCTCTTCTTTGCGATTTCAGCCTCCTTCTTAGCAAAAGAACTTCTAACACTAGCTTCCTCTGATTCGGCCCGGATCTCTATAATCTTGTCATGTAATGTTGACCTTCCGGAATCAGAGGTTTTGGAAAATGAAAGCGTATATTTGGTTGAAGTTAATCAATGGGATCTCACCTCCTGCAAGTGTGCGATGCTGAGTTCTTCCTTGCTCTTAGTGTCTTGAACTAAGGCATCCTTTTCTTGGAGGAGATTCTTTCTCTCTCTCAACTCTTCTGAAGCATCATCAAAATCGGAATCGTTCAGAAAGATGATGTACTTTGCAGCCAGTCGCTGATAACGAACATATGCGTTAGTTAAACGGTTCAACACTATGGTTAACTTTGGTGCATCATTCGTATAGCGTGAAAGAGCTGCTATATAGTGTTCAGTTCTTTGCCATAAGTCATTTAAATTGTCACTGAACTCTTCTTTGGTTGCCTCAAATTTCTCTCTAATCTTTTGTGTTGGTTTGACATGTTTAAATCGTACAGTTTGTTCTTCAGTGAACATGGACTCTGCTTCCTGAATATCTGAGTTTATGGGAGCAGGGTGAGTTTCAGTATGTTCAGTGACCGAGAAATCCACTGAACCTCTTGTGGACATGTTATTCCTGTTTAAGTGGTACTGTTTCTTTAAGAAAGGATTTTGGATTACTCACTGTGTGTCACGACTGCTATCCCAGCAGCAGTCGTGTCGCACCAGACGGAGGGGAAGGGGGACCCTTATCTACAGATGGGAATAGAATGGCCACCCCTGACTAACCCTAAGCTGGCACCTGTCTGCCCTGATACCCTAGACGGGGTGTGAACCCGTGCGGCGAGCTGGAAGCCTAAACCCTCAGTCACCATAATAAGCCTAGAGTGGGGAAAGGCCGATGGGAGCACTAGTCACCATCACTCATGTCTAGGAGAACAGCAGGGGAAGACAGCAACAAACAAACTATAGCAGAGATAGACTTATCCAGTCACGAGCAGAGAAGGCGATCCCAATCACGACAGTCCACGCCGGACAAGAGGCTCCACAGCAACACCATCAAACGATCTCCTTCAATGGTCAGAATAGAACTGGAAGTAAGGACTATATCTGGCAATGACTGCAAGTGAAACTGAAACTAATATAGTAGCTGGGAGTGGCAGACAGGACTCACCTGAGAAGGATGCCTACAAACTCCCAGTCAGGACAAAAAGGTTCACAAGGCAAAACCCAGATGACATACCCTGAACCACGGAGCAAACTCACAAGCTATCGCGAGTAGCAAGTCGCTGCGACCTTCTCCTCCCAGACCTGTCTGGATCAGTCACAGTCGTGACACTGTGCTTATGAAGCCACGTGCATGTAAGATGGCGGACAGCTCTAAGCTTGCTTGCAGACTGCATGTAGACATGCAAAGGCTGTAGATTTAGGCTTCGTTTTGACTATTCTGCCACAGATGTACGTTAGAGAAGTCTCTCACTGGTTGTGAGTGGTAATCTCTGTACAAGCAATGGTAGACAGCTGAACTCACTAATATCCCTAGGTCATGGTACCAGTTGTATGTGAAGATCCAGTGATGAGGATACAATGTAGATAATTTGGTAATTTATTGAGTTTACCTTGAGCAAAGACATATAGGGGACATTAGCGGATATTAGAGGTCAAAAGGAAATGCTCTCACCAGCTCTGAGTCTGCTGCAGAAAAGAAAGACACAGGAAGAGCACAACAGGATATGATGTCACCAAAAGGGAGGGGTAGACAGAGAACAAAGGCAATGGGATTTACAAAATGCATTCAGAAACCTATAACAAGAATGACCACAGTGTGGCAGCATTATAAAACATGGCAATGATATGATAACACAAATACAGCAATTCATCTTAAATGGAAGATATAAATGCTGGGACAGCACACCCTTTTTTTCTGGCAGATTTATATTGAACCATAAAGAACAATCTTTGCATGAATGAGGCATATGGGTGTACATATGGATGTATGGTAGGGCCGCATAGACTTCAATGGAAGTGTGTAAATCTCAGAGATTTTATGGAGTCGTGACACCATAGTGTGCTTGATTCTACATTATTCATGGACATAGGGAAATAATATGTTTCTTATCTTTGCTATACACTGCAATTCTCTTTCCTAGTGTCATTATATCTGGATATAATACATTTTCCATTAAAAAACATCACCAAATACTTTTTTCTCCCCCTCATATTCACACACAAATGATTGTGAACAGCACCAAGTTATCCAGCATTGGTAGCATCTACGTGGTACATTTACTGACGTACGGTATACAAATGTAGCATAATGATAGCTCTGCAGAGTTCTTGCCCGTGAATATGCTATGCACTCTGAGAGTCCCAGGCCTGATGCAGCCTACAAACAGGAAATAAACGATAAGCCATGACCATTACCACTGAAGTGGAATGAGCCGAAGCCTTTGTTTGCAGTGAGAATAATAATCTGCTCATGGTAGAGCCGAGCCATCTTGTAAGGATGAAATGCCCTATGAATCAATGGCTCTTGGCCAGTCGATGGCTGAAGGTTTGAATGCACCAATTCATTGCAGTGTTGCAGGTTTGCTTTCAGGACAGGTGCTGAATATGTGTAAGAGGAGAAGGTGAGTTTTTCTCTGTCTGCTTGAACTTAATGGTCTGTGCAAAACCAGATGGTCCTCACAGCAAAGCATACAGCACTGCAGGGGCATCACATGTCTCCGTACTGCTGGAGACATACACAACCTCTGGGTCTCCAGCTGTGTCTTAGGTACAGAATTGGGATGTATCACTAATAAGTTTGGCTGAGCATGATGGAGGTTATGGTGAAAAATTATACTCGATGGAGTAATTCTCCCATTACCTTTGAATATTTTACCAGTTTTTCATACTGTAACTTATGCATATAAAATATATTTATGCACCAGTTTGGCATTGTCTTAAACAGGTTTTCCAGAACAACATACATTTTTGGTAGCAGGAGTCTAGGGAGCTTAAAGGGATTTCCAGAATTTTACTAATGATGGCCTTTCCGCAGAATAGGCCATCAAAAACTGTCAGTGCTCAGGTTCCATGCACACCCTCTAATCAACTGTTCTGCAGTATTTACAGCATCGAAACCACTGTATAGTATGGAGATGGTTGCTGCTGCGCTGATCCCATTGAAGTGAATGATACACAATGAACAGATTCTAGAGAATTTTTATATATATATTATTTTTTTAATATATTTTTTAATACATTTTTAACTTTTTTTTTACATTTTTTAAGTCACCCTAGGTAACTATAGCATGCAATCATTAAATTGAACCTTGTATTCTGTAATGAATATCTATCACAGAATATTCCAATGCAGTGCTGCCACCTGCAGGCCTGTATATACTAGTACTCGACCTGGAAGCCTTGTACAATCTCAGGTCTATTTCTAATATGTGACGCCTTCCCTGATCTGAGCCAGGTGAAAGGGGCCTGGGTTGGGAAGTGTGTGGCTTCTGGTTTTAGCACTCCTAGATGCTGTGGTCACATTTGACCATGGCATCTGCAGGGTTTAATGGTTTGACCTGTGTTATCACCAATCACAAATATTAGCCCTGGGCCTCTGCTGTGTAAAAGGGCAGAAACCTGGCGGTTACGGTGCCCACTGCAATCGCAAGTGGGTGGTGGGCGCCATCTTTAAAGATTGGACTACAGAACAGGTCCAGAAAGATCTAAAGGGACACTTCTATTACATTATTTTCACATATAACAACCCACTATTTTATGGAATTGTTTTTATTTAAAAAAAGGGTAGATGCTTTCCTGGATATAATTCCCTCCATGTATTCAAACTTTTGCAGCGAGCGGGCCGCAGGGGCAATATGTGAGTGCAGCGGGCCGATGGGTGTAGTAGTTGCTTACTCACAGTTTGGTAGAGCTCCCTGGGCCGGCGTGCAGTGAATGGAAAGACAGCACCAGTTCCTTCAGGGCAGATTCTGTTGTCCAGGGAGTCCTGCCAGATGGTCTTTGAGGTGCCCTTGGTGGAATGAGTTTTTAAGTGCAGTGGAGGCAGGGTCCCTGGTGTTCGTGACACCAGCACCATAAGGTGCAAATAGGTGATAAGTCCCAGTACTGAAGCTGATCCAAAGGTCATCAATGTGCACAAAAGTCATTTACACAAGGCAGCTTCTTCAGTGGCTCAGGTTAGTTCCAAAAAGTTGCATAAAGGGTAGTTTTCCTCTATAACAATCAATCCATTATTTCCCCAGGCTGGAGGGATGTACTATATCTGCTGTACTGTATAGTCATATACTTCTGTATCCTCTCTAGGAATACTATCTCCTTACAGGTGGCCTTTCTGTCTTTGGTTATGGTGGGCAGCCGATAGCTTAGAATCTCTCCACCAGATTCAGAGGAGGCTAAAGCTTGTTAAAAGACAATTACCTTCCTTTGCCAATATTCTCACCCCCTCTATTTGTTGCCTGGATCTTCTGTAATCTTTCCCTTCTATGGGCTGGTACATGGAACTACCTCTGGAGTTTTGATAACTATCCAAACTGGCTGCTGAGGTGCAGCTTTTTCCTCAGACATCACACTGTCCTCCTTCTTCTCTTCTCTCAGAGAGCAGGGCAAAGTCATCTCTAACAAACCTCCCCCTCCCTATGCAACTTTATGGGAACTCAGGCACAAGCACATTTTCATGAACCACAATCACAATATTAAGCAGTGTGTTTCAGGACACTCCACTTTCTCTTTGTTTGGATTTTTAACAATCTTGATTAGCTTTTTCAGCCATACTATGAGTGTTACCAGATGGAGCCTCCCTGTAGTGACTCAATTTGAGCATCACACTTTACAATGATGGGTACAATACTATTTTTAGGCATCTTTATCTAGGCCTATCAACAGAACAATAGATCTGTCATACTGTTATCACACAATTATTACCTATTTTGTATTTAATTTTTTATGGAAAAAATGCTGAAATGAAAAAGAAAAACAGCCAAAAATGTAAAATAAATGTTTTGTATGAATATTGAGCTTAAAAAAAAATACCACTTTCTGACAGAACAGTTGAATGTACCAGAAAACTTCTGATGGACAACTAGATTCTTATTAAATTGAACTACAAAAGGTACCTCTTTGAGATGACAATCCAAAAAGAAAGAAGAAACAGACTTTTGAAGAGGTTTCCAGGTGCCAGTATATAGTGATGCACGAAGTGGACTTCAATCCTAATTTCAGGATAAATTCGATTTGCTGTGAATCCGAATTTCCCTGTGCTTTGATTTAACCTGAAATAGTGTAAAAACAAAAAAAAAAATACTTACCTGCCCAATTTGTTTGCGACGGCCAGCCACCGCCATCTTGATTAAAGAGTTTGGATGAAATCTTGCGTGTGGAGACATATGACGTCACCACGCCGGCTAGCAGGTTGACGTCATCTCGGGCTGGGTGAGGGTTTGTGCCAGATCTTCAAGCAAGATGATCGCAAGCAAATGGAGCAGGTTTATTTTTTTATTTTTTTATTTTACACTGTATTATTCCTATGAGATGCCATGATCAACTATGAACATGGCATCTGAGGGGAACAATGACGGGGAGCGGTGCAATCGCCGCTACCTGTCATTGCACCCAATACTTACAAAGAAATGCACTTTGTGGCAAAGTAATTCGTCATGAAGCCGATTATTTTTTTTTTTATTCGGAGAAGCAGATAATCAAACATTACAAAACTTATCGCCTATCTCTACCAGTATACCAGCCTGAGCTGTATAGATATATCCAGCATATATATGTCACTTGGGCAACGTTTTCAAATGCTTTGTTTTCAGATGCTATTTGTTATACATGTCATGAAAAGAAAACAGAGGTCTGATAAAATATATTGGGCAATACTTTTTCCTGATATACAACCTGATGACTGGAACATGCATAATCACTGAAGAAATACAACAAGACTGAAGTTCACATTTGACAAGACAATATTGTGACAATGAATTAGAAACTTGCAGTTTCCTATGAGTTATGAGCATTCAGCTGCCAAATTTTAAAAGTATGTGGTTGATTCTCATTTATTATATGTCTCATTTATTCAGAACGGATTCCACTCAGCTTTATATATTCTGCTTTTCTAATCTGAAGAAGTTTTAAATAAATCAAACATTAACATTTTTATAATTGTTCTGAAATACAGCATTCAAGCCTCCTTCCAGACTGATTTTTAGCTGTAGTTCTCTTATATAATCTATTATTTTTTCTTTTATTCAGACTCCTCCAACTTGATTAAAAATGTTAATTGATCCATGCTAAGGGTACATTTACACTATAATGACAAACGATTGTATGGCGGCAAGTATTCCCTCTAAGCTGTGCACTATGGGTCACTTTCTAACTAAAATCCATTGGCCAGTAATACCTATTTTTCATATTGTCTAACCTATATTCATGATCACTAAAACTCCAGTTATATTCTTCCACTAAAAATAAGAACTTGTGGATTAAAGGGCGTATCCCATGACTAATGTAAAAAATGAAAATCGGGCAACATCTACTACATGGAAATCTCGAGATGAGCAGATTTTTCAAAAATTTGATTTGCTGGTTTGCTGAATTTTTATGGAAAAATTTGGTTTGATCCAAATATATTTTCGGCAAATTTAGTTTAAAACCTGCTATTTCCCGGCTGCAGAGGATCTTTATAGTGGTGTAGAACACTGTGCCATGCAGTAACACGCAGGGAGTCTGCTTTGGTATTGAAATAATACTGTGAGTCCGTATGAGACACAGATGACAGGCGTCGCTCTTAGAATCACTGCACACTTCACTTATTAGTGCAGTCACGGGGCCAAAACTGACCAAATAACTCAAGTATGAACTCTACAGGTCGATGTTAGCGTCAAGAAGAAGTTCAGTCCTTTTACACCGTTGCCAGCTGATTCCACATAGATGTCTACAGAACCTTTTATATTAAACGCTAGAGTTGAGCGAACCCGAACTGCAAAGTTCGGGTTCGTATCGAACTTTAGGATTTTTGGACCCCGAACCCGAACATTTCAGTAAAAGTTCGGGTTCGGTGTTCGGCGATTTCTTGGCGCTTTTTGAAAGGCTGCAGAGCAGCCAATCAACAAGCATTTAACTGTGTGCCATTAGAAGCCATCACAGCAATGCCTACTAATGGCATGGCTGTGATTGGCCAGAGCAGATTGTGACCCAGCCTCTATATAAGCTGGAGTCATGTAGCGCTGCACGTCACTCTGCTGTTACTAGTGTAGGGAGAGGATGATGCTGCTGCTGGTACTTTCAGGGAGAGAATAGGACACAATCTGTGTTCAGAACTCCAATTTAACTCAGCTATTTACATAGATTTAGTTGTGTGGGTGCAGTGCACAATCTTTTTACCCTGCCCTGAGCCCAGTGACAGAGAAAAATAATTTTTATCCGTCTGTTAGCTAGGTGGGCAGCGGCGGCCATTTTATGCAAGCTCAGTGCACCAGCACTGCATATGTGCTTTTGTGACATTCAAATCCAAGCTTGAAATACTGCAATAATAATCTGGTTTTTAAAAAACACCCTTTTTTGGCAATATCCTACATCTGGTGCCTTTGCAGCATTAGTCAGTGTGCAATTTTAGCTAGAAATTCAGCTACAATAATTTTCAGGGTTTTAAAAAACACACTTTTTGGGCAAAATACTAGATTTTAGAGCCCTTGCTGCATCTGCACGTGTGAAATTCAAGCGTTATATACTGCTGTTTTTTGGAAAAAATACTTAATATTGCAGCCTTTGCTGCATCTGTGATTGTTAAAAAAACAAGTTTGAAATACTTTGAAAAATCACCCATTTTTGGCAATAACCTTCATATTGGGCCTCTGCCGCATTAGTCAGTGTGCAATTTAAGCTAGAAATACAGCTATAATTTCCTGGGTTTTAAAAAAAACACCCTTTTTGAGCAAAATTCACAATTTTACAGCCCTTGCTGCATCTGCACGTGTGAAATTCAAGCGTTATATACTGCTGTCATATTCTGTTATTCAAAAAACACCCATTTTGGGCAAAATGCTTAATATTGCAGCCTTTGCTGCATATGTCATTGTGAGATACATCCTTTACATCCTGTTGTTCTATTCTGCTATAAAAAAAAAGACCCATTTTGGTAAAAAATCTTAAATTGCGGCCTAGTCTACATCTGTACTTGTGAGATACACCCTTTAGATACTGTGGTTCTATTCAGCTTTTTAAAAAAACACCCATTTTGGCCAAAAAACGTAATTTTGCAGCCTTTGCTGGATATGTCATTGTGAGATACACCCTTTAGATAGTGTTGTTCTATTCTGCTATTAAAAAAACACCCATTTAGGGCAAGAAACTAAATTTTTCAGCCTTTGCTGCATCTGCACGTGTGAGAATTCAAGCGCTATATACTGCTGTTATATTCTGTTAGCAAAAAAAACACCCTTTTTGGGTAAAATACTTAATATTGCAGACTTTGCTGCATATGTCATTGTGAGATACACACTTTACATACTGTTGTTCTATTCTGCTATTAAAAAACACCAATTCTGGGCAAAAATCTTAAATCGCGGCCTAGTCTACATCTGTACGTGTGAGATACACCATTTAGATACTGTGGTTCTATTCTGCTTTTTTTTTTAAAAACACCCATTTTGGTCAAAAATCTTAAATTGCGGCCTAGTCTACATCTGTACTTGTGAGATACACCCTTTAGATACTGTGGTTCTATTCTGCTATTAGAAAAATACCCATTTTGGGCAAAAAACTTATTTTTGCAGCATTTGCTGCATATGTCATTGTGAGATACCCCCTTTACATACTGTTGTTCTATTCTGCTATTAAAAAAAAAAAAACATTTTTGGCAAAAATCTTAAATTGCGGCCTAGTCTACATCTGTACGTGTGAGATACACCCTTTAGTTACTGTGGTTCTATTCTGCTATTAAAAAAACACCCATTTAGGGAATTTGAGAAATATGAGGAGAGCGTCAAATAAGGGACGTGGCCCCGGTCGTGGTGCTGCTGGTGGAGCTCCTGTTGCAGGGAGAGGACGTGGTCGATCTGTGCCAACTACACGCACAAGTGAAACCCCTTCCTCAGGTGCGATTAGGCGACACAACCTGCAGCGGTATTTGGTCGGGCCTAATGCAGCACTATGGATTGTGAGGCCAGAACAAGTACAGGCGATAGTAAACTGGGTTATTGACAGTGCCTCCATTTCCTTCACATTGTCTCCCACTCAGTCTCCTGCTGAAAGATCAAAGTTGGCACCTGCAGCCGATGTCCATCAGTCTATCACCTCACCCCCTTGCAAATCAGCCAAGCAGTCTGAGCCCCAAGTCATGCAGCAGTCTCTTCTGCTTTTTGATGACTCTGTTAGCAGGGTTTCCCAGGGCCATCCACCTAGCCCTGCCCCAGAAGTGGAAGAGATTGAGTGCACCGATGCCAAACCACTTATGTTTCAAGATGAGTACATGGGAGGACCATCGCAGCATGTCTCGGATGATGACGAAAAACAGGTGCAAACTTCTGTGGCTTTCTGCAGTGTGCAGACCGACAAGGAGGGCAGGGGTGAAGACTGGGTGGAAGATGATGTGGAGGATGATGAGGTCCTCGACCCCACATGGAATCAAGGTCATGCGAGTGACCGATGTAGTTCGGAAGAAGAGGCGGTGGTCGCACAGAGTCACCAGCACAGCAGAAGAGGGAGCAGGGTGCAAAAGCGGAGCGGCCGTCCCCTAGACAGTACGCCTGCTACTGCCCACCGCAACAAGGGACCGAGCACACCAAAGCCCGATCCAAGGAGTTCCCTGTCGTGGCAGTTCTTCAGACAATGTGCTGACGACAAGACACAAGTGATTTGCACGCTGTGCAATCAGAGCCTGAAGCGAGGCATAAACGTTCTCAACCTGAGCACAGCCTGCATGACCAGGCATCTAAGTGCAAAGCACGAGCTGCAATGGAGTAGACATCTCAAAAACCAAGAAAGGTCTCTGGCTCCTCCTGCTTCCTCTTGTGCTGTAGTCTCGGCCTCTTCATCCACCTCTGGAGTGACAGTGCCACCTGCCACCCTGAAAACAGAGGATCTGCCAGCAACACCACCATCTGGGTGACCAAGCATCTCCACAATGTCCCACGGAAGCGTTGAGCTCTCCATCTCCCAAACACTGGAGCGGAAGAGGAAGTACCCCCCTACCCACCCGCGATCCCTGGCCCTGAATGCCAGCATTTCAAAATTACTGTCCTTTAAAATGCTGTCATTCCATCTGGTGGAGACGTAGAGTTTTAAAAGCCTTATGCCGGTGGCTGTCCAACAGTATGTCGTGCTCAGCCGCCACTATTTTTCTAGGCGTGCCCTCCCTTCCCTGCACAATCAAGTGGAGGACAAAATCAGGTGAGCACTGCGCAATGCAATCTGTGGCAAGGTGCAACTCACTACGGATACGTGGACCAGTAAGCACGGTCAGGGACGTTATATCTCCATAACAACACACTGGGTAAATGCAGTGGCGGCTGGGCCTGAGGCGGATAGCAGTTTGCCGCATGTCCTTCCACCACTGAGGTTTGCAGAGCGCTTCAGTTTGCCTGCTGTTGCTTCCTCCTCCTACTTCGCTTCCTCATCCTCTACCGGCTCCTCATCCGGTCAGCGTAACACCTTCACCACCAACTTCAGCACTGCCAGGGGTAAACGACAGCAGGCAGTTTTAAAACGGACAAACCCCACACCGTGCAGGAGCTGTGGATGGGCCTTGAACAACAGACCGATAAGTGGTTGGTGCCAGTAAGCCTCAAGCCCAGCCTGGTGGTGTGCAATAATGGGTGAAATCTCGTAGCAGCTCTGGGACTAGCCACTTTGACGCACATTGCTTGCCTGGCGCTGAATTTGGTGGTGCAGAGATTCCTTAAAAATTACCCCGATATGTCAGAGCTGCTGCATAAAGTGCGGGCCGTCTGTGCGCTCTTTCGGCGTTCTCATCCTGCTGCTGCTCGCCTATCAGCACTGCAGCGTAACTTTGACCTTCCCGCTCACCACCTCATATGCGACATGCCCACAAGGTTGAACTCCAGCTTGCACATGCTGGCCAGACTGTGCGAGCATCAGCAGGCGATAGTGGAGTTTCAGCTGCAGCACGCACGGGTTAGTCACTCTGCGGAACAGCACCACATCACCACCAATGACTGGGCCTCCATGCGAGATCTGTGTTCCTTGTTGCGCTGTTTGGAGTACTCCACCAACATGGCCAGTGCTGATAACACCATTCTCAGCGTTACTATCCTTCTTCTATGCCTCCTTGAAAAAACGCTGCTGCGATGATGGAAGAGGATGTGGCACAGGAGGAGGAGGAGGAAGAGGGATCATTTCATAGGGTTTCCGGACAGTCATTCACAAGTGGCTCCGAGGGTGGATTCCTGCACCCACAAACCCAAGGTGCACAATTGTTCAGCCAGGGCAGAGTTCTGGAGGATGACGAGGTGGAGGATGAGGAGATGGAGGAGGAGATAGAGGAGGAGGAACCATGTTCACAGCAGGGTGACACCCAGACCAGCTCATGGCCATCACTGATGCGTGGCTGGGGGGATACAGAGGACACAGATGATACACTTCCCACAGAGGACAGCTTTTAATTGCCTCTAGGCAGCCTGGCACACATGAGCGATTACATGCTGCAGTGTCTCCGCAATGACCGCAGAGTTGCCCACATTCTAATTTGTGCTGATTACTGGGTGGATACACTGCTGGATCCCCGTTACAAGGACAATGTACCGTACTTAATTCCCTCACTGGAGCGTGATCGTAAGATGCGCAAGTACAAGCGCACGCTGGTAGACGCACTGCTGGTGGCATTCCCGCCTGAGAGATGTCTCCCTGGTGCTACCGCTAGCAGGGATAGACGACGGATCCTAAATATAGTTAGGCAAGCAAAGCAGGAAAGGGAAGTGGATGTTATTCTCCATCTTGGGGCAAACGATCTGGCTTGCAATGAGGTTTCAAAGGTGAAAGAAGCTTTTCATACACTTGGAAAGGATATACGGGAGGTTGCATCAACTGTTTCATTCTCTGCAGTTTTGCCTGTGCATAACCTTCAGCATGACAGGAAGATGCGCATTAAGGAATTCAATGTATGGCTTGGTGAATGGTGTCTGAACCAAGGGTTTGGCTTTGTGTCTCATGATAGCTCTTGTTGGAATGGAAAAGAACTGTACAAGAAAGATGGTTTGCATCTTTCTCTCAAGGGAACGAATGTCCTCGGTGAACAGTTCCAAGTATTTGCTAAGAAGCATTTAAACTAGGAAAGGGGGGCAAAAGAGTGATAATCCAGCAGTCTGACTGCCCCCCGGAACAATGCCAGAAGAGGCCAGTAGCACAAAGGTTAAGAAATGACAAGCTCAGAGTCTTGTCTACAAATGCTCGCAGTCTAGGGAATAAGATCAATGAGCTTGAGGCTATAATGGCATCTGAGAATATAGATGTGAAAGATAGCATAAAATCGAATTTGATACAAGTTAGCGAGAACAATTTAGAGTCAGTTTGGGTTACCTTGCAGCTTGATAATCATAAGGTAACTCGTGTAGGTGTTATATATAGACCACCTACCCAAGTCAAAGAATTAGATGATCTACTAGTTGAGGAAATAGCTAAAATGACATTGAAGGGGGAAGTTATCATTATGGGAGACTTCAATCTTCCAGATGTAAACTGGAAAACCAAAATAGCTAGTTCTGCCAAGAGTACAGATATTCTAAATTCCCTACTGGGATTATCTCTACAGCAAGTAGTGGAGGAGCCAACCCGGAAGGAGGCCATTTTAGATTTAGTATTCACAAATGGGAATTTGGTATCTGATATTACTGTAGGGGAATGCTTGGGATCTAGTGATCACCAGTCAGTGTGGTTTACTATAAGTACAGTGACTGAGTCACACCACACAAAAACAAAAGTTTTAGATTTTAGAAAAACTGACTTTTCTAAAATTAGATTAGTGGTATACGAGTCCCTATCAGACTGGAACAGTTTCATTGGAGTCCAGGAGAAATGGGACTACTTAAAAGTGGCACTATTGAAGGCAACAGAAGATTGCATTAGGCTTGTCAGTAAAAGCAAAAAAAGGAAGAGACCACTGTGGTACTCAGCAGAAGTGGCCAAAATCATTAAAAACAAAAAGATAGCATTTAGGAATTATAAAAAAAAAAAAAAAACGAGGATGACAGACAAATTTATAAGATTAGGCAGAGAGAGACCAAACAAGTTATAAGAGCTTCTAAAGCACAGGCAGAAGAGAAATTAGCTCAGTCAGGGAAAAAAGGCGATAAGGCATTCTTCAGATACATAAATGAAAAAAGGAAACTAAAACAAGGAATTACCAAATTAAAAACTAAAGAAGGAAGGTATATGGAAGAAGATAAAGAACTAGCTGACTGCCTCAATGAATACTTCTGTTCAGTTTTTACAAAGGAAAATGAAGGCGAAGGACCTCAGTTGGGAAAGAAGACTAATGAATCTTTTGACGCATGTGTCTTTACAGAGGAAGAGGTTCTAAGTCAACTGTCTAAAATTAATACAAATAAGTCACAGGGGCCTGATGGGATACACCCAAAGCTATTAAAAGAGCTCAGCGGTGAACTAGCAAAACCATTAACAGATTTATTTAACCAATCACTGGCAACAGGAGTCGTCCCAGAAGATTGGAAATTAGCAAATGTTGTGCCCATTCACAAGAAAGGTAGTAGGGAGGAATCGGGCAACTATAGGCCAGTAAGCCTGACATCAATAGTGGGGAAATTAATGGAAACCATACTTAAGGAGAGGATTGTGGAACATCTAAAATTCCATGGATTGAAAGATGAAAAACAGCATGGGTTTACTTCAGGGAGATCATGTCAAACTAATCTTATTGATTTTTTTGATTGGGTGACTAAAATAATAGATGGAGGAGGTGCAGTAGACATCGCTTATCTAGACTTTAGTAAGGCTTTTGATACTGTCCCACATAGAAGGCTTATCAATAAAGTGCAGTCATTGGGCTTGGACTCCCATATTGTTGAATGGATTAGGCAGTGGCTGAGGGACAGGCAACAGAGGGTTGTAGTCAATGGAGTATATTCAGACCAAGGTCTTGTTACCAGTGGGGTACCTCAGGGATCTGTTCTGGGACCCATATTGTTTAATATCTTTGTCAGCGAAATTGCAGAAGGCCTCAATGGTAAGGTGTGTCTTTTTGCTGATGACACAAAGATTTGTAACAGGGTTGATGTTCCTGGAGGAATACACCAAATGGAAAAGGACTTAGGAAAACTAGAGGAATGGTCAAAATTCTGGCAACTAAAATTTAATGTTGATAAGTGCAAGATAATGCACCTGGGACGTAAAAACCGAAAAGCAGAATATAAAATCAGTGATACAGTCCTAACCTCAGTATCTGAGGAAAGGGATTTAGGGATCATTATTTCAGAAGACTTAAAGGTAGGCAGACAATGTCACAGAGCAGCAGGAAATGCTAGCAGAATGCTTGGGTGTATAGCAAGAGGAATTACCAGTAGAAAGAGGGAGGTGCTCATGCCGCTCTACAGAGCACTAGTGAGACCTCATTTGGAGTATTGTGCTCAGTACTGGAGACCATATCTCCAGAAGGATATTGATACTTTGGAGAGAGTTCATAGAAGAGCTACTAAACTGGTACATGGATTGCAGGATAAAACTTACCAGGAAAGATTAAAGGACCTTAACATGTATAGCTTGGAAGAAAGACGAGACAGAGGGGATATGATAGAAACTATTAAATACATAAAGGGAATCAACAAGGTAAAAGAGGAAAGAATATTTAAAAGAAGAAAAACTGCTACAAGAGGACATAGTTTTAAATTAGAGGGGCAAAGGTTTAAAAGTAATATCAGGAAGTATTACTTTACTGAGAGAGTAGTGGATGCATGGAATAGCCTTCCTGCAGAAGTGGCAGCTGCAAATACAGTGGAGGAGTTTAAGCATGCATGGGATAGGCATAAGGCCATCCTTCATATAAGATAAAGCCAGGGGCTATCCATAGTATTTAGTATATTGGGCAGACTAGATGGGCCAAATGGTTCTTATCTGCCGACACATTCTATGTTTCTATGTTCTATGTTTCTATGAGAGCGGGGTCACAGTGGAAGCACAACGTGAAGGCTGAGGATGAGGAAGAGGTCGCCAACGCAGCTGGGGCACCGCCAACACCTCAGAAGGCAGGGTTAGCATGGCCAAAATGTGGAAAAGCTTTGTCAGCACGCCACAACAACCAGCACCACCAGCTGATATGGAACGTCTTAGCAGGAGGCAGCAATTCACCAACATGGTGGAGCAGTATGTGTGCACACGCCTACACGTACTGAATAACGGGTCTGCCCCCTTCAACTTCTGGGTCTCCAAATTGGGCACATGGCCTGAGCTTGCCCTTTACGCCTTGGAGGTGCTGGCCTGTCCTGCAGCCAGTGTATTATTTAAACGTGTGTTTAGCATGGTACGGGGCGTTATCACAGACAAGCGCAACCGCTTGAACACAGCCAATGTGGACAAGCTCACGTTCATTAAAATGAACCAGGCATTGATCCCACAGGACTTGTCCGTACCTTTGTGCAGAATAGACTTGTATACCGGCCTTAACCAGCCGTTGTTATACTACAGTGCAATTGCTCATTCTTGTATTTTGGATATTTCACACTCTTTTGGAGTGTACCCTAATAAAAAAAACAATTATTTAAACCAAAAACAGGTAAAAAAATTCACAAATTTGTCTGTTAATTTTTCGGATGAAATTCACCAATTTTTGGGTGTGATATTCCAGTACCACTGCTATACCTAGTAGACAGGTAAAAAAAAAAAAAATCACTAATTTGTCTGTTACATTTTCGGGTGAAATTAACCAATTTTTGGCTTTGATATAATCCTGCTCTGCCTAGTTGACAGCTTAATAAATTTTAAAAAATTTTCGTTTACATTTTCGGGTGACATTCAACAATTTTTGGCTGTGATAGACCCCTGCTCTACCTAGTAGACAGGATAAAAAAATTCACTAATTTGTCTGTTACATTTTCGGGTGAAATTGAACAATCTTTGGGTGTGATATACCACCGCTCTACCTAGTAGACAGGTAAAAAAAAATCACTAATTTGTCTGTTACATTTTTGGGTGAAATTCACCAATTTTTGGGTGTGATATACCACTGCTATACCTAGTAGACAGGTAAAAAAAAAATCACAGTAAAAAAGTCACTAGTATCTGTAATCTTGCGCTGCAGGTTTTCAATGCGATGTGGGAAGATCACAGAAGCAAGTAAATCAAGAAAGTGGAAAACCGCGCTGCTTAATACACCTCCTCCCTTCTTGGTACGGGTTAAAAAAGGCACCGGGAAAGATCTGCAAGGGGTATACCCGAGGATCCCTCCTCTTTCCAACACTCCTGTGGGTAATTAAAGGTCGCAACAATAGTGAAGCCCAAACTGCCACCGTCACGTGCAAAGATTTATTGTACTTACAACAGTATCTCTGATAAAACGCATAAAACAATGGTATGCACACTTCGGTATCGCCCGACCCGGGTTTCGCTGTCACGCTTCGTCTGCCGGGTTTCGTTGTCACGCTTTCACTAATTTTTCTGTTACATTCTTGGATTGACATTTCACAATTTTTGCCGTGAATAAACCCCTGCTCTGCATAGGTGACAGGGACCAAATTGTTTTTAAATAATCTGTTCTCTTGGTGGGTGACATTAACCCATTTCTGGCGATGAAAAACCCCTGCTCTGCATAGGTGACAGGGAATAAAATTTCTAAAATTCGTCTTTAATTGGCCCTTTCATTCGATCCTTCTGCTTTAATAATTTGTCCCACATTTCCGACTTCATCTCATTGCAGCCATTGACCTCCTTGGATGAGGACTCCCTTTCTCACGCTCCCTCTCTGGTGTGGAACCCTGATTTGCCGATAACCGTGATCAACATGGTAGGCTCAGAAAAGAACATCGAAAGTTGATAGAGAAGATATCCAAATGGATGGTGGACATCACAGGGACGTGCGATCAGGCAGAAGTTATCTAGAGTCAACAAAGCGGCAGCAGGGCCTCTCCTGGCTAATGTTTCCAAATCCAAAATACCCCAGTGACATTCCCTATAATTTTTTATTAATCATTCAAATAACAGGGCATCTTAAGAGTCCTGTATTGTTATTTATCATCATTACCTCCCCGAGTAGGGAGTGGGTAATTGCCGCGCGCTGACTCCTTTCCTTCAATTCTTCAGTTTTAATAGCTTCTCCCGCATTTCCGCTCGATCACAATTAAATTTCATCCATTGATCTCCCTTGGATGTGGTCTCTCTTTCTCACGCTCCCTCTCCGGGGTGGAACCCAGATTCGCCGCTAACCTGTCACGGCTGAGGATGGGTGATGGAAGATGTCCAGTCGCTACTCGCCAGGAACACAGAATCAGGGCGCAGGTCACCTCCTGTTGCGTCCCTAACGCTGACCCTGTCTCCTACCTGCATGGGCCGACCTTGATGGTAGGAGGACCCATGCGCAGGAACCTCGGATCCCTGACTTACCCTCCGACCGGTCCCTGGGCTAAGGAGCAGGGTAAGACAACCCACTCCTCCTAGGCACGGAGGAGCAGGAGTCTCACTGGCCAAGCAGCATGAAGAAGGGGGTACATAAACAGGACTATGGATAAGACAGGTGAACCAAACAGTTCCACACAAACCTGTCTCAGCCTTGCTGACTGGAACCCGTGCTAAGGAAAGGCTGTCCACACAGACAAAGGTAAACAGCACACACATGAAGACACACAGGGACCAGGACATCCATAGCTGCACAAAAACCAAAGACACAACACATCAACAACACATCACGGTATTAGAACCTATGACCGGAAGGGTGGCCCTTACAAGAAGATGGAAATCACAGGAGGCTGCAACAGCAAAGCATGACTGAAGCAACCTACTGAGCCATGCCAAAGTGAGAGGCTTTATAGGCCTAAGAGGCCACACCCAACGGTCAGACACACCCAGTGACATCACACACACTGGGAAGGGAGTTAACCCTTCCAGCACCACAGGAAAGGGAAAACACCAACTTAAAGGGGAAGTGTCCAACACAACAAACACACTGTGGTTGTTGCCGCAGGCAACGACATGGGTGACAGCCGTGTCCTGGGAGTCAGCCCCAAAGGCCGGGACACTGCCACCACATGTACACATCACCAAACGTTGCCACGGGCAACCACAGTGCAGGAAAGGTGTCCGTGCACACCACACAATACACAGAGTGCAAACAGACTAACAACAGTGCATACATACACGCACACAAACTCCAAAGGGACCGCACACATACCTGTTGTCCGCGGCAACCGCACTTGAGACAAACAACATCAAGCCTCAAGCTGCGGTTGAAACAACAACCCAAACCGCGGGCAACTGTATGCGGCTCCCAAGGAGTCACGGCCAAAACCGTGGCCGTGACACTCCCACCCCTCAAAGCCCCCCCCACCAAAAAAATAAAAAAGGGGATGGGAGAAGGGGACGTCCACTCTCAGACATGGTTCCCAAAAATTCGCTGTCAGCTGCATCCTCTCCCAGCACACAACTCAGCCAGTCCGACGAGGCCTGCAGCCCGCACCAGCGACACAAGGGGGAGAACCACAGAGAGATGGACGAGGGGACTCTCCACACACGTCCCCACTCCAGTCGCTGCCAGCAGACACTCCTAACCAGCACGCAGCCGGACCACTTACGGAGTGCTGCCAGCAAACGACCAGAGATGGGAACATGGAGAGGGACGAGGGATCACCAACACGGACACGGAAAGTAAGGTGGCGGGGAATAAGCCACCAACCGTGCCGTTAACGGTGATCCCCCCGAAACGCTCTCCCTCCGGAGAACGCGCATGCAGGCCACAAGAGGATGGCACTGCATGCTGCACCCTCTTTCGAAGGTGTGCACCCGCACACCAAACAAACACACCGGTGCCATAAAATCAGGGGGACGCCAAACGAGGCAACGGTGAAGGAATGGCGGGGAAACGCCACTTACCGCGCCGTCAGAGGCGAAATGCTCAGAACGCTCTCCCTCCGAAGAGCGCGCATGTACCCCTTCCGCAGACGGCGGTACATGCTTCACCCTCTTTCGAGGGAACCTCCAAGCAAGGAGCCTTTCCGGTCATACTGTCACGGCTGAGGATGGGGGAAATCCTCAGCCGTGCGGTGATGGAAGATGTCCAGTCGCTACTCGCCAGGAACACAGAATCAGGGCGCAGGTCACCTCCTGTTGCGTCCCTAACGCTGACCCTGTCTCCTACCTGCATGGGCCGACCTTGATGGTAGGAGGACCCATGCGCAGGAACCTCGGATCCCTGACTTACCCTCCGACCGGTCCCTGGGCTAAGGAGCAGGGTAAGACAACCCACTCCTCCTAGGCACGGAGGAGCAGGAGTCTCACTGGCCAAGCAGCATGAAGAAGGGGGTACATAAACAGGACTATGGATAAGACAGGTGAACCAAACAGTTCCACACAAACCTGTCTCAGCCTTGCTGACTGGAACCCGTGCTAAGGAAAGGCTGTCCACACAGACAAAGGTAAACAGCACACACATGAAGACACACAGGGACCAGGACATCCATAGCTGCACAAAAACCAAAGACACAACACATCAACAACACATCACGGTATTAGAACCTATGACCGGAAGGGTGGCCCTTACAAGAAGATGGAAATCACAGGAGGCTGCAACAGCAAAGCATGACTGAAGCAACCTACTGAGCCATGCCAAAGTGAGAGGCTTTATAGGCCTAAGAGGCCACACCCAACGGTCAGACACACCCAGTGACATCACACACACTGGGAAGGGAGTTAACCCTTCCAGCACCACAGGAAAGGGAAAACACCAACTTAAAGGGGAAGTGTCCAACACAACAAACACACTGTGGTTGTTGCCGCAGGCAACGACATGGGTGACAGCCGTGTCCTGGGAGTCAGCCCCAAAGGCCGGGACACTGCCACCACATGTACACATCACCAAACGTTGCCACGGGCAACCACAGTGCAGGAAAGGTGTCAGTGCACACCACACAATACACAGAGTGAGCACAGACTAACAACAGTGCATACATACACGCACACAAACTCCAAAGGGACCGCACACATACCTGTTGTCCGCGGCAACCGCACTTGAGGCAAACAACATCAAGCCTCAAGCTGCGGTTGAAACAACAACCCAAACCGCGGGCAACTGTATGCGGCTCCCAAGGAGTCACGGCCAAAACCGTGGCCGTGACATAAACGTGATCAACATGGTAGGCGCAGAAAAGAACATCGAAAGTTGATAGAGAAGATATCCAATTGGATCGTCAACATAACGGGGACGTGCAACATGGTGGGGCAGTATGTTTGCACATGCCTACACGAACTGCCTGATGGTTCTGCCCCCTGCAACTTCTGGGTCTCCAAATTGGGCACATGGCCTGAGCTTGCCCTTTACGCCTTGAACGGAATATTTGCAAATCTTCTATGTTTTGCACCCACTCCTGCTTTTGGCTACCAAATCATAAGCCAATTCTGATGGGACCATACAGGTCTTACAGCTGCTACACAGAGAGGATCCATTGTGCGTCTCATTTTACCTTCCTTCTGACAGATCAAATAAAGGATGATGTCAGCCAAGCTAAAAAGGCTAAATAGTGCCCCAGTCATGAAGTTGGGAAGGAGGGAACAACATGAGAAGTCCACAGAGTGACCCTATGACATAGTGGTGAGGTGGAAGCAGCATGAGGAGACCACAGAGTGGCCTAATGACAGAGTCTGGAGGTAGCGGCAGTGTCAGGAGGCCACAGAGAAGCACAATGACAGAGTGTGGAGGTGGCGGCAGCATCAGGAGGCCACAGAGTGGCACAATGACAGAGTGTGGAGGTGGCAGCAGCATCAGGAGGCCACAGAGTGGCAACGTGACATAGTGTGGAGGTGGCAGCAGCATGAGGATACCACAGAGTGGTAAGTTGACAAAGTGTGGAGGTGGCAGTCAGTAGCATGAGAAGACCACAGAGTGGCAAGTTGACATAGTTTGGAGGTGGCAGCAGCATCAGGATGCCACAAAGGTGTCAAGGTGACAGTGTGGTGGTGACAAGAGCATTAGGAGGCCACAGAGTGGCAACATGACATAGTGACATAGTGTGGAGGTGGCAGTAGCATGAGAAGACCACAGAGTGGCAAGGAGACACAGTTTGGATGCAGAAGCAGCATCAGGAGGCCACAGAGTGGCAAGGCGACATAGTGTGGAAGTGGCAGCAGCATCAGGAGGCCACAGAATGGCAAGGTGACATTGTGTGGAGGTAGCAGCAGCATGAGGAGATCACACAGTGGCAAGGTGACACAGTGTGGAGGTGGGTGGCAATACCAGTACCTGCTGAAGATGGTGAGTGAAAGAAGGAGCACTTGGCATCAGATGTGTGTCATCAGGCGGGTGGCAGCATCAGAATAGTATCTGAGGCAGGTAGCCAGAAGAAACCAGTCTCTTTTGTCAAATTGTTGGTGTGGCACCATGGATAATCTAGTCTCATGCATCAGGAATTGGTGGGTGAAAATCCTGGCAGATCCACGCCTGATTCATCTTGACAAAGGTCAGTCTCTCCACATTTTGGGTGGACAGGCGAGTTCTTCTTGGGGTGACTATGGCCCACGCCGCACTAAACACCCGCTTTGATGCCACACTACTGGCCAGGCAGGACAGGTTTTCCAGGGCAAACTCTGCCAGTTGCGGCCACAAATCTAGTTTGGCTGTCCAGTAGTCCAGTGGATCTTCAATGACGGCTGGCAGGGTGCAGTCCAAGTATGTCACAACCTGCTGGTTCAGGTTCTGCTCCAGGTCTAGATGCTGCTGCTGGTGAGTAGTTTCTTCACTAGGCGGGTGAAGAAAGCTGCTCATCAGCGACTCTAGACTCAGGCTGCTGCTGATGGAGCTGGTACTGTTCCTGCCACCCCACTCCCCCCCTCCCGAGCAGCCATAGCAGTGGAGCGTGAGCGCAGAGGGCCCCCCCGGTCAGACCTGAGAGAGAATGGACAATGGTGCAGATAGGCAGCGGCCAACTGACTACATAGGATGTCTCTATAGTAGTTCAGTTTGTCCTCCCTATCAGCAGGTGTAAAAAAGGCCCCCATTTTGGACCGGTAACGAGGGTCCAACAAGGTGGACAGCCAGAAGTCATCCCTCTGCCAAATTGTGACATTTCGGCTTTCACTACTCAAGCAAGTGAGCATGCAGCGGGCCATTTGCGCAAGTGACTCAGAGGGACTTCCTGCCACCATGCTCACTGCATACTGCCACGGTGTGTCTTGGTCCACTGCCTCTTCTTCCTCATGGCCCTGTAGCTCCTCTGCCTGCTCCTGCTCCTCCTCTCCTGTCACTTGTGTAGAAAAACCACCCATTTCGCTACACATTGCATTGCTTCCAAAGTCCTTCTCCTCCTACTCCTCCAGTTCAGCCCCCACAGGGCTCATGTGGCCATGAGATCTAGGCACCATGTCTCCAGTCCCCTGACCAGCCAGATTTACCAGCATCTGTTCTAGGACATCAAGCAGTGAAATGACATTGTTCATCCCGTAGTCCTGGCGACTGACAAATAATGTGACCTCTTCAAAGGGCCTGAGCAAACGCCAGGTGTCATGCATTAGCTGCCACTGGTTGACATTGAAGTTACACAGGGGAGTTCTCCTGTCCGCTTGGATCATCAGGAAATCGTGTATGGCCTTTCTCCCTTTCTCTGTTCGTACAGTCGGTCCAACATATGGCGGGTGGAACTCCAACGGGTGGAAACGTTGCATATCAGCCTATGTTGGTGGATGCCATTCTGCTACTGAAGCTCAAAGAGGGTGTGCTTTGCGGTGTATGAGTGGCTGAAGGGCATGCAAAGTTTCCTGGCCATTTTTAGGATGCCTTGCAGATGGGTGGAAAAGTTCAGAAACCGCTTGACACTCAGATTGAACACATGTGCCATGCAGGGTGCATGGCTCAGCCTTCCTTGACACAGAGCCGACACAATGTTCTTCCCGTTGTCGATCACCATTGTTCTGATTTGATTTCTTGCTGAAGGACACAGAGCAGTTCCTTCCCTGTGAGACAGGAGCACATTTAGCTTCTGCGCCGTTGGATGATCGCTCGCATACTGTTGTCTCTTGGCAATCGCTTCGGTGATCGATTGCTGATGGAATGACTGACAAGGAGTAGGTGGAGCAGGAGAATCAGGACCAGCAGATGATGGGAAGGACAGACAGCTCCCTTCGGTTTAGGTGGTGGAGCCTTGACTGCCTGAAATCGGCTGCGTGCCACTGGGTGATGCAGCGGTTGCTGCGGCAGGGTTGACCACCACATCAGAGCCACGGTTCTCCCAGGCCACTTTATGGTGATGCTGCATATGTTGATGCAGGGCCGTGGTGCCAACATTGGTACCGTGGCCACGCTTCACCTTTTGCCCACAGATTCTACATATGGCCACATTCACCTTCTCCAGCGGCTTAACAAAAAACTGCCACACCGCTGAGTAGGTGATTTTACCCCCAACACTACGCACTGACTGACTGCTGCCACCAATGCCTTCTTGAACCCCTGCACCTCTACTTCTCGGGCAGGTAGGTGGTCCACCCCGGGCATGTTTGGCTACCGATCTCCTACTAATGCCACCCTGCTTACTCCCACCCACGTTAGCGACTTGCTGGCTCCGCCGCTGGCTCACGGGCAACCTGTCACCCTCTTCTCTGATCAGCTACATCATTATCATCGAGTACTGTCTGCACGTCACTGATGTCCTCCTCAACCATCTCTGGGTCAGGAGTCTGACCATTCACAACACCAGCTCCCACGCCTCTCCCCTCATCACTACTTGCCCGCCTAGCGGAGGAAGTGGCTGATGTCTCCTCCAGATCTTGGCTGGGCAGTAGCTGCTGACTGCCCTCTAGTAGCTCTTCCTTGCTGAAAAGTGGAGCCGAACTTACAGCATATAATATTTCTTGTGGTGAGGAAACTGAAAATGACAGAGTAAGGTTCAGGACAGGTGGGGGCACAGTGCCTGCTCCCGGGCCATGCCACCTAAGCGTTGTGTCAGAGCAACACACCGACTCTTGGCTGGGAATGTCTGATGTCACTTGGGATGAATTGGATGACCGAGTCAACCATTCAAGACGCTGGTCAAGACACGAAAGCTAGATGACACCAGAGCTCAGGACTCTCGCTGCGACCTCTGCTGCCATGCCCCCTTACTCTGCTGCGACCTCTGCCTGCGACAAACATTTAGGCATCTGTCACTCCCCTGTGCAGGACCTAGCACTTCTCTGTCTGACATATTGTTAGATCAAATAACCAAATATTAGATCGAATATTTTTTTTTTCACCACTAATACACAGCAAACAGGGCTTTAGAGTTTATCACTGCACCGCTGAACGGCAATTAGACCCTAATTTTTTCTACTTTTACACAACACAAAAGGCTTTTCAACAGATAAGTGCAACGCTAAAAGGCAAAAATATTACAATTTTGCCACTAATACACAGCAAACAGGGCTTTAGAATATATTACTGCACCGCACAAGGGCAAATAAGACATACTCTAGAAATTTTTCCTTGTAATAAACTCTGTTAATGGCTGTATCAAACAGCACTTGCATCCCAATAACAAGAACGGTTTACTAGAGCTGTATAGTGGGAAATTGGATCCCCAGTCAGTGCAGCAAGGTGTAATAGGATTGTTCCTATTACCCAGTCTGTAACCTCCCCTACTGAACCCTGTTCTAAATAAATGCTGTGGAATGATTCCTCCCTATCCTTTCCCTGCACTTATAAATCATTTTTTCACCACAATCAAGTCTTTGCTATCACTGTCCCTAGCGCCTGCAAATGTCTCTCCCTGCACTATGCAGACATCTCTCCCTGCATTTATCCTGATAAATGGCAGAATCTAAGATTGCTGCCGCTATTTATTGGGTTGTGACATCACAGGGCTGGCCGCTGATTGGCTGCATGCATGAAATTATGGGTGATCCCGCCTTCCCAGATTTCCTTTCTCCATGTCCTCACACGTGCAGCAGCCATTTTAGGAAAAAATGTGATTCGTTACCATGAAGAGAGTGTAAATACATTTTTTTCTGAAATTCAGATCAAATTCCACTTCTTCAGCTTCGATTCGCTCTTCTCTAGCTAGAACCAGCCCAGTACCTCACATGGGCCCAGAGATCTTCCCATTCATTCATCTGCTAGATTTATATCAAGCTGACAGCTCAAGAGGAGTGTCTTTCCTGCTGCAACTCAGGGGGTGTGTCCATGCTCTTCCAGTCACGGCTCAGGGGGCAGCTGAAGGATGAAACTGAGCATGTGCGGCCATCTCAGTGAGACAGACAAAGAACTCAGTAGCTATGCAACATTTTTAATTACATGCATAATTGCGTGCGTGTTTGAAAACTGTAGAATATTTTTCGTGGGACAACCCTTTAAAACCTACTGGTCTTATTGCCAATGCTAGTAACCTGTCTATATTTACTGCTTAGAGATGACAGCAGCTTGCCCAACCGCTGCTCTTCCTCGCCTGTGGGCCTATTTTTGATTGTTTTGCTGCAAGATGCCCCCTGACATGTTTCGTCAGATCCCTGGCATCCTCAGGGTTAATGGTTAATGATATTTTTTGTATGCCGCTCACCTTTTTAAAGACTATTTTCCCGTCACAATGCCCACCTTTATTATCCATTATGATGCATGTGTTTCTGCTGGTCAAAAATTGTCACTCCCATCTTGTGATGTTTTGTTCGCTCAATTAGAATTTACTCTTCATGTCTGCTGTTCCTGATGACGTTCCAGTGTGTGATCTACTGCTCAGAGACTTTATTTTCTCTGCTAGAATTTCTTATGCCCATGTGATTGGACATAAATCACTAGTCTTTATAGGCTTACTGCTTTATATATAGTACTTGCATTCCCAATCACCATATTAAACTCCCACCCGCTTTCCCTTCATCTTCAGGGAATTTAAAAATGCCAACAAAAGAGCTCTGGAAAAGCTGCCAAATGTGTGTGCATTTAGCCTAAGGTTCGGTTGATCGAAGAAGTTATGTAGAGGCCTCAACATAACTTTGGCACATCCAGCGCCGCTTCTAAATGTAAGCTAGTTTCCTAGCTGGCTTACATTTAGACCATTTTCTGTGCCTAAACCATGAGTAAAAATGTATGAATGAGACGGGCCTGTTGGTTTGTCCCCTTCCCCCCACACCACTCCCACATTTTTAGACCTGACGTGAGCGTGGCGCAACTAACCATTGCGGTGCAATCAGTGTCTGAAATACCCTTAATATAGGTGTATTTCAGGTTAATAAGTGACCCCCATAATATCTGTTTCCTGCATTGTCTACTTCTGACTACTTCATCTAAGTAAACTGTTTAAAGGGAGACCTATTTTGCCCTACAAACCCACCAAATTGCCTTTATAGTAGCTTCATATGGTCCTCGCAACCAGCAAGTAGCTTGTGTGCAAGCTGAACACCCAATTGCTGCTGTACCACTAGTTGCAATTCTAGCGAAGTTCCGTGCCCTTGCAAAAATGTTATTCTTTTCTATGCCATCAGCCCCACTTTTTGTCAGGGGTCCATATAAAATGTTTTGTTAATTATGGAAATGTGGCGCAGTTTGCTCCTTCAACAAAATGTAATTCTGTTGTATGATATTCGTACTTCTGGCCAGCTGTCCATTTTTTTGTTTAAAATTATCTTGTTTTCTAAATGACTGTGACCTTTTCACAGCACACACCCTGTTCCTTGACCCCTGTGGACTTCTGGGCAGGCAGACTGGAAAAGTGTCCAGAATCGGCCCTGCTTTCTCGTGCATACTTTACTGCACAACTAAACAGACAAATCTGTCCTCTACAAGTGTGCAAAACATCACTTTTGTCAAAATGAATGAGGCATGGGTCCATGAGGATTTCCACACACCTCTGCCGATAGTGGCTATTTATCGACGACCCCATTATAACACTGCCATTTACTCATAGCTGTACATGTCAGCATCATTGACATTATTTGCTGTCATTGCTTTAAAGAGCTTACAAGGGATAAAGGGATAGAGAGAAAGAGAAAAAAAACATTTGAAGAATAAAAAAAAGAAAGACATGAGAGACCTCAGGGTGTCATATATCAATTATCAGGCTAGTTACAGTCCTTTCGATTCGAGTAGAATCGATTCAGGCCCAAATCAAATTTTTTTAAAAATCTGGAGCATTAGACACAGATCATAATTCATGAAACTCGCTCATCTCTAATATGTACCTTTTATTGGTATTAATGTTTATTGATAATCAACTATACATTGACCACTTCTCTAAACTGGAATATAGTAAAAGAGACTGTATGGTTTAGAAAAGCTAATTTTAAAATATCCTACTAGGAAGTTCTGAAATAAAAGAGTGAGGTCCCTCACTTAGAACCTGCATCAATTACAATGAACAAAGGGTGGAACACCAGATGTCCATGCACTACCTGAACAAATCATTTATTTCAACAGGAATTGTGTAATTCTTCGCACTTCAGGGAAAAAAAAAAATTTCTTCCACCATTGATTAGTTTATTAAGGAAGGTCCAAACAGTGGGATAGCCTGTTATCATTTAACCTCTTCCGGACACAGGGCGTACAGGTACGCCCTTATGTTCTGGTACTTAAGGACACAGGGCCTACCTGTACGCCCTGTGTATGTTCGATCACCGCCGTGCGGCGGGCGGTGATCGGAACCCGGTGCCTGCTCAAATCATTGAGAAGGCACCTGGGGCAAATGCGCCAGGGGGTCCTGTGACCCCCCCCCCCCCCCCCCGTGTAGGCAATCGCAGCAAACCGCAGGTCAATTCAGACCTGCGGTTTGCTGCGTTTCCGGGTTATTCGGGTCTCTGAGGACCCGATAACCTGGAACAGGATGGTGATCGGTGGTGTGATTTTACCCCACCAATCACCATCCTTAGATCCTGAGTGGTGAGGGTGACATCACCTCTCAGGATCGCCTCTGATTGGTAGGAGGGCGGGCCGGCAGGAGATTCAAATCATAGCAGCGCTCCTCTCCTCCTCCTTTTGTGTCAGGAGCGCTGCCTGCACGTATGGAGCATCACCCCATCTGTGCCCCAGCACCCATCCTTGCCTCCAGGACCCGATCTGTGCCCCAGCACCCCCCATCTTATCTGCAGGTAATTAGGGAAAGTCTAGGGAAAGGTTGGGCTAGGCAGGGAAAATAAAGGGAAAGTTAGTGGTAAAAAAAAGTTTTCTTGCATCACCCTAAGTAGGGTGTCTGGGGTCCACAGCACAGCTGTGTGACCCTAGACCCCCCAGGGGTGCTGCCGCTTGGTGTACCCCAAAACGATTTGAGCCCGTGATTCCTGAGTTTGTAGGCCAATCAGGAATCCAGATTTCCACAGTGGGCTTCACTGAATATGACTTTTTTAGTCTTTTTTTCAGTGACCAACTGGTAAATCTAATGGTGGAGCAGACAAACCTGTACGCCCAACAGTTCATTGCTCAACACCCGGGCTCCTTTTTGGCTAGGCCCGATGGCTGGACCCCGGTCAGTGCAGCCGAGATGAGGACATTTTGGGGCCTCGTGCTGCACATGGGCCTAGTCAAGAAACCTAGTGTCAGGCATTACTGGAGTGGGGACGTCCTCTACCAGACCCCACTTTACAGTACGGCCATGACACATACCCGGTTTGAGGCCATCCGGAAATGCCTCCATTATTCATACTGGAAAGAAGGGACGAACCCAAAAAAAGTGCAGAGTGTGTCACAGGAGGGGGATACGGAAGGACACCACTACTCAGTGCGACACTTGCCCCGATCATCCAGGCCTCTGCATTGACGGTTGTTTCAGGGAGTACCACACTTCCATGGAGTACTAAATTTATATCCCAATTTAGCACTGACTATCGGATAAAAAAAACTGGTTCTCAGACTTGAGACACCCAAAAAAAAAATGAAAACTAAAATAATAAAAAAAAGTATACAAATTAGGTATCGCCGCGTCGGTAATAATTTCCTCTATAAAAATACCCCATGACCTAACCCCCCCCAGACTAACATGGTAAAAAAAAAAAAAAAAACTTACATAAAAATTTTAATAGCAAGCGATCAAAAAGTCATATAGCCCCCAAAATAGTGCCAATAAAACCGTCCTCTCATCCCGCAATAAATAAGCCCCTACAGTACATAAGATAATCGGCTAAAAAACAAAAAAATAAAAAATTACTCTTAGACTTTAGTGATACAAAATAAACTTTTTGTATCAAAAAGAATAATATAGTCTAAAACCTAAATAATTGTACAAAAGTAGACTTATTAGGTATCGCCGCGTCCGTAAGAATCTCCTCTATAAAAATACCCCATGACCTAACCCCCCAGATTAACACGGTCCAAAAAATATATAAAAAACGGTGCCAAAACAGCTATTTTGGGCACTTTTCCATTTCAATCAATTTTTTCCGGTAACAAAGCAAGTGTTAACAACCAAACAAAACTTAATATTTATTACCCCGATACTGCAGTTTAAAGAAACGCCACATTTGTGGTCATAAACTGCTGTATCACTAAAAGGCAGGGCGCAAAAGGAAAGGACCGACATGGTTTCTGGAAGGCCGATTTTGATGGCCTTTTTTATTGACACCATGTCCCTTTTGAAGCCCTCCTGATGCACCCCTAGAGTATAAACTCCCTAAAAGTGACCCCATCTAAGAAACTACACCCCTCAAGGTATTCAAAACTGATTTTACAAACTTTATTAACCCTTTAGGTGTTCCTCAACAGTTAATGGCAAATGGAGATGAAATTTCAGAATTTCAATTTTTGGTAACCTTACCTCACAAAAATGTAATATAGAGCAACCAAAAATCATATGTACCCTAAAAATAGTCCCAACAAAACCGCCACCTTATCCCGTAGTTTCTTAGATGGGGTCACTTTTATGGAGTTTCTACTCTAGGGGTGCATCAGGGGGGCTTCAAATGGGATATGGTGTAAATAAACCAGTCCAGCAAAATCTGCCTTCCAAAAACCATATGGCGCACCTTTCCCTCTACGCCCAAGTGTGTGCCCGAACAGTAGTTTACGGCCACATATGGGGTGTTTCTGAAAACGGCAGAGTCAGGGCAATAAAGATACAGTCTTGTTGGGCTGTTAACCCTTGCTTTGTTAGTGGAAAAAAAGGGTTAAAATGGAATATTTGGCAAAAAAATGAAATTCTCAAATTTCATCCCCATTTGCCAATAACTCTTGTGCAACACCTGAAGGGTTAACCAAGTTTATAAAATCAGTTTTGAAGACCTTGAAAGGTATAGTTTCTTAGATGGGGTCACTTTTATGGAGTTTCTATACTAGGGGTGCATCAGGGGGGCTTCAAATGGGACATGGTGTAAATAAACCAGTCCAGCAAAATCTGCCTTCCAAAAACCATATGGTGCACCTTTCCCTCTACGCCCTGCTGTGTGCCCGTACAGTAGTTTACAGCCACATATGGGGTGTTTCTGCAAACTACAGAATCGGGGCAATAAATATTGAGTTTTGTTTGGCTGTTAACCCTTGCTTTGTTACTGGAAAAAATAGATTAAAATGGAAAATTTGCCCAAAAATCTAAATTCTGAAATTTTATCTCCATTTGCCATTAACTAATGTGGAACACCTAAAGGGTTAACAACGTTTATAAAATCAGTTTTGAATACCTTGAGGGGTGTAGTTTCTTTTTTTTTTGGGTGGTTTCTATTATATAAGCCTCACAAAGTGACTTCAGACCTGAACTGGTCCCTAAAAATTGGGTTTTTGAAAATTTCTGAAAAATTGCAAGATTTGCTTCCAAACTTCTAAGCCTTGTAACATCCCCAAAATATAAAATATCATTCCCAAATTGATCTAAACATGAAGTAGACATATGGAGAATGTAAAGTAATAACTATTTTTGTAGGTATTACTATGTATTATAGAAGTAGAGAAATTGAAACTTGGAAATTAGCAATTTTTTTTAAAAAAATGGTAATTTTTTACAAATTTTTGACTTCATTTTACCAGTGTCATGAAGTACAAAATGTGACGAAAAAACTATCTCAGAATGGCCTGGATAAGTCAAAGCGTTTTAAAGTTATCACCACTTAAAGTGACACTGGTCAGATTTGCAAAAAATGGCCTGGTCCTTAAGGTGAAATAAGGCTGTGTCCTTAAGGAGTTAAAGCCCCTTTCAATGAAAATAGATTGTCCAAAGTATACAGGGTGGGCCATTTATATGGATACACCTTAATAAAATGGGAATGGTTGGTGATATTAACTTCCTGTTTGTGGCACATTAGTATATGTGAGGGGGGAACTTTTTCAATAGAAAGAGGGTCATGTGACACATCAAACTTATTGGGAATTTCACAAGAAAAACAATAACAATAACGTAACTTTATTCTTTCATGAGTTATTTACAAGTTTCTGACCACTTATAAAATGTGTTCAATGTGCTGCCCATTGTGTTGGATTGTCAATGCAACCCTCTTCTCCTACTCTTCACACACTGATAGCAACACCGCAGGAGAAATGCTAGCACAGGCTTCCAGTATCCGTATTTTCAGGTGCTGCACATCTCGTATCTTCACAGCATAGACAATTGCCTTCAGATGACCCCAAAGATAAAAGTCTAAGGGTGTCAGATCGGGAGACCTTGGGGGCCATTCAACTGGCCCACGACGACCAATCCACTTTCCAGGAAACTGTTCATCTAGGAATGCTCGGACCTGACACCCATAATGTGGTGGCGCACCATCTTGCTGGAAAAACTCAGGGAACGTGCCAGCTTCAGTGCATAAAGAGGGAAACACATCATCATGTAGCAATTTCGCATATCCAGTGGCCTTGAGGTTTCCATTGATGAAGAATGGCCCCACTATATTTGTACCCCATATACCACACCATACCATCAATTTTTTTGTTCCAACAGTCTTGGAGGGATCTATCTAATGTGGGTTAGTGTCAGACCAATAGCGGTGGTTTTGTTTGTTAACTTCACCATTCACATAAAAGTCATCCTCGCTGAGATGCTGCAGTAGCTGGAGTTTGTAAGGGTGCCATTTATGAGTAGCTAATATCCGCCGAAGGGATGTTCGACTAATGCCACTCTCCAGTGACATGCGGCGAGTGCTACGCTGTGGGCTCTTGCTGAATGAAGCTAGGACAGCCACTGATGTTTCTTTATTAGAGACAGATTTCATGCATCCACATTTTGGCAAATCCAACACTGAACCAGTTTCACGAAACTTAGCAAGTTTGCTAACTGTAGCATGGGAGATGGGTGGTCTCGTAGGGTGTCTTGCATTGAAATCTGCTGCAATGACCCGGTTACTGCGTTCACTAGACATCAACACAATTTCTATCCGCTCCTCACGTGTTAACCTCGGCGACATGTCAATGGCTGTAAACAAAGAGAAACTTGTAAATAACTCATGAAAGAAAAAAGTTACGTTAAAACCAAGCATACCATTGTTTTTCGTGTGAAATTCCCAACATGACCCTCTTCCTATTGAAGAAAAAAAGTTGGATTCAAAATGGCTGACTTCAAAATTGCCGCCATGGCCACCACTCATCTTGAAAAGTTTTCCCCCTCACATATACTAATGTGCCACAAACAGGAAGTTAATATCACCAACCATTCCCATTTTATTAAGGTGTATCCATATAAATGGCCCACCCTGTATAATTAATAACATTGATATATATTATCAAAATTACAGACTAGCTCCATGACTGTAATTGTAGGCTACTGTAGTCAGAATATAGAATTTAAGTAAATAGTATCAGAGTTGATTCTTAGATTTATAATTAGACAAGAGTAAATCAAACTTGACGACACCGAATTCGAATTTCCTCACGCTTCGTGGTAACGAATTGTATTTTTTCCTGCACATGTGAGGACATGGAGCAAGGAACTCTGGGAAGGCGGCATCACCCAATCAGCAGCCAGCCAGCCCTGTGATGTCACAGCACTATAAATAGCATTAGCCATCTTAGATTCTGCCATTTACCAGTGTACTTAGTGCAGGGAGACACGCCAGCAGGCACTAGGGAAAGTGTTAGAAAAAACTTTATTGTGCTAAAAAAAACTATTTACAAGTGCAGGGCAAGATTATTCAAGGTGTAGGGAAAAAATATGGAGGAATCATTCCACAGCATTTATGTTGAACAAGGTTCAATAGGGGAGGTTACAGCCTAGGTATTAGGAACAATCCTATTACACCTTGCTGCACTGACTGGGGATCCAAATTGCCATTATACAGCTCTGTAATTCCAGAAAACTGTTCTTGTTATTGGGGTGCAAATGCTGTTTGATGCAGCCATTAGCAGGGCTTATTAGAAGGAAATATTTATATGTATTATTTGCCCTTGTGCGGTGCTGTTATATGCATTTTTTGGCTTGTATTACTGGGAAAAGAAAAATATATTTGTTGTTTAGCGGTGCAGTTATATGTTCTAAAGCCTATGTGATGTATATAAGTGGGGAAAAAAGGGCCTATTTGCCCTTCAGCGGTGCAGTTATATGTTCTAAAGCCCCTTTTGGCGTGTAATAGTGGCAAAATTAAAATATATTTGCCGTTCATTGGTGCGGTTATGTGTTCTAAAGCCCTTTTTGGCGTGTAATAGTGGCAAAATTAAAATATATTTGCCGTTCAGCGGTGCAGTTATATGTTCTAAAGCCTTATGTGACGTGTATAAGTAGAAAAAAATAAGGGCCTATTTGCCCTTCAGTGGTGCGGTTATATGTTCTAAAGCTCCTTTTGGCGTGTAATAGTGGCAAAATAAAAATATATTTGCCGTTCATCGGTGCAGTTATGTGTTCTAAAGCCCTTTTTGTCGTGTATTAGTGGCAAAAAAATATATATTTGCCGTTCAGTGGTGCAGTTATATGTTCTAAAGCCTTATGTGACGTGTATAAGTAGAAAAAAGTAAGGGCCTATTTGCCCTTCAGTGGTGCGGTTATATGGTCTAAAGCCCCTTTTGGCGTGCAATAGTTGCAAAATAAAAATATATTTGCCGTTCATCGGTGCAGTTATGTGTTCTAAAGCCCTTTTTGTCGTGTATTAGTGGCAAAAGAAAAATATATTTGCCGTTCAGTGGTGCAATAATATGTTCTAAAGCCTTATGTGATGTGTATAATTAGAAAGAAATAAGGGCCTATTTGCCCTTCAGCGGTGCAGTTATATGTTCTAAAGCCCTTTTTGGCTTGTAATAGTGGCAAAATAAAAATATATTTGCCGTTCATCGGTGCAGTTATGTGTTCTAAAGCCCTTTTTGTCGTGTATTAGTGGCAAAAGAAAAATATATTTGCCGCTCAGCGGTGCAGTTATGTGTTCTAAAGACTTTTGTGGCTTGTATAAGTGGAAAAAATAAGGGCCTTTTTGCTGTTCAGCAGTGTAGTTATATGTTCTAAAGCCCTTTTTGTCGTGTATTTGTGGCATAAGTAAAATATATTTGCCATTCAGCGGTGCAGTTGTATGTTTTAAAGACCTTTTTGTCGTGTATTAGTGGCAACATTTAAATATATTTGCTGTTCAGCGGTGCAGCTATATGTTCTAAAGCCCTTTTTGTCATGTAACAGTGGCAGAAGAAAAATATATTTTCCATTCAGCGGTGCAGTTATATGTTCTAAATCTTTTGTTGTCGTGTATTAGTGGAAAAAAAATAAGTTCCTATTTGATGTTCAGTGGTGCAGTTATATGTTCTAAAGCCTTTTGTGGCGTGTATAAATGGAAAAAAAATAAGGGCCTATTTGGCATTCAGCGATGCAGTTATATGTTCTAAATCCCTTTTTGTCGTGAAATAGTGGCAAAATAGAAATATATTTGCTGTTCAGTGGTGTAGTTATCTGTTCTAAATCCCTTTTTGTCATGTATTGGTGGCAAAAGAAATATATATTTGCCGTTCAGTGGTGCAGGTATATGTTCTAAAGATCTTTTTGTCGTGTATTAGTGGCAAAAGAAAAATATATTTGACGTTCAGCTGTGCAGTTATATGTTCTAAAGACTTCTTTTGCGTGTATTGGTGGCAGAAAAAAAAAGTATTTGCCGTTGTGTGGTGAAGCGAGAAAATTACAGCACTTTTTAGCATGTATTAGTGGGAAAAAAGGGCTTATTAGCCGTTGTGTGATGAAGTGAGAAAATTACAGACTTTTTTGGGGTGTTTTAATTTCCTTTTATTTATTTATCTGATCTAACAGTATGTTAGACAGAGAAGTGCTAGGCCCTGCATGGGGGAGTGGTAGAGGCGTAAATGTTTCTGGCGCAGGCACAGGTCGCAGCAGAGTAAGGGGTCGTGGCAGCAGGAGTTTCAGTGAGAGGCCTGAGCTCCCAGTGTCATATAGCTGTCCTGTCTTGAGCAACCCAGCGGTTCTTTAATGGTTGACTCGGTCATCTTTGCTTTGGATCCACTCCTGTTTTTTTGTCATTAGCAATACTGATGGATTACTGACCAGATGCTGACTGAGTGAAGGCGGATGCTCAAAAGAGAGGATCCGTTTTTTGGGAGTTATTGTTCTGATGGATCAGAGGAAGGGCAAAATAATCAGTGACGTCAACACAAACTTACTGCTGACACCCTCTCCACTGTCGTGGGGCTCTACTTGTAAAGGCATTTAGTAGAACAGGTTTTTAGACATCTATGTGGAATCATCTGATGACGGTGTAAAAAGAGTTCGCTTCTTTTTGGCGCTAACATCGACCTTTAAGGCTGAGTTCATACATGAGTTATTTGGTCTGTTTTGGCCCTGAGTAAAGTGTGCAGTGATTCTAAGAGCGATGACTGTCATCTGCATGTCTTACTGACTCACAATATTATTTCACTACCACAGCAGACTTCCTATGCGTTTTACTGCAAGGCACAGTGTTCTACACCACTGTAAAGGCTCTCTGCAGCTAGGAAATAGCCGTTTTTTATGCGATTCGTCGCAAATAAATTCGGATCGAAGCAAATATTTTCAAAAAATTCGGTGAACCGGCCAAATCGAATTTTTGAAAGTTTCGCTCATCTCTATTTATAATATTTGGGCACAATGAGAAGTCAACTAAAAGCCTCCTAGATTTTTATCCTCTATTTGCACATCTTACAAAATGACCTTTAGTTCTTATCCCGGCTTTTGCCCTGTGTAATCTTGATATTGCTAGTCAGAATCTAAGTCTGTGTTGTACTTTACCTCTAAGCTATGCATGTTAAGATCTGCAAAAATATATATGAAAGTTTTAAAGGCTAAAATGTATGTAGAACTTTTATTTATTTTTTTCCCATGACAACCAATTTGATGTCCCTAGTTTTAAGCCCTGGTGGGCTTTTTGGACCTGCAAAATTGGTTGTAAAGTATGCCACCAGCAGAACCTTAGAGAGGATTGCAGAAAGGATTGTGTGAGCAAGATTGATGACTCTGCATTAAGAACTGAAATAAGTTCAGAAGGATGAGTTGAAGCTTAGCACAGAGAAAGAATCCTGGAGCGCTTCGTAGACCAGGCTTTGATTCACAGATAATTGTGTGGGAGCTGTCAGAGAAGCTTGTCTGGTTCTAATTAGGATATGTCTTGAGAGCTTACTGAGGCAAAATACTCTCAGGGAAGAGGGTGGGCAGAGTCCCTCTGTGATTTAAAAAATATGAGCCTATCACATTCTACTTTTAATCTTTTGCTAATGCCAAAAAGTAATGTATAAAGACTGAGGGAAGAACAGAAATCAAGAAAAGTTTCAGAATTGCGAGCAACAAATGACAATAATTTTGTCTTTTATAATATTGTCTTGAGAGTCGAAACAAGATGTTGTACCTCAGATATTCAAAGGAAAAGAGTGATATGTCTGATAGAAAGGGGGATGAAAGCAAAATCGTATTAAAAGTTGCACCTGTTTTAGGGATTTAGGATTTTATGATGTAAACTTCCTCCAACATTTCTCAAATATTGTTCCAAATACATTTTCTTTTTAATAACATAGTGCTGCTTCTGATCAGATTTACGTGTATTGCTCTACACTACTGGTTGTTAGTGTTGATCGAGCATTAAAAGGGCTCGGGTGCTCTGGCCAAACACATCGGTATGCTCTGGTGCTCTACTGAGCACCCGAGCACAATGGAAGTCAATGGGAGAACCCCAGGCACCCCCTGCTCGGAAGAGAAGAGGGTGTCTGGTTCCCAAAAAAAGGTTAAAAATTGATGGAAACCCCATCAAAATGGTTTGGTAACAGCATTAAGAGGATGGCTGGATGCATCTTGGACTCCTATTATCTATGATATACAATAGACAACCACACAAAGGCTATATGCAAAAAGCCAGGTATGTGGAAGCCAACAATCTATCCATGAGACAGATAACAGTCAGCATACCTTGCAATGGCAGCCTTGTGCACTATGAGACATTCCAAACCAGCTCTCATCTGACTGAGAGCCAGTAAGCCTCAAAGTTGCTCCACATCTGTTGGATGGCTTGGGTGGACTTGCACACCTAGATCAATATCATTCGGGTGACAAAAAGTTTTCTGATTGTCCTAACATAATATTCAATAACCTTTCTATACAGTTTTGTCATGTAAAAACTAATTTGCATAAACATGGGCATATGGACACTCATGAACAGCACCATCTATTTTATTCATAGTCTTGTCATAAGACTATGAAACCAATAGATGGTGCTGTTCATAGTATGACAATACTATGAATCCAATAGATGATGCTGTTCATGAGTAGTGTAGATCGCGAATATTTAGTTTGGGTCATTATGAACACATTGATACCTGTTATATGTGCTTTGTCTATTTTTTATTTTTTGGCATAAAGCATTTTTTTTTCTTGTTTTATACATTTGATGGGGTACAAAGAAAACACAAAGTGACAGATTGCAGATACACTCTTGTATCCCAGAAATGGCTGAACATGTTTAATAAAGATCAACTGAAAAAATTATTTGTAGCCCAAAATGAGTAAAATGCTGTAAAAATGCCTCAGAAGGTATACATAGCATTTAGGATTATTTGCTCCAAAATTAAGCCACAAAATCAGGGGTAATTTGAACTAAAGTCTCTATCCTTGTGCTACATTCATACTGCAGCTCTTAGTTTATGTCATCTACAAGCTTAGTGAATCTGAGGGTTTGTCATTTTTATTTTTTTTGTATCATTATTGTTCATTAATTAAATAATTTTTAACCCCACCTACGGGGCTTTCCTTTGATTTTTCTTTTTTATAGAAATTCATTATAATGTCCGTATATTGCAAAACATTTCTGCCTGGTCATATTAAAGGGAACCTGTCACCAGGATTTTGGGTATAGAACTGAGGACATGGGTTGCTAGAAGGCCGCTAGCACATCCGCAATACCCAGTCCCCATAGCTCTATGTGCTTTTATTGTGTAAAAAAAAACAATTTGATACATATGCATGTAACGGGGTTTTGGTGGCGCCCCCCTAGTGTCTATGGGGTCCCTAACCCTAGTTAACTCACTATGCCTGACAGGCGGATCCTGAGCCTCCGCTATCTGGGAGTTGGGGTACATGTCTGCGGCAGTGCCTCCACCCAGTGGAGCATCCGGGGTAGGGATGTGAGGCTCCACTGGGAACATACTTGGTGCAAATGAGACTGACACAGCCTAACTGGAATTAACTTTATATAGTGCGTAACAAAATGAACCAACATACATAGGAAAATACAATAGCGTAACACAAATAACAGGGTAATGTGGATTCTTCCTCACCCACCCACTAGCACACCTGCGTCCCACCCCCTATCTTCGCCCTAATGGCCGTTGGTGCACATAGGAGAGTTGGGGCCCTTATAAGCTCTTGCTCCGCAGGGTCACTGAAGCAGCCTGAGCTGTGTAATGTCCGTCACTGGACCTCAGAGTCTTTATTGTGATGAGGAGACAGGTGCCCTGTGGTGATACAGGGAGAGGTTTGACTTACCCTCACAACACCATTAACCAGGTCAGTCAGCAGCAATCTCCTTTCACTGGATTAACCAGACGTCTGGACTCAGTGCTTGTCTTTGCCAGCGGTCCCTCTCTCAGCAGGTGTGATCTTGGGTGAAGTAAGTTCTCTCCGCCAGGTTCTATCTCTGTGCCGCAGTCTCTCAATGCCAGACCCATGTCCTCTCTCTGGCTGAGCAAGTCGTAACTTCCAGAAACTTCCAGGACCTTCCTCCTTAGAGCTGTGTAGCAAGCGTCCTTTCAGGACCTGCGATGATGTCACAAACCATGTGATCAATGCTCAATGTCTTATTAACAGCATACTGAGTCCATCTACTGGGCATTTCAGATAACGCAGCCGGTGTAACTTCACAGGGTTACATGCTCCCCCTTGAAAAATACTTGCCTTCCACTGGCAAGTCCGAGCCAGGGGGCTTAACAAAAATTCAACAGAAAAATGTTTAGCATACATACAGTACAGTTGGCACAGTAATATCCTAGCTAGCTATTTATTTAGGGTAAAGAGTCACTAACATTTACCACTTCAGCTAGTGTATGTAGGAAAGTGGCCATTTTAGATGCTGCTTGTGTCAGCGGGGCATAACTGGGCTCTCCTATATTATCATAAACTAAGGCCCTAGGGGGTTGCCGCACTCTGGTACAGTGTCTCAGTTCTCGCTGTGGGAGAGGATCTTGGGACATCAACTGTGGGACTTCGACTCCTGCCTTCGAAGTAGAGTCTCTAAGGGAAGTTCCAGGCACAAAACATGGACTTTCTGGATTCAACCTTGGAGAACTTTGTGACCCAGGAGAGGTTCCGGGACTTTGTGGAACCACCGGAGTTAAAGGAGGCAATTGCTGTGTTTCTTCTGCGGGTGATGACCACCACTGATCCTCTGCACTGGGAGTTCCTGGGGTCTCCTCTGCCCCATTTCCAGGACTCTCTGCTGGGTTTTCCTCCAGTTCTTCACTACTCTCTTCCTCTTCATCAGCATACACAACTGGAAGCAGATGGTTTCTATGCCAAGCCTTTATTCGGCCCTCCGGGCCCCTAATGTTGTACACTGGCAGTCCTTCCAGTTTGGACACAACCTCAAACAGGGCATCTTTCCATCTGTCAGCCAGTTTGTGTTTTCCAGGCACACCTAGATTCCGGAGAAGAACTTTATCCCCTGCTTGAATCTCCCAATATCTCACCTTAGAATCATACCTTCTTTTGTTCTGTTCTTCCATTTTTGCTGCAGCTTGGGTGGCCAACTCATAGGCCCGATGAAGGTTTTGTTTGAGGTTCCTCACATATTGAAAGTGTGAAGTTGAATCTGTTCCATTAGGAGACACTCCCAAACGGACATCTACCGGTAATCGAGCTTCTCTTCCGAACATTAGGAAATAGGGTGAGAACCCTGTAGATTCATGCCTTGTACAGTTGTATGCGTGGACCATGGCTTCCACATGTTTACTCCAAGACCGCTTCTCGACTTGCTTGAGAGTCCCTAGCATATCTAGGAGGGTCCTATTGAACCGTTCTGGCTGTGCATCACCCTCCGGATGATAAGGTGTGGTTCTGGACTTCTGCACCTGCAACATGTCCAACAGCTCCTTGATCAACTTACTCTCAAAGTCTCTACCTTGATCAGAGTGTATCCGATTGGGTAGTCCATAGTGAATAAAATACTTCTGCCAAAGGACTTTGGCTACAGTCACGGCTTTTTGATCTTTAGTGGGGAAGGCTTGAGCATATCTGGTGAAATGGTCCGTTACCACCAGCACATTTCCAATTCCCGCTGTATCGCTCTCAATGCCGAGATAGTCCATGCACACAAGATCCATGGGTCCCGTACTTTTCAGATGACCCATAGGGGCAGCTCTCACAGGCAGGGTCTTCCTCTGGATACACCTCCTGCATGTCTTTACATGTTGCTCGACATGTTCCCTCATGCGAGGCCAATAGAAACGATCTTGTACTAGGCCATAGGTCTTGTCCACCCCGAGATGCCCATGTTGATCGTGGAGAGCTCTCAGGACCATGCCACGGTATCTGTGGGGTAGTACCAATTGTTTCCTGTCAGGGTGATCATGATACTTCACGACCCTATAGAGTACTCCATCTTCAAGATGTAGTCGGCTCCATTCTCTTCGGTATAATTCTCTTTGACTCACAGGTAGAGAAGTCAGCAATTTAGGATTCTTAGTCTTTATTGCTCTGATAACTATCCCAATATACCAGTCCTGCGCTTGAGCCTTCTTCTTGTCTTCTGTGGTTATACTGGACCACTGTTGAAGCATGACTGGAGCATGGAACACCTCAGGCACGGCTTCTGGAGAGTGGCTAATGGAGTCTATCCCCCTTAGCTCGGCAAACTCTTCTTGACTCTCGGCCACCACATACATCTGACAAAAGGCTCCTACCCCCGGCCCAGGGATCTCTTCCCACTCCTCTTCTTCTTGGTGAGGAGGGAGTCTAGGTCTGCGGGACAGGGCATCTGCGCTGACATTCTTGGGCCCAGGCTTGTACTTCAGGCTGAAACTGTAGCTTGACAAGGCAGCCAACCACCTATGTCCTGTGGCATCCAGCTTAGCTGTAGTCTGAATGTAGGTAAGTGGATTGTTGTCAGTCCTTACTTCGAATGTTGCTCCATACAAATAGTCATGTAGCTTATCCACGATGGCCCACTTGAGTGCCAGAAATTCCAATTTATGGACTGGATAGTTCTTCTCTGCACCTGTAAGACTTCTACTTATGTAAGCCACCGGCCTCAATCCTTCTGGATAACTTTGGTGCAGTACACCCCCTAGACCTTCCATACTGGCATCCACATGGAGGATATATGGTTTCTCAGGGTCTGCATAGGCTAAAACAGGAGCTTCTGTAAGTCTCTTCTTCAATGTCAGAAAGGCATCTTCACATCCTGAAGTCCATTTCTCTCCAAAGGGGTCTTTAGGATATGGTGCCTTAGCACCCGTTACGTCAGAGGTAATTTTCAGTAGGTCATGTAACTCTCGAGCAATCTTTGAGTAGTCTTTCACGAACCTTCGGTAGTAACCACAGAATCCGAGAAAGGACCGCAACTCACTGATGTTATCTGGTCTTGGCCAATTCAACACTGCTTCAATTTTAGCAGGATCTGTGGCTACTCCTTCAGCAGAGACTATATGCCCCACATAAATGACAGAGTTCTGGGCAAATCGGCATTTGTCCACTGATAGTTTCAGGCCTTCAGCTTGAAGTCGATCTAACACCTTTAGCAATCTTTGTTCATGCTCCTCTAGTGTCTTCCCGAAAACAATTAGGTCATCTAGATACACTAGACACTCTTTGGGATTCATATCCCCCACAGTTTTCTCCATCAGCCTCTGAAAAGTAGCAGGAGCTCCTGTGACTCCCTGTGGCATTCTGGTAAACTGGAAGAACCCCAAAGGGCAGATGAAAGCTGTCTTTTCCTGATCCTCCTTCTTCATGGGTACCTGATAATATCCAGACCTCAAGTCAAGCACACTGAACCACTGGCTGCCAGATAGGGCGTTCAGAAGATCCTCTATCCGGGGCAACGTGTACTGATCTGGCACAGTCCTCTTGTTCAAAGTACGGTAGTCCACACATAGCCGAACTGAACCATTCTTTTTCCTCACTACCACAATAGGTGAGGCATAGGGGCTCCGAGACTCTGTGATGATGCCTGCTCCTTCCATCTGCTGGAGTATGTCCCGGACATCTTCCACATCTCGAGGGGGTATTCTTCTTGACCTTTCTCTGAAAGGAGTAGAATCAGCAAGTCTTATAGTATGGGTGGCACTCTTAGAACACCCCACGTCCATCTCTGCTCTGGAAAACACTCCCTCTCGGGTGACCAGTTTTGAACGAAGGCTGTCTTTCCACTCCTGTGGTAGAGGAGAATCTTCTAGATCAAAATCTAAAGGTGCTTTCACATGATCCTTCTGTTCTGCACTCACAGACATGATGGACGAAACTTGATCCAAAAGGTGTATCACACCAATCTTTTGATGACGATCAATCCGGATTTCCGTGGGGGTTAAATTCTGTACCATCACAGGAAAGCTCCGACACCACCTTTTCCGCCAATCTTTTAGCTCAGGTATGAGAGTCCACCCCTTCTTCTGATCCTCTTCAGGCAGAGACTCAATAAGGTATTGTCTAGTTCCCCCCAACATTTCATGGTGCATTGAGGCTATGGCTCGTAAGGTTTTGGTCTCACCAGGCTTCACAAATGCAGGTTCTGTTCCTGAATAGTGGCACGACCCTGGTTTTGTTTCAAGGGCTAGTCGTCTACACTCTTTCCCTATGACAGGGCTGACCTCCATCAGTCGGTCTAAGGAGACATCTCCCACTTCTGTCAGATAGGCCTTGAATACATCCTGTACCATCTTTGCATTAGTACCCAATATTATTGGGGCACACACTTTCCTGGCTGCAGGGCATATCAAAGCTTCCAGCTCCATAGGACATATTATCCCAGTGTTTAACTGGGGAATAGTTATGGTCACTTTTATGCATCCCTCCACAGGTTGAGCTTGAGAACCAACGCCCCATAGCTGAAACTCTCCTGCAGGTTCCATAGGAATGTGTTTCAGATGACGTTCATAGAAGTCTCGGTAGATAATGGTGACTTGAGAACCTGTATCTAGCAATGCTGAAGCCTGAATTCCTTCTACTTGCACGTGTATCAAAGATTTAGGCCCAATCTTGGCTCCTACAGATAAACCATATGTAGGCCGGGTCTTCCTTCGCTTGTAAGACCTGGTCATTTGAGTCTCCTCAAGCTCGGTTGCCAGCACCTCCACATCCACCTCCATGGAGTTCGCAGGGCACTCCCGCTGAAAATGCCCTGACTTTCCACATTTAAAGCAATCCCCTCGGCGGGGTGAATCCTCAGGAAACAGTTTTTTCTGAGTCTTCCTGTGTTGCCCCCCACTTCCAGGGGGAGGGTCTGCTCTCTCTGGTGGTGACTTGCATAAGAACTCCAATTCAGCCACCTTCTTCCTAAGAGCTGACAGTTCTGTATCCTCTTTCTCCTTCTGTAGGGGTGAACACATCTGGTCTTCCAATCTCCTGGCTGTATTTATTAAGGTGGAATAAGGCAGGACTTTATCATCCAACTTGGCTCTCAGCAGAATCATAATTGGATTATTGATTAAACCACCTCTCTGAATTTGCTTAGATAGCCGAGCATCCAACTCAGAGGCAGGAACTGCTCCTTTATGGAATAACTTTCCAAGCGATAGCTGTAACCGGTTGATATAGTCAGTGGCTTTTTCATGCTCCTTCTGCTTAGTGGCTAGGAACTTAACCAGCAGATCATCCAAATCTTCTGATTTCCCATAAGCATCCTGCAAAACTTGTAGATAGTCGTGCACAGTAGCTTGCCCATTTACTCCCTTGTACAGTCTTATCATGTCTGTAGCGGGAAAACGAAGACTCTCCACCAACCGCTGTTTCTTTATGGTATCCGTACAAGACCATTCCTCCAACAACTGCATAGCATTATCCTTCCAGACCTCAAAAGGCTCTTCTCCTGAAGGAACAGGCTGATTCCCAGAAAACACCTTTAGTTTGCGGTAACTATGGGTGTGGTTTGCCGTCACTATGGCTTCTGAGAGTTTCTGGAGTATGTCCGATACATCACTACCTCCTGTAGGCGGGGTGCGGACTTCAGGGTTGTCTGGTTTCAGTAATGCTGTAGATGGATGAAATTCTGCTTTAGGAGTAATCATCCCCTGTTCTCTAGGAGGATGGGCAGCTTGTTTAGTAATGGCTCCGGCCTTTCTGGAGATGGGAGTCAGGAGCTTAGAATAATTTTCTGTGACATAATCTCTCTGTTCTAATTTAAAGGGTTTTTGCAGCGAGACCCTTTCTTTCTTATCAAGGAGAGCGTACACTAAAGAGCATCCTTCATCCGGTGCTCCATATAAATGAATGTTGGTAGGCATCTCATGGTCTCCCAAGTCCGTATGACAATATATTAACATGTAAGTTTGGCCTTCAGAATCCTGCAGGATATCCCTGACGGTCGCCATTCCTATTCCCAATCGAAGTTCTATACACAAGATGACGTGATTCATCTCACAGCAGGATGGAACTTTGCATAACATCACAGCTTGCTGCAATGGTACATTTCTTTGCTGGGCCCACTCTTTTGCAAAGGAGGGAGTGGCCTGAGGATTTAATCTATTCTCACTGGTTGTACCCCAATTCATCTCAGCAGTGCCTCCATATGTAACGGGGTTTTGGTGGCGCCCCCTAGTGTCTATGGGGTCCCTAACCCTAGTTAACTCACTATGCCTGACAGGCGGATCCTGAGCCTCCGCTATCTGGGAGTTGGGGTACATGTCTGCGGCAGTGCCTCCACCCAGTGGAGCATCCGGGGTAGGGATGTGAGGCTCCACTGGGAACATACTTGGTGCAAATGAGACTGACACAGCCTAACTGGAATTAACTTTATATAGTGCGTAACAAAATGAACCAACATACATAGGAAAATACAATAGCGTAACACAAATAACAGGGTAATGTGGATTCTTCCTCACCCACCCACTAGCACACCTGCGTCCCACCCCCTATCTTCGCCCTAATGGCCGTTGGTGCACATAGGAGAGTTGGGGCCCTTATAAGCTCTTGCTCCGCAGGGTCACTGAAGCAGCCTGAGCTGTGTAATGTCCGCACGGGACCTCAGAGTCTTTACTGTGAGTGAGGAGACAGGTGCCCTGTGGTGATGCAGGGAGAGGTTTGACTTACCCTCACAACACCATTAACCAGGTCAGTCAGCAGCAATCTCCTTTCACTGGATTCACCAGACGTCTGGACTCAGTGCTTGTCTTTGCCAGCGGTCCCTCTCTCAGCAGGAGTGATCTTGGGTAATGTAAGTTCTCTCCGCCAGGTTCTATCTCTGTGCCGCAGTCTCTCAATGCCAGACCCATGTCCTCTCTCTGGCTGAGCAAGTCGTAACTTCCAGAAACTTCCAGGACCTTCCTCCTTAGAGCTGTGTAGCAAGCGTCCTTTCAGGACCTGCGATGATGTCACAAACCATGTGATCAATGCTCAATGTCTTATTAACAGCATACTGAGTCCATCTACTGGGCATTTCAGATAACTCAGCCGGTGTAACTTCACAGGGTTACATGCAAATTAACATAAAAGAGTCATATCTTACTTGTGTGACCAGAGAAGTGTCATATTTTCAAGCTGTGACTCATCTCAGGTTAATTTGCATATGTATCAAATCGGTTTTTATACACAATAAAAGCACACAGAGCTATGGGGACTGGGTATTGCGGCCATCTAGCAGCCCATGTCCTCAGCTCTATACACAAAATCCAGGTGACAGGTTCCCTTTAAAGATAGATCAGATTTTGGGTTGCACTTGATGTCCAGTTGTGAGGTGCAATACGGGTTAGATATAATCCATAATCAGTAATATTGAAGTACCACTGCACTCTCTTAGGTATGATGCAAGTTAAAAATATTTTATTGTAAACACATTAGTGCTGCATGCACTCACCCCACAGAGCCACAAGGTTGTTCTTTGGGGTTTTCCTCCTCTCCTCCTACATCCTACCCTTGTGACTCTGTGACTGAAGTCCGATCCCAGGACCAAAATGTCAGAACTGAAAGTCATGTGTGATCTTATGTCATTCTAAACTTGAATTTGATTTAATGGAGCATTTACAATAAAATACTTTTTTCTTGCATCATACCTAAGAGAGTGCAGTGGTACTTACACATACAATGCAACCATTGGGACATACCTATAGAGATAAATGTTGTGAGATGGATGACGGCAAGCCTATGGAATCACAGCAAGAAGAGATCTTAATAACGGTAAGAAGTTGATACAAAGGTATATTGGAAAGATTTTAGAATTTTCCACTTCATGAAGAACAAGCTACATTTGCTGAAACTGGAATACCCGTTTAACTATAGCAATTTATTAAAACTTAGTCATTTGAAGAGAAATCCTGATAGACTTTTCTGACGTATTACACATGTAAGAAGGGTAACATTATTAAAAATCCCAGACCTCCTAATAAAGCATTCCTGGCCATCTCTTCACCGACAGTGCTCTGACTCAATTTCAGAGAAGAGGTATTTACACACATGCTGTCATCTCGGGGCCCTTTGTTCTGCATAGGGTAAGAATTCAGGCTCTAGGACCTTATCAAAGTGACTCTTATGACAAGTAAGGTGATTATATCAACTAATACTCTTCAGGATACTTGCTTCTTAAAAATGAAGACATTAGGAGGAGGCTTTGGACAGCAATTTTTTAGACTAGTGCTAAATGAAGATGATGAACTAGGAGAGGAAATGAGATGGAAACTTTGTATCTGTCCACAAAGGCTAGAAAAGGGAAATGCTCTATATGAAATATAGATATAGGAAGGAATAATTTTATGTCCCTTATCTCATAAACTGTCATCCTACCATGCAAGAAAGTAAATGGCACAAGAGCTAAAATATCTTAGGTTTCAGAGGCAGAAAGGAGAAAAAACATAGCGTTTCAGGCAGTGGTTAACTGCTGCTACATCTTCTGTCTTAGGGTTTATTTAAAGCATAACCCAAGGGAGAAACTGCTGTGGCTCCTATTTTTTTCTAAATAAATTCACTTTTGTAACTCCTCAAAAGAATTACCTTTAATGATTCATGTTGTTACATGCGTGGGTGTGATTTCTGTGTCAAACAAAAGCTTGCAATAGATCAGCCAATCTGGGTACTTCCAGAGGTCTCCTACCGCAATGTCTCCATCATGTGTTTTTCCACATATATCAAACTTTTTGCCTGAGTTTAAAACAGCTTACAGGGATGTTTGATGTAGTTTTGGCCTGGAGAGCGATTACAGGCTAGACTGATGGAGTTCATTACATCCTAGAAGGCTTGATTCCATTATGACCAATTAGGCTTTCAAGAAAAAGACCGTAAAGAATAGCAGCTTCTAATTTTTAGCTACTTTAGCTAAAAACACACTTTAGTTGGAAGTTTTGCAACAGTTTCCATTTTCTTGGATTAGAAGTAACATCATGTGTTAGGACTCATGCACATGACTGCTGTTGTTTTGCGGTCCGTTTTTCACGGATTCGTTGTTCCGTATCTGAGTTGTTTTTTTCTCTGATTTAAGTCCTCTTCCGTTTCGTTATTGCACAAAACATATCCGTATGTTTTCCGTATTTGATCAGTTTTTTGTGGATCGGAAACGGAAGCAGTAACTTATTAATCACCAAACACATGAGCAATCTGGGCTGGGCATAGCATTTCTACAGTATAGATCCGCAAAATACGGATGACATACGGATGACAAATGGATGTGTTCCGTATGCGTTCCGTATTTTTTGCGGACCCATTGACTTGAATGGGGCCTCAGACCGTGATTTGCGGACAATAATAGGACATGCACTACTTTTTTGCGGAACGGAAATGCGGAAATATGGAAACGGAATGCACACGGAGTGCCTTCTGTTGTTTTTGTTCGTGTGCATGAGCCCTTACTCATATTTCTCCATAAACCTAGACGCTTCAATTAGTTTATCATGGAGATACAGTAGAGAGGTCTTACACAGTATTACGGCTCCATACGACCAACAAGTTGTATATGGTCATAAGACACCATTGATAATAGTGTTTGGGGTCTTACTGTATACTCCTGTATACCTTGCATTATATATCAACACATACAGCCTTTTTCTTCTGTATTGTGGTGTGTAATTTAGATATTTCACATTAGAGTTATTGCTTCTAGAAATATCTCTAAAATGCAACATCTTATAGAGCACCATAAAGGGGTGCATGAAGTGCTTATTGCTCCATGGACTATGGGAATGGACCTTATGTTGAGTGCTAGTCAGGGTTTGATATGGCAGCTCATTCTTGACTGTGCAGTAGAATTATTTGATTTTTTTTACATGTGCAAGTTTAAATGTTTGTAACAACAAAGAAACAAAGAAAGATTTCCCCTTTCACTTACAACCCCCCCGACTCAGACTGGCCCACAGAGGATCAGGTGAATTCTCCGCTGGGCTCCTGAGCAAGGTGAGTCCCTAGTCCCCAACCCCCTGCACAATTGGCACCTAGCTCTGCACACTGACTGCACTACCTATAGATAGGCAGTGTACAGCATCTCAACCAGCTTTTATTCATATAAAAAACTGGGTACATTATTTAACAAACTATGCAGTTTACTATTATAGAGGCATCAGGTGGCTGAGATGACTTCTAGGTATAGAGGAAAGCCAGTCAGTATCATCTTTCCCCAGGAAGCCACCTTCTCAAAGTTGCTTCATGGACCCCCATAATCAATCATCTTGTAGCATCTTGCTGTTACTGTACATCACTAGCGACATAGGCAATATTCGAATTTGCGATATTTAGTGAATTTTTGGCCGAATATTCGCTATAAATTAGCAAATTCGAGATATCCAGTCATTGTTTACTTGATTGCGAAAATCGGCAATGTAATATATTCGCAATAAATTTGCGATAAATTCGCGATTAGAATATTCAGCACTATTCGCGAATACGAATATATAGCACTATATTCTAAATATTTGCAAATTCTCGAAGTGGCGATATTCGCGATAAAAATTTGTGATTCGAATATTCGCGCTTAACACTATACAGGGAGTGCAGAATTATTAGGCAAGTTGTATTTTTGAGGATTCATTTTATTATTGAACAACAACCATGTTCTCAATGAACCCAAAAAAACTCATTAATATCAAAGCTGAATATTTTTGGAAGTAGTTTTTAATTTGTTTTTAGTTTTAGCTATTTTAGGGGGATATCTGTGTGTGCAGGTGACTATTACTGTGCATAATTATTAGGCAACTTAACAAAAAACAAATATATACCCATTTCAATTATTTATTTTTACCAGTGAAACCAATATAACATCTCAACATTCACAAATATACATTTCTGACATTCAAAAACAAAACAAAAACAAATCAGTGACCAATATAGCCACCTTTCTTTGCAAGGACACTCAAAAGCCTGCCATCCATGGATTCTGTCAGTGTTTTGATCTGTTCACCATCAACATTGCGTGCAGCAGCAACCACAGCCTCCCAGACACTGTTCAGAGAGGTGTACTGTTTTCCCTCCTTGTAAATCTCACATTTGATGATGGACCACAGGTTCTCAATAGGGTTCAGATCAGGTGAACAAGGAGGCCATGTCATTAGATTTTCTTCTTTTATACCCTTTCTTGCCAGCCACGCTGTGGAGTACTTGGACGCGTGTGATGGAGCATTGTCCTGCATGAAAATCATGTTTTTCTTGAAGGATGCAGACTCCTTCCTGTACCACTGCTTGAAGAAGGTGTCTTCCAGAAACTGGCAGTAGGACTGGGAGTTGAGCTTGACTCCATCCTCAACCCGAAAAGGCCCCACAAGCTCATCTTTGATGATACCAGCCCAAACCAGTACTCCACCTCCACCTTGCTGGCGTCTGAGTCGGACTGGAGCTCTCTGCCCTTTACCAATCCAGCCACGGGCCCATCCATCTGGCCCATCAAGACTCACTCTCATTTCATCAGTCCATAAAACCTTAGAAAAATCAGTCTTGAGATATTTCTTGGCCCAGTATTGACGTTTCAGCTTGTGTGTCTTGTTCAGTGGTGGTCGTCTTTCAGCCTTTCTTACCTTGGCCATGTCTCTGAGTATTGCACACCTTGTGCTTTTGGGCACTCCAGTGATGTTGCAGCTCTGAAATATGGCCAAACTGGTGGCAAGTGGCATCTTGGCAGCTGCACGCTTGACTTTTCTCAGTTCATGGGCAGTTATTTTGCGCCTTGGTTTTTCCACGCGCTTCTTGCGACCCTGTTGACTATTTTGAATGAAACGCTTGATTGTTCGATGATCACGCTTCAGAAGCTTTGCAATTTTAAGAGTGCTGCATCCCTCTGCAAGATATCTCACTATTTTTGACTTTTCTGAGCCTGTCAAGTCCTTCTTTTGACCCATTTTGCCAAAGGAAAGGAAGTTGCCTAATAATTATGCACACCTAATATAGGGTGTTTATGTCATTAGACCACACCCCTTCTCATTACAGAGATGCACATCACCTAATATGCTTAATTGGTAGTAGGCTTTTGAGCCTATACAGCTTGGAGTAAGACAACATGCATAAAGAGGATGATGTGGTCAAAATACTCATTTGCCTAATAATTCTGCACGCAGTGTACATCACATTGTGTGAGCAGATAATATATTCGCATGTAGCTTTACAGTGGGCCCCCAGAACGTATTTTACTGGTGGGCCCAAGGCACCCCGGTCCAACACTGCAAACACCTTTATTTATGTTAAAAAATATATATAAAAATGCATAATTTGTATCGCTACATCTGCAATGGCCTGTTCTACAAAGATATAACATTTTATCTCACATACTGTGAAGAACATGAAAAAAAAGATGAAAAAAGCAAATGGCGATCAAAAAGTATTATGTACCCTCACAGTACCAATGAAAACTCCTCAATCATACAACTCATCCCAGCATGAAATAAGCCCTTACACAGCTCCATCAATTTAAAAATAAAAATGTCATGGGTCTTTCATTGTGGCAGAAAAAAAATACAGTATATATATATATATATATATATATATATATATATATATACACAGTACAGACCAAAAGTTTGGAGACACCTTCTCATTTAAAGAGTTTTCTTTATTTTCATTTATTTATTCACACTGAGGGCATCAAAACTATGAATTAACACATGTGGAATTATATACATAACAAACAAGTGTGAAACAACTGAAAATATGTAATATTCTAGGTTCTTCAAAGTAGCCACCTTTTGCTTTGATTACTGCTTTGCACACTCTTGGCATTCTCTTGATGAGCTTCAAGAGGTAGTCCCCTGAAATGGTTTTCACTTCACAGGTGTGCCCTGTCAGGTTTAATAAGTGGGATTTCTTGCCTTATAAATGGGGTTGGGACCATCAGTTGCGTTGAGAAGAAGTCAGGTGGATACACAGCTGACAGTCCTACTGAATAGACTGTTAGAATTTGTATTATGGCAAGAAAAAAGCAGCTAAGTAAAGAAAAACGCGTGGCCATCATTACTTTAAGAAATGAAGGTCAGTCAGTCAACCGAAAAATTGGGAAAACTTTGAAAGTAAGGGCTATTTGACCTTGAAGGAGAGTGATGGGGTGCTGCGCCAGATGGCCTGGCCTCCACAGTCACCTGACCTGAACCCAATCGAGATGGTTTGGGGTGAGCTGAACCACAGAGTGAAGGCAAAAGGGCCAACAAGTGCTAAGCATCTCTGGGAACTCCTTCAAGACTGTTGGAAGACCATTTCAGAGGACTACCTCTTGAAGCTCATCAAGAGAATGCCAAGAGTGTGCAAAGCAGTAATCAAAGCAAAAGGTGGCTACTTTGAAGAACCTAGAATATGACATATTTTCAGTTGTTTCACACTTTTTTGTTATGTATATAATTCCACATGTGTTAATTCATAGTTTTGATGCCTTCATAGTCATGAAAATAAAGAAAACTCTTTGAATGAGAAGGTGTGTCCAAACTTTTGGTCTGTACTGTATATATATATGACTATGACGAGGAGACATCCTCTGCATCTGGAGGAAAGAAGGTTTGTACACAAACATAGAAAAGGATTCTTTACGGTAAGAGCAGTGAGACTATGGAACTCTCTGCCTGAGGAGGTGGTGATGGTGAGTACAATAAAGGAATTCAAGAGGGGCCTGGATGTATTTCTGGAGTGTAATAATATTACAGGATATAGCTACTAGAGAGGGGTCGTTGATCCAGGGAGTTATTCTGATTGCCTGATTGGAGTTGGGAAGGAATTTTTTATTCTCCTAAAGTGAGGAAAATTGGCTTCTACCTCACAGTTTTTTTTTGCCTTCCTCTGGATCAACTTGCAGGATGACAGGCCGAACTGGATGGACAAATGTCTTTTTTCGGCCTTATGTACTATGTTACTATGTATATATTATAAAGCTGAGTGTATGTATGTGTGTGTGTGTGTGTGTGTATGTCCGCTAAAGGAATCCGCAGAGTTTATGTGCGTTACATTTACAATCACGAAATTTGGCACACAGGTACATCAGGTGTCCGGGAAGGTTTTAGACCGTGTCTCAGCTCTCTAGCATGTACCTTTCCTGAGATATTCCCAAAAAATGCAAATATGGCACATCACATGACCTACATTAGCCAATAGGAGCCTGCAGGTCTTTCTCTTCATATCCCAACTGCCATACACACGGTTACATGTCCCTTATCAGCCAATAGAAGCTCGCAAGTCCTTAGTCTCCACATACACACAGTTTTACACCAAGTTTCCATAACAACCCAGCCATTTTTCTTCACTGCTGCAGGTCAGCCTTAAAGGGGCAGAGCGCTGTGGATGACACAGTTCAGGGGGTAGGTAGGGTGGCAATTCAGGCCACCATCAAAAGACCGATTTAAAATCCCCGCCCCAGGTTGTGCTAAGCCAAGCCCCTTCCACTCCGCAGCCAACGGGGATTGAAAAAATGAAGGTAAAAATCTTCTTCTGTCAGCTGCAGGGGTGGGAGGGACAGCTACTTTCTTCCTAAAGTAAGTGATGCTGTCTGAGAGTGAGCTGTTCAAAAGGACATCCCTGCGTCCGTCCAGGCCCTGCGGCGGACAGAGGACAGGGAGTCTCAAAGCCGGACTGTCCGACCTAAAACAGGATGCTGTGACTACCCTAGGGGCAGGCTGCTGTGGAGGTCACAGTAAAGGGGATGGTCCGCTATGGAGGTTAGTGTTAAGGTGCAGATTACTGTAGAGGCCGCTGTTAAGGGGATGGGGTGTTGTGGAAATCACTGTTAAGGAGATGGGATACTGTGGAGGTCACTAATAAATGGGAGGCTGCTGTGTAGGTCACTGTTATGGGGGTGGGATGCTGTAGAGGTCACTGTTAAAGGGGCAGGCACTGTGGAGGTCTCGTAACAGGGCAGGGAATGGTGGAGGTCACAGTAAAGGGGACGGTCCGCTATGGAGGTCAGTGTTAAGGGGTGGGGTGCTGTACAGGTCACTGTTAAGGGGGTGGGGTGTTGTAGAAGTCAAATTTTAAGGGAACAGAGCTCTGTGGTGGTCACGGTTAAAGGGTCGGGGTACAGTGGAGGTCACTGTTAACCTCTTCCCGACCGCCCATTGACTATAAACGTCCTGGACAGTCGGTTTATCTCTGATCAGACGCTTCTGAACGTCCTTTCAGAGATAGTAGCTGCACGCTAATCGTGCATCTGCCGAATGGGGGGCCCGCTGTCAGTGACAGCAGAGCACCCTAGAGAGAAGGCAGGAACTGTTCCTTCTAGATTGCTGTATATACAGTGCTCAATGAGCGCTGTGTATAAAGCTGAGGAAGCAATCTGCCACTTCCTGTCCCGGTCCGGTGGTCATGTGACCTCAGGGGCTGGGGGAGTGCAGGAGCTGTCGGATCTTCCATAGACTATGATCAGCCCTGCACTGAGGCTGTACAGCACAGTATTACTAGGGAAGCAAAATCGGTCAAATGGGATGGCCAGGACATTCTTATATTCCAAGACCTTGCCCAATCAACCCTGAAGAAAAGACTGGCCTTAAAGCCTTTAACAGATTGGCTCAGATCACAGAGTGTCCCATACAGATGGTCCTTCCCCTTTGGACTCTCTTTTATGCACGAGGGACAAAGAATGAACTTCTCCTCGTTCCAGGACTTGGATAGAGCATTCAAGCATCTGGGGATTGAACCCCTGGACATACAAAATTGGGACCCTGTCCAGGACTTGACTGATTTACCGAACCTCCCACCTCTCGAGCTCTGGGAAAAGCAGAATACCCCTAAACCCCAAAGGGGCAGAAGAGGAAACTCCAAATCAACACCCAGAAGACTCACAATGGGAGAATGAGATTAACTTATTCAGCTAGCTGCCTAAGGATCCTTCTCTTTGGGTCACACCGCCCCTGATTCAATTGTGGCCTCCTTACATCCCTCTTCCTGTCAATATTCCTCCCTTCAGATTTCTCTGATACTCCTTTTCTGATCCTTTTCTGGATCCCAATTTATACTAAGGGCGATACAACATGTCACTTAGTAACCCCCCTACTCTTTCTCCCCCCTTCATACCTCCTGCTCTCTCTCTTCTTAAACTTCCTTACTTCTAAAATACATCACTGTAATGTCTTGTATAGCTCCTACCTTCTCAGCTGGGAGTCATGCTACTTACCACTTAATAACCTGCATGCATTCTTGCATATATTGTTATGTTTTACTGTTCCTCTTAATTGTGTTTTGGTTCTTAGACATGGGTGGTCTGGTAACAAGTTACTATACCATTCTCCCAGATTGTTGCTAGAGGTCCCTTCCTCTCAGGGTGGCGTTCTCCCTCTCCTCGCACCAGCTGATTATATCTATGAGGTCAGATTATCCTTCGCTCCCCCTTTCCTTACCTCCAAACTCCAACATGACTGACCTTAGATTAGTAACTTATAATGTTAAAGGATTGAGGTCACCTTCAAAGAGATGCCAAATTTTTTCTCATTTGAATAGGGAGAGATGTTCTATAGTTTTCCTTCAGGAAACTCATTTTAAACATGGCATCTATCCGAACCTCTCCTTCTCCAAATTTCCTAACTGGTATCATTGTGGAGCCGGGGGTGCTGCCTCGAGAGGAGTTAGTATTGGTTTTCATAAAGGGCTAGCTTTCCAGTACAATTCCCATACCCAAGACCCCGAATGTAGATATCTCATCCTAAAGGGCCTGGTTGGACAGACCCTATTCACATTTGTGAATGTATATGCCCCAAATACAAATCAAATTACCTGGCTTCCCTCCCTTCTTTTGCTAGTTGAAACTCACAGAGAGGGGACCCTAATTATAGCTGGTGACTTTAACTTGGTCCTTAACCCTCTCATAGATACCGCCTCTAAAAGATCCGCTATCCCCTCAAAAGCTCTCAAATTACTGCAAACCAAACTTTTTAATCTGGTGGTATTAGACACTTGGTGCTGCCTTAATCCTAGCTCACTTAATTACTCTTTTTATTCCTCAGCAAACAATTCATATAGTAGAATAGACTACATCTTTATCTCGAGACAACATCTACAGCTCTGCTCCACAGCCAAGATTGGTGATATGACACTCTCAGACCACTCCCCAATATTCTGTGATGTCCATCCTACCACCAGGTCGGGTAAGAACATTAATTGGAGGTTCAATGACTCCTTGCTGGGTAACCCTAACAACAAATATCAGATTGCCTCCTACCTGGCTGATTATTTTTCCATTAACAATACTTAGGACTAGGGTTGAGCGAACCCGAACTGTAATGTTTGGGTTCCTACCGAACTTTAGGTTTTTTGGACCCAGAACCCGAACATTTCCGTAAAAGTTCGGGTTTGGGTTCGGTGTTCGGCGCTTTCTTGGCACTTTTTGAAAGGCTGCACAGCAGTCAATCAACAAGCGTCATACTACTTGCCCCAAGAGGCCATCACAGCCATGCCTACTAATGGCATGGCTGTGATTGGCCAGAGCAGCATGTGACCCAGGCCCTATATAAGCTTGATTCACATAGCGCTGTACGTCACTCTGCTGTTACAAGTGTAGAGAGAGGATGCTGCTGGACTTGTGATTTCAGGAAGAGAATAGGAGAGAATCTAACTCAGCGATCTACCTAGAAATAGTTGTGTGGGTGCAGGACACAATTGTTTTACCCTGCCCTGAGGCCATTGACCAAAAAAAATAATAACTTTTATAATTCTGTTAGTTAGGTGAGTGGCGGCGGCGGCCATTTTATGCAAGCTCAGTGCACCAGCACTGCATCTGAGCTTTTGGGACATTGCAAATCACCATTTTTTTTTTGCAAACTACAACATCTGCATTAGTCAGTGTACAATTTAAGGTAGAAATACATCCATCATTTTCTGGGGTTTTAAAAACACACAATTTTTTTCAAAAAACTGTATTTTCCAGATCTGCAAGTGTTAAATTCAAGTTAGATATATACAGCTTTCATATTCTGTTACCAAAAAAATACTTTTTGGGCAATCTACAACATCTGTATTAGTCAGTGTGCAATTTAATGTAGGAATACAACCATCATTTTCTGGGGTTTGAAAAAAACTAATTTTTCCCCTAAAAAACTGTATTTTCCAGATCTGCAAGTGTTAAATTCAAGTTTAATATATACAGCTTTCATATTCTGTTACCAAAAAAAGACTTTTTGGCAATCAACAACATCTGTATTAGTCAGTGTGCAATTTAAGGTAGAAATACACTCATCATTTTCTGTGGTTTGAAAAACACACTTTTTTTCCCAAAAAACAGTATTTTCCAGATCTGCAAGTGTTAAATTCAAGTTTAATAAATACAGCTTTCATATTCTGTTACCAAAAAAAGACTTTTTTTGCAATCTACAACATCTGTATTAGTCAGTGTGCAATTTAAGGTAGAAATACACCCCTAATTTTCTGTGGTTTGAAAAACACACTTTTTTAACAAAAAACACAATTTTCAGGCCTTGCAGCATCAGCACTTGTGAAATTACAGGCTTATATACTGCTGTCAAATTCAGTTGTTAAACAAACACTCGTTTGGGAACAAAAAATTTCGTTGGTTGCCTTTGATGCAGATGTCATTGTGAGATACACCCTTAATACATTTGGGTTGCATTAAGAGATTTTAAATACCGCCATTTGGTGCACCAATATTGAATTCAGGCCTACACTGGTTCAGGCCGTGTGAGATACCCCCTCTACATACAGGGGTTTGAATCAGGCATTTGAAATACAGCCATTTGAAATACAGCCATTTTGGGCAAAGATACATTTACTTCAGGCCTACACTGGTTCAGGCCCTGTGAGATACCCCCTCTACATACAGCGGTTTGAATCAGGCATTTGAAATACAGCCATTTGAAATACAGCAATTTTGGGCAAAGAAATATTTACTTCAGGTCTACAGTGGTTCAGGCCCTGTGAGATACCCCCTCTACATACAGGGGTTAGAATCAGGCATTTGAAATACAGCCATTTTGGGAAAAGATATATTTACTTCAGGCCTACAGTGGTTCAGGCCCTGTGAGATACCCCCTCTACATACAGGAGTTTGAATCAGGCATTTAAAATACAGCCATTTGAAATACAGCCATTTTGGGCAAAGATATATTTACTTCAGGCCTACAGTGGTTCATGCCCTGTGAGATACCCCCTCTACATACAGGGGTTTAAATCAGGCATTTGAAATACAACCATTCAGGGGTTTGAATCAGGCATTTGAAATACAGACATTTGAAATACAGCCATTTTGGGCAAAGATATATTTACTTCAGGCCTACAGTGGTTCAGGCCCTGTGAGATACCCCCTCTACATACAGCGGTTTGAATCAGGCATTTGAAATACAGCCATTTGAAATACAGCCATTTTGGGCAAATAAATATTTACTTCAGGTCTACAGTGGTTCAGGCCCTGTGAGATACCCCCTCTACATACAGGGGTTTGAATCAGGCATTTGAAATACAGCCATTTAAAATACAGCCATTTTGGGCAAATATATATATATACTTCAGGCCTACAGTGGTTCAGACCGTTGAGAGATACTCCCTCTACATACAGGGGTTTGATTCAGGGATTTGAAATACAGCCATTTGAAATACAGCCATTTTGTGCAAAGATATATTTACTTCAGGCTTACAGTGGTTCAGACCGTGTGAGATACCCCCTCTCAAACCCCTGTATGTAATCAGGCATTTGAAATACAGCCATTTGAAATGCAGTCATTTTGGGCAAAGATATATTTACTTCAGGCTTACAGTGGTTCAGGCCCTGTGAGATAACCCCTCTACATAAAGGGGTTTGAATCAGGCATTTGAAATACAGCCATTTGAAATACAGCCATTTTGTGCAAAGATATATTTACTTCAGGCCTACAGTGGTTCAGACCGTGTGAGATACCCCCTCTCAAACCCCTGTATGTAATTAGGCATTTGAAATACAGTCATTTGAAATACAACCATTTTGGGCGAAAATATATTTACTTCAGGCCTACACTGGTTCAGGCCCTGTGAGATACCCCCTCTACATACAGGGGTTTGAATCAGGCATTTGAAATACAGCCATTTAAAATACAGCCATTTGAAATGCAGCCATTTTGGGCAAAGATATATTTACTTCAGGCCTACAGTGGTTCAGGCCCTGTGAGATACCCCCTCTACATACAGGGGTTTGATTCAGGGATTTAAAATACAGCCATTTGAAATACAGCCATTTTGGGCAAATAAATATTTACTTCAGGCCTACAGTGGTTCAGGCCCTATGGGATACCCCCTCTACATACAGGTGTTTGAATCAGGCATTTAAAATACAGCCATTTGAAATACAGCCATTTTGGGCAAAGTTATATTTACTTCAGGCCTACAGTGGTTCAGGCCCTGTGAGATACCCCCTCTACATACAGCGGTTTGAATCAGGCATTTGAAATACAGCCATTTGAAATACAGCCATTTTGGGCAAATAAATATTTACTTCAGGTCTACAGTGGTTCAGGCCCTGTGAGATACCCCCTCTACATACAGGGGTTTGAATCAGGCATTTGAAATACAGCCATTTAAAATACAGCCATTTTGGGCGAAAATATATTTACTTCAGGCCTACACTTGTTCAGGCCCTGTGAGATACCCCCTCTACAAACAGGGGTTTGAATCAGGCATTTGAAATACAGCCATTTGAAATACAGCCATTTTGGGCAAAGATATATTTACTTCAGGCCTACAGTGGTTCAGGCCCTGTGAGATACCCCCTCTACATACAGGGGTTTGAATCAGGCATTTGAAATACAGCCATTTGAAATACAGCCTTTTTGTGCAAATACATATTTACTTCAGGTCTACAGTGGTTCAGGCCCTGTGAGATACCCCCTCTACATACAGGGGTTTGAATCAGGCATTTGAAATACAGCCATTTAAAATACAGCCATTTTGGGCAAAGATATATATACTTCAGGCCTACAGTGGTTCAGACCGTTGAGAGATACTCCCTCTACATACAGGGGTTTGAATCAGGCATTTGAAATACAGCCATTTGAAATACAGCCATTTTGGGCAAATAAATATTTACTTCAGGCCTACAGTGTTTCAGACCATGTGAGATACCCCCTCTACATACAGGGGTTTGAATCAGGCATTTGAAATACAGCCATTTTGTGCAATGATATATTTACTTCAGGCCTACAGTGGTTCAGATCATGTGAGATACTCCCTCTACATACAGGGTTTTGATTCAGGGATTTGAAATACAGCCATTTTGTGCAAAGTTATATTTACTTCAGGCCTACAGTGGTTCAGGCCTTGTGAGATACCCCCTCTACATACAGGGGTTTGAATCAGGCATTTGAAATACAGCCATTTAAAATACAGCCATTTTGGGCAAAGAAATATTTACTTCAGGCCTACAGTGGTTCAGGCCCTAGGAGATACCCCCTCTACATACAGGGGTTTGAATCAGGCATTTGAAATACAGCCATTTGAAATACAGCCATTTTGTGCAAAGATATACAAACCGGATTCCAGAAAAGTTGGGACACTAAACAAATTGTGAATAAAAACTGAATGCAATGATGTGGAGATGGCAAATGTCAATATTTTATTTGTAATAGAACGTAGATGACAGATAAAACGTTTAATCCGAGTAAATGTATCATTTTAAAGGAAAAATACGTTGATTACAATTTTCACGGTGTCAAAAAATCCCCAAAAAGTTGGGACAAGTAGCAATAAGAGGCTGGAAAAGTAAATTTGAGCATAACGAAGAGCTGGAAGACCAATTAACACTAATTAGGTCAATTGGCAACACGATTGGGTATAAAAAGAGCTTCTCAGAGTGGCTCTCAGAAGCCAAGATGGGTAGAGGATCACCAATTCCCACAATGTTGCGCAGAAAGATAGTGGAGCAATATCAGAAAGGTGTTACCCAGCGAAAAATTGCAAAGACTTTGCATCTATCATCATCAACTGTGCATAACATCATCCGAAGATTCAGAGAATCTGGAACAATCTCTGTGCGTAAGGGTCAAGGCCGTAAAACCATACTGGATGCCCGTGATCTCCGGGCCCTTAAACGACACTGCACCACAAACAGGAATGCTACTGTAAAGGAAATCACAGAATGGGCTCAGGAATACTTCAAGAAACCATTCCACCGTGCCATCCACCGTTGCCAGCTGAAACTCTACAGTGCAAAGAAGAAGCCATTTCTAAGCAAGATCCACAAGCCCAGGCGTTTTCACTGGGCCAGGGATCATTTAAAATGGAGTGTGGCAAAATGGAAGACTGTTCTGTGGTCAGATGAGTCACGATTCGAAGTTCTTTTTGGAAATCTGGGATGCCATGTCATCCGGACCAAAGAGGACAAGGACAACCCAAGTTGTTATCAATGCTCAGTTCAGAAGCCTGCATCTCTGATGGTATGGGGTTGCATGAGTGCGTGTGGCATGGGCAGCTTGCATGTCTGGAAAGGCACCATCAATGCAGAAAAATATATTCAGGTTCTAGAACAACATATGCTCCCATCCAGATGTCATCTCTTTCAGGGAAGACCCTGCATTTTTCAACAAGATAATGCCAGACCACATTCTGCATCAATCACAACATCATGGCTGCGTAGTAGAAGGATCCGGGTACTGAAATGGCCAGTCTGCAGTCCAGATCTTTCACCTATAGAGAACATTTGACGCATAATAAAGAGGAAGGTGCAACAAAGAAGGCCCAAGACGATTGAACAGTTAGAGGCCTGTATTAGACAAGAATGGGAGAGCATTCCTATTTCTAAACTTGAGAAACTGGTCTCCTCGGTCCCCAGACGTCTGTTGAGTGTTGTAAGAAGAAGGGGAGATGCCACACAGTGGTGAAAATGGCCTTGTCCCAACTTTTTGGGGATTTGTTGACACCATGAAATTCTGATTTAACATATTTTTCCCTTAAAATGGTACATTTTCTCAGTTTAAACTTTTGCTCCGTGATTTATGTTCTATTCTGAATAAAATATTAGAAGTTGGCACCTCCACATCATTGCATTCAGTTTTTAATCACGATTTGTATAGTGTCCCAACTTTTTTGGAATCCGGTTTGTAGTTGCAATGCTGTAGGACGTCTTCTTAGTATAAGGAACTCATCCACTCCTGCTACTGAGGAGCTACTGAGGAAGAGGTACGCAACCTCGAAATGTGTATAGCATGTTGTGGAGTGGAGGACAATTGGGAGGAGAGTACACTGCGTGCAGAATTATTAGGCAAATTAGTATTTTGACCACATCATCCTCTTTATGCGTGTTGTCTTACTCCAAGCTGTATAGGCTTGAAAGCCTACTACCAATTAAGCATATTAGGTGATGTGCATCTCTGTAATGAGAAGGGGTGTGGTCTAATGACATCAACACCCTATATTAGGTGTGCATAATTATTAGGCAACTTCCTTTCCTTTGGCAAAATGGGTCAAAAGAAGGACTTGACAGGCTCAGAAAAGTCAAAAATAGTGAGATATCTTGCAGAGGGATGCAGCACTCTTAAAATTGCAAAGCTTCTGAAGCGTGATCATCGAACAATCAAGCGTTTCATTCAAAATAGTCAACAGGGTCGCAAGAAGCGTGTGGAAAAACCAAGGCGCAAAATAACTGCCCATGAACTGAGAAAAGTCAAGCGTGCAGCTGCCAAGATGCCACTTGCCACCAGTTTGGCCATATTTCAGAGCTGCAACATCACTGGAGTGCCCAAAAGCACAAGGTGTGCAATACTCAGAGACATGGCCAAGGTAAGAAAGGCTGAAAGACGACCACCACTGAACAAGACACACAAGCTGAAACGTCAAGACTGGGCCAAGAAATATCTCAAGACTGATTTTTCTAAGGTTTTATGGACTGATGAAATGAGAGTGAGTCTTGATGGGCCAGATGGATGGGCCCGTGGCTGGATTGGTAAAGGGCAGAGAGCTCCAGTCCGACTCAGACGCCAGCAAGGTGGAGGTGGAGTACTGGTTTGGGCTGGTATCATCAAAGATGAGCTTGTGGGGCCTTTTCGGGTTGAGGATGGAGTCAAGCTCAACTCCCAGTCCTACTGCCAGTTTCTGGAAGACACCTTCTTCAAGCAGTGGTACAGGATTTTCATGCAGGACAATGCTCCATCACACGCGTCCAAGTACTCCACAGCGTGGCTGGCAAGAAAGGGTATAAAAGAAGAAAATCTAATGACATGGCCTCCTTGTTCACCTGATCTGAACCCCATTGAGAACCTGTGGTCCATCATCAAATGTGAGATTTACAAGGAGGGAAAACAGTACACCTCTCTGAACAGTGTCTGGGAGGCTGTGGTTGCTGCTGCACGCAATGTTGATGGTGAACAGATCAAAACACTGACAGAATCCATAAATGGCAGGCTTTTGAGTGTCCTTGCAAAGAAAGGTGGCTATATTGGTCACTGATTTGTTTTTGTTTTGTTTTTGAATGTCAGAAATTTATATTTGTGAATGTTGAGATGTTATATTGGTTTCACTGGTAAAAATAAATAATTGAAATGGGTATATATTTGTTTTTTGGTAAGTTGCCTAATAATTATGCACAGTAATAGTCACCTGCACACACAGATATCCCCCTAAAATAGCTAAAACTAAAAACAAACTAAAAACTACTTCCAAAAATATTCAGCTTTGATATTAATGAGTTTTTTGGGTTCATTGAGAACATGGTTGTTGTTCAATAATAAAATTAATCCTCAAAAATACAACTTGCCTAATAATTCTGCACTCCCTGTAGTGTTGAGCGCGAATATTCGAATATCAATTTTTTTTAGCGAATATCGTCACTTCGCTGATTCGCGAATATTTTGAATATAGTGCTATAAATTCGATATTTCGAATATTCTTTTTTTTTCTTTTTTATTGTTATACTTTTTTCTTTCCCACTTCCCAAAAGTAGTTCTTACCTGTCCTTAGGATTCCTGGCTTCCTGGCTGCTCCAGTCAGTGCCCGTTGCCCCTTCTGACGACTTCCGTGCTTATGGAGCGTCCCCATCACCATGGGAACGTCTCCATACTAGAATGTACTGTCGGATTTGAGAATTACGTTGAAATCGCAATTCGATTAATTCAAGTTATAATAATCGAATTTCGATTTCAACTTAGCACTGCTATATTCCATATTCGTTAATTCTAGCCTAATATGGAATATAGCAGTGCTAAGTTGAAATCGGAATTCAATTATTATAACTTGAATTAATCGAATTGCTATTTCAACTTGGACCTGGTTTACTATGGTTGGCTTGGTAGAATTAGCGAATATGACGAATGTATTCGTCATATTCCTCAAAACGAAGATAACGAAGTTTTCTCCATCTTCGTTTTAGCTACCTATTCGTCAACTTCGCTAATTCTAGCAATCAAATAGGAACGTTGACTATAGAGACAGCTGTGTTTAATTCGCTATGCGATTATATTACTTTGCTTTTTTTTATTTTTTATAAATAGAATCATTATAATAATCAAGTATTTCACTATTCAATAAAAAAAAAAAAAAGCAAAGTAAAATAATCGCATAGCGAATTAAACTTAGCTGTCTCTATAGTCAACTTTCCTATTTGATTGCTAGAATTAGCAAAGTTGACGAATAGGTAGCTAAAACGAAGATGTAGAATACTTTGTTATCTTCGTTTTGAGGAATATGATGAATACATTCGTCATATTCGTCATCTTCGCTAATTCTAGATATCAAACCAATAGGAAAGTAGTCTTCAGTTAAAATCGCTATACGCGATTATTTAAATTGCATAATAATCGCGATAACTAGAATAATGACGAATATTCGATTGTGACGAAAATGAAACGATTATTCTATTGAATATTCGCGAATTTCGTCGAAATTGAATATGGCACTTGCCGCTCATCACTAGAGGAGAGAGGAGAAGGAGAAGAGGCTGGACGGTGAGCGCCGGGAGTGTGGCTTTGTGGGTTCTGATGACGTTGCTCCCTCTGGGCTCGGTAATGTGAGGCCAGGTGCCTTCTTAAGGCGATCGTCCCTAGGTGAGTGTTGGGCTTACCGCGACTTATGCGTTGACTGCAAAGGCTGCATATGGCAACACTATTGTCAGCAGCTGACACATTAAAAAAAAGCCCACACTGCGGAGCCATGTGCCGGCATCCTGGGAGCGCCAGATGTGACTGTACATGGTTGTTGGCTCGCTCCTGATACATTAGCAGTCTGGTTTGTCCCTCCAGTGCAATGTAAGTTCGGCCTGCTTCTCCTCCCTATCTGCTGGTCCATCTCTCCCTCTGAACTCCCCTCCTCTTCCTCTCTTGTGGGCACCCACGTTACGTCCATAGACACGTCATCATCAACGTCACCTTCCCCACCACTAACGTTAGAGATCTCGGAGTAGGCAGCAACAGCGGGGACCAACCTCCTTGGGTTGATCTGGGTACTGTCGTCAGACTGCTGAGTGGTGGCTGTTGCACTTGCTACCTCCTCTTCCTGATCCAATGCCAAGAATGGCTGCACATCGGAAATGTCTTGTGATGGATCGGAAAATAATTCCTGTGACTCAAGTGGAGGGTATATGGTGGTGGTGGTGTTGGTGGTTGTGTCTTTGGGGTGCACACAGCAGAGAGTGAAGAGGGTGCAGATAGAGAGGATGAGGAGGGTACAGAAGCGGAAGGCTGAGTGAGCCACTCAACCAAGTCTGGTGCGTCCTTTGATGAAATTGAACGCACATTCTGCAACTTCCCACTTTGGCTCCGGCCTGGTGCTCCTGCCCTACCCCTACCACCCCTACGAAAGGGCCTGCCTCTTCCTCTGGCTGTAATTTTTTAAATGACCCGGTGACAAAAGTCTATAGAGAAGCGCAGTGTATGTGGAAGAAGGTATATAACACCTGCTTCAATATGTCGTTTTGTTGTCAATTGGTCTATAATCTCACCAGTTTAAAAAAAATATATAAAATTAAAATTTTATCACTGTGTCTAGCAGAGGTAACGCAGTGAAAGCGGCTACATTTCTCCAGTAGTGTATTAGTAGATAATACCCTGCTTCTATATGTCGTTTTGGTGTCAACTGGTCTATACTCACAGCCGTTTAAAAAAAATATATATATATTTTAAATTTTCTCACTGTGTGTAGCAGAGATAAAGCAGTAAAAGCGGATAAATTTGTGCAGCACACAAATACACTATTTGAGTAGTATATTCTTAGATAACACCCCAATTCTATATGTTGTTTTGGGGCCCACTGGTCTTTCACACCAGTTTAGGTTTTCCTTTAAATTCTATCACTGTGTGTAGCAGAGGTAATGCAATGAAAGCGGATACATTTCTGCAGCAAACAAATACACTATTAGAGTAGTATATTCTTAGATAACACCCCAATTCTATATGTTGTTTTGGGGGACACTGGTCTATCACACCAGTTCTAATACTTTTTTCTAATAGCGTTTGTCACTCTGTGTAGATGCAGTATCGCTGCAGAACCGCTCACCAGTCACAATGCTGCACAATACAAATCCACTATAATATGCTTTCTATATTAGAAAGTATATTATAAGTGTATTACATCCCTCTGTACTGCACACCAATCAATAGCACACCTATACCAGTCCTTAAAAGGACTTTTGTGGACCTATTAGCTAGCGATTTGTGTCACTATTAACACTCTAACCTCCTGTCGCTGCTCCACACAGCAACCTCTTCCTACACTGACAAAAGACATAATGTAAAATGGCGGCCAGATCAAGGTCCATTTATAAGGTAGGGGGTATGTCCATGTGCTGAAACGTCTTAATTGGCTGTCCTGTACCACCTGATGGATGTGTCATGGGTCAAAGTTCTCACAATGTAAAAAAATATGGCGCCGGCGAATATCACCATATGTTCGCATGTTTGGCGAACCGCAAATGAGTAAAGTTTGCCGCGAAACGACCACCGGCGAACCGAAAGGCCATCTCTAGTGATATAACCCATAAATTGTGAAATGGTATACCACAATAATTGTAAAGTAGAGGGAAAGGAAGGAATTATGGGTGAAAATGTATCCCCATAATACTTTTACAACAATGAGAAAAAATAAATGTATAAAATTCACACCATTGATGATAATTATGCCACCCATATGAGCTGTCAACATTAATGAGTGACACAAGAGGTGGATATCATGGATGTCCTAGAGAAATCTATAAAAAGCATGAATAAGAGATATGATCATAAAATCCCCTAGGGCGCACTGTGCCATGGCGGAAAATCCACTGTGTTTCTTTCTGCAACACTGTCCTGTCAAAATTTCCTCCTCTAGGAGATGGTCTAATCATTTTAATACCCTGGAAGTAGATAATATTAGGATAATTCGCATGGTAGTCTGCGATATGTCTCACCACTGGGGTGTCCGCCTCCTTTCAGATGTCGTTGAGGTGTTCCCCAATACGCCTCCTAAACTCCCTCATAGTTTTGCCCACATATTGTATTCTGCACTCACATGTAATCAAATAAACCAGGCCCATAGAGCGGCAATTGATAAAAGACCCGATAAAGTATGTGCGGCCAGTAGTGGTCCTGGAAAACGTTCTGACTTTTTAAACTGAGCTGCATGCAATGCAGCGTCTGCATTTGAATGTCCCCAGGAGTTCATCGCCCAAGAGATTGGTAGGCCTGATGGTGAGTGAGTGAAGGTTGTGGAGAAGATGATCCCTTATGTTCCTACCTCTTCTGAATGTGATGGAAGGGGTGCCCCCCACAAGATAACCTACATCTGGGTCCGCCTGTAAGATCCCCCAGAATTGTGTAAGAATCTGTCTGATTGACCCATGGGCTTCATCATAATTTGCAATGATATGGATTTGCTCAGACCCATCAGCTCTTACGTGGGGGTTCAGCAGGGTTTGCCTGTCGCTACTCAAGGCATGATGATAAGCCTGATGTAGCACATGATCGGGATAACCCCGCTTTTTGAACCTCACCCTCATATCCCTGGCAGACAGTCTGAAATCCTGAAAATCAGAGCAGTTGCGTCAAAGGCGCAAATTATTGTCCTTTCGGGATCCCTTATTTGAGAGCCACTGGATGGCAACTACGCCAATTCAGTAGGCTGTTTTGCAGCCGTCTTTTTCCTGAAAAGGTGTGTGCCAATATTGCCACTCAAGTCTTTGTAAATGGTGAGGTCCAAGAATGTCACAGAGGAAGAATGTACCTCTGATGTAAAATATAGCCCCCAGTTGTTAATATTAAGGTGTCCCACAAAGTCCACAAAGGTCTCCTAACTACCTTTCCAGAAGATCAGTATATCGTCGATATACCTTAACCATAGAATTATTGACGGAGAAAATTCATTCATATCCTCAGAAAACAAAACATCTCATTCCCAGCTCTCCAGATAAAGATTTTCACACAGGCTCCCCATCGCAACGCCCTTTACCTGGTGGTAGGTCTTGTTGTTAAACAGAAAGGAGTTGTATTTAAGAATGAATCTAAGGAGGTCCAATACAAATGCGCTGTGAGGTCGGAAGTGGGTGCCCCTCTCACTTAAAAAACTTGCTACAACATAACAACCCTTATTGTGTGGTATGGAGTTATAGAGGGCCTCCACATCCAAGCTTGCAAGAAGGACATCCTGCTCCAAATGAAGGCCATCCACTCTCTTGATGACCTCCATGGAGTCACCAACATACGAAGGTAAGGACACGACGAATGGTCTATGAATTATATCAACATAAGTACTGACCGGACTGGTAAGGCTGCCGTTACCTGATACAGTAGGTCTTCCTTTTAGGGGATCTAACCTCTTGTGGACTTTTGGTGGGGCATAAAAGTGGGTAATTTGGGGAAACGTGGGTAGAAGAAAACCTGACTCAGTTTTGCTGATCAACTTGTTTTCAAGGGCTGTCAGCAGAATGTCACTCAGCTCCTTGAGATCAGTAGCTAACAGATTTTTGGGGAGGATGTCATAACATGTCACATCATTCAAAATCCTCAGACATATTGCGGAATATTGATCCTGATCAAGAACCACTATTTTGCCTCCCTTGTCTGACGATTTGATCACAATTGATGTATCATTTTCAAGGGCCAACAAAGCTGCCTGTTCTGATTTATTTAAGTTGCCATAACCAAAGTTGTGTCCATCAAGGGTGGTTAACTGATCAGTGACCACTCACAGGAACACATCCATTGGTGTTTGATCGCCTATTGATGGATTATTGGTGGAGGGCGACCTCAAATTTGTGAAAGGCCTCTCTCCAAGGTCCCTGTTACCTTCCTTCCAGAGATCAGCAAGTACTCCCACATCTGCAAGATCTTCCATGTTAATCCCCAGCTCAGCACATTGTCTCGTATCATGGGTGGCGAAAGATTTCTTCCATTTTAGTTTCCATACGAACAGGTTCAAATCCGTAATCCAGCTGAAAAGGTTGAACCTGTTGGTCGGCACAAAGGACATACCCTTTTACAGTAACATGATCTCAGAAACACTCATTGGTCTCTTAGATAGATTGAGAATCTGTAATTCGTCACCTGTACTAAAGGAATAAGGGGTTTGTGTTTTAGTTATTTCTTCTCTCTGAGCAGGTAGTTGTAAACTGGGGGACCCCTGCCTAAAAAATTGCCCCTCGCAAATGTTCCCCTCTCTCTTCTCCCTCTGCCCCTTGTTCTGCTGCAGCCAGAGATGGACGCTTGTGGTTGAAATTGTACTATATAAACCAATTGTTCCTCCGTGGGCTATGTCTATACATATGAATATATTCTAAAGAATCAAACTATATTTTCTAATCCATTATTGGTTTGGCCTGGAAAATGCCTGCCTGCAATGTAAACAAAAAAGTACAGTGCATACCAAACAAATCAGAGTTTTCTCTCCAGGTTATTGGTAGAGGACTGCAAGCTATTGGATCAATACAAATACAACCAAGGAACACTGTAGTCTTGAAATCTAGTAGATTCATGAAACAACTTATTTTCTCTACAGACAACTTGTATTTTATTTAACATGCATTTGCTTTTTTTCCTATCCTTAATGTGTCAGAGGTTCACTTCTCTCTGACATATGAGTCATGACCATATCAGACCTGATTGAGTGAAATCCAATTATTGTGTATCTAATTTCATTCCAATCCCTCATGTCATGGATATGATATTACTTATGTTTTAGTATCTGCTTGTTTATATTAAACAGACTAGTCTTTTCTCTTGTTTTTGGGATTGACTATGAAGTCTCCACTGGTTGCGTTTGTATTTAATTGTACACATTGGGTGGACGATTATCAATTCAATGCAAATAAAATCTATGGTTCTGCATAAAGTGAATGAGCAATTCAACACCAGTTTTTAGTTTTTATACCAAAATAGATTGAACATTTTGTTCTGAACAATTTATGTATCTTTATAACGTCCAGAGCACTATTTTTCTGTCACAGAGGTCCAACTTCCCTGCAGAGATACCTAAATAATGCAAATCTAGATGACTGTAGCCACCAGTGTTGAACGAATTGAAGCATCTTAAGTGGAGTTCGATCTGAAGTTTAGAAAAAGTTTGATTTGCGATGAATCCAAATTTCCTGGCGCCTCGTTGTAGCAAATAGTTTTTTTCCCCTAAAATGGCAGTGATGTGTTACAAAGTGAAATTAAGAATCCGGGGAACAAGAGTTCACCCATGATGCAGTGTAGCTAGCCAATCAGCAACTAGCCAGCCCCTGTGATGTCACAGCCCTATTAAAATCCTAATCCTGCTCGTCTCAGCCATTTACAGTGAACTGCGCATAGAGAGATACATGACAAGTGCTAGGGACAATGTTTAACAAAGCTTTAATTGTAAAAACTTGGATATGGAGACTGCAGGGACAGTGTAGGGAGATCATAGGGAGAGTTTTTACACAATGTAGGGAAAGCACAGGGAGTGCATAGGGACAATGCAGGCTGTGTAACCAGAAGCTGAAAGAATCCATAGGAGACAGATCAGTTTGCATCAGTCCCTGCTCAGAGCTATCTAATTGAACAGTGTCCACCTTGTTTAATAGATAAGCAATTCTATTACTCCTTGCTTCCCAAATTGGGGTGAATAAATAGTGTAGTTTAACTGTTATTGGGGTGCCCACCTTGTTTAATAGATAAGAAGATATATTACACCTTGATTCTCAAATTGTGGTGAGTAAATAGTGTAATTAATGGAATTGGGGTGTCCCCTTAGTTTAATTGATACACAAATCTATTACGCCTTGATTCTAAAATTGGGGTGAATAAACGGTGTAATTTAACTCTTATTTGGGTTTAAATAGAAAAGTAATTCTATTATGCCTTGATTCTCAAATTAAGGTAAATAAATTGTGTCATTTAACTGTTATTGGGGTGCCCACTTTGTTAAATAGATAAGCAATTCTATTAGGCTCTTGATTATCAAATTGAGGGGAATAAGTAGTGTAATTAACTATTATTGGGGTGTCCCCCTTGTTCTATATATACTGTAAGTAATTCCATTAGGCCTTGATTCTCAAAGTTGGGTGAATAACCTGTTTAATACTACTGTTATTGTGGTGTCTACATTGACATTGAATAACTTATTTTACATATGGTTACTGTTACTGTACAGTGTGTCCAACAGCCAGATGGTATGGCCCTCCATAGCTGGCACAAGTAGCAGCAGAAAAAGGGGTGGGTAGCAGCAGCTGCTGAAACAGGCTACAGCTGCCACTGTCATCCAGCGGTCGTGTTTTGACCAGCAATCCAGCTGTCTGGATGGTTGACTCGTTCTTCAATATCATCTTAACTGACACCCACAGCCAGTAGTCAGTGGGTTCCTTTGACACCACACTTAGTTGGCATTGCCCAGGAACAAGCTCAGTGCCCTCACCTGTCCTGAACCTGCCTCTTTCTTTTTCTGCTCCTTCTACTCAGGAAGTATTGTATGCTTCCGGTTCTGCTCCGCTTTGCAACGAAAATTAGCTTATTGAGGACAGTCAGCAGCTATTGCCCAACCCAGATTTAGAGGAGAGGTAGGCTGATTCCTCCTGTAGGTGTGCAAGTAGCATCATTGAGAGTTGTGTGGGAGTAGGTGTTGCAAGCAGTCAGGGACGCTGCCATGAGAATTATGAGGGTGACATAAATGAGGAGCAGACAGTAATGGATGATGATGTAACCAATCGCACTTGGGAGCCAGGTGAAGAGAGAGCTTTATCATCGTCATCAGGGGATGAGAGTGGCAGCTTATGCATGTGAAAGTGGCAGGGTGACAGTGTTTAGCTGAGCCAGCAGGGTGCCAGCGTGGCCGTGAGTCAGCAGGGTGGCAGCAGTGTGAGATCTGGAGCCAAACGTGCCCGGGATAGACCGTTTGCTACTCAAGAGGCTACCTGTGCGGAAACAACTATTGGTGCATGGGTTCATAGTGGCAGGCAGTCAGCACACAGTGGTGAGGATGAAATGTCATACTCGCTAGTGTGTGAATTTTTCATCAAATCATTGGAGGACATCAGCGTGGCCATCTGTAGGATCTTTGGGCAGAAGGTTAAGCATGGCCTGGGTGCCCAGGCCCAGCATCAACACTTGGAGCGTCACTATAAAGTAGCCTGGGAAAAACATAGTGCTAATGTAGTGGTACAGCCTGATGCAGCAACTGCTGCATCTCCCATTGGCCTGCACCCCATCTCCAGTGTTGAGCGTGAATATTCGAATTGCGAATTTTAATCGCGAATATCGCCACTTCGAGAATTCGCTAATATTTCTAATATAGTGCTACAAACCGGATTCCAAAAAAGTTGGGACACTATACAAATCGTGAATAAAAACTGAATGCAATGATGTGGAGGTGCCAACTTCTAATATTTTATTCAGAATAGAACATAAATCACGGAACAAAAGTTTAAACTGAGAAAATGTACCATTTTAAGGGAAAAATATGTTGAATCAGAATTTCATGGTGTCAACAAATCCCCAAAAAGTTGGGACAAGGCCATTTTCACCACTGTGTGGCATCTCCCCTTCTTCTTACAACACTCAACAGACGTCTGGGGACCGAGGAGACCAGTTTCTCAAGTTTAGAAATAGGAATGTTCTCCCATTCTTGTCTAATACAGGCCTCTAACTATTCAATCGTCTTGGGCCTTCTTTGTTGCACCTTCCTCTTTATGATGCGCCAAATGTTCTCTATAGGTGAAAGATTTGGACTGCAGACTGGCCATTTCAGTACCCGGATCCTTCTCCTACGCAGCCATGATGTTGTGATTGATGCAGAATGTGGTCTGGCATTATCTTGTTGAAAAATGCAGGGTCTTCCCTGAAAGAGATGACGTCTGGATGGGAGCATATGTTGTTCTAGAACCTGAATATATATTTTCTGCATTGATGGTGCCTTTCCAGACATGCAAGCTGCCCATGCCACACACTCATGCAACCCCATACCATCAGAGATGCAGGCTTCTGAACTGAGCGTTGATAACAACTTGGGTTGTCCTTGTCCTCTTTGGTCTGGATGACATGGCGTCCCAGATTTCCAAAAAGAACTTTGAATCGTGACTCGTCTGACCACAGAACAGTCTTCCATTTTGCCACACTCCATTTTAAATAATCCCTGGCCCAGTGAAAACGCCTGAGCTTGTGGATCTTGCTTAGAAATGGCTTCTTCTTTGCACTGTAGAGTTTCAGCTGGCAACGGCGGATGGCATGGTGGATTGTGTTCACTGACAATGGTTTCTGGAAGTATTCCTGAGCCCATTCTGTGATTTCCTTTACAGTAACATTCCTGTTTGTGGTGCAGTGTCGTTTAAGGGCCCGGAGATCACGGGCATCCAGTATGGTTTTACTGCCTTGACCCTTACGCACAGAGATTGTTCCAGATTCTCTGAATCTTCGGATGATGTTATGCACAGTTGATGATGATAGATGCAAAGTCTTTGCAATTTTTCGCTGGGTAACACCTTTCTGATATTGCTCCACTATCTTTCTGCGCAACATTGTGGGAATTGGTGATCCTCTACCCATTTTGGCTTCTGAGAGACACTGCCACTCTGAGAAGCTCTTTTTATACCCAATCATGTTGCCAATTGACCTAATCAGTGTTAATTGGTCTTCCAGCTCTTCGTTATGCTCAAATTTACTTTTTCCAGCCTCTTATTGCTACTTGTCCCAACTTTTTGGGGATTTGTTGACACCGTGAAAATTGGAATCAACGTATTTTTTCTTTAAAATTATACATTTACTCGGATTAAACGTTTGATCTGTCATCTACGTTCTATTACAAATAAAATATTGACATTTGCCATCTCCACATCATTGCATTCAGTTTTTATTCACAATTTGTTTAGTGTCCCAATTTTTTTCAAATCCGGTTTGTATATATTTGTATATATTTGTATATATTCACGAATATTCTAATCGTGAATTTATTGCAAATTTATTGCAAATTTATTGCAAATTTATCGCGAATATCGGCACTTAGCAACATCCCTAGCAACCAATAGGAAAGTTGCCTATAGGAGTAGTGTTGATCGATTTTTGCAATCAAGAAAATAATGACTGGAGATCATGAATTCTCGAATTAGCGAATATATGATGAATATTCACCAGAATATTCGCCCAAATATTCGCAAAATATCGAAAATGTGAATATTGCCGCTGCCGCTCATCACTGATCTCCAGCAGTCAAGGCTCCACCACCTCAGCAGAAGTGAGCTCTGTTTCCTTCCCATCGTCTACTGGTCCTGTTGCTTCTCCTCCTTCTATCCTCGCCACGCATTTTGCCAGCAATTGATCACCGAGAAGTGCACACACTCATCCAACAGCACAGAAGCTGAACATGCTCCTGGCTAGGGTTGTTTCGGGTATCGAACTTTCGATACCCAATCGATAATTTTAGCCCGGTATCGATATGATACCGGGATTTGTCTTTTATCGATACTAGGCTGTGCTACTGCACAGCCCAGTATCAGGGAATATGAATCGCGCTGCTCTCAGCGTGAGCCTTGTTCCCTCAGCAGCACAGGGAAGAAGGAAGCAGTCTCTCCCTCCCCCTGTGCTGCTGCCGCTGCCGCTACCTCCAGTGAGAGTGCAGAGGGGCGGAGGAGGGGAGGGGCTGTGGCCACTGTGCCACCAATGATAACTAATGTTTAATACATTGCAAATGCAGGCGGCGGCAGCAGAAACAGATTGACGGCACCCTGCCTCTGACAGGGCGCTGTGATCCGCGGCAATTTACCCCCTGATCGCAGCGCCCTGTCAGAGGTCGGGTGCCGGCAATGTGTTTCTGCCGCCAGTTGTATTTGTATATTAAATATGTTAATTATCATTGGTGGCACAGAGTGCCCCCCCCCGGTCCCCAGTATTAAAAACATAGGTGGCGCAGTGCTCCCTTCCCCCTCCCTCCACAATATTAAAAACATTACTGGTGCAGTGTCCCCCCCAGTATTAAAATCATTGGTGGCAGTGGCCACAGAGTCCCCTCACCTCCTCTCATTGGTGGCAGTGGCAGCTTCTGATCGGAGCCCCAGCAGTGTAATTGCGGGACTCCAATCAGTTACCATGGCAGCCAGGACGCTACTGAAGCCCTGGCTGCCATGGTAATCTCCTTGCTGCTGTGTGTACAATCCACAGGGCAGCAGGGAGAGGGTATGATCCTATTTACTCTAATAGAGCTCTATTAGGATGAATAGACAAGGCATTAAAAGATCCCAGGTTCTAGCCCCTAAGGGGGTAAATAGTTATTAAATAAACTGTAAAAAAAAATATATATAAACACACCAAAATATTAAGTATAAATATATAAACAATAAATAAAATATTACATATCGCCACGTCTGTAAAGTTCAAACTATGAAAATATAAAAAAATATCTCCTATGAGGTGAACGGCGTAAAGAAAAAAATATATAAGATTCGCCATTTTTTTTTAGTCACCTTGTCCCCCCAAAAAATATGATAGTACTGTTCGATAATGGGCCGGAATGCTCATGGCTTTTTTTGGCTTTTTTTTTTTTTTTTTGCATGGTATCGAATGGTATCGAGTATCGCAATACTTTATGGTATCGAAACCGAATCTAAATTTTGGTATCAAAACACCCCTACTCTTGGCCAAGTAGATGGTACTACAGTCCCTCCCTTTCCATGTGGTTGATTCTGCCCACTTCAGAGAACTGATGGCTTGTGACAAGCCAAGGTGGAGAGTGTAAGCCATCATTACTTCTCTAAAAAGCTGTACCAGCCCTGCACATGTACAGATGTAACAGGGGTAACACACACACTCTTAACTCAAATTTCTTAACTCATCGCGTTATCTTGAAACAAAAGCCATTGAAAAGCAATTGCTTAACGCATTTAGTTGCATTTAGTTTAGATAACATGTCTCATAAAGCATGTGTGTTAACCCTGCTACATCCGTATGTTGAGCAGAGGGTGGGGCAATCCTTGAGCCTGTTGGTGTCTGGTACAGTTCACGGCAGTGTTGACGTGTGGAGCAGTAACTGTGGTCAAGGACAATATATATCCTTTACGGCCCACTGGGTAAATTTGGTTCCTGCCCAGGCACAAAAGCAACTTGGTCAGGTGGTGGCAATGCAGCCTCTGCATTCTCATGCTGTGATTACAGTGCCAATGTCCTCCTTTGCCTCCTAATCTTTCACCTTGTTCTCAGCCTCCACTTTAAGCAAAGTTCATAGTGGTCCTCCAGCATACCACCTATGCAGAGCTGTGTCACGCTTTTCCGTACCTGGCCAGCCTGGGTGAACGGAGTCACACCGGGGAGGAACTGCTCTGTGACATCAACCAATAAATCGAATGATGGCTGTCTCCTCGCCAACTGAAGATCAGAACCATGGTCACCGGAAAGAACTCTCTATTGGCGCTGGGTCAAGGAGGGCTGACCCATGCGCCATGCATGGAGCATGTTGTTAATCTGGTTGTAACTCGGCTCCTGAAGTCTTCCACCCTACTGCAAAACGTCTTGAAAATGGCCATTCAGTCACTCGTACACCGCAAAGCACACCCTCCTTGAGCAAAATAAGCCCTCCTTGAGCTACAAACGCAGAATAGTGTTCCCCAACATCACTTCATATGCATTGTTTCCACACGTTGGAACTCCACCTTCCAAATGTTGGACCGACTATATGAGCAGAGGAAGGCTGTGAACAATTTCTTAATGATGCAGGTGGACAGGAGAACTCCTCTGTGTAACTTTCACGTTACCCAGAAGTAGCTCATGTGTGACACCTGCTATTTGCCCAATCACTTCCCTCCCCTGTCCAGACTTGGCTGCAAATCATTACAACCAGACCCTCAAAACCACCCTAGATGAAGTTGTTCCAATATCAATCCGTCCCTCTCAACACAGAAAACGGCAACCCTGGCACACACCTGAAATACGTGTGCATCTCTGTTTTGGACCCACTCCAGTTTTTGCCTTACCAATACTGATCAGGCGGATCAGGGAAAGGGAAAAATAAATATTGACGTCTACACAAACTTACTGCTGACATCCTCTTCACTCTGTCATGGCGACATTTCTTGTATTAGTAAGTAATAGAACAGGTTCTCTAGCAATCTATGTAGAAACACTAGACCGTGTAAAATGATATCGCTCTTTCACTCTGTTTTAGAATGAGTGGGTAACACAATACCTTATTTATTAATCAATGTGGAGAACCCACAAATAGTGAAATGAGACTGCTCTTTCACAATTCAGTAGAATCAGTGACTAACAGGTTAACTAGCAATCTATGTGGAAACGGCACATGGTGTAAAATGAGACCGCTCTTTAATTCTATAGTAGATTCTCTAACTACATTATACCTGATGCAAAAATTTACACTTCAGTTATTTGGTCGGTTAATTCCAGCAGTTAATGTATGGTGAGGCAAAATCAGGAGCCAATCCTACTCCCAGATAACTTATCATGAAAAGATCTGCAACTGTTCTGTGTTTTGAACCTGTAACAGACCAAATAAGTGAAGTGTAAACTGAGCCTAATAGTGAGGCATGCCAATGCACTGATCCATATACTGTATCTGACTTCCTTGTCATACTGACACACAGTAACTGTTTCACTACCAGAACGGACTAGCTATGCATGTTCAAAGAAAAGAACACAAATGCAATAGCACTCTGCAACCAGCACTCCACCCTGCCTCCATGCTGGATGTTGAATGAGGCATTGGTGTACATTTTGGCCAAAGCGTAATAAGCCACTCACCACGTCAAGGTCACCTCTATGAGTGGTCCCTAACACTGGTTCCTACCTGTTTATGGGCCATGACAGCCACACAAAGTCCAGAGAGCGCAGGTACAGCATGAACGCCAGGCACACTCCGCTTTTAACCCCGTCCGGTGCCGTTACAGCTTTCATCGGATCCAAGGATGCAAGTACCAACATGCATGCTGAGCCCACTATATACTTCTCCTGGAGCTAAATGGCTACTGGTAGGTGCTATATATGCAGACTCAGTTTTATACTGACTTTAAAACCAGCCTCCAGGGCAGACTAGCTGGTCAGGTGTGCATGACTGCATGGAGATCGCCATGCCTCCAATATATACTACAAAGAAAAAATGTGGGGGATTCAGTCAGCACAACCCTATATGCAGGTGTACATCACTATGGCGAAATACATATACAAAGAAAAGAACACAAATGCAATAGCACTCTGCAACCAGCACTCCGCCCTGCCTCCATGCTGGATGTTGAATGAGGCATTGGTGTACATTTTGGCCAAAGCGTAATAAGCCACTCACCACGTCAAGATCGCCTCTATGTGTGGTCCCTAACACTAGTTCCTACCTGTTTATGGTCCATGTCAGCCTCACAAAGTCCAGAGAGAAGTATATAGAGAAGTATATAGTGGGCTCAGCATGCATGTTGGTGCTTGCATCCCTGGATCCGATGAAAGCTGTAACGGCACCGGACGGGGTTAAAAGCAGAGTGTGCTTGGCGTTCATGCTGTACCTGCGCTCTCTGGACTTTGTGTGGCTGTCATGGCCCATAAACAGGTAGGAACTAGTGTTAGGGACCACTCATAGAGGCGACCTTGACGTGGTGAGTGGCTTATTACGCTTTGGCCAAAATGTACACCAATGCCTCATTCAACATCCAGCATGGAGGCAGGGCGGAGTGCTGGTTGCAGAGTGCTATTGCATTTGTGTTCTTTTCTTTGTATATGTATTTCTCCATAGCGATGTGCACCTGCATATAGGGTTGTGCTGACTGAATCCCCCACATTTTAGCTATGCATGTTGCTGCAATGCACAGTGATGTACACTAAGACAAACTCCGGATATAGCTGATTTAGATGTTTCTGCAATCCACAGTGATGAACACTGAGACATACTCTGGATATAGCTGATTTAGCACACTTCAATAAATTCGGAACAAAACTATATATTTTTTTTATTTGGCGAAGCCTCCAAATCAAATTTTTGAAAACTTTGCCCATATCTAGTAGCCACCAATAGAGGAAGCTTAGAAGCTCATTGCTTGTTGTCACACATGGAACTCAATAATAAAAGAGCAATTGCAAGTGCTTGGCAGCTTTATATCAAAGTAACAGAGCTCAGAAAACTTCAAAAGTGCATTGAGAATTTAATGAGCATAAAATGTTAGACCTAAAATTCTCATGGTGATGACAGGTGGAGATTCACCTTACACTGTAACTATTATTTCTTGCTTTTTTTTAAAAAATGTGTAAGTTTATAGTAAACAGAAAAACTGGCACGGAAGTTGTCCCTTTTCCCCTTAGCAGCACACTCTGAGCATTGTTAAGGAAAACTTATCTTCAGTACAATACAGTATTGTACACTGAAGATACTTCTGGAGCCAGCCTGCCTCTAGCCTCCCCTCCTACAGGCCAGGAATAAAAATAACACAGGGCAGGGATGTTTTTTGTTAGAGAAATAATGGTGGCTAGGAATCTTACATCAAGACTGAGTGCATGCCATTAGTTCCCTAAAGGCAGTGGAATCCATCAGCGGTACAGCAGCAATTACACCACAAGTAGAGTTGAGCGAACCCGAACTGTAAAGTTCGGGTTCGTACCGAACTTTAGGGTTTTTGGCACCCGAACCCGAACATTTACGTAAAAGTTCGGGTTCGGATTCGGTGTTCGGCGATTCTTATGGTGCTTTTTGAAAGGCTGCACAGCAGCCAATCAACAAGCATCATGCTACTTGCCCCAAAAGGCCATCACAGCCATGCCTACTATTGGCATGGCTGTGATTGGCCAACTGCAGCATGTGACCCAGCCTCTATTTAAGCTGGAGTCACGTAGCGCGGCCAATCACTCTGCTCGGATTAGTGTAGGGAGAGGCTGCAGCTGCTGTGAGGGAGAGATCAGGGAGAAATCTTATCAAGAACTGTTTTTTGTACTCAGCGATCTACAGCAAAAGTGTTTTGTGGGTGCAGTGCACAATTTTTTTAAGCCTGCCTTGAGCCAACTGCTGCTGAAAACGAACTTTTTTTTCTTCAGTTAGTCAATATCAATACATGATCGGCATCCACTTTATGCAACGATAGTGCCCCAGCACAGACTATCTGCAAGTCCATAAATACAGCTTTGGCATACTGGGGTGAAAAAAGCCTCTCATATACTGCACATCTGTGATTACACGTGCATAAGTCACTGTCACATTTTGGACAGAAATACAGTTTTTTGGTTAGGGTGAAAAATCCCTCTAATATACTGCACATCTGGGATTAGACAAGCATAAGTGACTGTCACATTTAGGACAGAAATACAGCTTTTTGGTTAGGGTGAAAAAACCCTCTAATATACTGCACATCTAGGATTAGACAAGCATAAGGCTAGGTTCACTCCTGAGCTTTTTACAGCGCGTTCCTACGCACTGTAAAACGCTCAACAGGCAAAAACCAATGTTTCCCTATGGGCATGGTTCTCACCTGAGCGTTTTACAGCGTGTACGAACGCGCTGTAAAATGCCCTACGACCCAAGAAGTGCAGGAGCTTCTTTGGGGCGTATTGTTGCGTTTTTCTGCCCATAGACTTCAGCGGGAACGCGCCTAAATGGGTGTTTGCTTGTTTCCGCCTTTAAAAACGTGCGTACGTACGCTCGTTTCTCACATGACAACAGACTACTCCCAGGTGACCAGCCACATTTCTTGGCCGACATCATGGAGGATTGTGCCATAGACAGCGAGACCCTGATTCGGCTGGTACAGGAGAAGCGATTCCTGTACGACATGCAGGAGCCGCAGTACAAGAACAGGCGAATCAGGCAGCAGGCCTGGGAAGACATTGGAAAAATTATATGGCCAGAAAGGGAGAGTATGTCAAAGCAAGTGAAAGAGGCAAAAGGTACAGACATGTGTGCATTGGCATGTGTATTGTAAATGGATCATTATATTCCTCCATGTGTGCACAGGTGTGCCAACTGTATGTTATAGTATATATAGTATATGCACAGTTATTGCATGCGTTGTTTCTGAGGGTATTATGTGATTTCTGAGATTACTCAGACTGCTGACGTCACCACCAGCCTCCATTGTGTGTGGTGTGAGAGTGGGTGTGCCCATAATTGCAACATGCAAATTGTCAATAAAAAAAAAAAAAGGTGTTCACAACATAGTCTAATCCAAATCAACTTTATTAATACAAACTACAACTACACAATGCACCACAGAACAAAGAGAAGGCAAAGTCTTTATTATAATAATTAAGCTTGTATAGCTTGCAATTGCCATGGCACCTCCCCCTCCGGTGATATGAAATATGCCGCAAACTTGTCCCTAATGGTGGCTCCATGTGTGATACCACGGACGCCGGTGCAATTTGTACTCTCCATGGAATGCACCAATGAATCCTCAAAATTGAATCCATCCCTTTGGCGTACAAAATTGTGAAGGCAACAAACTGCCTTAACCGCAGAGATGGCGTTCTCCAATTTCAGGTTGATTGGAGAGTGCAGAAAGCGCCATTTGTTTGACAGTATGCCAAATGCACACTCCACCACCCTGCGAGCTCTGGATAGTCTATAATTTAAGACCCTTCTCTCAAGGCACAGTCCTCGACCTAGAGCAAATGCCTCGTCTCCTACAAATACGAAAGGCATAGCCGGATCAGCGGTGCCAGGCAGCTTGGTGTTCCCCGGAAGGTCCAGAGCATTGGTATTCAACATTTGTCCAAATTCTGAATGAGCGAATACCGCAGAGTCTGAGCTGCTTCCATACGATCCAACATCTATGTATCTGAAGCAGTAGTTGGCATCAGATACGACAAAAAGGACAAAGGAAAAGTATTTCTTATAATTAAAAAATCTACTGACACTCCTCTTGGGTTTTATCACGCGGTTATGCTTTCCGTCTAGCGCTCCCACACAGTTAGGAAAATTGCATGTTTGGTAAAATGTGTGGGCAATTTTCTGCCACTCATCCTTGTTTGGTTTGGACATCACAACAGCATGAAGGACATCCCATATGGCACTGCATGTTTCCCGGATGATGTCGCTTGCTGTCGATTTACCAATCATGAAGGCATAGTGCAGATTGACCAATGACTGTCCAGTTGCTAAATACCTAAGAAATGGAAAAGGAAAGATATATTACATTAGTTGATGTTTATATCTCTTTTCAACAGTCAATATCCTGAAATCAAAATGGAAGAGCCTCAATGATGCCTTCATGCGGCACAGACCCAAGGAGGGGGAGTACAGAAGCAGAGCTGCTGCAATGGCCCCATCCAGCTACGTTCATTCTGAACAATTGGCTTTCCTATTACCTTGCACAGAAATGCGTAGGTAGGTCAATTCAATACCAATGTTTGTGAGGTTTATGTGTGACAGTACATTCATTCACAATCATATTGTCATGGTCTTACCTTCTTGCTGTTCTCCTTCGTTTGACATGTGCTGGCGGCCATCTTGGTTTCTGGGTTTCTTGTAGCCTCCCACCCTGCGGCTCCTCCTTCCCACTGGGAGGAGCTGGATGCCTAGCTCATATATATAGGAGGTCTGTGGCTTCAGTTCCTCGCTTGGTCCTCCTGTGTTCACATGCTTCTAGACTGCTGCTGCTTCTGGTTCCTGATCCTGGTTTCGTCCGACTACCCTGCTGGTTCCTGATCCTGGTTTCGTCCGACTACCCTGCTGGTTCCTGATCCTGGCTTCGTCTGACTACCCTGCTGGTTCCTGATCCTGGCTTCGTCTGACTACCCTTCTGGTTCCTGACCTCTGGCTTCGCAAAGACTCTGCTTCGGTTTCGCCATCCATTTGGACTTTTGCTTTACAGCTTTATTTTCAATAAAGCCTTCTTATTTTCACTTATCCCTTGTTGTACGTCTGGTTCATGGTTCCGTGACATTAGGACCAAGCCATGAATTCTGACGGTACAGGGCCATCCTCGCTACCCACGCTGGTTGCCAGACTTGATCAGCAGGATCACCTGTTGGGTCGGTTCGCTGTGGCGTTGCAAACCCTGCTTGAACGCACGGCTCATTTCGCTCCCGTTGCCGATGGGTCGGGTGTCGCTCCTGGGCCCGCTCCTACTGCCGCTCCGGTTGTTGCGCCAGAGTCTACCCCGACACCTGTTGTTGCACCTGCGGTGTTTCGGGGTATGACCGATTCTGCCCCTCTTCCACAGCGCTTTGGGGGAGAGCCAACTCAGTGCCGAGGTTTCCTTAACCAGGTGGGCATTTATTTCGAGTTGCTGCCACATGCCTTTCCTACTGAGAGATCAAAGCTGGGCTTCTTGATCTCGCTGCTCTCGGACAAGGCCTTGGCCTGGGCCAGCCCTTTATGGGAGAACAACAATCCGGTGGTTGCCGAGTTTTCCGGTTTTGTTGCTTCTCTTCGGAAGGTATTCGATGTGCCGGCTCGTGCTGCCTCTGCTGCGAAGCTCCTTATGTCCATCAGACAGGGTTCACGATCCGTAGCTGAATACGCCATTGAGTTTCGTACCCTGGCAGCAGAGGTGGGCTGGAATAATGAGGCTCTGGTCGCTGCTTTCTCTCATGGTCTCTCGGATGCCTTGAAGGATGAGGTTGCAGCTAAGGACCTACCAGTGGAGCTCGAGTCTCTTATTTCTTTCCTGATTTTGATTGACACCAGACTCAGGGAGAGACCTTCCTTTAAGGAGAGCCTGCGGAGGTTTTCTAACAGATTGGCGCCTACGTTTGCTGTCCCACCCGTGCCTCCCTCTCCTCCCACGCCTCCTGGGGATGACTTGTCTGGGGGTGAACCCATGCAGCTGGGGTTTGCTCGCCTGTCCGAGGGGGAGAGGGTACTCCGGAGACGCGAGGGCCGATGCATGTACTGTGGTCTCGGTGGGCATTTTCGGTTGGCATGTCCGAACCGTCCGGGAAACGCTCGCACCTGAGATCCTGTCGGGGGCAGATCTTGGGTGGAGTCTCCTCGTCCCCGGTTTCCCGTGTTGACAAACCACTGATCACTGTTGTCCTCTCCTGGGTCGGGAGCTCGGTGACGACCCAGGCGTTGGTGGACTCTGGTGCTGGTGGTTTGTTCATTGATAATGTGTTCGCTGCCACCAATTCCATTCCTCTGCAGGCTCGAGGTTCCCCACTGGCTCTTGAGGCGATAGACGGCAGACCCCTTCTGCCGCCACACGTGACTCATGAGACCCTTCCAGTGGGGATAGCCATTGGTGCCGTTCACAGAGAGTCGGTCTGCCTCCAGGTTATTTCGTCTCCACACTACTCGGTGGTCTTGGGGTACCCCTGGCTCCGGAAGCATAATCCGACTTTCGATTGGAGATCGGCCGAGATCCTCTCGTGGTCACCGCAGTGTGGGGCTAGTTGCATCCATGGGTCTGTCAAGTTGCTGTGTACTTCCTCGGACTCTCTGTTGCCTCCTGAATACGAGGAGTACCGGGATGTATTCGATAAGGTGCGCGCGGTTGCCCTACCTCCGCACCGCCCATACGATTGTGCCATAGAGTTACAATCTGGTGCCGTTCCTCCTCGTGGCAAAGTCTATCCACTGTCGGTAGCGGAGAATGAGGCCATGGAGGAGTACGTGAGGGAGGCGCTTTCACGCGGACACATTCGCAAATCCTCGTCCCCGGCAGGTGCTGGATTTTTCTTTGTGAAAAAGAAGGGCGGTGAGTTGAGGCCTTGCATCGATTACAGGAGTCTCAATCGCATCACGATCAAGAACGCTTACCCGATACCCTTGATTTCCGAGCTGTTCGATCGCCTTAAAGGGGCCACGGTCTTTACCAAACTCGACCTGAGGGCGGCATATAACCTGGTAAGGATCAAGGCGGGCGATGAGTGGAAGACCGCGTTTAACACCAGGACCGGTCATTATGAATCCTTAATTATGCCCTTTGGGTTGTGCAATGCGCCCGCAGTCTTTCAGGAATTCATCAACGATGTTTTCCGTGACCTGTTGCAGCAGTGTGTGGTGGTCTATTTGGATGACATCTTGGTATATTCTGAATCCATGGAGGCCCACATTCTGGATGTCAGACGAGTGTTGCAACGGTTACGAGAGAACAAGCTGTTCGGTAAGCTTGAGAAATGCGAATTTCACCGATCCCAGGTAACCTTCTTAGGTTACATCATTTCCGCTGAGGGGTTCTCCATGGATCCTGAGAAGGTTTCGGCTGTCTTACAGTGGCCCCAGCCCAGTGGTCTTCGTTCCCTGCAGCGCTTTTTGGGCTTCGCCAATTATTATCGTCTGACTACCCTGCTGGTTCCTGATCCTGGCTTCGTCTGACTACCCTTCTGGTTCCTGACCTCTGGCTTCGCAAAGACTCTGCTTCGGTTTCGCCATCCGTTTGGACTTTTGCTTTACAGCTTTATTTTCAATAAAGCCTTCTTATTTTCACTTATCCCTTGTTGTACGTCTGGTTCATGGTTCCGTGACACATATATTGCACGTACTTATATATACTTTACTTTTTACAGCACTGACAATAGCTGGAAGGCTACAGAGAGGCAGGATGAGGAAGATGAGAAGGCCACCAGGGAAATTGATGCCTGCATCTCTACTGGGCCCGCAAGTACACCGCCACCAAATCCCACCTCACCATCATCAACCCCCACACCTACTGCCCCACCTGCCCAGGAACCGACCTGTAGTAGGGAAATTACCAGATCACAGAGAAAGAGGCCGGAACGAGAAGAGGACCTGCTCATTGATTGCCTGGATGCCATGTCCCATCCGGTCCCCAGGCTCTCATGCGAGGCCCTTTTCCTCCTCAGCTTGGAGGACAAAATGAAAAAGGTGCCCAGTAGTTTGACAGACTAAAGTACGGGACGCAATCACACGCTGTATTGACTCCTTCATTCCACCTGAAGGTACCACACATCCGACTATTGCGCCTCTACATGCAACACCCATGTACACACACACGCCCAAAACATACCCACAAACACCCATGCAACACCATCACGACACATGGCAGCCACGCACACATTCGTCCTATGGTTATCCCTCCACCAACCTGGGGCACAGCACCACCACCACCACACAAACGCAGATTGGTGCCCGCTCACGTGGAATGAGGGAGGGAATGCAGAAGGACGCGCCGGACCAAAACTTGTGAGTTAGATCTGTCACTCTAGGCACCTTTTTCATTTTGGCCTCCAGGGTGTTTAACCACGTTGAGGAGGCAAAATGCCGTGCACCTTGTCTTTGTTTCGTTGAAAATATTGCACTTGTTTCTTTGCAACGTTTGCACTTTTATTTATAATTATAATGTTATTAATATTTAACTCTCAAGCGTTGGTGTCTTTTTGGTTATATTTTGGGGGGTTGGTAGTTTATTTGAATGTGGTTAAACTAGGTATAGTTGTGCTACACATATTTCGGACAGTCACACATGCCATACCCCCTGCACAAACACACATAGGTCACAACCTGCAGCAGCACAGGATTATTTGTGCAGTGATTTGTCTACTTACCGCAACGTTATGAGCATTCTTTCCACTGGTGCTATGCTGTCCCTCATGAATGTCTCCTGCCATTGCAAATGGATGGACATCAATCCCAGGAGCTCATCAAAGCTGTTGAAAAAAAAATTGTGAGGGTTAACTATACTGACAAAAAAAACGAATGTAGCATGCTACCATTATGGACACCACTACAATAAGCTTTGTATATGTACTAACCTGTTTATTGACATCGTGTGTACGAAAAAAAGTCTCCTCGTGTTCACGTAGGTTATCGTACATCGCCCAGAACTGTCCTCTTTGCTGTCGGTTCGCAATCACAGGATGGACCCAGAACCGTCGCCTGCTCAGTCTCCTTCTCCTGAAACGCATTATATGCACTGCTGTAACTATTGCTGCTGTTCGCCGTCATTTCCGGAGATCCATGGTTATTACAGACTGTTACCAACACACTCTACTCTATACAAAAACGCACAGGAAATAGCTCCGCAGGAAGTCTCTTTCATTGGACACCTCAAGTGTAGACATGGCAGTTTTTCATTGGATGCCTCTGTGGTCAATCACACAAACGTGCGTACCACACGTGTTTCCAAAATACCAAAATGCCCCAAAATACGCCTCAAAAACGCCCGATAGAAACACCTGTAAAAAGCGCTTATAGAATACGCTCAGGTGTGAACCGAGCCAAAGTGACTGTCACATTTAGACCATAAATATGGCTTTTTGGTAACTGGGGTGAAAAAAGCCTCTAATATATTGCACATCTGGGATTACACATGCATAAGTGACTGTCACATTTAGGCCAGAAGTACGGCTTTGGCATACTGGGGTGAAAAAAGCCTCTAATATATGGCACATCTGGGATTACACATGCATAAGTGACTGTCACATTTAGGCCATAAATACGGCTTTGGCATACTGGGGTGAAAAAAGCCTCTCATATACTGCACATCTGGGATTACACGTGCATAAGTGACTGTCACATTTTGGACAGAAATACTGCTTTTTGGTTAGGGTGAAAAAACCCTCTAATATACTGCACATCTGGGATTAAACAAGCATAAGTGACTGTCACATTTAGGACAGAAATACGGCTTTTTGGTTACTGGGGTGAAAAATGCCTCTAAAATTATTGCACATCTGGGATTACACGTGCATAAGTGACTGTCACATTTAGGACAGATATACAGCTTTTTGGTTAGGGTGAAAAAACCCTCTAATATACTGCACATCTGGGATTAAACAAGCATAAGTGACTGTCACATTTAGGACAGAAATACGGCTTTTTGGTTACTTGGGTGAAAAATGCCTCTAATATATTGCACATCTGGGATTACACGTGCATAAGTGACTGTCACATTTAGGACAGATATACAGCTTTTTGGTTAGGGTGAAAAAACCCTCTAATATACTGCACATCTGGGATTAGACAAGCATAAGGGACTGTCACATTTAGGCCATAAATACAGCTTTGGCATACTGGGGTGAAAAAAGCCTCTCATATACTGCACATCTGGGATTACACATGCATAAGTGACTGTCACATTTAGGCCATAAATACGGCTTTTTGGTTACTGGGGTAAAAAGAGCCTCTAATATATTGCACATCTGGGATTACACGTGCAAAAGTGACTGTCACATTTAGGCCAGAAGTACGGCTTTGGCATACTGGGGTGAAAAAAGCCTCTAATATATTGCACATCTGGAATTACACGTGCATAAGTGACTGTCACATTTAGGCCATAAATACGGCTTTAGCATACTGGGGTGAAAAAGCCTCTCATATACTGCACATCTGGGATTAAAAGTGCATAAGTGACTGTCACATTTAGGCCATAAATACGGCTTTTTGGTTAGGGTGAAAAAACCCTCTAATATACTGCACATCTGGGATTAGACAAGCATAAGTGACTGTCACATTTAGGCCATAAATACGGCTTTTTGGTTACTGGGGTGAAAAAAGCCTCTAATATATGGCACTTCTGGGATTACACATGCATAAGTGACTGTCACATTTAGGCCATAAATATGGCTTTGGCATACTGGGGTGAAAAAAGCCTCTCATATACTGCACATCTGGGATTACACGTGCATAAGTGACTGTCACATTTTGGACAGAAATACTGCTTTTTGGTTAGGGTGAAAAAACCCTCTAATATACTGCACATCTGGGATTAAACAAGCATAAGTGACTGTCACATTTAGGACAGAAATACAGCTTTTTGGTTACTGGGGTGAAAAATGCCTCTAATATATTGCACATCTGGGATTACACGTGCATAAGTGACTGTCGCATTTAGGACAGATATACAGCTTTTTGGTTAGGGTGAAAAAACCCTCTAATATACTGCACATCTGGGATTAGACAAGCATTAGGGACTGTCAGATTTAGGCCATAAATACAGCTTTGGCATACTGGGGTGAAAAAAGCCTCTCATATACTGCACATCTGGGATTACACATGCATAAGTGATTGTCACATTTAGGCCATAAATACGGCTTTTTGGTTACTGGGGTAAAAAGAGCCTCTAATATATTGCACATCTGGGATTACACGTGCATAAGTGACTGTCACATTTAGGCCAGAAGTACGGCTTTGGCATACTGGGGTGAAAAAAGCCTCTAATATATTGCACATCTGGGATTACACGTGCATAAGTGACTGTCACATTTAGGCCATAAATACGGCTTTTTGGTTAGTGTGAAAAAACCCTCTAATATACTGCACATCTGGGATTAGACAAGCATAAGTGACTGTCACATTTAGGCCAGAAATTCGGCTTTTTGTTTACTTGGGTGAAAAAAGCCTCTGATATACTGCACATCTAGGACTAGACGTGCATAAGTGACTGTCACATTTATGCCACAAATAAGGCTTAAAGGATACTGTGGTGAAAAAACCCTCTGATATACTGCACATCTGTGATTACACGTGCATAGGTGACTGTCACATTTAGGCCACAAATAAGACTTTTAGGATACTGTGGTGAAAAATCCCTCTAATATACTGCACATCTGGGATTACACTTGCATAGGTGACTGTCACATTTAGGCCACAAATACCGCTGTCATATAGAGTTTTAAGAAAAAAAATAGAGTGCAATACCCTACATCAGAGTTTATATTGGCGGTTAATTATTTTTAACATACTTAACCACTTTTTACTTTGCTTTGTGAACGCTAACTATGAGGCAAACATCTAATAAGGAACGTGGTCATGGTCGTGGTGTTGGTGTTGGTGGAGCCTCTGGTGCAGGGAGAAGACGTGGCCGTTCTGCCACAGCTACACGTCCTACTGAACCTACTACCTCAGGTCCCAGTAGCCGCCAGAATCTTGGTCGGGCCTAATGCCGTTCTAAGAATGGTAAGGCCTGAGCAAGTACAGGCGCTAGTCAATTGGGTGGCCGACAGTGGATCCAGAACGTTCACATTATCTCCCACCCAGTCTTCTGCAGAAAGCGCACAGGTGGCGCCTGAAACCCATGCCCATCAGTCTGTCACATCACCCCCGTGCATATCGGGGAACCTGTCTGAGCCTCAAGTCATGCAGCAGTCTCTTATGCTGTTTGAAGACTCTGCTGGCAGGGTTTCCCAAGGGCATCCACCTAGCCCTTCCCCAGGGGTGGAAGACATAGAATGCACTTACGCACAACCACTTATGTTTCCGGATGAGGACATGGGAATACACCTGAGCACGTCTCTGATGACGAAACACAGGTGCCAACTGCTGTGTCTTTCTGCAGTGTGCAGACTGAAAAGGAGGTCAGAGAGGAAGACTGGGTGGAAGACGATGCAGGGGACGATGAGGTCCTAGACCCCACATGGAATGAAGGTCGTGCCACTGACTTTCAGAGTTCGGAGGAAGGAGGAAGAGACAGTGGTGAGACCGAGCCAACAGCGTAGCAAAAGCAGGAGCAGGGTGCAAAAGCAGAGCAGCCGTCGCCAAAACAGTTCGCCTGGTACTGAGCACACCAAAGGCAGCTTTAAGGAGTTCCCTGGCATGGCACTTCTTCACACAATGTGTTGACGACAAGACCCGAGTGGTTTGCACGCTGTGCCATCAGAGCCTGAAGTGAGGCATTAACGTTCTGAACCTTAGCACAACCTGCATGACCAGGCATCTACATGCGAGACACGGGCTGCAGTGGAGTAAGCACCTTTAAAACCAAGAAAGGGCCCCTACTGCTCCCTCTTCTGCTGCCTCGGCCTCTTCCTCTGCCTCTGGAGGAACGTTGGCACCTGCCGCCCAGCAAACAGAGGATGTGCCACGAACAACACCACCTCTGTCACCAAGCATCTCCACCATGTCACATGGAAGCGTTCAGCTCTCCATCTCACAAACCTTTGAGAGAAAGCGTAAATTTCCACCTAGCCACCCTTGATCCCTGGCCCTGAATGCCAGCATTTCTAAACTACTGGCCTTTGAAATGCTGTCATTCAGGCTGGTGGAGACTGACAGCTTCAAACAGCTCATGTCGCTTGCTATCCCACAGTTCGTCGTTCCCAGCTGCCACTACTTCTCCAGGAGAGCCGTGCCCTCCCTGCACAACCAAGTATCGGATAAAATCAAGTGTGCACTGCGCAATGCCATCTGTGGCAAGGTCCACCTAACCACAGATACATGGACCAGTAAGCACGGCCAGGGACGCTATATCTCCCTAACTGCACACTGGGTAAATGTAGTGGCGGCTGGGCCCCAGGCGGAGAGCTGTTTGGCGCACGTCCTTCCGCCGCCAAGGATCGCAGGACATCATTCTTTGCCTCCTGTTGCCTCCTCTTCCTACTCGGCTTCCTCCTCCTCTTCTACCACCTCCTCATCCAGTCAGCGACAGACCTTCACCAGCAACTTCAGCACAGCCAGGGGTAAACGTCAGCAGGCCGTTCTGAAACTGATGTGTTTGCGGGACAGGCCCCACACCGCGCAGGAGTTGTGGCGGGGTATAGAACAACAGACCGACGAGTGGTTGCTGCCAGTGAGCCTCAAGCCCGGCCTGGTGGTGTGCGATAATTATCGAAATCTCGTTGCAGCTCTGGGACTAGCCGGTTTGACGCACATCCCTTGCCTGGCTCATGTGCTGAATTTGGTGGTGCAGAAATTCATTCACAACTACCCCGACATGTCAGAGCTGCTGCGTAAAGTGCGGGCCGTCTGTGCGCGCTTCCGGCGTTCTCATCCTGCCGCCGCTCGGCTGTCTGCTCTACAGCGTAACTTCGGCCTTCCCGCCCACCGCCTCATATGCGACGTGCCCACCAGGTGGAACTCCACCTTGCACATGCTGGAGAGACTGTGCGAGCAGCAGCAGGCCATAGTGGAGTTTCAGCTGCAGCACGCACGGGTGAGTCACACTGCGGAACAGCACCACTTCACCACCAATGACTGGGCCTCCATGTGAGACCTGTGTGCCCTGTTGCGCTGTTTCGAGTACTCCACCAACATGGCCAGTGGCGATGACGCCGTTATCAGCGTTACAATCCCACTTCTATGTCTCCTTGAGAAAACACTGAGGGCGATGATGGAAGAGGATGTGGCCCAGGACGAGGAGGAGGAAAAGAGGTCATCTCTAACACTTTCAGGCCAGTCTTTTAGAAGTGGCTCAAAAAGAGGATTTTTGCAACAGCAGAGGCCAGGTACAAATTTGGCCAGCCAGGGCCCACTACTGGAGGATGAGGAGGAGGAGGAGGAGGAGGAGGAGGAGGAGGAGGATGGGGATGAAGCATGTTCAGAGCGGGGTGGTATCCAACACAGCTCGGGCCCATCACTGGTGCGTGGCTGGGGGGATACGGAGGACGCAGACGATACGCCTCCCACAGAGGACAGCTTGTCCTTACCTCTGGGCAGCCTGGCACACATGAGCGACTACATGCTGCAGTGCCTGTGCAACGACTGCAGAGTTGCCCACATTTTAACGTGTGCTGACTACTGGGTGGCCACCCTGCTGGATCCCCGTTACAAAGACAATGTGCTGTCCATAATTCCCTCACTGGAGCGTGATCGGAAGATGCGCGACTACAGGCACACGCTGGTAGACGCGCTCCTGAGAGCATTCCCGACTGACGCCGGGGGACAAGTGGAAGCACAAGGCGAAGGCAGGGGATGAGGAAGAGGTCGGCAACGCAGCTGTGTCAGCGCCAGCACCTCAGAAGGCAGGGTTAGCATGGCCGACAGGTGGAAAAGCTTTGTCACCTCGCCGCAACAACCGGCCCCAACTGCTGATATGGAGCGTGTTAGCAGGAGGCAGCATTTGAACAACATGGTGGAACAGTACCTGTGCACACGACTACACGTACTGACTGATGGTTCTGCCCCATTCAACTTCTGGGTCTCCAAATTGTCCACATGGCCAGAGCTTGCCCTGTATGCCTTGGAGGTACTGGCCTGCCCTGCAGCCAGTGTACTCTCTGAACGTGTATTTAGCACGGCAGGAGGCGTCATTACAGACAGACGCAGCCGCCTGTCCACAGCCAACGTGGACAAGCTCACGTTCATTAAAATGAACCAGGCCTGGATCCCACAAGACTTGTCTGTACCTTGTGCAGAATAGACATTTATACCACCATCAAACGAACATTGTACTCAAGTCAAGTGCAATGATTCTTTGTTTTCTTTTTTTTATTTGTCCCAATATTTTGGGGGCTACCTACCCCAATAAAAAAAAAAAAAAAAACATTGTTGGCTACCTCCTCCTCCTCCTGTGCTGCCTCCACCTACAACACCACATTCACTGCCTCCTCAACCTCCGACTCCATATCCACCTCCTTCTCTGAGTTGCAGGTTAATAATTTGTAATTTTTAGTTATTTTATTTCATTTTAAGTTATTTCCCTATCCACATTTGTTTGCAGAGCAGTTGCCATGCTCTTAAGCACATTTTACTGCCTTTTACATCCGTCTAGCCTTTTCAAGGACTATTTTAGAGCCATTTTAATTCAAAAAAGTGCCAATTTTAGTGCCCTAAATTGAAAAAAATCTTATTTTCAATTGTCGGGTGACATTTTATCATTTTTGGCGTATTCAAACCACTGCTGTGCCTGGGTGACAGGGGCCTAAATCTCTCAAAATCCTCTGTTCTATTGCTGGGTGACATGAACCCCCTTTTGCCGTGCATGAACCCCTGCTGTGCCTGGGTGACAGGGGCCTAAATCTCTCAAAATCCTCTGTTCTATTGCTGGGTGACATGAACCCCCTTTTGCCGTGAATGAACCCCTGCTGTGCCTGGGTGACAGGGGCCTAAATCTCTCAAAATCCTCTGTTCTATTGCTGGGTGACATGAACCCCCTTTTGCCGTGAATGAACCCCTGCTGTGCCTGGGTGACAGGGGCCTAAATCTCTCAAAATCCTCTGTTCTATTGCTGAGTGACATGAACCCCCTTTTGCCGTGAATGAACCCCTGCTCTGCATTGCTGACAGGGAACTAAATTTAGTGAAAACATCTGTTACTGATCGTAAGATGCGCGACTACAAGCGCACGCTGCTGATGGCATTCCCACCTGACAGCGGGGGCACAGTGGAAGCACAAGGTGAAGGCAGAGGAGGAGGAAGAGGTCGCCAATGCTGCTGGGGCACCACCAGCACGTGAGAAGGCAGGGTTAGCATGGCCAAAATGTGGAAAAGCTTTGTCAGTCTTGGAGGTGCTGACCTGCCCTGCAGCCAGTGTATAGTGTGAACGTGTGTTTAGCACGGCAGAGAGCATTATCACACGCCGCAGCCAATGTGGACAAGCTTATGTTTATTAAAATGAAACAGTTATGGATCCCACAGGACTTGTCCATACCTTGTGCAGAATAGACATTTATACCAGTCTCAACCATCCATTCTTGTACTCAAGTGCACTTATTCTTTGGTTTATTTTGTTATATGTCCCAATATTTTGGGGGATACCCTAATTTAAAAATAAACAAATAACACAAATCAGTGTTGGCTACCTATTCCTCCTTCACCGCCGCTTCCACCTACACTGCCACATCAACCTACAACGCCACATCCACCCATCCACCGCCTTCTCAACCTCCTACTCCTACATCCAGATTGTTATTTTTAATTTTTCTGTATTTTATGTTATTTTAAGTCATTTCCCTATCCACATTTGTTTGCAGAACAGTTGTCATGCTCTTAAGCACATTTTGATGCCTTTTGCAGCCCTCTAGCCCTTTCCAGGACTATTTTAGAGCCATTTTAGTGCCCAAAAGTTCGGGTCCCCATTGTCTTCAATGGGGTTCGGGTTCGGGGTCAAATTTGGGTCCCGAACCCGAACTTTTTTTTCAAGTTCGGCCGAACCTGAAGCATCCAGGTGTCCGCTCAACTCTAACCACAAGCTATTTGGCCATATGTCAGTTCAGCTTGCACACCTGTGGATTGCTGAGCACATACAGTTTCCTGGCCACACTATTCATTATGGATGACTAACGGCAGAGCAGAGGAAGAAGAGTAGTCTGAGTACTGTTTTTGGATGTGGTCTGGCTGCCACAGAGAAGACTGGCAGAAGAAGTACAGACTTGTTCTGATTGCTAGCTAGTTTTCTACATTTCTACTGTGATGCTGCCTCATTTCCTACAATAGAGCACTGGTACCTATGTTTGTGCTTGAACACAGATAACTTATTTTCTTCCTGCAGATCTTGCACATCGCAGTGGTTTTGTCTGCATAGTGGATTAAAACTGCTTTATAGGAGATACTTGCACACAACTACCATCAGCCAAACTTGGCCTAGATCTGACATTGTTTGAGCCTGCGCCTACAATAATAATGACATCCCGAGTTTTCGAGTTGACCCCAGTAGAAGCAGGTCTGGCCCTGGCTTTTTTTTTGGGAGGTTTTGGTTGTGCATTGCCTCTACTCTTTATTGCTACCACTGCTACCACCTTCCTCAGCACCCCAATCCGGCTCCCAGGTGTTTTCCAACACACAATCAGCATAGCCCTCATTCTCCTTGACACTTTTATCAAACAGTGATATGAAATGATGGGCTCCTTGGCCCTCTCATGATTCCCTCCTCTATATTTTCCGCAAGTGCTACTGTTCCCATGGCTATCAGTGCACCTACTGCCACCACTTTCGTTACAAGGGCCACTACTACTACCACCAACAACACAGCTATGCATCGGGTCCTCTGCCTCTTCCTGGACCTACTCCTCATGGCAATCCAAATATTGATTGTTCTAACACAACTCATCAACATAAATACTATCTTGAGTATCTTCCATAGCACATGTGGTTTTGTTGCCTCTTCACAGGAAAAAAGAAGATGCCTCACTAGGAAGAGGCAATGAAGACAGAGAGGGTGCAAGTAAAAGGCTTCTCTGGGGCCACAAGGAGGAGGGGCAGGAGGAATGCTGCGACCCCTGGCTCAAAGACGCAGTGTCAGACTCAAAGGTCGACATTGACATGCTGCGACTGAGAAAATGAGTGAGCCATACAGTCCACAGTCTCATCTTCTTTGTCATCAAAAATAATCTGTTGCCCCTCCCTTTTTATATTTCATTAGGGAATGGGAAAATGACTTAGGCAAGAAATTCTCTGAGTTACAGATTATTTTAAGTGCTCCGAAAAACATCTCAAGATGTGTAACCATACAAGAGAACGCATACAAAATTCTCACAAGGTGGTACCTAACCCCAGTCAGGTTAAGTCAGATGTATGGAGACACATCTAACAGATGCTGGAGATGTTTGTCTGAAAAGGGTTCTTTCCTACATATATGGTGGACGTGCCCTAAAATAAAAGCCTTTTGGGATTTGGTCTTTAAGCTGGTTGTGGAAATCCTTGATATGAAGGGAGAAGTGCTTCCTTGCTGTCCTGAAATAGCTCTGTTGTCGTTGGTACCTAGCCCGATTTCAGTCGCAAAAACATATCTCTTGAAGATAATGTTGGCAGCAGCTAGATTATTGATAGCACCTAACTGGAAATCAGAAGTTCCCCCTTCAATGTCGCAATGGAGAAGTAAAATAGAAGCTATAGCCAGAATGGAGGAACTCTCACATTGGGAACTCCGATCCCGTCATAAATATATTAAAATATGGTCTCCATGGACTTCTAGGAAAAACATAATTTCTCCTCACCAGCTTGGGGAGTTAATCCCCTCACTGCCTTGAGCACCAGTTCACATTACACTTCTGCCCTACAATTTTTTAGTGGGTAATGGGCCACCTATATCTCAATACTCCTGCAATACCGATGACCTTAGAGGAAAACCTTTTAGTCATAATAGCATACCCTACATATTAATACTTGGTATACAACCCTTGGACTCACTGGCTCAGAATCTTCGCACAGTCTAGTTCACATTCCTTCCCTCACCTTCCTTCCTACTCTTCCCCACCTGCTGCCCTTCACATATTCCCTCCCTCCCTCCCCCTCCCCTTGTTATTTTCCTTCCGTTCCTTTACTTTTGTGTTATTGTTTCTATGTTTAATTCCGGAATGCAGTCACTAGCAACTATTTACAGCACTTTTTCTCTTCTAATTTAAGCACGAGTCCATCTGTTCTCATAGTGTGTTTGAGAAGTTTTGCAGATTTGCGGTAAAGGTGATCTGGTATCTCTATTGTAGGTGAATCCAATGATATGGATCTCACCCTATTGCTTTAACAGCACCCCTTATAAAGGTGCTTCTCAGACGGCGATTTATTTGTACCGCTCGTTAGCCAGATCTCACATATTCTGCTGTATTAGCGCTGTCATAAGGTGTCAATATATATGTGCTTAGTACAAAGTACGGTATTGTATTCCTTGTTTGTACATGTATTTTTCATGTTTTATAAAATCAATAAAAAGATTTTAAAAATAAAAATAATCTGTTGCCTACTGGAAGCATGGGAGAACTGTGGCTTGCTGCTACTATTACTGGCCGGCCGTCTGGTGCCTACCATGTTGTTTGCACTTTTAAAGCCAGACACATTTTAACTAGCGGATGACAAGGCCTGGGTCTTTCGTTTTCCACTCTGTCAATTACAAACTGAGAAAATTGATATACAGTGTACGGGATAAGATTTAGTAAAACTTGTATTTCAGTCATTTAAATTCCTAGTGCCCATTCTGAACTTTAAAGAGGACCTTTCACCAGAATAAAACCTCTAAACTGACTATACAGACGTGTAGAGCGGCGCCCAGGGATCCCCCTGCACTTACTGTTATCCCTGGGCGCCGCTCTACACGTCTGTATAGTCAGTTTAGAGGTTTTATTCTGGTGAAAGGTCCTCTTTAACGTCAAGTAGGCAGTCCTATCAGTGATTGACAGCCTTCCTCTATGACTGTGCATACAGAGATAGATGTGAATCACTGATGGGACCTCCTTGACCTCAAAGCCCAGAATAAGCAGAGATATAAAAGAATAAATTATAAGTTATACTGAATATTTTCCCATAAAACTATATATCAATCTGCTCAGCTCCTCCTGCTCTATAACATGCTGCTGCAACTCAAACACCTTGTTCAATGTTACAGGTTCCCTTTAAACAATGACTCATTAAATGACTGACTATTAAACATTAGTAAAATTGTAGGCAACCTATACTGTATTCTACGGGTGCAGCTGGGAATATGACTATAAAAAGGCTGGCTCATGCACAGGAAAAAAAAAAGAAGAAAAGATCTTTGTGGAGGCAGTGGAAGACTCCAGAAGCTGCCCTCACTGTAATACACCCAGACCCAGTACATTAAGTGCCCCAATTGTTTCCCAACTAATAAATCCTGATGTTCTAGCTAGTAATTCAACTTAACTAAATGTATATACACCTAACTATATTATATATATATATATATCTACACTGTCCCTGCTAGACCCTGAAATGGCTGCCCTTTGACTGTAATTGGTGTCTGTGAGAGACATGGCAGACACATCCTCTTATATCAGTGGCTGAGCTCACAAAGAACTCTGGGGGGTCATTTATCAAACTGGTGTAAAGTAGAACTGGCTAAGTTGCCCATAGCAACCAATCAGATTCCACCTTTCATTTTTGACAGCTCCTTTGGAAAATGAAAGGGGTAATCTGATTGGTTGCTATGGGCACCTATGACAGTTCTATTTTACACCAGTTTGATAAATCTCCCCCTAATAGACCAGCCAATATCTTCCCTCCTGATTGGCTGTCCGGGGGTCTGCAAAGAATTGTGGGTAAGCCCACCTGCCAGGGCCCTGCCCAGGGTCTTCATACTCCCTGCCTTGATTCCCTCACTAGCGTACTGAACTTTAAAAAAACACACAGTTTTGCATGATTTGTCCGAAGCAAATCACAAAAACTTTCGATTTAGTCAAAAAGAGAATTGTAAAATTCAAGACATATTAGATTCGTTAAGAATCTCTCATCTTTAGTGGACATAAATTTTGATATGTTTGATATGTTTGCGTCCATTTTACATATATTGCGTCCAAACATATACTTGATGTTATGCAAAACCAGATCTATTTTACCCTCAGCATCAGATCCTCCATGCTATGACATCCTCAGAAAGGTGGTATAAAAGGACTGACCTTGCCTAACCTTCCTTTCTCTTGGTTCTAGACATCCAGAGAGGAGTGATTCAAGATGACCAGCTTTAACCCCTTAATGACTCCACATCATGATGATCGAGCGGACACAGGAGGTGTGCGAGCCCCAATCAATGCAGGGGCCTGTCTGTGTCTGACAGCCAGGCCCCTGCTGCATGCACCGGCATCGCTGTAAACGCCAATGCCGGTGAATTAACCCCTTACATGCCGCTACCAATGCTGACCGCGGCATATAAGAAGATTGCAGACAGAGGGGGCTCCCTCTGCCTCTCCATTAGACACCTGCTGCGATGACAGGGTGCCAATGGCAAAGGCCTCAGGGTCGGCCATGTTCAGAAGCCAGTGACTCACTAGCACACTGTCAATGTGAAACTGACAGTTTCAATGTAGTACAATACAGCATGTATCGTACTACATTGAAAAAGGGATCAGACCCTGAAATGTTGAAGTTCCTGTACTGGGACAAAAAAATAAATAAAAGAAACAAAAGTGTTTTATAAAACTAAAATAAAAAATTACCAAACAAAAGTGATAAAAAAATATAAAAATATACATATTAGATATTGCCGTGTCCATAACAAGTGGCTCTTTAAAAATATCACATGACCTATCCCCTCAGGTGAACGTTGTAAAAAAATAAGGTTCAAATAGGATCAAGTATAACATCTGCATGGAGTTTATATACACTGCTCAAAAAAATAAAGGGAACACAAAAATAACACATCCTAGATCTGAATTAATTAAATATTCTTCTGAAATACTTTGTTCTTTACATAGTTGAATGTGCTGACAACAAAATCACACAAAAATTAAAAAATGGAAATAAAATTTTTCAACCCATGGATTTGGAGTCCCACTCAAAACTAAAAGGTGGAAAAACACACTACAGGCTGATCCAACTTTGATGTAATGTCCTTAAAACAAGTCAAAATAAAGCTCAGTAGTGTGTGTGGCCTCCACGTGCCTGTATGACCTGCCTACAACACCTGTGCATGCTCCTGATGAGGTGGCGGACGGTCTCCTGAGGGATCTCCTCCCAGACCTGGACTAAAGCATCTGCCAACTCCTGGACAGTCTGTGGTGCAACGTGACGTTGGTGGATAGAGCGAGACATGATGTCCCAGATGTGCTCAATTGGATTCAGGTCTGGGGAATGGGCGGGCCAGTCCATAGCATCAATGCCTTCGTCTTGCAGGAACTGCTGACACACTCCAGCCACATGAGGTCTAGCATTGTCTTGCATTAGGAGGAACCAAGGGCCAACCGCACCAGCGTATGGTCTCACAAGGGGTCTGAGGATCTCATCTCGGTACCTAATGGCAGTCAGGCTACCTCTGGCGAGCACATGCAGGGCTGTGCGGCCCTCCAAAGAAATGCCACCCCACACCATTACTGACCCAATGCCAAACCGGTCATGCTGGAGGATGTTGCAGGCAGCAGAACATTCTCCACGGCGTCTCAAGACTCTGTCACGTCTGTCACATGTGCTCAGTGTGAACCTGCTTTCATCTGTGAAGAGCACAGGGCGCCAGTGGCGAATTTGCCAATCTTGGTGTTCTCTGGCAAATGCCAAACGTCCTGCACGGTGTTGGGCTGTAAGCCCAACCCCCACCTGTGGACGTCGGGCCCTCATATCACCCTCATGGAGTCTGTTTCTGACTGTTTGAGCAGACACATGCACATTTGTGGCCTGCTGGAGGTCATTTTGCAGGGCTCTGGCAGTGCTCCTCCTGTTCCTCCTTGCACAAAGGCGGAGGTAGCGGTCCTGCTGCTGGGTTGTTGCCCTCCTACGGCCTCCTCCACGTCTCCTGATGTACTGGCCTGTCTCCTGGTAGCGCCTCCATGCTCTGGACACTACGCTGACAGACACTGCAAACCTTCTTGCCACAGCTCGCATTGATGTGCCATCCTGGATAAGCTGCACTACCTGAGCCACTTGTGTGGGTTGTAGACTCCGTCTCATGCTACCACTAGAGTGAAAGCACCGCCAGCATTCAAAAGTGACCAAAACATCAGCCAGGAAGCATAGGAACTGAGAAGTGGTCTGTGGTGACCACCTGCAGAACAACTCCTTTATTGGGGGTGTCTTGCTAATTGCCTATAATTTCCACCTGTTGTCTATCCCATTTGCACAACAGCATGTGAAATTGATTGTCACTCAGTGTTGCTTCCTAAGTGGACAGTTTGATTTCACAGAAGTGTGATTGACTTGGAGTTACATTGTGTTGTTTAAGTGTTCCCTTTATTTTTTTGAGCAGTGTATTTTCCCTGTGTTTTCGTGGATTTCCTCCGGGTACTCTGGTTTCCTTCCACCCTCCTAAGACGTACTGATAGGGAACTTAGATTGCTAGCCCCATTGAGGCTAGTAGGTTTCATTGAGATGGTAATGTCTGTAAAGTGCTGTAGATTATGTCAGCGCTGTGAAGGTGAGTTAAATGCTGTAAATACCGTATTTATCGGCGTATAACACGCACTTTTTCCCCCTGAAAATAGGGGGCAAATGATGTATGCGTGTTATACGCCGATATTCATTGCGGCCCGGCAAAGATGCAGCATCACAGACTGTGCTGTATGAGCCGGGAGAGAGGAGGGGCTTGAGTCCGTAACTAGGGGCGGGGCCCGGTGCAGTCACTGTACTCTTACACCGGGCCCCGCCGCTCACCAAAGTATTTATAAACGTGAATCCTTATCCTGTTATTAAGCTGCCCTCTCCCATGTTCCCATGTCCCCCCTGTATCCCCATAGCACTTACTTAAGCTTCAATAGCAGGCAGAGTGGACGGCAGCAGTAACGTCACTCACTGACGTCGAGCGTCTGCTCCGCCCCCTTTATGAATGAAGCAGGCGGAGCAGACGCGCGACGTCAGTGAGTGACGTTACTGGTGCCGTCCGCTCTGCCTGCTATGGAAGCTTAAGTAAGTGCTGTGGGGATACAGGGGGGACATGGGAACATGGGAGAGGGCAGCTTAATAACAGGATAAGGATTCACGTTTATAAATACTTCGGTGAGCGGCGGGGCCCGGTGTATTGGGGGACACTGTTATGAGGGGGATCTGTGGATGACATATAGCAGTGTCATCCACAGATCCCCCCCATAACAGTTCCATCCACAGATCCCCCCACCCCATAGCAGTACAATTTGAAATGGACACTGTTATGAGGGGGATCTGTGGATGACATAGCAGTGTCATCCACAGATCCCCCCATAACAGTTCCATCCACAGATCCCCCCACCCCATAGCAGTACAATTTGAAATTTAATTATTTTTCCTGAAATTTCCCTTAAAATGAAGGTGCGTGTTATACGCCAGTGCGTGTTATACGCCGATAAATACGGTAACTACATCTGTACTAGAGATGAGTAAATCAATTCTAGATGAATCAAATTCGACCTAAGTTTTCCAAAAATTTGGGTCAAATTCTAATCCGAATCATTATCATGAATCTGCATGTGTAATATTTAGAGATGAGTGAATCGAAGTTGACTATGTGGAATTTGATCCGAATTTCAGGAAAAATTTAATTCACACAGAAGCCAAATTTCCTCACGCTTCGTGGTAACTAATCAAATTTTTTCCTAAAATGGCTGCTGCACATGTTAGGACATGGAGCAAAGAACTCTGGGAACGAGGGATCACCCACAATGCCATGCATGCAGCCAATCAGCAGCCAGCCAGTCCCTGTGATGTCACAGCCCGATAAATACCCTCAGCCATTTTGGATTCTGCTATTTTCCAGTGTGCTTAGTGCACGGAGAGACGTCAGCAGGGGCTAGGGACAGTGGTAGGAAAAACTTCATTGTGCTGAAAAAACGATTTACAAGTTCAGGGAAAGATTATTCAAGATGTAGGGTAAGGATAGGGAGGCATCATCTGCATTATGAAAGGAAAACAGGGTGCAATAGGGGAGTGTACAGCCTGGGTAATAGGAGCGATTCTATTACACCTTGCTGCACTAACAGGGGATCCAAATTGGTGCTATACTGCTGCTTTTAGGTTGTTTGTACTATTGTATATGATACATCAGTAATTCCATGTGTTATTGGGGTGCAATTTCTGTGTGATACAGCCATTTACGGGGTGTAATAATAGGATAGATACGTACGTCCTATTAGCCGTTCTGCGTTGATTTTACGTTGTTTTACATTTTTTGGGGGGTGTATTAATAGGAAAAAATAGGAAAAAATATATGGGATAATTGCCATTCAGCAGTGAAGTTACATTGTACTACAGCCATTTACAGGGTGTATTAATAGGAAATATACCTCCGTCCTAGTAGCCATTATGCAATAAGCTTTGATCTATTTTACCTTTCTTTTTACCCGTTCTGCTGTTAATTTTGATTTATTTATTTTACCCTTCTCCTGATCTGTCAGAAGGAAGGAAAAATGAGACGCACAACTGATCATGTCTATGTATGGTCCTGTCTATCTATAAGACCTGCATGACATAGTCCCTATTTTGCTTCAGAATTGGCTTATGATTTGGTAGCCAAAAGCAGGAGTTGGTACAAAATACAGAAGACATGCAAATATTCCGTTCACATGTCATCTCTGTTTCAGATCCACTCCTGTTTTTTTTTTTTTTGGCTTTAGCAATAATGATGGATTACTGACCAAATGCTGACCGAGTGAAGGCAGATGCTCAACAGACAGTATCCATTTTTTGGGGGTTATTGTTCTGACGGATCAGAGGAAGGGCAAAATAATCAGTGACGTCAACACAAACTTCCTGCTGACATCCTCTCCACTCTGTCGGGGGCTCTACTTGTATAAGTGTTTTATAGAACAGGTTCTGTAGACACCTAGGTGGAATCAGCTGACGACGGTGTAAAAGGAGTGCTACAGTAGGATCTTAGGCCTCTGCACGGTTCTTTATACCTGGCGCTAACATTGACCTGTAAGGCTGAGTTCACACTTGAGTTATTTGGACAGTTTTGGCCCCGTGACTGCCCTAATAAGTGAAGTGTGCAGTGATTCTAAGAGCGACGCCTGTCATCTGCATGTCATACGGACTCACAGTATTGTTTCACTACCACAGCAGACTCCCTATGTGTGTTACTGCAAGGCACAGTGTTCTACACCACTATACAGGCTCTCTGCAGCCAGGAAATAGATGTTTTTTTTTACGTGATTTACCACAAATAAATTCGTATCTAATTGAATCTTTTTGGAAAAATTGGCGAACCGACCAAATCAAATTTTTGATGCTGAGATGTCATCTATAAACTATATGGGAGCTGGCATTTTCTACCTAACCATCTGCTAGTATTTAGGGCAAAAAACAAAGAACGGAGCTCATAGTACCGTGTAACATGATCAAAATATGAAATAAATAAATAGTATGCCGTTAAAAAGTGAAGAAAAGTAGCAAAGAGAACGCCATCCTGGCGCTGCACACGTGTCAAATATGGAGACGTAATAATAAATGGTACTGATTATATCTGGATATAGTACAATAAACAACCATTAAAAAGAATATATGATAAGTATTAGGTGAGTCTGCAATCCAAAAATGACTGCACGCTAGAGAGGAAGGCAAGTGCAGCGATGACCAAATGAGGGCAATCCACAATTATAACCAGGTATCAAAACAATACCTATGTCCAAGGACAGATACTCACCTAAAAAAGTTGTGTGCTGCATCAACCAGGATGGCGCTACTACGACGCGCGTTTCGGCATGCCTTCGTCCGGAGGTGTATTTATGGCAGCACATGATAATGCCCTATGGCCATTGAAATACATTTTGATACTCTCCGGAACCACATATGCACATATGTACTAGAACAGGGATGAAGAGGTTAAAATCCACCTCCATTTTGCTGCTTTATCGGCTCTGACTGTGATTAAAATATGGGCTCCACATTAGCAAAGATTATTCTAACAAGATACGATTCGTTGTGAGTAAGACAAAGATAATTACGGCGTTACGGCAGATTGCGAGCTTTGTTTGCATATTATTTGCATGTTTACATTTTGATCTGGTTCTCACAGATTGGGGCTGACCTTTCTGTGTTCTGCTCAAGCTGTAATCTCTGTGTGTACACTTTCCATTTGTATTATCTGTTTCCATCTGTTCCTCCATGTTAAAATCTCTCTGATTGTCTCTCTCCGACTTGTTTTGCTTTACAACGCCTGCTGTTTGCATTACAAAGGTGCGGTGCCACTTAGGACCACGAGCATCTAATGAGCGTGATCATCCTAATTGGGCTTTATTTTGTTCTATACGTGAGGAACGTTCAGGGGCACAAACAAGAGAATAAAGCATGCTACAATTTTCCCAGTGTGCTTGTCTAAAACACTAGGAGACGTCCAAAAGTGTGTCGGGCACTGGTGCCCTGCTGGTTAATTTGAGTACCTGCCACATTCCTGCTAATAACAGTGTTAGAACAAAATACAAGAAATGCTTTTTATGTATCAGATTATGCCTCACATGACTAGTTGTATTGGCTATTTGTGTATATATTTCTCATCTAGTATATTCGTTTTATGTTGTGTATTCAGAGGCCCAATGGAGGATTCTTCTGCTCCCATGTAGGCCAGTTTGATCAAATGTTGATCAAAAAAGATGATTTCAAACAAAGTAATAATTTGTTGGTTGAGATGTAATAAGAAGAGACCGCATTAGCTGACACACAACTGACCTTCATCATCTGGAAATAAGTCCAATGTCCAATAGTCTCTAGTTCTTGACTGTGGATGATACAGTTGGCCGTCATATGAATTACCTTTCTATGAAACTCCCATGATCAGCTGTTGGAAGTGTAACACCCCAGAAGGCATTGCTACTTCTTCACCCAGCTACTGTCTTTAATGGGCTAATATCATGTCATCTATGCATTTATTTCAGGTATACTACACTGTACATTCCTAATCTGTTTGTAAATGTTAAGTTCAAATGTAATGTGCCCGGTTCACCAGCAGGTGGCAGCAAATATGGTAGAGCTACAGTTAGGTAGAATGAAGCTTTCCATTCCATTCCAACCCTTCTCTGTGGAGGAGTGGACTAGTCCCACTTCCAGCAGGAAGGCCGATGACTAGTTTCTAGGAGCAATCTAGCTTACCCCCTGCTAGGGGAAGGAGGGTGTGCTGGGCACATCTCTGCTGGATGTGCCCAGGCCAAGCCAAGCCAGCCAGAGCACCTTTAGCTCTGCTGGATGTGGAGGCCACAGCTTAGAGCCTCTGGAGCCAGGAGGAGAGTCCCTGGCATAATTAAGAGACAGACTACAAAGAGAGAAGTTGCAACATAAAGAAGAAGCAAAGTCATACAGTCAGTCTGTCAGTACAGCAGAGCCAGAGAGCAACAGATGTAGCCGAGATGAGTTTGCCTGACAAAGTTTTGATGCCAAAGCCTGCTGGGACCAAGAAAAATTTGAGGATTGTGTCTGATGAAAGTTTATCAAAGTAAAGCTTCTATTCAACTTCATCACAAGGTCTGGACTCTATTATTTCTTCAATTTCCTCAACTATTCACCCCTATTTGTCTGCTTCGGAGCCAACGCCTGGGGTCCAACCGTATCCAGGTAGGAGCACTGTGACACTCACTTACACTAAAGGGGACATTTTAGGCCACCCTATACCACTCGGCCATTCCTACACCTCGGTACCACCACCTATTACAATAGGGCCCCTGGCCGTTGCCGCTGTGTTGCAGAAGGCACCGCAATGCTCAGACATCTGCATCCTCTTCCTCAGGCTGTTGTCTTCTGGGTGCTTGGGTTCGACATATTGTGGATCGGATTGACAGATTGCTGGGTGGGGCTGGGGGAGACTCGGCGGTAATGGTACACATTGACACCAAAGACAAAGTTAGAGGGAGAAGGAAGGTCCTTAAAAATGATTTTAGGGAACTAGGAGAAAAGCTCAAGTCCAGGACCTCCAAGGTAGTGTTTTCAGAAATACTACCAGTGCCACAAGCATCACCAGAGAGACAATGGGAGTTCAGCTAGGAAGGTGGTGCAGGAAAAAAGGGTTTGGGTTCATGGAGAACTGGACCAACTTCTCTGTCGGTTACAGGCTCTACAGTAGGGACGGGCTGCACCTTAATGGGGAGGTTGCAACTGCTCTGGGGGGGGGGTGGAATGGTTAGATGGCTGGAGGAGCTGGTCATACTAATAAGGAGATAGATAGTATAGATATAGTGTGGGATATAGGAGGGGGAAGTGGGGATTTAGTGGGGGCTGGGGTTATTGAGGAAAGTAGGAAGAAGACTGGGCAGAACTGTTACATACAAACTTCAACCAAGGTAACCAAAAAATCCTGGATATTCACTATAAAGGTAATAGTTACTAAATGTTTTTTTTTAGCTCTGTATGCAGTACGCCAGTCCTGCAGGGTGAGCGAATGTGAGGTCACGGGGGTCAGTTAGCAGACCGAGGGTTACTCTTGGTACTCACAATTTGTAGAAGACCATGGGCAGGCGTACAGCAGTGATGGAGAGGCTGGCACATGGATCCTCTGGGGCACTCTCTGTATATAGGGACCAGGCCAGGTGGTAGGTGAGGTGCCCTGGGTTTTGAAAGTTTAGTGTGCCGGTGGCAAGATCCCTTATAGTTCGTGATGCCAGTGCCGATAACGGTGGCACACCGATTTGTTGTAGGAATAATTGAGGTACACACAGTTGTAGTGAACCAGAACTCCTTTTTACTGAACAGTTCAACTATTTACAGGCTTCAGATAAAGTTCCATATGAAGGATAATGGTATCAGGCAGGCTTTACATAAATGGCAGGTAAAATCCTAGCAAGATAACTCAGAGGGAATAAACTCACAGATCAGGCTTTACTTTCTGCAGAATCCTGTCTGACTTTCTCCAAGGCCCGGATGCCTAATAGCTGGCTTTATCCTTGGGAGGGAACCTTCCTCTGGTATGAATCCACTTGCTGCAAATAACCTTCTGCCTTTCAGCTTTCTAATTTGCTGGTTAAAATTAGCACTGCTCTGTACTTTGTAAGATGCAGGATAACTTCAGGAGGGAACCTCTTCTCCTGGGGGCAAGCTAGGAGCCTGGGCTATCTAGCTGCATGTCAGAAGCTGCACTTCAGCTAACACCTGGCTAAAGTCAATACTGGCTTCTGACCACACTCCTCTCTTCTCCTGAACTGGACCTGACTATATATACTAGGGGGTTCCCTAGCTCCCTCTACAGCTTAGGAGGAGAAACTACACTCCTAGCAGGCCTGGTACACAGGAAATAAACATGAAAGTATACATTACAATGCAATATAAAATACCATGACCATATTCCACAGGAGGTGGAGAACAACGTGATCCAATTGACCCTTGAGTAGTGCCCACCCTTACCTAGTGGGACACTACATGTACGTATATACAAAAGAAGAGAAAGGAGCTGATATCTGTTGTGCTGAGGCTGTTAGTACAGTCCTGATCAAAAGTTTAAGACCACTTGAAAAATGGCAAAAAATTATATTTAGCCTGGCTGGATCTTAACAAGGTTCCAAGTAGAGCTTCAATATGTAACAAGAAGAAATGGGAGTGAGACAAAACATTTTTTGAGCATTCAATTTATTGAAAACAACGAATAAACTGATCAAAAGTTTAGGACCACACCTCCCAAAAAAAACTAAACCTCCCCCAAAACAGAAATCCAATTTCCAAACATGAACTCAGTAATGAGTAGCTCCGCCGTTATTGGTTATCACTTTCAAAATTCATTTTGGCATGTTTGATGCAAGCGTTTCCATGAGGCGAGTGGGAACATTTCTCCAAGTGGTGAAGACGGCCGCACAAAGGCAATCTACTGTCTGGAACTGTTGTCCATTTTTGTAAACTTCCCTTGCCATCCATCCCCAAAGGTTCTCAATTGGATTTAGATTAGGGGAACACGCAGGATGGGCCAAAAGAGTGATGTTATTCTCCTGGAAGAAGTCCCTTGTCCTGCGGGCATTGTGTACTGTAGCGTTGTCCTGTTGAAAAAGCCAGTCGTTAACACACAGACAGGGGCGTAACTAGAGGTGACTGGTCCCCACAGCAAATTTTTGTATAGGCCCCCCCCCCCCCCCGTGTAAACCCCGCTCCTTTGGCTAGTCACGATCTAGACCAGACCAGGCTGCCACGCCATCCTTTTCCTATTATATATATTATATACATACACACACTCTATCTGTCATCTAGTGTCATTCTATCATACTGTTGTGGGGGCCGTGTCAAAGTCTTAGGCCCCTTTGACACGGGCGACTTTTCCGCGCGGGTGCAATGCGTGATGTGAACGCATTGCACCCGCACTGAATCCGGACACATTCACGTCAATGGGGCTGTGTACATGATCAGTGATTTTCACTCATCACTTGTGCGTTGCGTAAAAATTGCAGCATGCTCTATATTCTGCGTTTTTCACGTAGCGCAGGCCCCATAGAAGTGAATGGGGCTGCTTGAAAATCGCATTGCATCCGCAAGCATTGCGGATGCAATGCGATTTTAACGGATGGTTGCTAGGAGATGATAGGGACCCGAACTTTATTATTTTCCCTTATAACATGGTTATAAGGGAAAATAATAGCATTCTTAATACAGAATGCTAAGTAACATGTGGCTTGAGGGGTTAAAAAATAATAAAAAATTTAATTATTCACCTCATCCACTTGATCGCGCAATCCGGCTGTCTTCTTTCAGGACCTGGCAGGAAAAGTACCTTTGGTGACGTCACCACGCTCACCACCAGGTTGCTAGGAGATATTGTTTGTAAACTTTTAGTTTTTTATCACGTGCATGAAAAACGCATCAAAACGCATTGCACCTGCGCAGAAAAAACTGAACGCAATCGTAGACAAAACTGACTGAACTTGCTTGAAAAATGGTGCGAGTTTCACTGAATGCACCCTGAACGCATCTGGAGCCAACCCGTATCGTTCATGTAAAAGGGGCCAGCCATTCCCGTATTGCGGACCGCATATGCGGATCAGCAATAAATGGGCACCCTTCTGTGTGCATTCCGCATCACGGATGCGGACCCATTCACTTCAATGGGTCTGCAAATCCGGAGATGCGGAAGGGTGCGAAACAGAATCACATTACACATTCTTGTACGTTCCTGCACAAACCGGTAAAAAAATTGATACTTTTTTTTTTTTTTTTTGCAATGAAACTCTATGGTGAACGGATGTCACTGTCATGGCATCAGTATGAGGCATCCGAATACGTTTTTTTGTATACATTAAACGGATGGGAAAAACGTGATGTGAGCCCAGCCTTAAATGTGGGACAAAATCGTGATGTGAACTAACGGTGCATTGTACAGTTGTTGAAAAAACCATACTCGCCTGCTCCCCGCCGCTCTGTGATCTTTCAGTCCCCATTCTGGCCTCATAGAGGTGTCCCCAAGCTGCACATGGGCGCCCAGAGGAGTGTGGCATCAGATGGATAGGGGGCCTAGAGGGCAGGGCATCAGATAAGTAGGGGGCCCACAGGACAGGACTGGGGGGGGCTTCTGAAAGGACAGCAGATGAATGCAGCTGGGGGGGAACATGAGATGCTGCAGGACAGCTAGGGTTGGCAGGGATAAGCCTGGTGGAATGTATGGGCTCCTGATAGTGACAGGCACAGCATCTTCTTTCTGCAGCACTTCCTGTCTCCCCTCTCCCTCCTGTTACTGCCGACTACAGAGCAGTCTCTGTAGCAGAAGCTGGGCTGTACTAATAGTTAGGAGAGGGAGGGGAGACATGATCTCCCTGTAGCACACTGTACTGAGCCCTGGCTGCACTATTAAGCAGCCAGGCTCCTCTATTAATGGTCCGTGCTGATGGGCGGGGCTTAGCTCCCTGCTCTGCTCCGAGGACAATTCTAAAGCAGCAGTGAAGTGAGTGTAGAGGGGGTGTGGCCAGTCTGACTGTTTACTACTGCTCCGGGCCCCTTGTCAGCCCGGGCCCCGAAGCAGCTGCTTCCCCTGCTTCCCTGGTAGTTACGCCACTGCACACAGACGAGGGCCCTCAGTCATGAGGAATGCTCTCTGCAACATCTGGACATAGCCAGCGGCCGTTTGACGCCCCTGCACTTCCTGAAGCTCCATTGTTCCACTGAAGGAAAAAGCACCCCAGACCATTATGGCGCCCCCTCCACTGTGGCGTGTAGAAAACATCTCAGGTGGGATCTGCTTGTCATGCCAGTAACGTTGGAAACCATCAGGACCATCAAGGTTAAATTTTTTTCTCATCAGAGAATAAAACTTTCTTCCACCTTTGAATGTCCCATGTTTGGTGCTCTCTTGCAAAGTCCAAACGAGCAGTTCTGTGGCGTTCAAGGAGACGAGGTCTTTGAAGACGTTTTTGTTTTTGAAGCCCTTCAGTCTCAGATGCCGTCTGATGGTTATGGGGCTGCAGTCAGCACCAGTAAGGGCCGTAATTTGGGTGGAGGATCGTCCAGTGTCTTGACGGATAGTGTTGGTGTCACGGAACCATGAACCAGACGTACAACAAGAGATAAGTGAAAATAAGAAGGCTTTATTGAAAATAAAGCTGTAAAGCAAAAGTCCAAACGGATGGCGAAACCGAAGCAGAGTCTTTGCGAAGCCAGAGGTCAGGAACCAGAAGGGTAGTCAGACGAAGCCAGGATCAGGAACCAGCAGGGTAGTCAGACGAAGCCAGGATCAGGAACCAGCAGGGTAGTCGGACGAAACCAGGATCAGGAACCAGCAGGGTAGTCGGACGAAACCAGGATTAGGAACCAGAAGCAGCAGCAGACTAGAAGCATGTGAACACAGGAGGACCAAGCAAGGAACTGAAGCCACAGACCTCCTATATATATGAGCTAGGCATCCAGCTCCTCCCAGTGGGAAGGAGGAGCCGCAGGGTGGGAGGCTACAAGAAACCCAGAAACCAAGATGGCCGCCAGCACATGTCAAACGAAAGAACAGCAAGAAGGTAAGACCATGACAGTACCTCCCCCTCAAGGGCCCCTCCTCCGCGGAGTAAAGAACGGTTTCTGAGGGAAGCGTGCGTGGAAGGCTCGGAGCAAGGCAGGAGCATGGACATCTGCGGAGGGAACCCAGGAACGCTCCTCTGGACCATAACCACGCCAATGGACCAAAAACTGCACCCGACCGCGGACCAGGCGTGAGTCCAGGATATTGCTCACCTCATACTCCTCACGATTACCCACTTGGACCGGACGAGGCCGAGGAACCGAGGAAGTGAAACGATTACACACCAGTGGCTTCAACAGGGAGACATGAAACACGTTGGAGATCCGCATGCCAGGAGGAAGTGCAAGGGCATAGGCTACCGGGTTTACCCTGCGAAGCACTCGGAAGGGACCAACAAAGCGAGGCGCCAGCTTGGGAGTGGGCACTCGAAGGTTGAGGTTGCGGGTGGACAACCATACACGGTCTCCGACCTGGTAGGAAGGAGCAGGCGCTCGTCTTCGATCAGCCTGGAGTCTCTGGCGCTGCGCAGAGACCTCAAGGGACTTCTGGATGAGTACCCAAGAAGCACGTAGGACGGAAAGGTGATCCTCCACAGCCGGAATATCCTGGGGAGAGAATACCTCCGGTAACACGGCAGGTTGGAACCCATAATTGGCCATGAAGGGAGACGTCCCAGAGGAAGAGTTCACCGCCGTGTTCCTGGCAAACTCAGCCCAAGGCAGGAGGTCAACCCAATTGTCTTGGTGATCGGAGACATAGCAACGAAGGAATTGCTCCAAGGCCTGATTGGATCGTTCTGCGGCCCCATTGGACTGAGGGTGGTAGGCCGAGGAGAAGGAGAGATGAATCCCCAACTGGGAGCAAAAGGCGCGCCAGAACCTGGACACAAACTGACTCCCCCGATGCGACACAATCTCCTTGGGCAAACCGTGCAACCGGAAGACCTCCCTGGCAAAAATCGTGGCCAACTCTTGTGCAGAGGGTAACTTCTTGAGAGGAACACAGTGGCACATCTTGGAAAACCGATCCACAATCATGAGAATGACCGTATGGCCTCGGGATGCAGGGAGGTCCACAATGAAATCCATCCCCAGGTGTGACCATGGGCGCTCCCCGGTGGCTATGGGTTGCAGAAGGCCCAACGGAAGGTGCCGAGGGGACTTACTCTGGGCACAAACGGAGCATGCCGCTACATATGCGGCGATGTCGGAACGTAGGGAAGGCCACCAGAACAGACGTGAAACAGCCCAGGACAGCTGATTCTTTCCAGGATGCCCTGCGGTCTTGGAGTTATGGTAGGTTCGCAACAACCGAGTGCGCAACTCCTCAGGCACAAAACATCTGCCGTTGGGTCTCCCAGAGGGAGCACCAGATTGAGCCGCCAAAATCTGCTCACCCAGGGGAGAGGTCAGGCTGGTGCGAATGGCGGCCAAGATCTGATTCGGAGGTATGACCGAAGTCGGAATCGACTCCTCCCTGGACAGCTCGGAGTACTGCCGTGATAAGGCATCCGCCCTGATGTTCTTGGAACCGGGTAGGTAGGAGACCACGTAATTAAAATGTGACAAGAACAGAGCCCATCTGGCCTGACGTGGTGTCAATCTCTTGGCCTCAGAAAGGTAGGTCAGATTCTTGTGGTCCGTCAGGATGAGGACCGGAACCACCGAACCCTCGAGCAAGTGCCTCCATTCTTTAAGGGCCTGCACGATGGCCAATAACTCCCTGTCACCAATCTGATAGTTGCACTCTGCGGAAGACAGTTTCCGGGAGTAAAACCCACAAGGAAGCAGAGGACCCTCTGGTGTTCTACGCTGAGACAGAAGGGCGCCTACTCCCGTCTCAGACGCGTCCACCTCGAGGACAAAGGGCAACCCAGGGTTGGGATGCGACAGAATCGGAGCCGACACAAAGGCGGACTTTAGAGCCTCAAAAGCTCGGATGGCCTCGAGCGGCCAGACCTGGGAATTACTGCCCTTCCTGGTCAGATCCGTGAGAGGCTTGGCTAGCATGGAAAAGTCCCTGATGAACTTCCGATAATAATTGGCGAAGCCCAAAAAGCGCTGCAGGGAACGAAGACCACTGGGCTGGGGCCACTGTAAGACAGCCGAAACCTTCTCAGGATCCATGGAGAATCCCTCAGCGGAAATGATGTAACCTAAGAAGGTTACCTGGGATCGGTGAAATTCGCATTTCTCAAGCTTACCGAACAGCTTGTTCTCTCGTAACCGTTGCAACACTCGTCTGACATCCAGAATGTGGGCCTCCATGGATTCAGAATATACCAAGATGTCATCCAAATAGACCACCACACACTGCTGCAACAGGTCACGGAAAACATCGTTGATGAATTCCTGAAAGACTGCGGGCGCATTGCACAACCCAAAGGGCATAACCAAGGATTCATAATGACCGGTCCTGGTGTTAAACGCGGTCTTCCACTCATCGCCCGCCTTGATCCTTACCAGGTTATATGCCGCCCTCAGGTCGAGTTTGGTAAAGACCGTGGCCCCTTTAAGGCGATCGAACAGCTCGGAAATCAAGGGTATCGGGTAAGCGTTCTTGATCGTGATGCGATTGAGACCCCTGTAATCGATGCAAGGCCTCAACTCACCGCCCTTCTTTTTCACAAAGAAAAATCCAGCCCCTGCCGGGGACGAGGATTTGCGAATGTGTCCGCGTGAAAGCGCCTCCCTCACGTACTCCTCCATGGCCTCATTCTCCGCTACCGACAGTGGATAGACCTTGCCACGAGGAGGAACGGCACCAGATTGTAACTCTATGGCACAATCGTATGGGCGGTGCGGAGGTAGGGCAACCGCGCGCACCTTATCGAATACATCCCGGTACTCCTCGTATTCAGGAGGCAACAGAGAGTCCGAGGAAGTACACAGCAACTTGATAGACACCTGGATGCAACTAGCCCCACACTGCGGTGACCACGAGAGGATCTCGGCCGATCTCCAATCGAAAGTCGGATTATGCTTCCGGAGCCAGGGGTACCCCAAGACCACCGAGTAGTGTGGAGACGAAATAACCTGGAGGCAGACCGACTCTCTGTGAACGGCACCAATGGCTATCCCCACTGGAAGGGTCTCATGAGTCACGTGTGGCGGCAGAAGGGGTCTGCCGTCTATCGCCTCAAGAGCCAGTGGGGAACCTCGAGCCTGCAGAGGAATGGAATTGGCGGCAGCGAACACATTATCAATGAACAAACCACCAGCACCAGAGTCCACCAACGCCTGGGTCGTCACCGAGCCCCCGACCCAGGAGAGGACAACAGTGATCAGTGGTTTGTCAACACGGGAAACCGGGGACGAGGAGACTCCACCCAAGATCTGCCCCCGACAGGATCTCAGGTGCGAGCGTTTCCCGGACGGTTCGGACATGCCAACCGAAAATGCCCACCGAGACCACAGTACATGCATCGGCCCTCGCGTCTCCGGAGTACCCTCTCCCCCTCGGACAGGCGAGCAAACCCCAGCTGCATGGGTTCACCCCCAGACAAGTCATCCCCAGGAGGCGTGGGAGGAGAGGGAGGCACGGGTGGGACAGCAAACGTAGGCGCCAATCTGTTAGAAAACCTCCGCAGGCTCTCCTTAAAGGAAGGTCTCTCCCTGAGTCTGGTGTCAATCAAAATCAGGAAAGAAATAAGAGACTCGAGCTCCACTGGTAGGTCCTTAGCTGCAACCTCATCCTTCAAGGCATCCGAGAGACCATGAGAGAAAGCAGCGACCAGAGCCTCATTATTCCAGCCCACCTCTGCTGCCAGGGTACGAAACTCAATGGCGTATTCAGCTACGGATCGTGAACCCTGTCTGATGGACATAAGGAGCTTCGCAGCAGAGGCAGCACGAGCCGGCACATCGAATACCTTCCGAAGAGAAGCAACAAAAACGGAAAACTCGGCAACCACCGGATTGTTGTTCTCCCATAAAGGGCTGGCCCAGGCCAAGGCCTTGTCCGAGAGCAGCGAGATCAAGAAGCCCACCTTTGATCTCTCAGTAGGAAAGGCATGTGGCAGCAACTCGAAATAAATGCCCACCTGGTTAAGGAAACCTCGGCACTGAGTTGGCTCTCCCCCAAAGCGCTGTGGAAGAGGGGCAGAACCGGTCATACCCCGAAACACCGCAGGTGCAACAACAGGTGTCGGGGTAGACTCTGGCGCAACAACCGGAGCGGCAGTAGGAGCGGGCCCAGGAGCGACAACCGACCCATCGGCAACGGGAGCGAAATGAGCCGTGCGTTCAAGCAGGGTTTGCAACGCCACAGCGAACCGACCCAACAGGTGATCCTGCTGATCAAGTCTGGCAACCAGCGTGGGTAGCGAGGATGGCCCTGTACCGTCAGAATTCATGGCTTGGTCCTAATGACACGGAACCATGAACCAGACGTACAACAAGAGATAAGTGAAAATAAGAAGGCTTTATTGAAAATAAAGCTGTAAAGCAAAAGTCCAAACGGATGGCGAAACCGAAGCAGAGTCTTTGCGAAGCCAGAGGTCAGGAACCAGAAGGGTAGTCAGACGAAGCCAGGATCAGGAACCAGCAGGGTAGTCAGACGAAGCCAGGATCAGGAACCAGCAGGGTAGTCGGACGAAACCAGGATCAGGAACCAGCAGGGTAGTCGGACGAAACCAGGATCAGGAACCAGAAGCAGCAGCAGACTAGAAGCATGTGAACACAGGAGGACCAAGCAAGGAACTGAAGCCACAGACCTCCTATATATATGAGCTAGGCATCCAGCTCCTCCCAGTGGGAAGGAGGAGCCGCAGGGTGGGAGGCTACAAGAAACCCAGAAACCAAGATGGCCGCCAGCACATGTCAAACGAAAGAACAGCAAGAAGGTAAGACCATGACAGTTGGGTGCGAGTATTCGAATAGCGAATATTAATCGCGAATATTGGCACTTCGAGAATTCGCAAATATTTAGAATATAGTGCTATATATTTGTATTTTCGAATATTTTAGATTTTTTTTTCATCTGAACCCATGATCCCTCCCTGCTTCTTGCTTGTGGGCCAATGAGTGAGAAGGCTGCAATGTCTTTGTCTGAGCTTAGCAACATCCCTAGCAACCAATAGGAAAGTTGCCTACCCCTTACTATATAAGAACCTCCCCAGCAGCCATTTTCTGCTGTTTTTTTTAAGTTCTCAGAGAGACAGAAGTGTCATTGCTGTGCTCTGTGCTTTCCAGATATTATATATATATATATATATATATATATATATATATATATATATACAGGGAGTGCAGAATTATTAGGCAAGTTGTATTTTTGAGGATTAATTTTATTATTGAACAACGACCATGTTCTCAATGAACCCAAAAAACTCATTAATATCAAAGCTGAATATTTTTGGAAGTAGTTTTTAGTTTGTTTTTAGTTTTAGCTATTTTAGGGGGATATCTGTGTGTGCAGGTGACTATTACTGTGCATAATTATTAGGCAACTTAACAAAAACAAATATATACCCATTTCAATTATTTATTTTTACCAGTGAAACCAATATAACATCTCAACATTCACAAATATACATTTCTGACATTCAAAAACAAATCAGTGACCAATATAGCCACCTTTCTTTGCAAGGACACTCAAAAGCCTGCCATCCATGGATTCTGTCAGTGTTTTGATCTGTTCACCATCAACATTGCGTGCAGCAGCAACCACAGCCTCCCAGACACTGTTCAGAGAGGTGTACTGTTTTCCCTCCTTGTAAATCTCACATTTGATGATGGACCACAGGTTCTCAATGGGGTTCAGATCAGGTGAACAAGGAGGGCATGTCATTAGATTTTCTTCTTTTATACCCTTTCTTGCCAGCCACGCTGTGGAGTACTTGGACGCGTGTGATGGAGCATTGTCCTGCATGAAAATCATCTTTTTCTTGAAGGATGCAGACTTCTTCCTGTACCACTGCTTGAAGAAGGTGTCTTCCAGAAACTGGCAGTAGGACTGGGAGTTGAACTTGACTCCATCCTCAACCCGAAACGGCCCCCCAAGCTCATCTTTGATGATACCAGCCCAAACCAGTACTCCACCTCCACCTTGCTGGCGTCTGAGTCGGACTGGAGCTCTCTGCCCTTTACCAATCCAGCCACGGGCCCATCCATCTGGCCCATCAAGACTCACTCTCATTTCATCAGTCCATAAAACCTTAGAAAAATCAGTCTTGACGTTTCAGCTTGTGTGTTTTGTTCAGTGGTGGTCGTCTTTCAGCCTTTCTTACCTTGGCCATGTCTCTGAGTATTGCACACCTTGTGCTTTTGGGCACTCCAGTGATGTTGCAGCTCTGAAATATGGCCAAACTGGTGGCAAGTGGCATCTTGGCAGCTGCACGCTTGACTTTTCTCAGTTCATGGGCAGTTATTTTGCGCCTTGGTTTTTCCACACGCTTCTTGCGACCCTGTTGACTATTTTGAATGAAACGCTTGATTGTTCAATGATCACGCTTCAGAAGCTTTGCAATTTTAAGAGTGCTGCATCCCTCTGCAAGATATCTCACTATTTTTGACTTTTCTGAGCCTGTCAAGTCCTTCTTTTGACCCATTTTGCCAAAGGAAAGGAAGTTGCCTAATAATTATGCACACCTAATATAGGGTGTTGATGTCATTAGACCACACCCCTTCTCATTACAGAGATGCACATCACCTAATATGCTTAATTGGTAGTAGGCTTTCGAGCCTATACAGCTTTGAGTAAGACAACATGCATAAAGAGGATGATGTGGTCAAAATACTCATTTGCCTAATATTTCTGCACGCAGTGTATATATATATATATATATATATATATATATATATATATATATATATATATATATATTACAGATAGTTAGGGGGAGATAGTCAGTGTAGGTTATCCTGATATAGTGTAGCTGATAAGTTCCAGTGCAGGGTGTTAGGTATTGTGATAGGTTCTTCTGTCCACACATACATGCTACAGACATAGTGCTGTGATGTCACAACAATACTTAGTGCACCAATCAGTAAAATGTAGTCAGACCTGATAAAATGTGAAGTTTCACGTAATGCGCCAAAACATGCGCATCATTAATTGCCGATTAGCTCAATCGCAAATATATTGGAGCACTCTATCTGCATATAAAGCTATTGTAATGTTCTGCCGTGCCAACCATTTTCTCCAGCCTCAGGAAACTTCTATCAGCTTGGTAAATGTAGCAAAAGTGACCCACGCTTGTATTGCGTGCTCTTTACGCAAATATTACATTGCCGATTTTCACAATCAGGAAAATAATAGCGAATACTCGAATATATGATGAATATTCTACAATATATTCATGAAATATCGCGAATTCGAATATTGCCCCTGCTGGTCATCACTATTGACGGACAGCCAATTGGATCCTCCAGCACAGTGCTGATGAAATTTTTTGGGTCTTCCACTTGACTTTTTTGTTCCATAACCCTCAGGATCATTTAAGAAATTCCAAATTACTGTCTTACTGCGTCCCACCTCAGCAGCGATGGCGCGCTGTGAGAGACCCTGCTTATGCAGTTCAACAACCCGACCACGTTCAAAAAGGGAGAGTTTTTTTGCCTTTGCCATCACAACGTGTGACTACCTGACAGAAAATGACAATGAATTCACATCGTTGCACAGATTTGGCCTTTTAATCAGCAAATTTTGATCAGCTAAAAAACAGCCCGTTTCAGTTTAATCGTTATTTTCAATTAATTGAATGCTCAAAAATGTTTTGTCTCACTCTCATTTCTCCTTGTTGCATGTTGAAGCTCTACTTGGAACCTTGTTAAGATCCAACAATGTAAAATATGATTTTTTGCCATTTTACAAGTGGTCTTAAACTTTTGATCAGGACTGTACATCCAGTAATATACTCAATTGGCTAACTGTAGTCATGGTCCAAGATAAGTTAAATAAGGTAAATGTGAACAAGGCTCTGGGTCCAGAAGGAACAGCTTTTTCCCTCAGGCAGTTGCCTTGCTTAATTTGCCCTAGTGCGGTGCAGTTATATGTTCTAAGGCATTTTTTGGCTTGTATTAGTGAAAAAAAAGGGCTTATTAGCTGTTGTGCGGTGAAGTGCAAAAATTACAGCCCTTTTTTTTGTGTATTAGTGGAGAAAAGGAAAAATATATTTGCCACTCAGCGGTGCAGTTACCTGTTTTAAAGCCCTTTTTTTGTATATTAGTGTAAAAAGGAATAAAAAAAATAATGGCTGTACACACATATTAGCAGTAAAGCTGAGAAATGGGGATCATTCTAAATTTAAGTGGTACTATACCTACTATTTGGATCAATGGAACTCTTAGCTCACATTTTGATCAAACTTGTGTCGGGCCCATCCACCAGGTGTCAAGGTGGCTTCCGCGGACGGGTCCCTATCACTAATATACCGCCTCTCTTGGACTTATCCAAGTCCCCATTATCAGGGCAGTGAAGGAACCAGCTACATTTGTACTTTGCTCAGAAGCCCCAGGCAGATGGGTGTGTGCTCAGTCTAAAAGAGGCGCCACCCTCAGATAAATAATACAAGAAAATTTAGACTGGCATATTCTTATTCATAATCATAGTCATGGGTGCACATCCATAAGGCAAACATAATAAATAAAAAAAATAATGGCTACACACACATAAAAGCAGTAAAGCTGAGAAATGGGGATCATTCTAAATTCAAGTGGTACTATACCTACTATTTGGATCAATGGAACTCTTAGCGCACATTTTGATCAAACTTGTGTCGGGCCCATCCACCAGGCGTCAAGGTGGCTTCCGTAGACGGGTCCCTATCACCAGGGCCGGCTCCAGGATCATGTGGGCCCTTGGGCGATAAAGTCTCAGTGGGCCCCCTTACACAGTGGTAATTCTCTGAGTACAGATAATACAGTAGATATCACCTGCAGTCCTATGTAACAGCATAGATAACACAGTCATGGCTATCTGAGTACAGAAAATGTAGTAGTGTTACCTGCAGTCCTATGTAAACCACAGATAACACTAGTGCTGATAATGTGATAGTGTTACCTGCAGTCCTATGTAAACCACAGATAACACTAGTGTAGATCATGTAGTAGTGTTACCTGCGTCCTTAGTGTGCCTCTACCATGGATGCCATGCTGGTGGCGCTGCCTCCTCTTCCATCTTCATCTTGCCCCGCACAGAATGTCCTGATGCAGCTGCGTCAAGACAAAGGGAACACTGTGGGCATGGTGATGGTGACACACACACAGGGACAGACACACACACAGGGACAGACACACACACACACAGGGACAGACACACACACACAGGGACAGACACACACACACAGGGACAGACACACACACACACAGGGACAGACAGACACACACACACACACACACAGGGACAGACACCTGTGCAATTAACCAACTTCTATCTAAAAGGGAATTCCACCTTACTTTGTTACCTTCTATAACTCCCACTGATTCCCAGTACTGAGGGGACATGGACTGAGGTTTAAAAGGGAATTATCAACATGTACCACAAGGTGGTCTAAACCGTAACCCATTAGGCACTGGCTAGACTGTGGGATGGAGTCTAAGCAATGCCTCAGGCCTCATGCACACTGCTGTTATGCGTCCGTTCCGTGCATTGGGGACCACAATTTGTGGTCCCCAATGCACTGGCAACGTCCGTGCTGCGGCCGGGACAGATTGAGACCCATTCAACCTGAATGGGTCCATGATCCGGCTGCACCGCACTAAAAAATAGAACATGTTCTATTTTTTTGCGGTGCGGAGGCACGGACGGAAACACCACGGAAGCACTCCGTAGTGCTTCCTATTGAGCGATTGCGGACCCATTCAAGTGAATAGGTCCGCATCCGTGATGCCCACGGCCGTTGTGCATGAGGCCATAGACACAGAAAGGGGCACACACACAGGGACTGACAGACACACACACAGGGACAGACAGACAGACATCATGACCCTCAGAATACACCCAGATCTGTATGATAAACCCCCTTAATTGCACCAGATTCCACTTGAACCCCACTGCCCCTGAGTGCTCCACCTGCCCCCCTCATAGCTCAGCTCCACCTGCCCCCCTCATAGCTCAGCTCCACCTGCCCCCATATCTCAGCTCCACCTGCCCCCATATCTCAGCTCCACCTGCTGCTGTTGCCGTCAGGGTTTGTCATGTGACCATGAAGGAGCATGTGACCAGTGATGTCACAGACCTCCTTCTAACAACTACATTCTAGCATAGGATCGATCATCTACCGAAACAACTCCATCTACCCTGTTCTGAGTTCTGGGGCGGCTTACCCCAGCAGAGCACATGGCGAAAATTGTCTGCATTGCTGGGGTAAGCTGCCCTAGAATTCAGAACAGGCAGGACACAGCTGCAGTGAGCGGGCACAGTAGGCCCCCCCAGGAGCAGGAGGCCCCGGCACTTGCCCGGGTTTGCCGGGTGGTGGCGCCGGCCCTGCCTATCACTAATATACCGCCTCTCGTGGACTTATCCCAGTCCACATTATCAGGGCAGTGAAGGAACCAGCTACATTTGCACTTTGCTCAGAAGCCCCAGGCAGATGGGCGTGTGCTCAGTCTAAAAGAGGCGCCACCCTCTGGCATATTCTTATTCATAATCATAGTCATGGGTGCACATCCATAAGGCAAACATAATAAATAAAAAAATAATGGCTGCACACACATATAAGCTGAGAAATGGGGATCATTCTAAATTCAAGTGTTACTATACCTACAATTTGGATCAATGGAAGCTCTATTTTTTTATTTTATTTTTTATTTTATTTATATTTGCCTTATGGATGTGCACCCATGATTATGAATAAGAGTATGCCAGTCTAAATTTTCTTGTAATATTTAGTGTAAAAAGGAAAAATATATTTGCCGCATAGCAGTGAAGTGACATATTTTACAGCCCAGTTTGCCGTGTATTAGTAGCGAAATATATTCACTTTTCATAGTTGCACTTATCTGTTAAGAAAGGCTTTTGTGTAACAATAGAAAAAAATTATGGCCTATTTGCCGTTTAGCGGAGAAGTGACATATTTTACAGCTCAGTTTGCCGTGTATTACTGGCGAAATACTAATATATTCGCCTTTCATAGTTGCACTTATCTATTGAAAAGCCTTTTGCGTAACAACAGAAAAAAATTAGGGCCTATTTGCCGTTTAGCGGTGCAGTGACATATTTTACAGCCCAGTTTGCCGTGTATTACTGGCAAAATACAAATATATTCGCCTTTCATCGTGGCACTTATCTGTTGAAAAGCCTTTGGTGAAACAATAGGAAAAAATTTGGGCCTAATTGCCGTTCAGCGGTGTAGTTATATGTGGTGAAGCACTTTTCGTGGTATGGACCAAATTACGCATTGGTGAAATTTTTTATGTGAAAAAAGCTTTTTTGGGTAAAATTGATGGCTGATAGTAGATGTTTTTCTGTATGAACCGAATTCCATTATCCTGTGATTGGTGAAATTTTTTTATTTCTACCATATTTTCTTTGGGGAAATTGATGGGTGATTGTACACCTCCTTTCGCAGTATGGACCACATTACGTATTGGTGACATTTTTTATGTGAAACAGGCTTTTTGGGGGAAAATTGATGTCTGGTTGTAGACTTTCTTCTCTATGAACTGAATTCCATTATCCTGTCATTGGTTAATTTTTTTATTTCAACCATATTTTCTTCGGTAAAATTGATGGGTGATTGTACACCTTCTTTTGCGGTATAGACCAAATTATGTCATCGTGGGTCCTGCATTAAACATAATGAAGACGCTGATGACAACACACCAGCAGACTTTGCCATTGCCATCTATTCACAATTAAATCAAGCAGCTTCACTAAGTTGTAAACATTCATGTGTTTTTATCTGCTCCATCTGCATTCGATCTCCACAGCACACAAGACATGACAGGACAGCCTCTGCTTTGGAGTCCAAGTCCAGTTTTTTAAGATCAGCAGTTCCATCAGAATTGTGCGTAACAATCTTGCTCCCTGTGCAAAACCATAACAAAAGGACTCCGTAGGCATACACATCAGAGGAAGCTGGTTGCCCCAATTTTAATTCAGGAGCAGTAAACAGCAGGAAGCAAATAGAGGTGGCTGCTCTGTATCTCTTGTGAAGTCAATGTCTCCAAATATACCCCTCTCGCAATTTAAACCAAATACATTATTTTCATGTAGAGATCCAAGAATTATGTTGGAGGCATGTAGTGTATGCAATCTATGTGCGACCCGTCTCATCACTCTCACACTGGTCTGCACCTGGTTTGCCTGGGCGAACGGTTATCAAGCGGTTCCTCAAGTCTGCCACCCATCTGCAAGATATACTAAAAATGGGCAGGAAACTTTGCATGCACTTCAGCCACTCATACACCGCAAAGCACACCCTCCTTGAGCTGCAGCAGCAGAACGGCATCCCCCAACATAGGTTGATATGCGACGTTTCCACCCGTTGGTATTCCACCCTCTATATGTTGGACCGACTATACGAACAGAGAAAGGCCATAAATGATTTCTTGATGCTACAAGCGGGCAGGAGTAATCCCTTGTGTAACTACGATGTCAGCCAGTGGCAGCTCATGCGTGACACCTGCCATTTGCTCAGGCCCTTTGAGGAGGCCACGTTATTTGTCAGTCGCTAGGACTACAGGATGAATAACGTCATTCCACTGCTTCGTGTCCTGGAACAGATGCTGGCAAATCTGGCTGGTCAGGGTATGTGGTGCCTAGAAAGATGGCATCAGAGTTTGATACTTTTGTCTGTCAATATCTCTGTTTACAGTAAGTGAACGGGATCATTCAACGCAAGGATATGCAAACACCAACCGATGGGGTGTTAACCGCCAGAGGTAGGTCATCGGCACAAAGGAGCAGTCATTTTCACAGCTCGAGGTAGCCACCCGGAATCTTGACCTCTGCACGTCGACAGTCTGCATTGCAAAGCTTGTCTAAAAGAAAGATTCCGCAGTGCACCCCCTTGGAGGAAAATCTTGATCCAGTACAGGCTGCTTTGCTCCTTAAAAAACAATGGACTCTGTACTGCGTGACACCGATTTATAATTTCTCATACACTAGACTGAAAGAGTATTCCAAGCACCTGTCTTCCCACATAGCTGCCGAGAAGCAGAAGTGTCTTGCCATTGGAGTGGGCTCAGAGCTGAACCTAAAAGCCAAATTTTCCTGTTTACCTGGACTCAAAAAAAAAGGACAGAGATCAACTGGCTGTGCTCATACTAGGGCTGTTCCGATACCAAAATTTTGAGACCATAAAAAAAATTGCGAAACTTGATACCACACGAAAAAAATAAAAACACTAAAAAAAGCTGTGTACATTCCGCATTTTATGGAACGTCCGGCCTGAAATCGAACAGTCCTATCCTATTTTTTGGGGGGATAAGGCGACTAAAAAAAATGGCGAATCACACAGTTTTTATTTATGAATTTTTTTCTCTAACGGCGTTCACTGCATAGGAGTTTTTTTTATAGTTTAATAGTTTGGACTTTTGGGACTTGGCAATATGCAATATGTTTATTAATGAATTTATTTATTGCTTATATATTTTATATGGAAAATTGGGAAAGGGGGTGATTCTTACTTAATATTTAGATGTTTTAAATAGGTTTTTTTTTACTGCTTATTTAATAACTATTTCCCCCCCTTAGGGGCTAGAACCTGGGATCTTTTGATCCCTTGTCCTATTCACCCTAATAGAGCTCTATTAGGATGAATAGGATCTCACACTCTCCCTGCTGCCCTGTGCTTTGTGCACACAGCAGCAGGGAGCTCACCATGGCAGCTAGGGCTTCAGTAGCATCCTGACTGCCATGGTAACCGATCGGAGCCCCAGCAATGCACTGCTGGGGCTCCGATCAGAAGCTTCCACTGCCACCAATGATAAGGAGGAGGGGAGGGGACCCTGTGGCCACTGCCACCAATGATTTTAATACTGGGGGGGTTAAGGGGGGAGCACTACGCCACCAATGATTTTAATACTGGGGAGGGGGGTGCACTGCACCACCAATAATAATTAACATTTAATACAGGAGGCTGGGTGCGGGGCAGCAGAATCACATAGCCGTCACCCAGCCTCTATGACAGGAAGCTGTGATCAGCGGCTGTTAACCCCTGGGATTAACTGCTGCTGAGCGCAGCTTCCTTTCATAGAGGCTGGGCGACGGCTATGTGATTCTGCACCCAGTCTCCTGTATTTGTATTAAACGTTAACTTTCATTGGTGGTGCAGTGCGCGCATTGCACCCACCCCTCCTCCGCCCCACTGTCCTCATTGGTGGCAGCGGAGGCACAGGGGGAGGGAGAGAGTGACTCCTTCTCCCCTGTGCTGCTGAGGAGAACACGGAGTGTGCTGATAGCAGGGCGCTCCATGCTCTGTGCTTCTATACTGCGCAGTAGCGCATCCTAGTATCGAAAAATGTAAAATCCCGGTATCGAGGTCGATAACGGACAAAAGTATTGAATGGGTATCGAAAATTCGATACCCGAAACAACCCTAGCTCATACAGATTTCATCAAAGCTTCCACTCACCAAGATAAGCACAGAGGACCGGATTGTGTGGACAAGTTGGTTCTGTGGGACGTACACAGAGGACAATCTATTGGAAGTGCTAGCAAAGACATTTACTTGGCTCCTGCTCTTCTGGTATAACGGCTCCTAGGCGCTCACTGCTATCATAAGGACGTGGTTCCAAAGAAACTTTGACTGTCGTTTGGGTAAGCTGGTGATCAGTTCTCAGGACCTTCCTTGGCTAGCAGCGATGTGGACCGGGTATGAGATATCTGGATGAGTGTCGGCCACAGAGCTTGTTTTTTCTGTTGAACCTTGCATGGGCATTTCTTATGCCATCCAGGCACAGGACTTCAAGACTTTATGGAATGATATTCATAAATCAAAGGACGAGGTCACGTTGGAGGAAGTGGACAATTTATTCCAATTTATTTACTCACACTTCTTTAGACACTTTAGAATCCACTTATCAGCAACCCAGCTTGTCAAGGTGAAGGCATCTCTGGCATCAGCGCATTATGAAGGAAAGGTGAAGTTCCTCAGTAAGGACTACCTAATCCGAGTGCTGGGATTCATCACTGAGCTGACCATCAATAACATCCAGTATTGAACACATGAATGACTCTCATCTCAGACCTTGTCCACAATGTTCAGGACCCCCGGACGTCTTACATGTCTTAGACATGAGCCCTGCAGTGCTTACTACATGTTAGGATACTTTCACACTAGCGTTCAGAGCGGGTCCGTCTGATGTCTGCTCAGACGGATCCGCTCCTATAATGCAGACGTTTGTATCCGTTCAGAACGGATCCGTCTGCATTATAGTTTGAAAAAAAAAATAAGTCTGAAAGTAGCCTGAACGGATCCATCCAGACTTTACATTGAAAGTCAATGGGGGACGGATCCGTTTGAAGATTGAGCCATATGGTGTCATCTTCAAGCGGATCCGTCCCCATTGACTTCCATTGTAAGTCTGGACGGATCCGCTTGCCTCCGCACGGCCAGGCGGACACCCGAACGCTGCAAGCAGCGTTCAGGTGTCCGCTCGCTGAGCGGAGCGGAGGCTGAACGCTGGCCGACTGATGCATTCTCAGCGGATCCGCGTCCACTGAGAATGCATTAGGGCTGGACGGTTGCGTTCGGGGCCGCTTGTGAGCCCCTTCAAACGGAGCTCACAAGCGGAGCCCCGAACGCTAGTGTGAAAGTAGCCTTATACCGCTTTTTACCATTCTGTTACAGCGGCTGTGAGACCTGCACATACTAAAGCTTATTTATGAAGATTTTGTAAAGATAGACCAGGCACTCGATATATGTTACCACTGAGGAAGGGGCCACGTCCCCGAAACGCGTATGCGTTATACCTTGCACTGGCATGCTGGCAGAGAGTCCCCTCTGAACCTATCCTAAGCTTCTGGAACGAAAGACCCTGCCAATATTCAAACTTCATCAAGCGCAAAATCTGCTGACGACACTGGATACAGAGTCAGCTGACATCCACGCCGAGTCGACACTTAGAAACAGGAGAGGAATACAAGCAAGGTAACATTGAATGAGCACATATAACTAGGTGGGACGCCACCTCGCTCACTGCATTGTACCTCTTTCTCTCTCCGTAATATTGTAAAGACTGGCGATCTAGATATGCGCAAATAAAACTAGCCAGGAGTGGGACTGTAAAGACTATAAGATACCCTGACCCGGAATACGGGAAAGCTAAACTGAGAAAAGACATTTTTTACATCTGGCCCTTAGCGCCATATCCTCTGCTGCAGTCAAAGAGGAATATACGTAATATACGTTCTATATCTGTGGCTTATGTAGACAGACTTCCACTGTTATTTGATACATCCACTGCTGCTAATTGCTGCTATTTGCTATTTACTGCTGCTAATTTTTATATGTTTAATTGCCATTACTGATATTTTAGTGATACTTTTATATGCTGATATTGTATGCTGTTATTTTATGCTATTTTAGATAACTGATTTTATAATAAATATCTCGTCTGTTGGTAACATATATCGAGTGCCTGGTCTATCTTTACAAAGTTTTCCAATTTCTCTAGTGGCTGGGTGGGCCACTCAGACCAAGAGCACCTGTTCCATATTGTCCAGCTGGAGTGATCCACAGATACTGTTTTCTCTATATTTATGAAGATGTTCGGGTGTTGCCTGTACCGACCAGTTAATTTCCAGCTGTGATTGTGTAGCCTGCACTGTAGGAATGAGCTTGTGTCGGCTTGTTTGCTGGACTGTCCTCATGTTATCAGCCATAACCCTATACATTTCTTGATCCGTATGCATTACCATATATGACATTAATGTTTATGAAAATGTGTAGAAATCTGAGTCTTAATTCCTTCTGGGATTCACGTCCCCACCTATACCTTGGTTGAACTTGATGGATTTGTGTCTTTTTTTCAACTGTATTAACTATGTAACTATTTAACTATATGATGTCATGTCCATCGGTCACTTTGCCTTTGTGCAGCTCAGTCACATTAAAGTGAATGGGATTGAGCTGCAATACCAAGCACAGCCACTATTTTATGTACAGTGCTGTACGTTATATATATTGCTTAGTCAAGTGATTTGCTCCCTTCAAATAGCTGATCAGGAGAATGTCAGAGATCGGATCCTCACAGTCAGATACTGATGACCTGTCCTGAGGATAGGTCATCAGTATGATAGTACCAGGAAGCACCCCAACCTGGAATACCTGTGTTAAAAGCCATACTCACCTGCTCCACGCTGCTCTGTTCCAGCTACAGGATGGACTGAGTCATTGACTGCAGCCAGGTATGTGACCCCGTCCATGTGGAAGATGATAGACAGGGACCAGAAGGCTAATGAAGTGAAGCAGGGAGTTAGAATGAAATAGTGGGGAGTAGTTGAGTATATATTTTGATACAGGTATTCCAGACTGGGGAGCAAATTTAAAAGACTAGGGCTACACAGCAACTCCGGCCATGGCCCATAGGTTATAATTAGAGATGAACGAATTTCACAATTTGAATTTCGTTCATGCTTCGTTTGGTGGTAAAAGCAGAATTGCGCTATGGATTCCGTTACCAAGGACCAAAACACAATTCTATGATGGAATGCCTTTGGAGGCATTCCGCTATGCATTCCGTCATAGAATCCATAACGCAATTCTGCTTATACCACCAAACGAAGCGTGAACGAATTTCATGACATGAAATTCACTCATCTCTAGTTATAATGTAGCGCTGCCAGTATCACAACTAATAAATGTGAATGGGGTCACTTTTCAGTATGACAAATCCTTTCATTACCAGGGGATTTAAGCCTCCGCCAGAGGTTTCTGAGAGAGGTGTATTCCCTTCTACCTATTGAGATCACATGCACATTACGACAAGTGTATGTATGTTGGGGGTTTGGAGGAATGAATGAACCAAATTGGTAACATTATAAAACTGCAGCATTCAGCAAATGCAGTGATCATGTAATCGTATTGGCGTGCAATATAGATGTAACAAACATTAATTTGACATTTATTGCATTAAATGCGCTGTTGCATGAAACTTGATGCTTAAAAGAGCAAAATATATTAAATGTTGCGTTACCGTTTGCTGTAACCGCGTATTTAACGCACGGTGTCCCGTTAATGTTTGCTACAGACTGGAATATAGGGAAAAACATCTACAAGCTCAGGTCTAAATACAGAGCATAACGAAAGATGGCAAGGAGTGAGAACATTCTCAGTCCTCTATTTGAAAAGCTAATGAAACGTAAACTGTAGAACTACATGTCAATAAGGAGTTAATTCAAAGCACACAGACGCACCAGAAGTGCACACATGTACTGTACAGTGTCTCACCAAGCAGAATACAAATCAGGATATGTGGAGAGCTCAGCAACCAGACCATGCCACAGGCAGACTACAAAGAAATATAGGGTAAGCCGTTCTAATGAGAGGAAGAGGAAGCCGGAGAGAATCACCTCGGTAATAGAGCATTAAGGTAAACAGGACAAATAGCATCTCGCTATGTCGGAGAATGCTGCTTTCATCTAGCGGGAAATATTTTTGTTTCAGAGGAAAATGAGATGAAGCTGAAGCAGTCATTATCCATGGACAATGGCCTTCTAAACATCTAATCAAATGATGGGGATAACGTAAGGTCTTCCAGTAAGACAAACACATCGGCACATCCGGCGTGTTATCCTGTGTGTCAGGGTAAAGTTTACAGGATCCATTTATCGGTAAAATATTTTTAAAAATAACAAGCGCATTTTCAATGTCATTTTAACACCGGACAATCTGCAGACGAACAAAAGGCAGGCGACATTTGTATGCACTTGTATTTTCTTTCATAGAGGGGAAGATAAAGTTTTTTTTTTCTGATGGATGGAAATCCTGGATGTCTGAAAGCAGTGGGTGCCTGTTTCATCGGCAATTCAATTATTTGGTCTGCTGCTTAAACAAGGGGTTTATGCGGCTCAGGTTCACATTTGTATGTGGAAATTGTAATGCGGCATACATGCTGCAATATCATAGGCAATTGGACGTCTGTGGCCACAAGATGACCTCAGTATGAGCTGATAACACAACAGAGCTTAGGATCACGTTGCCCAGAAGATGGACAACGTGCTTAGAAAGCTTATCCATAAGAAAGAACAAAATACAGAAATACAGAATCCTGAACTTATTTTTATTTATTTTTCTCATTTTCTAATTTTTCCTCAGTTAACCAATAACAATATCCCATCAATTGATACCCTAATTTTTTTCCTTCTTGGGCCTTAGGCTGGTCAGTTGCTTGTTCCACTGACAGCTATCCTTCCTCTGCACCTGGCACCATCATGTGTGCATGCCCTCTGAATGGGGATAGTGCAATAACATGCTCTGAAACCTCTGGTAATGACCTACCTCCTTTACAGACAATTTGTCACCAGGAGAGGTACTGTTAAGACCGTCACAAGGCCTTATACAACTAGCTCAGCTGAATGCAATGCCTCCGTGAACTGGACTTTTTATATGGACTTTGGTATGTTTTGACTACATTTGTATATTTCTATGTGTGGAATAAGGAAAATTAATTCAATAATATTCAGTGTGCTCTGCTACTGATTGCTATTAATTGGATGCCAAAATGCTGTGAATGCAGCCCTTAGGTGTCCCTGCTGCTCCATATTACCGGGTACTGTAACTACACCATATACCACGTATTGTAAGATAAGCACCAGGGGATAAATAATCAGGAGATGCAGCATAAAAGCCTAAGCCAAATGTGCTACTAAAATTAACAGCGATTGATTGTCTATTTTGGAACATATTTAAGTTGTTACTTGCTACTGAATTCTTCACTGAATTTCGGTTTTGGGTTCGGTGTTGTGTAGATGTTATTATTTTTCCTTCTAACATGGTTATAAGGGAAAATAACTCACCTCATCCACTTGATCGCGCAGCCGGCATCGTCTTCTTTCTTCTTCTTTGAGGACCTACAAAAGTACCTTTGATGACGGAATTTTCACTGAATTTCGGTTTTGGGTTTGGTGTTGTGTAGATGTTATTATTTTTCCTTCTAACATGGTTATAAGGGAAAATAACTCACCTCATCCACTTGATCGCGCAGCCGGCATCGTCTTCTTTCTTCTTCTTTGAGGACCTACAAAAGTACCTTTGATGACGGAATTTTCACTGAATTTCGGTTTTGGGTTCGGTGTTGTGTAGATGTTATAATTTTTCCTTCTAACATGGTTATAAGGGAAAATAACTCACCTCATCCACTTGATCGCGCAGCCGGCATCGTCTTCTTTCTTCTTCTTTGAGGACCTACAAAAGTACCTTTGATGACGGAATTTTTATGCGAACCGACTTTGAATGTTTCATTTTCTATCTTCATTTAGCAGGACCTGCGCTGACGTCACCGCGCTCACCACGTGGTGAGCGCGGTGACATCAGCTCAGGTCCTGCTAAATGAAGATAGAAAATGAAACATCCGAAGTCGATCCGCATAAAAATTCAGGTTAGGTTCCAAGGTACTATTTCGGGAAGTTTTTTTTACAGGACAAATTAATTTATGAAGTTATTACATGAAGTCTCGCGAGACTTCGCAAAGAAATAACTTCGTCTTATCAGAGCCAATACATTCTAATACTGTACGGAGCTCCTGCTCCATACAGTATTAGAACAAAGTTTTAAGCGAATCGACTTTGGTTGATTCATCCGAATATCGATTCTCTCATCCCTAATTGTAACAATGCCTATCCTTGGCAGCGAAACCGACAAGAATAGGACATGTTCTATCTTTTTTGCGGGGCTACAGAAAGGACATACGGATGCGGATAGCACATGGTGTGTGGACCTATTGAAATGAATGGGTCCTCATCCAACCTGCCCAAAAAAAATGGAGCGGACACGGAAACAAAATACGTTCATGTGAATGTAGCCTAAAGCACAAACTGGAAACCTAGGGGGAGATTTATTATATGAGGGGAGAATTGAAATTTATGAAATGTCTCATGTTGTTTGATAACTTTGTCTTATCCTTGGACCTAACACTTTTGTTTAGAGAAGCTCCTCCAGTTTTCCTACTCCTGGCAGTTAGCAGGTCGTTGGTGACTTTGGTAAGAGCTTATAGCTTAGGTAAGCATAGGTAAGGGAGTATAGCTTCATTTATGAAAGTATTACATTTAGCAGCATTGAGGATGTTTATGAAGATCTTGGACAGCACTTTTAAAACTTTCCTTTTTTCATAATGTGGTGCCGGCTTTACCCTCGTCTGATTGATATAACTGGGAAGGTACGGAAAACATCAAAGCTGTCTCCATTATTGATTTGACAACGTCTTGGTTTATTTGCACTGAATTTATTATTGACAGTTACAATGAGAAAACATTAGAGAGCATCAGAGCATCATCTCTAATGTATTTTACTGGATCTTTCGCAACTAACATTTGTAATAAAGTGTATGATGGTTCCAGAAATGTGCTCGCAAAAAGACAGAACTCTGCTACAATGGTACATGTGAATGACACCTATGTACAATACAGAATAGGAGTGAAAAGCATAAGGTCTGAAACCAAAACAAAACTGCAGCATATCTGGCCAAAATCTGCAGGGTCTGTAACCCCTTACGAGGAGACAAGTTCTATCTATTGCTGATGTTTGATTGGGTTGGATTACCATATAACAGATTTCACATAAGGACCCAGCAGCTTCAAGTGTACCTCTGGGTCTAAACAGACCAAAAGAGAGGAGAGTTATCGAACTGGTGTAAAGGAAAAATGGCTTAGTTGCTCATAGCAACCAATCAGATTCCACCTTTCATTTTCACAGCTCTTTTGTAAAATGAAAGGTGGAATCTGATTGGTTGCTATGGGCAACAAAGCCAGTTCTACTTTACACCAGTTTGATAAATCTCTCCCTGGGATCTTAAATATACAAGGATTGTGGCTTACTGCACTAATTCATATCGTACGATAAAGATTCTGTCTCAATAGAAAGTTTGGTGTTCCAGGAGTATTTGCAGTGACAGACGCATCCTTTCCCCTGAGCACTGCCACCCTACTGATACTGATATGCTGACCATATAATGCTATGTATTATAAGGATAGTATTACTTCTAGAGAACAATATGATGCCACATTATGGTAGCATACGGCAGCACAAGTAAGGTCTAAAACAAGTCAGTAGTTACATAGTATGGATGAAAAATGACTCAAGTCCATCAAGTTCAACCAAGGAATGGGTAAGCTTGGCAACAGGCAATATTACATCACATGCCACGTGAGTCCATATCTTGTTTAATACATGCCAATATCCTGATTGCCTTAGAAGCCGCTGGTTGACATTGCATGCTATTTAGACTGTGATCTACAAGTACACCCAAATTCTTCTCTACAAGTGAGAGAAAGGTATTTCTCTCACTAATACATATTGTCAAGTAAATGCCTCAAAAAACAGAGGCAAATTTATTAAGATCGGCGTTTCAGACTCTGGTCTTAATAAGGCCTTGTGCTGGCGGTGGATAGGGCCTCTTTAGAACTTCAGTGGATTCACCTCTGCTTCTAAATGTAAGCCTGCGTTCTGGCTGTCTTACATTTAGACCGGGCCCATCCAAAGGACTTCTGCTTCACAATCTGCACCAGAAATACACCTAATAGCAGTAGCTCCAGTCTGGAAATCGGTGCAAGAACTAAGCAGTTCCATCATCGCACAGTGGATGGAGCTTGTTACCGCAACATTGACTCCCATTGACTGCAATGCTGCAGTAACCAGCTCTGCCCACTACACAATGGCTGGAGCCGTGTAGTTAGGCACCTACTTCTTGTGCAGGAACAACACTGAAGCAGCTGATTAGCAGGGGTGCAGGGTGTCAGACCCCCGTCGATCAGTATTGATTACTTATTTTGAGGGTTGACCATCAATAACAAAATACTTCTTTAATAACTGCATCCATGTAAGTAATACAATAATAATGAAACAATAATAATGAAATCTGGTAATACATCTATCTTGTTGAATTGCTTCTTGTTCCTGTATCAATCACTAGCACAATAGTTGAGTTGCAGAAATATAGCCTACTAAGCCTGTTTATGAGATATTTGTTGACTTAATGTTCTAGGAAGGTAGATTTGGAAAGGGTTAAAGCAAAGCAGCAGTTGTCACACAATTACCTCTCTCAGCTGCGGCATATAATATACATCTTTAGGTCATATGGGAACATTACCCTTTTTGTCAGAACATTTTATTACAGCATGTACCCAAAATTTAATTTCCTTTTTAGCTTTCCTTTCATTACTATTGAGATCCTAATCACTATTCTCGAAGAAAGCATCTAATATGTCTTTGGAAGCACTATTAAGAGTGGATGTAAAATAAGAATTCTGAGACGGATTCTGGGCATTCTTATTTCTCTAGCTACTACCATCCTATTTGTTCGAAAATATTTTCAACTTCATAGGATTTACATGTAAACCATGTACCGTAATTACATACTATAAGTCTCCCTAATAGGTCGTAGAAAGATAATAATGTCTTCATGCAACCTTTACTACAAACATAAGTAATACTGCTACTTAGCCCCTAATATAATCTTTTCTTGTATGACCAGGATTGATGTATATAAATAGATAGTACTCCGAAGTGGAGATTTTAGAGGAGAATAAACCAACTCCTGAGCACCATCGAGATACAGTAGAAAGAATCACTGTCTGGAGGCAGTAGTTCTCATAACTATGTATACAATGGAGCCTTAACTAGGTTTCACATTGGAAGAATTGGCCAGATCACATGAGTCAGAAATTATAGTCAAGCAGATTATTCCAAATTATAAGCAGGATGCAGATAGATAGATAGACTAGTAGGTACATAGTAGACCCACCACAACGCTAACAGTTTTGGCAGGGGGCTAAATCAAGTCATAGAGTGCACGGTAAAACTCTTTCACATAGCCTAATGTGGGCCATAATGATCACCGATCAACTATACAGTAAGATGATCAACCCTCATTGACCCTATGTCACGAGAAAGGGGATGGGGAAGGTGCAAAATGACTCCACCCATGCCTCTGTCCCTGCCTACTTGCACTTACCCACCCTAGGCAACGGAGCGCAACTGGGCGACGATCCCTAGCCTGAGTAAGTGCGGAGAGACAAACAAAACAGACAAACACAGAGAGGTCGAACTAGCAAGGTCAAAACCAGGAGGTCAAAGCGGTACAAGGGGACATGCAGAGGCAGCGTCAATATCCAACCGAGAGTCAATACCAGGAGAAGCAAGTAAGACACAGGGAGCAGGCGAGGACAAGTGAATGTCAAGCAGAAGTCAAATACCAGGAGAAGCAGCAATACAAAAGGAGCAAGCAAATATGAGCCGAAATACAAGTACCAAGTAGAATGTCAAAGAATATATACACAGGGTATAGGACCCTAATCACAGACAACTAGTGGCCAGCAGGCTGCCTGTTAAATAGGGGAGAGAAGGAGTCATGTGATGTGGCCAGCGTCACATGACTCATCAGCCTGCATACTGCTGAGCGCCGAGAGTCCAGTTTGGCGGTCAGACTTTTTGCCGAAACTGTGGGAGTGGAAGACTCTGAACACGCTAAGGAGGTGTGCGTGGCCGGGTCCTCTCCGCGCCCGTTGCCCTAGAGACGAGGACGCAGTGCACGTCCCTGCTCCGTAGTTATCGCAGGGCGCCGGCGGCACAAAAGGGAAGGAGGTCGAAGCCGGCGCCCTGTGACACCCTACCAGGGATAGATTGGGAACTTAAAGTCGCCCTGGAAAAAAAAACTAAAAGTGGCCCCATTTTGTAGGTGGGTCCAAATTGACAGAAGGTGGGCAACAAAAGTAGGCAGGGCCAACAGAAGTAACTGGGTCTTGCAAAACCATATTGCAGCACAAAAAAACTGCCCCAGCACAGTAAAATACCACAGTGAAGCATAGAATACTGCCGTCCTCAGCACAGTATTCAACTGTATCACTGTCCTGATGATGGGGATATAGTTGAATTCAGGAGGGACTGGTGCCTAAGTATATACCAATCGTCAGACTCCAGCTATCTCCATGGGCAATCAGATGTCATCCACCATCTGTAAAAAGTGATATAATAAAAAAGTGACATGTTAAAAACAGATTAAAATCATGTTATATATACTATACTGAATAGGACACTTTAAATATATGACTCTATATCACTCAATACCACTCACATTAAATTCAATATTAAGGCCAAAGGGTTGTAATGACCTCAAAGTGAAAATCCATTTTAATTCCTTTTTTCTAAGGATACATCCTCTATCCCCTCCTCTTCTCAAGACCCCCATCGAGTCAATCACACAGAATCTCAGTTGGTTGACAGAGTGACCACACTCCACAACCACCGGCTTATCCATCATTTTCTTACGGATTGTGTTTGTTGATCTTCTCCCTAATTTCCATGATTGTTTCCCCAATGTAGATCAAACTACATGGGCACTGTATCATATAGACAACGTCCCTAGATTTACATGTATAGAAATCCCTAATGGCATATTTCCTTCCACTATATGGATGGACAAAAGTATCTCCTTTTAGCATATTACCGCAATTGCAACATCCAAGGCAAGGAAAGTTGCCCATCTTCTTTGGTGCTAAATCCCTCTGTCTCTCATTGGTTGTACCTCCTATATCTGTCTTGACCAACCTGTCCCTCAAATTTGCATTTCTCTTATAGGACATCAGTGGTGGATTACTGAACTCATGTATAGTTGGGAAAGGCTACTATGAAGCCGAAACATTGCTGCTGGTGTGTACACATTCTTTTCAGTACAAGTAATAAAGATGGAACCGGAGATGCTGCCGTGACCGTGTTTTGATTGCTATCCTCAGGATAGGTCATCAATATCCGATCAGTGGACATCTTACATCAGCCAACTCCACCGATCAGCTGTTATCCGCAGCCACTAGAATAGGATATGGACCTTCACAAAAGAATTTGCAAGTTTGTGGCCAAAGTCTAGTCTTCAAAGTCAAAACAGAATTTCGACAGTTCGGTACCATAATTGATATGCAGAAGTGAATATAATAATATCATCACAGGTTGTAGATCAATATTTTCATATTTTGAGATGGGAAGAGCACCTTCTCCTTCCTCAGGATCAGCACTGCAGAAGAAGAACCTGAACCACATGGACATATCTTTTTTCCAGCCTAATAGGAAACAAGTCAAGGCTGGTGGACTAATTTCTACAGAGGTAAAAAGGCACAAGCCAGGGTAAATAGTGCCAAAATCATGAAGACCGGACATTGAAGATATTAGTCTTTTCGAGTGAAGTATCGGCATATCAGTTAACCACTAGTGTTGGGCGCGAATATTCGAATAGCGAATATTAATCGCGAATATCGGCACTTTGAGAATTTGCAAAAATTTAGAATACAGTGATATATATTCGTAATTTAGAATAGTCTAGATTTTTCTTTTCATCAGTAACCTCTCTTCTTGCTTGTGGGCCAATGAGAAGACTGCAATGTCTTTGTCTGAGCTTAGCAACATCCCTAGCAACCAATAGGAAAGTTGAATACCCCTTACTATATAAGAACCTCCCCAGCAGCCCTTGTATGCAGTATTTTGCAGATCTGAGAGAGACAGCAGTGTTATTGCTGTGCTCTCTTCTTCCCTGTGTCATTACATTAGATGGTTAGTTAGTTAGTTAGTTAGTTAGTTAGCTTATATATATAATACAGATAGTCAGTGTAGGTTAGATAGTGATATAGTGTAGCTGATAGGTTCCAGTGCAGGGTGTTAGGTAGTGTGATGGGAATTACTGTCCATACATGCATGCTACATACAAAGTGCTGTATGTATGTATGTATGTATGTATTCTACATACAGGGAGTGCAGAATTATTAGGCAAGTTGTATTTTTGAGGATTAATTTTATTATTGAACAACAACCATGTTCTCAATGAACCCAAAAAACTCATTAATATCAAAGCTGAATATTTTTGGAAGTAGTTTTTAGTTTGTTTTTAGTTTTAGCTATTTTAGGGGGATATCTGTGTGTGCAGGTGACTATTACTGTGCATCATTATTAGGCAACTTAACAAAAAACAAATATATACCCATTTCAATTATTTATTTTTACCAGTGAAACCAATATAACATCTCAACATTCACAAATATACATTTCTGACATTCAAAAACAAAACAAAACAAATCAGTGACCAATATAGCCACCTTTCTTTGCAAGGACACTCAAAAGCCTGCCATCCATGGATTCTGTCAGTGTTTTGATCTGTTCACCATCAACATTGCGTGCAGCAGCAACCACAGCCTTCCAGACACTGTTCAGAGAGGTGTACTGTTTTCCCTCCTTGTAAATCTCACATTTGATGATGGACCACAGGTTCTCAATGGGGTTCAGATCAGGTGAACAAGGAGGCCATGTCATTAGATTTTCTTCTTTTATACCCTTTCTTGCCAGCCACACTGTGGAGTACTTGGACGCGTGTGATGGAGCATTGTCCTGCATGAAAATCATGTTTTTCTTGAAGGATGCAGACTTCTTCCTGTACCACTGCTTGAAGAAGGTGTCTTCCAGAAACTGGCAGTAGGACTGGGAGTTGAGCTTGACTCCATCCTCAACCCGAAAAAGGCCCCACAAGCTCATCTTTGATAATACCAGCCCAAACCAGTACTCCACCTCCACCTTGCTGGCGTCTGAGTCGGACTGGAGCTCTCTGCCCTTTACCAATCCAGCCACGGGCCCATCCATCTGGCCCATCAAGACTCACTCTCATTTCATCAGTCCATAAAACCTTAGAAAAATCAGTCTTGAGATATTTCTTGGCCCAGTCTAGACGTTTCAGCTTGTGTGTCTTGTTCAGTGGTGGTCGTCTTTCAGCCTTTCTTACCTTGGCCATGTCTCTGAGTATTGCACACCTTGTGCTTTTGGGCACTCCAGTGATGTTGCAGCTCTGAAATATGGCCAAACTGGTGGCAAGTGGCATCTTGGCAGCTGCACGCTTGACTTTTCTCAGTTCATGGGCAGTTATTTTGCGCCTTGGTTTTTCCACACGCTTCTTGCGACCCTGTTGACTATTTTGAATGAAACGCTTGATTGTTCGATGATCACGCTTCAGAAGCTTTGCAATTTTAAGAGTGCTGCATCCCTCTGCAAGATATCTCACTATTTTTGACTTTTCTGAGCCTGTCAAGTCCTTCTTTTGACCTATTTTGCCAAAAGAAAAGGAAGTTGCCTAATAATTATGCACACCTAATATAGGGTGTTGATGTCATTAGACCACACCCCTTCTTATTACAGAGATGCACATCACCTAATATGCTTAATTGGTAGTAGGCTTTCGAGCCTATACAGCTTGGAGTAAGACAACATGCATAAAGAGGATGATGTGGTAAAAATACTAATTTGCCTAATAATTCTGCACGCAGTGTACATACATGCATATATACATAGTGCTGTGATATCACAAGTTCACAACAATACCTTCTGAAATGTGAAGTTGCACGTATTGCACAAAAATATTCACATCATTAGTGCAATCGCGAATATAAAGCTATTGTAATGTTCTGCCGTGCCAACCATTTTCTCCAGTCTCAGGAAACTTCTAGCAGCTTGAAAAATTTTGCTATAGTGACCCACGCCTGCATTTCACGCGCATTACGCGAATATTACATTGCCGATATTTTGCAATCAAGAAAATATGACAAATATTCTACCAAATATTCGCAAAATATTGCAAATTCGAATATTGCCCCTGCCGCTCATTACTATTAACCACATGTGTTTCCTTGCACGGCTTCACTTCAGAATATGTGTGTACTCAGAGATGCTGGGAACACAGGAACCACAAGCACAGCTGATAAAATTAAGCTTTTTTTTTGTAAAATAAAAAAAAAACGTACAAAAACAAGTCAATTTGCAACAAATTCAAATTTCCTCGCGCTTTCTTGGTAACAAATCAGGTTTTACTAAGATCGTGGCTGCACGTGTTACAAAGCAAAACTATGTGTAGTGGAGACAAGCCCAGGAATGCAAGATCACTGATAATGCCGTGCAGTCAGCAAATTGAGATGTCCCGAACTATTCGTCGGCTTGTTCGCCGCGGCCGGTGAACATATGCAATTTTCGATCCGCCCCCTATACATCATCATTGAGCAGAACTTTGACCCTGTACCTCACAGTCAGCAAACACATTCCAGCCAATCAGCATACCCTCCCTCCCAGACCCTCCCACCTCCTATCAAAAAGCAAGGACAGCATCCATCTTAGATTCATACTGAAGCTGCAGTGTTAGTTAGAGCAGGGACAGTGCTGCTGCTGCTGAATTAATAGGGAAATCGTTAGCTAGGCCAGTGTTCTGTGTCCACTCCAGTCCTCAAAGACTCATCTGCTGTAAGGACAGCGTCCTGACAGCACCCCAAAAAGCCCTTTTTAGGGCTGGTACATCAGTCTGCTTTTTTTTTTATATATATATATATATATATTGCAGTTGCCTGCCAGTGTGTGAGAGGCCACAGACCCACAGACTGTACTGTGTGCACACCACTCATATCGGGTGGCACAGTACCTTGCAGATAAAAAAAAGTAATTTCATTTTTACCATTTAATATAATTACAGTTGCCTGCCAGTGTGTGTCAGGCCCACAGACTGTACTGTGCCCACTGCCAGTGCCCACCACTCATATCGGGTGGCACAGTACCTTGCAGATAAAAAAGTCATTTAATTTTTCCTCTGTAATATATTTGCAGTTGCCTGCCAGTGAGTGTCAGGTTCACAGACTGTACTGTGCCCACTGCCAGTGCCCACCACTCATATCGGGTGGCACAGTACCTTGCAGATAAAAAAGTCATTTAATTTTTCCTCTGTAATATATTTCCAATTGCCTGCCAGTGAGTGTCAGGCCCACAGACTGTACTGTGCCCACTGCCAGTGCCCACCACTCATATCGGGTGGCACAGTACCTTGCAGATAAAGTCATTTAATTTTTCCTCTGTAATATATTTGCAGTTGCCTGCCAGTGAGTGTCAGGTTCACAGACTGTACTGTGCCCACTGCCAGTGCCCACCACTCATATCGGGTGGCACAGTACCTTGCAGATAAAAAAGTAATTTAATTTTTCCTCTGTAATATATTTCCAATTGCCTGCCAGTGAGTGTCAGGCCCACAGACTGTACTGTGCCCACTGCCCACCACTCATATAGGTTGGCACAGCACCTTGCAGATAAAAAAGTCATTAAATGTTTTCTCTGTAATATAATTGCAGTTGCCTGCCAGTGTGTGTCAGGCCCACAGACTGTACTGTGCCCACTGCCCACCACTCATATAGCGTGGCACAGTACCTTGCACGCATAGTACCACTAATCTAAAAAAAAAAATGACAGGCAGAGGCAGGCCATCCCGCAGGGGCCGTTGTGGTCGTGGTGCTGTGATTTCCTTTGGCCCTAGAATAATGCCCAGTGTTCAGAGGCCACATACCCTGAACTCGAAAAATTCTGAGTGCATAGTTGACTGGCTTACACAGGACACCCAATCTTCTACAGCTTTCGCTCGGAACCTTGACGCACCATCCTCCTCCAGCTCAGCTTCGGGCACCTCTCAAGTTACCACTCACCCGCCCGCCGCCACCACCAACACTAGCACCACAGCCGCTTCACTTGATCTGTCAGAGGAGTTATTTACACATCAGTTGGAAGAAATGAGTGATGGGCAACCATTATTGCCAGAGGATGTAGATAACAGGGATATGTCTCAGTCAGGCAGCATTACACACATGGACGTACGGTGTGATGATGATGATGTTGTACCCACTGCTGTTTCCTTTGCTGAGTTGTCAGATACAAGTGAAGCGGTTGATGATGACGATGTGTCCGTGGATGTCACGTGGGTGCCCGCTCGAAGAGAAGAAGAACAGGGGGAAAGTTCTTATGGGGAGACAGAGAGAAGGAGGAGATGAGTTGGAAGCAGGGGGAGGTCATCGCAAGGAGCTAGTGGCACAGTCAGACAGCATGTATCGGCACCCGGGGTCAGTCAGACAGCACGCTAATCAACGCATGCTGTTGCCACCACCAGAATGCCGTCATTGCAAAGCTCAGCAGTGTGGCATTTTTTTTGTGTGTCTGCCTCTGACAACAGCGATGCCATTTACAACCTGTGCCAAAAGAAGGGAAGTCCAACACCCACCTAGGTACAACTGCTTTGCGAAGGCATATGATCTCACATCACAAACGACTATGGGATCAACACTTGAGTACAAGCAGCACACAAACTCAAAGCCATCATCCTCCTCCTGATCCAGCATCTTCAGCCACGTCAACCACTGCTGTCCTCCTTGCCCTCTCTCAACCACCCGCCACTCCGCCTCTCACCTTGAGCAGTTACTGCTCATCTGCCCACAGTCAGGTGTCTGTAAAGGAAATGTTTGAGCGTAAGAAGCCAATGTCACCCCCTTGCCCGGCGTCTGACAGCTGGCTTGTCGGAACTCTTAGCCCGCCAGCTTTTACCATACAAGCTGGTGAAGTCTAAGGCCTTAAAAAAATTTGCAGCTATTGGGACACTGCAGTGGAAGGTACCCGGCCGAATTTTCTTTTTCATAAAAGGCAATCCCCAACCTGTACTCTATTGTGGAAAAAGAAGTCATGGCTTGTCTGGCACACAGTGTTGGGGCAAGGGTCCATCTGACCAATGATACCTGGTCTGCAAAGCTAGGTCAGGGCAGGTATATCACGTACACTGCGCATTGGGTAAACCTGCTGACGGCTGCCAAGCATGGAATGCGTGGCTCTGCATGGAGGTTGGTGACACCGTCACGACTTGCAGGCAGGCCTGCTGCCACCTCCTCTACTCCTCCTACTCCATCCTCTTCGCTAACCTCCTCGGCTGAGTCCTCTTCTGCTGCTGCGTCTTGCTCCACATCAACTGCAACCTCCCAGCTCCCCAGGGGCTATTCCACATCCCGAATACGACTTAGGGTTGACTTGCCTGAAAGCAGAGAGTCACACCGGACCAGCACTCCTGTCCGCCCTGAACGCACAGGTGGATCAGTGGCTGACCCTGCACCAACTGGAGATCGGCAAAGTGGTGTGTGACAACGGAAGCAATCTGTTGGCGGCATTGAATTTGGGCAAGTTGACACATGTGCCGTGCATGGCACATGTGTTGAATCTGATCGTACAACGCTTTGTGTATAAGTACCCAGGCTTACAGGATGTCCTCAAGCAGGCTAGGGAGATGTTTGGCCATTTCAGGCATTCCTACACGGCCATGGCGCACTTTTCCGATATTCAGCGGCGAAACAACATGCCAGTGAGGCGCTTGATTTGCGACAGCCCGACACGTTGAAATTCAACACTCCTAATGTTCGACCGCCTGCTCCAACAAGAAAAAGCCGTCAACGAGTATTTGTATGACCGGGGTGCTAGGACAGCCTCTGCGGAGCTGGGAATTTTTTTGCCACGTTACTGGACGCTCATGCGCAATGCCTGTAGGCTCATGCGTCCTTTTGAGGAGGTGACAAACCTAGTCAGTCGCACCGAAGGCACCATCAGCGACCTCATCCCATTTGTTTTCTTCCTGGAGTGTGCCCTGCGAAGAGTGCTGGATCAGGCCGTAGATGAAGCGTGAAGAGGAAGAGTTGTGGTCACCATCACCACCAGAAACAGCCTTATTATCATCGCTTGCTGGACCAGTGGCAACGCTGGAAGAGGAGTCTGAGGAAGAGGAGTCAGAGGAGGAATGTGGCTTTGAGGAGGAGGAAGACCAACCACAGCAGGCATCCCAGGGTGCTCGTTCTCAACTATCTGGGACCCGTGGTGTTGTACGTGGCTGGGGGGAAGAACAGACCTTCAATGACATCAGTGAGGACGAGGAACGGGACATGAGTAGCTCGGCATCCAACCTTGTGCAAATGGGGTCTTTCATGCTGTCATGCCTGTTGAGGGACCCTTGTATAAAAAGGCTGAAGGAGAATGACCACGCTACTAGACCCCCGGTATAAGCAGAGAGTGTCTGAAATGTTACCGAATTACCGGAAGTCGGAAAGGATACAGCAGTTCCAAAACATGTTAAAAAGTATGCTTTACACAGCGTATAAGGTGATGTCACAGCACAACGGGAATCTAACAGGGGAAGAGGTGAAAGTAATCCTCCTCCTACCACAACTACGCCGGCAAGGACAGGATGCTTTACAGACGTGTTGTTGATGGAGGACATGCAGAGCTTTTTAAGTCCTACGCATTGCCACAGCCCTTCGGGGTCAACCCTCAGAGAACGACTCGACCGACAGGTAGCAGACTACCTCGCCTTAACTGCAGATATCGACACTCTAAGGAGCGATGAACCCCTTGACTACTGGGTGTGCAGGCTTGACCTGTGGCCTGAGCTATCCCAATTTGCGATAGAACTTCTGGCCTGCCCCGCTTCAAGTGTCCTGTCAGAAAGGACCTTCAGCGCAGTAGGAGGCATTGTCACTGAGACGAGAAGTCGCCTAGGTCAAAAAAGTCTAGATTACCTCACCTTTATTAAGATGAATGAGGCGTGGATACCGAAAGGACTGACAGTGGGGGATGTATTTGACTAAAAAAGGCCTGATGAGATGCCTTGGGCTAAAAATGGTCCCCAAGCTGCTGTATTTAATCTCTGCATGCCGGATGACTTGCGTGACTTCTTCGCCACCAACTAGGGTTCAAGCCGCAATGTTTTAGTACACTTTCTGCCTGGAAAACATCAATTTTACAGCAGCGGCTACAACAATACCTCATTTTTCAGGCATGTGTACATGCCTAATTTTTCTGGCCTCTGGTGCTGCACTGTGGCTGCAAAAACAAAACAAAAAAAAAGGCACATACATGTGTCAATTCCCCTTCATGATCGTTACCTTGTTGTGGTGAAGGGGCTTGCGCATCACAATGAAGCGACCACCTCTATGAGTGTGTTGGCAATGGCAATGTTGGCACACCCCAGATGATAAGGTCGTTGCTTCATTGTGAACAGACCAAAAGCGATCGGCTGGATAATTTTTCATAGAAAAAACATGAATTTTCTTTGTGATCATCTAAGGTGATCATTAAAGCCTACTAGGCCAACAATGGGCCCACACTGCAGAATCATTGTTTTCTGGGTCACTTAACTGTCACTGAACTACCTCAGCACGACCATAGGCTTTGAAAAACCGCCATCGCCTGCAATCTCCCAAACGTGCGCACGAGCACAGTCATCACTACACCAAGATTGACGCATGGAGGAATAAAATTTATGTCAAGAGTGTGTCAACTATTGACAACTCTTTGCGGTTGTCTAAAATCTATTCGATACACGTCCCCTGATAGGGGATGTAACAGGAGTTAAACTGATAAGAATAGTACTACTTAACACACCACTCATATAGGGTGGCACAGTACATTGCACGGCGCACGTGCAGTGCCCCAAATTGAAAGTAAGAGGACCGACCAATCATCTTTTTCCATCTCCCGGTTCCTAAAATCTATTCCATACACCGGCCCCTGATAGGAGACAAAACAGAGATTAAACTGGTAAGAACAGATTTTTTTAATTAAAAAAAAGAGGACAGCCTCTGCGGAGCTGTGTATTTTTTGGCCACGTTACTAAACGCTCATGCACAATGGCTGTAGGCTCATGCATCCTTTTTCGGAGGTGACAAACCTGGTCAGTCAAACCCAAGGCAACATCATCGACCTCATCCCATATGCGTTTTTTCTGGAGCGTGCCCTGTGAAGAGTGCTAGATCAGGCTGTAGATGAGCATGAAGAGGAAGAGTTGTGGTCACCATCACCACCAGAAGCAGCCTTGTTGTCGTTGATTGCTGGACCTGCGGCAACGCAGAGAGAGGAGTCTGAAGAAGAGGAGTCAGAGGAGGAAGGTGGCTTTGAAGAGGTGGAAGACCAACCACAGCAGGCATCCCAAGGGGCTTGTTGTCACCTTTCGGGGACCCTTGGTGCTGTACGTGGCTGGGTGGAGGAAGAGACCTTCAATGACGTCAGTGAGGACAAGGATCGGGACATGGCTAGCTTGGTATCCAACCTTGTGCAAATGGGGAGTTTGCGGTTGTGCATATTGACTGTTTGCGGTTGTTTGCGGTGCGTTAAACAGGTTTGGTCTGTTAGAGTTTGGTCTGTCACTGTGAAGCGGGCGTAACCCTTACACTACCTGATCGATACAACATCATACCTGATCGTATACACACACTGGATGTTTTAAAGCACGTTATTCCAAACAATTTAGGAATGTTAGGTGATTTATGCCCTTTATGGATTAAAACCCGACTCTGCGTCAACTACGTAATTTTCCATGGGAGTTTTGCCATGGATCCCCCTCCGGCATGCCACAGTCCAGGTGTTAGTCCCCTTGAAACAACTTTTCCATCGCTATTGTGGCCAGAAAGAGTCCCTGTGGGTTTTAAAATTCACCTGCCTATTGAAGTCTATGGCGGTTCGCCCATTCGCGAACATTTGCGGAAATTCGCGTTCGCCGTTCGCGAACGGAAAATTTTATTTTCGCGACATCTCTACCAGCCAATCAATAGATAGCCAGCCTCTGTGATATCACAGCTTATAAAACCCTCGCCTCAGCCAGGGCATAGGGAGAGACGTGGCAATTGCTCTTGTGCTACTGACAGTGTTGCTGAAAAATGTGATAAAAAGAAAAAGAAAACAAGAAAACAAAACAAGCGGCACTCACCGTTGATAGGCAGGTAACTTTATTCCATGGCAGGAGGGGGGTGCAAGGGTTGCAGATACAGCAGCAAGTAAGCAACAGCCGTTTCGAGCGTGTATGCGCTTCTTCTGGCTTGAAAAAGTGTTGCTGAAAAAGATTAATAGAAAAATTCAATACCAATAAGATGGAAGCCTTTATTATTCAAGTGGACAGCGTGCCAACCAGTACCATCTAGTTTGCACCCTTAGGGGGGGGCAGGTCTTAATGATGACTATCCTCATCTTTTTCTGGCTTTACTTCCTAGAAAAGTAAGAAAGATATAGAGAGTGGAGGAGCTGTATGTTTCTGATGACATTTCTCATCAATATTTGATGATGTGGAAAAGGAGGAAAAGAAGATGGCAGAAGAAGGGCTCCCACCTGTAGGGCAAGAAAGCTCTAGGGTTGGAGAAGTGGGTTATGCACGCACCTAACCAGCCAAATTCCATACCAGCAACAGCTGGTCGGCCATTAACAATGAAGACTGACTATACAGTGCGGTCTTCATTATTAAATGGCCGCACGGTTCTTAACCGCAGCATTACCACAACCCACCCACAGCATGGCAGCTCCATGAGACCATACCCTAAAGGCTCATGCACACAGCCGTTGGTTGGCTATGCACGAATTGTGGCCCGAAAACAGCGGGTCCACAAAATGTGTGCACCGGCCGTGTGCACCCCGCATCACTAGAATGGTTCCCCAATCCAGAAGGTAGGTGCGGAACAGAATTCCGCTTTGAATGCTTTGCTTCGATCAATACTACTCACCGCTTATCCTGGGATCTTGAAAGCTCAACAATGGGTACAGGGAGTAGGATCCTGGATCGGACACAAGCACAAGAGTGATATTCCAAATTTGCAATAAAGAGTTTCTTCTCCAGCACTTCATAAAAAATATATTCTTTATTGAAAACACATTAAAAACATCTTGCAAAGAACAGTAAAAAATGACCAACATGTTTTAGACAGAGTGTGACTAGTCCTAGTGATTAGTCATAGCATGGTTTTAGGCAGCTGCCAGCTCTGGAAACTCTACAATGGATGGAGCCAGAAGCAGAAGGCTCCATTAGTGTTGGGCTAGCATTGATACGCAGCCAATAAACGTGTGAAAAAGTACTGGCACTCACTGTAATGCCATAGCCATGTTGGTTACTGGCATTGCAGTGATTGGCTAGTCGGAACACGTCATAGGGTGCTATATAGCACACAATGACACGTGGTTCGGCTCAGTCTTAGTCAGGGAGAGCTGCAGTAGAAGGGACAGATAGTGTAGGGACAGGAATTTTTTTTTTTTTTTTCAGGCAGGGTTTACTGTTGAAAGGTGTTAGAGACCCCAAAGTGGCTGTGCTGCTGATGTTGCACGCAGAGGCTGTGGCGCTGGGTGCGTTGAAACTGTGCCTGCTGCCAGAGCTCAAGAAACACACTCATCCACGATACCTAGCTTGATGTCCCAGTTTGCAGGGCGGCGCAGGACACCACTCTCGAAGTCACACCAGTGCGACCAGGTGGTCGGTTGGATTGAAGCAGATAATGCTTCCAGTCGGTTAAGCACCACCCTGTCTTCCACAAAGTCCAGTCTCAGTAGCCATGGAGAGTCTTGACAAACAAGTGATCCCACACTCAGATATTCCGAGGAGCTCATTTCAGCGCCATTTATTAATTTGGGCCTCTCGCCAAGCCCGCTTGAAGAAATACATGAGGAGATCTTTTGCACTGATTCCCAAACTCTTGAGCATCCACAGTCAGAAGAAGATGACGGTGGGGAACGGCAATTAGTGTTTCACAAGGTGGACGATGATGATTAGACACAGTTGCCAATAAGACAATGGCAATTAGTGTCTCAAGAGGTTGATGATGAGGATGAGACACACTTGTCAATAAGTGAGGTTCTTGTTAGGTCAACAAGTCAGGAGGATGACCAGAGTGAGGAAGTGGAAGAGGAGGTGGTAGACGATGAAATCACTGACCCAACCTGGGAAGATGGCAAGCCGAGCGAGGACAGAGGGTGAGGGATCTGCAGCACCACAACAGGCTGGAAGAGACAGTGGGGTGGCAAAAGAGAGAAGACGGGCCACACCAAACAGGCCCGTAACTGTTCCCTTGCCAAGGGGTAGGTGTTCCGCAGTCTGGCACATTTTTGAGGAAAGTGCGGACGATAAAAGAATTGTCATTTGCAACCTATGCCGTACCAAAATGAGCAGGGGCGTGAACACTAGCAACCTCACTACCACCAGCATGATCCGCCATATGGCATCAAAGCACCCAAATGGGTGGGCCGAATGCCTGGGTACACAATCAGTGTATGTGGGTCACACCACTGCCTCCCCTTCACCTGTGTTACGTGCTGGCCAATCCCCGGATGCCTCCCGCCCTGCACCTGGACCTTCACTTGCACCATCAGTTAGCACATCCACTTCTGTGTCCCAGCACAGCGTACAGATGGCCATACCCCAGGACTTTGAACAAATACGCAAATACTCAGCAACCTACCCACAGGCCATAGCACTAAATGTGCACCTTTCCAAATTGCTGGCCCTGGAAATGTTGCCATTTAGGCTTGTAGACACTGAGGCTTTCCGCAGTCTGATGGTGGTGGCTGTCCCTCTTTACTCAGTCCCCAGCCTCCACTATTTTTCCCAGTGTACCATCCCCGCCTTACACCAGCATGTGTCCCGTAACATCACCTGTGCCCTGACCAATGCAGTTATTGGGAAGGTCCACTTAACGACTGACACATGGACAAGTGCTTTTGACCAGGGACGCTACATTTCCCTGACGGCACACTGGGTGAACTTTGTGGAGGCCGGGAGTGAGTCGTACCCTGGGATGGCACAGGTGCTACTGACGACAAGGATTGTGGGGCCTACTTCCATCAAAATTTCCAGCACCACCTACATTAGTGGCTGCAACCCCCCTTCTCCTCCTCCACCTTCTCCTCCACTTCCACCTCTGAATTCTCATCTTGCAGCACCAGTCAGCAATCAGTCAGTAGCTGGAAGCAGTGTAGCAGTGCAGTGGGGAAGCGGCAACAGGCTCTGCTGAAACTATTTTGTTTAGGTGACAAACAGGACAGGTCGCAGAGCTGTGGCAGGGTATAAGGGACTAGACTGAGCTGTGGCTCTCGCCATTAACCTACAACGAGACATGGTTGTTTCTGATAATAGCCATAACTTGGTGGTGACTTTGGAGCTTGTCAAGCTAACACACGTACCATGCCTAGCCCACGTCTTCACCTTAGTGGTTTAGCGGTTTCTCAAAACCTACCCCAATTTGCCTGAGCTACTGGTGAAGGTGCGCTGTGTGTGCCCCTTCCCGCAAGTCATCTACAGCTGCCGAGGGTCTGGCAACGCTGCAGTAGCGCTTGCAATTGCCAGCTCACCGACCACTGTTGTGCTATGTGAGAATTCTCTGGAACTCCACGTTCCACATGTTGGCCAGGCTTTGTGAACAGCAGAGGGCAGTAGTGGAATACCAGCTGCAACATGGTCGTCGCCTTTCTAGTCAGCTTCCGCTCTTCACAAGCGACGAGTGGGCATTGATGTCTGACCTCTGTGAGGTTTTACGCTATTTTGAGGAATCATCACAGATGTTGAGCTTCGATGCCGCTATTATCAGCGTAACCATCCCACTTCTGTGTCTACTGAAATGCTCGCTGCTCACAATGAAGGTGGACGCTTTGCATGTGGAAGAGGTGGAAATGGGGGAAGACAGTACACAGGGTGAAAGCCAGACCACCCTCAGTTTGTTTTCTCAGTGCGAATTGGATGATGGTGAGGAGAAGGAGGAGGAGGAGGAGGAGCAGGAGACGGTTGCCTCCGCTACAGAGGGTAGCAACCATAGCAGGTTTATTCCATCTCTTCAGCATGGATGGGCCGTAGAGGAGCAAGAGGATGAGTAGATTGAGAGTCATCCTCCTGATGAGGACAGAGAAGTCTTGTCTGTCGGGACTCTGGCACACATGGCTGACTTTATGTTATGCTGCCTTTCCCGTGACCCACGCATTATACGCATTTTGGCCAACACCGATTACTGGTTGTTCACCCTTTTCGACCCCTGCTAAGAAGAGAACTTCTCATTTCTCATTCCTGTGGTGGAGAGGACTAACAAAATGGAGCAATACCAGAAGGTCCTTGTGGAAAAATTGCTCCAAAAATTTACAGCTGACTACGCTGGTGGCAGAGTACGTAGTTCCTTGGGCAACCGAGGAGGCGAGATGAGGGGAACACACAGCAGTTCCAACATAGGCAGGGCAACACTCTCCAAGTCCTGGGACAGTTTCATGACACCCCATCAGCAGCCTCACCCTGATGCGCGGCCTAATGTCACAAGGAGGGAAAAGTTTTGGAAGATGGTGAAGGAGTACGTAGGAGACCGTGTCAGCGTCTTCAGTGATCCCTCAACTATTGGGAGTCCAAGCTGGACATGTGTCACAAACTGGCGCTCTACACCTTGGAGGTGCTGGCCTGCCCTGCCACCAGCGTTTTGTCAGAGGGGGTATTTAGTGCTGCTGGGGGCATAATAACTGATAAATGCTTCTGCCTGTCAACTGAAAATGCTGACAGGTTGACTCTTATCAAAATGAACAAGCCCTGGATTGCCCCTGACTTCTATACTCCACCGGAGGAAAGCGGCTGAACATAAAGGCACTTTAAATGTGGCTTTTATGGTGGATTGAATACACTGTATTCCCATGCACCCCTTCCACCACAAACAAGGGTATATGGCTCAATCTTCCTTTTCTCGTCCTCCTCCATCATATCAACATGCTTATTAGGCTGCCCTCGCTCCTAAAGTTTTAGAGGGTCAGCTCAGAATCAGACCCTCAACCCTAATGTTTTAGAGGGTCACCAGCAGGCCCTCACCCATAATGTTTTGGATGGTCAGATTAGCAGCAGACCCTCACCCCTAATGTTTTAGAGGGTCAGATCAGCAGCAGGCCCGCGCCCCTAATGTTTTAGAGGGTCATCAGCAGGCCCTTGCTCCTAATGTTTTTGACGGTCACCAGCAGGCCATCAATCATAATTTTTCAAGGGTGTGTATGACGCCCTCCTTTATGTGTAATAAAGGGTGTATTTGAGTGACGGTTCCTTATAATTTTTGGCAGGCCTTTCACTTATTGCATAGGCTTTATGAGTGTAGGAGTCCCACTACCTGAGCAATTGTACCACAATGTGAATGAGGCTCTCCTTTATGTGATATACAGGTTGTATCGGAGTGCCTTTTCCTTGTACTTTTTGGCAGCACTTGCCCTTTATATACAAGTAGATATACAGGAAAGAATGTTTCCTAACAATTTTTCCTCTAAAATCGATTTTATCTTTGGTTTTGTGCATTTTATTGTCAGTCTGTAAAAGTGGCGTACTACTCGGACAACATCGTTCCCAGCAGCAACCTGGGAGTCCAAGATGCATCCAGACATCCTCCCCATGCTGTTCCCGAACCATTTCAATGGTGTTTCCATAATTATTTGACCTTTTCCTGTGAACCAGACACCCTCCCCTCTTCAGAGCAGGCGGTGCCTGGTTTAATGCTCTGGTTCTCCCATTGATTTCCATTGTGCTCGGGTGCTCTGTAGAGCACCAGAGCATCCCAAAGTGTTCTACTCGAGCACCAGAGCACCGGAGCACTTTGGTGCTCGATCAACACTAGGCTCCATCTAATTTGTAGTGGTTGGGCCGGGGTATTGCAGCTCAGCTCTCATTCTAGTGTATGGGAGCTGAATTGCAGTACACCAAGGCAGGAAACTACATAGTGGATGGAGACTCCACTCTACTGTGTAGTTTCCAGTTCTGGTGGCTTCCCAAAACAGTTGATCGTTGAGGGTGCTGGCTGTCAGACTCCCACTGATCTGATACTGATAAATAGCGTTGAGCAAACTTTTGAAAAATTTGATTTGGCTGCATTGCGGTATGTGGGAATGATGGTGAGGCCTTTCCAGGGTTAATCCGGTAAAAAGAAAAATACTCACATTATCCATTTGAGCATGAAGAAACTGCAGCAGCCATCTTGATTGAAGACAACGTGCAAGATTTTGCACAGATCTTCAATCAAGATGGCCACAGAGGCTTCTTCTCGCTCAAATGCATAATGTATGTATATATATATTTTATTTTTACCACCATTTCAGGGAAAATTGATTAGTTACCACAAAGCACAAGGAAATTCGGCTTTGCAGTGAATTAAATATTTTTTAAAAATTCGGATTGAAGTCCACTTTGGATACTATTCGCTCAACCCTACTGATGATGTATTTGGAGGATAGGTGATCAATTTCTAAGTCCAAGAAAACCCTTTATGGACAAAGTACCCAGAACACAAGACCAGCCTATACAGTATACACTGTATAGACACATAATACATGTTACAAAGCGGCTTTGTGACTATTTTCTATCTATATGCAATTTGTTTCATCAAAACATAAGTGCACTTGTAGATGAAAGGAATCCAAGGGCTTTATAACTGTTCAGTAATGTACATGATAAAATAGTCTATTTAGGGGTGAAGGTATTACAAATCTACTTTTAGCAAGGTGAAGGTTTCTATATACTAGATGCATCATTATCTGAATGGCTCTACAAGCATGAAATTAAAGGTACTTTCACACTACCATTATTCTTTTCCATCATTGAGTTCCGTCCTAGGGGCTCAATACCGGAAAAGAACTGATCAGTTTTATCCTAATGCATTCTGAATGGAGAGCAATCCGTTCAGGATGCATCAGGATGTCTTCAGTTCAGTCTTTTTGCCTTTTCAGGACAGAGATAATACCGCAGCATGCTGCGGTTTTATCTCCATCCAAAATTCTGGAACACTTTCCAGGCATTTTTTCCCATTGAAATGCATTAATGCCGGATCCGGCCCCGAGTGTTCTGGCAAAATGGATCCAGCATTGTGGTTTGCTCATGTTCAGACCGCAAAAAAAAATGTGAAATAAAATAAATGCTGGATCCGTTTTTCCGGATGACACCGAAGAGACGGATCCGGCATTTCAATGCATTTGTCATACGGATCAGGATCCTGATCAGTCTGACAAATGCCATCAGTTTGCATACGTTTTGACGAATCCGGCAGGCGTTTTGACGGAACTGCCTGCCGGAATCCTCTGCCGCAAGTGTGAAAGTACCCTAAGGAATAAGTCACCTGGTCTAGTAATACATTTATTCACATTATTGGACCTTGACATCTAACATCATAGGTTAATAAGTTACCATAGCAATCCTGTATTTCCGTTAAGCCTTTGCTTCCAAAGCTTTCAGATTGACCTTCTTATGGTCGGCAACTAGATAAGGAATTCCATTAATGTTTATCTGCCTCTGATTTTCTCAGAGGATTCCTTAAAGATATGGATCCCTCTGTGTTTCAGCTTCATATTAATGGGTCTTAAGAAGAGTGAACGATCTGACAGAGTCATGAGAAGAGATGGACAAATCAAACCTAAACTTATTAAAGAGGCAAATCTGTCTGACTAATCAATTAAAGCATTCCTATCTGCTCAAAAGAAAAGCTTTAAAGGACAGAGGTCATTATTATTAGCTTTCCTAAAGACCAAAGACTCCTTCCACAAATTTTTAAGGCAGAAAACACAGGAAAAGTCAAGCTTAACGTTTCAAACAAGTTGTAAATCTTATGATACAGTTGCACAAAAAATAAGTGAACCCTTTTGAATTACCAGGATTTCTGCATTGATTACTTGTAAAATGTGGTCTGATTGCTAGCTAAGTCTACTTTCACACTCGCCCTTTGGGGGCGGATCCGTCATGGATCAGCAAAAACGGATCTGTTACAATAATACAACCGCATGCATCCGTCATGAACGGATCCGTTTGTATTATCTGTAACATAGCCAAGACGGATCCGTCATAGACTCCATTGAAAGTCAATGGGAGACGGATCAGTTGTGCCAGATTGTGTCAGAGAAGACATATCCGTCCTCATTTACTTACATTGTGTGCCAGGACGGATCCGTTTGACTCAGTTTCGTCAAGCAGACAGCAAACGCTGCAGGCAGCGTTTTGGTGTCCGCCTCCAGAGCGGAATGGAGACTGATCAGAGGCAAACTGATGCATTCTGAGCGGATCCTTTTCCATTCAGAATGCTCTAGGGCAAGACTGATCCGTTTTGGACTACTTGTGAGAGCCCTGAACGGATCTCACAAATGGAAACCAAAACGCCAGTGTGAAAGTAGCCTAAGACTCAATTACAGTCAAACACTATCTAAACTAATAATAAACAATTGTACCGTTCATGTCTTTTATTGAGCACTTTGAGGAGTAAACATACTCACCACAGGGAGAAAATGTAAGTGAACTTCTGAGTTATTAATCTCTCCACAAACTAATTGGAAAACTGTGTTTCAGTTAAGGATATGCAATTGGAAGTGTGGGTTTATAGGTGCTGCATTAAGTAAAGGCACACAAACCGTGGTTACTGACAATTCTTTTCTCATGAAGGTATACATGTCGATATGATTACATACATGCTAACTACTAAAATATTGTCCCCTTTTCCCCTTCCAAGTCCTCATCTTTGAGAGAGAAGCCTGTATTTTAGCCATCACCCACTGACATCCTTAAAGTATACTGTACATTTGCATGCATTGTCCCTCAAACAACACTTAAACTACAATTAATATCTGTCTTTATCATCAAGCCAATTTTAGTTCCAAAATGTTGTGCATATAGTTATCTTTTTATTTTATCTGTATATTGATTGGAACTCTGTTTTTCTTTACGAAACCTCCAAGTCACCTATATTTAAAAGATAACATGCATACTGTCTGCTGTCACCACTAGAGGGAGCTTAGGAGCTTACTGCATACTCTTTACATAGTGAGCTCATTGCATAACCGTATGTAGTAAGCTCCCTCTAGTGATGGCTGGAGGCAACCAGTATTTTTAATCTTACTTTTAGCAAATAGATTAGTCTGATGAGCAGGGCTTTTTCACCTGTGGGGTGGGGGGGGGGCATTCCTGCAAGTGAAGAAGCGCCCACCTGCTGCTAGATTGACAAGGCTGGACATTTAGCCTGGCTCTGACAATTTCTTGCCTGTGCCTTGGCTCCAATGAGGAGAACAAGGGCACAGGCCCTGCTTCATCTTCAGAGTAGCATCTGCGAAGGCAGGAAATTGTCAGGGTCAGACTAATAGTCTGGTCCTCTCAATCTAGCAGCAGGTGCGTGCTTCTTCTGGGTGCGAGAATGGCCCTTCACAGGTGTAGAAGCCCTGCTGATCAGACTAATAGATTTGTTAGTATCGATTCACTCACATCTATTTTAAGCCCTTAAAAGGGTTTTCTGAGACTTATATTCTGATGACCTATCCTGTGGATAGGTCATCAGTATCTGATCGGTGGAGTCCAACACCCCAGACCCCCACCGATCAGCTGTTTGAGAAGGAACTGGCGCTCCTGTGAGTATTGCAATCTTTTCCCTGCTTACCAAACACAGCGCCGTACATTGTATAGTGGCTGTACTTAGTATCACAGCTCATCTCCATTCACTTCTATGGGACTGAGCTGTGCCTAGGCCATGTAACTGATGAACGTGATGTCACTTAGCCTAGTGAAAGCTGAGAGAAGGCTACAGCGCTGCTGCAAGCCCTGCTGCCTTCTCAAACAACTGATCAATAGGGTCCCGGGTACCGTACCCCACCGATCAGATACTGATGATCTATCCAGAAGAAACGGTCATCAGTATATACTGTAGGTGTCTGAAAACTCCTTTAAGTCCACCATACAGTGGTTTGTTTTGTTTTTATGGTGGACCTTCAGGGGGAGTCCTGATGAGCTCACTTTTTTGTGATGCCATTTCAGAAGAAGATTTCCACGCTATATGCTATGCAATCCTAATGCTTGGAGTAACTAAACCTTTGTTACAATTTTTAATATGTTGTCCCAAATGCCCTAATAAAACCATTTCTAATATACTTTATTAATCGACTTTCTATTTTTATGACATTTTTACTTGTCTAAACCGCACCATTTCCCGGTGCGCTTAAAACTCAGTTCTCCATACACCCCTGACAGCTCAGCGGTGTATGGAGTTCGGAGCGCTGTAAGTACGGGCAGGAGCGCTACTGACTGCTTCACTAAGCTAAAAGAAATGCATGTTAACTTTCAGCTTAGCAGAGCAGGCAGAAGCAGGTCTGCTTCTAATCCTGGCATAGTACATGGGTACAGGGTAGTAAAAGGGTTACACTGTTGTCAACAGCCTTGAGTATCAGGGCACAGATAGGGGACCAATAAAGTTGGTCTATAATGATGTGATCTGGACACTATCCCCTTATGTGCCTATTGATTATTGCATCTAAGGCACTTGACAGAGGAAACAATATCCCCCGGTCGGCCTCTGTGACACCCTGAAATACTTTTGTAACACAAATTAGTACTAATGCAAACTACAATTCATCCTACCAAAAACAAGCCCTCATACAGCTGCACAGATGGAAAAATAAAGAAAGTTCCTTCTCCTAAAATGCAGGCACACAAAAATGACTTGTTTCCATAAAACATGTCTTTATTGTGCAAGTCCTAAAATGTAAGAAAACTACATATATTGAGTATTACCTCCTTCATTCCAACCTGTAGAATAAAGTTTAAATTTTTTATTTCTTATAATATAAACACTTAACTAAATGTGTAGAATTCTCACTTATCACCAGTTTTACTGGTGATGGCAAAAGACTTTAACACTATAAAATGAATTAAACTCTAGGTTTATTTGAAGCCTTGTTGCTTATCACATCCAGTACTTTGGACAAGATCCCTGGAAGATTGTCTGAAAATGAAAGATAATGAATTTTAATGACTTTTACCTTGAACGCTGCCAAATTCATTGCCTTGGGGTGTTAAACCTACATAATGGGTTACATAAGGAAAGAATGATAGAAGCTCTATGAATAATGAACAGAAAGAGAGAGGGATGAATTGGTCAATGAAGAGCTGAAGATACAGTAAATGAGCAAGAGAAGCTTTACAAGATGCTAATTTAGATATGCATATTTATAATGTTAATCGGCTATTCAGGACTTCACCAAACAATGCAGAGTCGGCATGACCTCCCTAATGGTGAAGCCCTCTGGGAACATTTGAGATCTGCTGTCAGCTTCTTTATGTTAAACGTTGTGCTCTCCATGATGTCCTTGAATGTTGTCCTCTTACTCCGGTCAGACACTCCTCTCACTATACTAATATTGGACAGCTGGCAATGGACTATGAATATTTATAGGTAAAGGATTTTACTTGATTCTGATTAGTGAAGTTTCTGAAGTCTTAGCAACAAATAATGTCAGCTATTTTACTCTATGTACACCTGATGTTCATTAAAAGTCTATCCATTAAATCTACTGTTTGGATTGGACGACAGCATTCTGAAGCATGGTGATAGCCTTACTTTGCATTACTTCATTGTTCAGCTTTACGTTGTTGTGCATTATAGTATTAAAATGGTGACTGCTAGTTTAGACAGCAGTAAAAAAATTATTTAGTAAAATGAAGAATATGAGGCTAAATGTATTCCCTTGATGTAGAACCTATAGTGAAAACTCAAGAATGCCAAAGTTAGAGAACTCATCAACTAAAGGACTGGAGCTGCCATATTTCTTGCCCACATCACAAAACAAATTGTTAACTATTGAAAGCTAATTTAAAGAAAATATATCACCTAGATTTTAACTAATTAAAAAGTCAGATACCGATGCATATTATTTTTTCTAATCTGTTTTTAATTTTCTGTTTGGCCTTCTTTTTAAATTTATTTTCTGCACATGATTATGGGGTGTTCATCTTGCCTGAACTGCTCTACAGCAAGCACATTGAGATAACTTATATCTTCTATAAGAGAGTGTTGTGGGCATGCTTCAGTGAAATGTGCAGAGATCATTGTCTAAGAAAGGAGAGTATATACAGTGGATATAAAAAGTCCAAACACCCCTGTTAAAATGTCAGGTTTCTGAGCTGTAAAAAAATGAGACAAAGATAAATCATTTCAGAACTTTTTCCACCTTCAATGTGACCTATAAACTGTACCACTCACTTGAAAAACAAACTGAAATCTTTTAGGTGGAGGGAAGAAAACATAAGTTGCATAAGTGTGCACACCCTCTTATAACTCAAAATCATGTTAAATAGGAGTCAGCATACACCTGCCATCATTTAAAGTGCCTCTGATAACCCCAAATAAAGTTCAGCTGCTCTAGTTGGTCTTTCCTGAAATTTTCTTAGTCGCATCCGACAACAAAAGACATGGTCCACAGAGAGCTTCCAAAGCATCAGAGGGATCTCATTGTTAAAAGGTATCAGTCAGGAGAAGGGTACAAAAGAATTTCCAAGGCATTAGATATACCATGGAACACAGTGAAGACAGTCATTATCAAGTGGAGAAAATATGGCACAACAGTGACATTACCAAGAACTGGACGGCCCTCCAAAATTGATGAAAAGACGAGAAGAAAACTGATCTGGGAGGCTACCAAGAGGCCTACAGCAACATTAAAGCAGCTGCAGGAATATCTGGCAAGTACTGGCTGTGTGGTACATGTGACAACAATCTCCTGTATTCTTCATATGTCTGGGCTAAGGGGTAGAGTGGCAAGACGAAAGCCTTTTCTTACAAAGAAAAATATCCAAGCCAGGCTACATTTTGCAAAAACACATCTGAAGTCTCCAAAAAGCATGTGTGAAAAGGTGTTATGGTCTGATGAAACCAAGGTTGAACTTTTTGGCCATAATTCCAAAAGATATGTTTGGTGCAAAAACAACACTGCACATCACCAAAAGAACACCATACGCACAGTGAAGCATGGTGGTGGCAGCATCATGCTTTGGGGCTGTTTTTCTTCAGCTGGCCTTAGTTAAGCTAGAGGGAATTATGAAGAGTTTGAAATACCAGTCAATATTGGCACAAAACCTTCAGGCTTCTGCTAGAAAGCTGAACATGAAGAGGAACTTCATCTTTCAGCATGAAAATGATCCAAAGCATACATCCAAATAAAAAAAGGAATGGCTTCACCAGAAGAAGATTAAAGTTTTGGAATGGCCCAGCCAGAGCCCAGACCTGAATCCGATTGAAAATCTGTGGGGTGATCTGAAGAGGGCTGTGCACAGGGCTGTGCCCTCACAATCTGACAGATTTGGAGTGTTTTTGCAAAGAAAAGTGGGCAAATCTTGCCAAGTCAAAATGTGCCATGCTAATAGACTCATACCCAAATAGACTGAGTGCTGTAATAAAATCAAAAGGTGCTTTAACAAAGTATTAATTTAAGGGTGTGCACACTTATGCAACCATATTATTTTATTTTTATATTTTTTCTTCCCTGTACCTAAAAGATTTCAGTTTGTTTTTCAATTGAGTTGTACAGTTTATAGGTCACATTAAAGGTGGAAAAAAGTTCTGAAATGATTTATCTTTGTCTAATTTTTTTACATCACAGAAACCTGACATTTTAACAGGGGTGTGTAGACTTTTTATATCCACTGTATGCATGAAGGGGAGGTAAATAAGCTGTGACACTCGCATATTGTAAATGGTGGATCCTGTGTTATCTATGTATCTATGTATCTAATACCTGTCATTTTAATCCTGCTATGATGATAATGAGATGACTGTTGAAAAGTGTCAGAATATCATGAGACCCTGTGACTATAGTGAAAATCTCAGGATTTCAAGAGATTTTGTGAATACAGATAGTGACATTGAACATTTAAAAAAGTCAGCACAAATTCCTAAAAATATCTTTAACATAAAGCCTGATTTAGGCCTCTTTCACACTTGCGTTGTCCGGATCCGGCGTGTACTCCACTTGCCGGAATTACACGCCGGATCCGGAAAAACGCAAGTGTACTGAAAGCATTTGAAGACGGAACCGTCTTCCAAATGCGTTCAGTGTTACTATGGCACCCAGGACGCTATTAAAGTCCTGGTTGCCATAGTAGGAGCGGGGAGCGGGGGAGCAGTATACTTACAGTCCGTGCGGCTCCCCGGGCGCTCCAGAATGACGTCAGAGCGCCCCATGCGCATGGATGACGTGATCCATGCGATCACGTGATCCATGCGCTTGGGGCGCCCTGACGTCACTCTGGAGCGCCCGGGGAGCCGCACGGACGGTAAGTACACTGCTCCCCCGCTCCCCGCTACACTTTACCATGGCTGCCAGGACTTTAGCGTCTTGGCAGCCATGGTAACCACTCTGAAAAAGCTAAATGTCGGCTCCGGCAATGCGCCGAAACGACGTTTAGCTTAAGGCCGGATCCGGATCAATGCCTTTCAATGGGCATTAATTCCGGATCCGGCCTTGCGGCAAGTGTTCCGGATTTTTGGCCGGAGCAAAAAGCGCAGCATGCTGCGGTATTTTCTCCGGCCAAAAAACGTTCCGTTCCGGAACTGAAGACATCCTGATGCATCCTGAACGGATTTCTCTCCATTCAGAATGCATTAGGATAATCCTGATCAGGATTCTTCCGGCATAGAGCCCCGACGACGGAACTCTATGCCGGAAGACAAGAACGCAAGTGTGAAAGAGCCCTTAGACAGTAGGTTATTTTCTGAAGACTAGGGATGAAAGAACCCATGGAATTTCGGGTTCGCTGGATTTGGCCAAACTTCAGGTCAAAGTTCGGGTTTGGGACTTGAACTTGATTCGAACTTAACACCGAACCCCATTGAAGTCAAAGAGGGCCCGAACTTCACTTTATTATTTTCCGTTATAACATGGTTAAAGCGGAAAATAATAGCATTCCTAAGACAGAATGCAAAAGTATATGGAAATTAAGGGGTTTAAAAAGAAATGACTCACCTCATCCACTTGATAACGCTGCCGCAGTGTCTTCTATCTTCTTTCAGCAGGACCTGCATAAGGCCCTCAATGACGTCACGGCACTTACCACGGTGATGTCATCGCAGCTCCTTCTATCTTCATTCAGCTGGACCTGCCAAAATACCTGCGATGATGTCACCACGCTCATCACTTGGTGACCGCGGTGACGTCAATGCAGGTCCTTTTGCAGGTCCATTTGAAAAAAGACAGAAGACACTGCAGCAGCAAGATCAAGTGGATGAGGTGAGTTGCATTTTAGTTTTTTTTTACCCCTAAATTGCCATACTCTTTTGCATTCTGTCTTAAGAATGCTATTATTTTCCACTATAACCATGTTATAATAAAATGACCCGAACACCGAACCTGAACCCGAACTTCAGTGAAAAAGTCCGGGTTCGGATGCGGGTACCCGAACTCGCAAAGTTCGGTACGAACCCTTACCTTTAAAGTTACACAGATTAATGTGTCAACTCTAAAAACTCAAAGCCCATCAAAAGTTTCAAACACTGGACCACAGGAGCTTCTGAGACCAAAAAATATATTTACCATTTTAAATAGTAATGCAATTATACTGGTTCTCTTATATTTCCACTAACATACTACACCATGAGGCAAGGGTCTTCCTTCTCTTTTATTTCTTTTCTTGTAGACTGACTCTTCACGGAACATACATATCACACAATTTTGCTGCCCTCACTACAATGAAATTATGATTACATTGATAATAATACCATATAGTCATACTTTTTGTGCGCTGTCTATATTTTATTATGCCACAGAAGGCTCTCTGTAAAGTTCCACATTTGCAACTCTGCACTTTACTTCCGGCATATTAATAAAAAAACTATTCAAGGAGTAGATGGTCTTCAGAAGTAGCAGAACTGGGAGCATCTGACTCTACAGTTGTGACTTAAAGTTTCAAGACTGACACAAATTTTAGTTTTCACAAAGTTTGCTTCTTCAATGTTTATGATGGCATTTCCATTAACTCTATATTGTTCTGAAGAGTGATCAGTTGAATTGCAATAAATTGCAAAGTCATTCCTCGCCATGAAAATGAACGTAATAAAAACCTTATTTCCACTGAATTTAAGCCCTGCTATGAAATAACCTGCTAACATGATTTCACTGATTTTCTTGTTAGTTCAGTAGTGATAACAAGGAAAAGGCAGTTGATATTAATCCGTCATGCTGATTGAACTGGTTGCTTTAAGAAGGGGAGATGCTTGAAATTATTGTTTTCTTCTTTTAATCATGGCAACCTTCATGTGTAGTTAACATTAATTGCATCAAAAGTGCTTCACAGCAAGGACATTGTGCTTGTAAGATTGCGCCTAAGTCATTAATTTATTTTATCATCAAGAATTTAAAGGTTGGAGGTGCAATTGCTAAGAAAAAGGCTTCATGGCACCCAAAAAAGTCCAGTAAGTGCACGGACCACCTTCTAAAGATGATTCAGCTACTAACTGTGCAGAGCATGCTCAGGAATGCCAGAAAGTAGGTGTGAGGTCATCTGCACACACAACGAGATGAAAGCTTTTAGATAATGGCTTTTTGTCAAAAAAGAGCAATAAAGAAGCCAAACATCAAGGACAGGATCACATTCTGCAGAAAGTACAGGGATTGGACTGCAGAGGACTGGGATAAAGGTTTCTCTGAAGAAGCCCCCGTCAGACTGTTTGGGACATCTAGAAAAATTATTGTCTGGAGAGAAGAAAGCGCTACCATTAGTCCTGTGTTCTGCCAACAGTAAAGCAGACCAGACCATTCATCAGGTTCATGTGGGGTTGCTTCTCATCCAAGGGAGTGGGCTCACTCACAGTTTTGCCTAAGGAAACTACCATGTATAAAAAATTGTATCAAAATATCCTCCAAGCCAATTTCTTCCAACAATCCAGGAGCAATAGGGTGACAAGCAATGTTTTTTTTTCCAAGCATGATGGAGCATCATTCACAAGGCAAAAGTTATAACTAAGTGGCTCAGTGAACAGTACATTAAAAATTTGGTTCCATGTCCAGGAAACTCCCCAATACAATTGAGAACTTGTTAATCTTCATAAAGCAGGAGGACATACAAAAACACAGAAATTGCTATAAACTCCAAGCATTGATTGGGCTAGAATGGGCTGCCATCAGTTTTGGTCCAGATGCTGATACCCAGCATGCTAGTGAAGTCTTGAAAACAAAGGATGAACAATGGAAATATTGAGTATTTGGATAAACTCAATGTATTTGTCAATATGTTAAAAACACGTATGAGATCCTTATAATTGTACTTTAGCATATCATAGAAACATTTGACAGAAAGATCTAAAAACAATGAAGCAGCAAAGTTTGTGGGAACTAAAATTTGTGTCAGTCTTAAAACTTTTGGCCACCACTGTAGTGCATAGGCAACGTCACTTGTCACATTGTAATAGATTTTATTCTGTGACTGGTGCAACTGTAGCGAATAAGCAAATAACTAAAAAGAACAAGTATTTGATACCAGAAAATGAACAGCAGTAACCAGCAGACTCTATGGCACATATGTCCTAGAATGTTCAACTAGCCCTGCACTGAAAACTGAACATGTGTGGATAAAATGGCCATGGTAGAAAATGGGGAGTGTGACTTATAAAAAAAAGAAAACTGAACAACATTTTTTGCATTGATATAATGAAAGGTTAGAGATGAGCGAATTTTTTAAAAATTTGATTCGCCAGTTAGCCAAATTTTTCTAAAAAAATTTGGTTCGATCCGAATATATTCGTGGCAAATTATGTTGAAAAACTTCTATTTCCTGGCTGCAGAGAGCCTTTATAGTGGTGTAGTCCGTATGACATGCAGATGACAGGTGTCGCTCTTAGCATCATTGCACACTTCACTTATTAGGGCAGTCATGGGGCCAAAACAGACCAAATAACTCAAGTATGAACTCAGCCTTACAGGTCGATGTTAGAGCCAAGAAGAAGTGCACTCCTTTTACACCGTCGCCAGCTGATTCCACATAGATGTCTACAGAACCTGTTCTATTAAACGCTTATACAAGTAGAGCCTACCTGACAGAGTGGAGAGGGTGTCAGCAGTAAGTTTGTGTTGACGTCACTGATTAATTTGCCCTTCCTCTGATCCGTCAGAACTATAGCACACATAAAACTGACCCTGTCTGTGCAGCATACGCCTTCACTCAGTCAGCATTTGCTCAATAATCCATCATTATTGCTAATGCCCAAAAAAAACAGGAGTGGATCTAAAACAGAGATGACGAATCCGTCGAATCTTGCTGGATTCGAAGGATTTGAATCCCGACCTCATTTTCAAAATTCTATTCAGACGAATCCCGGGCATAGTTATCTCTGTATCACTGTCCTCAGGACAGCGATACAGATGCCTTGCCTGTGCTGCAGCAGGAGAGAGATGAATCTATGCTGGGACTCGAACTCACAACCTTCTGTATCAGAGACAAGGCACTTACTCACACAGCTATTAGAGCTGTATAGCTACTGACTGAAAAAATATGAGACTTCTACTGTAGACTCTGTTAGCTGTTCTAGCCAGAGTACATCTATACACATTACAGCTGCCCCAACACACCCAGCACTACTATATCTCTATATGACAGCTGCCCCAGCACACTCAGCTCTGCTATATCTCTATATGACAGCTGCCCCAGCACACTCAGCTCTGCTATATCTCTATATATGATAGCTGCCCAGCATACTCAGCTCTGCTATATCTCTATATATGATAGTTTCCCCAGCACACCCAGCTCTGCTACATCTATACACATGACAGCTGCCCCAGCACACTCAGCTCTACTATATCTCTATATATGATAGCTGCCCCAGCACACTCAGCTCTGCTATATCTCTATATATATATGACAGCTGCCCCAGCACACTCAGCTCTGCTATATATATATATATATATATAGAAAAAGAAAGTCCAGCGGGAGCACCAGCCTGGAAGATGGGTGCAATATCCAAAGGGGGACAACGGCAATCCCCAATAGTATACAAAAGAAAGCAGGACTGCACTCCGGATTGTGATGAAAATCAAAGCAGTTTTATTCACCCATATTATGGCATATCTTGCGACGTTTCAGCTCATACGAGCCTGGCTCGTACGAGCTGAAACGTCGCAAGATATGCAATAATATGGGTGAATAAAACTGCTTTGATTTTCATCACAATCCGGAGTGCAGTCCTGCTTTCTTTTGTATATATATATATATATATATATATATATATATATATATATATATATTCAACGAATGAAGAGGCAGCACTTCCAGTTGTTAGGTGATAGGGTGATGACCCCAAACTTTATTCCAGCTACGTTTCTGCCTTCTCAATGAGGCCTTTGTCAAGGCCTCATTGAGAAGGCAGAAACGTAGCTGGAATAAAGTTTGGGGTCATCACCCTATCACCTAACAACTGGAAGTGCTGCCTCTTCATTCGTTGAATATATATCCTGGAGGAGAAGCCAGCCTCTGTGAGGATTTTTTGCACCCAGAGCATAACATCTGACTGTGCTGCTGCATTATTGGTGGTATTATATATATATATATATATCTGTAAATATTACCATACAGTAGATAGATATATAGAGATATAGCAGAGCTGAGTGTGCTGGGGCAGCTGTCATGTGTATAGATGTAGCAAAGCTGGGTGTGCTGGGGTCGCTGTTATGTGTATAGATGTAGCAGAGCTGGGTGTGCTGGGGCAACTGTTATGTGTATAGATGTAGCAGAGCTGGGTGTGCTGGGGCAGCTATCATATATAGCGATATAGAAGAGCTGAGTGTGCTGGGGCAGCTGTCATGTGTATAGATGTAGCAGAGCTGGGTGTGCTGGGGCAGCTGTTATGTGTATAGATGTAGCAGTGCTGAGTGTGCTGGGGCAGCTGTCATGTGTATGGATGTACACTAGCTATCAAAGCTATAACAGAGTCTACAGTAGAAGTCTCATATTTTTTCAGGCAGAGGCTAAGCAGCTCTTGTAGCTGTGTGGTTAGGTGCTTTGCCTCTAATGCAGAGGGTCGTGGGTTTGAGTCCCAGCAGAAACAAACTTTTCTGAAATACACAAGCACTGACTCCATATATGGACATACAGAGCGGGACACAGGCCGGAAGAGGCCTGCATCGCATCGCTGACTTGGAGGTAAGTTGAAGTGTTTTTAAATACCGGACTGTTACTGCCACATGGGGGGAGCGGGAGGCACGTGATACTGGCACATGGGGGTTGTCACCTGATACTGGCACATGGGGGGGTTGGCACTTGATACTGGCACATGGGGGGGTGGGAAGGAGAGAGGCACTTGATACTGGCACATTGGGAGGGTGGGGGAGATGGCACTATGATACTGGCACATTGGGGGGGCAGTGGGGGAAGGAGAGAGGCACTTGATACTGGCACATTGGGAGGGTGGGGGAGATGGCACTATGATACTGGCACATTGGGGGGGCAGTGGGGGAAGGAGAGAGGCACTTGATACTGGCACATTGGGAGGGGGGGGAGATGGCACTATGATACTGGCACATTGGGGGGGTGGCACTATGATACTGGCACATTGGGGGGGTGGCACTATGATACTGGCACATGGGGGGGTTTGGCACTATGATACTGGCACATGGGGGGGCGGGGGGGGAAGGAGAGAGGCGCTTGATACTGGCACATTGGGAGGGGGGAGATGGCACTATGATAATGGTACAATGGGGGGGAGATGGCACTATGATACTGGCACATGAAGGGGAAGGAGAGAGGCACTTGATATTGGCACATGGGGGGGAGGAGAGAGGCACTTAATACTGGCACATAGGGGGGGAGATGAGATTATGATACTGGCACATAGGGAGGTTGGTGTAAAGGAGAGAGGCACTTGATACTGGCATATTGGGGGGATGGCACTATGATACTGGCACATAGGGGGGGGAAGGAGAGAGGCACTTAATACTGGCACATTGGAGGGATGGCATTATGATACTGGCACATGGGGAGGTGGGTGGGAAGGAGAGAGGCACTTGATACTGGCACATTGGGGGGGAGATGGCACTATGATACTGGCACATAGGGGGGAAGGAGAGAGGCACTTAATACTGGCATATTGGGGGGGAGATGGCACTAAGATACTGGGACATAGGGGGGGAAGGAGAGAGGCAGTTGATACTGGCACATGTGGGGGGTTTGGCACTTGATACTGGCACATGGGGGGCATCTATGGGGACACTTACTGGCACATTATTCGGGGGCATTATGGGGGTCCCTTTTCACTAGCACATTATTGGGGGCATTATGGGGGTCCCTTTTTAATGGCACATTATTGGGGGGCACTATGGGGGCATCTACTGAGATCACAAAGAAGGGGTATTTTATATGGGGGGGCCTCTGTGTGGTACTAGTATTATCAGGGGGTTTATCTGTTTCTGCAGTATTGTATTGGGGAGCACAGCGGCACAGTATTGTGGTAGGATGATTTGTCCAGAAGATGTGAGGATGATGGAAAAGTAGTAAATTAAGATTCATTTTTTTGGTCAAACTGCAGAGACGAAAAACTGAAAACTGGCTGAAAACTGGAAGTCTGATCTGAAGGTCTGAAATGAGAAGATGAGGAAAGAGAACATCTACGTCAAAGAGACATCACTGGATGTAAGAGGTATGTGCGCTGTATTACCCTGTATTTCCAATTTTTTTTTAATCCAAATCCGAATACTTTGTTAAAAAAGTAAGGACTCTTTACTTTTTCATATTAAAAGAATATTGAATTTGGATCACTTTGTTTCTTACACCGTTCACACAATTCTTATGTACAGGATTCGTAGGATTCGAGATTCCAAAGATTCGAGAGATTCGAGAACCTTTTTGGATTCGGATTCTAAAAAAATTGGATTTGTCCCACCTCTAGAGATGACACATGAATGGAATATTTGCATGTCTTCTGTGTTTTGTACCCACTCCTGCTTTTGTCTACCAAATCAAAAGTCAGTTCGGATGGGACCATACAGGCCTTGCAGCTGCTACACAGACATGATCCGTTGTGCGTCTCATTTTACCTTCCTTCTGACAGATAAGAAGAAAGGTCAAATAAATCATGATGTCAGCCAGGCCGAAAGGCAAAATAGTGGCCCAGTCATGAAGTGGTAAAGGTGGGAATAGCATGAGAAGTCCACAGAGTGGACTTATAACATAGTGGTGAGGTGGAAGCAGCATGAAGAGACCATAGAGTGGCCCAATGACAGAGTCTGGAGATGGCGGCAGCATCAGGAGGCCACAGAGTGGCACAATGACAGAGTCTGGAGTTGGCAGCAGCATGAGGAGACCACAGAGTGCCCCAATGACAGAGTCTGGAGGTGGCGGCAGCAGCAGCAGCATCAGGAGGAGGCCACAGAGTGGCACAATGACCAGGTCTGGATGTGGCAGCAGTATGAGGAGGCCACTGAGTGGCACAATGATCAACTCTGGAGATGGCGGCAGCATCAGGAGGCCACAGAGTAGCACGACGATGAGAGATTGTGGAGGTGGCGGCAGCATGAGGAGGCCACAGAGTGGCACAAAGACAAAGTGTGGAGGTGTCAGCAGCATGAGGAGGCCAGAGTAACATTACAACGAGAGATTGTGGAGGTGGCAGCAGCATGAGGAGGCCACAGAGTGGCACAATGACAGAGTGTGGAGGTGAAGGCAGCAGCAGCATCAGGAGGAGGCCAGAAAGTGGCACAATGACTGAGTCTGGAGGTGGCAACAGCAGCAGCATCAGGAGGATACCACAGAGTGGCCAAATGACAGAGTGTGGAGATGGCAGTAGCAGAAGCAGCATCAGGAGATTACCACAGCATGGCAAGGTGACCAACTGTGAGATGGCAGTAACAGCAGCAGCAGGATACCACAGAGTGGCAATGTGACATAGTGTGGAGATGGCAGTAGCAGCAGCAGCAGGATACCACAGAGTGGCAAGGTGACATAGTGTGGAGATGGCAGCAGCAGGATACCACAAAGTGGCAATGTGACAGTGTGGAGATGGCTGTAGCAGCAGCATCAGCATCAGGATACCACAGAGTGGCAAGGTGACATAGTGTGGAGATGGCAGTAGCAGAAGCAGCATAAGGAGGATACCACAGAGTGGCAAGGTGACCAAGTGTGGAGATGGCAGTAGCAGCAGCATCAGGATACCACAGAGTGGAAAGGTGACATAGTATGGAGATGGCAGTAGCAGTAGCTGCATCAGGATACCACAGAGTGGCAAGGTGAGGGTGAGAAGTTTGAACTGTATTCTGTGGGCTGATGGGCAACCAGTGAAGTGACTGGCACAGACTAGTAGCATCTGTGAAGCAGCTGGATGGATAGATGAGCCTGGCTGCAGCATTTAGGACAGACTGAAGGGGGGAGAGTTTAGTCAGAGGGAGACCGATTAGTAATGTGTTGCAGTAGTCAAGACGAGAATGAATCAAGGCAACAACAAGAGTTTTTGCTGTTTCCACCGTAAGAAAAGGGCGGATTCTGGTGATATTCTTATATAATTCTTTATTTTATTATATAGCCAGAATATAATATTCAAATTGTAGCAATGGTCATTCTGGCGATATTCTTGAGGTGAAGACGACAAGAGAGTGTAAGTGATTGAATATGGGGAACAAAGGAAAGATCAGAGTCAAATGTGGCCCCAAGACTGCGGGCATGTTGCACAGGAGTTATGATAGTGCTGCAGACCAAAATTAAAATATCAAGTTTAGGTGAGTTAGTAGATGGGGGAAAGACAAGTTCAGTTTTTGAGATGTTCAGTTTTAGATACAGCGATGACATGATGTTAGAGGCAGCTATACTGGTGTTTTGGAGTAAAGCAGAGGTGATGTCAGGGGAGGAAGTGTATAGTTGGGTGTTGTCAGCATAGAGATGGTATCGAAAGCCAAATCTACTGATAGTCTGTCCGATGGGGGCTGTATAGAATGAGAAGAGTAGAGGACCTAGTACTGAGCCCTGAGGAACGCCGACATCAAGAGGAAGAGGAGAAGAAGAAGAGCCAGCGAATGATACACTAAAGGAGCGACCAGAAAGATAGGAAGAGAACCCAAAAAATTGCCCTCAAAAGTGTCCAGATGTTTATCTTTAATTTGTGGGAAAACCCTTTAATTAAAATATGTACTTCCATCTTAATCTTTTATAGAAGCAGTCATACAGTAGTCTTCATTTATGCTTCCAGTATTACAAGTTTCTGGATATAAATCTCCAATTTCTCCTCCTAAATGCATTTCTCCACCCTCTGGTGGCTCACATCTGAACAGCAGTCCAAGGTCTGGTCAACCTTTTACAGTCTACACAGCTGCTCTCACCAACATGAAGATGCTTCTATCCTCTCTCATTCACAGCCCATTTAAACCCTTGAGATTGTCTGTATCTTGTTCTCTTTCATCGGCGCAACAGCTCATACGCTGACTCCAACAATGCAGAGTGCTCAGCTTTCCTCCCTCCTGCTGTAGAAGACGAGTGAAGAACAGCCTCCTGTATATAAAAAAGGCATTTGTCACCACCGTCTGCAGCTAATGAAAGCCAGCGATAGCCCCCTTTGGGCAGCTTGTCATAAGATCTGATGTTTTTGAGAGATTCTGTTTATTCGTATCATCTTCGTCCTTCTTTGTCAAGAGGGAAACTCCAAGCCGTTTAGAATATTAAAAGAACACTATTGCTGAGGCGTTATTTCACAGTCAGCCTTTTTGAATTGACCTAAATTTATCTCAGAGGAATATTAAATTAAGACTTTGATTGTCAAAAACATATGCAGCTTGATTTTCATCTAATATATTAAATATTTAGGCTTTTATATAGAGATAATTTATTTTATTTTATTTTTATTTTTTATACCGGAGAAGATTTTGAGGCTTTCGGATTCACTTTAACCAGCAGCAGTTTAAACTGTTTACATGAAAACCGTCTCTGTTATAATGAGGTGTGACACAACTTCTGGGCGTTCAGTAAATGGGTAAATCCACTTAAGCCTGGATTCTAATTAAGGGCTTAAGAATGATAGCTGCAAGTGAACACACATTTTAGGCTATATTTTCCAATTGCTTTACTAAAAATGAGACATACGAGGGAAGGGCATACAAGATTTATTTTGCTCACCCATATAGGGGAGTGCTGTCATGGGTGCAAATACAATGTTAATGCATAGCAATAGCTAGGCTTTTTACACTTGTGGCAAAGCTTTTTGGGGTTATTTATCAAACTGATGTAAAGTAGAACTGGCCCATGGCAACCAATCAGATTTTGACAGTTCCTTTGGAAAATAAAAGGTGAAATGTGATTGGTTGCAATGGGCAACTAAGCCAATTCTACTTTACACCAGTTTGTTAAATGACCCCATTTGTTCTCTTCGCTTATCCTTAACTATATATCCATGTCAAACAGTGGGTGATTTATTAACCCATGTGATAGCAGCAACATTTCAGCTCACTCCATGGAGCCTTTGTCAAGCCATAATACATAGTGCAAAATATAGTATACATGATTAACAAAGTGATTACACAATTACGGATCAATATTCATAAAAGCAGTATAAAATCCATGAAAAAAATTGATATAAAGAAAAGTGTACATGATTTCATATTAAAGCAATCAATCATAAAGTGCAAAGTGCCAGTGGTTTGTACATAAATTCATGTGTTACAGTACATATCATAAAGGACCCTTCATTAGCCAATATCGGATCTCAGGTGTACATGATTGTATATATTAAAAACAAAATAGCTCATTAATCAGAGTTCTCACATGCAGCTTGAGACGGCAGGACCTAGTCGGAGTCCGAGACATCATACTGCGCAGGCGTAGAGAACTTCTTATCCCGCGAGAATAGTCTATCACATAGAGAATATGGGAGCCCACAACCAAGATGGCGACCTGGCACTAAATACCAACTGAGCATGCTCCGGCTCATAGAGAGGTGGATACAGTCTGTCGATCACATGGTCATATCACATGACCGTCATTCGCACACAAACTATCCATTCTACGGTATTTCCTTTGTGTTTACTTAAGGAGGGGAGTCAGGCTATAGTATAAATCGGGCTAATGGCATCCCGCCATTATCACCCGCTAAAGCTAGCTCCCATAACCTTATATATCAATAATTCAGGTGATACACTCACCATGCATAATACATCGTAGCTCACTCATCTTGGATAGTCACATACTCATTCAGGGGGCACAAAGTCACCCCCAGGGATCACCTGATTGGGGACAACGTGTCATATCGGGGGGCATGGAACATCATCGTCGCAGTCACACGACCATGTATCCCAGTCCCCCTCCTGAATCACTCAATCACGTCAGCAAACATTAACAGATTTTGTAATACATTATAAGTAATAAACACAGGCACATGGCATCTAAAAAGGATGTCAATGTCCACTGTGTCAAAAACAAAATATTGAAAAATCGTGCATGGTCTATTCATGATTGTGGCGGCACATATCTCATTATAATTACATACACACAACATCAAAGGAAAACTGAAAAATTATTGTTGTCCATAGCCGCATATCCGGTCCTGCTGTCTTAAAGCTTTCAAGGAGGTAATTCATTGTTGTAAATATTTGTATCTCCATCTGTATAAAAACAAAATAAATTATTAGAATAAATCAAAAAGTTGCACATGTAAAAAACCTATACGAGAGAACGACCAGAAGAGAGAATTCAACAGAATAAAATGGGAAGAGGGGGGGGGGGGGGAGGAGGGGGGAAGGGGAAAAGGGAATGGAGAGAAATGTTCATATTACCCTAAATTCAACATTAAGGCCTCTGGGTTTGAGAGTCTGTAGCTCAGAAATCCAGTAAAGCTCTCTTCTTTTTAAACGTATAGACATATCTCCACCCCTTCTGGACATAGGTACTTGTTCCGATATCCTAAATTTCAAATCACGCTCAGAATGTCCTGCATCTTTAAAATGTTTGGACACAGGTAAGTCCAACTTCTGTTTCCTAATAGTGTACCTATGTTGGTTCAGACGTGTTTTGACGTCCCAAGTCGTTTCCCCAACATACCATAGGTTACACGGGCATGATAATAAGTAAATAACATACGTAGAGTCACACGTAAGGTACTGTTGAATTCTAATTGCTTTACCTGAGACAGGATTCAAAAAAGATTCACCCCTTATCATATAAGGGCAATTAACACAATTGCAGCACGGATAAAAGCCCTTACGAGTGGAGCCAAAATACGTGCTGCAATTAGTTCTGGAGGACCCAACATCTGACTTAACTAGTTTATCACCTAAATTTCGACTCCTGCAAAAGGAACAAAGTGGAGGAACCTTAAATTCCTCTATATTGTAAAACCCACTGGCCAGTGTTTCCTGAAAATAAATGAGACCTATGGACTATTGATGCTATAGTCAGTGATGAATGGAATCCTAGGCAAAGCACTTTTAGGTCTCCATTTATCATTCTTGTTTTAGTTTTGCATATGCTATCAGATATCAGACACTTGGGATATCCCCTAGTGCAGAATTTTGTGGCCATCTCAGTTAATCTCAGGTCTCTGACAGGACCCGTTTCCACTATCCTAGCTACCCGCAACATTTGGCTGAGAGGAAGGGACTTAATCATAGGTCGTGGATGGTGACTTTCATACCTTAATATGGTGTTCTTGTCTGTAGGTTTCACATATAAATCAGTGACTAACTCATGTCCACAAATTTTCTGTTGAGTGGCGCCCACCCATACCAAAAAAATATTGTCTATGTAGCGCCACGACCCCAGCACATGGCTGAAGTGGCAGCACCCATAGACGAAAGACTCCTCAAGATGGGTCATATATATGTTTGCATAGGTGGGCGCCACATTGGACCGCATTGTGGTCCCCCTCAGCTGAACATAATAATCATCTTGGAATAAAAAATAGTAGATAAAATGAAAAAATGCTCCGGCACCCAAGGATTTTTTGCACAGAACGTCCTTGGGTGCCAGAGCATTTTTTCATTTTATCTACTTACCGCTGGACTGGCTTGAGTCCGCCCCGTGCACCATCGCATAGGATCGGAAGGTGAGCTGGCTGTAACCTTTTTCTATAATAAAAAATAGTTCCTGGTTAGGATGAATCTCAACAATGTGAGCAGAAATTCTTTGCACTCCTCTGTGTAGTCAGTATGGCGCAAACACTGATGGACAGCCTGGAGACCCAACTCGTCCTCAATCGACGTGTATAAACTACACACGTCAAAAGACGCCAGAGTTGCATCCCCAGGTACCCTCAAGTCCTTGATTTTGGACAAAAAATCGCTAGTGTCCCTGATATAGGACTTAGCGGACACAGCAAATGGCCGCAAAATCCTGTACAGGAAGACAGCTAAATTACAAAATAGAGAGCACCTACCGGACACAATAGGCCGGCCGGGAGGGGCCAACAAATTTTTGTGTATTTTAGGGAGGGTATATAATATAGGCGTTGTTGGTTTATCACAGAGTAAATAGGTGAACAATTTCTCATCTGTAATACCGCCATCTCTGGCTTGAATCAACAAATCTCTAAGTTCCTTCAACAGTCCAAATTTAGGATCATGTTGGACTTTCTGGTAAACTCTCCCATCCACCAGTTGTGACTTAATTTCCTGCAAGTAGTAATCTGTGTTCATGACCACAACCCCACCACCCTTGTCAGCAGACTTGATGGTGAGGCTGTGGTCTGAAGCCAGATCACTAACAGCTCGTATTTCATCAATAGCCATATTAGCATGTTCCATAGGTTTCAATATAACATCATGTCTCAATTTTTCAATATCTCTTCCCACTGCTAAAGTAAATGCTTCAACAGCAGGATGATGTATCATAGGATTAAATAATCCAGTGCCATGTAAACTTAATTCACTCAACCGCCTTGTATCAGTCAGGGGTCTGTCCTGCTGCTCGGGAGCCCACACCTTTAATTTGACTGTACGGAAAAACCTCTGTAGGTCTAACTCAATGTTGAACCAATTGGTTTTGGCAACAGGGCAATAGGAAAGACCCTTATTTAATACATCAATCTGGGTTTCAGTAAGTGTAACTGAAGAGATATTTACCATTGTGTTTTATTTTTCACAGTCCTTGTTCTCTGTATCCTGGACTGTTTTTCTCTTCCTCCATTTATGCTGGCGTCACCCACCCCGCCGGGTTCTCTTGTCCCTGGACTTCGCTCTAAAAAAAGAGAACAAGGAGCTCCACCAGCATTGGATGATTGAGTCTCAATCTTATCTCTTAACCCACGGTTGACCGGTTTCCTATTATCCCCTGTTGTGTTGAAACCTCTTTTATCTCCCATAGGTCTCCGACTCTTCCTCAGATCCCCTTGCCAGTTGTAGATGTAACCCGTAGAGTAATCATCCATATCTCTTGACCATTTACTTCTTTTCTTTGCCTGCAAATCACTCCTAAACTTATCAAAAACCGATTGGCTAGTAGACATATATACACTCACCTAAAGAATTATTAGGAACACCATACTAATACGGTGTTGGACCCCCTTTTGCCTTCAGAACTGCCTTAATTCTACGTGGCATTGATTCAACAAGGTGCTGATAGCATTCTTTAGAAATGTTGGCCATATTGATAGGATAGCATCTTGCAGTTGATGCAGATTTGAGGGATGCACATCCAGGGCACGAAGCTCCCGTTCCACCACATCCCAAAGATGCTCTATTGGGTTGAGATCTGGTGACTGTGGGGGCCATTTTAGTACAGTGAACTCATTGTCATGTTCAAGAAACCAATTTGAAATGATTCGAGCTTTGTGACATGGTGCATTATCCTGCTGGAAGTAGCCATCAGAGGATGGATACATGTTCTCATTCTGTTTACACCAAATTCGGACTCTACCATTTGAATATCTCAACAGAAATCGAGACTCATCAGACCAGGCAACATTTTTCCAGTCTTCAACAGTCCAATTTTGGTGAGCTTGTGCCAATTGTAGCCTCTTTTTCCTATTTGTAGTGGAGATGAGTGGTACCCGGTGGGGTCTTCTGCTGTTGTAGCCCATCCGCCTCAAGGTTGTGCGTGTTGTGGCTTCACAAATGCTTTGCTGCATACCTCGGTTGTAACGAGTGGTTATTTCAGTCAACGTTGCTCTTCTATCAGCTTGAATCAGTCGGCCCATTCTCCTCTGACCTCTAGCATCCACAAGGCATTTTTGCCCACAGGACTGCCGCATACTGGATGTTTTTCCCTTTTCACACCATTCTTTGTAAACCCTAGAAATGGTTGTGCGTGAAAATCCCAGTAACTGAGCAGATTTTGAAATACTCAGACCGGCCCGTCTGGCACCAACAACCATGCCACGCTCAAAATTGCTTAAATCACCTTTCTTTCCCATTCTGACATTCAGTTTGGAGTTCAGGAGATTGTCTTGACCAAAACCACACCCCTAAATGCATTGAAGCAACTGACATGTGATTGGTTGACTAGATAATTGCATTAATGAGAAATAGAACAGGTGTTCCTAATAATTCTTTAGGTGAGTGTATATATCAAAGTCCTCTGTAGTTAGCATTTGCTGAAATTTCTCCACCAAGGTCTTAATAAAGGCCTCCAATGTTGTTAATTCCTTTTGCACATGCAATAAGACATTGGTCCTTGGTCTTTTTCAAGGTATTGCACCATTATTTGTTTGTGTGCTGCTCTCCAACTTTTTTCTTACTAACTATATATCTAAATATATTGGCAAAGACAAATTTACCTTTTGTACCCCCAAGCATCCAGGATTCTGGCAGCCCCCGACTGCTCACTTCAGCCTTGTTTGTCAACCCATTAGTCCGCCAATACATCTTTTTACAGCTGTCACTAACTGGCCTTAGGCCAGTTGTTGCAAATATTGATATTAAAAGGGATATCTGAGATTTTTATATTAACGGCCTATCCTCTGGAACCGCGCATTGGAACCCCGCTGAACAGCTATTTTGAGAAGGCATCAGCGCTCCTGTGAGCACCACTGCCTTCCCACAGCTTACCAAGCACAGCACAGTACATTGTATAGCAGCTGTGCTTGGTATCACAGCTCAGCCCCATTCACTTGAATAGGGCCGAGCTGCTCCTAGGCCAAGTTAATGATGAACATGACATCACTGACCTAGGAAAAGCAGAGAGAATATCTGATCGGCGGGAGTCCCGGGTGTCTGACCTTCAACAATCAGATACTGAAGACCTACCAGTGAAAAAATCTTGTAAAACCCCTTTCATTTGGGTCCAGCTCTTCCCCCCTTCTCGGTGAGTCCTGTATACAGTATATATTTGTGTGTTTGTACAGATCTATGTCTTGTCATCTAGGGCCTTTGAAGTTGCCTTCTAGCTAGTCACACCTCAGCAACCCTAGATAAAACAGGGCTGGCGTCATATAAGTCAAGAATCTAGCTATAATTAGATCCTCCACAGTGACAGAGGATGAAGGGATGGATTGAGAAAGAGAAAGTTGATCAGCTATGAAAAATCAGGTTTAGGAGTCATTTATGAGGGGGCTCAGCAAAGTAGTGATGATTTGTCCTGGTTTTCTACCTGCCCCAGCCCCAGAGACTATGCTATCTATGTGAATTTTTTAAGGTTCTGGTTTATTTCCTTTTATTTTAAGAAGCTGTTGTGTAATATTGTGACTTTTTTATTATATTAAGCTCCCTTTAATAAGTTCCAGTTGTAGATGTAACCCGTAGAGTAATCATCCATATCCTTGACCATTTACTTCTTTTCTTTGCCTGCAAATCACTCCTAAACTTATCAAAAACCGATTGGCTAGTAGACATATATACACTCACCTAAAGAATTATTAGGAACACCATACTAATACGGTGTTGGACCCCCTTTTGCCTTCAGAACTGCCTTAATTCTACGTGGCATTGATTCAACAAGGTGCTGATAGCATTCTTTAGAAATGTTGGCCCATATTGATAGGATAGCATCTTGCAGTTGATGGAGATTTGAGGGATGCACATCCAGGGCACGAAGCTCCCGTTCCACCACATCCCAAAGATGCTCTATTGGGTTGAGATCTGGTGACTGTGGGGGCCATTTTAGTACAGTGAACTCATTGTCATGTTCAAGAAACCAATTTGAAATGATTCGAGCTTTGTGACATGGTGCATTATCCTGCTGGAAGTAGCCATCAGAGGATGGATACATGTTCTCATTCTGTTTACACCAAATTCGGACTCTACCATTTGAATATCTCAACAGAAATCGAGACTCATCAGACCAGGCAACATTTTTCCAGTCTTCAACAGTCCAATTTTGGTGAGCTCGTGCCAATTGTAGCCTCTTTTTCCTATTTGTAGTGGAGATGAGTGGTACCCGGTGGGGTCTTCTGCTGTTGTAGCCCATCCGCCTCAAGGTTGTGCGTGTTGTGGCTTCACAAATGCTTTGCTGCATACCTCGGTTGTAACGAGTGGTTATTTCAGTCAACGTTGCTCTTCTATCAGCTTAAATCAGTCGGCCCATTCTCCTCTGACCTCTAGCATCCACAAGGCATTTTTGCCCACAGGACTGCCGCATACTGGATGTTTTTCCCTTTTCACACCATTCTTTGTAAACCCTAGAAATGGTTGTGCGTGAAAATCCCAGTAACTGAGCAGATTTTGAAATACTCAGACCGGCCCGTCTGGCACCAACAACCATGCCACGCTCAAAATTGCTTAAATCACCTTTCTTTCCCATTCTGACATTCAGTTTGGAGTTCAGGAGATTGTCTTGACCAGAACCACACCCCTAAATGCATTGAAGCAACTGACATGTGATTGGTTGACTAGATAATTGCATTAATGAGAAATAGAACAGGTGTTCCTAATAATTCTTTAGGTGAGTGTATATATCAAAGTCCTCTGTAGTTAGCATTTGCTGAAATTTCTCCACCAAGGTCTTAATAAAGGCCTCCAATGTTGTTAATTCCTTTTGCACATGCAATAAGACATTGGTCCTTGGTCTTTTTCAAGGTATTGCACCATTATTTGTTTGTGTGCTGCTCTCCAACTTTTTTCTTACTAACTATATATCTAAATATATTGGCAAAGACAAATTTACCTTTTGTACCCCCAAGCATCCAGGATTCTGGCAGCGCCCGACTGCTCACTTCAGCCTTGTTTGTCAACCCATTAGTCCGCCAATACATCTTTTTACAGCTGTCACTAACTGGCCTTAGGCCAGTTGTTGCAAATATTGATATTAAAAGGGATATCTGAGATTTTTATATTAACGGCCTATCCTCTGGAACCGCGCATTGGAACCCCGCTGAACAGCTATTTTGAGAAGGCATCAGCGCTCCTGTGAGCACCACTGCCTTCCCACAGCTTACCAAGCACAGCACAGTACATTGTATAGCAGCTGTGCTTGGTATCACAGCTCAGCCCCATTCACTTGAATAGGGCCGAGCTGCTCCTAGGCCAAGTTAATGATGAACATGACATCACTGACCTAGGAAAAGCAGAGAGAATATCTGGTCGGCGGGAGTCCCGGGTGTCTGACCTTCAACAATCAGATACTGAAGACCTACCAGTGAAAAAATCTTGTAAAACCCCTTTCATTTGGGTCCAGCTCTTCCCCCCTTCTCGGTGAGTCCTGTATACAGTATATATTTGTGTGTTTGTACAGATCTATGTCTTGTCATCTAGGGCCTTTGAAGTTGCCTTCTAGCTAGTCACACCTCAGCAACCCTAGATAAAACAGAACTGGCGTCATATAAGTCAAGAATCTAGCTATAATTAGATCCTCCACAGTGACAGAGGATGAAGGGATGGATTGAGAAAGAGAAAGTTGATCAGCTATGAAAAATCAGGTTTAGGAGTCATTTATGAGGGGGCTCAGCAAAGTAGTGATGATTTGTCCTGGTTTTCTACCTGCCCCAGCCCCAGAGACTATGCTATCTATGTGAATTTTTTAAGGTTCTGGTTTATTTCCTTTTATTTTAAGAAGCTGTTGTGTAATATTGTGACTTTTTTATTATATTAAGCTCCCTTTAATAAGTTCCAGTTGTAGATGTAACCCGTAGAGTAATCATCCATATCTCTTGACCATTTACTTCTTTTCTTTGCCTGCAAATCACTCCTAAACTTATCAAAAACCGATTGGCTAGTAGACATATATACACTCACCTAAAGAATTATTAGGAACACCATACTAATACGGTGTTGGACCCCCTTTTGCCTTCAGAACTGCCTTAATTCTACGTGGCATTGATTCAACAAGGTGCTGATAGCATTCTTTAGAAATGTTGGCCCATATTGATAGGATAGCATCTTGCAGTTGATGCAGATTTGAGGGATGCACATCCAGGGCACGAAGCTCCCGTTCCACCACATCCCAAAGATGCTCTATTGGGTTGAGATCTGGTGACTGTGGGGGCCATTTTAGTACAGTGAACTCATTGTCATGTTCAAGAAACCAATTTGAAATGATTCGAGCTTTGTGACATGGTGCATTATTCTGCTGGAAGTAGTCATCAGAGGATGGATACATGTTCTCATTCTGTTTACGCCAAATTCGGACTCTACCATTTGAATATCTCAACAGAAATCGAGACTCATCAGACCAGGCAACATTTTTCCAGTCTTCAACAGTCCAATTTTGGTGAGCTCGTGCCAATTGTAGCCTCTTTTTCCTATTTGTAGTGGAGATGAGTGGTACCCTGTGGGGTCTTCTGCTGTTGTAGCCCATCCGCCTCAAGGTTGTGCGTGTTGTGGCTTCACAAATGCTTTGCTGCATACCTCGGTTGTAACGAGTGGTTATTTCAGTCAACGTTGCTCTTCTATCAGCTTGAATCAGTCGGCACATTCTCCACTGACCTCTAGCATCCACAAGGCATTTTTGCCCACAGGACTGCCGCATACTGGATGTTTTTCCCTTTTCACACCATTCTTTGTAAACCCTAGAAATGGTTGTGCGTAAAAATCCCAGTAACTGAGCAGATTTTGAAATACTCAGACCGGCCCGTCTGGCACCAACAACCATGCCACGCTCAAAATTGCTTAAATCACCTTTCTTTCCCATTCTGACATTCAGTTTGGAGTTCAGGAGATTGTCTTGACCAGGACCACACCCCTAAATGCATTGAAGCAACTGACATGTGATTGGTTGACTAGATAATTGCATTAATGAGAAATAGAACAGGTGTTCCTAATAATTCTTTAGGTGAGTGTATATATCAAAGTCCTCTGTAGTTAGCATTTGCTGAAATTTCTCCACCAAGGTCTTAATAAAGGCCTCCAATGTTGTTAATTCCTTTTGCACATGCAATAAGACATTGGTCCTTGGTCTTTTTCAAGGTATTGCACCATTATTTGTTTGTGTGCTGCTCTCCAACTTTTTTCTTACTAACTATATATCTAAATATATTGGCAAATACAAATTTACCTTTTGTACCCCCAAGCATCCAGGATTCTGGCAGCCCCCGACTGCTCACTTCAGCCTTGTTTGTCAACCCATTAGTCCGCCAATACATCTTTTTACAGCTGTCACTAACTGGCCTTAGGCCAGTTGTTGCAAATATTGATATTAAAAGGGATATCTGAGATTTTTATATTAACGGCCTATCCTCTGGAACCGCGCATTGGAACCCCGCTGAACAGCTATTTTGAGAAGGCATCAGCGCTCCTGTGAGCACCACTGCCTTCCCACAGCTTACCAAGCACAGCACAGTACATTGTATAGCAGCTGTGCTTGGTATCACAGCTCAGCCCCATTCACTTGAATAGGGCCGAGCTGCTCCTAGGCCAAGTTAATGAGGAACATGACATCACTGACCTAGGAAAAGCAGAGAGAATATCTGATCGGCGGGAGTCTCCCGGGTGTCTGACCTTCAACAATCAGATACTGAAGACCTACCAGTGAAAAAATCTTGTAAAACCCCTTTCATTTGGGTCCAGCTCTTCCCCCCTTCTCGGTGAGTCCTGTATACAGTATATATTTGTGTGTTTGTACAGATCTATGTCTTGTCATCTAGGGCCTTTGAAGTTGCCTTCTAGCTAGTCACACCTCAGCAACCCTAGATAAAACAGGGCTGGCGTCATATAAGTCAAGAATCTAGCTATAATTAGATCCTCCACAGTGACAGAGGATGAAGGGATGGATTGAGAAAGAGAAAGTTGATCAGCTATGAAAAATCAGGTTTGGGAGTCATTTATGAGGGGGCTCAGCAAAGTAGTGATGATTTGTCCTGGTTTTCTACCTGCCCCAGCCCCAGAGACTATGCTATCTATGTGAATTTTTTAAGGTTCTGGTTTATTTCCTTTTATTTTAAGAAGCTGTTGTGTAATATTGTGACTTTTTTATTATATTAAGCTCCCTTTAATAAGTTCTGTCGTGTGTTCTTGAACAAGTCTACACGCTAAGCTTGAAGCACATAAGGCTATCCGTTTAGATAATAGTTTAGGAGGATATTGTAGTATTTAAGTAACATAAACTTGGATTATACAGAAATAGAAAGGGAAAACTGAACTCTTGGAACACAACTTAATAGTGGCAGTGTTGATGTATTACTGGGGAATATTCCTAATTTAAATAGATCAGGTGTTTTTGTATTGGCCTCCCAGCCACACCTACACACCACGTGAACTCCAGTGAGGTTGATTATGACAAGTTTGTGGAAAGTGGTGGGATTTTTTGATTCAAGAACTTAAGTGCATATAGTCTATGATTTTGCAAGTAGGGCTACAGACTAATCTACCAACAACATAACTCAATGCTTATAATATTTTAAGACATACAGTGCAAACAGTTTCTCGCCTTCCCTTGTCTCATTTTTATTTCTTTATCTCAGCATATAGGTGTTATACAAAGAAGGTCCTAGCTGCGTAATGTGAGGAGTGAGGGTCCTCAATCATTGGCAAGAGCAAGGAGCAAGGGAGGTCACAGTCCAGCTTCAGAGGCTGGTCTGGCTGTAGAATCAGGGGCTGAGGATTCTAACAGCCCACACCTTGATAGTGGTGTGGATACTTCTCTACAAAGTGCTTTTATATTTCTCTGTCCAGTGAAGATGGACACTTTCTTGCAGGGATTTGAGAACACCTGCAGACAGTACCAGCAACCAAGCAGTCAGTGGGCACCATACTTAACACCTTGACTGAAAGGGAAAGCCTTGGAATCCTTTGCAGAACTTCTCCCTGAGCTGATACAGGATTATGAGGCATTTTAACATTACCCCAGAGGCACACCGATAAAAGTTCAGAAGTTTAAAGTGTAATGCTTCTGACACTTACTGTAGACTTGTGGCCAAGTTGTAAACTATTTTCCAACTGTGGATTGGGGGGTTGAAAATCACCAGCGTTGATGGACTAAAAGATCTGATGATTCAAGCACAGTTTCTTAGATTGTGATCAGGAGATCTGAAAGAATGGGTAATGGATCGGGAACTTGAAGCCGTCCAACTATCGGTTCAACATGCTGCTACTAAGACCCTGACAGCTAGAAAAGAAGCCAACACTCCACCGGCCTGTTGCCCTCTACCCCTCCTCCTGTTGTTTCTTCCATTTTTGGGGGTGTCATGAATATGATGTGGGGGTGCATACTTGTAGTAGCTATTATAGAAGTATATAGCCGGAACGCGTGATACCAGTTTATATAGGAGCCGATGTCCCCCTCTTTGATCATTCAGCGTCAGGGAGAGCAGACAGTAGGCAGGGACAGATGGCATTTTGCTGGAAATTCATAGATTTAACTCCCAAAAAACTATTGAAAGACCAAACAGTCCTCTTAAGGACTACAGTGTGTGTTTGACAGCAGTGCAGCACCATATTTTTTTTTTTTACCAGGGGTTAAAATCAACAGTATCAGGAACAGGCGTCTTCAGGAAGGGACAGATAGTGCAGGAAGTACCCAAAAGCTTTTAAAAGACAGAAAGATTTGATATTAGTGAGATCTACAGTACGCCATCAGAAAGCAGTGTGTTTAGCAGACATTATAAAAAATGGGCTTATTCACTAGAGTGTGCCTGCTAGTGAGATATACACCGCTCCATCAGAGAATTTTTTTTTCTGGGGAAATTAACCAAATTTGTGCCACATCTGTGTGTGCGTTCAATCCACAACCGTTATATTCAGTACTCCAGCAGAGAATTATTTATATTTTGGGCAAATTTAACTTGTTTTGGGCACATCTGTGTGTGCGTTAAGGCCGCAACCGTATATACAGTATTCCAGCAGAGAATTATTTGTATTTGGGACACATTTTACTAATTTGGGTGCATCTGCGTGTGCGTTCAATCCACAAATGTTATATACAGTATTCCAGCAGAGAATAACTTTTATTTGGGACAAATTTAACTAGTTTTAGGCACATCTGTGTGCACGTTTAGGCCGCAACCATATATACAGTATTCCAGCAGAGAATTATTTATATTTGGGACAAATGTAACTAGTTTTGGGCATCTCTGTGTGTGCGTTTAGGCCGCAACCATATATACTGTATTCCAGCAGAGAATTATTTGTATTTGGTACAAATTTAAAGGGATTCTGTCACCCAGAACGCCTTCCTCCAGAATCCCTAACCGCCCACAGCGTCTCATCCCTCTCCTCCCCCTCCCTGACGGCCGAGCGAAGTCTCGCGCAGACGCAGTACCCACTGAGGGCTGCCCAGTGACGTCCGATGCTCGTGCGAGACTTCGCTCGGCCGTAAGGGAGGGGGAGGAGAGGGATGAGACGCTGTGGGCGGTTAGGGATTCTGGAGGAAGGTGTTCTGGGCACTGTAAGAGGGGCGTTACTGGGCACACAAAGTGGAACATAACGCCCCTCTGGGCACCTTCAGGGTTTTATAAAAGTCATTTTTCTGGTAAACTGCTGGACGGATTACAATAACAAACAGCACAGCCGATTCAAGGTAAGCTGGGGAGCATGACTGGTTTAAAATCTGATTTTGTGTTATACGAGGTGACAGAATCCCTTTAACTACTTTTGGGCACATCTGTGTGTGCGTTTAGGCCGCAACCATATATACAGTGTTCCAGTAGAGAATTATTTGTATTTGGTACACATTTAACTAGTTTGGGGCACATCTCTGTGTGCGCTCAATCCACAAACGTTATGTACAGTATTCCAGCAGAGAATTATTTTGCTGGGGGCAAATTTAAATAAGTTGTCCAACATTTATAGAATAAACCTTTTAATATGAAGAAGGCGAGCAGTAAGGGACCGGGAAGTGGGCGTGTTGCTGACGGTTCAGGCAGAGGCCGTGGCCCTGGGCGCAATTAAATTGTGCCAGCTGCCGGTGAAACTGATAAAAGGAAAAAATCAACCATACCCTGTTTCATTTCACAGTTAACTGGGCGTTGCAGGACAACACTGTCCAAGTCGGACCGGTGCGACACAGTGGTCAGTTGGATGGCAGAAGATAATTCTTCCACCCTCTCTTCCACCAAGACCAGTCTCATTAGCAAAGAGTCTGGTACACAGAATCCTCACCCTGATCCTCCTTCCTTCCACCATGTAGAGTCAGGAGACGGACAAACCGTTGATATCACACTTGGACATTCCGAGGACCTATTTTCATCGCCATCACTAGATATAGCCCTCTCGCCAAGCATGCTTGAAGAGGCACAGATCTTGATTTACAACCTCTTTACCTATCACAGGGTCAAGAAGCTCAGGGTGGTGAACGTCAATTATTTGTTCACGAGGTGGATGATGATGAGACACAGTTGTCAATCACTGAGGTTGTGGTTAGGTCAAGTCAGGAGGATGGGGATGAGGAAGTGGAAGAGGAGGTGGTGGACGATGAGGTCACTGACCCAACTTGGGAAGGTGAAAAGCCGAGCGAGGAAAGCAGTACAGACGAGGAGGGATCTGCAGCACCACAACCAGCTGTAAGAGGCAGTGGTGTGGCAAAAGGGAGAAGTCGGCCCACACCAAACAGGCCCGCAACGGTTACACGGAGCACCCACATGCGTAAATCTCCCTTGCCAAGAGGTAGGTGTTCCGCAGTATGGCGCTTTTTGGAAGAAAGTGGAGGCGACAAAAGAGTGGTTGTTTGCAACCTGTGCCGTACCAAAATTAGCCGAAGCGCGAACACCGGCAACCTCACCACCACCAGCATAATCTGCCACATGGCATCCAAGCAACCTAATCAGTGGGCCGAACGCCTGGGTCCACAATCTGGGTCTGCGGGCCATCCCACTGCCTCCTCTTCCCCTTTGTTATGCACTGCTGGCCAATCCCCTGTTGAAGGCGCAGGGCCAGATGCCCCTTGCCTTGCACCTGGGCCTTCGCATACACCATCAGCAACTACATCCACTTCCCTGTCCCAGCGCAGCGTCAAATTGTCCTTACCCTAGGCATTTGAACGCAAGCGGAAATACCCAGCCACCCACCCACTGTCCATAGCACTAAATGCGCAACTTTCAAAATTACTGGCCCTTGAAATGTTGCCATATAGGCTTGTGGAGACTGAGGCCTTCCGAAGTCTGATGTCGGCGGCCATCCCTCGGTACGCAGTCCCCAGCCGCCACTATTTCTCACGGTGTGCTGTGCCTGCTTTACACCAACATGTGTCCCAGAAAATCACCGGTGCCCTGACCAACGCAGTTACTGGGAAGGTCCACTTGACCACAGACACATGGACAAGTGCTGGTGGCCAGGGACGCTACATTTCCTTGACCGCACACTAGGTGAATGTTGTGGAGGCAGGGAGTGGGTCGTACCGTGGGATGGCACAGGTGCTACCCACGCCCAGGATTGCGGGCCCTACGTCCATCAGGGTCTCCGCCAGCAGCTATGTTACTGGCTCCAACCCCCACTTCTCCTCCTCCTCTTCCGCTGATACCTCCACCACTTCTACCTCCAGCAGTCAGCCATCAGTCGGTAGCTGGAAGCAGTGTAGCACTGCTTTGGGGAAACGTCAACAGGCCGTGCTGAAGCTGATCTTCACACCACTGCAGAGCTGTGGCAGGGTATAAGGGACCAGACTGAGCTGTGGCTGTCGCCACTCAACCTACAACTAGGCATGGTTGTGTAGGACAAAAACCGTAACTTGGTGGCGGATTTGGAGCTCGGCAACCTGGTGCACGTGCCATGCCTAGCGCATGTATTAAACTTAGTGGTTCAGCGGTTTATTAAAACTTACCCAAATTTGACAGAGCTACTAGTAAAGGTGCGCCGCGTGGGTGCCTATTTCCACAAGTCGTCCACAGCTTCAGCCGCTCTGTCAACGCTGCAGCAGCGCTTGGGGCTTCCAGCTCACCAAAAGTTTAGCGACGTAAGCACACGCTGGAACTCTACGTTCTACATGTTGTCCAGGCTTTGTGAGCAGCAGAGGGCAGTTGTGGAATACCAGCTGCAACATGGTCGTCGCCTTTTGAGTCAACTTCCACTATTCACAAGCGAGGAGTGGGCATTGATGGCAGACCTCTGTAGGGTTTTAAGAAACTTTGATTAATCCACACAGATGGTTAGTGGCGATAACGCTATAATCAGCGTAATCATCCCACTTCTGTGTCTACTCAAACGATCGCTGCTCACAATTAAGGATGATGCTCTAAATATGGCAGATGTGGAAATGGGGGAGGACTTTAGTGTGGGTGATAGCCAGACCACCCACATTTCCTCTTTTCAGCGTGAATTGGACATGAGGAGGAGGAGGAGCTGGAGACAGTTGCCTCTGCTACAGAGGGTACTACCGACGGAACTTTAATTCCATCAGTTCGACGTGGATGAGCACAAGGGGATGAGGAGGAGGTTGAGGATATGAGAGTCATCCTGATGTCGACATAGACGTCTTGCCTGTTGGTACTCTGGCACACATGGCTGACTTCATGTTAGGCTGCCTTTCCCGCGACCCTCGCGTTATACGCATTTTAGATAACACAAATTACTGGGTGTTCACCCTTCTCGACCCCCGCTACAAAGAGAAGTTCTCATCTCTCATTCCTGTGGTGGAGAGAGCAAGTAAAATGGTTCAATACCAGAAGGTCCTTGATGAGAAATTGCTCCAAACATTTCCATCTGACAAAGCTGGCGGCAGAGTCCGTACTTCCATAGGCAAACGAGGAAGTCAGACAACGGGAACACACTCCAGTTCTAACAAAGGTAAGGCAACACTCTCCAAGTCATGGGACACTTTCATGACACCCCACCAGTAATCGCAACCTGAAGCACGGCCTACTGTCCCAGAGAGGGAAAAGTTTTGGAAGATGTTGAAGGAATACATAGCAGACCGTGTCAGCGTCCTCAATGATCCCTCGGTGCCTTACAAATACTGGGTGTCCAAGGTGGACACGTGGCATGAACTTGCGCTCTATACCTTCGAGGTGCAGGCCTGCCCTTCCGCCAGCGTATTATCTGAGCGTGTATTTAGTGCTGCTGGTGGCATTATAAAAGATAAGCGTATCCGCTTGTCCACTGACAATGCTGACAGGTTGAATCAGATAAAAATGAACAAGGCCTGGATTGCCCCTGACTTCTCCACTCCACCAGAGGAAAGCTGAGCTAATGAGGAACAAAAACGCTATTTAAATGTATGCTTTATAATGTAACCAATCCACAAGATTCAGATGCACCCTTTTCACCGCAAAAAAGGGTATATGTTTGAATCTTGTTTTCTCCTCCTCTTCCATACAGTATATATGCCCTCACTGCAATGTTTTATAGGGTCTGCTCACCTTCAGGCCCTCACCTCCGATGTTTTATGCGGTTTGCTCACCTGAAGGCCCTCACTTCTAATGTTTTATACGGTCTGCTCATCTGTAGGCCCTCACTACAATGTCTTATAGGGTCCGCTCACCTTTAGGCCCTCACCTCCAATGTTCTATACGGTCTGCTCACCGGTAGGCCCTCACCTCTAATGTTTTATATGGTCTACTCACCTGTAGGCCCTCACTACAGTTTTTTATAGAGTCCGCTCATGTTTGGGCCTTCACCTCCATTGTTTTATACGGTCTTCTCACCTGTAGGCCCCACCTCTAATGATTTATATGGTCTGCTCACCTGTAGGCCCTCAACTGTAATGTTTTATGCGGTCTTCTCACCTGAAGGCCCTCAAACATAATGTTTTAGAGCGTCAGCTGAACAGCAGGTCCTCACATATAATGTTTTAGAAGGTCAGCTCAGCAGCAGGCACTAGTTTTTTATAGGGTCACCAGCATGCCCTCGCTCCGAATGTTTTGGAGGGTCACCAGCAGGCCATCAAGGATAATTTTTCAAGGGTGTGTATGATGCCCTTCTTTATGTGTAAGAAAGAGTGTATTCGAGTGCCTGTTCCTTGTAATATTTGCCAGCCCTTTCACTTAGTGCATAGGCTTTAGGAGTGTAGCAGTGTACCTGAACAATTGTAGGACCATGTGAAGGAGGCCCTCCTTTATGTGATATACAGGCTGTATCGGAGTGCTTCTTCCTTGTAATTTTTGGCAGCACTTAGACTGTATATACAATTGAATATACAGGAAAGAATGTTTCCTAACAATTTTTCCTCTAAAAAGTTTTTTCTTTTCTTTTTTTCTTTTCTTGGGGGGGGGGACGGGTTTTGGGCGTTTTTTTTCGGTCTGTAAAAGTGGCATACAACATGGTTCCCAGCAGCGACATTGGAGTCCAAGATGCATCCAGACATGGTCCCCTGCTGTTCCTAATCGATTTCAAAGGTGTTTCCATCACTTTCAGACCTTTTCCTATGGACCAGGCACCCTCCCCTCATCCGAGCAGGAGGTGCCTGGTTGTCTCCCATTACTTCCATTATACTCGGGTGCTCGGCCAAGCGCATGAATATCGCTATGTGTTCGGCCCGAGTACCCAAACACTTTGGTGCTTGCTCATCACTAACCTAGACGAGAAAAATAGACACTGTTCACATTTGGCGTTATTTGCACTAAAAACATTTATTATCATTTCAGTACAATACGAGAAAAATAGACTCTGTTCACATTTGGTGTTATTTGCGCTAAAAGTATTTATTGTCATATTTCTAGAGATAAAGAGAAAAATACACGCAGTTCACATTTGAGGTTATTTGCGCAGAAATAATTTTGTGGTCTATTTCAGTACAATGCGAGAAATATATACTCAGTTCATGTTTGCTGTTATTTGAGCAGAAATAATTTAGTGGCCTATTTCAGTACAAAAAGAGAAATATATTTGCGGCTTTTAGTGGTGTTTTATTTTGCTTTTAATTTATTTAGTTCAGCTAAAAGTATGTCAGACAGAGAAGTGCCAGGCCATGCACAGAGGAGTGGCAGAGGTGTACATTATTCTGGCGCAGGCAAAGGTCGCAGCAGAGTAAGGGGGCGTGGCATCAGGGCTTTCTTCCCAAAGCCTGAGCTCCCAGTGTCAGCTAGCAGTCGTGTCTTGACCAGCAACCCAGCGGTTCTTGATTGGTGGACTTGATCTTTGGCTTCGTCGCAAGTGACAGTAGCACCAGCGGCACCACAGTCACTGATGAGCAGCTTTCTTCACCCGCATAATGAAGAAACTACTCACCAACAGCAGCAGGTAGACCTGGAGCAGGACCTGAACCAGCAAGTGGTGGCATACTTTGACAGCACCCTGCCAGCCGTCTTTGAAGATCCGCTGGACCACTGGCAGCCACACTGGATTTGTGGCCGCAACTGGCCGAGTTTGCCCTGGAAAAGCTGTCCTGCCCAGCCAGTAGTGTGGAATTAGAGCGGGTGTTTAGTGCGGCGGGCGCCATAGTTACCCCAAGAAGAACTCGCCTGTCCAACCAAAATTTGGAGAGACTGACCTTTGTCAAGATGAATCAGGCGTGGATCAGCCAGGATTTCCACCCACCAATGCCTGATGCATCTGATTAGATCATCCATGCCATCTCACCCAAACCTTGACAAAAGATATTGGTTTCTTCTGTCTGCCTGCCTCAGCTACTACTCTGATGCTGCCACACGCCTGATGCCACACATCTGATGCCAAGTGCTCCTTCGTTCAACCACCTTCGTCAGCGGGTACTAGTATTGCCACCCACTGCCCCACTGTGTCAATGGGTCAATTTGTGGTATCCTGATGCTGCTACTGCCATTTCTACACTATGTCACCTTGCCACTGTGTTGTATCCTCCAGATGCTGCTGCTGCAGCTGCCATCTCCACACTCTGTCACCTCTCCACTCTGTGATATCCTGATGCTGCTGCTGCCATCTCTACACTATGTCACCTTTCCACTCTGTGGTGTCCTTCTGATGCTGCTGCTGCCATCTCCACACTCTGTCATCTTGCCACTCTGTGGTATCCTGATGCTGCTGCCACCACCTAAACACTCTGTCATTGTGCAGCTCTGTGGCCTCCTCATACTGCTGCCAACTCCAGACTCTGTCATTGTGCCTCTCTGTGGTCTCCGCCTGATGCTGCTGCTGCCGCCACCTCAACACTCTGTCATTGTGCCACTCTTTGGCCTCCTCATACTGCTGCCAACTCCAGGCTCTGTCATTGTGCCACTATATGGTCTCCATCTGATGCTACTGCTGCCGCTAGACTCTGTCATTGTTTGGCTGCTCATTGACCAAGATACTTTTGGGGGAAACCTGCCTGGCATGAACAGCCCTCCAGTAGCTACAGACAATGAGAAGCCAATGCTTCAAGATAAGCTTGGAGCCCGGAAGAGTCACGAAGTTAGTCAAGATTCAAACCAACCAACCAGGCCCCGGTCTCTTCGTCCGGTGAAAACATCATGGGTTCCCAGTCATGATGGAAATGAAAAGGAGAGCATCATTATTATATTTAATTAATTTAATAATACAATATTTAATACATTTACTAATAAAATTTAAATTTTGCCTACATCAAGAGAGAATCGGCCAGTCTTCTGTTTATTCAACGACGTGGTATTACGATGGGGAAAGCATGCCAAGAAAACAATTCCTCTCCACCTGGAGACAAATCCTGTCAAGATTGATGCAAGTGCGATATTGGCTGCTCATCGACCAAGATACTTCTGGGGGAAACCTGCCTGGCATGAACAGGCCTCCAGTAGCAACAGACAATAAGAAGACAAAGATTCAAGATAGCTTGGGCCCGGAAGAGTCGCAAAGTTAGTCAAGATTCAAACCAACCAACCAGGCCCCGTTCTCTTCATCCGGTGAAAACATCACGGGTTCCCAGTCATCATGGAAATGAAAAGGAGGGCATCCTATGGTTCACGCAGATGGAGAGGATACTTGGATTCCCCCTGCACTGACGTCTCAGAAATGAACCGCTGCTCCCGACAGCAGCTCCTTGGAAGGTCATGGAGCGTCCCGGTCATCCGGCATCTATTCTCCCCACTGAAGGATTATTTTGAAAGTGTGTAGAAGCCACACAGGGCCCTCACGCTGCAGATTTATCATGGAGACACCAGATTTTACAATATTACACTATCATTTTGTGCTTTAGCTATACTGATGGATTATTGACCAAATTCTGACCGAGTGAAGGCGGATGCTCCACACAGGATCCGTTTTTTGTGGGTTATTGTTCTGACGGATCAGAGGAAGGTCAAAATAATCTGTGACGTCAACACAAACTTACTGCTGACACCCTCTCCACTCTGTCGGGGGGCTATACTTGTATAAGCAGTTAATAGAACAGATTCATCTATGTGGAATCAGCTGACGAGGGTGTAAAAGGAGCGTGCTTCTTCTTTACACTAACAACGACCTGTAAGGCTGAGTTAATACTTGAGTTATTTGGTCAGTTCTGGCCCCGTGACTGCCCAAATAAGTGAAGTGTGCAGCGATTGTAATAGCGACGCCTGTCATCTGCATGTCATACTGACTTACAGTATTATTTCAGTACCCCAGCACACTCCCTATGCATGTTACTGCAAGGCACAGTGTTCTACACCCATATAAAGGCTCTATGCAGTCCAGTAATAGACTTTTTTTATGCGATTTGTCGCAAATTAATTCGGATCAACACTCATTTTTCCGGAAAAATTTGAGAACCGGCCGAAGTTTTTGAGTATTTCGCTCATCTCTAGCTAGTACCATGGACATGGAAAAAAAAATGAGGATGCAGCACTCTGTCAATAGCGGGTGCAAAATCAGGCCAATGTGAATCAGCACCGGGATCCAATGTAGTATGCAAATGAAAAGAAGGCCAGCAGCACACCAAGGTTTTCAGCAAAAAATGTGAAGTTTATTCACCCAGAGTCAGCAGCGACGTTTCAACAGCTTGTTGCTGTCTTTCTCAAGCTATGTGCATATGTGTTGCAAACATGCAATTTAAAGGTGCATCAATTACACAATTCAATTTAAGACAATTTATCCATACAAAGGAAAATTCATAGATTGCGTGGTTCATCATATTCAACAAAATACATACATTATGCCTCAATGTTACAGAATACAATACATACATAAAATGTATAAAATAATTCATACTGTGTATAGTATAGGGCATAAACTCTAAATACCCTTCATTAGTGCAGGTGTGTTATCCCTGATTAGGGATAACACACCTGCACTAATGAAGGGTATTTAGAGTTTATGCCCTATACTATACACAGTATGAATTATTTTATACATTTTATGTATGTATTGTATTCTGTAACATTGAGGCATAATGTATGTATTTTGTTGAATATGATGAACCACGCAATCTATGAATTTTCCTTTGTATGGATAAATTGTCTTAAATTGAATTGTGTAATTGATGCACCTTTAAATTGCATGTTTGCAACACATATGCACATAGCTTGAGAAAGACAGCAACAAGCTGTTGAAACGTCGCTGACGACTCTGGGTGAATAAACTTCACATTTTTTGCTGAAAACCTTGGTGAGCTGCTGGCCTTCTTTTCATTTGCATAGTACCATGGACAGCTCCAACATGTACAGTACCATCTCATATGTCCTTTTGTAATAGAAAAAGACCAGCATTCGATTCCATATACTGCAGCCAATCTTAACGTTATACCAAGAAGATAAAGCAAAGCTGAGTCAATGTATAATGTACTGAATTATTTTAACTCTATTACAATTGTGATCAAAAGCCACTGTATGTGATTAATTCAGCACTGCTACATCAGTAATTGCCTGAGTGGAGTGTACGTGGATCACTAGCATATGTGGCAGGAAAGCGAAGAACGCCCATACAGAAATGTCTCTTCCTAAATCCTGTTTTATCATTTTTATTTCCAGAAAGCTACTGTACAAAATTATGCAGAGTTATATTGAAAATGAATGTGTCTTAATTCATATAAATCTATGCTATGCCGGAAGTTATAATCAAATTTCTTCCCAGAATGTTTCTGGAACAAGGGAGGAACCTGAAACGCCAGGAGGAAATCAATTATTTTTACTTTTTACCTTAAGAAACACTACCTTGTTCTCAATAAGATTTTAACATAATCATAACAGCGAGTGAACATAAGTTCAGGCTGTAAGGTTTTTAATATATAACATATTTTCTACAATATTAATGTTTCTGTACTTTCTATAGATGTAATCTAGTCAAAATAGCACATTTTCTCTCTACATTCATTAAATTCCTATAGGTTTACAAAGGAAATGTAGGCAACATTCAGTTAGAGCTGATAAAACCTGTTCTCTTTCCTCTTGGTTCTATATATCCAGAGATGTGTGGTGTGAGATGACCATCTTAGAAAAAAACATGATTTTGTGATACTATGTTGGGAGATGTGTGGCCACCCAGTGGTTGTGATGTGAGTTCCAGCATGTCAAGAATTTTGCTAGTAGGTTGCAATAGTGTATTGATTGTATTGTGACAAATTGCAGTACTGAGAAAATGTGAGGGCACTTTAGGGGTGGACACATCTGTAATACCGAATTATAGGGATGAATGTAACTGTAGAAGGTGAGGAGGAAGTAGATGCACCAGGGTTCTGGGTATGAGGAAACCCACAGACCTCTCTGCCACATAGACGGACACTAGTGTTATTAATGGAACAGGACAGGTAGATAGACTCTTTTACAGAGTTTCCATGGGGCCCATGAATTTCATGTTACATCCTTGTCTGAAGGCATATACTATTATATGACCCAGAAAATGATATGGGCACAATATTGTGGCTCCAGAAAACTTTGAGCTTGTATAATGGCATAATAGAGTCATATGTATGAGCCCAACTGTGGTTATTTTGCCCGTTTTCTATTAGTATTCCATGAATTACTAATAAAAACTGCATGTGAGAGACATTGGGGGTCATTTGCTAAAAACTGGAATTGTAAACGCCAGTCTTACAAAAAAAAAAAAGCTGGAATAAGATGGGACCAATTTATTAAAGCGGTGAGCAACTTTCTGGCTACTGTGTTTGTAAGATGATTATATGGCACTTACTAATATAACCTTTGATGAAATTCTGTACAATTTTCTATATTTTATAAGTTATTCCCATTTTCCATATCTCTCTCTGTATGTATTGTTCTATCTTTCTCGCAAACATCACATGACAGAATATGTGCACTCCACTGTGTGTTTCAAGGAAGCAAAGTGAGGTGCATAACTTAAACCTACACCTGATACAAGCTGTTGTAGACTTCTGATGTAATTTACGCCAGTTTTCTGCCATAAATTACAGTATACCGTATGCATCTGTCTGGTTAGGCTCTGCTCCTTCTTCTCAACTTTGCTCACTTTTAAAGAACGTGGGGAGAGCAGCATAAATATCCTCCCAAAAGTTGCAAACTTTTATGCAAAATGCCATTTGTGAAAACATTTTTAACTTTTGTACATGTTTAGTGAATGACCCCAATGAATTACAGTGCCTTGAAAAATTGTTGGTAAATTTGGAGCATATAAGCCCAGCTCCCATGAATGCCCCAAACCTACCTAGAAATGCCCACTTATGGCTGGGACTTACATAACTCCCACACATTTTTGGTCCAGGGTAAGCCCAAATTTACCAGGGCTATCTCTGAAATTGAGCAACAGTCCCTGCAAATTCGGAACTGTCAAGCAACTATCGATGTTGCATAGCACAACTCATTGTATAGAAAATTATATGGGCCCAAGTCCTTCATAAGGTAGTGATCAGGCTCATAGACCTGCACAAGGCACAGTATAGATATCTAGGCCTGCATGAGTTACATTATAGGCCTATAAGCCTACATGAGACATTGTAGGGCCCACAGGCCTGCTTGAGGTACTACAGGAATTCATACTTTATGGCCTTTTAGCCTACATGACCTACAGTTTGGGCCCATAGAACTACACAAAGTACAATATAGACTAATAGAATAGGACTTTGGGTGGTACAGTATGAGCCCACAGGACTGCATAAGCTAAAGTATAAGACCATAAGACTACATGAGATACAACATAGACTCATAGATTTGTGAGTGGGACAGTATGAGCCCACAGGACTGCATGTGATAAAGTATGGCCTCATACACTTGTATGAAGTACATTATGCACCACAGAATTGCATGAGCTTCAGTATGGGCCAATAGAAGTACATGAGGTGCAGTATGCACCCACAAGCCCGCTTGAGGCCGAAAGGAAATGATTTCTGTGTTTGAAATGCAGATCCCAGATATACAAAGTAAAGGCTCATCAAAGGTAAAATCTTGCTTTAAGCAACTGAGAATAGTTAACTAAGTAGAATGAGAATTACCAGAAACAAATTGCATTTCTAAAGAGCTTAATGATAATCCCAGTGTATTCTGCTTGAAGATCCTTTACCGTGAGACCATTTCTGAGCAAATTTCAAACAGATTTCTTTTCAATACCTTTGTCTAAAAAACGTAGCTACATATACCTAATTATCTTGAAAACCTACAAATAACTTCATCACGTTTTAGAAGCTAAATCAGCAGATAGCAGTAATGAGCCTCAATTAGAGGTGCTATACTATAACCTATCGCTTTCTTATGATATAAAGAAATATTAAACTGTTAATATCTCCAGATTTATGAGTGCTCTGCAATCGGGAAGCGGGAACTGTTTTCCTATTAATAATTATTCAGAATTCTCATTACAGTTTATGATAAGGCAACTCCGTAAATGATTCAGTTCTTTAAACTTTGTAATTCACTTTTAATCACTGGCAACACAGCATACATCATCATCAAGCTTGGGTGTCTAGTCTGATTAATTGGCTGACTGAATAAAAGTGTATTCATATGGGTCTTTAGCCAAAAAAACATATTTTGGTAAAATGCATGTAGTTTTGCTGCATGTTTTTGACAGTACAGCACACTACCAGCTTGTGTGAATCTATTATTGCTAAGGGAAAATTTATTATTTCCCACTGGAAGAGTTGTTGCTAAAAATTATATATATATGTATATATATATACAAAACAAGCGCAGCACAGACAAAATATGAAAAAAAGTCACTGCGTGCCAGCAGCTATGGGGGCGATCCACCCACCTGACTTACATAAAATATTGAATTCCGCAGCACATCCAGAAAAAAAAACGTGAGTTTATTCACCAAAGATACAGCAACATTTCAATCCTTTCGATTGGATCTTTCTCAAGCAATAGTGATACAGAGTAGTGCTAAAACACAGGTATATATACACCCACAATGCAATTCATCAATAAAAGGAATTAAAAATAATTAATACAAATAACATCAATATCAGTATGAAAAAATACATAAGTGAAAGTGAGTATAGGTGAATTATAACATGATGAACTCATAAGAGTAAAAAACGCCGTGATTATATCTCATATATTAATAAAAAAACAAGGTTCATCATAAATAGTGATAATTACATGATTGGAAAAACATGTGAGAACACATATGTGATAAGTTAAAAAACAGCTTAGGGCAATACAGGCAGTATGTGAACACTGACCAGCATGGAGACAAATCATCAGCCTGAGCGTCTTCACAAATCGATTGCACATGTCAGTAGAGATCTCCGATCACCTGACCCGATCACCTGACCAGTAGGTATATGTCACGTGATCGGATCAGTGAAAATTGCATAGTGCATCACCGAAGGTCCTTGCAGTCACAGGTAATTCCACCATGGATCATCGTAACTACCAAGGGCCTGCACTATCATGGAGCTGCTCAAAGAGTCACATGATCGGCTATTATAGTGACGCACAGAAGATTATAAATATATACCAAAGATAAATACAATATGACAACATAAATGGCTCTATTACAGTGACATACCGTAAGTATAAACAATATCACGGGTGGTCACCCAACATTCAACTCCATTGGTATGCTCCATACAACAATATATAATGAATAGTAACAATTCATGAATAAGAAATAATAATGTTAATAGGCAATAAAGGGTGGGCATCAAATGCTGGAGTATAAGTATATCACACCCGCATCAGTAATATCATCTCCTCAGGTTGCTGACAGCAACATCCAGTTCTCATAAGGGAGTACGGAAATAGCTGTCATTCGCAAAAATATTGCAAGGAGTGTGTGGTGTAGACAGATAGTAAAATACTAAAGAGAATTCACAAGGGGAACCGACACCCATTGATCAGTAGACACCACACGGCAGTGTAGGGTCACCGATCGGGTTACCGAGGGGGAGCCTCACTGCCTGACAATGAGGATACCCCAAGGAAGGGCGTCTGTCCCACACAAGATGCTAGAGGCCCCTACCCTGTTATCAACAAGGGGGGCTCATTCACACCACTAGACACAATGATCCTCACACTAAGCCCAGTCTTGATTGCTTAATTATTAACATGGAGAAAAACATATGGAGTCACATTGACCTCCTCCATGTATTGTATGTGTAAATAGGTCATGTCACATATAAAGAAACCAAAGAATTATGTCACATTTATATAGGCCAAGAAATCACAAAGGTAATCTTGATAGGCTTTTGATGGTAGCATGCTGGCCAAATAAATCAGCTGCTCCCCCTTTGCCAACTGTTAATAAAAACAAAAATAAAGAGAAATTAGTATATTCATATTTTAATACATAAGCATACTCAAGTGGTGAGAACAGACAAAAAGTTTGAACACCTCAAAGGAAAAAGACAGAAATAAAGGATAAAAGAAAGAAAAGAAGAAGTGGAGAAGAGAAAATAAAAAGAAATAAGGAGAAACTAGTTAAGGATCCACGGTCTGTATTCAACATTTAAACCATATGGTTTCAATGTATTCAATTCGGACATCCAATGTAATTCACATTTCTTCAGCAATACATTTCTATTACCTCCCCTACGTGGGGTTGGAATATGATCTAATAGCATCCATTTTAACTCACTTTCTTTGTGGTCCAACTCAGTAAAATGTTTTGAAACGGGCAGGTCCATCCGCTTCTTGCGAATGGTATATCTATGTTGGTTACATCTAGTTTTAAAATCTAGAGATGTTTCCCCAATGTAAAGTAAATTACACGGGCACCACAGAATATAAACAACAAAAGAGTCGCAAGTCAGAAAGTGTTTAATTCTATACTCAAGAGTACAAGGATGTATAAAATTATCACCTTTGTGTATGTATCGACAGTTAACACATTCCTGACAAGGAAAGCAGTTTTTTTTTGGGAACCTACATCAGTGTGTACAACTTTATCCCTAAGGTTATTGGGTCTTCTGTATGATAGTAGAGGGGGAGATTTAAATTCATCAATATTCATGTGTCCACTTTTTAAAATGGACCAATGTTTCATAACTATTTCCCTAATGCGTTGACTATCTTCAGTGAATGTAGTGATCAACGGAATTCTAGGAGACATTGACCTTTGATATGTTTTGTCAAGTAATTTGGCCTTGTCACAAGAGCAGACAGTAGCCAGATGAGAGTCTAGGATAGTATTCGGGAATCCTCTGTTTTGAAATGCTTTCTTCATATTGTTTAAAGTATTATCCAACTGTTGCTCGTCACTCACTATCCGCCTAGCCCGTAAAAACTGGCTTAGAGGGATCGATTGTACCATAGTGCGGGGGTGAGCACTATTAAACCTAAGTAGTGTGTTTTTATCGGTAGGCTTAATATATACATCAGTCTCAAAGTGTCCATCATGTAAATTCACCTTGATATCCAGGAAAGAAATAACTTCCCTGGAATAATTCAAAGTGAATTTAATATCATTATCAATCGTATTCAAGAAGGAAAAGAATGAGAGGAGTTGTTCCGCTGTACCCAAGTGGGGCGATACATAGACCGACGTTTCCTCCAGGTATGCGACCGCCATGTTGGCATAAGTTGGGGCCACATTGGACCCCATGGCGGTCCCTTTGCATGTAAATAAAAATGATCCCCAAACAGAAAATAATTAGACGTCAATACAAGATGTAGAAGTGTCAAGACAAAATCCTGACATCCCAATGAAAGCTCCGAACTCATAATGGATCTCCTCACCACATTCATCCCAAACTCATATCTAATGGAGCTGTACAGGCTGGTAATATCAAGAGAAGCCATGATGATATTGGACGGGATGTCCACATCATAACGTTTTTTGAGAAAATCTGTACTGTCCAATATATATGACCTTGCTGATGTAGCAAAACCATGTAATACCTTATCGAGAAAAAATGATATGTTACTCAATAGTGACCCTGTGCCTGATACAATAGGTCTACCAGGCAGATTAATCAAATCCTTATGTAGTTTTGGTTGTAAATACAGCATCGGTGTAATAGGATATTTGACAGTAAGAAACTCCCTAAGCTTATCATCAATAAAACCAGCCTGTACACCCTCACATAAAATACGGTCAATGTTCCTTTCTATATCCCATTTGGGATCTCCATGTAATTGTTGATATACTGAATCATCACTAAGTTGGCGGTTAGCCTCAGCAATGTATTGAACTGTGTCCATGACGACAACAGCACCACCCCTGTCAGCAAACTTGATGGTGATGCTGTCATCATGGGCTAGTTCATCAAGTGTGCGCCACTCCAACAAACACATGTTGGGATGGCGAAAACTTTTGACAGATGTGGTTTTCAAAACATGTATGTCACGTAACACAGCTACAGAAAAAAGATCAATAGCAAGTGATGCCACTAGAGGGTTAAAGTCACTTTTTTTGTACAAATCAAAATCATCAAGGCTCAATTCTGAGGTTTCTCAGTTTCTTTGTACTCTTAGGCTGTTAACAGTTGGCGAAAGGGGGAGCAGGTGATTTATCTGGCCAGCATGCTACCGTCAAAAGCCTATCAAGATTACCTGTGTGATTTCTTGGCCTATATATATGTGACATAATTCTTTGGTTTCTTTATATGTGACATGACCTATTTACACATACAATACAGGGAGGAGGTCAATGTGACTCCATATGTATTTCTCCATGTTAATAATTAAGCAATTAAGACTAGGTTTAGTGTGAGGATCATTGTGTCTAGTGGTGTGACTCAGTTTATCTTTGGTATATATTTATAATCATCTGTGCATCACTATAATAGCCGATCATGTGACTCTTTCAGCAGCCCCATGATAGTGCAGGCCCATGGTAGTTACGATGATCCATGGTGGAATTACCTGTGACTGCAAGGACCTTCGGTGACGCACTATGCAATTTTCACTGATCTGATCACGTGACCTATACCTACTGACGTCGGTTGGTCAGGTGATCGGGTCAGGTGATCGGAAATCTCTACTGACATGCGCAAACGATTTTTGAAGACGTTCAAGCTGATGATTTGTCTCCATGCTGGTCAGTGTTCACATACTGCCTGCATTGCCTTAAGCTGTTTTTTAACTTATCACATATGTGTTCTCACATGTTTTTCCAATCATGTAATTATCACTATTTATGATGAACCTTGTTTTTTTTTATTAATATATGAGATATAATCACAGCGTTTTTTACTCTTATGAGTTCATCATGTTATAATTCACCTATACTCAGATGATGTACTTTCACTTATGTATTTTTTCATACTGATATTGATGTTATTTGTATTAATTATTTTTAATTCCTTTTATTGATGAATTGCATTGTGGGTGTATATATACCTGTGTTTTAGCACTACTCTGTATCACTATTGCTTGAGAAAGATCCCACCGAGAGGATTGAAACGTTTCTGCATCTTTGGTGAATAAACACTTTTTTTTTTCTGGATGTGCTGCGGAATTCAATATTATATATATATATATATATATATATATATATATATATATAATTATTTATTTTTTATTTTTTAGTCTAAAAAAATGAAATTTTTGGGTTTGACCGATGTAGGCCAGGGTTAGAGATAACTTTTAGTTTATTGCTTTGACAGTGGGGGATTTTGCTAAAGAATGGGTGCATGTGCTTTGCACCACATTTATCAAGTGTTTTAGAAACTTTTTTTACTCACCTGTCTAAGAAGCATGGCTTAAGCCTGGATTACTGCTGAGTACCGCCGCTGCTGTACAGTAATACACTTGGATAATCTATACGAGTGTATTACTGTACAGCAGCAGCGGCACGAAGCGCTCAACATCATAGCAACCAATGACGCCGCGCGCTCCTACACTCAGTAGGAATCCAGGCTGGTATCTCCACGGACGTGTGCATGAGGCTTAAGAAGGAAATGGGCTTGGCTTACAAGAGAGAGGCTGACATGATGTGACCTTGTGCACCAAAATGTTTGGCACAAACTTCTGCCACAAAGTATTCCAACGAAACTTAGACTAGAGAGTGTAAAGAATCTCCAGATTTGTTACCTAGCTATTCTAGTTTAAATTTACGCTGTCTAAATTTTAGACAATATTAGAAAAAACGTGCCCCACTTCTTTCCCTTATGGGTCCATGCAAATAGGTCAAAAAGAGCAGATTTTTTGCGATGGTGACCTATAGGGAAACACAAAAGTCGCATGTAATTCATGGTTATTTTGACTCAAGGATGATTGAAAATGACCTAACCTTACCAAGACTATACACATTAATTTTATATTGTACTCAGGGGTAGACTGGGAACTTAAAGTGGCCATGGACAAAAAAAGTACAGAAGTAGGCAGGGCCAACGATACCATAGTGCAACACAAAATACCGCCCCAGTAACACCAAATATCACAGTGCAGCATAAAATACAGCTGTATCACCATTCTGAGGATGGTAATACAATTGAATTCAGGAGGGCACCTGCATCTGCTGACTCGGTGCATAAGTATCTAATGCTTCCATCATCAATTAATGCTGAGAGCATCATATTATTATGTACCTGGCCAGCGGCTATGAGGAAGACTGGGATGGCCGTCTGGGCATCAGCCCACCAGGAAATGTAACTGTAGGGTCTATAGCCAGTCCGCCCCTGTTTGTACTCCATATTAGGACAGCAACCATTTGTAATGTGTTTTTTTTCACCTAAGAGATTCAAAGCACATCTTGAACTTTCTTATTGTTATAGGGCAAGTCCTAGAGAAAGATAGTCGGTGACTAAGGTTAATATCCACACGAAGCCAATTAACTTTTCAGTATATTTTTTTTTATTAAAAACCAGATAAGACCTAATCAAGTATGGGGAAAACATACAAACTCCATTCAGATTCTGTCCTTGTTCAGATTGAAACCCAGAACCCAAGCGCTTTAGGTCACAGTGGTAGTCACTGTATGTTGGAATCTACTTTGTGCATGTGGCCATATTGAAAGTCAGTGTGTGCACGCTTTAGATAAAATATTAATTAAGCAAATTACTAATATTGTTTTCTTTTTAAGAAGCTGTTTTCTGTGCTACATAAATTTATTCTTGGTCCCCAAAGGCTGCGCTCCAGCAGTTCTCATATATTTTTAGATTACTAAAATGTTCTGGGGTGTCAAGCGTAAGTCTAATCCAGCTATTTTTTTTTTACTTATTACATTTTCTTTAAGATGCAATTAAGTGCATCCTTCCCTTCATCTCTCTTATGTCCTTAGTCCTCTCTGATGTATTTAATATGCATCTTAAGGATTTGATTACAATGGGGTAATTACATAATTGCAATTTATTACAAGAAGCTCTTTCGGTATTGTGTGTTAACAGGAAGCTTACAAAAGTGAGAGCTTTGAATCCTGGAGCAAAGACCAGCCAATATTAAAAAAAAAAAGATGGGAATCATATTTATTACCTCTTTTGAGGCAATACAGAGGTGTCCACCCTTAAAGGGAACCTGTCATGTTGAACATTGTGTCTGAACTGCCGGCGGCATGTTCTAGAGCAGGAGGAGCTGAGCAGATTGAGATATATATATATATATATATATATATACAGTACAGACCAAAAGTTTGGACACACCTTCTCATTCAAAGAGTTTTCTTTATTTTCATGACTATGAAAATTGTCGATTCACACTGAAGGCATCAAAACTATGAATTAACACATGTGGAATTATATACATAACAAACAAGTGTGAAACAACTGAAATTATGTCATATTCTAGGTTCTTCAAAGTAGCCACCTTTTGCTTTGATTACTGCTTTGCACACTCTTGGCATTCTCTTGATAAGCTTCAAGAGGTAGTCCCCTGAAATGGTTTTCACTTCACAGTTGTGCCCTGTCAGGTTTAATAAGTGGGATTTCTTGCCTTATAAATGGGGTTGGGACCATCAGTTGCGTTGAGGAGAAGTCAGGTGGATACACAGCTGATAGTCCTACTGAATAGACTGTTAGAATTTGTATTATGGCAAGAAAAAAGCAGCTAAGTAAAGAAAAACTAGTGGCCATCATTACTTTAAGAAATGAAGGTCAGTCAGTCAGCCGAAAAATTGGGAAAACTTTGAAAGTAAGGGCTATTTGACCATGAAGGAGAGTGATGGGGTGCTGCGCCAGATGACCTGGCCTCCACAGTCACCGGACCTGAACCCAATCGAGATGGTTTGGTGTGAGCTGGACTGCAGAGTGAAGGCAAAAGGGCCAACAAGTGCTAAGCATCTCTGGGAACTCCTTCAAGACTGTTGGAAGACCATTTCAGGGGACTACCTCCTGAAGCTCATCAAGAGAATGCCAAGAGTGTGCAAAGCAGTAATCAAAGCAAAAGGTGGCTACTTTGAAGAACCTATAATATGACATATTTTCAGTTGTTTCACACTTGTTTGTTATGTGTGAGACACTCTAGGAGTGCGACAATGCTCCAGATAGGGTAATCATACATTTGAGAGCAAGATCGAATATGTAATTATATCCTTTGATGTGTCCGCAAGACCATGGAGTACTTGGAATCTTACATTGTTTCTCCGATGATGTGATACATCTAATCACATGATCGGAGGTGTGATCACATGTTACGATCACATGCCCCAAGGTCCTTGGACATGCGCATCTCAACGATCGGCCTAAACAGGTGATCACGTGATCGGAGTACTCAGGAAGGTCCTTTGACATGCGCAATGTATTGTCTGAGACGCCGGCACCCACGTGTATTGACCCCATCGCGCGCTCCTGTGACCCAGTTCATCATTTTACTGAAGGTCATGTTGAATCTGTTATGAGAGGGATCGACACTACATCACTGTATTTAGATCTGAGACAGAATGTGATTGTATTAGTATATGGATAGTACTGTCTGTATCATTATTTTAGAATTTATTATTTTTAATGAATGTATTTAATTTGTTGATTGTTTAATGATGTGAAGTTGCTTAAATATGTACACTGCACTGCCCACTGTGTCACTGCTTGAGAAAAATCCCATTGAGAGGATTGAAACGTCGCATGTCTGGTGAATAAAGCCTTTTTCCTACTTTTTTACTATTTGGATGTGCTGCGGAATTCTTTATTTTTACATTTTGGAGGTGGATCGCCCCCACAGCCGCTGGCACTCCGACTGTACCTTACAGACAGTGGTGCTGCCCACACTCCTTTATCTGTATTATGACTGTGTATAGAGAGATAGCTGTCATCACTGATAGGACCACCTCCTGGACTTCAAAGTCCAAAATGAGCAGGAATATAAATGAAATAAATTAAAAGTTACACTGAATCTTTCCCCATAAAACTATATATTAATCTGCTCAGCTACTCTTGCTCTATAATATGCTGCCTGTAACATAGAAACATAGAATGTGTCGGCAGATAAGAACCATTTGACCCATCTAGTCTGCCCAATAGCTTACATTGCATTTTCATGTTAACAGATTTCCTTTAAGTTTTCACAAATTTTGGTTATAGACTTCAATTTTCATTCATCAATTTCCATACTATATCACAACATTCAAGCAAAAAGATAATAAAGCAGCAATGCACATCACAACCACTGGGTAGCTACATAGATGCAAACATCGTATATACATCTCCTGACAGAAGCATTGCAAAATGGTGTTTTTCTTGCCAAAGCTGATCATCTAGCCAGGGCCGGATTAAGAGCATGATGGTCCTGGTGCTGAAGATTTTAATGGGCTTTTTTTTATAGAAAATTAAAACGCAACGCAGAGCAATTTTTTATAACACAAATAAAGTGCATCTGTCATGTGTTTTATACATATGAAATCACCAGCATAGCTGAATAGATGTTGATGTATCGATACCTTGCATACCTTTATAGAATCTGTTCTTTAGCCTTTACTTAAAAATAATGTTTTAGGTAAAACACTTGTGGGGGCCCAGAGTGTCAAAAGAGGTGTGGTAGGGGGTCCTCTGTGCCCTCCAGACATAACACCTCTCCCATGAGAAGTCACGCCCGCTCCTTTGGTTGACACCAACGGCTCACTTGACAGCGACGTTTTGAGATCCTGCGCATGTGCCATGAATGGGTGAATGGGGATTGCGGTACACAAATGTGGAGTCTGAGGAACCTGAGACTGTGCATGAACCGCAATCCCCATTCACAGCGCATACGGGATGTGTGTGTGTGTCAAAGAAGTTGCAGGCATGAACTCACAGGGCATAAGTGTTGCAGCCCAGGAGGACAGCGCACCCCCAGGCACACCTGTTAGACACTGGGCTCCCATAAAGTTTATATATTTTTTTGTTTAGTGACATAAAGGCAAGAACAACATCTATAAAGGTATGCAAAGTATCCATAGACTAACCTCTTTTTGGCTGTGCCGGCGGTTTCATGTGTGTTTTCATATGTCGTATGCACTTTAAACAATTTTAATTACCATTAAAGTGCCATAACATATTGAAAATATTTCTTTTTTGGTAACAATAGAAAATTGGTCAATTTAATAAAGCCATAATAAATACAACATTCACAACAGACATTTCTTATAAATATAACAAACCATATAAATAAATTAAATATAAATGTAAGATACATGGCTCATATAAATATGTTTTCAAAATGTACCAGTCTTCCCCTACGAATAAAGACATTTATGAGAGTTAAGAAATACAAATGTACAAGTTTCTGATCACACAATCCCTAGTTGGTGCATTTCCAAACACATATGTGATCCTTCACATGTATTTGTGTTTAATGGTCAGTAACTGCAGTGGTGAGCGTTCATTTTCAGCTTTAAAACGTGTGAAAAATGAACGAAGATCTTCAATGGGTCAGGAGTGTTTAAATGCACTCTCTCTGTTATGCATTGAAAATGGGTTGCTGAATGAGCTTAATCTTGATTCTACAATTGAATAATTTGCAAGCAAAAAAGCACGAAAAACAAATGTGTAGTTTAATTTTCTTCTGCCAGTTTAATTTATTTAGATTAAAACTCAGTTTACAGTTAAGTGAATAACACTGTGTGTTTAACCGCCTCCGGACCGCCTAACGCAGGATCGCGTTCCGGAGTCGGCTCACTCAGGCAGAGTCACGCATATACGCGTCATCTCGCGAGACGCAAGATTTCCTGTGAACGCGCGCACACAGGCGCTCGCATTCACAAGAACTGCAGGTAAGCGAGTGGATCTACAGCTTGCCAGAGGCGATCGTTCGCTGGCAGGCTGTAGATGCGATTTTTTTAACCCCTAACAGGTATATTAGACGCTGTTTTGATAACAGCGTCTAATATACCTGCTACCTGGTCCTCTGGTGGTCCCTTTTGCTTGGATCGACCACCAGAGGACACAGGCAGCTCTGTAATAAGTAGCACCAAGCACCACACTACACTACAACCCCCCCTGTCACTTATTAACCCCTTATTAACCCTTGATCACCCCATATAGACTCCCTGATCACCCCCCTGTCATTGATCACCCCCTGTCATTGATCACCCTCTTGTAAGGCTCCATTCAGACGTCCGTATGTGTTTTACGGATCCACGGATCCATGGATCGGATCCGCAAAACACATACGGACGTCTGAATGTTGCCTTACAGGGGGGTGATCAATGACAGGGGGGTGATCACCCCATATAGACTCCCTGATCACCCCCCTGTCATTGATCACCCCCCTGTCATTGATCACCCCCCTGTAAGGCTGCATTCAGACGTCCGTATGTGTTTTACGGATCCACGGATCCATGGATCGGATCAGCAAAACACATACGGACGTCCGAATGGAGCCTTACAGGGGGGTGATCAATGACAGGGGGGTGATCACCCCATATAGACTCCCTGATCACCCCCCTGTCATTGATCACCCCCCTGTAAGGCTCCATTCAGACGTCCGTATGTGTTTTGCGGATCCGATCCATGGATCCGTAAAACACATACGAATGTCTGAATGGAGCCTTACAGGGGGGTGATTAATTACAGGGTGGAGATCACCCCATATCGACTCCCTGATCACCCCCCTGTCATTGATCACCCCCCTGTAAGGCTCCATTCAGACATTTTTCTGGCACAAGTTAGTGGAAATTTATTTATTTTTTTCTTACAAAGTCTCATATTCCACTAACTTGGGACAAAAAATAAAATCTCACAAAAACTCACCATACCCCTCACGGAATCCAAATGCGTAAATTTTTTTAGACATTTATATTCCAGACTTCTTCTCACGCTTTAGGGCCCCTAAAATGCCAGGGCAGTATAAATACCCCACATGTGACCCCACTTTGGAAAGAAGACACCCCAAGGTATTTCGTGAGGGGCATGGCGAGTTCATGTAAAATTTTATTTTTTGTCACTTTGTAAGAGAAAAAAAAAATAAAAAAATCATCATTTTCCGCTAACTTGTGGCAAAAAAAAAAAATTCTAGGAACTCGCCATGCCCCTCACAGAATACCTTGGGGTGTCTTCTTTCCAAATGAGGTCACTTGTGGGGTATTTATACTGCCCTGGCATTTTAGGGGACCTAAAGTGTGAGAAGAAGTTTGGAATCCAAATGCGTAAAAAATGCCCTGTGAAATCATAAAGATTCTCATTGGAATTTGGGTCCCTTTGCGCACCTAGGCTGCAAAAAATTGTCACACATGTGGTATCGCCGTACTCAGGAGAAGTAGGGCAATGTGTTTTGGGTGTATTTTTACATATACCCATACTGTGTGTGTGAGAAATATCTCTGTAAATGACAACTTTTAAATTTATTTTATACAAAGTTGTCAATTTACAGAGATATTTCTCTCACCCAGCATGGGTATATGTAAAAAGACACCCCAAAACACATTGCCCTACTTCTCCTGAGTACGGCGATACCACATGTGTGACACTTTTTTGCAGCCTAGGTGCGTAAAGGGGCCGAAAGTCCAACGAGTACCTTTAGGCTTTACAGGGTTGCTCACAAATTAGCCCCGCCCAAAATGCCAGAACAGTAAACACACCCCACAAATGACCCGATTTCGGAAAGTAGACACTCCAATGTATTCGTTGAGGGGCATATTGAGTCCATGAAAGATTGAACTTTTTGTCCCAAGTTAGCGGAAAGGGAGACTTAGTGAGAAAACAGCAATCTATTTCCGCTAACTTGTGCCCAAAAAAAAAAAATCTTCTATGAACTCGCCATGCCCCTCATTGAATACCCTGGGGTGTCTTCTTTCCAAAATGGGGTCACATGTGGGGTATTTATTCTGCCCTGGCATTTTAGGGGCCCTAAAGCGTGAGCAGAAGTCTGGGATCCAAATGTCTAAAAATGCCCTCCTAAAAGGAATTTGGGCCCCTTTGCGCATCTAGGCTGCAAAAAAGTGTCACACATGTGGTATCGCCGTACTCAGGAGAAGTTGGGCAATGTTTTTGGGGTGTCATTTTACATATACCCATGCTGTGTGAGATAAATATCTTGGTCAAATGCCAACTTTGTATAAAAAAATGGGAAAAGTTGTCTTTTGCCAAGATATTTCTCTCACCCAGCATGGGTATATGTAAAAAGACACCCCAAAACACATTGCCCAACTTCTCCTGAGTACGGAGATACCACATGTGTGACACTTTTTTGCAGCCTAGGTGGGCAAAGGGGCCCACATTCCAAAGAGCACCTTTAGGATTTCCCAGGGCATTTTTTACACATTTTGATTTCAAACTACTTCTCACGCATTAGGTCCCCTAAAATGCCAGGGCAGTATAAATACCCCACAAGTGACCCCATTTTGGAAAGAAGACACCCCAAGGTATTCCGTGAGGGGCATGGCGAGTTCCTAGAAATTTCTATTTTTTGTCACAAGTTATCGGAAAATGATGATTTTTATTTATTTATTTTCTTACAAAGTCTCATATTCTACTAACTTGTGACAAAAAATAAAAACTTCCATGAACTCACTATGCCCATCACAAAATATCTTGGGGTGTCTTCTTTCCAAAATGGGGTCACTTGTGGGGTAGTTATACTGCCCTGGCATTTTAGGGGGCCTAATGCGTGAGAAGTAGTTTGAAATCAAAATGTGTAAAAAATGCACTGTGAAATCCTAAAGGTGGTCTTTGGAATGTGGACCCCTTTGCCCACCTAGGCTGCAAAAAAGTGTCACACATGTGGTATCGCCGTACTCAGGAGAAGTTGGGCAATGTGTTTTTGGGTGTCTTTTTACATATACCCATGCTGGGTAAGAGAAATTTCTCTCTAAAAGACAACTTTTCTCATTTTTTTATACAAAGTTGTCATTTGACAGAGATATTTATCTCACCCAGCATGGGCATGTGTAAAAAGACACCCCAAAACACATTGCCCAACTTCTCCTGAGTACGGCGATACCACATGTGTGACAATTTTTTGAAGCGAGGTAAAGGGAGAAAAAAAGAGGGTTAATCCTGTACTCCTGTGAAAGGAGATATGGGAAAAACACACAGGGCGCCAAAGGTGGAGACCAAAGTGGAAGTAAAGGTTAATAATGAATGAAAAAATGATGAATAAAAGTCCAGGAAATACTGAACAATGAGGTCGTAAAACAGAAGCAGGGCAGCCTAGGTGATGGACTATAAGCAGGGATGCAATATAGTAATAGTAAAATGAGGCAAAGGAAAAAAATCACCAAGTGGCGCCTGACCGCTAATAGAGTACAAATATGTAAGCCAATAAAATTAATAAAATGTACACCGATAGTAAGAGCTATGGATAAAATATAGATGAATAGAAACCCCTTACCATAAAAAGGAGGGGGGCATTACGGTGCTCAGTAACCATACGATAAAACAATGAATACTGGTGAATAATATCAAATGGAAGATAAAAACAATTAGATGGTGATATACACCAAACTCACTTCACCAGGGAGGGGTGTAGTGGGATAAAACTCAAGACACCCAAAACAACCACCTCCCTCGCCTGGCTCGCTTGTAGAATGAATGGAAGATACGGCAGTCCACACCGGGAACCTCTGGTATAATCCTTTAATGTAAAAATAAGCCAGGTGGGCTCAACGCTTTTCGGGGATTACAGACCCCTTCCTCAGGAGCAGAGAAGATATCAGGCTTATACCTATAAGCCTGATATCTTCTCTGCTCCTAAAGAAGGGGTCTGTAATCCCCGAAACACAATGAGCCCACCTGACTTATTTTTACATTAAAGGATTATACCAGAGGTTCCCGGTGGGGACATTTGTGGGGTGTTTTAACTGTCTGGACATTGTAGAATTTTAGGAAACATGACAGGTGCTCAGAAAGTCAGAGCTGCTTCAAAAAGCGGAAATTCACATTTTTGTACCATAGTTTGTAAACGCTACAACTTTTACCCAAACCATTTTTTTTTACCCAAACATTTTTTTTTTATCAAAGACATGTAGAACAATAAATTTTGAGAAAAATTTATATAGAAATGTAGTTTGTTTTTGAAAGTGAAAAATGACATTTTTTTTGCAAAAACTTCGGAAAATTTAGATTAATAACAAAAAAAGTAAAAATGTCAGCAGCAATGAAATAACACCAAATGAAAGCTCTATTAGTGAGAAGAAAAGGAGGTAAAATTAATTTGGGTGGTAAGTTGCATGCCTGAGCAATAAACCGTGAAAGTAGTGTAGTGCAGAATTGTAAAAAGTGGTCTGGTCATTAAGGGGGTTTAAGATAGGGGAGCTGAGGTGGTTAAGTTACTCTCAACACCATAACAGCAGGCCTATGTGATTAGGATGCTTAGGGTTATTCCTTGTTGTGCACATTCACTAAACCTTGTAGGACAAAATGCTGTAAGCAGCTGTCCAGTTGCAGTTTCTTTCTTTAATTTTGTACAGAAGCTTTATTGTTTTTTTTTTCTTCTTCAACTCACCGGTGGAATCTGTTAACAAACAGTTTCAAACCACGTGGTATACCAACATTGAAAAGGTTAGCTGATACTCGTTGGTCTGCTCACCATGATGCTGTGAATGCCTTACAAAAAGGTTATAGTGCTATTAAAGATGTCCTTACAAATATTCTTAATGATGAATCCACAAAAGGAGAGATCTGTTTACAAGCCAAAGGCCTAAGCATTGTTATGGATCACCTTGAAACTGGAATAATGGTTGAAATATGGTCTGTTATTTTACCCAGGTTTCACAGAACCAGTCTGTGTCTACAAAATGCTAAATTAGATTTACATACAGCAACAGGCATGCTGAATTCTCTAAAGGATTTTGTGCCGTCTCTTCGTTCTAGATTTTCTGAATTTGAACAACAGGGAAAAATCCTTGCAGGCTGTGATATGCACACTAGCAACAGATAATCTACGCTCCAACTTCTTCTGCAAACAGGGGGTCAAGATCTTCAGGATATGTTGTTATTAGTGTTCTGGCTTTGGAGCGTAGATTATCTGTTGCTAGTGTGCATATTTCTGACAGAAAGCCAAATCTTTCTTCAATTATGCAGTATGCTACTTGTCTGTGCCTCAGGGATTTAGTCAGCTGGTCAATTATGAGATAAAAGGTGTGCACTTTAAACTTCTCAGATGGTGTCATATCAGCATCAGCATCTTCTGCATCACCGTAGTCCCACCTCCAATTTCTTTTAATTTTTTGTCCACGTTGTAGTTGGTACTCCTCACAGCCTGCAAGGATTTTTCCCTGTTGTTCAAATTCAGAAAATCTAAAACGAAGAGACGGCACAAAATCCTTTAGAGAATTCAGCATGCCTGTTGCTGTATGTAAATCTAATTTAGCCTTTTGTAGACACAGACTGGTTCTGTGAAACCTGGGTAAAATTACAGACCATATTTCAACCACTATTCCAGTTTCAAGGTGATCCATAACAATGCTTAGGCCTTTGGCTTGTAAACAGATCTCTCCTTTTGTGGATTCATCATTAGGAATATTTGTAAGGACATCTTTAATAGTACTATAACCTTTTTGTAAGGCATTCACAGCATCATGGTGAGCAGACCAACGAGTATCAGCTAACCTTTTCAATGTTGGTATACCACGCGGTTTTAAACTGTTTGTTAACAGATTCCACCGGTGAGTTGAAGAAGAAAAAAAACAATAAAGCTGCTGTACAAAATTAAAGAAAGAAACTGCAACTGGACAGCTGCTTACAGCATTTTGTCCTACAAGGTTTAGCGAATGTGCACAACAAGGAATGTAACTCAGCCAGTGGATTTTTTTCACAAATTAAGGCCTGCATTCCAGTATATTTACCTCTCATATTAGATGCATTATCATATGACTCACTCCTGCAGTCTTTGATGGAAATTCAGTTTTCTTCCAAAAATTTAAGAATTGTGTTTGCTATCACCATACTAGTATGTCCATATATTGGGACAAATTTTGTGAAACGCTCCACTGGACCATTAGCTAGTACATAGTGAAATATTATGGTCAGTTGATCAGAATGAGCAATGTCAGGGGTTGAATCTACAGAAATTGAATAATATTTGGCTTGCTTAATTCTTTTTATGATCTGCTGTAGCACTTGCTGACCAATCAATTCAATACACTCATCACATATTGCTAGAAATGAATCATATTCAGCCAATAGCTCAAGACAACCCAAATAATTTCCATTGTGTACTGATCCAATAATTTCATCATTTCCTCGAAATGGAAGACCTCGTGATGAAAGTAATTTTATAACGCTCAAAGTCGAAGTATTTTGTGCCAATATTTTTTCTGATTCTCAGAATGCGTTGGCCAGAAGTTTTTCTTATGATAAGGTTTTCAATTGCTTTTCCATGGGAAGCACTACTTTCATGCCTGCTTAAATCTCTTGTGGCGTGTCGCCAATCTGAATAACCAGTAGAAGCCAATTGCTTTTTTTTGTCTTTTGAAAACAGTTTGCAAAGAGCGCAAATTTTTTTGCCAGTTTTCGGGGAATAACACAGCCAGTCACGCTTAACTTTTTCTCCATTCATCGTTTCTCGGAAAAACAAAGACTTTGTACAGTGTCTTGTATAAGTTTCACCTGGACATATCTTTTCTGAGGCTTTAAAATTACTGTCCATATGTTGACAGTTGGCAACCCCTTTTTGACAAAAATATTCCCTCAAAGAATCACAAAGTTTCCAATGTCCAAAATCATTTGGAAAAATACCCTCTTGCTGTTCTGTGACAAAATCAGTGGATCCACTTGTTCCTGCACTAGTTTTCACTTGAAGTAGACACATGTGTAGCAACTAGGGATGAGCGAACCCGAACTGTATAGTTCGGGTTCGTACCAAATTTTGGGGTGTCCGTGACATGGACCCGAACCCGAACATTTTCGTAAAAGTCCGGGTTCGGGTTCGGCGCTTTCTTGGCGCTTTTTGAAAGGCTGCAAAGCAGCCAATCAACAAGCGTCATACTACTTGCCCCAAGAGGCCATCACAGCCTTGCCTACTATTGGCATGGCTGTGATTGGCCAGTGCAGCATGTGACCCAGCCTCTATATGAGCTTGGGTCACGTAGCGCTGCACGTCACTCTGCTGTTACAAGTGTAGGGAGAGGTTGCAGCTGCGACGTTAGGGCGAGATGAGGCAGTGATTAACTCCTCCAAAACACTTAAGACAGTGATCGATCTACAGCTGTGGATAATTGAACTGCTGCTATTCAATTGCTCACTGTTTTTAGGCTGCCCAGAGCGTTTTTCAGTCACTTTTTTCTGGGGTGATCGGCAGCCATTTTGTGGCTTGTGGTGCGCCAGCACAAGCTGCCACAAAGGCCATTTAACCATCAACAGTGTGGTTATTTTTTGCTATATCCTACATCAGGGGCAAGCTGTCACCAAGTCCATTTAACCATCAATAGTGTGGTTATTTTTTGGCTATATCCTACATCAGGGGCAAGCTGCCACCAAGTCCATTTAACCATCAATAGTGTGGTTATTTAAATCTATCCATAAAAGGGTATATTAGATTCAAGGTGCTGATAGGGTCATTCTCAATAACTTCACACACACGCTACTGTGCATATCCAAGTCTAATTCTGTCCGTAAACGTATGCCTGTCACCCAGCGCCTAAATAATAGGCCTCAAATTTATATTCAGCTAAATCTGTGGCTATTGCTGTAGCTGGTCAAGTTATTTTGTGTCCGTCAAAGCACAGTTTTTGTTCTGGGTTGAAATACAATTCCCAAGCTAGCAATTTCCTAAATTTGTGGTTTCTGCTGTATCAGGCCTACTTTAAATCTATCCCTAAAAGGGTATATTAGATTCAAGGTGCTGATAGGGTCATTCTCAATAACTTCACACACACGCTACTGTGCATATCCAAGTCTAATTCTGTCCGTAATCGTATACCTGTCACCCAGCGTCTAAATAATAGGCCTCAAATTTATATTCAGCTAAATCTGTGGTTATTGCTGTAGCTGGTCAAGTTATATTGTGTCTGTCAAAGCACAGTTTTTGTTCTGGGTTGAAATACAATTCCCAAGCTAGCAATTTCCTAAATTAGTGGTTTCTGCTGTATCAGGCCTACTTTAAATCTATCCCTAAAAGGGTATATTAGATTCAAGATGCTGATAGGGTCATTCTCAATAACTTCACACACACGCTACTGTGCATATCCAAGTCTAATTCTGTCCGTAAACGTATACCTGTCACCCAGCGCCTAAATAATAGGCCTCAAATTTATATTCAGCTAAATCTGTGGCTATTGCTGTAGCTGGTCAAGTTATTTTGTGTCCGTCAAAGCACAGTTTTTGTTCTGGGTTGAAATACAATTTCCAAGCTAGCAATTTCCTAAATTAGTGGTTTCTGCTGTATCAGGCCTACTTTAAATCTATCCCTAAAAGGGTATATTAGATTCAAGGTGCTGATAGGGTCATTCTCAATAACTTCACACACACGCTACTGTGCATATCCAAGTCTAATTCTGTCCGTAAACGTATACCTGTCACCCAGCACCTAAATAATAGGCCTCAAATTTATATTCAGCTAAATCTGTGGTTATTGCTGTAGCTGGTCAAGTTATTTTGTGTCTGTCAAAGCACAGTTTTTGTTCTGGGTTGAAATACAATTCCCAAGCTAGCAATTTCCTAAATTAGTGGTTTCTGCTGTATCAGGCCTACTTTAAATCTATCACTAAAAGGGTATATTAGATTCAAGGTGCTGATTGGGTCATTCTCAATAACTTCACACACACGCTACTGTGCATATCCAAGTCTAATTCTGTCCGTAAATGTATACCTGTCACCCAGCGCCTAAATAATAGGCCTCAAATTTATATTCAGCTAAATCTGTCATTAATGCTGTGCCTGTATTAGTGTAATACGGTACCTAAATAGATAGCCAGATAGTGTTAGGTGTCTGTAAAAAAAGGCCTGAATTTGAATTCAATACATTGGGCCAAATAATATTTTTCTTATTGTGGTGAACGGTAACAATGAGGAAAACATCTAGTAAGGGACGCGGACGCGGACATGGTCGTGGTGGTGTTAGTGGACCCTCTGGTGCTGGGAGAGGACAAGGCCGTTCTGCCACAGCCACACGTCCTAGTGTACCAACTACCTCAGGTCCCAGTAGCCGCCAGAATTTACAGGGATATTTGGTGAGGCCCAATGCCGTTCTAAGGATGGTAAGGCCTGAGCAGGTACAGGCATTAGTCAATTGGGTGGCCGACAGTGGATCCAGCACGTTCACATTATCTCCCACCCAGTCTTCTGCAGAAAGCGCACAGATGGTGCATGAAAACCAAGCCCATCAGTCTGTCACATCACCCCCATGCATACCAGGGAAACTGTCTGAGCCTCAAGTTATGCAGCAGTCTCTTATGCTGTTTGAAGACTCTGCTGGCAGGGTTTCCCAAGGGCATCCACCTAGCCCTTCCCCAGCGGTGAAAGACATAAAATGCACTAACGCACAACCACTTATGTTTCCTAATGATGAGGACATGGGAATACCACCTCAGCACGTCTCTGATGATGACAAAACACAGGTGCCAACTGCTGCATCTTTCTGCAGTGTGCAGACTGAACAGGAGGTCAGGGATGAAGACGATGCAGGGGACGATGAGGTCCTAGACCCCACATGGAATGAAGATCGTGCCACTGACTTTCACAGTTCGGAGGAAGAGGCAGTGGTGAGACCGAGCCAACAGCGTAGCAAAAGAGGGAGCAGTGGGAAAAAGCAGAACACCCGCCGCCAAGAGACTCTGCCTGCTACTGACCGCCGCCATCTGGGACTGAGCACCACAAAGGCAGCTTTAAGGAGTTCCCTGGCATGGCACTTCTTCAAACAATGTGCTGATGACAAGACCCGAGTGGTTTGCACGCTGTGCCATCAGAGCCTGAAGCGAGGCATTAACGTTCTGAACCTTAGCACAACCTGCATGACCAGGCACCTGCATGCAAAGCATGAACTGCAGTGGAGTAAACACCTTAAAAACAAGGAAGTCACTCAGGCTCCCCCTGCTACCTCTTCTGCTGTTGCCGCCTCGGCCTCTTCTGCTGCTGCAGCCTCGGCCTTTTCCTCCGCCTCTGGAGGAACGTTGACACCTGCCGCCCAGCAAACATGGGATGTACCACCAACACCACCACCTGCGTCACCAAGCATCTCAACCATGTCACACGGCAGCGTTCAGCTCTCCATCTCACAAACATTTGAGAGAAAGCGTAAATTCCCACCTAGCCACCCTCGATCCCTGGCCCTGAATGCCAGCATTTCTAAACTACTGGCCTATGAAATGCTGTCATTTAGGCTGGTGGACACAGACAGCTTCAAACAGCTCATGTCGCTTGCTGTCCCACAGTATGTTGTTCCCAGCCGGCACTACTTCTCCAAGAGAGCCGTGCCTTCCCTGCACAACCAAGTATCCGATAAAATCAAGTGTGCACTGCGCAACGCCATCTGTGGCAAGGTCCACCTAACCACAGATACGTGGACCAGTAAGCACGGCCAGGGACGCTATATCTCCCTAACTGCACACTGGGTAAATGTAGTGGTGGCTGGGCCCCAGGCGGAGAGCTGTTTGGCGCACAAGGATCGCAGGGCAACATTCTTTGCCTCCTGTCTCCTCCTTCTCCTACTCAGCTTCCTCCTCCTCTTCTTCCACCTGCTCATCCAGTCAGCCACACACCTTCACCACCAACTTCAGCACAGCCCGGGGTAAACGTCAGCAGGCCGTTCTGAAACTCATATGTTTGGGGGACAGGCCCCACACCGCACAGGAGTTGTGGCGGGGTATAGAACAACAGACCGACGAGTGGTTGCTGCCGGTGAGCCTCAAGCCCGGCCTGGTGGTGTGCGATAATGGGCGAAATCTCGTTGCAGCTCTGGGACTAGCCGGTTTGACGCACAACCCTTGCCTGGCGCATGTGCTGAATTTGGTGGTGCAGAAGTTCATTCACAACTACCCCGACATGTCAGAGCTGCTGCATAAAGTGCGGGCCGTCTGTTCGCGCTTCTGGCGTTCACATCCTGCTGCTGCTCGCCTGTCTGCGCTACAGTGTAACTTCGGCCTTCCCGCTCACCGCCTCATATGCGACATGCCCACCAGGTGGAACTCCACCTTGCACATGCTGGACAAACTGTGCAAGCAGCAGCAGGCCATAGTGGAGTTTCAGCTGCAGCACGCACGGGTCAGTCGCACTGCGGAACAGCCCCACTTCACCACCTGTTGCGCTGTTTCGAGTACTCCACCAACATGGCCAGTGGCGATGACGCAGTTATCAGCGTTACAATACCACTTCTATGTCTCCTTGATAAAACACTTAGGGCGATGATGGAAGAGGAGGTGGCCCAGGAGGAGGAGGAGGAGGAAGAGGGGTAATTTTTAGCACTTTCAGGCCAGTCTCTTCGAAGTGACTCAGAGGGAGGTTTTTTGCAACAGCAGAGGCCAGGTACAAATGTGGCCAGACAGGGCCCACTACTGGAGGACGAGGAGGACGAGGATGAGGTGGAGGAGGATGAGGATGAAGCATGTTCACAGCGGGGTGGCACCCAACGCAGCTGGGGCCCATCACTGGTGCGTGGCTGGGGGGGAACGCAGGACGATGACGATACGCCTCCCACAGAGGACAGCTTGTCCTTACCTCTGGGCAGCCTGGCACACATGAGCGACTACATGCTGCAGTGCCTGCGCAACGAGTTGCCCACATTTTAACGTGTGCGGACTACTGGGTTGCCACCCTGCTGGATCCACGGTACAAAGACAATGTGCCCACCTTACTTCATGCACTGGAGCGTGATAGGAAGATGCGCGAGTACAAGCGCACGTTGGTAGACGCGCTACTGAGAGCATTCCCAAATGTCACAGGGGAACAAGTGGAAGCCCAAGGCGAAGGCAGAGGAGGAGCAAGAGGTCGCCAACGCAGCTGTGTCACGGCCAGCTCCTCTGAGGGCAGGGTTAGCATGGCAGAGATGTGGAAAAATTTGTCACCACGCCACAGCTAACTGCACCACCACCTGATACGGAACGTGTTAGCAGGAGGCAACATTTCAATAACATGGTGGAACAGTACCTGTGCACACCCCTCCACGTACTGACTGATGGTTCGGCCCCATTCAACTTCTGGGTCTCCAAATTGTCCACGTGGCCAGAGCTAGCCTTTTATGCCTTGGAGGTGCTGGCCTGCCCGGCGGCCAGCGTTTTGTCTGAAGGTGTATTCAGCACGGCAGGGGGCGTCATTACAGACAAACGCAGCCGCCTGTCTACAGCCAATGTGGACAAGCTGACGTTCATAAAAATGAACCAGGCATGGATCCCACAGGACCTGTCCATCCCTTGTGCAGATTAGACATTAACTACCTCCCCTTAACCATATATTATTGTACTCCAGGGCACTTCCTCATTCAATCCTATTTTTATTTTCATTTTACCATTATATTGCGGGGCAACCCAAAGTTGAATGAACCTCTCCTCTGTCTGGGTGCCGGGGCCTAAAAATATCTGACAGTGGCCTGTTCCAGTGTTGGGTGACATGAAGCCGGATTCTTTGCTATGACATGAAGACTGATTCTCTGCTGACATGAAGCCAGATTCTCTGCTATGGGGCCTCTCTCCTCTGCCTGGGTGCCTGGGCCTAAATATCTGACAATGGACTGTTCCAGTGTTGGGTGACGTGAAGCCTGATTCTCTGCTATAACATGAAGACTGATTCTCTGCTGACATGAAGCCTGAATCTCTGTTATGGGACCTCTCTCCTCTGTCTGAGTGCCGGGGCCTAAATTATATGACAATGGACTGTTCCAATGTTGGGTGACGTGAAGCATGATTCTCTGCTATGACATGAAGACTGATTCTCTGCTGACATGAAGCCTGAATCTCTGTTATGGGACCTCTCTCCTCTGTCTGGGTGCCGGGGCCTAAATTATATGACAATGGACTGTTCCAATGTTGGGTGACGTGAAGCATGATTCTCTGCTATGACATGAAGACTGATTCTCTGCTGACATGAAGCCTGAATCTCTGTTATGGGACCTTTCTCCTCTGTCTGGGTGCCGGGGCCTAAATTATATGACAATGGACTGTTCCAATGTTGGGTGACGTGAAGCATGATTCTCTGCTATGACATGAAGACTGATTCTCTGCTGACATGAAGCCTGAATCTCTGTTATGGGACCTCTCTCCTCTTCCTGGGTGTCGGGGCCTAAATATCTGACAATGGACTGTTCCAGTGTTGGGTGACGTGAAGCCTGATTCTCTGCTATGACATGAAGACTAATTCTCTGCTGACATGAAGCCAGATTCTATGTTATGGGACCTCTCTCCTCTGCCTGGGTGCCGGGGTCTAAATATCTGACAATGGACTGTTACAGTGGTTGGTGACGTGAAGCCTGATTCTCTGCTATGACATGAAGACTGATTCTCTGCTGACATGAAGCCAGATTCTCAGCTATGGGACCTCTCTCCAATTGATATTGGTTAATTTTTATTTATTTTATTTTTATTTTAATTCATTTCCTTATCCACATTTGTTTGCTACATTTTGCTGCCTTTTGCAGCCCTCTAGCCCTTTCCTGGGCTGTTTTACAGCCTTTTTAGTGCCGAAAAGTTCGGGTCCCCATTGACTTCAAAGGGGTTCGGGTTCGGGACTAACTTCGGGTAGGGTTCGGATCCAGAACCCGAACATTTCCGGGAAGTTCGGCCGAATTTCTCTAACCTGAACATCCAGGTGTTCGTTTAACTCTAGTAGCAACCAAACTGGATGTACTGACATTGATTGCACTAGTTGAACTTGAAGCACTTGGAGTGGAAGCATGTACATCACTTGGAGCAATTAGAGTGGAAGCATGTACGTCACTTGGAGTGAAAGCATGTACGTCACTTGGAGTGAAAGCATGTACGTCACTTGGAGCACTTGAAGTGGAAGCATGTACATCACTTGGAGTGGAAACATGCACATCACTTGGAGTGGAAGTATGTACGTCACTTGGTGTGGAAGCATGAACGTCACTTAGAGCACTTGAAGTGGAAGCATATACAGTACAGACCAAAAGTTTGGACACACCTTCTCATTCAAAGAGTTTTCTTTATTTTCATGACTATGAAGGCATCAAAACTATGAATTAACACATGTGGATTATATACATAACAAACAAGTGTGAAACAACTGAAAATATGCCATATTCTAGGTTCTTCAAAGTAGCCACCTTTTGCTTTGATTACTGCTTTGCACACTCTTGGCATTCTCTTGATGAGCTTCAAGAGGTAGTCCCCTGAAATGGTTTTCACTTCACAGGTGTGCCCTGTCAGGTTTAATAAGTGGGATTTCTTGCCTTATAAATGGGGTTGGGACCATCAGTTGCGCTGAGGAGAAGTCAGGTGGATACACAGCTAATAGTCCTACTGAATAGACTGTTAGAATTTGTATTATGGCAAGAAAAAAGCAGCTAAGTAAAGAAAAACGAGTGGCCATCATTACTTTAAGAAATGAAGGTCAGTCAGTCAGCTGAAAAATTGGGAAAATTTTGAAAGTAAGGGCTATTTGACCATGAAGGAGAGTGATGGGGTGCTGCGCCAGATGACCTGGCCTCCACAGTCACCGGACCTGAACTCAATCGAGATGGTTTGGGGTGAGCTGGACCGCAGAGTGAAGGCAAAAGGGCCAACAAGTGCTAAGCATCTCTGGGAACTACTTCAAGATTGTTGGAAGACCATTTCAGGGGACTACCTCTTGAAGCTCATCAAGAGAATGCCAAGAGTGTTCAAAGCAGTAATCAAAGCAAAAGGTGGCTACTTTGAAGAACCTAGAATATGACATATTTTCAGTTGTTTCACACTTGTTTGTTATGTAAATAATTCCACATGTGTTAATTCATAGTTTTGATGCCTTCATAGTCATGAAAATAAAGAAAACTCTTTGAATGAGAAGGTGTGTCCAAACTTTTGGTCTGTACTGTACATCACTTGGAGTGGAAGCATGCACGTCACTTTGGAGTGGAAGCATGCCCGTCACTTGGAGTGGAAGCATGTACGTCACTTGGAGCACTTGAAGTGGAAGCATGTACGTCACTTGGAGTGGAAGCATGCACGTCACTTGGAGTGGAAGCATGCACGTCACTTGGAGTGGAAGCATGCACGTCACTTGGAGTGGAAGCATGTACGTCACTTGGAGTGGAAGCATGCACGTCACTTGGAGTGGAAGCATGCACGTCACTTGGAGTGGAAGCATGCACGTCACTTGGAGTGGAAGCATGTACATTACTTGAACTGCTTTTTCCAGATGTGCTTTTTCCACAAAAATCTGTAATTTTTCTTGTTTTGGACAAAAGTTTTTGTATTTGTTTCTCTTTCTCTATCTTAGCTTTCACCTTATCCCAACCACTACGTTGTTTTTTCATCCTTACATGTAAAAACATGAGAGACTATAGTCATACATACACTCACCTAAAGAATTATTAGGAACACCTGTTCTATTTCTCATTAATGCAATTATCTAGTCAACCAATCACATGGCAGTTTCTTCAATGCATTTAGGGGTTTGGTCCTGGTCAAGACAATCTCCTGAACTCCAACTGAATGTCAGAATGGAAAAGAAAGGTGATTTAAGCAATTTTGAGCATGGCATGGTTGTTGGTGCCAGATGGGTCGGTCTGAGTATTTCACAATCTGCTCAGTTACTGGGATTTTCATGCACAACCATTTCTAGGGTTTACAAAGAATGGTGTGAAAAGGGAAAAACATCCAGTATGCGGCAGTCCTGTGGGCAAAAATGCCTGTGGATGCTAGAGGTCAGAGGAGAATGGGCCGACTGATTCAAGCTGATAGAAGAGCAACGTTGACTGAAATAACCACTCGTTACAACCGAGGTATGCAGCAAAGCATTTGTGAAGCCACAACATGCACAACCTTGAGGCAGATGGGCTACAACAGCAGAAGACCCCACCGGGTACCACTCATCTCCACTACAAATAGGAAAAAGAGGCTACAATTTGCACGAGCTCACCAAAATTGGACTATTGAAGACTGGAAAAATGTTGCCTGGTCTGATGAGTCTCGATTTCTGTTGAGACATTCAAATGGTAGAGTCCGAATTTGGCGTAAACAGAATGAGAACATGTATCCATCCTCTGATGGCTACTTCCAGCAGGATAATGCACCATGTCATAAAGCTCGAATCATTTCAAATTGGTTTCTTGAACATGACAATGAGTTCACTGTACTAAAAAGGCCTCCACAGTCACCAGATCTCAACCCAATAGAGCATCTTTGGGATGTGGTGGAACGGGAGCTTCGTTCCCTGGATGTGCATCCCTCAAATCTCCATCAACTGCAAGATGCTATCCTATCAATATGGGCCAACATTTCTAAAGAATGCTATCAGCACCTTGTTGAATCAATGCCACGTAGAATTAAGGCAGTTCTGAAGGCAAAAGGGGGTCCAACACCGTATTAGTATGGTGTTTCTAATAATTCTTTAGGTGAGTGTATATCTCTTTGAACCTTTTATCTTTTTTTCTTTTTACAGGAAGAAGACCAGGACTACTTCAGATCAAGAATAGAATAAAGATTTTTTTTTTTTAACTAAATAAAAGGGTTTAGGGCAGGGAAGGCCAACCTGCGGCTCCCCAGCTGTTGCAAAACTACAATTTCCAGCATGCCAAGACTGTCTACAGCTATCAGCCTACAGCAGGGCATGGTGGGAGTTGTAGTTTTACAACAGCTGGAGAGCCGCAGGTTGGCCATCCCTGATTTAAGCCGCAGGTTTTCTTTTTAAATTTTAATAAAGTAATTTTTAAAACCTGATGTATTTCTTTTTGTCTTAGTAGTGGAATCAGTCCAATAGATGGTCTCCATTACTAATGTGGGGCTTAGCGTTAGTTTAAAAAACAAAACAAACAAACAATATTAGGCTGGCAACAGCCAAAATTAATGGCCCTAACCACCTTGGTAACACAGGCTGCTGCTGTTGGGTTTTGTACCTGGCTAGCTATGGAAAACGGGGATCCCTTATTTCCGTGACCAACCAGGTACAAAACCAAACAGCAGCATCCTGATTCATTATTTTAAAGATTTTCTAATCTATTTGGAGATCATTTTTTATACACAGTAGCATGCTATATGAAATATGGTGTTGTGAAATGGGTTTTATGCCCAATAAAACACATTTGCAAAACTGCATGTAAAAATGTAAGCATCTTGAATCTTGATTAATGATAATGATTAGCAATGTTCCATAAATCATTTTGAAAAACACAAATTTTTTCATGCATGCTGCAAAGATGCTATGTGTAAAAGCTCCCACATTTGGAAAGGTTTGGACTCACGGGTGAAGTCTTCTCTGGTCAGAGTCATCCTCTTTTCTTTTCTTTTCCATCTTGCTCAGATCACTATGCCGATACTTGACTCATTTCTGCAGAATTGGAAGGCAAACATCTTAGAAGCAGCAGTTTTCCAGCAATCTTAGCACCTCTATACAAACACCCCATCTATAGTACCCCAAATGGTAATAACACCCCCTTGTGCCGCCATACAGTAGGTAGGCAGACAGTCACATAGTAAGAAGACCCCCCATTGAGTAGGCAGGTAGGAAAAGCCTGCATTATCGATCCTATTGCGCCAATAATCTCTCACCTAACTTTTCCATGCTATGCTCCTGAGTGGCAAATCTGCCTATAGGCATATCTGTTTAGAATACCTGATCTATTATAAGCAGATATGCCATTCAGGAGCATTGAAGACCTAGGTGACTATTTCTCACCTAGCTTTTACATGCTCCTGAATGGCATATCTGCTTATAATAGATCAGGCTCAGCTATTATAAAGATATATGCCTATAAGCAGATATGCAATTCGGGAGCATGGAAAAGCTAGGTGAAAAAATCATCACCCAGCTTTTCCATGACCCTGAATGACATATGTATAAATTATACAGTATAATAGGTGAGGTAAACCAATGCTGAGTTACTTTCTTACCGCCTATGAGTTGTTTTCTGGGCAAGTCGGCAGTACACTGAAGGCTGCTGAACGCGACTCACCGCAGGCTGCTAGCAGCGCACCTGACTCCTGCGCGCAGCAGCCGTCGCGAACCAGGGGAGAAATCTGACCTGTCACTGTCCTGGTGAGTTCTATAAAGGGCCGGCCTGGGAGATTACTCCTTGCGGCACCGGCCCTGTCATCATTTGACAGTCGGCCTGGTCCTTCTAACTGGCTAGCGGGGTGGCCGCCAGGCTACTGCAGCAAGGCCGAGGCAGTGGTGGATCCAGACCCTGGTCTCGGGAGGGGCACTTCCAGATTATTTTCTGTCCGCTGCCACAAAACAATGGTGCTTATAGAACAGACTACACAGTGTAGAGGTATACTGTATATTGTGTGGCACAGTGTAGAGGTATACTGTATATTGTGTGGCACAGTGTATGCTATATGTGTATAACAAACATATTTCACATGAAAACTTACAATGACTTGGCTTGGCCCTTGGGGATCTCGGAAACCACTTCAACACTTTGGCTGGGGGGCTCGGTGGAGCTGATGTGTTTTATCCTAATGAGAAAGATTTCATAATTAGGATTTGGAGAAGGGGCAGAGGGATAGCAGAGCAGGGAGAGGCTGGTGCTGCTATTAGGGGGTCATACCATGGGGGAGTAATAAAGCCCACCATAATGCTTCCTCCCAAAGAAATAATTCTTCTTATAATGTGACAGTGCAAAAAATACCCCCTGGTAATGTCCCCAGTTGAGCTAATGTCCCCATAGAAGATCTAGCACCACACATGTCTTGGAATATGTTGAGTCAAAGGGAAAGGTAAGGAAGGACACATCTGCACGTAGATATTTAGCCTTATTGTTGTGTCCTCTTTTAAGAGTTACAAAAGCATGAAGATTACTGCATCATTTGATTAAAGCAGCAGTCCTTTGTGTTGCTTTCATCTTTGCTTGATCATAATTTGGTTTGATATCAGTTAATATATTATAAGAAGACTGCTCTGATATAGCCTTTAACACAGTCTACATAGGTTATGTCCAAGTAGTCATCATAGAGACAAAGTTTAAGGGACTATATGGTCCTTCATTCCTTGGTTGGTGGGTCTCGTAAAGTTGTGGACAAGTTTTGGCAAACTGGCTGATCAGCTCAACATAATACTATCCGGCTCCTTAGTCTAGAAAACTAATTTTCAATCACTATCACAGAGTAACAATTTATAGGGCTTTCCAGTACATTTATATTGATGGTCTATGCTTAGGATAGGTCATCAATATCTGATCATAGTAATATAGTAACAGTTTATAATGCTGAAAAAAGACATCTGTCCATCCAGATCAGCCTGTTATCCTGCAAGTTGATCCAGAGGAAGGGAAAAAACACCCCGTGAGGTAGAAGCCAATTTTCCTCACTTTAGGGGAAAAAATTCCTTCCCGACTCCAATTAGGCAGTCAGAAGAACTCCCTGGATCAATAACCCATCTCTAGTAGCTATAGCCTGTAATAATATTACACTCCAGAAATACGTCCAGGCCCCTCTTAAACTCTTTTAGTGAACTCATCATCACCACCTCCTCAGGCAGAGAGTTCCATAATCTCACTGCTCTTACCGTAAATAATCCTCTTCTATGTTTGTGTACAAACCTTCTTTCCTCCAGACGTAGAGGATGTCCCCTCGTCACAGTCACAGTCCTGGGGATAAATAGATGATGGGAGAGATCTCTATACTGACCCCTGATATATTTATACATAGATATTAGTTCTCCCCTCAGTCGTCTTTTTTCTAAAGTGAATAACTCTAATTTTGATAATCTTTCAGGGAACTGTGGTCCACCCATTCCAGTTATTACTTTAGTTGCCCTCCTCTGAACCCTCTCCAGCTCTGCTATGTCTGCCTTGTTCACAGGAGCCCAGAACTGTACACAGTACTCCATGTGTGGGCCAACTAGTGATTTGTAAAGTGGTAGGACTACGTTCTCATCACGGGCATCTATGCCCCTTTCGATGCAACCCATTTTCCTATTGGCCTTGGCAGCAGCTGCCTGACACTGGTTTCTACAGCTTAATTTGCGGTTTGCACCAAAATTCCTAGGTCCTTTACCATGTCAGTGTTACCCAGTGTTTTTCCATTTAGTATGTACTGGTGACTTGCATTATTCCTTCCCTTGTGCATAACCTTACCTTTGTCAGTGTTAAACCTCATCTGCCACTTCTCTGCCCAAGCCTCCAATCTATCCAGATCCATCTGCAGCCGTATACTGTCCTCTTCTGTGTTAATTTCTTTACACAGTGTGACACAGTGAGACGTTTGGTCTGGGAAAACAAGTATTTTCCTCCCAGCATGTGCTGCTGGACTGATTTCCAGCAAGGTGAGGTCAAATACCAGACCGGATTTTAAGTGCTGGTCCGGGTTTTGGCAGCACCTGGCTGTCCTTCACAGTGTTGAGCGCAAATATTAGAATAGCAAATTTTTATCGCGAATATCGTCACTTCAAGAATTCACAAATAGAGTTGAGCGGACATCTGGATGTTTGGGTTCGGCAGGTTCGGCCGAACTTGAAAAAAAAGTTCGGGTTCGGGACCCAAACATGACCCGAACTTGACCCCGAACCCCAACCCCAACCCCATTGAAGTCAATGGGGACGGGAACTTTTGGGCACTAAAATGGCTCTAAAATAGTCCTGGAAAGGGCTAGAGGGCTGCAAAAGGCATCAAAATGTGCTTAAGAGCATGACAACTGTTCTGCAAACAAATGTGGATAGGGAAATGACTTAAAATAACATAAAATACAGAACAATTAAAAATAACAATCTGGATCTAGGAGTAGGAGGTTGAGGAGGCATTGGATGGGTGGATGTGGCGGTGTAGGTTGATGTGGCGGTGTCACGGCTGTAAGTGAGCAACTAGAGCATACACAGAAAATAGAGCCACTGACCGGACCCAAACTAGGGAGGATAAAGGGTGACCCCTTTCAGACCCTCAAAGCTTTCCCTATGCTGCTAAGCACATACCCGGATCCTAATGGTGGAACGAGGCATGCCCGCGTACTTAGACTGATGACCACTGTAACCCCTACAATAGTGGAAGGGGCACGGCCACCGGTGCCCTGCTCAGTATATGGAGGGAACCGTGGTCGCCTCGGATCCGGTCAGAAAACAAACAGATACACTACAATGTCTGCACACTTAGCTGAAGGTGCTGCGGCAGCAGAGAAGACGGATCCAAAGACAGGTGCCAATATCCGGAGTACTTGCTGCAGCAGAACAAAGGTCCAGTGAAATGATAGCATACAAGTGAAGATACTCAAGCAAGAGCTACAACTCAAATGAGAAATATAATCCACACTCTACAAAAGGAGGAGGAGTGATTTAAAGGCAGAGAAATCAAACATAGGAGGAACAGCTGGAAGGAAGGAAACAGAAAGTAATGACCTCATCCCAGGGGCGGAGAAACAGAGCAGTGAGAACTCCTCCAAGCACTGGTAGTGACATCATCACAGAGGTGGAGAAACAGAGCTGTGAGAACGTCTCAAAGCTCTGGTAGTGACAGTACCCCCCCCCTCTACGGGTGGACTCCGGACACCCAGGACCCACCTTCTCAGGATGAGCCCTATGAAATGCCCTGATGAGGCGAGTGGCTTTAATGTCCGACACCGGAACCCACATCCTCTCCTCAGGACCATAACCCTTCCAATGAACGAGGTACTAAAGAGAACCGCGGACAATGCGAGAGTCCACAATTCTGGAAACCTCAAACTCCAGATTGCCATCAACCAAAATCGGAGGAGGAGGCAAAGAGGAGGGTACCGTGGGCTGGACATATGGTTTTAAGAGAGATCTGTGAAATACATTATGTATCTTCCAAACCCGTGGAAGATCAAGACGGAAGGCAACAGGATTGATGACTGACAAGATTTTATAAGGCCCAATAAACTTGGGACCCAATTTCCAGGAGGGAACCTTTAGTTTAATATTTCTTGTAGACAACCACACCAGATCACCCACATTCAGGTCCGGACCAGGCACACGTCTCTTATCAGCCACACGCTTATACCTCTCACTCATCTTTCTAAGATTACTCTGAATCTTTTGCCAAATGGTAGACAAAGACGAGGAAAATCTCTCCTCCTCGGGTAAACCAGAAGGAGCCCCTCCCGAGAATGTCCCAAACTGCGGATGGAACCCATATGCACCAAAGAATGGTGACTTATCAGAAGATTCCTGACGACGGTTGTTCAGAGCAAACTCAGCAAGAGGGAGAAATGAACACCAATCCTCCTGGTTCTCTGCCACAAAACAGCGCAAATATGTCTCCAGATTCTGATTGAGGCGCTCAGTCTGACCATTCGACTGCGGGTGAAAAGCAGAAGAGAAGGACAGCCGAACCCCCAGGCGAGAACAGAAAGCCTTCCAGAATCTGGACACATACTGCGTGCCTCTATCGGAAACAATATCAGAGGGAATGCCATGCAACTTAACAATATGGTCGACAAAAGCTTGCGCCAACGTTTTAGCATTGGGTAAACCAGGGAAAGGTACGAAATGAGCCATCTTGCTAAAACGGTCCACCACCACCAGGATCACCGACTTCCCTGAGGAACGAGGAAGATCCGTGATAAAGTCCATGGACAGGTGTGTCCAAGGACGGGAAGGTATGGGTAACGGGAGAAGGGAACCTGAAGGCCGTGAACGAGGGACCTTAGCGCAAGCGCACGTCTCACAAGCAGCCACAAAACCCTCCACCGACTTACGAAGAGCCGGCCACCAAAATCTCCGAGCAATGAGATCTACCGTGGCTCTACTCCCGGGGTGACCAGCAAGAACAGTATCATGATGCTCCTTGAAGAGTTTGTGACGTAGCTCAGGAGGCACAAACAACTTCCCAGAAGGACAACGGGCAGGTGCCTCAGTCTGGGCAGCCTGGACCTCGGCCTCCAAATCAGAATATAGAGCAGAAACAACTACCCCCTCCGCCAAAATGGGACCCGGGTCCTCGGAGTTTCCTCCTCCCGGAAAACAGCGAGAGAGAGCATCAGCCTTCACATTTTTGATCCCAGGGCGGAATGTAACAACAAAATTGAATCTGGAGAAGAACAGAGACCATCTGGCCTGTCTCGGATTCATACGCCTGGCCGACTCCAAGTACGCCAGATTCTTATGGTCGGTAAAAACGGTGTTAGGGTGCCTGGCCCCCTCCAACCAATGGCGCCATTCCTCGAAAGCCAACTTGATGGCCAACAACTCCCTATCTCCCACATCATAGTTTTTCTCTGCCGGGGAGAGTTTTTTAGAGAAAAAGGCACAGGGTCGCCATTTGGCAGGAGAAGGGCCCTGGGACAAAACTGCACCCACACCCACCTCGGAAGCATCCACCTCAACAATAAAAGGTAAGGAAACATCGGGAGGCACCAAGACGGGAGCAGACGCAAAACTCTCTTTAATCTTAGAAAAAGCTGCAAGCGCCCCCTCCGACCAAGAGAAAAAATCCGCCCCCTTTTTTGTCATGTCAGTGAGGGGTTTGACAACAGAGGAATAATTCAAAATGAACTTTCTGTAATAGTTCGCAAAACCCAGAAAGCGCATCAATGCCTTCTGATTCTCGGGAAGCTCCCACTCAAGTACAGCACGGACCTTCTCCGGATCCATGCGAAAACCAGAAGCAGAGAGCAGAAAACCCAGAAATTGAATCTCTGATACCATAAAAACACATTTCTCCAGCTTGGCGTACAATTTATTTTCCCGCAGAATCTGCAGAACCTGAAAAAGATGATCCTGATAGGTCTGAACATCAGGGGAAAAAATCTAAATATCATCAAGATACACCAATACAAATTTCCCCATTAAATGGTAGAAAATACTGTTAACAAAATGCTGAAAGACGGCCGGAGCATTCATCAGGCCGAAAGGCATAACGAGATTCTCGAAATGCCCGTTAGGGGTATTAAAGGCCGTTTTCCATTCATCCCCCTCTCTGACCCTGACCAGGTTGTACGCGCCTCTCAAATCCAATTTGGAAAAAACCTTGGCCCCAACAATTTGGTTGAAGAGGTCCGGGATCAGAGGAAGGGGATAGGGATCGCGAATCGTGATACGGTTCAGCTCCCTAAAATCTAGGCAAGGTCTCAGAGAGCCATCTTTTTTTTTAACAAAAAAAAAACCAGCGGCAACAGGTGATTTTGAGGGACGAATATGCCCCTTATCGAGACTCTCGGAGATATAGGTTTGCATTGCGATTCTTTCCGGTTGTGAGAGATTGTAGAGGCGTGCTTTTGGCAGCTTGGCGCCGGGAATGAGGTTAATGGGACAGTCAAACTCCCGGTGAGGAGGTAGCTCCTGAACACCGCTCTCGAAAAAGACGTCCGAGAAATCAGAGAGAAATGATGGCACAGTTTTAGTAGACACCTCTGCAAAAGTCGCTGTGAGACAATTCTCTCTACAAAAGTCACTCCACTCATTTATTTGCCTTCCTTGCCAATCAATAGTGGGGTTATGTCTAGTGAGCCAGGGTAACCCCAAAACTAGAGGAGAAGGCAATCCGTTAAGGACAAAACAAGATATATCCTCCACATGAGTGTCACCCACAGCCAACCGGATATTGTGAACAATGCCCTTCAGAGATCTCTGTGAGAGTGGAGCAGAGTCAATAGCAAAAACAGGTATATCCTTTTCTAATGTACAAACCTGAAAACCATGCATGGTTACAAATTGAGTGTCAATAAGATTGACGGCCGCTCCACTATCGACAAAAATCTCACAAGAAATGACTTTGCTCTCTAGCGCCACCCTGGCAGACAGGAGAAAACGGGAACTGCAGGTCAGAGGAAAAGCATCAATTCCTACATCAACTTTGCCCAAAGTAGCAGATGAAGCAGAGTTTGATGATTTACCTTTTGAGGTTTTTCTCTTATTATCGCTCTTAGTACAGTTCAAGAATCTCCTAGACGGACAAACAAAAACACACCAGATGTTGCTTGAAATCAGTTCCTCCCACTCGAGGAGGGGTGATTTCTACTCTTATATATTGAGGGGCCACATTTAGCAATTTGTTACGACTAAGGGTACTCACCCGAAACGCGTCATCCTGCCGTGTATACGATGGTTATGTCTGTCTACTGTTCAAAATAAAAAAGAAGAGCTGAAAGAGGAATCTATTTGTCTCCGGGATCCTTTCTTCATTTTTCTCTGCCAAAAACACACCATACTCTGAGGACTAAATCCTCTTTTATCAGGGGCAAGTCGACCTAGCTGCATGGGCTCCTCCTCAGAGGGGACCGAGACAGGATGAGGCCCTTGCACACTGAATGAGTCCGCACCACTGCCCCTAGACTGACAATGGCTGGACAGAGAGGTCTCGTTTCTTTCTCTTAGACGCCTGTCAAGGCGTACCGCCAATGACATGGCAGACTCTAAGGACGTTGGTCTCTCATGGAAAGCAAACGCATCTTTCAATCTCTCTGAGAGACCATGACAGAACTGACTCCGGAGTGCAGCATCATTCCAACCTGAATCAGCTGCCCATCTCCGAAATTCAGAACAATAAAACTCTGCAGACAGTTTGTTCTGGCATAAAAAACGTAAGTTAGATTCGGCCAGCGCAACACGATCCGGGTCATCATATATCTGCCCCAGGGCCACAAAAAATCTTTCCACGGATCGAAGGGAGGGATCCCCTGATGGCAGCGAAAATGCCCAAGTCTGAGCATTACCCCTGAGCAGGGAGATGGCAATCCTCACCCTCTGCTCTTCATTACCAGAGGAATGGGGACACAAGCAAAAATGGAGTTTGCATGCCTCTCTGAAGCGAACAAAATTCTCACTGCCCCCGGAGAACGTTTCCGGAAGTGAGACCTTTGGCTCGCAACAGACTCCATGGGCCGGAGCAGAGCCCAATGCTTGAAGCTGAGTCATAGATTGACGGAGATCCGCTACCTCCAAAGAAAGACCCTGCATTCGGTCAACCAGGCCATAAAGCGGATCCATGTCAAAAAAGACGGTTTTGGTGGATTATAATGTCACGGCTGTAAGTGAGCAACTAGAGCATACACAGAAAATAGAGCCACTGACCGGACCCAAACTAGGGAGGATAAAGGGTGACCCCTGTCAGACTCTCAAAGCTTTCCCTATGCTGCTAAGCACATACCCGGATCCTAATGGTGGAACGAGGCATGCCTGCGTACCTAGACTGATGACCACTGTAACCCCTACAATAGTGGAAGGGGCACGGCCACCGGTGCCCTGCTCAGTATATGGAGGGAACCGTGGTCGCCTCGGATCCGGTCAGAAAACAAACAGATACACTACAATGTCTGCACACTTAGCTGAAGGTGCTGCGGCAGCAGAGAAGACGGATCCAAAGACAGGTGGCAATATCCGGAGTACTTGCTGCAGCAGAACAAAGGTCCAGTGAAATGATAGCATACAAGTGAAGATACTCAAGCAAGAGCTACAACTCAAATGAGAAATATAATCCACACTCTACAAAAGGAGGAGGAGTGATTTAAAGGCAGAGAAATCAAACATAGGAGGAACAGCTGGAAGGAAGGAAACAGAAAGTAATGACCTCATCCCAGGGGCGGAGAAACAGAGCAGTGAGAACTCCTCCAAGCACTGGTAGTGACATCATCACAGAGGTGGAGAAACAGAGCTGTGAGAACGTCTCAAAGCTCTGGTAGTGACAGTACCCCCCCTCTACGGGTGGACTCCGGACACCCAGGACCCACCTTCTCAGGATGAGCCCTATGAAATGCCCTGATGAGGCGAGTGGCTTTAATGTCCGACACCGGAACCCACATCCTCTCCTCAGGACCATAACCCTTCCAATGAACGAGGTACTGAAGAGAACCGCGGACAATGCGAGAGTCCACAATTCTGGAAACCTCAAACTCCAGATTGCCATCAACCAAAATCGGAGGAGCAGGCAAAGAGGAGGGTACCGTGGGCTGGACATATGGTTTTAAGAGAGATCTGTGAAATACATTATGTATCTTCCAAACCCGTGGAAGATCAAGACGGAAGGCAACAGGATTGATGACTGACAAGATTTTATAAGGCCCAATAAACTTGGGACCCAATTTCCAGGAGGGAACCTTTAGTTCAATATTTCTTGTAGACAACCACACCAGATCACCCACATTCAGGTCCGGACCAGGCACACGTCTCTTATCAGCCACACGCTTATACCTCTCACTCATCTTTCTAAGATTACTCTGAATCTTTTGCCAAATGGTAGACAAAGACGAGGAAAATCTCTCCTCCTCGGGTAAACCAGAAGGAGCCCCTCCCGAGAATGTCCCAAACTGCGGATGGAACCCATATGCACCAAAGAATGGTGACTTATCAGAAGATTCCTGACGACGGTTGTTCAGAGCAAACTCAGCAAGAGGGAGAAATGAACACCAATCCTCCTGGTTCTCTGCCACAAAACAGCGCAAATATGTCTCCAGATTCTGATTGAGGCGCTCAGTCTGACCATTCGACTGCGGGTGAAAAGCAGAAGAGAAGGACAGCCGAACCCCCAGGCGAGAACAGAAAGCCTTCCAGAATCTGGACACAAACTGCGTGCCTCTATCGGAAACAATATCAGAGGGAATGCCATGCAACTTAACAATATGGTCGACAAAAGCTTGCGCCAACGTTTTAGCATTGGGTAAACCAGGGAAAGGTACGAAATGAGCCATCTTGCTAAAACGGTCCACCACCACCAGGATCACCGATTTTTCTGAGGAACGAGGAAGATCCGTGATAAAGTCCATGGACAGGTGTGTCCAAGGACGGGAAGGTATGGGTAACGGGAGAAGGGAACCTGAAGGCCGTGAACGAGGGACCTTAGCGCGAGCGCACGTCTCACAAGCAGCCACAAAACCCTCCACCGACTTACGAAGAGCCGGCCACCAAAATTTCCGAGCAATGAGATCTACCATGGCTCTACTCCCGGGGTGACCAGCAAGAACAGTATCATGATGCTCCTTGAAGAGTTTGTGACGTAGCTCAGGAGGCACAAACAACTTCCCAGAAGGACAACGGGCAGGTGCCTCAGTCTGGGCAGCCTGGACCTCGGCCTCCAAATCAGAATATAGAGCAGAAACAACTACCCCCTCCGCAAAAATGGGACCCGGGTCCTCGGAGTTTCCTCCTCCCGGAAAACAGCGAGAGAGAGCATCAGCCTTCACATTTTTGATCCCAGGGCGGAATGTAACGACAAAATTGAATCTGGAGAAGAACAGAGACCATCTGGCCTGTCTCGGATTCATACGCCTGGCCGACTCCAAGTACGCCAGATTCTTATGGTCGGTAAAAACGGTGACAGGGTGCCTGGCCCCCTCCAACCAATGGCGCCATTCCTCGAAAGCCAACTTGATGGCCAACAACTCCCTATCTCCCACATCATAGTTTTTCTCTGCCGGGGAGAGTTTTTTAGAGAAAAAGGCACAGGGTCGCCATTTGGCAGGAGAAGGGCCCTGGGACAAAACCGCACCCACACCCACCTCGGAAGCATCCACCTCAACAATAAAAGGTAAGGAAACATCGGGATGCACCAAGACGGGAGCAGACGCAAAACTCTCTTTAATCTTAGAAAAAGCTGCAAGCGCCTCCTCCGACCAAGAGGAAAAATCCGCCCCCTTTTTTGTCATGTCAGTGAGGGGTTTGACAACAGAGGAATAATTCAAAATGAACTTTCTGTAATAGTTCGCAAAACCCAGAAAGCGCATCAATGCCTTCTGATTCTCGGGAAGCTCCCACTCAAGTACAGCACGGACCTTCTCCGGATCCATGCGAAAACCAGAAGCAGAGAGCAGAAAACCCAGAAATTGAATCTCTGATACCATAAAAACACATTTCTCCAGCTTGGCGTACAATTTATTTTCCCGCAGAATCTGCAGAACCTGAAAAAGATGATCCTGATGGGTCTGAACATCAGGGGAAAAAATCAAAATATCATCAAGATACACCAATACAAATTTCCCCATTAAATGGTAGAAAATACTGTTAACAAAATGCTGAAAGACGGCCGGAGCATTCATCAGGCCGAAAGGCATAACGAGATTCTCGAAATGCCCGTTAGGGGTATTAAAGGCCGTTTTCTATTCATCCCCCTCTCTGACCCTGACCAGGTTGTACGCGCCTCTCAAATCCAATTTGGAAAAAACCTTGGCCCCAACAATTTGGTTGAAGAGGTCCGGGATCAGAGGAAGGGGATAGGGATCGCGAATCGTGATACGGTTCAGCTCCCTAAAATCTAGGCAAGGTCTCAGAGAGCCATCTTTTTTTTTAACAAAAAAAAAACCAGCGGCAACAGGTGATTTTGAGGGACGAATATGCCCCTTATCGAGACTCTCGGAGATATAGGTTTGCATTGCGATTCTTCCTGGTTGTGCGAGATTGTAGAGGCGTGCTTTTGGCAGCTTGGCGCCGGGAATGAGGTTAATGGGACAGTCAAACTCCCGGTGAGGAGGTAGCTCCTGAACACTGCTCTCGAAAAAGACGTCCGAGAAATCAGAGAGAAATGATGGCACAAATTTAGTAGACACCTCTGCAAAAGTCGCTGTGAGACAATTCTCTCTACAAAAGTCACTCCACTCATTTATTTGCCTTCCTTGCCAATCAATAGTGGGGTTATGTCTAGTGAGCCAGGGTAACCCCAAAACTAGAGGAGAAGGCAATCCGTTAAGGACAAAACAAGATATATCCTCCACATGAGTGTCACCCACAGCAAACCGGATATTGTGAACAATGCCCTTCAGAGATCTCTGTGAGAGTGGAGCAGAGTCAATAGCAAAAACAGGTATATCCTTTTCTAATGTACAAACCTGAAAACCATGCATGGCTACAAATTGAGTGTCAATAAGATTGACGGCCGCTCCACTATCGACAAAAATCTCACAAGAAATGACTTTGCTCTCTAGCGCCACCCTGGCAGACAGGAGAAAACGGGAACTGCAGGTCAGAGGAAAAGCATCAATTCCTACATCAACTTTGCCCAAAGTAGCAGATGAAGCAGAGTTTGATGATTTACCTTTTGAGGTTTTTCTCTTATTATCGCTCTTAGTACAGTTCAAGAATCTCCTAGACGGACAAACGTTTGCCAAATGACCTATGCCCCCACAACAAAAACACACCATAATCTGAGGACTAAATCCTCTTTTATCAGGGGCAAGTCGACCTAGCTGCATGGGCTCCTCCTCAGAGGGGACCGAGACAGGATGAGGCCCTTGCACACTGAATGAGTCCGCACCACTGCCCCTAGACTGACAATGGCTGGACAGAGAGGTCTCATTTCTTTCTCTTAGACGCCTGTCAAGGCGTACCGCCAATGACATGGCAGACTCTAAGGACGTTGGTCTCTCATGGAAAGCAAACGCATCTTTCAATCTCTCTGAGAGACCATGACAGAACTGACTCCGGAGTGCAGCATCATTCCAACCTGAATCAGCTGCCCATCTCCGAAATTCAGAACAATAAAACTCTGCAGACAGTTTGTTCTGGCATAAAAAATGTAAGTTAGATTCGGCCAGCGCAACACGATCCGGGTCATCATATATCTGCCCCAGGGCCACAAAAAATCTTTCCACGGATCGAAGGGAGGGATCCCCTGATGGCAGCGAAAATGCCCAAGTCTGAGCATTACCCCTGAGCAGGGAGATGGCAATCCTCACCCTCTGCTCTTCATTACCAGAGGAATGGGGACACAAGCAAAAATGGAGTTTGCATGCCTCTCTGAAGCGAACAAAATTATCACTGCCCCCGGAGAACGTTTCCGGAAGTGAGACCTTTGGCTCGCAACAGACTCCATGGGCCGGAGCAGAGCCCATTGCTTGAAGCTGAGTCATAGATTGACGGAGATCCGCTACCTCCAAAGAAAGACCCTGCATGCGGTCAACCAGGCCAGAAAGCGGATCCATGTCAAAAAAGACGGTTTTGGTGAATTATAATGTCACGGCTGTAAGTGAGCAACTAGAGCATACACAGAAAATAGAGCCACTGACCGGACCCAAACTAGGGAGGATAAAGGGTGACCCCTGTCAGACCCTCAAAGCTTTCCCTATGCTGCTAAGCACATACCCGGATCCTAATGGTGGAACGAGGCATGCCACGTACCTAGACTGATGACCACTGTAACCCCTACAATAGTGGAAGGGGCACGGCAACCGGTGCCCTGCTCAGTATATGGAGGGGACCGTGGTCGCCTCGGATCCGGTCAGAAAACAAACAGATACACTACAATGTCTGCACACTTAGCTGAAGGTGCTGCGGCAGCAGAGAAGACGGATGCAAAGACAGGTGGCAATATCCGGAGTACTTGCTGCAGCAGAACAAAGGTCCAGTGAAATGATAGCATACAAGTGAAGATACTCAAGCAAGAGCTACAACTCAAATGAGAAATATAATCCACACTCTACAAAAGGAGGAGGAGTGATTTAAAGGCAGAGAAATCAAACATAGGAGGAACAGCTGGAAGGAAGGAAACAGAAAGTAATGACCTCATCCCAGGGGCGGAGAAACAGAGCAGTGAGAACTCCTCCAAGCACTGGTAGTGACATCATCACAGAGGTGGAGAAAAAGAGCTGTGAGAACGTCTCAAAGCTCTGGTAGTGACAGGCGGTGTAGGTGGAAGCGGCGGTGAAGGAGGAATAGGTAGCCAACACTGATTTGTGTTATTTTTTATTTTTAAATTGGGGTATCCCCCAAAATATTGGGACATATAACAAAATAAAACAAAGAATAGGTGCACTAGAGTACAAGAATGGATGGTTGAGGCTGGTATAAATGTTTATTCTCCACAAGGTACAGACAAGTCCTGTGGTATCCATGCCTGGTTAATTTTAATAAACATAAGCTTGTCCACATTGGCTGCGGCCTGTGATAATGCTCTCTGCCGTGCTAAACACACGTTCACACTATACACTGGCTGCAGGGCAGGTCAGCACCTTCACAGCTGACAAAGCTTTTCCACATTTTGGCCATGCAAACCCTGCCTTCTCAGGTGATGGCGGTGCCCCAGCTGCGTTGGCGACCTCTTCCTCCTCCTCTGCCTTCGCCTTGTGCATCCTCTGTGCCTCCGCTGTCAGGTGGGAATGCCATCAGCAGCGTGCGCTTGTAGTCGCGCATCTTCCGATCAGTAACAGATGTTTTCACTAAATTTAGTTCCCTGTCAGCAATGCAAAGCAGGGGTTCATTCACGGCAAAAAGGGGGTTTATGTCACCCAGCAATACAACAGAGGATTTTGAGAGATTTAGGCCCCTGTCACCCAGGCACAGCAGGGGTTCATTCACGGCAAAAGGGGGTTCATGTCACCCAGCAATAGAACAGACGATTTTGAGAGATTTAGGCCCCTGTCACCCAGGCACAGCAGGGGTTCATTCACAGCAAAAGGGGGTTCATGTCACCCAGCAATAGAACAGACGATTTTGAGAGATTTAGGCCCCTGTCACCCAGGCACAGCAGGGGTTCATTCACGGCAAAAGGGGGTTCATGTCACCCAGCAATACAACAGAGGATTTTGAGAGATTTAGGCCCCTGTCACCCAGGCACAGCAGGGGTTCATTCACGGCAAAAGGGGGTTCTTGTCACCCAGCAATAGAACAGAGGATTTTGAGAGATTTAGGCCCCTGTCACCCAGGCACAGCAGGGGTTCATTCACGGCAAAAGGGGGTTCTTGTCACCCAGCAATAGAACAGGATTTGGAGAGATTTAGGCCCCTGTCACCCAGGCACAGCAGAGGTTCATTTACGGCAAAAGGAGGTTCATGTCACCCAGCAATACAACAGAGGATTTTGAGAGATTTAGGCCCCTGTCACCCAGGCACAGCAGGGGTTTGTGTATGCCAAAAATGGCAAAATAAGAATTTTTTTCAATTTAGGGCACTAAAATTGGCACTTTTTTGCATTAAAATGGCTCTAAAATAGTCTTTTAAAAGACTAGAGGGATGTACAAGGCAGTCAAATGTGCTTAAGAGCATGGCAACTGCTCTGCAAACAAATGTGGATAGGGAAATAACTTAAAATGAAATAAAATAACTAAAAATTATTAACCTGCAACTCAGAGAAGGAGGTGGATATGGAGTCGGAGGTTGAGGAGGCGGTGAATGTGGTGTTATAGGTGGAGGCAGCAATGGAGGAGGAGGAGGTAGCCAACAATGTTTTTTTTTATTTTTTATTGGGGTAAGTAGCCCCCAAAATATTGGGACAAATAAAAAAAAGAAAACAAAGAATCATTGCACTTGACTTGAGTACAAGAATGTATGTTTGATGGTGGTATAAATATCTATTCTGCACAAGGTACAGACAAGTCTTGTGGGATCCAAGCCTGGTTCATTTTAAGGAACGTGAGCTTGTCCACGTTGGCTGTGGACAGGCGGCTTCGTCTGTCTGTAATGACGCCTCCTGCCGTGCTAAATACACGTTCAGAGAGTACACTGGCTGCAGGGCAGGCCAGCACCTCCAAGGCATACAGGGCAACCTCTGGTCATGTGGACAATTTGGAGACCCAGAAGTTGAATGGGGAAGAACCATCAGTCAGTACGTGTAGGCGTGTGCACAGGTACTGTTCCACCATGTTGTTCAAATGCTGCCTCATGCTAACACGCTCCATATCAGTAGTTGGGGCCGGTTGTTGCGGCGAGGTGACAAAGCTTTTCCACATGTCGGCCATGCTAACCCTGCCTTCTGAGGTGCTGGCGCTGACACAGCTGCGTTGGCGACCTCTTCCTCCTCCCCTGCCTTCGCCTTGTGCTTCCACTTGTCCCCCGGCGTCAGTCGGGAATGCTCTCAGGAGCGCTTCTACCAGCGTGCGCCTGTAGTCGCGCATCTTCCGATCACGCTCCAGTGAGGGAATTAAGGACGGCACATTGTCTTTGTAACAGGGATCCAGCAGGGTGGCCACCCAGTAGTCAGCACACGTTAAAATATGGGCAACTCTGCAGTCATTGCGCAGGCACTGCAGCATGTAGTCGCTCATGTGTGCCAGGCTGCCCAGTGGTAAGGACAAGCTGTCCTCTGTGGGAGGCGTATCGTCTGCGTCCTCCGTATCCCCCCAGCCATGCACCAGTGATGGGCCCGAGCTGCGTTGGATGCCACCCCGCTGTGAACATACTTCATCCCCATCCTCCTCCTCATCCTCCTCGTCCTCGTCCTCCAGTAGTGGGCCCTGGCTGGCCAAATTTGTACCTGGCCTCTGCTGTAGCAAAAATCCTCTTTCTGAGCCACTTCTAAAAGACTGGCCTGAAAGTGTTAGAGATGACCCCTCTTCCTCCTCTTCGCCCTGGGCCACATCCTCTTCCATCATCGCCCTAAGTGTTTTCTCAAGGAGACATAGAAGTGGTATTGTAACGCTGATAACAGCGTCATCGCCACTGGCCATGTTGGTGGAGTACTCAAAACAGCGCAACAGGGCACACAGGTCTCGCATGGAGGCCCAGTCATTGGTGGTGAAGTGGTGCTGTTCCGCAGTGCATCTCACCCGTGTGTACTGCAGCTGAAACTCCACTATGGCCCCCTGCTGCTCGCACAGTCTCTCCAGCATGTGCAAGGTGGAGTTCCTCCTGGTGGGCACGTCGCATATGAGGCGGTGAGCGGGAAGGCTGTAGAGCAGACAGGCAAGCGGCGGCAGGATGAGAACGCCGGAAGCGCGCACAGACGGCCCGCACTTTATGCAGCAGCTCTGACATGTTGGGGTAGTTGTGAATGAATTTCTGCACCACCAAATTCAGCACATGCGCCAGGCAAGGGATGTGCGTCAATCCGGCTAGTCCCAGAGCTGCAACGAGATTTCGCCCATTATCGCACACCACCAAGCCGGGCTTGAGGCCCACTGGCAGCAACCACTCATCAGTCTGTTATTCTATACCCCGCCACAACTCCTGCGCGGTGTGGGGCCTGTCCCCCAAACACATCAGTTTCAGAATGGCCTGCTGACGTTTACCCCTGGCTGTGCTGAAGTTGGTGGTGAAGGTCTGTCGCTGACCGGATGAGGAGGTGGTAGAAGTGGAGGAGGAAGCCGAGTAGGAAGAGGAGGCAACAGGAGGCAAAGAATGATGCCCTGCGATCCTTGGCGGCGGAAGGACGTGCGCCAAATAGCTCTCCGCCTGGGGCCCAGCCGCCACTACATTTACCAAGTGTGCAGTTAGGGAGATATAGCGTCCCTGGCCGTGCTTACTGTGTAGTGTCCCACTAGGTAAATGTGGGCACTACACAAGGGTCAATATGGTCATTGTATTTTATATGATGTTTTATGTGATTTTCCTGTGTGTTTCCTGTTTTAGGCTTGTTAGGGTGTAGTTCCACCTCCTAGACAGTAGAGGGAGCTAGGGAACCCCTAATATATATAGTTAGGTCCAGACAGGAAGGGGGAGGGCAGTGTAGTCCAGGAGGCTAGTGAGTGCAGTCTAGCCTGAATGAGGTTCCTGAGTAAAGCAAGCTCAGAAGTTGCCACCAGGAGAAGGGTTTACCTCCTGAGAGAAACAAGTCCCCATAACAGAGCAGAGCAGAGCCAGTATTCCAGCTAGACAAGAGAGCTGAAGGGCAGAAGGATTTATCTGAAAGCAAGGATATTGTCACGACCGCTACCCCAGCAGCAGTCGTGACGCACCAGACGGAGGGGAAGGGGGACCCTTATCTACGGATGGGAATAGTATGGCCACCCCTGACTAACCCTAAGCTGGCACCTGTCTACCCTGATACCCTAGACGGGGTGTGAACCCGTGCGGCGAGCAGGATGCCTAAACCCTCAGTCACCCTAAAGCCTAGAGTGGGGAAAGGCCGATGGAAGCACTAGTCACCATCACTCATGTCTAGGAGAACAGCAGGGGAAGACAGCAACAAACAAACTATATCAGAGATAGTCTTATCCAGTCACGAGCAGAGAAGGCGATCCCAATCACGACAGTCCACGCCGGACAAGAGCTCCACAGCAACACCATCAAACGATCTCCTTCAAAGGTCAGAATAGAACTGGAAGTAAGGACTATATCTGGCAATGACTGCAAGTGAAAGTGAAACTAATATAGTAGCTGGGAGTGGCAGACAGGACTCACCTGAGAAGGATGCCTACAAACTCCCAGTCAGGACAAAAAGGTTCACAAGGGAAAACCCAGATGACATACCCTGAACCACGGAGCAAACTCACAAGCTATCGCGAGTAGCAAGTCGCTGCGACCTTCTCCTCCCAGACCTGTCTGGATCAGTCACAGTCGTGACAGTACCCCCCTTTCTACGAGGGGCCCCTGGACCCTCAAGACCAGGCCTCTCCGGATGGGAGCTATGAAAAGCCCGAATGAGTCTGTCCGCTTTTATCTCTGATGCTGGAACCCACATTCTCTCTTCGGAACCATAACCTTTCCAGTGCACCAGGTACTGAAGAGAGCGGCGAACATATCGTGAATCAACAATCTTTTCTACCTGAAACTCAAGACTGCCATCAACAACCACCGGTGGAGGCCGGAGTGGCAATGGTTCAGGAGGTTCTACATATCTCTTAAGCAGAGATCTGTGGAAGACATTATGGATCCTTAGAGTCTGAGGTAGCTCCAAACGAAAAGCCACCGGGTTAATGATCTTAATTACCCTATAAGGACCAATAAATCTCGGACCTAATTTCCACGAGGGAACCTTCAACTTGATATTTCTGGTAGACAACCACACCAAGTCATTCACCCCAAGGTCCGGACCTTCAGAGCGCTTCCTATCAGCCGCACGTTTGTATCTACCACCAATTCTCTTCAAACTTTCTTGCACACTCTGCCACACTGAAGAAAGTGAAGACGCAAATCGTTCCTCCTCGGGAATCCCAGACGGTCCCCCCCTCACTAAACGTACAAAACTGAGGATGGAAACCATACGCACCAAAAAATGGTGACTTATCGGGGGATTCTTGACGACGATTATTAATGGCAAACTCGGCTAACGGTAAATAAGATGACCATTCCTCCTGATTTTCGGAAACAAAGCATCTCAAATATGTCTCTAGGTTTTGATTGGTACTGTAGGATAGCCAAATTAATCCTCCTCCCTCCTATCCGCAATACCATAGGATGATGAAGACCACTTTACTCCTTATCCCCCCCCCCCATTTTTCTTCATCCCACCTCCCTTCATAGATATAGTCGATCAATTTGTCTATCCTATGGTGAAGAAATCGAGTCCAGTGGTGTCATCAGCAAAATATAGAGCATGGTGGATGGTAACATATCTTGATACCCTTAATAAAAATTACAAATATTAATCAATAAATGAATAATACAAATATAAAAATAGTAAGTAAGTAATAACTATACAAAAGCTGTGTGACTGATTTCCACTGTGAGATATATACCAATTCATGGTATAAGCATGGTGGTATCAAGTATGGTGGATGATTCGCACACTATTAACTTTTACATCAGTATAAAGTATGGTAGTATAAAGTATGGTGGACGTATCACATACTGGCAACTCTCATATTGGGATAATAAATCCCTACTATGGGATAGTATTGAGTAGTGATATATGCCACACATTGATAAAAATAATACTAAACATAATATCAAGCCATTTTGATATATCAGGATAATAAACCAACTGAAGTATGTCTATAGTTTCTTCCACATCGGGACTGACTATAAATCTTCTTTTTTGTATAGACAACTAATATATATTATCATCAAACCAGGATGGACCAGGATGGACTTATACAGCATAAAGATAGGGAAAATAAAGTGGATCTAAATCGAATGAAGAAAAAAGAAACATCGTTTATCAACAATGGGGGAGGAGACTTCGTGCAGTCGAACCCACCCAGGTTGATTGTAAACGTCTTCTCATTAATAATATATGCCGCACGTACCAGATAGTATAGGTGACGAGGCGGCAGAGGAAGGCGCACAGGATGTGCGTCGGCGGAGTGACGTGGCCGGCATTCGGAGGCCTGGACGGAGGAAGTGATTGTGGTTGGTCATCGGATGATGGCTGTGACAGATGGGCGGGCTTTGAATGAGTATTAAGGAAGGTCTTATGAAGCGCGCCCGCTCATATACCCCGCATCCCCTGACAAAGCCACATCCAGTGGCGAAACATGTCGGGAGGGGTGGTATAGAGCGGCATATCTTTAGCCAGTGAACAGCGTTAGTAGCATGCGGCGGCATTTAGCCGAGCAGACAAGGAGAGTGTGACAGCATAGGTATTTGATTACAGTGAATATTGAAGCCTCTATGACACAGCAATAGAGGAAGGAGCGCAGTTTGGAAAATCAGGTGCTAGAAAGGAGTCAAACAGTGGCTAATGAGCCTGGTGACATTGTGTATACCCTGCGGCTGAGAGAAACAGCCACCCAATATAGGGGACTAGCAATCATGCTAGCTGCTCGGTAACCCTGATCTAGGGACCAGACAGCAGTGAACAGTGACAGGAGAGACACACTCACCAGTGCCCCTGAGTTTGACCCACTATCAGTGAATTTAATCAGTAACTGCCAGTAGCAATACTATCCTATACCTCTAGGGGGGGAGGAGATATACCCCTATCTAGGATTCCATCCTATATACTGATATGCTGTCACACCTTGCAAGTGCAATCACACAAACCCCGTGTATACGCTGACACACTGATAATTTTAAAGTGGTATTGTTTTGTCCTTATAGTGTGTTTTGTCCATGAAATAATAAAGACAAAAATTTTAACATTTGTTAGTGACCCCTACAGGGATTGTAGGTCTCCAATAGACCATTGCTATAAGTATATAAATATCCCGAGGGTCACTAAAAGGGACTTTGATTGAACAAGAGCAATAAAGTGCACCATTTTACTGAATCTGTCAACAACTACTAGAATAACAGTCTTCCCTGCTGATACTGGTAGATCCGTAATGAAATCCATTGACAGGTGCGTCCAAGGCCTGTTGGGGATGGCCAGAGGTAAAAGACGCCCTGCCGGACGAGTATGATCTACCTTAGAACGAGCACAGGTAGCACATGCAGACACAAAATTCAACACCTCCTGGCGCCATTTAGGCCACCAGAACAGACGAGACACTAACTCAGAGGTTGCCCTACTACCTGGGTGTCCTGCCAGTGTGGAGTTGTGGTGTTCTTTTAGTATCTCCAGTCGTAAATTTTCTGGCACAAACAGTTTACCCGAGGGGCAGGAGGCTGGGGCGTCCCCCTGAGCTTCCAACACCCTCCCCTCCAAACCTGAGTGTAATGCAGAGACCACCACCCCCTTTTGCAAAATGGGCTCTGGTACCTCAACATCACCCCCTCCAGGAAAACTTCAAGACAATGCATCCGGCTTAGTATTTTTTGCCCCCGGGCGATAGGTTATTACAAAATTAAACCTAGTAAAAAATAACGACCACCGAGCCTGTCTAGGGGTGAGACGTTTAGCAGACTCCAGATATAATAAGTTTTTGTGATCAGTAATCACCGTGACGGGATGAACCGCCCCCTCCAAAAAATGACGCCACTCCTCAAAAGCCAACTTAATAGCCAAAAGTTCCCTGTTGCCAATATCATAGTTCCTTTCTGCAGTAGACAATTTCTTCGAAAAGAAAGCACACGGACGCCATTCACCAGGGGACGGGCCCTGAGATAGTACCGCTCCCACCCCCACCTCTGATGCGTCAACCTCTACAATAAAAGGAAGCGAGACATCTGGCTGTACGAGAATAGGGGCCGAGGTGAATCTCTCCTTCAGAGATGCAAAGGCAGTTTTGGCTGCATGTGACCATTTGGAAAAATCGGATCCCTTTCGGGTCATGTCCGTCAGTGGTTTGACCACCAAGGAATAGTTCTTTATAAACTTTCTATAAAAATTGGCAAACCCCAGGAAGCGTTGCAATGCCTTCAGGTTCTCAGGCAGATCCCAGTCTATAATCGCCCGGACTTTCTCTGGATCCATGCGGAAACCTGAATCTGACAACACATACCCCAGAAATGGCAGTTCTTTTACGGCGAACACACATTTTTCTAACTTAGCAAACAATTTGTTGGCCCTTAATATCTGCAGCACTTGTCTCACATGGATCTTATGTGTATCCAGATCCGGGGAATAGACCAGGATGTCATCAAGATATATCACAACAAATCTCCCGATAAGGTGACTAAAAATATCGTTGACAAAATGTTGGAATACCGCAGGCGCATTAGTAAGACCAAATGGCATGACCAGATTTTCATAATGCCCTTCCGGAGTATTAAAAGCCGTCTTCCACTCATCCCCCTCTTTGATGCGAACCAGGTTATAGGCTCCTCTGAGATCCATTTTGGAGAACCATTTAGCACCAGCAACCTGATTAAAGAGGTCGGGAATGAGAGGAAGAGGATAGGGATCTCGGATAGTTATCCGGTTTAATTCCCGGAAATCCAGGCAAGGACGTAGGCCCCCATCTTTCTTTTTAACGAAAAAGAACCCTGCAGCCACAGGTGAAGAAGAGGGTCTGATGTGTCCCTTAGCCAAACTCTCCGAAATATAATAAAGATAAAGATTGTATAACCGGGTTTTAGGTAGTTTGGCCCCAGGTAGTAGATTAATCGGGCAATCATATGGACGATGAGGTGGTAACCCCTGACAACCCTTCTCAGAGAACACATCCATAAAATCTGACAGAAAGGCAGGTAAAGATGTTACAGAGAGTGTAGAGCACCTACTACTCAAGCAGTTGTCCTTACAATGTTCACTCCACTCCACAATCTCCCCGGCCTGCCAATCCACCACTGGATTGTGAGTCACCAGCCAGGGAAGCCCCAATACCATAGGAGCCGGAAGACCGTCCAGGACATAACACGAGATATGCTCTTTATGGAGGTCCCCTACCTGCAGATGGATATTATGAATAATCTGAGTTAACTCTTTCTGAGTAAGAGGGGAGGAGTCGATGGCAAAAACAGGAATAGTTCTGCGTATCGGTTCTGGAGTAAAACCCAGAGCCTGAGCAAACCGTGAATCCACCAAGTTGACCCCCGCCCCACTGTCCAAAAAGACGGAACAGATCTCAGTCTTATTGCCCGCCTCAACGGTAGCGGACAACAAAAACTGAGACATGCGTATGGAGGAAACGAATACGCCCAGACTGTTATCCTCCGCACAATCTGGGGACTCTAGTTTTTCCGGCGGCTCCTTTGTTTGTGGTCTCTTGGGTTCTGAGGGACAAACCTTTACAAAATGACCCCTCCCTTCACAACGAAAACAAACCTCTGACCTACGGCGGAACTTAGGAGGATTCACCCGTCTAGTGGCGCCCCCTATTTGCATTGGTTCGACTGGATCATAACAAACCGATCCCTGCCCTATAGAGGCCTCCGTAAAATTTAATAGTCTCTCCCTGAGTCGTCTGTCGATTCTTATGGACAGAGACATAGCAGCCTCAAGAGACCCAGGGACCTCGTATACCGCCAGCGCGTCTTTTAATTTTTCAGACAACCCCTGGCAGAACTGACTCCTAAGGGCCGAGTCGTTCCATAACGTATCAGTAGCCCACCTACGGAATTCGGAACAATATAGTTCAGCAGACCGGTTCTCTTGCCGAAGTCTACGTAGCTTAGACTCAGCCAGTGAGACCCTGTCCGGGTCATCATATACGAGACCCAGGGCTTCAAAAAACTCCTCCACTGATCGTAAGGCCAGAGAGTCTGATGGTAGGGAGAAAGCCCAAGCCTGCGGATCTCCTTGCAGGAGAGAAATTACAATACCCACCCGTTGTTCCTCACCGCCGGAGGATCTAGGGCGTAACCTGAAGAACAATTTGCAAGCTTCTCTGAAGGTTACAAATTGGTCTATCCCTCCTGAGAACCTATCAGGTAAAGCCACTTTTGGCTCAGGAGTACCTTGGTTTCCCGTAGCAACGGTGGAACCCAAGGATTGCTGCTGATGCTGCAGCACTGTTGCTTTTAATCCTGCCACTTCAAGAGATAATCCCTGTAATTGTTTCGCCAAAACCGTAGCCGGATCCATAGTGGAACAGAAAAATACAAAGCAAAACAGCAAGCAAAAAAAAAAAAAAAGAAATGTCATTTTTTTTTTTTTAAAAGGCCACATATACTGTCACGACCGCTACCCCAGCAGCAGTCGTGACGCACCAGACGGAGGGGAAGGGGGACCCTTATCTACGGATGGGAATAGTATGGCCACCCCTGACTAACCCTAAGCTGGCACCTGTCTGCCCTGATACCCTAGACGGGGTGTGAACCCGTGCGGCGAGCGGGATGCCTAAACCCTCAGTCACCCTAAAGCCTAGAGTGGGGAAAGGCCGATGGGAGCACTAGTCACTCATGTCTAGGAGAACAGCAGGGGAAAACAGCAACAAACAAACTATATCAGAGATAGACTTATCCAGTCACGAGCAGAGAAGGCGATCCCAATCACGACAGTCCACGCCGGACAAGAGCTCCACAGCAACACCATCAAACGATCTCCTTCAAAGGTCAGAATAGAACTGGAAGTAAGGACTATATCTGGCAATGACTGCAAGTGAAAGTGAAACTAATATAGTAGCTGGGAGTGGCAGACAGGACTCACCTGAGAAGGATGCCTACAAACTCCCAGTCAGGACAAAAAGGTTCACAAGGCAAAACCCAGATGACATACCCTGAACCACGGAGCAAACTCACGAGCTATCGCGAGTAGCAAGTCGCTGCGACCTTCTCCTCCCAGACCTGTCTGGATCAGTCACAGTCGTGACAGATATATACCTGAGGAAGTTTCCCTAACCAAGGATAAAGCCAACAATAGGGCATACGGGCCTTGGGATAAAGACAGACAGGATTTCTGATGAAAAGTTCAGCCTGATCTGTAAGTGTGTTAACCTTTTGAGTATCTTGCATGAACATTGTGCTTGCCAATTGCTATTAAGCCTGCATGTTACTGCTTACATATGGAACTTTGACCAAAAGACTGTAAATAGTTAATTGTTTCCAGTAAAAGGAAGTTTTGGTTCACCACAACAACGTGTTCCTCAATTATTCCTATTATAAATCGGTGTGCCACCGTTACTGGCACTGGCGTCACAAACTTAAAGGGATCTTGCCACCGGCACATTAAACCTGCAACACCCAGGGTACCTCATCTACCATCGCCCTGGTCCCTATACATTGAGAGTGCCCCAGATGACTTCAGTGCCAGCCTCTCCATCACTGCTGTACGCCTGACCAGGGTCTCCTATGAACTGTGAGTACCAAGAGCAACCCTCGTTTTGACTATTAACTGTGACCTGCCACTCACTAACCGAACCCGAACCGAACCCGAATGCTGCGTACAGCATATTTTGGCGTCACGAACAGGATGCGATCATTCCTACTCCATTGTGGAATATAAACTGTGTGCCGTTATTGCCATAAAGTGATAAAGCCCTATATGTTTATTCGCAAAATTGCTGGGCCAAGAACTGAAAAAATCGCGGTGTGAAAATTGTATTGCTGTGGACTGTTTTGCTGCTTCTAAGTCACTGCTTGCTGTCAGTGAATAGACAGCGTTATACTTAAAGATGGCCGCTTAAGTTGACTGGACTTTCAGTGCGCCTCGTTGTGTCTGTTTGGCACGAAAAAGAGATAAGAAGTTACCGCCCAGCCTGTGAAAGAAAAGTACCACCCTGTCTGTGGAGAAAGATACCGCCTACCTTGAATCCCAGAGCTCCGAGAGGCCGCGCCTATCTCCTGACGCTGCGCGTGGGACCTCCGCACGACGTAATCCTGTGCCTCGCGAGACCTGGACTGCGCATCACCGGAGTAAGTAAACTTTCAGAACGCACCGATTTCTTGATATTTGAGCATCGGGTGAATTCCGATCTTGCTGGGAAGCTGAGGGGAGGTCCCTCCTTAGCAATAAGAGATTTGATCCAGGGGAGAACACATCCGATTCGGATCTTGGCCTGCTCCGCTGCTCCTTAAAGGGCCATACTCACTCCATAGCCCCCTTAGCAACGATATGTCCGCACCTGAAGAAGCGGGGCAGGTGGCCCACGATATGCCTTCTGAAGTGCACGTAGCTGATAATAGGGTGCCTGCCGCTACGGCAGCATAAAGCCTGATGCCACTGACCATGCCATATTATTTTGGGGCCCCCTGGTTCCCGCGATATTCCAGGGAAGCCCATAAATTGAAGGACTTTAGAGACCAGATCCTGGCCTTATTCCGGCTCTACCCTATCTCTGCTGAGCAACAAATGGAGATCCTCTTAGCACAGTTAGAAGGGGCCACCCGCAGGGAGGTCATGTCATGGCCCCGTTCCGAAAAGAATAGCCTGGAACAGATCTTTGATCGCCTCAGCGCCACGTTTGAGGCCAGAACGGTGTCCCGGATTATATTTGAGTCTTTCATTTCCTGTATCATCTCTTTCACAGACTGATAGGTAGTAGGTGGTATAGGTCTGTATCTCTCCTTAATAGGAGGATGAGAGCCAGTGGGTATGGTGTGTTTGATTACACTGACCTCTCCGTAGTCCGTGGAGTGCTTGCTGAAAGCCTTGTGGTGCTCTTTCACCAAATTCAGGACTCCCTCTATTTGCTCCTTTGGGGTGGATTCGTTCCCCATATGAAGTTCCTCCCACCAGGTTACTGAAGAGGCGCTGACAGGTGCGCTGCTGCTCTGTGCGGTCTTGAACGTCTCCTTGGCAGGCAGACGGATAACATCTTGGAAGGATACCTGGAAAAGCTGAGCAACGGGCCAGTGCTTAGAGAAAGTAACAGGGTGATCACCAAAATTAATCAAACGGACAGGCACTTTAACTTGGGATACGGTCACTAGGCTCTTGGCTGCTCGCACAAAGGGATGATTCTTTCTTGTTTTTGAAGGTGCTTAATCTACTGCAGCCCGTGTTTCGCATGTAGATGTCTGGTCATGCAGGTTGTGCTAAGGTTCAGAACGTTAATGCCTCGCTTCAGGCTCTGATGGCACAGCGTGCAAACCACTCGGGTCTTGTCGTCAGCACATTGTTTGAAGAAGTGCCATGCCAGGGAACTCCTTGAAGCTGACTTTGGGGTGCTCGGTCCCAGATGGCGGCGGTCAGTAGCAGGCGGAGTCTCTTGGCGGCGGGTGTTCTGCTTTTGCCCACTGCTCCCTCTTTTGCTACGCTGTTGGCTCGGTCTCACCACTGCCTCTTCCTCCGAACTGTGAAAGTCAGTGGCACGACCTTCATTCCATGTGGGGTCTAGGACCTCATCGTCCCCTGCATCGTCTTCCACCCAGTCTTCCTCCCTGTCCTCCTTTTCGGTCTGCACACTGCAGAAAGACGCAGCAGTTGGCACCTGTGTTTCGTCATCATCAGAGACGTGCTGAGGTGGTATTCCCATGTTCTCATCAGGAAACATAAGTGATTGTGCGGCAGTGCATTCTATGTCTTCCACCCCTGGGGAAGGGCTAGGTGGATACCCTTGGCAAACCCTGCCAGCAGAGTCTTCAAACAGCATAAGACACTGCTGCATGACTTGAGGCTCAGACAGGTTCCTCGATATGCACGGGGGTAATGTGACAGACTGATGGGCATGGGTTTCAGGCGCCACCTGTGCGCTTTCTGCAGAAGACTGGGTGGGAGATAATGTGAACGTGCTGGATCCACTGTCGGCCACCCAATTGACTAGCGCCTGTACTTGCTCAGGCCTTATCATCCTTAGAACGGCATTAGGCCTGACCAAATATCGATGTAGATTCTGGCGGCTAATGGGACCTGAGGTAGTAGGTTCAGTAGGACGTGTAGCTGTGGCAGAACGGCCACGTCCTCTCCCTGCACCAGAGGCTCCACCAACACTACCACCACGACCATGACCGCGTCCCTTATTAGATGTTTGCCTCATAGTTAGCGTTCACAAAGCAAAGTAAAAAGTGGTTAAGTATGTTAAAAATAATTAACCGCCAATATAAACCCTGATGTAGGGTATTGCACTCTATAATTTTTTTTTTTAACTCTATATGACAGCGGTTTTTGTGGCCTAAATGTGACAGTCACTTATGCACGTCTAATCCTAGATATGCAGTATAAAAGAGGCTTTTTTCACCCCAGTAACCAAAAAGCCGTATTTCTGGCCTAAATGTGACAGTCACTTATGCATGTCTAATCCTAGATGTGCAGTATATCAGAGGCTTTTGTCACCCCAGTAACCAAAACGGCGTATTTCTGGCCTAAATGTGACAGTCACTTATGCTTGTCTAATCTCAGATGTGCAGTATATTAGAGGGTTTTTTCACCCTAACCAAAAAGCTGTATTTCTGTCCTAAATGTGACAGTCACTTATGCATGTGTAATCCCAGATGTGCAGTATATCAGAGGCATTTTTCAGCCCAGTATTCCAAAGCCGTATTTATGGTCTAAATGTGACAGTCACTTATGCACGTGTAATCCCAGATGTGCAGTATATCAGAGGCTTTTTTCACCCCAGTATGCCAAAGCCTTATTTCTGTCCTAAATGTGACAGTCACTTATGCACGTGTAATCCCAGATGTGCAGTATATCAGAGGCTTTTGTCACCCCAGTAACCAAAACGGCGTATTTCTGGCCTAAATGTGACAGTCACTTATGCTTGTCTAATCCCAGATGTGCAGTATATTAGAGGGTTTTTTCACCCTAACCAAAAATCTATATTTCTGTCCTAAATATGACAGTCACTTATGCATGTGTAATCCCAGATGTGCAGTATATCAGAGGCATTTTTCACCCCAGTATTCCAAAGCCGTATTTATGGTCTAAATGTGAAAGTCACTTATGCACGTGTAATCCCAGATGTGCAGTATATCAGAGGCTTTTTTCACCCCAGTATGCTAAAGCCGTATTTATGTCCTAAATGTGACAGTCACTTATGCACGTGTAATCCCAGATGTGCAGTATATCAGAGGCTTTTTTCACCCCAGTATGCCAAAGCCGTATTTATGGCCTAAATGTGACAGTCACTTATGCACGTGTAATCCCAGATGTGCAATATATTAGATGCTCTTTTTACCCCAGTAACCAAAAAGCCTTATTTATGGACAAATGTGACAGTCACTTATGCTTGTCTAATCCCAGATGTGCAGTATATTAGAGGGTTTTTTCACCCCAACCAAAAATCTGTATTTCTATCCTAAATGTGACAGTCACTTATGCACGTGTAATCCCAGATGTGCAGTATATCAGAGGCTTTTGTCACCCCAGTAACCAAAACGGCGTATTTCTGGCCTAAATGTGACAGTCACTTATGCTTGTCTAATCCCAGATGTGCAGTATATTAGAGGGTTTTTTCACCCCAACCAAAAATCTGTATTTCTGTCCTAAATGTGACAGTCACTTATGCACGTGTAATCCCAGATGTGCAGTATATCAGAGGCTTTTGTCACCCCAGTAACCAAAACGGCGTATTTCTGGCCTAAATGTGACAGTCACTTATGCTTGTCTAATCCCAGATGTGCAGTATATTAGAGGGTTTTTTCACCCTAACCAAAAATCTATATTTCTGTCCTAAATATGACAGTCACTTATGCATGTGTAATCCCAGATGTGCAGTATATCAGAGGCATTTTTCACCCCAGTATTCCAAAGCCGTATTTATGGTCTAAATGTGAAAGTCACTTATGCACGTGTAATCCCAGATGTGCAGTATATCAGAGGCTTTTTTCACCCCAGTATGCTAAAGCCGTATTTATGTCCTAAATGTGACAGTCACTTATGCACGTGTAATCCCAGATGTGCAGTATATCAGAGGCTTTTTTCACCCCAGTATGCCAAAGCCGTATTTATGGCCTAAATGTGACAGTCACTTATGCACGTGTAATCCCAGATGTGCAATATATTAGATGCTCTTTTTACCCCAGTAACCAAAAAGCCTTATTTATGGACAAATGTGACAGTCACTTATGCTTGTCTAATCCCAGATGTGCAGTATATTAGAGGGTTTTTTCACCCCAACCAAAAATCTGTATTTCTATCCTAAATGTGTCAGTCACTTATGCACGTGTAATCCCAGATGTGCAGTATATGAGAGGCTTTTTTCACCACAGTATGCCAAAGCCGTATTTCTCTCCTAAATGTGACAGTCACTTATGCACGTGTAATCCCAGATGTGCAGTATATGAGAGGCTTTTTTCACCCCAGTATGCCAAAGCCGTATTTATGGCCTAAATGTGACAGTCACTTATGCATGTGTAATCCAAGATGTGCAATATATTAGAGTCTTTTTTCACCCCAGTAACCAAAAAGCCGTATTTATGGCCTAAATGTGACATTCACTTATGCTTGTCTAATCCCAGATGTGCAGTATATTAGAGGTTTTTTTTCACCCTAACCAAAAAGCTGTATTTCTGTCCTAAATGTGACAGTCACCTATGCACGTGTAATCCCAGATGTGCAGTATATGAGAGGATTTTTTCACCCCAGTATGCCAAAGCCGTATTTATGGCCTAAATGTGACAGTCACTTATGCTTGTCTAATCCCAGATGTGCAGTATATTTGAGTTTTTTTTTACACTAACCAAAAAGCTGTATTTCTGTCCTAAATGTGACAGTCACTTATGCTTGTCTAATCCCAGATGTGAAGTATATCAGAGGCTTTTTTCACCCCAGTATGCCAAAGCTGTATTTCTGGACTTGCAGATAGCCTGTGCTTGTGCACTATCGTTGCATCAAATGGCTGCCGATCATGTATTGATATTGACTAACTGAAGAAAAAAATGTTTGTTTTCAGCAGTAGTTGGCTCAGGGCCGGCTTAAATTTTTTTTCTTCTGTAGATCGCTGAGTACATAAACTGTAACGGGGTCCCAAAGGTGCACTCGGTCCCCCATTGCCCGCAGAACTGTTGCTTAGCTTTGGGAATGAGGATCTGTGTTTGACCTCATTCCCAGGGCGGCTTTACTGCTGGGTGGCTCCCTGCTCCTAAGTCTGCCTTGAGCGCCGAGCTGATCACTCGCTGCTCAACTGGTTGATCTGTCGGTCATGTGACGCTGGCCACGTCACATGACCCTCACTCCCCACTATAAATACAGGCAGCCTGCTAGCCACAGGTTGCCTGTTAAAGGGGTTGTCCGGGATTGGGGACATGGGTGTAGATGTACAATGGTCCCCTAAATATTACATTCATGCCTGTCCTTCCCTTACCAGACATTTCTGATGGCCCTTTTTCACTTCACAAATTTTCAGCCGGAAGTGAAGTTTCTATCACTGTCAGTGACGTACCGGGTCCCTTTCTGCATAGCGAAGCCTCTTCTTCCGCTTCACAAGGAGCCCGGTGACATCACAGTCAGCCTCTAATTATTCCAAGCGCATGGAGGGGCAGTAACTATGCATCAACAGACCGCGCTAAGCCACGCCCCTCACCGAGCAGGGCGCATTCTTAGCAAGGAAGGAGGCGTTTAGGGGCGTGACTAAGGCGGAGGAACAGTTGCGGCAGGAGGCGGCATATGAATTAGGGGTGATGGCTGCACGGAGGAGCAGGCACACACTCGAAACAACGCGATGCTGCGCTGGGACCCAGAAAGCATTGAGGCAGGAAGTTACCGCACACATAAACAGAAAGGTAAACAATCAGTGTGGGACTGAAGGAGCCCTGCTGAAGTGTAAAAATACCTAAAAACATCTGGGGGGACCTTCAAACCGCTATTAATAGTGATTTAACTGGTTTTAAAAATAAATCTTGATCCTGGACAACCCCTTTAATTTCTAGGTTCCTGGCTATTTGTTGGACTACTGAATACTCACCTGATTCCGTTCCCTGACGATTCTTTTGCCTGCTCCTCCTGTACTGCGCATCCATCCTGGTATTGTGACCTCGGCTCCCACCTAACTACTCTCTTAGGACTCCTCTTGTACTTCTCTACTCTCCTGGTATTTGACCCCGGCTTCTTCTGACCATTCTTTGCTTAACCCTTTGTACTGCGTAGCTCTCTAGGTTCTGACTCGGTCCATTCATGTTCCGTATTTTGTCTTGTCTGTCTTCCCTGCACGTATCCTAAGCTAGGGACTGTCGTCCAGTTGTCCCCTGTCATGAGGACTCGTGAGGCAAGTAGGCAGGGCCAGGGGTGAGGGTGGAGCGCAGTGGTCACTATCCTTCCCCCTGTGTGTGTGTGGATGTGACCGTTCGTATCATAAACCAGTTCTTGATAAGATTGCTCACTGATCTCTCCCTCACAGCAGCTGCAGCCTCTCCCTACACTAATCCGAGCAGAGTGACGGGCGGTGCTACGTGACTCCAGCTTAAATAGTGGCTGGGTCACATGATGCAGTTGGCCAATCACAGCCATGCCAATAGCATGGCTGTGATGGCCTTTTGGGGCAAGAAGTATGACGCTTGTTGATTGGCTGCTGTGCAGCCTTTCAAAAAGCACCAAGAAAGCGCCGAACACGGTTCGGGTCCGGGTGCTGAAAAACCTAAAGTTCGGTACGAACCCAAACTTTACAGTTTGGCTTCGCTCAACTCTATTCACAAATCTTTAAAATATAGTGCTATATATTCGTAATGACGAATATTCGTTTTTTTTTGTTTTTTTTATACAGTACACATCAGGTGATCATCCCTCCCTTCTTCTAGCTTGTGGGCCAATGAGAAGGCTTTGTCACAGCAGCATCCCTAGCAACCAATAGAAAGTTGCCTACCCCATGCCGGCATTACGCAAATAATACATTGCCGATTTTTGCAATATATGACGAATATTCTACAAAATATTTGTGAAATATCGTTACGGTAATTCGAATAGTGCCCTTGCCGCTCATCACTAGAGCTGAGACCCATGTGTTAGAGGAACAGGCCGCCTAAAGCTTGTATTTGGACTTTCTGAGGCAGAACTGCCACCAAGGTGACTTTTTGTTATATTAACTTGCCATTGAGTGTGAAGTAACACCAACACTGCAAAAGTGACATTTTGTTTTTGGCACCATGTGTGAATAAACTAATGAAGTTTGAATTACAAACTTGTATTTTGCCTCTGTACTGCGCCCGCTTATCCTAACTACCAGAGCGAATCCCCACAATAGTTTAGTGTCATCTGCAAAAATTGACATTTTACCGTGCAAGCCTTTTACAAGATCATTAATATATTGAAGAGAATAGGGCCCAATACTGACCCCTGTGGTACCCCACTAGTGACAGTGACCCACTCTGAGTGTGTAACGTTAATAACCACCCTCTGTTTTCTATCACTGAGCCAGTTACTTACCCACATACAGACATTTTACCCCAGTCCAAGCATTCTCATTTTATATACTTACTTTTTATGTGGTACAGTGTCAAATGCTTTGGAGAAGTCCAGATATACGACATCCATTGATTCACAGCGGTCAAGTCAAAAAATTACCTCCTCATAGAAACTGATTAAATTAGTTTGACATGACCGATCCCTCATGAAGCCATGCTGATATGGCATTATTTGCTTATTTTCATTGAGGTACTCCAAGATAGCATCTCTTAGAAAACATTCAAGCAGTTTATCCACAATAGATGTTAAACTAACTGGCCTATAGTTTCCGTGCTCTGCTTTTGGACCCTTTTTGAATATTGGCACATTTGCTATGCGCCAATCCTGTGGAACACTCCCTGTCATTTTAGATTCCTTAAATATCAGAAATAAGGGTCTGGCTATGACATTACTTAATTCTCTTAGGATACTGGGGTGTATGCCATCTGGTCCTGGCGATTTGTCTATTTTAATATTTTTAGGACGTCGCTGTACTTCTTCCTGGATCAGACAGGGCACATTTAATGGGGAATTTACGTTTACATTCTGCATTTCATCTGACAGTTTATTTTCTTCAGTGAATACAGTGAAGAAAAAAATAGTTAATAGCTTTGCTTTCTCCTCATTGCTTTCTGCAACTCCCCCCTCTTTACTCTGTAAAGGGCCTACACCTTCAGATTTATGCTTTTTTACCATTTATATAATTGAAGAACATTTTAGGGTTAGTTTTACTATCTTTGGCAATTAATCTCTTGGTCTCTAGTTTGGCTGCTTTTATTTGTCTTTTTCATATTATATATTTTTTCTTATAGTTTTTCAATGCTTCCTCGCTCCCCTCCTGTTTTAGTGATTGAAATGATTTATTTTTGTCAGTTATTGCTTTTTTTACAATTCTATTTATCCACATTGTTTTTATTCTTATTTCTAACCTTTTATTCTCATAAGGTATGTAACTCTCACAATTAGATTTTAGGATGGATTTAAAAATATCCCATTTTACAGTTGTATTTTTTTATTTTTGAGGACTTTGTCCCAGTTAGTAGTGATGGACGAACATCGGCCGGGACGGTTCACGGACGCAATCAAATGTTCGCGAACCGCAATTTTGAGGCGGGCCCATTTCACTTTAACCCCTTAGGGATGCATGACGTACCGGTATGGCATGTTTCCCGAGTCCTTAAGGACCCATGACGTACCGGTACGTCATGAGTTTAAATCGAGATTGCGGAGCTGCGGGTGTTAATCGGAACAGGATGCCTGTTGAAATGATTCAGCGGGCATCCTGTCACAACACCGGGGGGGGGGGTGTCATATGACCCCCCCGTATCGGCGATCGCAGCAAACCGCAGGTCAATTCAGACCTGCGGTTTGCTGCGCTTTTTGCCGATTCTGACCGCGGGGATCAAACTTTAAAATGCCCCAAATTAAGTTTTTTTCACCCCCCCTGCACCCCTGAATGATTTTACGGCGGCGGGTGGTGCAGGGGGGGGTGTTGCAGGCGGTGCGGGAGGCGGGTGGTGCGGCAGATGGGATCGCGATCCTCCGCCCGCCTCCTCTTGAATAATCGTTGGTGGCAAGTGGTTATACCAGAGTGTCAGCACATTGCTGACACTCTGGTATAAACGGCTGACATCTGTGCTGTGATGTCAGCCGTTTAACCCTTTCCATACCGTGGTCCGTACGGACCGCTGTATGGAAAAGGTTAACAGTAAGATGGGGCTCCCTCCCTCTCCCATCGGGGGGCTGCTGTGCCTTTGCAGCCCCCCGACAGGATGGGGTGACAGAGGAAGGGAGCCCCCCTCCTTACCCTTCCCCGTCTGCGCAGTTGTGGCCACAACTGAGCAGACGGGGAAGGTTCCCATGGCAACAGGACGCTTTCTCAGGCATCCTGCTGTCCATGGTGCTGAAGGCATAGATCTGTTCAGACAAAGTGTAAGTAAAATACAGTACAATACACTATATATTGTACTGTACTGTATTATACAGACATCAGACCCACTGAATCTTCAAGAACCAAGTGGGTCTGAGTCAAAAAAATGTAAAAAAAAAAGTGAAAAAAGTTAAGATAAAAAAAAACACATTTATCACTGAATAAAAAAAAAAAATACAATACACATATTAGGTATCGCCGCGTCCATAACGACCTGATCTATAAAACGGTCATGTTACTTTCCCCACACGGTGAACGGTCAATTCAGACCTGCGGTTTGCTGCGCTTTTTGCCGATTCTGACCGCGGGGATCAAACTTTAAAATGCAACAAATTAGGTTTTTTTCACCCCCCTGCACCCCTGAATGATTTTACGGCGGCGGGTGGTGCAGGGGGGGTGTTGCAGGCGGTGCGGGAGGCGGGTGGTGCGGCAGTTGGGATCGCGATCCTCCGCCCGCCTCCTCTTGAATAATCGTTGGTGGCAAGTGGTTATACCAGAGTGTCAGCACATTGCTGACACTCTGGTATAAACTGCTGACATCTGTGCTGTGATGTCAGCCGTTTAACCCTTTCCATACCGTGGTCCGTACGGACCGCTGTATGGAAAAGGTTAACAGTAAGATGGGGCTCCCTCCCTCTCCCATCGGGGGGCTGCTGTGCCTTTGCAGCCCCCCGACAGGATGGGGTGACAGAGGAAGGGAGCCCCCCTCCTTACCCTTCCCCGTCTGCGCAGTTGTGGCCACAACTGAGCAGACGGGGAAGGTTCCCATGGCAACAGGACGCTTTCTCAGGCATCCTGCTGTCCATGGTGCTGAAGGCATAGATCTGTTCAGACAAAGTGTAAGTAAAATACAGTACAATACACTATATATTGTACTGTACTGTATTATACAGACATCAGACCCACTGAATCTTCAAGAACCAAGTGGGTCTGAGTCAAAAAAATGTAAAAAAAAAAGTGAAAAAAGTTAAGATAAAAAAAAACACATTTATCACTGAATAAAAAAAATAAAATAAAAATACAATACACATATTAGGTATCGCCGCGTCCATAACGACCTGATCTATAAAACGGTCATGTTACTTTCCCCACACGGTAAACGCCATAAAAATAAAAAAATAAAAACTATGAGGAAATTGAAATTTTGCCCACCTTACTTCCCAAAAAAGGTAATAAAAGTGATCAAAAAAGTCGCATGTACGCCAAAATAGTACCAATCAAACCGTCATCTCATCCCGCAAAAATCATACCCTACCCAAGATAATCGCCCAAAAACTGAAAAAACTATGGCTCTTAGACTATGGAAACACTAAAACATGATTTTTTTTGTTTCAAAAATGAAATTATTGTGTAAAACTTACATAAATAAAAAAAATGTATACATATTAGGTATCGCCACGTCCGTGACAACCTGCTCTATAAAAATACCACATGATATAACCTGTCAGATGAATGTTGTAAATAACAAAAAAAGAAAACGGTGCCAATAAAGCTATTTCTTGTTACCTTGCCTAGCAAAAAGTGTAATATAGAGCAACCAAAAATCATATGTACCCTAAACTAGTACCAACAAAACTTCCACCCTATCCCGTAGTTTCTAAAATGGGGTAACTTTTTGGGAGTTTCTACTCTAGGGGTGCATTAGAGGGGCTTCAAATGGGACATGGTGTCCAAAAAAATAGTCTAGCAAAATCTGCCTTCCAAAAACCGTATAGCATTCCTTTCCATCTGCGCCCCGCCGTGTGCGCGTACAGCAGTTTACGACCACATATGGGGTGTTTCTGTAAACTACAGAATCAGGGCCATAAATAATGAGTTTTGTTTGGCTGTTAACCCTTGCTTTGTAACTGGAAAAAAAATATTAAAATGGAAAATCTGCCAAAAAAGTGAAATTTTGAAATTGTATCTCTATTTTCCATTAAATCTTGTGCAACACCTAAAGGGTTAACAAAGTTTGTAAAATCAGTTTTGAATACCTTGAGGGGTGTAGTTTCAAGAATGGGGTCATTTTTGGATGGTTTATATTATGTAAGCCTCACAAAGTGACTTCAGACCTGAACTGGTCCCTAAAAAGTGGGTTTTTGAAAATTTCTGAACAATTTCAAGATTTTCTTCTAAATTTCTAAGCCTTGTAACATCCCCCAAAAATAAAATATCATTCCCAAATTGATCCAAACATGAAGTAGACATATGGGGAATGTAAAGTAATAACTATTTTTGGAGTATTTACTATGTATTATAAAAGTAGAGAAATTAAAACTTGGAAATTTGCAATTTTTTCCCAACTTTTGGTAAATTTGGTATTTTTTTATAAATAAAAATGATTTTTTTTTACTTCATTTTACCAGTGTCATGAAGTACAATATGTGACGAAAAAACAATCGCAGAATAGCCTGGATAAGTCAAAGCGTTTTAAAGTTATCACCACTTAAAATGACACTGGTCAGATTTGCAAAAAGTCCTTAAGGTGAAATAGGGCTGAGTCCTTAAGGGGTTAAAGGCAGGCGAACCTGGAATACATTTAGATCATACTTGCAGCCACCAAATACTTATTAGAAGTGCACAAATAGTCCCACAACATGGACAGGTACATACCAGATGTATTATTTGAATTTGCGATCTTCATTCATTATTTTCTTCAATGCTAAATATTGGCAATGTAATTTTCGCCTATGCACATGCGCAAAATATGCGCGGCCTACTACAGCAACTGGGTTTCCACCAGACTGAAGTTGGATGCGATCAGAAAAGATGATTGGCAACAATTTTCGCGATGTTGAGGAAGAATTTCTGATCACTGTAATTTGACATTAAAGCAGTGTATTTGATTACATTTCACATGCATGTTATAACAATCGCTGTATATGCAGATCGAGTAAAAAAAGCGCCATTAAGAAAATCCCTAATGATGCGATTTATTTTTTCGCGGTACACACAACTTCACATTTTATAAGGTCTCATGAGATATTAGTGATTGGTGCACTAAGTATTGTTGTGAGAACTTGCCAGTACAGGCCCCAAAAATTAGCCAATAGGCATTTACCTGACAGCACACAACTTTGTAGGATTCTGTGGCTGGAGGGACATTAGGCGGTTCCAGGATAAAAATTTAACTGTCAGCCAGTGCAGGCCCCAAAAATTAGCCAATAGGCATTACCTGACAGCAAAGAACTTTGGATTCTGTGGCTGGAGGTACATTAGGCTGTCACAGGATAAATATGTAACTGTCGGCAAGTACAGGCCCAAAAAATTAGCAAATAGGCATCCACCTGACAGCAAAGAACTTTGGATTCTGTGGCTGGAGGTACATTAGGCGGTCACAGGATAAATATGTAACTGTCGGCCAGTATAGGCCCAAAAAATTAGTCATTTAACGGACATAAAAGGCCTTTTATGCCACTGTATTTACCTAAGACAGGGACCATGATTTGTTCTAGGTGGTGGCGGATATTTGTGGGCTGTCATGATGAATTTCAATCAAACATTGTCGACTCGTCACATGTGTTGAATTCCTCCGAGATCCATGCCTCATTCATTTTTCGAAATGTGAGGTAGTCAACACTGTCGTGAGCTAGGCGAGTGCGCTTATCGGTCATGATCCCCCCTGCTGCGCTGAACATCCTTTCGGACAGGACACTGGACGAGCGGCAAGCCAACAGTTCCATGGCAAATTGTGCCAGCTCTGGCCACAGGTCAAGCCTGCACACCCAATAGTCCAGGGGTTCATCGCTTCTCAGAGCGTCCACATCGGCTGTTAACCCGAAGTAGTTGTACACCTGTCCGTCTAGGCGTTCCCTGAGGCTGGATCCGGAGGACAGCTCTCGATGGGTTGGCTGCAAGAATGATCTCATATCCGAAGTGACCAACACATCTTCAAACCGCCCTCTTCTTCCATGCGCTGTTGGATTGGTACCAGCAACTGTTTCTCTGTGAGTGGAAATTCCTCTGCCAGCACCCGCAAAAGCAGAATGCAGCATTTCTCTAAGCAAGGCCTGGAAGTGCTGCATTCTGACAGCCCTCTGTGATGGTGGTAACATTTCCACCATTTTATGTTTGTACCGGGGGTCTAAGTACGTTGCCACCCAGTACTGGTCCTTGCCCTTTATGCTTTTTATACGGGGGTCCCTCTTCAAACACTGGAGCATGAAGGCCCCCATTTGCACTAAACTGTAAGCGGTGGAGTGGCCTGGCTCCTGCTCATCATCCAGGATAATGTCGTCCTCGTTCTCCTCCCCCCATCCACGGACAAAACCAGGGATCCCAGAAAAGTTTAAAGCATGCTCTTCTTGCTCCTCCTCCGCCCCGGCACCATCCTCTTCTGACTCCTCTTCAGACTCCTGTTGTTGACTTGTCTGAGATGGAGTAGCCCCCCTGGGAATTCTTCCGGCATTGCGACAGCTTGATCAATGACACGACGCAATGCACGCTCCAGAAAGAAGGCGTAAGGTACGATGTCACTGATGGCGCCCTGGCAGCAACTGGTGATCTCATCAGATGGCCGCAAAAGTCTGCATGCGTCGCGCATGAGCAGCCACTGGCGCGGTGAAAAAAAAAACAAGCTTCCCAGAACCTGTCCTGCTGCAGAGTTCGTACAGATAGTCATTAACTGCACGTTTCTGCTGGAGCAGCCTATCAATCATATACAAGGTTGAGTTCCATTGCGTCGGGCAGTCACAAATCAGACATCTGATGGGCAGGTTGTGTCGCCGCTAAATGTCAGCAAGGCAAGCTATGGCCATGTAAGATCTTCTGAAATGGCCAGAGATATTCCTGGCCTGCCGCAAGACATCCTGGACCCCGGGGTATTTGGCAACAAATCGTTGCACGACCAAGTTCAGGACGTGTGCCATGCACGGCACGTGTGTCATTTTGCCCTGTTTTAACGCGCTCAGCAGATTGGCACCGTTGTCGCACACCACTTTACCAACTGTCAAATTGAGCGGGGTTAGCCACTGATTTGTCTGAGAACGCAAAGCTGAAAGGAGTGCAGCTGAAAGGAGTGTGGCTCGTGGTTTCCAGGCACAACAGATGCAGCACAGCATAGCAACTTCTCACCTGGCACGTGGTATAGGTTCTGGGGATCTTGGGGGGCGCAGCGGAAGAGACAGTAGCAGCAGAAACTGAGGAGTCAGCCGAGGAGGAGAGGGAGGATGGAGAGGGAGGAGGAGAAGAAGAGGCAGGCCTGCATGCAATCCGTGGCAGTAACACCAAAAATACATGGGTGCCACAGGTTGCATGCTTGATGGCCATCAGAAAGTTCACCCAGTGGGCAGTAAAAGTTATGTACCTTTCCTGCCCGTGTTTGCTAGACCATGTGTCTGTGGTCAGATGTATCTTGGCACCGACACTGTGTGCCAGAGATACATTCACTTGCCGCTGAACGTGGCCATATAGCTCTGGGATGCCCCTTTGGAAGAAATATTTTCTTCCTGGGACCTTCCAATGGCCACAAATTTTCTAAAGGCCTCCGAGTCCACCAATTTATATGGCAGTAGTTGGCGGGCTAGCAGTTCCTGACAAGCCAGCGGTCAACCGTTGGGCAAGAGGGTTATCCGGCATCATCATCTTTTTACGCTCGAACATTTGGGCCACGGAAGCCTTCCTTTTGCCAGATAAACGTGAGGACGGCATGGTGGAAGGTGGAATGGAGGACAATTGGGAGGAGAGAGGAGAAGGAAAAGGAGAAGAGGCAGGACGTGGAGCGCCAGGAGTGTGGCTTTGTGGGTTCTGACGGCGTTGCTTCCACTGGGCTCGATTATGGGAGGCCAGGTGCCTTCTTAAGGCAGTCGTCCCTGGGTGAGTGTTGGGCGACTTATGCGTTGACAACACAGGCTGCAGATGGCAACACTATTGTCAGCAGCGTACACGTTAAAAAAATCCCACACTGTGGAGCCATGTGCCGGCGTCCTGGGAGCGCCAGATGTGACCGTGCATGGTAGATGACTCGCTCCTGATACATTTGCAGTCTGCTTTTTGCCTCCTGTGCAATGTAAGTTCTGCCTACTTCTCCTCCCTATCTGCTTCTCCGTCTCTCCCTCTGAACTCCCCTCCTCTTCCTCTCTTGTGGACACCCACGTGATGTCCATCGACACGTCATCATCAAAGTCACCTTCCCCACCACTAACATTAGAGATCTCGGAGTAGGCAGCAACAGCGGGAACCACCCTCCTTGGGCTGATCTGGGTACTGTCGTCAGACTGCTGAGTGGCGGCCGTTGCTACCTCCTCTTCCTGATCCGATGCCAAGAATGGCTGCGCATCGGAAATGTCTTGTAATGGATCGGAAAATATTCCTCTGACTCAAGCGGAGGGGATATGGTGGTGGTGTTGGTGGTGGTGTCTTTGGGGGTGGACACAGAAGAGAGTGAAGAGGGTGCAGATAGAGAGGATGAGGACGGTGCAGAAGCAGAAGACTGAGTGAGCCACTCAACCAAGTCTGGTGCGTTCTTTGACGTAATTGCACGCACCTTCTGCAACTTCCCACTTAGGCTCTGGCCTGGTGCTCCTGCCCGACCCCTACCACCCCTGCGGAAGGGCCTGCCTCTTCCTCTGCCTGTCATTTATTAAATGATCCTGTGACAAAAGTCTCTATAGAAGCGCAGTATTTGTGGAAGAAGGTATATAAAACCCCACTTCTATCAGCTGTTTTTGGGGGCAACTGGTATAACACACCAGTTATAATTATTTTTTCCAAAACCGTTTGTCACTGTGTGTAGCAGAGGGAACGCAGCAAAACAGCAAATAAATGCTGCAGTACCCATATACACTATAAAGAAAGTATATTGGTATATAACACCCCGCTTCTATCAGCCGTTTTTTGGGGGCGACTGGTATATCACACCAGTTATAATTATTTTTTCCAGTACCGTTTGTCACTGTATGTAGCAGAGGGAAAGCAGCAAAACAGCAAACAAATGCTGCAGTACCCAAATACACTATAAAGAAAGTATATTGGTATATAACACCCCGCTTCAATCAGTCGTTTTGGGGGTAACTGGTATATCACACCAGTTATTATTTTTTCCAGTATCGTTTGTCACTGTGTGTAGCTGAGGGAACGCAGCAAAACAGCAAACAAATGCTGCAGTACCCACATACACTATAAAGAAAGTATATTGGTATATAACACCCCACTTCAATTAGTCATTTTGGGGGGCCACTGGTATATCACATCAGTTATAATTATTTTTTTCCAGTACCATATGTCACTGTGTGTAGCAGAGGGAACGCAGCAAAACAGCAAACAAATGCTGCAGTACCCAAATACACTATAAAGAAAGTATATTGGTATATAACACCTCGCTTCAATCAGTCGTTTTGGGGGGCGACTGGCATATCACACCAGTTATAATCATTTTTTGTAATTGCGTTTGTCACTCTGTGTAGATGCAGTATTGCTGCAGAACCGCTCACCAGTCACCACCACTGCTTCACAATACAAATCCACTATAATATGCTTTCTATGTTAGAAAGTATATTATACGTGTATTACACCCCTCTGTACTGCACACCAATCAATAGTACACCTAAACCAGTCCTTAAAAGGACTTTTGTGGCCCTATTAGCTAGCGATTTGTGTCCCTAACAGTCTGTCCCTGCTCCACACAGCAACCTTTCCCTACACTGACAAAAGACAGAATGTAAAATGGCAGCCAGATCAGGTTTATTTATAAGGTAGGGGGTATGTCCATGTGCTGAAACGCCTCAATTGGCTGTCCTGTACCACCTGATGGATGTGTCATGGGTCAAAGTTCTTCACAATCTAAAAGAATATGGTGGGCGCGAATATCTCCATATGTTCGCATGTTCGGCGAATGGGGAACACGCAAAGTTTGTTGCGAACCGACCGCCGGGCGAACCGCAAGGCCATCTCTACCAATTAGTTAGGCCTATGGCCTCTCTTAGTTGGCTAAATTTAGCTTTTTTGAAGTTTGGTATTTTTGTTCCTCCCTGAAGAAAAACTCTTTTGAGTGACAATTTGAAGGTTATTACTTTATGGTCACTATTTCCCAGGTGTCCCCCAACCTGCACGTCTGTTGTTCTGTCAGGTCTATTGGTTAATACTAAGTCCAGTGTGGCCGTCCCTCTAGTTGGGTCCTGAACCGGTTGGGAAAGGTAATTGTCTTTGGTTATTGCCAAGAACCTGTTTCCTTTATGAGATGTATAGGTTTCAGTTTCCCAGTCTATATATAGGTAGTTGAAGTCCCCCATAATAACCACCTCATTATGATTTACTGCCTTGTCTATTTAGTGTAGAGGTAGATTTTCTGTGGACTCTGGTATATTCGGTTTTTCCTCCATTTTCCTCCATGTATTTCTACCCACATGTTAATGTCCCTCAATTATATCTTCCTTGAGTGCGGGCTTTAGACAGGACTTTACCTAAAGGCAGACCCCTCCCTCTCTCCGGTTTTGATGATCCTTTCAAAACAGACTGTAACCCTGTACGTTAACCGCCCAGTCATAGCTATCATCTAGCCATGTCTCAGTTATTCTCACTATGTCATAGTCCTCCTCACACATCACTAATTCCAGTTCACCAGTTTTATTAGTCAGGCTTCTGGCATTAGTATACATACAATTAAGTTTATGTTTATTTTTTACCCTACACTTTTCCTTCTGAACTGTTCTAGTCCCTCCTTCCATTCCTCCCCAGTTCCATTACCTTGCCTCAGTTCCATTACCTTGCCCTATCTGCACTATCTTCCCCTCCTATAATGTAATTACCCTCCCCCAGTCCCTAGTTTAAACACTCCTCCAACCTTCTAGTCGTCTTGTCCCCCAAAACAGCAGCCCCTTCCCCATTGAGGTGCAGCCCATCCCTACGATAGAGCCTGTTGCCGACAGAGAATTCGGCCCAGTTCTCCAGGAACCCAAACTCCTCCTTCCTACACCAGTTCTTGAGCCACTTGTTAACTTCCCTAATCTCACGATGCCTTTCTTGTGTGGCTCGTGGTACAGGCAGTATTTCGGAAAACACTACATTTGAGGTCCTTGCCCTAAGCTTGTGACCTAAATCCCTAAAATCATTATTAAGGACGCTCCACCTACCTCTAACTTTGCCATTGGTTCCAATATCGACCATGACTGCTGGATCTTCTCCAGACCCTCCCACTAATATGTCAACCTGATCCACGATGTGTCGAACTCGAGCGCCTAGAAGACAACACACCGTTCGACGATCCCGGTCTTTGTGACAGATTGTCCTATCTGTACCCCTAATAATTGAGTCTCCAGTGGGGGACCAACACTCTGCATCCACACTGATCAGCCTTTCTGTAGCTTCTCTGGCACCATAACTACATCAATTGTGTGCAGTGGACAGAGCTGTTTATTGGGAGCAGCAATGCAATAACCAGGTCCAACCATTGCTTAATGGAAAGAGCTCCATAGTTTTGGCACTCAGGCTACAGCACAACAGTTGATTGGTGGGGTGTGGAGTTTCAGACCCCTGCCAATTTGATACTGATGGCCTATTCTAAATATAGGCCATCAATATAAAAGTGCCAGAGAACCACATTAATTCTCCCAGTGGTGGTGCTGCAGTGAAATTGCATGCTTGCTGAAAGGTTCCTCCAGATCACAGTTGTGGGTTCAAACAGTGAAGTCCTGTGATTGGTTTATCATCAGGGGACTATTCTAACAAAAAAGGACTGTAATATGAACAACCTGTAAGTATCATCAGTATACCAATTTATACCACTCTGTCTTTCATGATAATTCACTTTGCTTTTTGCTCTAAAATTTGGCAGAATATTATACTTTAAATGAATCACACTATTTTCAGTAGGGATCCACTTTGAACCAACAGTGACCAAACAGATTCATTATTTGACTGACAGACAAATGTAGTAGGCAACTTTCTCTGGCTGGTAGCAACTGTGGCCACTGATATTAATGTAAATGTCCACCAACTGGGTATTTTTCAAAATGCAGATGCACGTAATTGTGATAGAAACTTTAAACTTCCTTTTAGCTGATGCCTTCTATTAGAGTGTTATTACACGAGCCATAGGTAGCACACATTGTGGCAGTGGTTACCACTAATTGATAGTCCACACCTGTATGTGCTACTTGAAGAATTGGTACAGTCCAGATGTAGCCCAGCAATTAGCCATAACAGCGGTGTGGCACTCATGGTCAAGCTGCATGTGTAGTTGCTAAAAGTTGTCAAAATCTATTCTGTACTAAAGTAGTCAAAATCTATTCAGTCATACTGTTTGTTGGGAAAGCCAGGCACCAGTAAATCCCCATTTATAGTTGACATTTTAGTTAGTGTCCCCCATTTATAGTTGACACTTTAGTTAGTGTTTCTTCTCGCTTTGTTATTGACTTACATCAATAGCTCTAAAACTGTATACTGTAGTATCCAACATCTGGGGGTACTACAATATTGTATATACTGTAGTTATTGTTTTATATTGTTATGTACTGTGATGTATTTTGTAGGTTTTTGGCTGTTTGTTCCAGCAAGGAATGGGTGGCAAATTGTTGGCAAGGGTGGTGTGAGGTTTCATTCTGGTAGACAGGATTAGCGGACTCGGTATAGAGGCAACAACAAGTTCTTTGGATCAAACAGTTCAGTGTTTTATTCACACTTTAGGCAAGTGACAAAACAAGCAGTCATAAACAAGCAAAAAGTCACCTTGCGGTGTTGGTGGTAATTCACACCATGCTGCAATTCTGCCTCAAAGAGTCCTTGAGCATAGCAGCACCAACCTGTTTTCACGCCAAACAGGTAGCAAGCCTTTATCCAGACACAAGGCTCCCAGATTCCAACACAGAGACCTCGCCTCTGAGCGCAGCTGCCTATTTAAGGACAGCTAGGTGCTGCCAAAACCCAGACCGGCACCTAAAATCTGGTCCGGTATTTGACCTCACCTGACAGGGCATCCGCATTTCCCAGTAACCAGCCTGCCCTGTGTTCCACCGAAAACTTAAAGTTTTGTAGGGAGAGAAACCATCGGGTGACCCGGGCATTTCTGTCCTTGGCCTGGCTCATCCACTTGAGAGGGGAGTAGTCAGTCACCAGGCAGTAGTCAGTCACTATTTTATCCCCAATAAATAATAGCGGAGAGATTCTAGTGCCCACTTGATAGCCAGGCACTCTCTCTCCACTATACAATACCGGGTCTCGGCTGGGGTGAGCTTACGGCTTAGGAAGACAACGGGATGCTCCTCCCCGTTGACTTCCTGAGACAGTACAGCACCGAGGCCTACTTCGGAGGCATCAGTCTGTACTATAAACTCCCTTTTGAAGCCGGGTGTCAGGAAAATCGGGGACCCGCACAGGGCCGACTTCAAAGCGGAGAAAGCCTATTCCGCCCGATCATCCCAGCGAACCATCGTTGACTTGTGTCCCTTCAAGAGTCCTGTCAGGGGCGCGGCTAGAGTAGCAAAGTGGGGAACAAACCTCATGTAATAGCCCACCATTCCCAGGAATTACTTTATTTGTCTAGTGGTGACAGGTCGGGGCTAATTCCGTATCACCTCTTTTTTGTTCACTTGGAGTTTGATGACTCCGCGCCCAATGACATATTACAGGTACTTAGTCTCTTCTAACCTTATTGCACATTTTATAGGGTTAGCGGTTAGGACAGCTTTCCAAAGGGAATACACTACAGCCTGCACTTTGAGTAGGTGACTTTCCCAGTCGGTAGTGTGGATGACAATATCGTCCAGGTAAGCCGAAGCGTACCGACGATGTGGATGAAGCACAATGTCCATTAGTTGCTGAAAAGTTGCTGGGGCACCATGCAGACCAAAGGGTAAGACCTTATATTGATAAAGCCCTCAGGCGTGATGAAGGCCGTTTTCTCTTTAGCAGCCTCAATTAAGGGCACCTGCCAGTACCCTTTAGTGAGGTCCAAAACAGAAAAATACCGGGCTTGTCCTAACCTCTCGATGAGCTCATCCAACCGGGGCATGGGATACGCATTGAATTTGGAAACCTCGTTAAGTTTTTGAAAGTCGTTAAAAAACTGCAAAGTCCTGTTCAGCTTGGGAACCTATGGTATAGGACTGGACCACTCGCTTTTTGACTCCCCAATGATGTCTAGCTGCAAAATTAGCTGCACCTCCTCTGATATGGCTTGTCGCTGAGCCTCAGGTGCCTGGTATGGTTTTAATCAGACTTTGCCTGAGGCTCAGCTACAATGTCATGCTGGATTATGGAAGTGCGTCCAGGGAGGTCCGAGAACACATCCGTGCTCCGACTAACGAACTCCCTGGCCTCCTGAGTCTGTTTAGAGGAGAAGCTGTCAGCAATTTTTACTGTGGCAGCTGCCTCTCTTGCATCAGCCACGGGCTGTCTTCTGGACAGGTGTCCCTATCGTTCTACGGTTTGAGTAAATTCATATAGTAAGCCTTCTCTGGCTTTCGCTGCCATGGCTGGTGTACCATGTAGTTTACATCTCCAACTTTCTCGAGTACCTTGTAGGGCCCCTGACACCTAGACATGAGATAGGGCAGAAGGAGGTCCCAGTCCTTCCCATCTTTAGACACTATCTTTTTCAACATATTTTTTAATGTTTGGTTAAACCTTTCTACCAGACCGCCTGTTTGCGGATGGTAAACGGACGTCCGTAGTTGTTTTATGTGCAGTAACTTACAGAGTTCCCTCATCACCTTGGACATAAAAGGGGTCCCCTGGCCGGTCAGAACCTCTTTAGGTAGTTCCACTTGGGGAAACATCTCCATTAACTTCTGAGCTATGAGTTTGGCCGAGGTATGTTGCAGTGGCACTGCCTCCGAGTACCGAGTGGTGTAGTCTAGAATGACTAAGATGTGTTGATGCCCTCTGGAGGAATCGGGACTGGGCCTATGAGGTCCATAGCTATTCGGTAAAACGGTACTTCGATAATCGGGAGAGGTGCTAGGGAACTACGGAAATGTGGCTGGGGGCTAGTTATCTGGCAGGTCGGGCAAGACTTACAAAACTCTTCCACTTCTTTGAATATGCTGGGCCAGTAAAACCGCTGTAGAATACGATCCTGAGTTTTCTGCAGCCCCAGGTGACCCCTGAAAACGTGTTGGTGGGCTATAAGCCTTGGGGACCACCAACTGTTTAATAGGCTCACCCCGTAGTTGGTTTACCCGATACAACATATCCTGATGAAACACAAACGGGGAAACACTGACTCTGCCCCAGGTTGTTGTGGTTCACCATCTACTATTAACACATTTTCCCAGGCATGGGATAGGGTTGGATCTCGACGTTGGGCAGTACAGAAATTATCCCCGGAGACATTAAGGTCTGCCAATTCAGGACCCTGCGGCAAGTCCTCCACGTCTCCCACCATCACACTTAGCAGGGTTGTCTCCCCCTTTGTCACCAAAGTGGCGGCCACCCCTTCCGCTGGCCCTACGGTCTCAGGTTCCCAGGGTTCTTGTCTCCCCCCTGAGCCGGGCCACTCTGCTAGGGTTACCCCTGTCTCATGGGTAGTTTGTGGCGACAGCCACCTTGTGAGTCCATCTACCACCACCATGGTTAGAGACACCAGTGTGGTGGGGTAGTCTTTTAAGTCTCCGTAGATGCACATTACTCTGATTTTATATACTTAGTGTACTTACAGTATACTTAGTGGACCGCACCAGGGTAGCCCTTATTAGAGTCCAGCAGAGCCTCCGCCGGAGTGCCTCCCACTTCCACCTGGCACAAGTGATCTAGAGACTTTGGGTACCTGTTGCATACAGCCTCCTGGCATATAGCGACTGACAGTAGCCATAGTTAGTGTCCAGGGCCGATCCTACACGGGGTGCAGTGGGTGCCCCGCACCCCAGCGCTGTCCCCCAAACGCGCCGAGCGCAGGGCCGGACTGGCCTGCCGGGATAGCGGGAAATTTCCCGGTGGGCCGGCAAGCCTGAGTGCCGCAAGGCCGCGGCCCTGGTGACAAGTGGGGGCGGCCGCGGCCGGCGGCAGGGCAGAGCAGGAGATGAGCGCCTCCATTGCGGAAGCGCTCATCTCCATAGTCATCTGTATTGCCGTCCTCAGGACGGCAATACAGATGCCTGTGCTGCGGCAGAGGAGGGAGAGGTGTGTCCCCTCCTGTTCCTCTGATAGGCTGCCGGCTTAGTGCTGGCAGCCTATCAGAGGCCGGTGCAGGCGGCGCGATGACGTCATCGCGTCGCCTGAGCCGTATAGCGAGGGACACAGACGGAAGAGGCGGCCTGCATCGCATCGCATTGCTGGAGGTAAGTATAAGTGTATTATTTTTTTTTATTTTTTTATATAGGTACAATACTGGGCTGGCACATGATAAGGGGGGCTACTGGGCTGGCACATAAGGGGGGCTACTGGGCTGGCACATAAGGGGGGACTACTGGGCTGGGCTGGCACATGATAAGGGGGGCTACTGGGCTGGCACATGATAAGGGGGGACTACTGGGCTGGCACATGATAAGGGGGGACTACTGGGCTGGCACATGATAAGGGGGGACTACTGGGCTGGCACATGATAAGGGGGGCTACTGGCACATGATATGGGGGGCTACTGGCACATGATATGGGGGCACTCTGGCTACTGGCACATGATATGGGTGCACTCTGGCTACTGGCACATGATAATGGGGGGGATCTGGCTACTGGCACATGATATGGGGGGGGGCTCTGGCTACTGGCACATGATAAGGGGGGGGGCTCTGGCTACTGGCACATGATATGGGGGGCTACTGGCACATGATAAGGGGGGCTACTGGCACATGATAAGGGGGCTACTGGCACATGATAAGGGGGTCTACTGGCACATGATAAGGGGGGCTACTGGCACATAGGGGGGCTACTGGCACATAAGGGGGGCTACTGGCACATGATATGGGGGGCTCTGGCTACTGGCACATGATATGGGGGGGCTCTGGCTACTGGCACATGATGGTGGGGGGGCTCTTATTTCTGGCACATGATTGGGGGCACTCTGGCTACTGGCACATGATATGGGGGGCTCTGGCTACTGACACATGATATGGGGGGGCTCTGGCTACTGACACATGATATGGGGGGGCTATGGCTACTGGCACATGATGGTGGGGGGGGGCTCTGGCTACTGGCACATGATATGGGGGGGGGGCTCTGGCTACTGGCACATGATATGGGGGGCTACTGGCACATGATAAGGGGGGCTACTGGCACATGATAAGGGGGCTACTGGCACATGATAAGGGGGGCTACTGGCACATGATAAGGAGGGCTACTGGCACATAGGGGGGCTACTGGCACATAAGGGGGCTACTGGCACATGATATGGGGGGGCTCTGGCTACTGGCATATGATATGGGGGGCTCTGGCTACTGGCACATGATGGTGGGGGAGGCTCTTATTTCTGGCACATGATTGGGGGCACTCTGGCTACTGGCACATGATATGGGGGGCTCTGGCTACTGACACATGATATGGGGGGGCTCTGGCTACTGACATGATATGGGGGGGCTCTGGCTACTGGCACATGATGGTGGGGGGGCTCTTATTACTGGCACATGATTGGGGGCATCTATGGGGGCACATCTTACTACAGATTATTGGGGGGCACTATAGGGGCATCTACTGAGGCTAAAAAAGAAGATATTTTATATGGGGGCTCTGTATAGGGGCATTTTATACTGGGACACATTATGGTGGGTACTATGGGGAAGGGGGGGGCACTATGGGGGTCATCTACGGGGGCACTGAGAAGGGGTATTTTATATTGGCACATTATGGGAACATTAGCTCAACTGGGGGCATTACAAATGTTTTGCATATTATAAGGAGAATTATTACTACTGGGGGGGCATTATGGTGGGCTTTATTACTCCTCCATGGTATGACCCCCTAGTAGCAGCACCAGCCTCTCCCTGCTCTGCTATCCCTCTGCCCTTTCTCCAAATCCTTATTATGAAATCTTTCTCATTAGGTTAAAGCACAACATCAGCTCCGTCGAGCTCCCGGCCAAAGTGTTGAAGTGGCGTCCGAGATCCCCAAGGGCCAAGTCAAGTAACTGTAAGTTTTTATGGGGGTTCTACAAAAGAGCTATCGTGGGGCAAAGTTCATATTCGTGTTTACACACGTGTTTTAAAATGAATGCTTTCTCCTATTATAAACAAGTAAATAATGACGCAATGCTGTGGGGCTGGTGTGCAACTTTTTCCAGGGCTTGTTTTTATCCCCAGTCCGGCCCTGGCCGAGCGAGCCGCCGGGACTTTTTTTTTTTTGACTTTTTTTTTTTTTTAAGCCGAGCAGCCGAGCCGCCGATTCGTGGGGCTGAAGTTGGGGGCTGAAGTTGTTGCCATAGAAACATTGTAAAGGGGAGGAGTTAGTAAGATAACCACGCCCATGTGGGGGCGCCAGAAATATTTCTGCACCCAGGCGCCTGTGACCCTAGGATCGGCCCTGCTAGTGTCCATGGGCTCAACCCGATGGGGACAGTCAGCCCTTAAATGTCCAGTCTCCTGACACCGCCAGCAGACTATCAGAGCCAGGTCCACCATGGGTACATCCCGGCGGGTTTTATCGGCTCAAATCTCCAGAACCTGGGGTGGAGATTTCCGGGGTTTTCCGACCCCCCTCCCGACAGAACCCTCCTTTAGATTCCTGGTAGCTTCATTGCGTTCAACCAGGTCCACCATCTCAAGCGCATTGCCAGGAGACACCTGACCGATCCAGTGCTGGAGAGGGTATGGAAAAGTCCTCCAGAACATATCGGCTAACAGATGATCCAGCATAGCAGTGGGACTCAGCACATCAGGCTGTAGCCTTTTTTGCAAGAGGTGAAAAAAGTTATAAAACTGGGGTCTTGCAGGCTCAGCCGGGTTAAACCCCCACCGATGCACCGCTGGGCCCAGACCAACACATTCATCCCGAGTCTTGCCAGAATCTCACCCTTGACTTTCTAATAGTCAGCCGCTTGATCGTCCGGCAAGTCGAAATAGACCCGCTGGGAATCGGATGCCAGAAACGGAGAGACGACCTCAGCCCACTGGTCACAGGGTAACTTTTCCCTGATGGACACTTTCTTGTACATTGCCAGGTAGGTTTCGATGTCGTCTGACGGGGTCATCTTAGAAATTGTGGCACAGACTGCTTTCCGGGCATCGTGGATGCTCAGGGTTGCTCCTGCTGTCTGCAAAGCCATCACATAATGTAGCAGCAACTGGTTAGTCTCCTGCTGCTGCTTATTAGCCTCGCGTTGCTGCAGGTTTATCTCTCGCTGCTGCAGATATGCCTCCATGAGGGTCATCACAACCGCCTCCATTTTGTCGTGGGGCACTGGATGTAATACAGCTGGTTTAATGTACGACATACAGCTGTGCCTGAAAAATGCAGAAACCAAAAATATCGGCATTCACACCAGCCTCACTGCTCTTGCCTGCATCCTCCACCAATTGTGGGGTTTCACTCTGGTAGACAGGAATAGCGGACACAGTATAGAGGCAACAACAAGTTCTTTGGATCAAACAGTTCAGTGTTTTATTCACACTGTCACGGGGCGCCAAAGGCGCACTCGGTCTCCCATCAGCCGCAGACCTGCTGCTTAGCTTCAGGAGCGAGGATCTGTGTTTGGCCTCGTTCCCAGGGCGGCTTTGCTAGCTGGGAGGCTCCCTGCTTCTAGGTCTGCCTTGAGCGCCGAGCTGATCACTCGGTACTTGACTTGTCTGTCTGTCGGTCATGTGACGCTGGCCACATCACATGGCCCTCAGACCCCACTATAAATACAGGCAGCCTGCTGGCCACAGGTTGCCTGTTAATTCTAGGTTCCTGGCTCTTTGTTGGACTACTGAATACTCACCTGATCCTGTTCCCTGACGATCCTTTGCCTGCTCCTCCTGTACTGCGCATCCCTCCTGGTATTGTGACCTCGGCTCCCACCTGACTACTCTTTGCGGACTCCTCTGGTACTTCTCTACTCTCCTGATATTTAACCCCGGCTTTTCCTGACCATTCTTTGCTTAACCCTTTGTATAGCGTAGCTCTCTTGGTTCTGACCCGGTCCGTTCACGTTCCGTATTTTGTTTTGTCTGTCTTCCCTGCACATATCCTAAGTAAGGGACTGTCGTCCAGTTGTCCCCTGTCATCAGGACTCGTGAGGCAAGTAGGCAGGGCCAGGGGTGAGAGTGGAGCGCAGTGGTCACTATCCTTCCCCCTGTGTGTGTGTGGACGTGACCGTTACACACACTTTAGGCAAGTGACAAAACAAGCAGTCATAAACAAGCAAAAAGTCACCTTGCAGTGTTGGTGGTAATTCACACCATGCGGCAATTCTGCCTCAAAGAGTCCTTGAGCATAGCAGCACCAACCTGTTTTCACACCAAACAGGTAGCAAGCCTTCCACCAGACACAAGACTCCCAGATCTCAACACAGAGACCTTGCTTCTGAGCCCAGCTGCCTATTTAAGGACAGCCAGGTGCTGTTTTCCCAGACCAAACCTCTCACTGTGTCACAGTGGTTAGCTTCCTCTTGGTACTAGTGGGCTGGTCCTGCTCTCTGCCAGGAATTTGGAGTTCCTGACCAGAAAGAATGTGGAAAGGAAACAAACTTCTGAACTACTGCTCCTTAGAAGGATTCTCGAAAGAGTGAACAGCTATTGTATATCCAGCATCAAAAACACTGCTGTAAGGTGACGGACTACATCTAAGACACCCATCACCTAGACCGTTACTAGGTCAATATAATACTAGTGTTTAACTGCAGCCAACCAACCTGTCTCTATCATCCTTACTGGAGCCATCCTTATCCTTCAATATCACATCTCTAGTGCACTGAACCCCAGAGAGCAACGGCCTGAGGTAGTACAACTTCATAAGGGCCACTGCCACTCCCATCCTCTGCATCGGCTCCTTCGGGCCTTGCTGCAATACCGTACCACAATTTTCTACTTTGTGCCTTGGCATGGAACAGTCTACTTAAGTACGCTTTTCCATGCAAAGTGACCCTTTTTTGGCATATGGCATGTCAATGTATATGTTCTAATGACCCGGTAGCTTTCCTAATGCATTCGCTGAACATAGTGCAGTAAAAGTGTATACAGAGCGTCTTTCCCGGGGTCTTTTTTTCAATCTTTTATTTAGTACTAATCATGAAATAAGACATTAAAACCAAGAAATAAATATAATTTTTCCATGTCTCCGGTTCCTCTCTCCTCCCTATGACCATGTAGCTTTTATAAGTGGAAACTATCATAATATATAAAAATAGAAGCTGAGTTTTCAGTACCATACAACCTATACCTGATGGAGGCTCTAGTTTTCACATCTGTGGTTACTCAGAATAGGTCTCCATTATCCTATCTGTAGCAGTATACTACTCAACTGCGGCTTAGGGTTGACGTCAAGTAAATAATTGAATGTAACAAGTAAATCCCTTAGAGAAAAAAAAGATTGAAGTGCGGTTTTATAAGTCATAGGAAACAAATCCAAATGGAACAATAACGAATATGCATAAAACCTGCCAGGGATATTTAATAACCTCTTCTGGAAACTGTAGTCATATGGACTAAGCAGAAACCATAGAAATGTGCCCTGTAAGAATAACAGATCTCTAATGAGATGCTACTAGATGTGTGTTATCTTATAACTATAGTATTTAATACACAGGGTTGTAGATTATAGTTCTACCTGAATAATCATTGATCTGCCATGTGTAGTCCCAGGAGCAGACCCGGCAGCCTTGTATGGTGCATAAACTGTAGAAGCATTGGTATAATTCACGTTATCTATGCTAGATCCTACATTCCTTGCATGGCCTGCTATACAGGTGATAACTATCTTGCAGAGTTTTAATTATAAATGTGGAAAAACAATCAGAATTTCTTGTGTGTAATTATCCCCATCCTGATATTAAAGTGGAAACAGATGTTCACAGATTAACCCTATGTGCATGATGGATAACACTGCTATACAATTAGGGTAAAAGAGGCTCTCTCATCTCATTAGTGTGAGGTTATCCCATGAAAATAGTGGTTGTGATAAATGTGAGATCCATGAGGGCTCTATCACTGTGATCCCCACTGGAAAATTGTGAAATCTGCAGCTAAAACAGTAATCCGCACAGCAGATCATTGTCCGCACAGAAAAAAACTGAAAAATATATATGAGATTTGTGTAATCTCATACACTTTGCTGCTACTGTACTAGTAATCCACGAGGAAAAAAACTCATGTATTCCAAAACGCGGGCAGGTGGCCTTAGTGTGAGATCACAGTAAAGAGGAGTTTGATAGGAACAGTTGTCACACATGTGTTCTGCCGCTGTGTTTAAACATCAGAGTCTAGGAACTTTTAAGACTGAAGCTCGTCCAACCATCTGATTAGAGCCAATGGTCTGGCTTTAGAAACTTACAAAATTACCAGGGTTTTTGGAAGCCAGGTACATCTTTTTGTGCTATAATGATGTCTCCACCCTGTGTCAGTCACTACACTGGTTGCCTATCCACTATACAATATAACCTTATCAATCTCAACTACAAAGCTCTCCACAGTGCCAAATCATCCTATATTTCTTCCCTAATCTGTCTTCCATCCTACCCATGCTATACTTTCTGCTAGAAATCTTACATCTTCCATAATTTGAACCTCCCACCACCGTCTCCAAGACTTCTCTCGAGCTGCACCTCTTCTCTGGAATGCGCTATGCTAAACAATCAGCTTATTTTCCAACAACCACATCTTTACGTGTGCCCTAAAAATATATCTTTTTAGGGTGGCCTAGCATATTCCAGAAGAAATGTTTTCTCCATCAGCTTCCTCAAACATCATTCTTAAATGGGTTGGCCACTTTCTGGTAATTGTTGACCAATGTGTTTCTGAGATAATAATATAACACTTACTAATATAGTCCTTGGTGAAATTCTGCACCATTTTCTATATTTCATAAGATATGCTCCCTTGTTTACAAAGTCTTTTGTGCTGTCCAGACAGAGGTCCTGTTCATAAGATGGCCGTGGATGGAAGGTCTTGTGACCAGCGAAATAATCTCCATGTGATGTCTCCTCTATTCAAAGCCACTGCATCTGCCATCTGAACTTGTTCTGTTGGGAGTTTAGTACAGGTGCAGTGTGTTTGAATGAAGGAGCCATCAAATGGAGATGATTTCCCTGGTCACATGACCCTCCATCAGCTGCTATTTTATGGACAGGACCTCTATGTAGAAATAAGGAGGCATATTTGTTAAAATATAGAAAATGCCGCAGAATTTCAACAAGGAGTATATTAGTGCTAAATAATCATCTCACAAACACATTGATCAACAGTAGCCAGAAAGTATTTAACCCCTTTAAGCACACAACCAATGCATTCAATCCACTTGATATGTGTACATACACATACTGGATGGTGATCGGCTCATGCAGCTTTACATGTACTTCCTGTATAGTTTAACCCTGTGATTTTCCACCATTTTTTTTGCGTGACAAGTTGTGCTTCTTAATGAAATAATTTACTATTTGTGGGGTTTCGCTCTGGTAGACAGGATTAGCGGACGCAGTATAGAGGCAACAACAAGTTATTTGGATCAAACAGTTCAGTGTTTTATTCACACTTTAGGCAAGTGACAAAACAAGCAGTCATAAACAAGCAAAAAGTCACCTTGCGGTGTTGGTGGTAATTCACACCATGCGGCAATTCTGCCTCAAAGAGTCCTTGAGCATAGCAGCACCAACCTGTTTTCACGCCAAACAGGTAGCAAGTCTTCATCCAGACACAAGGCTCCCAGATCCCAACACAGAGACCTCGCTTCTGAGCCAAGCTGCCTATTTAAGGACAGCCAGGTGCTTCCAAAACCCAGACCGGCACTTAAAATCCGGTCCGGTATTTGACCTCACCTTGCTGTAAATCAGCCCAGCAGCACATGCTGGGAGGAAAATACCTGTTTTCCAGACCAAACCTCTCACTGTGTCAGATACCCCCCTCCTCATCCTTCGTTCAACCCTCAGGGGGTGAACACATGCCAGACATTATAAAACAATATACTGGGCACTCACACTAGACGTGGAAACATACGACAATATAGTAATTTAAACAGTTTATTAATAAGCTTGATGTGAATAATAAAATAAAATAAAATGCAATACAATAAACTGCGCTAACTAAAAGTCAAAAATGGAATACATTGGTATAAAAACCATGGAATAACGATAGACTAAAATTGATACAATAAAATTGATACAATAAATAAACAATTGGCAAGGAATTAATAATGCAGTTGAAATGTAAAATAGCAGCGATGATGTTTCATAAGTAATGTCTCATTCCAATTTGGGAATAGATAATAGGTTGGGAAAAGTCTCCGATTATTTCAAAGGACAAAAAAGCAGTACTCTGTTGTAGTGAGTGTTTGGTTGGGGCGTCCCGCTTTTACTCACTGTTCAGTAGTTACTGATGTTAATGTCACTGCTGTGGTTCCGGTTCTCTGTGTCACCGACTGCTCGCCTTCTGGTTATCTCCGCCTCCGGTCTATGTGGCTCTGGGCACCGCTCCGTGCGTTTTCAAGAGCCGATGTCCTCCAAGCCTCTATTTGCCTGCTTCCACACTAGTATGACTCTGCGGAAAAAGAGCTTGTTCTCTGGATATGAGAATTACAAGCTCCTCGTGAGTCAGCGTGCCAGGTCCTCTTAGCTTGAGAAGCGTTCCGGATTTATAGCGCCAACCTAGAATGACTGCGGCAATGGATACAACAGGAGTTCGTGTGCAGGTAAGCTGGGGGTCTTGGATCAAACGCGTTTCGGGGCTTCACGTTGCCCCTTCCTCAGTGATGAACAATCCCCCTTACAAAAGACCTTTTTATGCCAAAATGTGCTGCTGAATCCAATTATCCAATTATCCAATTTTATGTTGCTCCTCCTATTTTCCACATTGTGATGACGATTAGTACGATATGTGTGTCCAAGACTTTGTTACTCTGTGTGGATCTACCTTATTACCAATCATTTTGTTAAGTTTAATCTATATGTAAGCCGCTTATTCGTTCATACGGCATGATGTAGTAATACGTAGATAAGGGATCATCCTGTACAACAATTATCAAGGAGTAATAGTCACAAACTCCATAATTATCTGCATATAACATCCATATACATAAAAAATATAAAATAAAATACATGATAAACCAATACATCCTATTTTCCCATTTGTTAGTTGGGCTATTTCTATAATTCTATATTTCTACCAGCACTATAAAAATGTTGCTAAATTAAAATCCGAAGCATCTATAATGGTCATATATTCAAAAACTGATTGTTGCTAGGCTCACAGCGATACTGATAAGTATATATGTATACAGGGGTAATCAATAAATTGTTTAGGAACATTTAAATTAATAGCCTTTCTATCTATAACAATAAATTCCACTGTATATCTTAAAACGAAGTGATATCTGACGATACTAGTAATAAAACTTAATAAATAGATAAATAAATAAAGTAGTTGACGATCCTTATTTTCTCCAAAAATACGTTCATTCTATTAATTTTGGTTGTCTTCTTTATTATACACTGCACCTTTTTAATAATTGATAATCCTAGCGTTGTTATTCCTTTCTTGTTAGCTTCAATAAATAAATAATTCAACTTATGACACTTAATGCCGACAATGACAATGTGGGGTTAAATGGTCTATGGCTCTGAAAATATGATGTATGATGTATAAGTGGATGTGTCCCACTAAGGGCCGAACCCCCCAGCTTAGATACACTGAAAGGGGTTTTGCCGTCAGCGGGGCACATCCACCCAAATTCACAGAAACCCGAACAATTCAAAATCTGCGTTCAGTCCCCCCGGCATTAAAGTGTTAAGTTCGTAAATTCTTTGTGTCTCTAGCCTGGACATCTTGCTTATATGGTCCCCTCCCCTCCATCCTTTCTCTACTTTGTCTATTGCTGCGAATATTAATCCTTTTGGATTCTTGTCATGCTTCAATTTTAAATGTTTAGATAAAGCATGCGTGTCCAAACCTTTTCTGATATTCGCTACATGTTCGGAGATGCGTTTCTTTAAGGTTCTTTTTGTTCTTCCCACGTACTGACGTCCGCATGGGCATTCAATAATGTATATGACGTTATCCGAATTGCACGTGAGGAATTCTTTTATTATATGTTTATGATTATTTGTCCTGGACATAATTTCTTTAGTTTTGCGGGGGAATGTGGTTTCCTTGCAGTTCCCACATTTGCCACATCTATGGAAACCTTCCATATTTAACCATTTTTGTATACTTTGTTTATTCGTATCTTTCCTTTTTATCGTTGGAGCTACAAGAGTGCCTAAGCTAGGAGCTTTAGTGAAGGAGATTTGTGGTTTCATTGGTATTAGGGCACCTATTAATTTGTCTTTTTGAAGTAAATGCCAATGTTTGCCTATTATTTTTTGTATATTTCTGTATTCCTCATTAAAGGGCAAAATAATTCTCAAATCTTCTTTCTCTCTTTCTTTATCCTTTTTACTCACTAGGAAGAATTCTTCTCTTTTCATACTCCTAACTTTATTTAGGGAACTGTTAATCAGTTCCTCAGGATAGTCCTTCTCCAAAAATGCCTTCTTCATTTCTCTAGCTTCTTCCTCAAAATGGACGTCTGCTGTGCAATTGCGCTTTATTCTACGGAATTGGCCCTGCGGTATATTGATTAGCCAGCTTGGTAAATGACAGCTGCTATATAAAATATAGCTGTTCCTAGTTGTGGGTTTTATATAGGTACAACTTTGTAGTGTTGAGCCTTTTGTAAAAATTTGTAAGTCCAAAAATTCAACTCTCTCTTTATTAATATTATGGGTAAAATTTAAATTAAAATTATTAAAATTGATCTCTAATAAAAAAAATTCCAATGCTTCCCTACCCGACTTCCAAATAAAAAACACGTCGTCTATATATCATTGCCATAGTACCAGGTCCACCCCCAGTCGGGGGGCTATAATCCGTTCTTCCCACTCTGCCATGAATAAATTGGCATAACTGGGGGCGAACCTGGTACCCATGGCCGTGCCCCGTGTCTGGAGGTAAAAATCCGATTCAAAATTAAAATAGTTGTGCGTTAATATAAAATCGACACTCTGAATTAAAAAGTCTATTTGTCCTTCTTGCAATCTTCCTTCCTTCCTTAATTGTGTATCCACTGCTTCTTTTCCTTGTTCATGTCTTATGATTGTGTATAATGATTGAACATCAAGGGTGCCCATCCACCACTCATCCTCAAATTTCGAATTTTCTATAATATTAATTATTTGCGTGGAGTCTTTAGTATATGATGGGATTTTCTTGACCGTAGGTTGTAATAAGACATCGATGTATTTTGACAGGTTGCACGTTAATGACTGAATACCAGAAACAATAGGGCGGCCGGGTGGATTAATAATATCTTTATGAATTTTTGGTATACAATAGAATACCGGCAATCTTGGGTATCTATTTAATATAAAATTGTATTCATCGTCCGTTAAAACCCCTTTATTCCTGCCGTCTTCCACTAGACTAGTTAATTCCATAAAAAAACGGTCTGTGGGATCCCCATTTAATTTCTGGTATGTGTCAGCATCTGTCAGTTGTCTGTAACATTCTAAATTGTATTTGTCTGTGTCTTGTATGACTATTGACCCCCCTTTGTCAGCAGGGCGGATGATAATGTTATTGTCTTTTTGTAATTGTTTTAACACATCAATCTCTTTTTTTGTTAAATTCTTTCGCCTATATTTATTAGTATCTTTCACTTTTCGTATATCGTTTGCAACACTCTCTTTAAATGTCGCTATTTCTTGACTTATTTCACATCTTGGATATTTCTTTGAACGATTTTTTAACTGAGTATGGTTAAACTTTCCGCAGTGCATTGTGTCCATTATTTGTTTTTCAATTGGGTTTTTGGTAAAATATTTTTTAAGGCACAGTTTCCGTACAAACTTTTCCACCCCTATAAAGGTTGCAAACTTGTTTAATTTCTCTGTAGGGGCAAATTTGAGACCTTTATTGAGGAGTTGTTTCTGAACGTCTGATATTATGGTTGAACTCAAATTTATGATGGAGTCATTAGTTATTGGAGGATCTATTATCTGTGATGGCGTCGTTCCCTTCCTCCTTCCTCTCCGTATTTTACTCTTCCTTCTTTGTGGTACTGTGCATTGGATTGTGTATTGTGGTTGTGCTGTTTGTGTTGCTGGTGATATCTCCACATGCCAGACATTGTACCCAGGACAGGGCATCCGCGTTTCCCTGTAACTGTCCTGCCCTGTGTTCCACCGAAAGCTTAATGTTTTGTAGGGAGAGAAACCATCGGGTGACCCGGGCATTTCTGTCCTTGGCCTGGCTCATCCACTTGAGAGGGGAGTGGTCAGTCACAGGCGGAATTTTATCTCCAATAAATAATAGCGGAGCGATTCTAGTGCCCACTTGATAGCCAGGCACTCTCTCTCCACTATACTATACCGGGTCTCGGCTGGGGTGAGCTGAGGAAGACAACGGGATGCTCCTCCCCATTGACTTCCTGAGACAGTACAGCACTGGGGTCTACTTCGGAGTCATCGGTGCTGTACTATAAACTCCATTTTGAAGTTGGGCGTCACCAAAACTGGAGACCCGCACAGGGCTGACTTCAAAGCGGAGAAAGCCTCTTCCGCCCGATCATCCCAGCGAACCATCGTTGACTTATGTCCCTTCAAGAGTCCTGTCAAGGGCGCGGCTAGAGTAGCAAAGTGGGGAAAAAACCTCATGTAATAGCTCACCATTCCCAGGAATGACTTTATTTGTCTAGTGGTGACAGGTCAGGGCTAATTCCGTATCACCACTTTTTTGTTCTTTTGGGTTTTGATGACTCCTCTCTTCTAACTCTATCACACATTTTTTGAGGTTAGCGGTTAGGCCAGCTTTCCAAAGAGAATTCACAACAGCCTGCACTTTGGGTAGGTGACTTTCCCAGTTGGTAGTGTGGATGACAATATCGTCCAGGTAAGCCGAAGCGTACCGACGATGTGGATGAAGCACAATGTCCATTAGTCGCTGAAAAGTGGTGGGGGCACCATGCAGACCAAAGGGTAAGACCTTATATTGATACAGCCCCTCAGGCATGATGAAGGCAGTTTTCTCTTCGGCAGCCTCCGTTAAGGGCACCTGCCAGTACCCTTTAGTGAGGTCCAAAACAGAAAAATACCGGGCTTGTCCTAACCTCTCGATGAGCTCATCCACCCGGGGCATATGATACGCATTGAATTTGGAAAACCTTGTTAAGTTTTCGAAAGTTGTTACAAAACCGCAATGTCCCATCCAGCTTCGGTATCAATGCTATAGGACTGGCCCACTCATTTTGACTCCTCAATGATGTCTAGCTGCAACATTAGCTGCACCTCCTCCGATATGGCTTGTCGCTGAGCCTCGGGTACAAGGTATGATTTTAATCGGACTTTTGCTCAGTGACAATGTCATGCTGGATTATGGAAGTGCGTCCAGGGAGGTCCGAGAACACATCCGTGTTCCGACTAACGAACTCCCTGGCCTCCTGAGTCTGTTTAGAGGAGAAGCTGTCAGCAATTTTTACTGTGGCAGCTGCCTCTCTTGCACCAGACAGAGGGGCTGGTACCTCTTTGCTGGCTGTCTTCTGTACAGGTTTCCCTATCTTTCCACGGTTTGAGTAAATTCACATGGCAAACCTGCTCTGGCTTTCACAGCCCTGGCTGGTGTACCTTGTAGTTTACATCTCCAATTTTCTCGAGTACCTCGTAGGGCCCCTGCCACCTATCCAGGAACTTACTGTCCACGGTCGGCACCAGAACCAAAACCTGATCACCCGAGTTAAAGATCCGGACCCGAGCCTGCCGATTATAGACCCGACTCTGGGCTCGCTGTCCTGCCTCCATATGCTCCCTAACAAGAGGCAACACTGTCTCTATCCGATCTTGCATCTGGGTAACGTACTCATTGACACTTTTATGTGGAGTGGCTTGTTGTTCCCATGCCTCTTTGGCCACGTCCAAGAGACCGCGAGGGTGTCTGCCATATAGCAGTTCGAAGGTCGAGAACCCAGTAGAGGCCTAAGGTATCTTTCGTACTGCGAACATGATATAGGGCAGAAGGAGGTCCCAGTCCTTCCCATCTTTAAACACTACCTTTTTCAACATATTTTTTCATGTTTGATTAAACCTTTCTACCAGACCGTCTGTTTGCGGATGGTAAACGGAGTTCCGTAGTTGTTTTATGTGCAGCAACTTACTGAGTTCCCTCATCACCTTGAACATAAAAGTTGTCCCTTGGTCAGTCAGAATCTCTTTAGGTAGTTCCACTTGGTAAAACATCTCCATTAACTACTTAGCTATGAGTTTGGCCAAGGTATGTCGCAGTGGCACCGCCTGCAGGAACCGAGTGGCATAGTCTAGAATGACTAAGATGTGTTGATGCCCTCTGGCGGACTTCGGTTCTGGGCCTATGAGGTCCATAGCTATTTGATCAAAAGGTACTTCGATAATCGGGAGAGGTACTAAGGGACTACGGAAATGTGGCTGGGGGCTGGTTATCTGGCAGGTCGGGCAAGACTTACAGAACTCTTCCACTTCTTTGAATATGCTGGGCCAGTAAAACCGCTGTAGAATACGATCCTGAGTTTTCTGAAGCCCCAGGTGACCCCCGAGAACGTGTTGGTGGGCTAGATCTAACACAAGCTTGCGATAAGCCTTGGGGACCACCCCGTAGTTGGTTAACAGATAAAACATATCCTGATGAACCACAAACCGGGAAACACTGACTGTGCCCCAGGTAGTTGAGGTTCACCATCTAGTATTAACACATTTTTCCAGGCGCGTAATCTGGTTAGGTCCCGACGTTGGGCAGTACCTTCAGGACATTGTGGCAAGTCCTCCACATCTCCTACCATCACACTTAGCGGGGTTGTCTCCCCCTCTTCCACCGAAGTGGCAGTGACCCCTACTGCTGGCCCTTCGGTCTCAGGTTCACAGGGTTCTGGTCTCCCCCCTGAGCCGGGCCACTCTGCTAGGGTTACCCCTGTCTCATGGGTATCAGTCACTCTCATAGCTGGCCACAGTGCCGGGAAGCCCGGGAAGTCTTTCCCTATTATTAGTTCACAACATAGATTTGTGGCGACAGCCATCTCGTGGGTCCATCTACTGGCCACCATGGTTAGAGACACCAGTGCGGTGGGGTAGTATTTTAAGTCTCCATGGATGCGCATCATCCCGACTTTCCGGCCATTATACTCAGTGGACCGCACTAGGGTCACCAGACTCCCTGAGTCCAGCAGAGCCTCCGCCGGATTGTCTCCCATTTCCACCTGGCACAAGTAATCTAGAGACTCTGGGGTACCTGTTGCACACAGCCTCCTGGAATATAGCGACTGACGGTAGTCATAGTTAGTGTCCATGGGCTCAACCCGATGGGGACAGTCAGAGAGTCAACCCTTACATGGCCAGGCTCCTGACACCGCCAGCAGACTATCGTAACCAGGTCCGCCGTGGGTACATCCCGGGTGGGCTTTATCGGCTCAAATTTCCGGGTCTGGGGTGGAGATTTCCGGGATTTGCCGACCCCCCTCCCGACAGAACCCTCCTTTAGATTCCTGGTAGCTTCATAGCGTTACACCAGGTCCACCATCTCAAGGTATTGCCAGGAGACACCTGACCGATCCAGTGCTGGAGAGGGTATGGCAAAGCCCTCCAGAACATATCAGCTAACAGACGATCCAGCATAGCAGTGGGACTCAGCACAACAGGCTGTAGCCAGTTTTGCAAGAGGTGAAATAAGCTATAATACTGGGGTCTTGCAGGCTCAGCTGGGTTGAACCCCCACTGATGGTCCGCTGGGGCCGGATCAAAACATTCACCCCCAGTCTTGCCAGAATCTTGATTTTCTGGTAGTCGGCCGCTTGATCATCCGGCAAGTCTAAATAGACCCGCTGGGAATTGGATGCAGAGCGACGACCTCAGCCTACTGGTCACGGGGTAGCTTTTCCCTGAGGGACACTGTCTCGTACATCACCAGTTAGGTTTCGGGATCATCTTAGGAATCGCGACACGGACTGCTTTCCGGGCATCGTGGATGCTCGGGGTTGCTCCTGCTGTCTGCAAAGCCATCACTTGCTGTAGCAGCAAATAGACCCGCTGGGAATCGGATGCCAGAAACGGAGAGACGACCTCAGCCCACTGGTCACAGGGTAACTTTTCCCTGATGGACACTTTCTTGTACATTGCCAGGTAGGTTTCGATGTCGTCTGACGGGGTCTTCTTAGAAATTGTGGCACAGACTGCTTTCCGGGCATCGTGGATGCTCAGGGTTGCTCCTGCTGTCTGCAAAGCCATCACATGTTGTAGCAGCAACTGGTTAGTCTCCTGCTGCTGCTGTTTATTAGCCTCGCATTGCTGCAGGTTTGTCTCTCGCTGCTGCAGATTAGCCTCCATGAGGGCCTTCACAACAGCCTTAATTTTGTCGTGGGGCACTGGTTGTAATACAGCTGGTTTAATGTACGACATACAACCATGCCTGAAAAATGCAGAAACCTAAAATATTGGCGTTCACGCCAACCTCACTGCTCTTGCCCGCATTCTCCACCAATTGTGGGTTTTCTCTCTGGACGCAGTATGTATAGAGGCAACAACAAGTTCTTTGGATCAAACCGTTTAGTGTTTTATTCACACTTTAGGCAAGTGACAAAACAAGCAGTCATAAACAAGCAAAAAGTCACCTTGCGGTGTTGGTGGTAATTCACACCATCCGGCAATTCTGCCTCAAAGAGTCCTTGAACAAAATTATAATATTCTCTAAAATTTCACCAAATTGCAGTAGCTTTAAAAACATTCCAAGTATGCTATGGGTCTTTATTATAGCACCACATTGATTATGTGTAATTGCCAGACTTTGTGGCAACCTGCCTCTTTTGGTGCTGTGGATAGGGTCCCCACCCGTCATATAATAATACAAAAATCACAGCAAGAAAGTGTTTTCTTTTGCTTGAGTAAATTTATTTGGAAAACGACGGCAGTGCGTGCAAACGTTTTCGGCCTTATTTAGGCCTTCGTCAGGCACTAGAAAAATTCATTTTTACAACAGTCAATCTATATATACATGATTTACAGTTCACATGTTATATCTGTGGTACATTTATTGCAGCAAAATTTGCCGTCTTATTTTTATACACAATAATAAACAGTGCACATCATTAGATAAGTCATGACAATTTATATCTGTTGAGTTTGAATATAAGGAAAATATCCACATATATTGCTGGGGATTACATCAAACTACTTGGTGACAGCTAGATCCTTGGACAAATTGTGTACTCTGATGACACGCTATTTAAACTGTTTCCATATTGCATTACATTATTGAGGGTCCAGACCAGAAGGAGTAAAGTATAACTGAAGCTATTAAGTATTTCTTACCTATGCCGCCAAAGGTGAAGGGTTAAACGGAGATGCAGTAAATAGATAGATGGAGCGCTCCGGCCGCCACACAGTACATCTGTAGCTGTGAATTTGGTGTCTCGGTGCCGCTTTTAGTCAGTTCGCGGCACTGGAAGGACAGCCGTTTCTGAGACCGGAAGTGCGGCCGGCGTGCGTTCCAGGAGAGCGGAAGCGGGCGGTGGAACGCAAGATGCGTTCCATCTGACAGGAAGTGCGTTTCCAGATACCGGAAGTGACGCCGGAGGAGCCCACTGAATAGGAGCTGGTGTGCAGAAAACTAAATAACTATAAGAGAAGTGTGAGATTTGTGAAAAAAAAGGATACCTCCTGCGGCAGGATCTGAGGGGATCTATCTAGGGTACCTGTAGGGATGGTGAAAATATAAAAATATAGAAATTAGTATTGGAGGAAAAACAGCAGATGGATAAACTGTGGACATATGTAATACTTGCAGTATAATACTTACAGTATAAAACTTATATGGAAGTACCTGTTTTACATGGACATTAAATATTTTGCATTAGCATAAGATAATTCATAGTAGTAACCGCCGGGTCACAGTTTATCAAGGAATCACATAAATGCATACAGTTCATATTCCCTGTTTAATCCCTTGGGAGACAGGGTTTGTAGAGTGTGGATTCAGAATGCCTCTCTGTATTTCAGCATCCTGGATCTGTCTCCTCCTCTTCTCGGGGGTAGAACCTGCTCAATTATTTGGAATTTCAATTGTGAAATGTTATGATGGGCCTGGTCAAAATGATATGGGAGTGGTAGTAACAGGTTCTGACGCCGAATCGTAGACTTGTGTTGGCATATTCTATCTCTGATTGTTTGGGTGGTTTCACCTATGTACATTAGTCCACAAGGGCATTTGATAGAATATACCACATAGTCTGTCTCGCAGGTAAAGTAGCCTTGAATTTTGTACGATTTGCCTGTGTGTGGATGGGACATAGTGGAGCCTTTTTGTACGTTGCTACATTGTGCGCAGTGCAAACACGGGAAGGTACCAGTTTTTTGGGTTTGAAAAAGTAGTTGTCTTGGGTGTAGTCTAGATGGGCCTATATCTGTTCTAATAAGGAAATCCTTGATGTTTTTTGGTCGTCGATTGCATGGAAGAATTGGGTTTTTGAATTCCTCAATATCAGGGAAGGCCTTGCGTAGGAGGGGCCAATGGGATTTAATTATATTGGTCACTTTTTGAGCATTAGGATGAAACTTATGTACAAATGCAAGGCGTTTATCATTGGTGATTTTACTGGTTTTCCCTTTTGTCAGAGTATGGAGTGTTTGTGGAGGATAGCCTCTTTCTCTGAAAGGATTCTTCATCTCTATTTCGCGTTCTCTCCTAAGTAGGGGGTCAGTGACTATCGCCTGAACTCTTTTAAGCTGTGAGCCCGGTAGTGCTTTTTTTGTGTTGGGAGGGTGAAAACTGGAGAAATGAAGTAGACTGTTTCTGTCCGTGGGTTTACGGAAAAGGTCAGTGGATAATTTTCCTAGTAGATCCTTGTGTACTCTTGTATCCAGAAAGCTGACTGATGTTAAATCATAGTGTATGGTGAAACGTAATTCAGGATAAATATTGTTTAGGAATTGATGAAATTGGGTGAGTGTGTCTAGTGGTCCTAGCCAGATGCAGAAGATATTGTCTATGTATCTTTTCCATAGGCGACTGTGTTGTTTGAAAAGTGAATTTTGAAAAATGAGTGACTCCTCTACATCTGCCAAGTAGCTATTTGCATACGGGGGGGCTACGTTCGACCCCATTGCCGTTCCCTGTATTTGCATATAGTACGTATCCTGAAATAGAAAGAAATTGTTGTGTAGTACCAGGGTCAATAGATCTATGCTAAGTGAGATTACGTCCTTTTCGATTTGATTATGTTGAAGTAATTTTTTTACAGCAGCAATACCTTTGGAATGTTGGATAGACGTATACAGGCTTGTTACGTCCCATGTCACGAGAAAAGATGTTGAGACATTTAAACAAGATGTCCGGAAAGGGAGGTACAAATATAAGAGTAACATCAATAATGTGGAAAGACAAGCGCTCAGTACCCTACAGAATTCAAAACAAATAATTATTAAGCCCGCAGACAAAGGGGTGCCTTGGTAATAATGGACAGGACAATGTACATTACTGAAATAAAACGCCAACTTCAAGACAAAATATTGGATAGCAATCCGATTTCCCAGATTACCAAAAAAATACAGGTAAAACATTACCATGCCAACAACATCATTGATACCAAAACAGTCACCTTCTTAACAAAATCCCATCCCATCACCCCAGTATTTTACGTACTTCCAAAAATTCACAAAGATCTGACCAATCCACCAGGACGTCCCATAGTGGCCTCAACAGACTCAGTCTTATCCCCTTTAGCCATATTTCTTGAAAAACTGCTTACACCATTGATCAGAAACACCAAGTCCTTCTTATTGGACACAACAGCCTTTCTGAAAATCATACACAGTCTAGAAACACTATCCCCTGATACTTTTCTCGTGACATGGGACGTAACAAGCCTGTATACGTCTATCCAACATTCCAAAGGCATTGCTGCTGTACAAAAATTACTTCAACATAATCAAATAGAAAAGGACGTAATCTCACTTAGCATAGATCTATTGACCCTGGTACTACACAACAATTTCTTTCTATTTCAGGATACGTACTATATGCAAATACAGGGAACGGCAATGGGGTCGAACGTAGCCCCCCCGTACGCAAATAGCTACATGGCAGATGTAGAGGAGTCATTCATTTTTCAAAATTCACTTTTCAAACAACACAGTCGCCTATGGAAAAGATACATAGACGATATCTTCTGCATCTGGCTAGGACCACTAGACACACTCACCCAATTTAATCAATTCCTAAACAATATTTATCCTGAATTACGTTTCACCATACACTATGATTTAACATCAGTCAGCTTTCTGGATACAAGAGTACACAAGGATCTACTAGGAAAATTATCCACTGACCTTTTCCGTAAACCCACGGACAGAAACAGTCTACTTCATTTCTCCAGTTTTCACCCTCCCAACACAAAAAAAGCACTACCGGGCTCACAGCTTAAAAGAGTTCAGGCGATAGTCACTGACCCCCTACTTAGGAGAGAACGCGAAATAGAGATGAAGAATCGTTTCAGAGAAAGAGGCTATCCTCCACAAACACTCCATACTCGGACAAAAGGGAAAACCAGTAAAATCACCAATGACAAACGCCTTGCATTTGTACATAAGTTTCATCCTAATGCTCAAAAAGTGACCAATATAATTAAATCCCATTGGCCCCTCCTACGCAAGGCCTTCCCTGATATTGAGGAATTCAAAAACCCAATTCTTCCATGCAATCGACGACCAAAAATCATCAAGGATTTCCTTATTAGAGCAGATATAGGCCCATCTAGACTACACCCAAGACAACTACTTTTTCAAACCCAAAAAACTGGTACCTTCCCGTGTTTGCACTGCGCACAATGTAGCAACGTACAAAAAGGCTCCACTATGTCCCATCCACACACAGGCAAATCGTACAAAATTCAAGGCTACTTTACCTGCGAGACAGACTATGTGGTATATTCTATCAAATGCCCTTGTGGACTAATGTACATAGGTGAAACCACCCAAACAATCAGAGATAGAATATGCCAACACAAGTCTACGATTCGGCGTCAGAACCTGTTACTACCACTCCCATATCATTTTGACCAGGCCCATCATAACATTTCACAATTGAAATTCCAAATAATTGAGCAGGTTCTACCCCCGAGAAGAGGAGGAGACAGATCCAGGATGCTGAAATACAGAGAGGCATTCTGAATCCACACTCTACAAACCCTGTCTCCCAAGGGATTAAACAGGGAATATGAACTGTATGCATTTATGTGATTCCTTGATAAACTGTGACCCGGCGGTTACTACTATGAATTATCTTATGCTAATGCAAAATATTTAATGTCCATGTAAAACAGGTACTTCCATATAAGTTTTATACTGTAAGTATTATACTGCAAGTATTACATATGTCCACAGTTTATCCATCTGCTGTTTTTCCTCCAATACTAATTTCTATATTTTTATATTTTCACCATCCCTACAGGTACCCTAGATAGATCCCCTCAGATCCTGCCGCAGGAGGTATCCTTTTTTTCACAAATCTCACACTTCTCTTATAGTTATTTAGTTTTCTGCACACCAGCTCCTATTCAGTGCGCTCCTCCAGCGTCACTTCCGGTATCTGGAACGCACTTCCTGTCAGATGGAACGCATCTTGCGTTCCACCGCCCGCTTCCGCTCTCCTGGAACGCACGCCGGCCGCACTTCCGGTCTCAGAAACGGCTGTCCTTCCAGTGCCGCAAACTGACTAAAAGCGGCACCGAGACACCAAATTCACAGCTACAGATGTACTGTGTGGCGGCCGGAGCGCTCCATCTATCTATTTACTGCATCTCCGTTTAACCCTTCACCTTTGGCGGCATAGGTAAGAAATACTTAGTAGCTTCAGTTATACTTTACTCCTTCTGGTCTGGACCCTCAATAATGTAATGCAATATGGAAACAGTTTAAATAGCGTGTCATCAGAGTACACAATTAGTCCAAGGATCTAGCTGTCACCAAGTAGTTTGATGTAATCCCCAGCAATATATGTGGATATTTTCCTTATATTCAAACTCAACAGATATACATTGTCATGACTTATCTAATGATGTGCACTGTTTATTATTGTGTATAAAAATAAGACGGCAAATTTTGCTGCAATAAATGTACCACAGATATAACATGTGAACTGTAAATCATGTATATTTAGATTGACTGTTGTAAAAATTAATTTTTCTAGTGCCTGACGAAGGCCTAAATAAGGCCGAAAACGTTTGCACGCACTGCCGTCGTTTTCCAAATAAATTTACTCAAGCAAAAGAAAACACTTTCTTGCTGTGATTTTTGTATTGATTATGTGTAGTCAGTTCATGTGGCTCTGCATGTGCTTAATCCATTCCCTCCATCGCTTTCAGTACCAATCCTAGTCAAGATTAAAAACAGTGATATTCAAAAGCAGCTACAAGAGCAGACACTGAGAACTTTATTAAATTGCACGGCAGTGATCAAGATGTCCACCAAATCTTGACACCTGGATACTTTGATGTGATGAACACCTCCATAGTTTATCTCATCCTACATGTCATGTCCTGCACTATGCGGCAAATAATGATAAACTATTTTTTTGCTGAGAATGTGTCCAATAATTTATTGGATTTCAACTTTTTGATGGCACAAGACAAGTGTATTTGAAATGCTAAATTCAAGCTACAAAACTGTGATATTTTCAGTGGTGCTTAAGCTAACAGTTACAAAATGAAAATAATATTTCTAGATGTAGAAGTGATGAACGTCATTACCCAAATTATGTTATAATATTAAAATAAATATTTTCTGCAGTATAAGAAAGGCTGATCCAACTACCACTCTGATCCTACGGAATATCATCTGTGTATCAGATCCAATAGGGGTTTTGTCATCTCACTATACATAATGTTGCACCTTCTTCTACAAGTTTATAGCTGGTTTGCCTGTCATGTGACCTCCCAGTCACTGCTGTGCAACCATCCCATACTTACCAACATTTGAGTTGGTAAAATCAGGGCATATAAGCCCCACCCCCAGGTACGCCCCTTACCAGCCGAGAAATACCCATTTGTTGGTGGGGTTTCCTTTAGCCCCACCTATTTTCCGGCCTGGGACAGCCCAATTTTGCCAGGACTGGCTCTGAAAATAAGGCAAATTTGGGACAGTTGTCAGCTATGCCATCCATGTGGTCAACCCCCAGCATGTAGAGATAGAAAACCCCTTAGGCCTCATAAGCACCACAGATCCATGTGCTCAGAGCTTGGCGTGTATCTGTACGCAATTTGCGTGTTGTGATGGTGGAGCTATTACCATATTGCCAGAATTACCAGTAATATGACATCTGATGGAATATGCCATTATTATTTTCTGTCAGATTATTTTTATATGAAATTGGAGGGAAACTGGGGTGTACTGCCATTGGTGTAGTATTACGGCACCAAACAAAATTAAGTTTGAACACAGGAATAATATGCCTGTGAGCGTGATGTTTTAGGGTCCTATTAGGAAGACGTTTTTTATTACCTAGGAGTGATCAATGACTTAGCGAGTTATTTGTGTTCAGAAATGCACAATTAACTGAAAAAATGATAACTAAATATTTTTTCCTGCTTGCTCATTATTGTCGTTTTGGTCACTTGCCACTTAAGCTAGTGACTGGCATATTTCTAATTAGACAAAAAGATGTGGCGGCGATTAGTGATAATTTTTCTGTCACGCAAATTCGTCCAATCCATGGAAAATTGATGATTTATCGCAGGTCATTCTGTCATTGCATGCTGTTACATGTGACAATAATTGTTTAAAAGGGTTGTCCCACAAAAAATATTTAAATTTTTAACCAGCACTTGAATCTAAATATTTTTGTAATTGCATGTGATTAAAAATTTACAAGGAAAAAAAAAATGTAGGTTGATCCGGCACTCAATAAAAATAGGGTATTTATTTGCACAGAACATATGAATTTTTTAACATAATGATAGGTAGGCAACATAATGGTAAGCAGGAAGGCAGAAAGCAACAGTGGCATGATGGGGCACCGTCAGCAAGGCCAGAACTATTCATCGGCCTCACCCAAAGGAGTGTGAAAATCCTCCCCCATTCATGCATGGTTCATTTTGACAAAATTGACGTTTTAGACACTAGCGGAAGAATACTTGATTCAATTGGTTATCACCATGTCCCCTGCTGTGCTGAAAACCTTATCTGAGATTGCACTGGAAGTTGGGCAAGAAACAACAGAGAGAGCATACTAGGCCAGTTCAAGCCACTGTTCCAGTCTGCCTGCCCAGAAGTCCATGAGGTCTGGGAACAGGGTATGTGCCAGGGAAAGGCCAGAGTCAAGGTAGGACTGAGCTTGGCATGGCACATAGAAAAACTGTTCCATCATGTTGAGGAGACTAGACTGGCTGCTATTGTGGCAACTTCTGCTGCTTGTAGCAGAGGAAACAGCGAGAGGTTGGTGAGTCTCGAGGGGCGGAGGGGGCCTCCCTTTCATACACACTGGTGGCAGGTGTCTGCTCACTGAAAGCTGCAGCAAGTTGCGTACACAGTGTTTCCTGGCAATAAAGTAGTTTGACCTCCTTTTCAGAAGGAGAACATTTTCCCCCATTTTTCTTTGATAGCGAGGGTCTAAAAGCATGGCTATCCAATAATCATCAGACTGCTTCAGCAACATACATTCTCTGTTGGAGATACAAGAACTTACAGCTTAGTCTATTGCTGGATTGACTGCAGTTCACAGGTATAACACTAGATGTTGATGTTACTAATGCTCACTTGTAGTCTCTCTATGTATTTCTATGATGTGTTGTATTTCCTGCACATTGAGGTGAACTCACTGACTCTGGCCAGCGTGCCCAAGAAGTCAGTTCTTTCCTGCTCCATCTCCCATGTAGATGATTGGGTGTTGTGGCCGATGTCATTGCCACCATCACGTTCCTGCTCCTCCATTTCGGACTCCTCCTCCTTCAGTGGCAGTTCCTCATTTTCCTCCTCTATGGTGCATGACTAAATCTTTCACTGCTTTATGCATGACATTACTTGACTTTACACATGTGATAGTAGGAAGGCGGAGTGGGAATGATGCTCTGTTGCTGTTGGGGATGGGAGGTTGTTCATGAAGGAGGAGATGTAGGAGGTGGAAAAGCATCTTGCAAGATAACATAACTGACACAAATTTGTAGGTGTCAACAGGACCTGCCCTGTTTACTGGGGTGCTGCCTCGCTGCTGCCATGAAAAACATTGACCCAGTAGGCCAAGAAAGAAATGTACTGTCCCTGCTCGTAACAGCTGGTCCTGCACCAATTTTAAACAATTCTTTTGGAAAAAAAGGACAGCTGGGCAAAAGTATGAATATCATATAGCAGAATTAGTAGTAGTAGTTACTCACACAAAGCAAGAGGCATGGCATGGTGTAGGTTTGGTACGTTTTGAGTCTGCACCCACATGATCAGCGGCATCAAAGTTCCACGGCTGACCACAATAGTAAAGTAAATCTGGCCCTGACAGTTCTTTTGGAGGTTTAGGAAGTACATTGCCTCAACTGTTTTTTGTCATCGTGCTCTCCACCCTGCTTCTCAGATGTCTGCTTCTTTTCATCAACATCCCAAGTACTGTTCAACACACAATCATCATCATAGTCCTCACTCTCCGGGCCACTTTTCTCAGACTGTGATATGTCATTGTGGGTTCCTTGGCCCACCTACCGAATCTCTGCTCTGTATTTTTCATGACTGTCATTGTCGCTACCCCTGCCCCTACCACCATTACCATCGCTACAAGTGCCAAAACTACTACTACTGGCCAGATGGCTGAGACTGCTAATAAACATATCTAACTTTCGAATGACGAGGCATGAGTATTTAAGCATGAGCATCTGACGGATCAGAAGAACAGAAAATAAAACGTTGATGTGAACTCTCTCTTAGATAGCATCTCTCTGCCTGCTGCAGCACTGATTGGCTGATCCAGGCTGTCTGTTAGCCTGTGAGCCCATCAGGGCAAGCCATCTCTCCCATTTCCACCTAGGGAAATATGGCCTTCCGCGTAGTTTTGCCCGCCAACATGTGCAGTAAAATGGCGCTGTGCATTCATTCAAAATTAACCTGAAAAGCTTTTGGTTCATTTGGCTGATAAAATTTTGTGAAATACGTAACAAACCGAGTTCATTACGAATCAGTTTGCTCATCCTTAATATATACTGTATACACACACATTAGGCTTTTAGCTCATGACTTTTGAAGTACAAATGAGGAAAGGTTTTATAAACATTTTGAAAGAAAATACATTTTGTGAAAGGGATTGTTCAGCAATTCTAAGAGTCATAATGTAACAGTATATGATGGATTAGTCTTCCGGATTTCTTGGCAGGTTACTACAAGAAACATTGTGACCCACGTCTCTCTGTCATCTGCTCACATTTCAGGGAGTGAAATACACTTTTTTTTGTCTTGATGGTTTAAATTAACTTAATATTTTATGTGGAACATGATGAACCTATGCCAATGCTACATCAAACCCAATTCATCCTAAATTTCAAGTACTTAGGGTGGGTTCACATCAGCGTTATGGATTCCATTTTAGTTTTCCGTTATAACATGGTTATAACGGAATCCATAAGACAGAAGTCAAAATGGAAGCCTTTAAGAGGCATTCCATTTTGATCCGTCTAATAGAAGTCTATGGGAATCATAACGGATCCGTCTGGTTCCCATTTTGCAAGACGGAACACAAAGTCCTGTCGACTGGCCTTTTTTTCCGTTCTGCATAATGGAAACCAGACAGATCCGTTATAATTCCTATAGACTTCTATTATGACGGAAAGCAAAACAGAATGCATTTTACCTCCTTAAAGACACAGCCTTATTTCACCTTGAGGACCAGGCCATTTTTTGCAAATCTGACCAGTGTCACTTTAAGTGGTGATAACTTTAAAGGGCTTCTGTCACCCCACTAAAGTCATTATTTTTTTTTGGGCTAGTTAAATTACTTATATTGCGATATATGAAAATATAATGGTCTTACTTACTTTGATTCAGCAGTTTCTTCTAAAAACGAAGTTTTATAATATGTAAATTAGGTCTCTACCAGCAAGTAGGGCGGCTACTTGCTGGTAGCAGCTGCAGAAAACCGCCCCCTCGTCGTGTTGATTGACAGGGCCATCCGGGATCTCCTCCTCCGGCCAGCCCTGTCGGCATTTCAAAAATCGCGCGCCTGTGTTCATTCGGCGCAGGCGCTCTGAGATGAGGAGGCTCGCCTCCTCAGCACTCCCTCAGGGCGCCTGCACCGATGACATCTTCTATTTCGGTGATGTCATCAGCGCAGGCGCACTGAGGGAGTTCTGAGGAGGCGAGCCTCCTCATCTCAGAGCGCCTGCGCCGAATGAACACAGGCGCGCGATTTTTGAAATGCCGACAGGGCTGGCCGGAGGAGGAGATCCCGGCTGGCCCTGTCAATCAACACGACGAGGGGGCGGTTTTCTGCAGCTGCTACCAGCAAGTAGCCGCCCTACTTGCTGGTAGAGACCTAATTTACATATTATAAAACTTCGTTTTTAGAAGAAACTGCTGAATCAAAGTAAGTAAGACCATTATATTTTCATATATCGCAATATAAGTAATTTAACTAGCCCACAAAAAAAAAAGACATTAGTTGGGTGACAGAAGACCTTTAAAATGCTTTGACTTATCCAGGCCATTCTAAGATTGTTTTTTCGTCACATATTTTATTTCATGACACTGGTAAAATGGAGTTCAAAAAATAATTTTTATTTATAAAAAAAATACCAAATTTTACAAAAATTTTGAAAAATTTGAAAATTTCCAAGTTTCAATTTCTCTACTTCTATAATACATAGTAATACCTACAAAAATAGTTATTACTTTACATTCCCCATATGTCTACTTCATGTTAGGATCATTTTGGGAATGACATTTTATTTTTGGGGGACGTTACACGTCTTAGAAGTTTAGAAGCAAATCTCTAAATTTCTCATAAATTTTCAAAAATCGTTAATTTCTAACGATAATTTGTTTTCCCTTAGTCCTAACAGCAGCACAGATGGGGTTAACTGCCCCTGTGGACTGGTAGGACCGGCGGAATTTAAAAGAGCCCAAGAACCAATAAACGATCTTCAGCTCCCTGAAAGGGAGGAGATCACCCCCCAGCCCACCGTGTTTTTAACAAGCATAATGTATTTAGGGTGGGATATTTGTGTGCTGCTGTTAGGACTAAGGAAAAACAAATTATCGTTAGAAATTAACGATTCCCTTACGTCCTCAACAGCAGCACAGATGGGGAGATAGCAAGAAGAATCCCCTAGGGAGGGTCCTCATGCCTGGCAGAACTAAGAACAGTCTGACCAAAAGCCGAAAACTCTGCCATCCTAGCATCTATCCTATAATGGGAGATGAAGGTTGACTCAGAGCTCCAGGAGGCCGCCTTACAGATCAACTCTAAGGGGAGGAGTCTTCTCTCCGCAACCGAGGTGGAGACCGCCCTAGTAGAATGGGCCCTCACAAACTCAGGAGGATCTAAGGATTGGGAGACGAAAGCTTCCATAATGGCCTCCTTGATCCAGCGACTAATGGTGGCTTTAGACGCTTTACGGCCTTTAGACTTACCGGCAAACAGGATAAGAAGATTCTCATCTATCCTGAACTCACTAGATCTATCCACATAGATCTGGAGGCATCTTGAAATATCCAGCGGGTCTCTAGCTGGAGTATCAGAGGAGGAGGCTGTAAACAAAACTGGTAAAGAGATTACCTGATTGATGTTCTGGAAAGTAGGCACCTTAGGCCTGAAGTAAGGTAAAAACTTCAGGAGTACTCTATCCTGTAGAAAAATAATGTACGGGTGAATTGCGGAGAAAGCCTGCAATTCAGAAACTCTTTTGGCTGAAGCTATAGCCAGAAGAAAGACCATCTTTAAAGTCAAAAATTTAAAATTTACCTCCTCCAAGGGCTCGAAGGGGGGAGATGCTATCCCCCTGAGCACTACTGAAAGATCCCACTGGGGGATAGGTTTCAGTATAGTAGGCTTTAGTCTTTCAGCTCCCTTCAGGAAGCGTTTGATGAGTGGGTCCCGAGAATGTGGCCTGTTGAGACAGGCCGAGATGGCATAAACCTGTACCTTCAAGGTAGCTGGAGATAGGCCTCTATCTAATCCATCCTGAAGAAATTGAAGTATCGCAGGAAGGGGCGGATCTGCAGACGCCACCTGTCTGGAATCACACCATGCCTCGAAGATTCTCATGATCCTGGAGTAGGCCTTCTTTGTAGACTCTGCTCGGGAATGCGACAAAGTTCTCAGGACCGACTCGGAAAGCCCTTCTATGTTGGGAAGGGACTGATCAACCTCCAGGCTGTCAGGTTGAACCTGTGCAGATCTAGGCAGAGGTGAGTGTCCCACGACACCAGGGTCTGCTCCGGGGGGAGTCTCCAGTATTGTCCCCGACTCATCTGAATGAGCTGGGTAAACCAGGATCTTCTGGGCCAAAACGGTATGATGGCTATAACCGAGGACTGATCCTGACGGATTTTCATCAATACCCTCGGTATCATGGAAAAGGGAGGGAAGATGTAAGCCAGCCTGAACCTCCACAGTATTGACAGAGCATCTATCGCCAGGGGGTTGTCTTCCCTGTAGAGGGAACAGAACCTCATCACCTTGGCGTTGAACCTGGTTGCCATGAGATCCACTTCTGGCATACCCCATCTGTGAACTAGCTGCCTGAAGATCTCCGGATGCAGAGACCACTCCATGGTCGATAATCCTCGACTTAAGCGGTCCGCTATCATATTGAGGGAGCCTCGAATATGAACGGCAGATAGATGGGAAAGGTTCAGCTCTGCCCACCGAAGAATTACCCCGATCTCTGACAGAAGGGGCAATGATCTTGTGCCTCCCTGTTTGTTTATATAGAGAACTGCAGTCATATTGTCTGACTAGACTTTCACTGCTTTGCCCCGAATCTGAGGCGCAAAGTGAAGGAGGGCTAGCCGGATAGCTCGCATCTCGCGAAGATTGGAGGAAAGATGCCGCTCCAGAGGAGACCAAGATCCCTGAATTGGGGATCCGTCCAGGTGAGCACCCCAGCCTACAAGGGACGCGTCTGTAGTCAATATGACCCAAGCTGGTTGGGTCATAGACTTCCCTGCTGGTAGCTGAAACCACCATCTGAGGGAATTTCGGGTTTGACCGGACAGGGAGCACAGGGAATCTAGCCCCGCAGGGCTGCCGTTCCATAGGTGTAAGACCTCCGACTGAAGAGGACGGAGGTGCCATAGCGCCCAAGGGACCGCATCCGCAGCCGCTGACATGAGCCCCAGCATCTTCATGAGAGTCCGGATAGAGACTCGACGAGGGACATAAAGGACTTTTGCCAGGTCCTGAATCCTTTCTGGAGTCAACCGGAGGGACATCTCCACAGAGTCGACCACGAATCCTAAGTAATGGATTGAAGTCGATGGGCTCACATTCGACTTCTGCCAGTTGATAATCCAGCCTAGGCGGAAGAGAAAAGAGATTGCGACCTGAAGATGGTGGGTAAGGATCGGAACTGAAGAGGCTATGAAAAGCCAATCGTCCAGATAAGGAATAATAGTCAGTCCTTGGAGTCTCAAAGCTGCCACCACCGAAACCACCACCTTGGTGAAGATAAGGGGGGCAGAAGAGATTCCGAAGGGAAGCACGGCGAACTGAAAGTGCCTGCAAACCCCTGAAATCTGGACCGCGATCCTGAGGAGTTTCCGGGAAGCGGAATGGATCGGAATGTGAAGGTACGCATCCTTGAGGTCCAGAGTAGCCATGACGTCCCCAGGATTGAGGATATGGATGACTGACCTTATGGTTTCCATGCGAAACCTTGTTTTCCTTATAAATCGATTGAGGAATCTCAAATCGAAGATCATCCGGAGATCTCCTGTCTTCTTGGGAGCCAGGAACACTGGTGAATAAATCCCTAGGCCCCTCTCCCCTGCCGGTACCTCCTCTAGGGCTCCCTTGGAAATATAGTCCTGAATGTAAGATTCTAGGACCAACTGTTTGGCAGACCCGAAGTTTCGTGTGGCGATGAATCTCTCTGGGGGGAGAGAGATAAAATCTACCCGGTACCCGGCGGAAACTATGTCCTGGACCCAGGGGTCTGCAATCAACCGGCTCCAAGAGTCTTTGAAATGGGTAAGACGGCCCCCCACGGGGATCTGGGGGAGGGGTACGGGAAAATCTAGAGGAGACACTGCAGGGGCAGCAGGGCTTATCCAAGAGCCTCGAGGAGGCCCATAGTCAGGAGGGTTTTGCCTCCCTGGTGGGTTTGCGGGGGCGTCTCGGATATTTACGAGACGCCCCCCACAATCTCTGCGCCTAGACTGCTGCCCAGGACGACCTCCGCCCTTCTTTTCCTGTCTGGGGCGTCCCCGAAAGGGCTGCTGGGGGAGGCTCTTCCCTTTTTTATCGGAGAGCCCCTCCATTATTTTGTCCAATTCGGACCCGAATAACCTATCTGGTTCGAAGGGGAGCCCACAAAGGTTAAACTTGGATGCGTTATCCGCGATCCACGGTTTCAGCCAGAGTGGTCTGCGAGGAGCTGAAACAAGGGCCATAGTTTTGGCGGCCAGCTTCAGCTGCATCTGGGAGGAATCAACTAAAAAGTCTATAGCCAGGTTGGCTGACTTGAAGGCTGCCAGGATGTCGTCTCTTGATACGCTCTGGTCCACATCCGTCTGGATTTGATTAAGCCTAGAGCGTAGATAGGTGGCTACCTTAGTGGCCGCAATGGAAGTAGATGCGGAGGCAGCGGCCGCCGCGTAACCCCTCCTAAGGGTGCACTCTGCCCTCTGGTCTAGAGGGTCCTGCAGGCTAGACCCATAGTCTGCAGGGACTAGAGTGCGCCGGGACAACTTGGCTATAGCCATGTCCACCTTGGGAACGGAACCCCACGATTCCACCAAGGGTTTAGCCATCGGGTACATGAGTCTGAATTTTCTGGTAAGCACTGGACCCTTCTCAGGCTTTTTCCACTCTGTGCGCATCACAGAGAGGAGGGTCTCATCCGCTCTAAAGACACGCTGTGTCCGACCGGCGGGATCGGAGGACTCCCCCATGTCAACATCCTGGTCCCCCGACCTGATGGACTTGAGTAACTTCTGCGTCTTTTCTGGAGGGAAAAAGCAAGAAGTAGATTCTTCTTCCTCAGAAGAAGAAGACCCCACTGAACAGGGGGTAGGTCTTTCGACCGGTGCGACCACCTCCATGGGAGTCTGAGAGGGACCTGGTAGCCTCTCATTAAGCAGCTGAACTACTCCCTTGATGGAATCATCCACGTATGTCTTGGTCCATTGGAACATCTCCTGCATCGTGGGTTTCGTGGATGCCGTGCGACAACTCTCACATCTGGAGTAAGGACAGCTGTCATCTAGGGGTGTGTTACATTCGTAACATGCCAAATGCTTCCTCTTGGCCCCAGCCTTCCGCTGATCCTGCTTCTTAGGGGAAGCCATAGTCTGTAATGGAAGAAACAAAACAGGTCATAACACCTACAATATCAGGAGGTGGAGAAAACCAGACCTTAAGGGGGCCCACCAGCACTAGAAGAAATAGAGCTGAAAGAAGAGGAAGTACAAAACCCAAGCAAAGCAATACTGCAGGAATATCACAAAGCACAGGAGAGCTCTGGAGCTAACTTGTGAAAGCAACGCAACCAGAGCACTGACTGATGGGCTCTGGGCGCTTAAAAGGAGGAAGCCCCGCCCAATGGGCAGGTTCCTGAAACGAGATCAGCACCACTCCCTTTTTTTTTTTTTTTTTCTTGTAGAAAAACCAGAGCCTATACTGGCTCTACCTATACGAAAATTGTCTCCCCAGACTAATCCTAAGTCCAGGATGTCCTTCTAGGGAGCCAGTTTAAAAGAAAGGTGAGTTTTATACATCACCGCAACACTTCGGAAAACCGGAAGTGACGTAGCGCACCTAGGGCGCGTCACTTCCGGAAAATGGCGGCGCCCATAGCGCCGCACACATGCGGTAACGGAGGGACAGAGCACCGTCTACAGATGATGAGAGAAGAGGGGAGGGGGCGCCCCCCTCCCCGACGGTACCCCAGACCGAAATCGCCATGATCAGGCCTAAAATAAAATCACTGAGATCCATAGAAAGCGAGCTAAGCTTAAGGAGGGGAAAAGAACCCCTAAGCAATCTTCAGCTCCCAGAGAGGGAGCGACACGCCAGTCCACCTGTCCAGAGGACAGAAAAAAACACGGTGGGCTGGGGGGTGATCTCCTCCCTTTCAGGAAGCTGAAGATCGTTTATTGGTTCTTGGGCTCATTAAAATTCCGCCGGTCCTACCAGTCCACAGGGGCAGTTAACCCCATCTGTGCTGCTGTTGAGGACCAACTTTTTAAGCACCAGTTAAGGTCTGAAGTCACTTTGTGAGGCTTACATAATAGTAACTACCCCAAAATGACCCCATTCTAGAAACTACACCCCTCAAGGTATTCAAAACTGATTTTACAAACATTGTTAACCCTTTAGGTGTTCCACAAGAAATAATGGAAAATAGAGACACAATTTCAAAATTTCAATTTTTTTGCAGATTTTAATTTTTTTTTTCCAGTTACAAAGCAAGGGTTAACAGCCAAACAAAATTCAATATTTATGGCCCTGATTCTGTAGTTTACAGAAACACCCCATATGTGGTCGTAAACTGCTGTGTGGTCACACGGCAGGGCGCAGAAGGAAAGGAATGCCATACGGTTTTTGGAAGGCAGATTTTGCTGGACTGTTTTTTGACACCATGTCCCATTTGAAGCCCCCCTGATGCACCCCTAGAGTAGAAACTCCATAAAAGTGACCCCATTTTAGAAACAACAGGATAGGGTGGAAGTTTTGTTGGTACTAGTTTAGGGTACATATGATTTTTGGTTGCTCTATATTACACTTTTTGTGAGGCAAGGTAACAAGAAATAGCTGTTTTGGCACCATTTTTTTTATTTTTTATATTTACAACATTCATCTGACAGGTTAGATCATGTGGTATTTTTATAGAGCAGGTTGTCATGGATTCGGCTATACCTAATATGTATACTATTTTTTTATTTATGTAAGTTTTACACAATGATTTCATTTTTGAAACAAAAAAAACATGTTTTAGTGTCTCCATAGTCTGAGAGCCATAGTTTTTTTCAGTTTTTGGGCGATTATCTTAGGTAGGGTCTCATTTTTTGTGGGATGAGATGACAGTTCGATTGGCACTATTTTGACGCCTTTTTGATCGCTTACTGTTGTACTTTTTGTGATGTAAGGTGACAAAAAAATGGTTTATTTAGGACAGTTTTTACTTTTTATTTTTTACAGTGTTCATCTGAGGGGTTAGGTCATGTGATATTTTTATAGAGCCAGTCGATACGGACGCGGCAATTCCTGATATGTCTGCTTTGGTTTTTTTTCCCTATTTTTTTACTAATTTATTTTAACTTTATTTGGGGCAAATTATGTTTTTGTTTATTTTTACTTGAAACCTTTAATTTTGGGGGGGGGGAAACTTTATTTTTTCCCTTTTTTTATGCTTTATTTTTTGTCCCACTTTGGAATGCATTGGCTGTAGGAGTAATACTGTGTGTATTACTCATACAGCTTCCAGCCTGTGAGATCCAGGGGGCTGGATCTCACAGGCTCGTCACCGGAAGGCAGCGCAGATGCCTCAGGAAGGCATCGCGCTGCCTTCCATGCCATCGGGTCCCCCCTACAGCCGCATGGGGACCCGATGGCACCGCCGCCCGCCGCATAAGGTAAAACCGCAAACCGCAGGTCTGAATTGACCTGCGGTTTGCAGCGATCGCCGACACGGGGGGGTCACGGGACCGGGAAATCAGGGCGTACCGGTACGCCCTATGTCCTAAACAGGTTAAAGGCTTCCATTTTACATTCCGTCCTGCATAACGGAAGCCAGGACTGATCTGTTATGCTGCCCATAAACTTGTATTATGAAGGATCAAAACGGAATGCCTCTTAAAAGCTTCAGTTTTGACGTCCATCTTATGGATTCCATCATTTTCCATTATAACCATGTTATAACAGAAAACAAAAATGGAATCCATAACGCTGATGTGAACCCACCCTTAAAGAGGTTGTCCCAAGAAAAATATTCTACAGATCTGAAAACCTGAAATTTCAAATCTGCATCTGAATACTTTTTTAATTACATGCAAATAAAATAGCACATGTATTGCACCACTGACTGTTTGTTATTTTCCTTATTTCTTTGTCCACTGAGCTGAGGTGGTCGCAATTGCTCAGTTCCATGCTACGCGTGAATGCGCTCCTATTATCTGGGGAGTAGCATTCTTGTGCACTTTTTGCCCCACCTATCCCACATGCGACTATGATTAGGTAGTACATATAGCTGTGCGTGCTCCTCCTCTCATTGGTTGTTTAATGCCCACAGAGGTAACTAAGAGCAGCACACTATATGTAGGACCTGCCTGACTGAGACAGCCCTTGGCGGGGGTAGGTGGGCACAGATGTGTTTTGATCAAAATATATTGGCTGAGAGTTTCAGATTTTATCATATCAGAGTGAGGACTTAGTCCATATACAGTTGTCACTAAAACAATGATGGATAGTCCGACGGAGTTTGGGCTCTGCCTCTGAGGAACCAGCACTGGGAATTAGGTGTTGAATACACAAAAGCTGTGGCTGCCCTCTACCGAAAACATTAAATTGAGTGTGTGAGCTTTTGGCTTGGGGAAGGGGGGAGGTCTTGGATGGGCCCAATTGATAGGTTCAGTTGATGGTTTCTGCAATCTTGGCCACAAAAGGTTAAGCTCATTAGAATTAATGGATTTTTTAACCTTCTTGAATATGTTTCTTTATTGAATGAACTCGTTTCTTCCATGCTGAGTTTTAATGCACGATGCTTTCTTGGTAAGTTATTTGTTTATTCAGATTTACCCTTCTATAAATAATGATGTGCTGCTGGGACATTTTAATGCCAGAATACACAACTGAAAGCAAACTAATAATCTGGAAGTACTGCTCCTGCTTTGCAGCCAGGGGGAGAGGTCTAATACCTGCAATAACACGGATTGTTAGAAAAACTCAGCTGTAAAATAAACCTTGCAGTTATTCCAAATGACTTCACATAATGTTACCCACTGTATACATTTAAATAGTTTAAGAAACCCTCAAAGTATGTATAGGGAATCACACAAGGAAATCTCTAAGTTTAGTAAAAATCCATGTGTGCTGGAACTGGAACAGAGAAATTAGTGAAATCCATAGAAATTACAAGTATAACAGAACTGTTTTCTTGCCAACGTATAGTATTTAGTTGGGAATAGACAATCTGCTTTAAAGGTCACACAATTCAGAAGTATAACATATATTTAAAGGGTCACTAACTTTTCAAAAAACTTTTGATGTAATAGAAACACATCAAAAATTTAGATCAGTGAGGGTCTAAGTGCTGAGACCACCACTAATCTCTAGAAGGAGAGAAAAGTGCATGCATAGTGTGCTCTCTCTGCTCACTGCACGACAAAGACGACTCTTTGGAAGTCCTCTGCAAAAAGTAGAGAGCACGATAAACTTGTGATAAATTTTTTGAAAAGTTAGTGACCTTTTAATAGTAAAAAAAATAATAATTATATATACACTCACATAAAGAATTATTAGGAACACCTGTTCTATTTCTCATTAATGCAATTATCTAGTCAACCAATCACATGGCAGTTGCTTCAATGCATTTAGGGGGGTGGTCCTGGTCAAGACAATCTCCTGAACTCCAAACTGAATGTCAGAATGGGAAAGAAAGGTGATTTAAGCAATTTTGAGCATGGCATGGTTGTTAGTGCCAGACGGGCCGGTCTGAGTATTTCACAATCTGCTCAGTTACTGGGATTTTCACGCACAACCATTTCTAGGGTTTAAAAAGAATTGTGTGAAAAGGGAAAAACATCCAGTATGAGGCAGTCCTGTGGGCAAAAATGCCTTGTGGATGCTAGAGGTCAGAGGAGAATGGGCCGACTGATTCAAGCTGATAGAAGAGCAACATTGACTGAAATAACCACTCGTTACAACCGAGGTATGCAGCAAAGCATTTGTGAAGCCACAACACACACAACTTTGAGGCGGAAGGGCTACAACAGCAGAAGACCCCACCGGGTACCACTCATCTCCACTACAAATAGGAAAAAGAGGCTACAATTTGCACGAGCTCACCAAAATTGGACTGTTAAAGACTGGAAAAATGTTGCCTGGTCTGATGAGTCTCGATTTCTGTTGAGACATTCAAATGGTAGAGTCCAAATTTGGCGTAAACAGAATGAGAACATGTATCCATCCTCTGATGGCTACTTCCAGCAGGATAATGCACCATGTCACAAAGCTCGAATCATTTCAAATTGGTTTCTTGAACATGAAAATGAGTTCACTGTACTAAAATGGCCCCCACACTCACCAGATCTCAACCCAATAGAGCATCTTTGGGATGTGGTGGAACGGGAGCTTCGTGCCATGGATGTGCATCCCTCAAATCTCCATCAACTGCAAGATGCTATCCTATCAATATGGGCCAACATTTCTAAAGAATGCTATCAGCACCTTGTTGAATCAATGCCCCGTAGAATTAAGGCAGTTCTGAAGGCAAAAGGGGGTCCAACACCGTATTAGTATGGTGTTCCTAATAATTCTTTAGGTGAGTGTATATACAGTACAGACCAAAAGTTTGGACACACCTTCTCATTCAAAGAGTTTTCTTTATTTTCATGACTATGAAGGCATCAAAACTATGAATTAACACATGTGGAATTATATACATAACAAACAAGTGTGAAACAACTGAAAATATGTAATATTGTAGGTTCTTCAAAGTAGCCACCTTTTGCTTTGATTACTGCTTTGCACACTCTTGGCATTCTCTTGATGAGCTTCAAGAGGTAGTCCCCTGAAATGGTCTTCCAACAGTCTTGAAGGAGTTCCCAGAGATGCTTAGCACTTGTTGGCCCTTTTGCCTTCACTCTGCGGTCCAGCTCACCCCAAACCATCTCGATCGGGTTCAGGTCCGGTGACTGTGGAGGCCAGGTCATCTGGCGCAGCACCCCATCACTCTCCTTCATGGTCAAATAGCCCTTACTTTCAAAGTTTTCCCAATTTTTTGGCTGACTGACTGACCTTCATTTCTTAAAGTAATGCTGGCCACTCATTTTTCTTTACTTAGCTGCTTTTTTCTTGCCATAATACAAATTCTAACAGTCTATTCAGTAGGACTATCAGCTGTGTATCCACCTGACTTCTCAACGCAACTGATGGTCCCAAACCCATTTATAAGGCAAAAAATCCCACTTATTAAACCTGACAGGGCACACCTGTGAAGTGAAAACCATTTCAGGGGACTACCTCTTGAAGCTTATCAAGAGAATGCCAAGAGTGTGCAAAGCAGTAATCAAAGCAAAAGGTGGCTACTTTGAAGAACCTAGAATATGACATATTTTCTGTTGTTTCACACTTGTTTGTTATGTATATATTTTCACATGTGTTAATTCATAGTTTTGATGCCTTCATAGTCATGAAAATAAAGAAAATTCTTTGAATGAGAAGGTGTGTCCAAACTTTTGGTCTGTACTGTGTATATATATAAATATATATATATATACACAGCAGCCCTCGGAGGTGCCGATGTAGAGGATAGCAGTGGTAGTGGCCCATTTGAGGTGTTTGGTCATGGTGTACTCCCTCAGAACAAGTTGCAACACCAAGAAGGACAAGCAGTAAGTTTATGCAAAATTGAGGAAGTTGCAGATAGTAAGATCTGCAGATGATCCAATTTTCAAGCACATAGCTCTAAACTGTGGCATGTGGGAGGGACATAAAAGCCAGACTGAAAATGATTTTGAAATTTTTCCAGTTCATCGATATCCTTGAACTGAGAGACCTTGGTTTATCACTCCAGCAGATCACCATGTGCCTACAGTTGCCTGAAATGTCAACAATGTTCAATGTTGCATGTCCCGGTGGTTTGGAGAACAACAACAAAGTGGAATGACAGCAAGAGTTGCACAAAGGCAAACCTCTGCATGAACAGATTATCTGATTACAAGAATGGCCCCTAGCGGTACAATCTGTACTGCAAGTGAAATTGAACATCACATGATCCCAAGCCCAGAGCGGCAAATGGTGTCTACAAAAGTGATTAGAAGGCATTTGCATGACACTGTGCCATGAGCCAGCTACAGGTGTTCCTTTGACCTCACAGCACCTTTCTAAAAGGCTATCATGGTGCAGGGCAAGACGTCAATGAAAGCTGGAATGGAGGTCTACATTCCTTAGCAATAAGCCCTGCTTTTGTATCAGACTCAGTGATAGCTGGAAGCCAGAGATTGGTCTGGATATCACATGTGCAATGTCATTCCCATCATTACGGAGCATCACATTGGTCCTACTCCTCGGATTATGGTGTGGGGTGGCACACAGTAGCCAGTCCCCTCTAGTCTGCATTTCAGGTACATTAACAGCTTGGTGTTACATTGATTTGGTCATGAAACATATATTTAAAGGGTCACTAACTTTTCAAAAAACTTTTGATGTAATAGAAACACATCAAAAATTTTGATCAGTGAGAGTCTAAGTGCTGAGACCACCACTAATCTCTAGAAGGAGAGAAAAGTGCATGCATAGTGTGCTCTCTCTGCTCACTGAACAAAATGGGCTCTATGGAAGTCCTCTGCAAAAAGTAGAGAGAATGATAAACTTTTGATATGTTTTTTGAAAAGTTAGTGACCCTTTAATAGTTCCAAAATAATAATAATAATAATAATAATAATAATAATAATAATATATATATATATATATATATATATATATATATATATATATTAGAGATGGGACGGGGGATTTGTCAAATCCATGAATCCCTCGAATCTTGCTGGATTCGTGGGATTCGTGGACTCGAATCCCGACGTAATTTACTGGATACGAATCCCGGTAGGAGGAGCTGGGGGCCGGTGCGTTCACTGTGCTCCAGCCCCATCGCTCCAGTACAGTTATAAAATGTGTAATTCAATAAATAATGATTCATGCTGCCCCCTCTGTAGTATAACATTTAATATATCCTACTCACAGGGCTACTGATATCGTAATGCAGGCCGGCCGGGAAGACGAGCTGCAGAGTGACTGACGTCACGTTCCTGCGCCGCCTATTTTTTGAATGAAGCAGGCGGCGCAGGCACGTGACGTCAGTCAGCCACTCTGCCGCTCGTCTGCCCGGCCGGCCTGCATTACGATATCAGTAGCCCTGTGAGTAGGATATATTGAATGTTATACTACAGAGGGGGCAGCATGAATCATTATTTATTGAATTACACATTTTATAACTGTACTGGAGCAGCAATGGGGGATCTGTGGATGACACTGTTAAGGGGTGGGGGGGTCTGTGGATGGCACTGTTATGGGGGGGGTCTGTGGATGGCACTGTTATGGGGTGGGGGGTCTGTGGATGACACTGTTATGGGGGGGTCTGTGGATGGCACTGTTATAGGGGGGGGCTGTGGATGGCACTGTTATGGGGTGGGGGTCTGTGGATGGCACTGTTATGAGGGGGGTCTGTGGATGGCACTGTTATAGGATGGGGGGGTCTGTGGATGGCACTGTTATAGGATCAGGGATCTGTGGATGCCAGGGGGTGAGGTGAGAGGCACTATGATACTGGCACATTATGGGGGGAGGTGGCACTATAATACTGGCACATTATGGGGGAGATGGCACTATGATACTGGCACATTATGGGGGGAGGTGGCACTATAATACTGGCACATTATGGGGGAAATGGCACTATGATACTGGCACATTGGGGGAGATGGCACTATGATACTGGCACATTATGGGGGGAGATGGCACTATAATACTGGCACATTGGTGGGGAGATGGCACTATGATACCGGCACATGGGAGGGAGGATAGAGGCACTCCGCACTTGATACTGGCACATGATTAGGGGGGCATCTATGGGGACACTTACTGGCACATTATTGGGTGGCACTGTGGGGCCACTTATTATTGGCACATTATTGGGGGGCACTATGGGGGCATCTACTGAGGCCACAAAGAAGGGGTATTTTATATGGGGGGCTCTGTGTGGTACTAGTATTATCAGGGGGTTTATCTGTTTCTGCAGTATAGTATTGGGGAGCACAGCGGAACAGTATTGGGGGTGTTAGGATGATTTGTCCAGAAGATGGGAGGATGATGGAAAAGTAGTAAACTAAGATTTTTTTTTTGTCAAACTGCAGAGACGAAAAATGGCTGAAAAATGGTGGTCTGGTCTGAAGGTCTGAAAGGAGAAGATGAGGAAAGAGAACATCTACATCAAAGGAGACGTTACTGGATGTAAGAGGTATGTGCGCTGTATTACCCTGTATGTTCTGGAGCAGGGGTCATAGCAGGGGTCATTGCGGTCATATTGGGTGCGACCGTGACTGGGAGGTGGAGGTTCAGACAAACTGACGCGGTCTGACTTTGTTTCTTACACCGTTCACACAATTATGTACAGGATTCGAGATTCGAAAGATTTAATATATTCGAGAACCTTTTCGGATTCGGATTCGGATTAGAAAAAAATTTGATTCGTCCCACCTCTAATATATATATATATATATATTTAAATATATGTACACAGTGACCCTTGGCCTCAGTTTAGAGCTAGGTGCTTGAAAATTTGATCATCTACAGATCTTTCCATCTGCAACTCCCTCAATTTTGCATAAACTTACTGCTTGTCTTAGTGTTGCAACTTGTCTTGAGGGAGTACACCATGATGAAACACTTCATCAGGGCCACTACCACTGCTATCCTCTACATTGGCTCCTCCGAGGGTCACTGTGCATATATACATATATACACTCACCTAAAGAATTATTAGGAACACCTGTTCTATTTCTCATTAATGTGATTATCTAGTCAACCAATCACATGGCAGTTGCTTCAATGCATGTAGGGTTGTGGTCCTGGTCAAGACAATCTCCTGAACTCAAAACTGAATGTCAGAATGGGAAAGAAAGGTGATTTAGGCAATTTTGAGCGTGGCATGGTTGTTGGTGCCAGACGGGCTGGTCTGAGCATTTCACAATCTGCTCAGTTACTGGGATTTTCACACAAAACCATTTCTAGGGTTTACAAAGAATGGTGTGAAAATGGAAAAACATCCAGTATGAGGCAGTCCTGTGGACGAAAATGCCTTGTTGATGCTAGAGGTCAGAGGAGAATGGGCCGACTGATTCAAGCTGAAGAGCAACGTTGACTGAAATAACCACTCGTTACAACCGAGGTATGCAGCAAAGCATTTGTGAAGCCACAACACGCACAACCTTGAGGCGGATGGGCTATAACAGCAGAAGACCCCACCGGGTACCACTCATCTCCACTACAAATAGGAAAAAGAGGCTACCATTTGCACAAGCTCACCAAAATTGGACTGTTGAAGACTGGAAAAATGGTTTCTTGAACATGACAATGAGTTCACTGTACTAAAATGTCCCCCACAGTCACTAGATCTCAACCCAATAGAGCATCTTTGGGATGTGGTGGAACGGGAGCTTCGTGCCCTAGATGTGCATCCCTCAAATCTCCATCAACTGCAAGATGCTATCCTATCAATATGGGCCAACATTTCTAAAGAATGCTATCAGCACCTTGTTGAATCAATGCCACATAGAATTAAGGCAGTTCTGAAGGCAAAAGGGGGTCCAACACCGTATTAGTATGGTGTTCCTAATAATTCTTTAGGTGAGTGTATATATATATATATATATATATATATATATATTATTTTGGAACTATTAAAGGGTTACTAACTTTTATCATGCTCTCTAACATGTTGCTGGGGCTACTGTGAGCAGCCTTTGTTACCTAAACATGCTACCATGGCCTGCAGCATTTCCATAATTGCCCTCCATCAAGCGCATCTGGGACATCATTGGTCAGCAATTGCAAAGGGAGCTGACAGCAGTGGATCTTGATGACTTGTGTTCCCAAGTGCATGTGACATATCAGAACATTCCTAAGACCATTATTAATAAACTCATTGACATTGTGTCAAGGCATGTAAGTGCGTGTATTTCTTTGTGTGATGCTCATACTTGATACTGAATAAATTGAGATGTTTTGAATATTTTGTTTCCATTTTCTATGATTTGCATAACATTGTCTGTGATTTCCATAATTATATGACTTTTCCTTCTTGGTGTTACAATTTTATTGTTGAGGAGTGTAATAGTGGCATGCAGAAAGCCCCCCTAAAAATACTAGTACCAGACAAAAATGCAAAATGCTCCTTTATAATGTCACAGTAGTAATAATGTCCCCATATAGTTGATCCCAATAGTAATCACAACCCTATCCCAGTATCAATAATGTCCCTATAGTGCACCCAGTATTAATAATGCCAATTATAGTGCCTCCAGCAATAACAGTGTCCCCTATTGTTCCCAAAATATGGATAATGCCCCCAAATGCTCCTAGTAATGCTCACTAGAGCACGGATTACTACAAATGCTCCTTAGTGCCTCTACATGTATGCTCTCCAAGTGGCCAATTAAAAAAATAATGATAATACATCAGTCCCATTTCATGCCATCTGAAGTGCAGGCCATTTTCCTGTAGCCTGATGCACATGATCTCAAGATGTCATCTTTACCACCTGCACTGTTTGTAGACTACCCAATAGGTTTGGGACCTAGTGGCCTATGGCCCATGAGGGTGAACAGCAGGACAGGAAGCTATTGGCTCCTGTGCCCTGCCACAGTTTTCAACTGTATAACTTCCCCAAGTATGGCAATATAGTTGAATTCAAGAGAGCACTTGTGGCCTCTGGATAGGTATATAAGTATTTGTGTCTTCCAGAATTGATTAATGCTGGGAGTGTCAGGTAGCTATCTAGGATTAAGGTTAACTATCTGCCAGAAATGGTCACCTGACTCAGACAATGATTGGCTGAGGTGGCATTTAGAGTCATTTCATGTGTGTTGAGATGGAGCTGGAAGTAGAGGGCAGAGAGGTCCTGATCAGCATCTGAACAATATAATTGGGAAAATCATGGGGGGGGGGGGAGTATACCACTGCTAACAATATTTTATTAGCTGGAACACCCTTTTAAAGAGGACCTTTCACCGATTCTTACCCTATGAACTAACTATACAGACATGTGGAGCGGCGCCCGGGGATCTCACTGCACTTACTATTATCCCCGGGCGCCGCTCCGTTCTGCCGCTATGCCCTCCGGTATCTCCGCTCACTAAGTTATAGTAGGCGGAGATACCAGTCCCTAAGTTATGGTAGGCGGAGTCTGCCCTAGCGCTGGCCAATCGCAGCGCAGAGCTCACAGCCTGGGAGGTTATTTTCTCCCAGGCTGTGAGCTCTGCAATGCGATTGGCCAGCGCTAGGGCAGACTCCGCCTACCATAACTTAGGGAACGGAGATACCGGAGGGCATAGCAGGAGAACGGAGCGGCGCCCGGGGATAATAGTAAGTGCAGAGAGATCCCCGGGCGCCGCTCCACATGTCTGTATACTTAGTTCATAGGGTAAGAATCGGTAAAAGGTCCTCTTTAAGTCATGCCTTTTCAAAATAAGTTACACTTCATTATGATAAATCATACCCCTTGTTGAGAAAGGTGCAAATATATAAAGCACATCATAAATGTAGTGCAAAGTATGTATGCCAGAGGTTTTCTTTTTTTTTTTGTGCAAACTGGAATCTCCCCCATGGTGTGTCTTTGCTTTGTGAAGTTAACTAGAGCATTTTAAAGGATCAGATGATGGATCAAGAAAGAATGCTGCACAGCTTTGTGACATCCATGATTTGTGCATCTGACATCCATTTTCTTAATGAACCGTGTTTATTGAACATCCAATTTTTCATTGTCATCAATAAATCAAAATGTTAGCTGTATTAAGCATAACAGGGGAATGGCACTTTTATTTTGATTACTTATAGATATGACATATAAGTCTAAGATGGGAATTAGAGATGAGCGAATTTCTCAAAAATTCGATTTGGCTGGTTCGATCTGAATTTATTTGTGGCGAATCTCAATAAATAAAACTGCTATTTCCTGGCTGCAGAGAGCCTTTATAGTGGTGTAGAACACTGTGCCTTGCAGTAACATGCATAAGGAGTCTGCTGTGGTAGGAAACAATACTGTGAGTCAATATTACATGCAGATGACAGGCGTCGCTCTTAGAATCACTGCACACTTCACTTATTTGGGCAGTTACAGGGCCAAAACTGACCAAATAACCCAAAGCACACTCCTTTTACACCGTCGGCTGCTGATTCCACATAGATGTCTACAGAAAGGGTGTCAGCAGAAAGTTTGTGTTGACTTCACAGATTATTTTGCCCTTCCTCTGATCTGTCAGAACAGTAACCCCTAAAAAATGGATCCTGTCTGTGGAGCATACGCCTTCACTCGATCAGCATTTGGACAGTAATCCATCAGTAATGCTAAAGCAAAAAAAAAAACAGGGGTGAATCCAAAACAGAGATGACACGTAATTGGAATATTTGCATGTCTTTTGGGTTTTGTACCCACTCCTACTTTTGGCTAACAAATCAGAAGACAATTCTGATGCAAAATAGGGACCATGTCATGCAGGCCTTACAGCTGTTACATAGACAGGATCTGTTGTGCATCTCATTTTTCCTTCCTTCTGACAGATCAGAAGGGTCAAATAAATGATGATGTCAGCCAGGCCGAAAGGCAAAATAGTGGCCCAGTCATGAAGTGGGGAGGGTGGGAACAGCATGAGAAGTCCACAGAGTGGCCCTATGACATAGTGGTGAGGAGGAAGCAGCATGAGGAGACCACAGAGTGGCACAATGACAGAGTCTGGAGGTGGCAGCAGCATCAGGAGGAGGCTACTGAGTGGCACAATGACAGACTGTGGAGGTGGCGGCAGCAGCAGCATCAGGTGGAGGCCACAGAGCGGCACAATGACAGTGTGGAGGTGGCGGCAGCAGCATCAGTAGAAGGCCACAGGGTGGCACAATGACAGTGTGGAGGTGGCAGCAGCATCAGGAGGAGGCCACAGAGTGGCACAGTGACAGAGTATGGAGGTGGCAGCAGCATCATCAGGAGGCCACAGAGTGGCACAATTACAGAGTGTGAAGGTGGTGGCAGCAGCATCAGGAGGAGGCCACAGGGTGGAACAATGACAGTGTGGAGGTGGCAGCAGAAGCAGCATCGGGAGACAACAGAGTGGCCCAATGTTAGTGTGTGGACGGGGCAGCAGCATCAGGAGGAGGCCACAGGGTGGCACAATGACAAAGTGGATGTGGCAGCAACATCAGAAGTCCACAGAGTGGCACAATGACAGAAGATGGAGGTGGCGGCAGCAGCATCATCAGAAGGAGGCCACATGGTGGCACAATGACAGTCTGGTGGTGGCAGCAGCATCAGAAGGCCACAGAGTGGCACATTGACAGAGTGTGGAGGTAGCGGCAGCAGCATCAGGAGCAGGCTACAGGGTGGCACAATGACAGTGTGGAGGTGGCAGCAGCATCAGGAGGCCACAGAGAGGCACAATGACAGAGTGTGGAAGTGGCAGCAGCATCAGGAAGAGGACACAGGGTGGCACAATGACAGTGCGAAAGTGGCAGCAGCAGCATGAGGAGACTACAGAGTGGCACAATGACAGTGTGTGGAGGTGGCAGCAGCATCAGGAGGAGGCCACAGGGTGGCACATTGACAGAGTGTGGAGGTGACAGCAGCATAATCAGGAGGCTACATAGTGGCACAATGACAGAGTGTGGAGATGGCAGCAGCAGCATCAGGAGGAGGCCACAGGGTGGCACAGTGACAGCGTGGAGGTGGCAGTAGCAGCATCAGGAGGCCACAGAGTGGCAAGGTGACATAGTGTTGAGGTAGCAGCAGCATCAGGAGACCACACAGTGGCAAGGTGACATAGTGTGAAGGTGGCAGAAGTATCAAGAGACCACAGAGTGGCAAGGTGACATAGTGCGGAGGTGGCAGAAGTATCAGGAGACCACAGAGTGGCAAGGTGACATAGTGTGGAGGTGGCAGCAGCATCAGGAGATAACAGAGTGACCCGGTTACAGAGTGGGGAGGTGGGCGGCAATACCAGTACCATTTGAAGATGGTGGGTGAAAGAATGAGCACTTGGCATCAGATATGTGGCATCAGGCGGGTGGCAGCATCAGAATAGTAGCTGAGGCAGGTAGCCAGAAGAAACCGGTCTCTTTTGTGAAAGTGTTGGTGTGGCACAATGGATGATCTAGTCTGATGCATCAGGCATTGGTGGGTGGAAATCCTGGCTGATCCACGCCTGATTCATCTTGACAAAGGTCAATCTTTCCACAGTTTCGGTGGACAGGAGAGTTCTTCTTGGGGTAACTATGGCCCCCACCGCACTAAACACCAGCTCTGATGCCACACTAGTGGCCGGGCAGAACAGCCTTTTCAGGGCAAACTCTGCCAGTTGCTGCCACAAATCCAGTTTGGCTGCCCAGTAGTCCAGTGGATCTTCAATGTGGGGTGGCAGGGTGCTGTCCAAGAATGCCACCGCCTGATGGTTCAGGTCCTGATCCAGGTCTAGCTGCTGCTGGTGAGTAGTTTCTTTACTAGGCAGGTGAAGAAAGCTGCTCATCAGCAACTTTAGACTCAAGTTGCTGCTGATGGAGCTGCAGCTATGGCAGAGGAACGTGAGGGAAATAGGAGGACTGGTGGGTGTTGGTAACACCTCAATTCCGCCTATTTCTGGAAACCCGTTGTGAGCGCCAATAGTAGTTGGTTTGTGAGAGGGTGTTTTAGTGTGGTGTAGGTTTGTTAGAAATACAGAAAAAAATGAACATAAACAAACTACACTGGGTCTCAAATGCCTGGGAGACCGTTAATTGTAGTGTCATACACGCCAATGTGTAGTAGATGAATACAGCGAACAAGTTAAAACAAATAAGTAAAATTTGTTTTAAAAGGATACAAGTATCCTAAAAATACTAAAGTATTGTATACTTTTTCACTCACAAGGGGGGTGGTTTACCAGGATAAGCATAATACACCTGTAAACCAAACTAATGGTGGCCACTGGCCAGCCTGCAGTGGTTAGAAAGCAGGCTAGGTCACGGATATAAGGTGTAAACCGAGCGAGGGCACGGCAGCGGTAGCATAATAAAAAATGACTATTGCATGAGGACACTATAAGTAAATATAGGAATACATCAATTACCCATACCGTGTGGAAGCACCGGATATCTGGACAGAGCTGTACCTCGATGCGCATTTCGCCAGTAATATGCTGTGTCAGGAGGTCAAAACCATTAGTTTTATGGGCTGGTTTGACACAGCCCTGGTGGCAGTTAATATCATCTACACTCTGGATATGCATCTAGTTATATGTTACTTTGGGTAATTTTATATCAGACCCACAGAGTGTGGTTTAGCATCTTTGGATTCTCTGGTTTATTCCCCTGTCAGTACGGTGCATGTGAGGATGGGGACTGCTGCCCCGATACACAGGGCGTCCCGTCCTCCAATGACCGTGTGCCTTTTGTCATTTTATGTTTATTTTATGTACTAATAAAACTACATATATTTTATATCAGTGTTTTCCTAATTTCTTTGGGGGTTATTTTTTATTTTTTTTTTGGTCATAGTAATTTACGCTAGACCCCAGTTTATTGTATGTACTTTATTGGAGTTCTCTTATTGGTTGTTCTAACTGTCTGTGGCTGCACTCCCTTCTTTTTTGGGTGCCCTATTCTGGAAATAGGAGCAGTTCCCAGAGGTGTTACCAGCACCTACAGTATCTGACATTTTTCGCATATCCTAGCAATATGTCACAACGTTAAACCATTAGTGCCTGGCCTGTTTTGAGACTTAGTGATAAAGCAATTTTTTAATTTTCCATTCCAAGAGCTGTAACTGTTTTATTTTCCTGCCAATGAAGTTGTAGAAGGGCTTGTTTTTTGCAATGCAAGTTGTAGTTTTTACTGGCACCATTTTGGGGTATGCATAACTACTGATTCATTTTTTTACAACGTTCACCATATGGGATAAAGTACATAATTGTGTAGTGTGGGTCATTATGGATGCAGCTATACTAAATATGAGGTGAGGATTTTATTTTTGCAATAACTTTCTTTGGAAAGCTTTTTTTTTTCAATGGTAAAAGGTATATTTTGATTATTCAATAAAACTTTAAAGGGATTCTGTCACCTCCATATGGCCATATACAGTGCTTACATTGCCCTATAGCACACCTATATATGAATGTAATGCAGGGGCGTAGCTATAGGGGGTGCAGAGGTAGCAGTCTCTACCCGGCCCAGGAGCCTGAGAGGGCTCAAACACCCTTGTGCCACATAAGACACTGGCATTATAGAAAGTGCATACTGGTCAATTTACACCTCTGGCTGGAGGGAAGGGGTTAGGTTAAGAATTTGGCATGAGGGGGGGCCCTTTCAATGTTTGCCTCAGGCAGCAGGAAGGATATGTGCTCCCCTGCCCCTTGCCAACAAGCACTGAGGGACGGGGGCCCAAGCTGAACTCTTGCACCAGGGCCCATGAGCTTTTAGCTACACCCCTGATGTAACGTTACCTTTGTCTTTTTCTTTACACTTGCAGAAGCTAGAAAAACTAACTTTGATTCATATGCAAATGAGCACTCGCAAGTGCCCAGGGGCGGCGTTCACTGTGTTGGAACCCAGGCAGCTCTGCCTTTTTTCATTGTTTCCCCACCCCAGCCTCTGCCTATGTCCGCCCTCTTATTCCCTTGCGTCATCCTTCGGTCCGGCCGAGATCCTGCGCCTACGCACTGCCTCGTCGGGCCGGGGCATGCACACTGTGATGCCCATTGTTTGTACAGCATCACTTTAACTACTGCGCATGTGCCGGCGAACGGCGTGAAACCAGCGGCAATGTGGCGTTTGCCAGCGCATGCGCAGTAGTTAAAGCGATGCCGTGCCCACAATGGGCATCGCAGTGCGCCTGCTCCGGCCCGGCGAGGCAGTTCACAGGTGCGGGATCTCGGCTGGACCGAAGAATGACGCAAGGGAATAGGAGGGCGGGCAGAGGCTGGGGTGGGGAAAAAATGAAAAAAGGCAGAGCAGCCTGGGCACCTACACAGTGAACGCCACCCCTGGGCACTTGCGAGTGCTAATTTGCATATGAATCAAAGTTCGTTTTTCCAGCTTCTGCAAGTGCAAGACAAAGACAAAGGTGCCATTACATTCATGTATAGGTGTGCTATAGAACAATGTAAGCACTGTATATGGCCATATGGAAGTGACAGACTCCCTTTAACTTTTTAGAAATCACTAGTCTCTCAAGGGGACTTTAAAATGTGATACGTTGATCGCTTTAATAATACACTGTACTGCTTATGCAATGTTATATACTGACAGTCACCATCAGGCTGAGCCCTAAAGGCGCTTTCTGATACGGATATACTGCAGGCAGGCCTGGAGCCTTCATTAGGCCCTAGGCTGCCATGTGAATACATCGGCACTCTGCAATCTCATTTGTGGGGTGCTGGTGAGAGACAGAGGGAGCGTTCTCCCTCTACATCACATAGATGCCACAGTTGCTACTGAACGCAGCATCTAAGGGGTTAAACAGCCCAAACCTCTTCTGAGTCGGGATGTAAGAGCAGGAGTACATGTGACAGCTTAGACCCACAGGGGTATATATATATATATTCATGAGGCCATATTCATTGAGATTTGTATGTTAAAAACACATTATAACTAGTACATTCACGTTACATTGTCCCATTGATACACATCCCTGGCTATCAAAGCTAAGTAAAAGGTGGGTGTGAGGGGTTAAGCAATAAGATGCAATGTAAATGCCTGTTTCTCTGATGTAGCAATGCAATAAGAGAAGAAAATAGGTTTTTAGATGAGGACTAGTCACAATTCATCACATTAGCAACAGTCACCTACGTACTTGTCTGCCAACTGAGATTACTATTTGTTCCCTACTGGCTTCCTTCATACCCTGTGAATGAGTCTAAAATGTTCCAGGCAGGAAAGTAGTCACGCTGCAAAGTAATCTTATGCTGCAACTCCAAAGTGTATTGAAATGACAATAAAGAAAATAGCAGCTAGTGAATGTGTGCATTAAACACACATGCAGCATGGCCCATTTCACAGTTAATACCCCATTCCTCGTACGCATTCACCGTTTCTAGGCTGCCGCTTCTAGAAATTCCACCTTTACATTTTCAGTATTGTAATTTGGTTTATAACATTACATTCCCGGAGAGACAAAAATGGCTACTACCATTCCCATCCACTTAAAGGGGACCTGTCACCGGGATTTTGGGCATAGAGCTGGGTTGCTAGATGGCCGCTAGCACATCCGCAATACCCAGTCCCCATAGCTCTGTGTGCTTTTATTGTGTAAAAAAAAACGATTTGATACATATGCAAATAACCTGAGATGAGTCAGAGCTTGAAAATATGACTCTTCTCTGGTCACACAAGTAAGATATGACTCTTTTATGTTAATTTGCATATGTATCAAATCGTATTTTTTACACAATAAAAGCACACAGAGCTATGGGACTGGGTATTGCGGATGTGCTAGTGGCCATCTAGCAACCCATGTCCTCAGCTCTATACGGTTGCCTTTAAACTGAGCTTGCCTTTAAACTGAGGTTGCCATGGTGGCGGTGAAGAAAAGAATGTCAAGGTAGAAACACATTATAAATTAAGAATTTGAAAAATACAGCACAGATCTGTTATTTAGCACAAACAGTATTTATTAGTGGTTTACTGAAAATCCGTTGTACAGAGCGCAGGGCTGAAAGGAATTTGAAGAGCTGACACAGCCATGCTTGACACTTTCTACGGTATTATACCTAAATAGGGTACAAGTAGATTTCAGAAAAGACACTTGAAAATTCATATTTTTACAGAGAAATTTAGATGTACAGTAACAGAAGATTTTAAGAAATCCCGTTTCAAATCTATACGCTGTGACAGGACCAGGGGGAAAGTGGTGGAAGGAGTCTACATTTCACCTAGGTTCCTGTCCTATACGTTCTAAAAAGCAGCCAGGGAATTGACAGCAAGGAAAACTAGGTTTTCTCTTTGCAAGGGTTTTGTTAAAAACCTGGTTAGAAGGGCCTGGCTGCTTGGAGCAGGGAGAGTTGGGTGGGTCCCTGCTCCAATTAGCCACTCCAGGTATTCAGTGTAACTGTGGCTAATCACCTTGGAACCTGAGTGTGCTATAAAAGGGCAAACAGCTCACTAGCTGATCTCTCTGCTCCTGGGAAGAACCCTTATGTGTGAGTAAAAACAACAGTGTGTTTTGTTGATGGAGCTGGGCACAAGGCTCAGTTTCATGTAGTTAGGGACTACTACCTGTCTAGAAGTAGTGGCCAGACGGCCAGGTATTTCATTTGTTTTGAACTGTTTTGTTTAATTCTTTTTCTGCAAAAGTCAATAAAACTGGCTGAGGCCAGTTGCACCATACTTGCTTGGACTGGACTGTGTTTTATGTGCCTATAGCGCCCGTCTATCCCAGGAGACGGCGGTCCCGTGAGCTAATCCCGCTACATATGGTGGAGGATGTGGGCACAAAAATCCAGCAAGTTTTATGTCCTGGGTTAAGTCTGCTGTTCTGAAAAAAACAAACAGTGCAGATATGGAGGAAGTGCTGAAACAGCTGATCCAGGCTAACATACAGCTCCAAAAGGCGAATGCTAACCAGCAGGAAACCAATCGGTTGTTCATGGAGACTACGCAAGCTGGTTTCAGAGAACAGCAATCGCTTAATAAAAGTCTGGTGGAGCAGATAGCGGTGCTGGCTGAAAGGCCCCATGTCCAGGAGGAATCCATCTCTGTGGGGAGGAGAGTGCAAGCTTCCCTTCAAAAAATGGTAGCAGGGGATGATGTGGAGACCTACCTCACCATTTTTGAAAGAGCCGCTGAAAGAGAGAAACTCCCAGCCGAACAGTGGGTAGACACCCTTGCTCCTTTCCTAAGTGGGGAGCCACAGAAAGCCTACTATGATTTGAGTGAGCAGGATGCCAGACAGTACCCAAAACTGAAAGCAGAAATTCTCGCTCGCTTGGGTGTAACATCTGCGGTCAGAGCCCAGCGAGTGCACAACTGGACTTTCCAATTGGATAAACCAGCGAGGTCGCAAATGTATGATCTTTTTCACCTGGCTAAAAAATGGCTACAGCCAGAGGTATCTACAGCCACTCAGGTGGTGGAAAGAGTGGTCCTGGACCGGTTTGTTTGTGCTCTACCAGTTCGGATACAGCGCTGTGTGGGACAAGCGGACCCCAGGGATGTGGATCAGCTCGTCGCCCTAGTGGAGCGGTATCTGAACACCGAGGAGTATCTCCAAGACCTCTCTCCTACTTGGCCGGCCCCAGGGAGCCAGAAGTCTACTGATCGCGGTAAGACTGTTCCTAATCTAAAGGGGGCAAGGGAGGGCCGTAAAGTAGGAACTGAGACCGACCTATTAGCCAGACCTCTTAAGCCAGTTAGCCCTAGACAGCCTTGGGCGTTCAAAAACATTGTTTGCTGGCGATGTCAAGGACTGGGCCATGTGGCTGCCAACTGTCCTTTGGCTGAGCCTATGGAGTGTGACAGTGGGTGGAGGAGGTCATTGTTTGCGGGACCTGCCTACTCTGCCTTGCCGACCCCAGATATGGAGCGACAAACTTGCAGCTTGGTGATTGAAGGACACTCAGTTCAAGCTCTGTTGGACTCTGGTAGTCTAGTGACTCTTGTGCATGGCAGCCTGGTGGACACTAGGAAGCTGCAAAAGAGACAGATGGGGGTCATCTGCATACATGGGGATACAAAAGAGTACCCCACTGCTATAGTCTCTTTTGAAACCCCGTGCGGGAAAGTAACCCATGAAGTAGGGGTTGTAAACAGTCTGTTGCATACTGTCATTGTGGGGTGTGATTTTCCTCTGTTTTGGAAAATGTGGAATATGCTTGATAAGTGTTTAAGTGGGTCTGCTGTAGATCCCATTCCCCTGGCTGAGACTGAAAATGTGCAAACAGTAGGGGTGACCCAGAGTGAAACCGAGAATTTTCCCTTAGCAGTGCTTGCAGGTGATACTGATGATGTCCCGGAAATTGGTCTCCCTGACTTGCCAGTCTCCAATGATAACTTTGGGACAGCTCAACTCAGGGACCCAACATTAACCCACGCATGGCAAAGTGTGAAAGTAGTCAATGGGGTACCTCAAGATACTGGGGTAGAGAAAATATTTCCCCATTTTTCTATAGAGAATGAACTCTTATATAGAGTTGATGAGCAAAATGGGCAGGTTGTGGAGCAACTTGTGGTCCCAAAATCGCATCGCCAAAAGGTGATGGATCTAGCCCATTCACATGTGCTAGGAGGGCACTTGGCCTATGAAAAAACCAAAGACCGGATTTTGCAGAGGTTTTATTGGCCCGGGGTACATAAAGAGATAAAAGAATACTGTGATTCATGCCCAGAGTGTCAATTACACAACCCGGTAGCGACCTTTAGGAGTCCGTTAGTACCACTCCCGATTATTGAAACTCCCTTTGAGAGGATTGCAATGGATTTGGTGGGACCTCTTGTTAAGTCTGCCAGAGGTCACCAATACATTTTGGTTGTCCTTGATTATGCTACCCGCTATCCTGAAGCAATACCTCTAAGGAAAACCTCTGCAAAAGTGATAGCCAAGGAGTTGTTCCAGATGTTTACTAGAGTGGGCATACCTAAAGAAGTACTCACTGACCAGGGGACGCCCTTTATGTCAAAGGTTACAAAAGAGTTGTGTAAACTGTTGAAAATAACTCACTTGCGTACCTCAGTTTATCATCCCCAAACGGATGGATTAGTTGAAAGGTTCAACAAAACCTTAAAAGGGATGCTCAGAAAAGTGGTGGCACAGGATGGGAAAGACTGGGATTGTCTTTTACCATATCTTATGTTTTCTGTACGGGAGGTGCCTCAAGCATCTACCGGATTTTCTCCGTTCGAGCTAGTGTATGGTCGGCACCCTCGGGGTCTTTTGGATATTGCCAAAGAGACCTGGGAGAGTGAGGCTACACCCTACAAAAGTGTGATTGAACACTTGTCCCAAATGCAGGAAAGAATTGGAAAAGTAATGCCCATTGTAAAAGAACACTTGCTGCAGGCCCAGGAGAGTCAGTCCCGGGTTTACAACAGGTCGGCTAAAGTAAGAAACTTCAACCCTGGGGATAGGGTATTAATCCTTGTCCCCACAGTAGAAAGTAAATTTTTGGCCAAATGGCAAGGTCCTTATGAAATAGTTGAGAAGGTCGGAGAGGTGAATTACCGGGTTCACCAACCAGGTAGACGTAAGCCCTACCAAATTTATCATGTGAACCTAATCAAACCCTGGAAGGACCGAGAGGTGTTAGCAGCTTACAGCAGTGGGAAAAAGGAATGTAGCTTTGAGATACCAGAGGTAAAAATTGCAGACACTTTGTCAGGATCTCAAACCCAAGAGGCAAAGGAGTTTGTAATAAAAAATAAAGATGTATTTTCTGAGCTACCTGGTCGAACAGATATAATTGAACATGATATTGTAACCGAACCAGGGGTCAGAGTCAACCAAAAGCCTTATAGAATACCTGAGGCTAGACGTAAAGCTGTCTCCCAAGAAGTCCAAACAATGCTTCAGTTAGGGGTTATAGAGGAGTCCCATAGTGACTGGTCTAGTCCTATAGTCTTGGTTCCCAAACCTGATGGCACCATACGTTTCTGTAATGACTTCAGGAAACTGAACACTGTCTCAAAGTTTGATGCTTACCCAATGCCTCGAGTGGATGAGCTGATTGATAGGCTTGGTAATGCTAGGTTCTTTACCACATTAGATCTTACAAAAGGTTACTGGCAAGTACCGTTGACTGAGGGGGCCAAAGAAAAAACTGCTTTTAGTGTCCCTGATGGCCATTTTCAGTATGTAGTCCTTCCCTTTGGTTTGCATGGGGCCCCGGCCACATTTCAGAGGATGATGGACAAAATTTTAAGACCACATCGTAGATACGCAGCTGCCTATTTAGATGATGTGATAATCCATAGCACGGATTGGGAAAGTCATCTACCCAGGGTAGAAGCCGTCCTGAATTCTATTAGGGAAGCAGGGTTAACAGCGAATCCAAAAAAATGTGCCATTGGGCAAGAAGAGGCAAAGTACTTGGGCTACATGATTGGGCGAGGAGTTATAAAACCTCAAATAAACAAAGTGGAAGCCATCCAGAGCTGGCCAAGGCCTTTGAACAAAAAACAAGTCAGAGCATTCCTAGGTTTAACTGGTTATTATAGGCGTTTTATTGAAAATTTTGCCAGCATTGCGAGCCCTTTAACAGACCTTACAAAAGGGAAGGATTCAACCATGGTCAAATGGACCACGGAAGCGGAACAGGCCTTTCAGAACCTGAAGCAGGCTCTATGTGCCCACCCAGTGTTAGTCACACCAGATTTTAAAAAGGAGTTCATTGTGCAAACAGATGCCTCGGATGTTGGTATAGGGGCTGTGTTGTCGCAAGTAAGGGCTGGGGAAGAGCATCCTGTAGTATACCTGAGTAAAAAGTTAAATGAACATGAAAAGAAATACTCCATTGTAGAAAAGGAGTGTTTGGCAGTAAAGTGGGCCATAGAAGCTCTCAGGTATTATTTGGTAGGGAGAACATTCAAACTGGTAACTGACCATGCCCCCCTTAAATGGATGTGCCAAAACCGTGAGAAAAACAGGCGAGTGACCCGATGGTTCATGTCTCTTCAAGATTATAGTTTTACAGTTGAACATAGGCCCGGGCGTCAGCTTGGAAACGCAGATGCCCTGTCCAGGATGTACTGTTTAAGGGCACAGAGTGTTCCTACCCCAAGGTCGAAACAGGGGGGGAGGATATGTGACAGGACCAGGGGGAAAGTGGTGGAAGGAGTCTACATTTCACCTAGGTTCCTGTCCTATACGTTCTAAAAAGCAGCCAGGGAATTGACAGCAAGGAAAACTAGGTTTTCTCTTTGCAAGGGTTTTGTTAAAAACCTGGTTAGAAGGGCCTGGCTGCTTGGAGCAGGGAGAGTTGGGTGGGTCCCTGCTCCAATTAGCCACTCCAGGTATTCAGTGTAACTGTGGCTAATCACCTTGGAACCTGAGTGTGCTATAAAAGGGCAAACAGCTCACTAGCTGATCTCTCTGCTCCTGGGAAGAACCCTTATGTGTGAGTAAAAACAACAGTGTGTTTTGTTGATGGAGCTGGGCACAAGGCTCAGTTTCATGTAGTTAGGGACTACTACCTGTCTAGAAGTAGTGGCCAGACGGCCAGGTATTTCATTTGTTTTGAACTGTTTTGTTTAATTCTTTTTCTGCAAAAGTCAATAAAACTGGCTGAGGCCAGTTGCACCATACTTGCTTGGACTGGACTGTGTTTTATGTGCCTATAGCGCCCGTCTATCCCAGGAGACGGCGGTCCCGTGAGCTAATCCCGCTACAACGCATTAATACGGAGTTGGTAACTCTTTCAGACAAATTAGCTTCCACATTTCTGGGAATACTTTCTACAAGATTATGGAGTGTGTCTGTATGTCTGTCCCATTCATCCAGAAGAACATTTGTGAGAAACATAGAAACATAGAATGTGTCGGCAGATAAGAACCATTTGGCCCATCTAGTCTGCCCAATATACTGAATACTATGAATAGCCCCTGGCTTTATCTTATATGAAGGATGTCCTTATGCCTATCCCATGCATGCTTAAACTCCTTCACTGTATTTGCAGCTACCACTTCTGCAGGAAGGCTATTCCATGCATCCACTACTCTCTCAGTAAAGTAATACTTCCTGATATTACTTTTAAACCTTTGCCCCTCTAATTTAAAACTATGTCCTCTTGTAGCAGTTTTTCTTCTTTTAAATATTCTCTCCTCTTTTACCTTGTTGATTCCCTTTATGTATTTAAAAGTTTCTATCATATCTCCTCTGTCTCGTCTTTCTTCCAAGCTATACATGTTAAGGTCTTTTAATCTTTCCTGGTAAGTTTTATCCTGCAATCCATGTACCAGTTTAGTAGCTCTTCTCTGAACTCTCTCCAAAGTATCAATATCCTTCTGGAGATATGGTCTCCAGTACTGAGCACAATACTCCAGATGAGGTCTCACTAGTGCTCTGTAGAGCGGCATGAGCACCTCCCTCTTTCTACTGGTAATGCCTCTCCCTATACACCCAAGCATTCTGCTAGCATTTCCTGCTGCTCTGTGACATTGTCTGCCTACCTTTAAGTCTTCTAAAATAATGACCCCTAAATCCCTTTCCTCAGATACTGAGGTTAGGACTGTATCACTGATTTTATATTCTGCTCTTGGGTTTTTACGCCCCAGGTGCATTATCTTGCACTTATCAACATTACATTTTAGTTGCCAGATTTTTGACCATTCCTCTAGTTTTACTAAATCCTTTTCCATTTGGTGTATCCCTCGAGGAACATCAACCCTGTTACAAATCTTTGTGTCACCTTACCATCGAGGCCTTCTGCAATTTCGCTGATAAAGATATTAAACAATATGGGTCCCAGAACAGATCCCTGAGGTACCCCACGTAACAAGACCATGGTCTGAATATACTCCATTGACTACAACCCTCTGTTGTCTGTCCCTCAGCCACTGCCTAATCCATACAACAATGTGGGAGTCCATGCACAAAGACTGCAATTTATTAATAAGCCTTCTATATGGGACAGTATCAAAAGCCTTACTAAAGTCCAGATAAGCGATGTCTACTGCACCTCCGCCATCTATTATTTTAGTCACCCAATCAAAAAAATCAATAAGATTAGTTTGACATGATCTCCCTGAAGTAAACCCATGCTGTTTTTCATCTTTCAATCCATGGGATTTTAGATGTTCCACAATCCTCTCCTTAAGTATGGTTTCCATTAATTTCCCCACTATTGATGTCAGACTTACTGGCCTATAGTTGCCCAATTCCTCCCTACTACCTTTCTTGTGAATAGGCACAACATTTGCCAATTTCCAATCTTCTGGGACGACTCCTGTTGCCAGTGATTGGTTAAATAAATCTGTTAATGGTTTTGCCAGTTCGCAGCTGAGCTCTTTTAATAGCTTTGGGTGTATCCCATCAGGCCCCTGTGACTTATTTTTATTAATTTTAGACAGCTGACTTAGAACCTCTTCCTCTGTAAAGACACATGCATCAAAAGATTCATTAGTCTTCTTTCCTAACTGAGGTCATTTTCCTTCATTTTCCTTTGTAAAAACTGAACAGAAATATTCATTGAGGCAGTCAGCTAGTTCTTTATCTTCTTCCATATACCTTCCATCTTTTGTTTTTAATTTGGTAATTCCTTGTTTTAGTTTCCTTTTTTCATTTATGTATCTGAAGAATGTCTTATCGCCTTTTTTCACTGACTGAGCTAATTTCTCTTCTGCCTGTGCTTTAGAAGCTCTTATAACTTGTTTGGCCTCTCTCTGCCTAATCTTATAAATTTGCCTGTCATCCTCGTTTTTTTTATTTTTATAATTACTAAATGCTATAACTTTTTAATGATTTTGGCCACTTCTGCTGAGTACCACAGTGGTCTCTTCCTTTTTTTGCTTTTACTGACAAGCCTAATGCAATTTTCTATTGCCTTCAATAGTGCCACTTTTGAGTAGTCCCATTTCTCCTAGACTCCATTGAAACTGTTCCAATCTGATAGGGACTCTTATACCACTAATCTAATTTTAGAAAAGTCAGTTTTTCTAAAATCTAAAACTTTTGTTTTTGTGTGGTGTGACTCAGTCACTGTACTTATAGTAAACCACACTGACTGGTGATCACTAGATCCCAAGCTTTCCCCTACAGTAATATCAGATACCAAATTCCCATTTGTGAATACTAAATCTAAAATGGCCTCCTTCCGGGTTGGCTCCTCAACTACTTGCTGTAGAGATAATCCCAGTAGGGAATTTAGAATATCTGTACTCCTGGCAGAACTAGCTATTTTGGTTTTCCAGTTTACATCAGGAAGATTAAAGTCTCCCATAATGATAACTTCCCCTTTCAATGTCATTTTAGCTATTTCCTCAACTAGTAGATCATCTAATTCTTTGACTTGGCTAGGTGGTCTATATATCACACCTACACGAGTTACCTTATGATTATCAAGCTGCAAGGTAACCCAAACTGACTCTAAATCGGTCTTGCTAACTTGTATCAAATTAGATTTCATGCTATCTTTCACATACAGGGCCACCCCTCCCCCTTCTTGCCTTCTCTGTCTTTCCTGTATAGAGAGAAACCTGGTATTGTTATATCCCAGTCATTACTCCCATTGAACCACGTCTCAGTAACAGCCACTAAATCTATATTCTCAGATGCCATTATAGCCTCAAGTTCATTGATCTTATATCACGGTCGGCGTGGCTACCACATACGTGACACAGAGGGAGGGAACGAGGAAGGCCCTGCCCAAGTGAGAGGGAAGATGGTGACCCCTGACTCACCTGGCGGCTGGCACCTGGCTGCCCTGACGTCCCTAGACGGGTTCCTCACCCGTACGCCGATCACGTGCCTAAAGCCCTGGCTTTCCCTGAGCTGAGCCCTAGGTAGTGAACAGGGCGATGGGAACACTAGTCCGCACCACTAACTCTAAGGGAAAACACCAAGGGGAGGACAGACAACACAGACTCAACATATATTCCCAGGTGGGCGACAACAGGAGACAACAATAAGCCCAACAGGGATCCGGAGGGTAGCACTCAGGAACGACAACCAGGATTAACCACTCCAGTGGGTCAATATAGATGTCCAGGCAGGAAGCTCTATAACTGGCAACTAGAGAAGTGTGAGGGGAGAATATAAGGAGGTAGGGAGTGGCAGACAAGAAACAGCTGAGGAGGAGAAGCTACGGATCCCTGAGAGAGACAAAAAGGATAGCAAGGCAAACACAGAAAACAATCACTAAGAAACAACGCGATCTTTAGATATAGAGCGCGCAGCCACCCGCTGCGACTTCCTGACCCCGGGTATAATGGAGTCAGACGTGGCTCTTGATACCCTCGTGACAGTACCCCCCCTTTCACGAGGGGCCTCCGGACACTCAGGACCAGGTCTCTCCGTATGAGAGGCATGGAAAGTCTGAATTAACCTGTTGGCGTTTACCTCTGACGCTGGAACCCACATTCTTTCCTCGGGACCGTAACCCCTCCAATGCACCAGATACTGAAGAGAGCGGCGGACCCGACGAGAATCAACAATTCTGGCTATTTGAAACTCCAGATTACCAGCCACAATGACAGGAGGAGGTGGCAGCGGCGATGGTTCTAGAGGTGGAACATACTTCTTGAGTAACGATTTATGGAAGACGTTATGGATCTTAAAAGTCTGAGGTAGCTCCAGGCGAAAAGCCACAGGGTTAATGACGGCTACTATTTTATAGGGACTAATGAACCTAGGACCCAGTTTCCAAGAAGGAACCTTCAACTTAATATTCCTAGTAGACAACCACACATAGTCATTCACTCCTAGGTCCGGACCTGGCGACCGTTTCTTATCGGCCATGCATTTATATTTACCACTCATCTTTTTCAAGTTAACTTGCACCTTCTGCCATACCGATGAAAGAGATGAAGAAAACCTTTCCTCTTCGGGAACCCCAGAAGCCCCCCCCTCTTTGAAAGTACAAAATTGGGGATGAAAACCGTATGCACCAAGGAATGGTGACTTGCCAGTGGACTCCTGATAATGATTATTTATGGCAAACTCAGCTAACGGTAAATATGATGACCACAACTCTTGGTTTTCAGACACAAAACACCTTAAATATGTTTCTAGGTTTTGGTTGGTACGCTCAGTCTGTCCATTCGACTGAGGATGGAAAGCTGAGGAAAAGGACAAGTGAACCCCCAAACGGGAACAAAAAGCTTTCCAAAACTTAGAAATAAACTGGGTTCCCCGATCCGAAACCAAATAGGAAGGGACCCCGTGAAGCTTCACGATTTCACTGATAAACACCTGAGCGAGAGTTTTAGCATTAGGAAGTGCGGGTAGCGCAATAAAGTGTACCATTTTGCTAAACCTGTCTACTACTATCAAGATAACTGTTTTACCCACCGACAACGGTAAGTCAGTGATGAAATCCATTGACAGATGTGTCCATGGCCTATTGGGGATGAAAAGTGGCAATAAAGACCCTGCTGGACGTGTATGAGAGACTTTCGCGCGTGCACAAGTAGAACAAGTAGACACGAAATCCATTACATCCTGACGCAACCTTGGCCACCAAAAACGACGAGATAAAAGCTCCAAGGTTGCTTTACTACCCGGGTGTCCAGCAAGTGCCGAATTATGATGTTCTTTTAATAATTCAAGACGCAGGTTTAACGGTACAAACAATTTCTCTGAGGGGCAAGAGGCCGGGGCGTCCCCCTGAGCCTCTAACACCTTCCCCTCTAGAACAGAGTGTACAGCAGAGACAACCACTCCTCTTTGTAAAATAGGTACCGGATCACAAACATTACACCCTCCAGGGAAACTACGAGATAATGCGTCTGCCTTGGTATTTTTTACCCCAGGACGATAGGTGATTACAAAGTTAAATCTGGTAAAGAATAGCGACCACCTAGCTTGTCTAGGGGTGAGACGCTTAGCCGATTCTAGGTACAGAAGGTTCTTGTGATCCGTAATCACCGTGACGGGGTGGATTGCTCCCTCTAAGAAGTGACGCCACTCTTCAAGCGCCAGTTTAATCGCCAACAGTTCCCTATTTCCAATATCATAATTCTTCTCCGCAGAAGATAATTTTTTGGAAAAGAAAGCGCAAGGACGCCATTTGCCAGGAGACGGACCCTGAGACAATACAGCTCCCACTCCCACCTCTGACGCATCTACCTCGACAATAAAAGGCTGGGAGACATCAGGTTGAATTAGAACAGGTGCCGAGGTAAACCTCTCTTTTAGAGAGGAAAATGCATCTTTAGCGGCGTCAGACCATTTGGAAAAATCCGTCCCCTTCCTAGTCATGTCGGTAAGGGGTTTAACGATCACTGAATAATTTTTAATGAACTTTCTATAGAAATTAGCGAAACCCAAAAACCGTTGTAGGGCTTTAAGGTTCTCAGGAAGATCCCAATCTAAAATTGCCTGGACCTTCCCAGGATCCATGCGGAAACCTGAAGCAGATAATAGATATCCCAGGAACTGTAATTCCTGAACAGCGAAGACACATTTTTCAATTTTCGCATATAATTTATTCGTCCGTAGGACCTGCAGTACTTGCCTGACATGCACCTCATGTGTTTTCAGATCAGCCGAATAAATTAAGATATCATCTAGGTATATGACTACAAACCTACCGATGAGATGACTAAAAATATCATTAACGAAATGTTGGAAGACAACAGGGACATTGGTAAGACCGAAAGGCATAACTAGATTTTCATAATGCCCCTCAGGGGTGTTAAAAGCTGTCTTCCACTCATCCCCTTCCCTGATACGAATCAGATTTAGGGCCCCCTAAGATCAAGTTTGGAGAACCACTTAGCACCCGCAATCTGATTAAAAAGGTCAGGAATGAGAGGAAGAGGGTATGGGTCACGGATGGTTATCTGGTTTAACTCACGGAAATCTAAGCAAGGACGCAGGCCCCCATCTTTCTTTTTAACAAAGAAAAACCCTGCAGCCATGGGTGAAGAAGAGGGTCTGATGTGTCCCTTAGCCAGACTCTCGGAGATATAATCTTTCATGGCTTGTCTCTCGGGACCCGAAAGATTATACAACCTGGACTTGGGTAATTTTGCCCCGGGAATCAGGTTAACCGGGCAATCATAAGGACGATGAGGTGGTAGTTTCTGACAACCCTTTTCAGAAAAAAACGTCCTCAAAGTCCGAAATAAATGTAGGTAGGGAAGCTATGGAGGCGATTAAGCAATTGTTATTTAAGCAATTCTCTCTGCAATGCTCACTCCACTCCAATATCTCCCTGGCCTGCCAATCCACCACTGGATTGTGCGCTACCAACCAGGGAAGACCCAATACCACCGGAGAGGGAAGGCCCTCCAGAACGTAACATGAAAGACACTTATTATGGTGGTCCCCTACCCGAAGGTGTAAATTACGAACAATGTGGGTGAGGTTTCTCTGAGACAGAGGAGCAGAATCTATAGCGAATACGGGAATAGGTCTCTGCAGCGTACAGAGAGACAAACCCATAGTGCGGGCAAAATGGGCATCAATCAAGTTTACCCCTGCTCCACTGTCTAGAAAAACAGAAATAGACTCCGTCTTAACACCAAAAACAATGACCGCTGGTAACACAAATTGAGATGTTCGTATGGAGGAAACGTATACCCCCCGGCTGACATCCTCCGCACAGCCCGGGGTTAGTAGTTTTCCGACGGTCTTTTGTTTTTGAGAAAGGAGGGACAGACATTAATGAAATGACCCCTCCCCCCACAGAAAAAACAAGCCCCTCCCCCTACGGAGAACCTCGGGAGGACGGACCTGACGAGAAGTTCCGCCTAGCTGCATAGGCTCATCTAAGTCAGTACAGGCTGACTGTTGCTTGGGAGAGGTAACCAATTGCTCCGGAATTTTCGATCTCTCCCTAAGACGTCTATCTATTCTGATAGAGAGGGACATAACAGCATCAAGGGAAAGGGGGGTCTCATACAGCGCCAGTGCATCCTTAACCCTTTCAGATAACCCAGAGCAGAACTGACTCCTGAGAGCCGGGTCGTTCCACTGAGTATCCGTAGCCCACCTACTGAACTCTGAGCAATATTCCTCTGCTGACCGATCTCCCTGTAGGAGTCTCCGTAACTTCGACTCAGCCAGGGCGACTCGGTCAGGGTCATCATATATGAGACCCAAAGCCCCAAAAAATCCCTCCACTGACCGAAGAGCCTGAGAACCAGGGGGTAACGAGAACGCCCAGGATTGCGGATCCCCCTGAAGCAGGGAAATGACAATCCCTACCCGCTGTTCTTCATGACCTGAGGAGTAAGGGCGCAACTTAAAATATAATTTGCAGGCCTCACGGAACGTCGCAAATTTGTCCCTTCCCCCAGAAAATCTGTTGGGAAGAGCAACCTTGGGTTCAGTGACAACCTGGTTACCCATAGCAACCGCTGGGGGTGCGGTCTGCTGCATTTGCTGCTGTTGTTGGAGAACAGACGCCTTCAATCCTGCCACCTCCAAAGACAGGCTTTGAAGCTGTTCTGCCAAGGCATCAATAGGATCCATATTGGATTGTAAGTAGAGAGAGAAAAAAAAAAAACAACAAACAAAAAATTATAATTTTTTTTTTTTTTTTTTTTTTAAAAGTAATGGCCAGTTATAATATCACGGTCGGCGTGGCTATCACATACGTGACACAGAGGGAGGGAACGAGGAAGGCCCTGCCCAAGTGAGAGGGAAGATGGTGACCCCTGACTCACCTGGCGGCTGGCACCTGGCTGCCCTGACTTCTCTAGACGGATTCCTCACCCGTACGCCGATCACGTGCCTAAAGCCCTGGCTTTCCCTGAGCTGAGCCCTAGGTAGTGAACAGGGCGATGGGAACACTAGTCCGCACCACTAACTCTAAGGGAAAACACCAAGGGGAGGACAGACAACACAGACTCAACATAAATTCCCAGGTGGGCGACAACAGGAGACAACAATAAGCCCAACAGGGATCCGGAGGGTAGCACTCAGGAACGACAACCAGGATTAACCACTCCAGTGGGTCAGTATAGATGTCCAGGCAGGAAGCTCTATAACTGGCAACTAGAGAAGTGTGAGGGGAGAATATAAGGAGGTAGGGAGTGGCAGACAAGAAACAGCTGAGGAGGAGAAGCTACGGATCCCTGAGAGAGACAAAAAGGATAGCAAGGCAAACACAGAAAACAATCACTAAGAAACAACGTGATCTTTAGATATAGAGCGCGCAGCCACCCGCTGCGACTTCCTGACCCCGGGTATAACGGAGTCAGACGTGGCTCTTGATACCCTCGTGACATCTTATTCCCTAAACTGCGAGCATTTGTAGACAAGAATCTGAGCTTGTCATTTCTTAACCTTTGTGCTACTGGCATCTTCTGGCATTGTTCCGGGGAGCAGTCGGACTGCTGGATTATCACTCTTTTGCCCCCCTTTCCTAGTTTAAATGCTCCTTAGCAAATACTTGGAACTGTTCACTGAGGACATTCGTTCCCTTGAGAGAAAGATGCAAACCATCTTTCTTGTACGGTTTTTTTCCATTCTAACGAGAGCTAACATGAGACACAAAGCCAAACCCTTGGTTCAGACACCATTCACAAAGCCATACATTGAATTCCTTAATGCGCATCTTCCTGTCATGCTGAAGGTTATGCACAGGCAAAACTGAAGAGAATGAAACAGTTGGTGCAACCTCCCGTATATAATTTCCAAGTGTGTGAAAAGCTTCCTTCACCTTTGAAAAACCTCATTGCAAGCCAAGTCAGACAATGATGTTGGATGAGAGGGCCTGGCTGTGTTTTAATTCATCTCAAAGGTGTTCAACGGGGTTGAGGTCAGGGCTCTGTGTTAACCAGTCAAGTTCTTCCACACCAAACTCACCCAACCATGCCACAATGTAAAAAAATTTTTGACTAGCACATCCAGCGTCACAGGTGGAAATCCATAATGCTAACATGCAAACAGCAAACAAAACATGTATGGCAGCGCACCATTATACATGCAAACAACTAGGGATTAGGGATTATTTTGGATTACAGTGGTACTATACTTACTGTACAAATGTGTGTTGGGCCCATCTATCAACCTCAAGGTGCCTTCTGCAGATGGGAATCCCCAACCATACCTTTATGGACCTTGCTTTATGCACAGTCATACTGGAAAAGAAAAGGACCTTCCCCAAACTGTTCCCATAAATTTGTAAGCATACAATTGTCCAAAATGTATTGAAATGCTGAAGAATTAAAGGCATATTCCGGTTATATAAAGTTTCTCCTATACACAGGATAGGGAATAACTATTAAATTGGTTGGGGTCCTACCATTGGGACCTGCACCAATCATGAGAACAGGGAGCCCATACCCTGTGGAGCCCCCTGAAATGAATGGAGCGGCCAGTTGGGCATAAGCCCTGCCTCTCCATTTACTTCTATGGGAGTTCCGGAGATAGCCAAGTATAGCACTTTACTATGTAGTGCTGTACTTGGCTATCTACTATGGAGTGCTGTACTTGGCTATGGATAGAGTTGAAAACTATTCTCTTTCTGGAACTATTGTTTCCAGAAGCACTATTGAAGTATGGTTAGAAGTCACCATGGCAGTCTGGTGCGGATGGAGAGGAAAAGGGAGAGCTAAAGAATCCAATCAAAGGAGATGTCACTTGTGAGTCCGAAACTCTTTTGTTAATATGTCTAAAAAAATTACCTCTAAGTAGATATAATTACTGTTAGGGTATATTCACCTGTAACGGCCTTGTTCCTTTTTTCCCACAACTACCACAAAATGACACAGTTTTGCCCAAATTTCACAAAAATAGTTGCGCCAATAAGCATTCTGAATATACCCTTTAATTTAATTATTATTATTATTTATTATTAAAGCGCCATTCATTCCATAGCGCTGTACATATGAGAAGAGGTATACATACATAATACAGACAATTGCACTAATCATAAACAAGACGGGTTACAAACTGGTACAGAAGGAGAGAGGGCCCTGCCCGTGAGGGCTTGCAATCTACATAATGTGTTGCTATCATAAGGTAATTATTAACGTTTGTGAGGGGCTCTTTCATGAAACTGCTGAACTGGACCCACTAATGTGTTAAAAGACAAAGCATGATAATCATACTTACTAAGAGATTAGTAAGCAGAACACGTGACGGCAGCAGTAAATTACTGGCTGCAGAGGTAAAATCACAGCAATACAGATGTAACCGCAATCAGTCAAAACAACCCATCATCACTGTGGTGGTACAAAGATCTCTGGGAGCCAATGAAACCATCAGTGTAAGGAGAGTGAGGAGTGAGTTGGAAGATATTAAATGCAGAACACCGGATCAGATTCACTAAGGCCTGTATTAGACCTGCAGATAATAACAGTAGGGGTGTGGGCGAGACTTAGCTCGCGTAACGCTGACACTTTTTTTTGGCGCAACATGACGACTACGGGATTAGTAAGATTATCTTTTTATTTCAAAGAGATGACAATGCGTTTTGGAGCAACAAAGCTCATTTTTCAAGTCTAAAAGGTACATATAGAATAAAAATATAAAATGCAAAAATCACAATATGAATTTTCCGTACACCTGGGGGGTTAATTGTGCGGATCACAGCCCCCTGTAAGAGATCAGGTGCTGCCAGGCAGCAGGGGGCCATTATGTCCACAGATCTCAGTATATTCTAACTTGAAGCGTCCCCATCACTATGGGAACGCCTCTGTGTTAGAATATACTGTCGGATATGAGTTTCACGATCTAACTCAAATCCGATGGTATATTCTAACACAGAGGCGTTCCCATAGTGATGGGGACTCTTCAAGTTAAAATATACCATCGGATTGGAGAAAACTCCGATCCGATGGTATATTAATATTACCCGAACACCGAACCCGAACCCTTACTGAAATGTTCGGGTTCGGGTGCAGAACACCGTAAAGTTCGGTACGAACCCGAACTTTACAGTTCGGGTTCGCTCAACCCTACTGATAAGACAACCATCTGAATCCGTTATGAACAGGTCCGGTTGTAAAATCTTTAACATAGCCAAGATGGATCCGTCATGAACTCCATTGAAAGTCAATGGGGGACGGATCTGTTTTCTATTGTGTCATTGTGCCAGAGAAAACGGATCCGTCCCCATTGACTTGCATTGTGGGTCATTATGGATCCGTCTTTCTCCGCATCTCAGGACGGAAAGCAAACCGCAGCATGCTGCGGTTTACTCTCCATTATGATAACGGAATGGAATGCATTTTGGAGCATTCCGTTCTGTTCAGTTACGTTTTGTCCCCATTGACAATGAATAGGGACAAAACGGAAGCGTCTTGTTCCGGTATTTAGACCCTATGACGGATCTCAATACCGGAAAACATTAACGTTAGTGTGAAAGTAGCCTAAGACTAGTGCTTCATATGCAGACTCGGACTGGCTCACAAGGGTACAGATGAATTCCCAGGTGGGCCCCTGAGCAAGATGGGCCCCTAGTCTCCCACAAGTGGCACATAACACAGTAGACTTACTGCACTACATACATATATTGAATGTACAGCACCTCAACCAGCCTATGTTCATATAAAAACCTGATAGATTATAAAAGAAACTCCCACAGTTTATTATTATAGACACGATCAGAGCTGAGATGACTTCTAGGTATAGCGGAAAGCTGCGAGGTTCCTCTTTTTCCCAGGACCTACCTTCTCAAAGTTGCTGCAGGGACCCCCATATTCAATTATCTGGTAGCATCTTGCTGCTGTGTGAGCAGGTAATATTTGAATGTATCCGTATGGTGGGCCCCCAGTCCTAGTAAAATGTCTATTGGAACAAGAAGAGCGGAAATTATTGAGAGTCATAGGTGTCCTAATACATTCAATGCAGTCAGTGACTGAGAAAATCAAATCAAATGGCTGAACAAGCATAGATGTGAGTAAAAGTGTAGATAGATGCTAATTATGTGCAAATACCTAGGAAACATGAAGTAAAGGAGAGGGGAAATGAGGTCAGATTCACAGATCCAGATTCCAGACTCTGGACATGTGTCCCAGACCAACCGTAGGTTTGTTGACAGCTTCAAAGGCATCTATGACGTGGTGCGTTCTATGATGCTGTAAGCTCAAGTCACTAAACCTGTCATCTGCTCAAAGCATACCTTCAGAATCCAGATGTGTGAATCCAGCCTTATGGAAAACAAAAGGAATACACATCAAATGTAGGAGTGACCGAGTCCATTCTCCCTGCCCCCTTCTTCAAACAAATTAGAATTCCTTAGTCTCATTTTCGGGAATATTGATGTCAAGAGGACCACTTATGGCCCTGGCTACAAAAAAAAACTAAACTGCATCAAAGTCTGCAGCATTGTTTCCAGAAACACTGTATAGTATAGATGTAGCAGAGATGATTATTTGATGGTTTGTAGGTAGAACCATGACATAGTGTCTGTTCAGTCACACAACAGACACCAACAGTGCCCCATAGGCTCCATTGACTTAATAGAGGTCCACCCGGATACAATCTTGGTGTCCTTTATTTTGAAGGGAAAAATAATGCTGTATGAGTAAATATGATGAAAATGTGAGAATTTACAGCATAGTACCTCACTGAAATTCCAAAACCAATTCCCTACATGTGAACATGGCTGTATACCTCTTTACCTTTCATCTTGAAAGATGACCATCTTTGAAAAGCTAAACGTTTGGGTTACTCTATAGGAAGTTGTTTAAATATGCCGAACCTGCAAAGGCAATCATACCTGATATTAACCACTGGGCTCCTTCACTCCCCTGGGCCGCTGCAGCTCTCAGGTCTCCCCTCGTTAACATCCATTTGACATATGGGTCATTGGCTGCAGCAGTTATGTGACCAGCGTCAAACCAGATGTTGATATAGAGAGACCTGAGACCTGCAGATGTCACGGTGGGGAGTGGGGGAAACCCCCCACCGTGCGGTGTCAAAGGGTAAAAGGGGATCAGCCTGGCCAAAAGGAGTAATAAGGGAGCAGGTCACCTTTTACAGCGTCCCTAATCCTCTCCCTGACTCCTCACCGTATGAGCGGACCCAGATGGTAGGACGACTCATACTCAGGATTCCTAGAGACCCTAAGTCGCCCTGGTAATTCCTTTACCAAGGAGCAGAGAAGAGACGACCTGTTCCTCCCAGTCATGGAGGAACAGGAGTCTCTATCAGAGGCCAGGCTGCAAGGAGAGGGGAACACATACAGCTTAAAGGGAACCTGTCATGTGGATATTTGATTATAATTAGAGTTGAGCGAACACCTGGATGTTCGGGTTCGAGAAGTTCGGCCGAACTTCCCGGAAATGTTCGGTTCGGGATCCGAACCCGACCCGAACTTCCTCCCGAACCCGAACCCCATTGAAGTCAATGGGGACCCGAACTTTTCGGCACTAAAAAGGCTGTAAAACAGCCCAGAAAAGGGCTAGAGAGCTGCAAAAGGCAGCAAAATGTAGTTAAATCCCCTGCAAACAAAAGTGGATAGGGAAATGAATAAAAATAAAAATAAAATAAATAAAAATTAACCAATATCAATCGGGGAGAGGTCCCACAGCAGAGAATCAGGCTTCATGTCAGCAGAGAATCAGTCTTCATGTCATAGCAGAGAATCAGGCTTCACGTCACCCAAAACTGGAACAGTCCATTGTCAGATATTTAGGCCCCGGCACCCAGGCAGAGGAGAGAGGTCCCATAACATAGAATCTGGCTTCATGTCAGCAGAGAATCAGTCTTCATGTCATAGCAGAGAATCAGGCTTCATGTCAAAGCAGAGAATCAGGCTTCACGTCACCCACCACTGGAACAGTCCATTATCAGATATTTAGGCCCAGGCACCCAGGCAGAGGAGAGAGGTCCCATAACATAGAATCTGGCTTCATGTCAGCAGAGAATCAGTCTTCATGTAATAGCAGAGGATCAGGCTTCACGTCACCCACCACTGGAACAGACCATTGTCAGATATTTAGGCCCAGGCACCCAGGCAGAGGAGAGAGGTCCCATAGCAGAGATTCAGGCTTCAAGTCAGCAGAGAATCAGTCTTCATGTCATAGAAGAGAATCAGGCTTCACGTCACCCACCACTGGAACATTCCATTGTCATATATTTAGGCCCCGGCACCCAGACAGAGGAGAGAGGTCACATAGCAGAGAATATGGCTTCATGTCAGCAGAGAATCAGTCTTCATGTCATAGCAGAGAATCAGGCTTCACGTCACCCACCACTGGAACAGTCCATTGTCAGATATTGAGGCCCTGGCACCCAGGCAGAGGAGAGAAGTCCCATAGCAGAGAATCTGGCTTCATGTCAGCAGAGAATCAGTCTTCATGTCATAGCAGAGAATCATGCTTCACGTCACCCACCACTGGAACAGTCCATTGTCAGATATTTAGGCCCAGGCACCCAGGCAGAGGAGAGAGGTCCCATAACATAGAATCTGGCTTCATGTCAGCAGAGAATCAGTCTTCATGTCATAGCAGAGGATCAGGCATCACGTCACCCACCACTGGAACAGACCATTGTCAGATATTTAGGCCCAGGCACCCAGGCAGAGGAGAGAGGTCCCATAGCAGAGATTCAGGCTTCAAGTCAGCAGAGAATCAGTCTTCATGTCATAGCAGAGAATCATGCTTCACGTCACCCACCACTGGAACAGGCCACTGTCAGATATTTTTAGGCCCCGGCACCCAGGCAGAGGAGAGAGGTTCCATAACATAGAATCTGGCTTCATGTCAGCAGAGAATCAGTCTTCATGTCATAGCAGAGAATCAGGCTTCACGTCACCCACCACTGGAACAGTCCATTGTCAAATATTTAGGCCCCGGCACCCAGACAGAGGAGAGAGGTCCCATAGCAGAGAATCTGGCTTCATGTCAGCAGAGAATCAATCTTCATGTCATAGCAGAGAATCATGCTTCACGTCACCCACCACTGGAACAGTCCATTGTCAGATATTTAGGCCCAGGCACCCAGGCAGAGGAGAGAGGTCCCATAGCAGAGAATCTGGCTTCATGTCAGCGACTCAGCAGAGAATCAGTCTTCATGTCATAGCAGAGAATCAGGCTTCATGTCACCCACCACTGGAACAGGCCACTGTCAGATATTTTTAGGCCCCGGCACCCAGACAGAGGAGAGAGGTCCCATAACAGAGATTCAGGCTTCATGTCAGCAGAGAATCAGTCTTCATGTCATAGAAGAGAATCAGGCTTCACGTCACCCACCACTGGAACAGTCCATTGTCATATATTTAGGCCCCGGCACCCAGACAGAGGAGAGAGGTCACATAGCAGAGAATATGGCTTCATGTCAGCAGAGAATCAGTCTTCATGTCATAGCAGAGAATCAGGCTTCACGTCACCCACCACTGGAACAGTCCATTGTCAGATATTGAGGCCCTGGCACCCAGGCAGAGGAGAGAAGTCCCATAGCAGAGAATCTGGCTTCATGTCAGCAGAGAATCAGTCTTCATGTCATAGCAGAGAATCATGCTTCACGTCACCCACCACTGGAACAGTCCATTGTCAGATATTTAGGCCCAGGCACCCAGGCAGAGGAGAGAGGTCCCATAACATAGAATCTGGCTTCATGTCAGCGACTCAGCAGAGAATCAGTCTTCATGTCATAGCAGAGAATCATGCTTCACGTCACCCACCACTGGAACAGTCCATTGTCAGATATTTAGGCCCAGGCACCCAGGCAGAGGAGAGAGGTCCCATAGCAGAGAATCTGGCATCATGTCAGCAGAGAATCAGTCTTCATGTCATAGCAGAGAATCAGGCTTCACGTCACCCACCACTGGAACAGTCCATTGTCAGATATTTAGGCCCAGGCACCCAGGCAGAGGAGAGAGGTCCCATAGCAGAGAATCAGGCTTCACGTCACCCACCACTGGAACAGTCCATTGTCAGATATTTAGGCCCAGGCACCTAGGCAGAGGAGAGAGGTCCCATAGCAGAGAATCTGGCTTCATGTCAGCAGAGAATCAGTCTTCATGTCATAGCAGAGAATCAGGCTTCACGTCACACACCACTGGAACAGTCCATTGTCAGATATTTAGGACCAGGCACCCAGGCAGAGGAGAGAAGTCCCATTGCAGAGAATCTGGCTTCATGTCAGCAGAGAATCAGTCTTCATGTCATAGCAGAGAATCATGCTTTACGTCACCTACCACTGTAACAGTCCATTGTCAGATATTTAGGCCCAGGCACCCAGGCAGAGGAGAGAGGTCCCATAGCAGAGAATATGGCTTCATCTCAGCAGAGAATCAGTCTTCATGTCCTAGCAGAGAATTATGCTTCACGTCACCCAACATTGGAACAGTCCATTGTCATATAATTTAGGCCCCGGCACCCAGACAGAGGAGAGAGGTCCCATAACATAGAATCTGGCTTCATATCAGCGACTCAGCAGAGAATCAGTCTTCATGTCATAGCAGAGAATCATGCTTCACGTCACCCACCACTGGAACAGTCCATTGTCAGATATTTAGGCCCAGGCACCCAGGCAGAGGAGAGAGGTCCCATAACATAGAATCTGGCTTCATGTCAGCGACTCAGCAGAGAATCAGTCTTCATGTCATAGCAGAGAATCATGCTTCACGTCACCCACCACTGGAACAGTCCATTGTCAGATATTTAGGCCCAGGCACCCAGGCAGAGGAGAGAGGTCCCATAGCAGAGAATCTGGCTTCATGTCAGCAGAGAATCAGTCTTCATGTAATAGCAGAGAATCAGGCTTCACGTCACCCACCACTGGAACAGTCCATTGTCAGATATTTAGGCCCAGGCACCCAGGCAGAGGAGAGAGGTCCCATAGCAGAGAATCAGGCTTCACGTCACCCACCACTGGAACAGTCCATTGTCAGATATTTAGGCCCAGGCACCTAGGCAGAGGAGAGAGGTCCCATAGCAGAGAATCTGGCTTCATGTCAGCAGAGAATCAGTCTTCATGTCATAGCAGAGAATCAGGCTTCACGTCACACACCACTGGAACAGTCCATTGTCAGATATTTAGGCCCAGGCACCCAGGCAGAGGAGAGAAGTCCCATAGCAGAGAATCTGGCTTCATGTCAGCAGAGAATCAGTCTTCATGTCATAGCAGAGAATCATGCTTCACGTCACCCACCACTGGAACAGTCCATTGTCAGATATTTAGGCCCAGGCACCCAGGCAGAGGAGAGAGGTCCCATAGCAGAGAATTTGGCTTCATGTCAGCAGAGAATCAGTCTTCATGTCATAGCAGAGAATCATGCTTCACGTCACCCACCACTGGAACAGTCTATTGTCAGATATTTAGGCACAGGCAGAGGAGAGAGGTCCCATAGCAGAGAATCTGGCTTCATGTCACCCACCACTGGAACAGGCCACTGTCAGATATTTTTAGGCCCCGGCACCCATACAAAGGAGAGGTTCATTCAACTTTGGGTTGCCCCCCAATATAATGGTAAAATGAAAAAAAAATAGGATTGAATGAGGAAGTGCCCTGGAGTACAATAATATATGGTTAAGGGGAGGTAGTTAATGTCTAATCTGCACAAGGGATGGACAGGTCCTGTGGGATCCATGCCTGGTTCATTTTTATGAACGTCAGCTCGTCCACATTGGCTGTAGACAGGCGGCTGCGTTTGTCTGTAATGACGCCCCCTGCCGTGCTGAATACACGTTCAGACAAAACGCTGGCCGCCGGGCAGGCCAGCACCTCCAAGGCATAAAAGGCTAGCACTGGCCACATGGACAATTTGGAGACCCAGAAGTTGAATGGGGCCGAACCATCAGTCAGTACGTGGAGGGGTGTGCACACGTACTGTTCCACCATGTTAGTGAAATGTTGCCTCCTGCTAACACGTTCCGTATCAGGTGGTGGTGCAGTTAGCTGTGGCGTGGTGACAAAACTTTTCCACATCTCTGCCATGCTAACCCTGCCCTCAGAGGAGCTGGCCGTGACACAGCTGCGTTGGCGACCTCTTGCTCCTCCTCTGCCTTCGCCTTGGGCTTCCACTTGTTCCCTTGTGGGAATGCTCTCAGTAGCGCGTCTACCAACGTGCGCTTGTACTCGCGCATCTTCCTATCACGCTCCAGTGCAGGAAGTAAGGTGGGCACATTGTCTTTGTACCGGGGATCCAGCAGGGTGGCAACCCAGTAGTCCGCACACGTTAAAATGTGGCAACTCTGCTATCGTTGCGCAGGCACTGCAGCATGTAGTCGCTCATGTGTGCCAGGCTGCCCAGAGGTAAGGACAAGCTGTCCTCTGTGGGAGGCGTATCGTCATCGTCCTGCGATTCCCCCCAGCCACGCACCAGTGATGGGCCCGAGCTGCGTTGGGTGCCACCCCGCTGTGAACATGCTTCATCCTCATCCTCCTCCACCTCCTTCTCATCCTCGTCCTCCTCGTCCTCCAGTAGTGGGCCCTGTCTGGCCACATTTGTACCTGGCCTCTGCTGTTGCAAAAAACCTCCCTCTGAGTCACTTCGAAGAGACTGGCCTGAAAGTGCTAAAAATGACCCCTCTTCCTCCTCCTCCTCCTCCTCCTGGGCCACCTCCTCTTCCATCATCGTCCTAAGTGTTTTCTCAAGGAGACATAGAAGTGGTATTGTAACGCTGATAATTGTGTCATCGCCACTGGCCATGTTGGTGGAGTACTCGAAACAGCGCAACAGGGCACACAGGTCTCGCATGGAGGCCCAGTCATTGGTGGTGAAGTGGTGCTGTTCCGCAGTGCGTCTGACCCGTGCGTGCTGCAGCTGAAACTCCACTATGGCCTGCTGCTGCTCGCACAGTCTGTCCAGCATGTGCAAGCTGGAGTTCCACCTGGTGGGCACGCCGCATATGAGGCGGTGAGCGTGAAGGCCGAAGTTACGCTGTAGCGCAGACAGGCGAGCAGCGGCAGGATGTAAACGCCGGAAGCGCGAACAGACGGCCCGCACTTTATGCAGCAGCTCTGACATGTCGGGGTAGTTGCGAATGAACTTCTGCACCACCAAATTCAGCACATGCACCAGGCAAGGGATGTGCGTCAAACTGGCTAGTCCCAGAGCTGCAACGAGATTTCGCCCATTATCGCACACCACCAGGCCGGGCTTGAGGCTCACCGGCAGCAACCACTCGTCGGTCTGTTGTTCTATACCCCGCCACAAATCCTGTGCGGTGTGGGGCCTGTCCCCCAAACATATTTCAGAATGGCCTGCTGACGTTTACCCCGGGTTGTGATGAAGTTGGTGGTGAAGGTGTGTGGCTGACTAGATGAGCAGGTGGAAGAAGAGGAGGAGGAAGCTGAGTAGGAGGAGGAGGAGACAGGAGGCAAAGAATGTTGCCCTGCGATCCTTGGCGGCGGAAGGACGTGCGCCAAACAGCTCTCCGCCTGGGGCCCAGCCGCCACTACATTTACCCAGTGTGCAGTTAGGGAGATATAGCTTCCCTGGCTGTGCTTACTGGTCCACGTATCTGTGGTTAGGTGGACCTTGCCACAGATGGCGTTGCGCAGTGCACACTTGATTTTATCGTACACTTGGTTGTGCAGGGAAGGCACGGCTCTCTTGGAGAAGTAGTGGCGGCTGGGAACAACATACTGTGGGACAGCAAGCGACATGAGCTGTTTGAAGCTGTCTGTGTCCACCAGCCTAAATGACAGCATTTCATAGGCCAGTAGTTTAGAAATGCTGGCATTCAGGGCCAGGGATCGAGGGTGGCTAGGTGGGAATTTACGTTTTCTCTCAAATCTTTGTGAGATGGAGAGCTGAACGCTGCCGTGTGACATGGTTGAGATGCTTGGTGACGCAGGTGGTGGTGTTGGTGGTACATCCCATGTTTACTGGGCGGCAGGTGCCAACGTTTCTCCAGAGGCGGAGGAAGAGGCCGAGGCGGCAGCAGCAGCAGAAGAGGCCGAGGCGGCAGCAGCAGAAGAGGTAGCAGGGGGAGCCTGAGTGACTTCTTTGTTTTTAAGGTGTTTACTCCACTGCAGTTCATGCTTTGCATGCAGGTGCCTGGTCATGCAGGTTGTGCTAAGGTTCAGAACGTTAATGCCTCGCTTCAGGCTCTAAAGGCACAGCGTGAAAACCACTCGGGTCTTGTCATCAGCACATTGTTTAAAGAAGTGCCATGCCAGGGAACTCCTTGAAGCTGCCTTTGGGGTGCTCGGTCCCAGATGGCGGCGGTCAGTAGCAGGCGGAATCTCTTGGCGGCGGGTGTTCTGCTTTTGCCCACTGCTCCCTCTTTGTCTTTTGCTACGCTGTTGGCTCGGTCTCACCACTGCCTCTTCCTCCGAACTGTGAAAGTCAGTGGCACGACCTTCATTCCATGTGGGGTCTAGGACCTCATCGTCCCCTGCATCGTCTTCATCCCTGACCTCCTGTTCAGTCTGCACACTGCAGAAAGACGCAGCAGTTGGAACCTGTGTTTCGTCATCATCAGAGACGTGCTGAGGTGGTATTCCCATGTCCTCATCATCAGGAAACATAAGTGGTTGTGCGTTAGTGCATTCTATGTCTTTCACCGCTGGAGAAGGGCTAGGTGGATGCCCTTGGGAAACCCTGGCAGCAGAGTCTTCAAACAGCATAAGAGACTGCTGCATAACTTGAGGCTCAGACAGTTTCCCTGATATGCATGGGGGTGATGTGACAGACTGATGGGCTTGGTTTTCATGCGCCATCTGTGCGCTTTCTGCAGAAGACTGGGTGGGAGATAATGTGAACGTGCTGGATGCACTGTCGGCCACCCAATTGACTAATGCCTGTACCTGCTCAGGCCTTACCATCCTTAGAATGGCATTGGGCCCCACCAAATATCCCTGTAAATTCTGGCGGCTACTGGGACCTGAGTTAGTTGGTACACTAGGACGTGTGGCTGTGGCAGAACGGCCACGTCCTCTCCCAGCACCAGAGGGTCCACTAACACCACCACGACCATGTCCGCGTCCACGTCCCTTACTCGATGTTTTCCTCATTGTTACCGTTCACCACAATAAGAAAAATATTATTTGGCCCAATGTATTGAATTCAAATTCAGGCCTTTTTTTACAGACACCTAACACTATCTGGCTATCTATTTAGGTACCGTATTACACTAATACAGGCACAGCAGTAATGACATATTTAGCTGAATATAAATTTGAGGCCTATTATTTAGGCGCTGGGTGACAGGTATACGTTTACGGACAGAATTAGACTTGGATATGCACAGTAGCGTGTGTGAAGTTATTGAGAATGACCCTATCAGCACCTTGAATCTAATATACCCTTTTAGGGATAGATTTAAAGTAGGCCTGATACAGCAGAAACCACTAATTTAGAAAATTGCTAGGTTGGGAATTGTATTTCAACCCAGAACAAAAACTGTGCTTTGACGGACACAAAATAACTTGACCAGCTACAGCAATAGCCACAGATTTAGCTGAATATAAATTTGAGGCCTATTATTTAGGCGCTGGGTGACAGGTATACGTTTACGGACAGAATTAGACTTTGATATGCACAGTAGCGTGTGTGTGAAGTTATTGAGAATGACCCAGTCCTGACCTCAGTATCTGATGAAAGGGATTTAGGAGTAATTATTTCAGAAGACTTAAAGGTGGGAAGACAATGTAATAGAGCAGCACGAAATGCCAGCAGAATGATTGGATGTATAGGGAGAGGTATAAGCAGTAGAAAGAGTGAAGTGCTTATGCCGCTGTACAGAACACTGGTGAGACCTCACTTGGAGTATTGTGCGCAGTACTGGAGGCCATATCTCCAGAAGGATATAGATACTCTAGAGAGAGTTCAGAGAAGAGCTACTAAACTAGTACATGGATTGCAGGATAAAACTTACCAGGAAAGGTTAAAGGACCTTAATATGTATAGCTTGGAAGAAAGAAGAGACAGAGGGGATATGATAGAAACTTTTAAATACATAAAGGGAATCAACTCGGTAAAGGAAGAGAGCATATTTAAAAGAAGAAAAACTACCACAAGAGGACACAGTTTTAAATTAGAGGGGCAAAGGTTTAAAAGTAATATAAGGAAGTATTACTTTACTGAGAGAGTAGTGGATGCATGGAATAGCCTTCCTGCAGAAGTGGTAGCTGCAAATACAGTGAAGGGGTTTAAGCATGCATGGGATAGGCATAAGGCCATCCTTCATATAAGATAGGGCCGGGGGCTATCCATAGTATTCAGTATATTGGGCAGACTAGATGGGCCAAATGGTTCTTATCTGCCGACACATTCTATGTTTCTATGTTTCTATGTTTCTATGACCCTATCAGCACCTTGAATCTAATATACCCTTTTAGGGATAGATTTAAAGTAGGCCTGATACAGCAGAAAGCACTAATTTAGAAAATTGCTAGGTTGGGAATTGTATTTCAACCCAAAACAAAAACTGTGCTTTGACGGACACAAAATAACTTGAGCAGCTACAGCAATAGCCACAGATTTAGCTGAATATAAATTTGAGGCCTATTATTTAGGCGCTGGGTGACAGGTATACGTTTACGGACAGAATTAGACTTGGATATGCACAGTAGCGTGTGTGTGAAGTTATTGAGAATGACCCTATCAGCACCTTGAATCTAATATACCCTTTTAGGGATAGATTTAAAGTAGGCCTGATACAGCAGAAACCACTAATTTAGAAAATTGCTAGGTTGGGAATTGTATTTCAACCCAGAACAAAAACTGTGCTTTGACGGACACAAAATAACTTGAGCAGCTACAGCAATAGCCACAGATTTAGCTGAATATAAATTTGAGGCCTATTATTTAGGCGCTGGGAGACAGGTATACGTTTACGGACAGAATTAGACTTGGATATGCACAGTAGCGTGTGTGTGAAGTTATTGAGAATGACCCTATCAGCACCTTGAATCTAATATACCCTTTTAGGGATAGATTTAAAGTAGGCCTGATACAGCAGAAACCACTAATTTAGAAAATTGCTAGGTTGGGAATTGTATTTCAACCCAGAACAAAAACTGTCCTTTGACGGACACAAAATAACTTGACCAGCTACAGCAATAGACACAGATTTAGCTGAATATAAACTTGAGGCCTATTATTTAGGCGCTGGGTGACAGGTATACGTTTACGGACAGAATTAGACTTGGATATGCACAGTAGCGTGTGTGTGAAGTTATTGAGAATGACCCTATCAGCACCTTGAATCTAATATACCCTTTTAGGGATAGATTTAAATAACCACACTATTGATGGTTAAATGGACTTGGTGGCAGCTTGCCCCTGATGTAGGATATAGCCAAAAAATAACCACACTATTGATGGTTAAATGGACTTAGTGGCAGCTTGCCCCTGATGTAGGATATAGTCAAAGAATTACCACACTATTAATGGTTAAATGGACTTGGTGGCAGCTTGCCCTTGATGTAGGATATAGCCAAAAAATAACCACACTATTGATGGTTAAATAGACTTGGTGACAGCTTGCCCCTGATGTAGGATATAGCAAAAAATAACCACACTATTGATGGTTAAATGGACTTGGTGGCAGCTTGTGCTGGCGCACCACAAGCCACAAAATGGCCGCCGATCACCCAAGAAAAAAGTGACTGAAAAACGCTCTGGGCAGCCTAAAAACAGTGAGCAATTGAATAGCAGCAGTTCAATGATCCACAGCTGTAGATCGATCACTGTCTTAAGTGTTTTGGAGGAGTTAATCTGCCTAATCTCGCCCTAACGTCGCAGCTGCAACCTCTCCCTACACTTGTAACAGCAGAGTGACATGCAGCGCTACGTGACCCAAGCTTATATAGAGGCTGGGTCACATGCTGCACTGGCCAATCACAGCCATGCCAATAGTAGGCATGGCTGTGATGGCCTCTTGGGGCAAGTAGTATGACGCTTGTTGATTGGCTGCTTTGCAGCCTTTCAAAAAGCGCCAAGAAAGCGCCGAACACCGAACCCGAACCCGGACTTTTACGAAAATGTTCGGGTTCAGGTCCGTGTCACGGACACCCCAAAATTCGGTACGAACCCGAACTATACAGTTCGGGTTCGCTCATCCCTAATTATAATCTAACTAATTATATACAATTATTAACTACTAAAAAGTGCCTTAGATGTATTCACCTACTGGTGTGACAGATGGTTACCTCATAATATACACACAAAGATGCCGCATGCCACATGCTAATGAGCTGATTTGAGTCCAGCGTGATGTCATTGAGTCCAGCGTATATTTAATTCAGAGCTATAGCCACTCCTCTGCCCACCTGCTGCTGATTCATATGGAAAAAAACTGTCATTCAGCAGCAGGTGGGCGGGGAGAGTAAGGAGCTCATGAATATTCAGGACTCATCATTATCAGCTGGAGCTTTTCAATACAAGATGTTGGCAGATTGACTGGGTCAATTAAAGAAAGTGACTCAGTCGCTTATTTATGTTGCCCTTAGTTAGGACACCATAAAACTGGTGACAGGTTCCCTTTAAGGAGATGGCAGGTAAGCAAAATAACACACTTACCTGCCACAGACACACTGACTGGAACCCGTGCACTAGTGCTGCTGTCCACACCAACATTAAAGGACACAGCACACACCACAAACCACACAGGAACCCAGGACAGCCGTAGCTGCAATAAACATGAGACAGGGGAATGTCAAGTAAACATGACACCAAACACCACCAGACATGTAACACCAAGCTAGACATACAAACACCCTGAACATAACCCACTCCATACAAATAGGGACAGGAAGGGAAGGAGACACCGGGATAACATTGATGACCACAAGGGTGGCCCTCACTGGACAGATGGAACACCCTGGACTGGAGCAAAGCTCCAGCACCAACCACAGCTGAAGTACCACTCCCAACAAGTTGGTTAACCCCTCCAGCACCGAACAGAAGAGGAAACAACTGAAAGGGGAAGTGCACACACCAGCATAAAAAGCTACATGTTGCCGCAGGCAACAACATGCAAGTCAACCATGTCACGGCACACAACACGAAGGCCGTGACACTGCCCCCGCATGGTGAAACAGCAACACGTTGCCGCAGGTAACAGCAAGCAAGGCATAAGTGTCACAGCGCACACCAAAGGCCGTGACAGCAGCACCCAATAGGAGTGAGCTGGAAACTAGTGACGAAGATCAAGCAAGTATGATTACTTCCACAGATCTCTCAATGGTGGGGGGTCCGCCCAAGGGTTTGAATAACTCAGACAAACATTTAACTTTTTTCTTTTTCATTTTGCACTACTCTTGTGATATCTCGATCCAAGAGGAAAGGTATCTGTTTATTTATATTATTAATATGATGGTCTTTATATCATAATCACAACATTAAAGGGTTTTTTAAGGAACTTAGACAGTGATGACCTATCTTCAGGAGTCATCAATATCAGATTATGGGGACTGACTCCCAGCACCCTCACTGATCAGCAATTTTGTGTAGTTTCTGGAATTGGAAACTATACAGTGGATGGAGCCAGCAGAAGAAGACACTGTACACTGTGTAGTGGCCGTGTTGGTGTACTGCAGCCCAACTCCTATTCCAATAAATCAGAACTGAGCTGCAGTGCCCCAGTGCCAGAAATCATACAGTGGACAGAGCCTTTTGTGTCGGACTCCTTGCACTGTATAGTTTCCAGTTGAGAGTCAGCCCCTCACCCACCTGATATTTACGACCTGTCCTGAGGATGTTTCATCAATATCTAAGTCCCAGAAAAGGCTTTTTAGGAAGCACTTGGATTCCTTAAAGAGAACCTGTCACCAGGATTTTGTGCATAGAGCTGGGGACATGGGCTGCTAGATGGCCGCTAGCACATCTGCAATACCCAGTCCCCATAGCTCTGTGTGCTTTTATTGTGTTAAAAAACCGTTTTGATCCATATGCAAATGACCTGATATGAGTCCTGTATTCGGAGATGAGTCAAGCGGAAAGGAGCCCAGCACCGCCCCGCGTCCTCCGAATCTCCTCCTTGTTGGCTGACGTCACAGAACTGGAGCGCCGAAATCTCGTGATGCGCGAGCTAGCGCATGCGCAGTGTCGGCATCATGTTCATTCCCTGTACTGGCATCAGCACAGGGAACGAACTACGCATGCGCTAGCTCGCGCATCGCGAGATTTTGGCGCTCCAGCTCTGTGACGCCAGCAAGGAGGAGATTCGGAGGACGCGGGGCGGTGCTAGGCTCCTCTCCGCTTGACTCATCTCCGGATACAGGACTCATATCAGGTCATTTGCATATGGATCAAAACTGTTTTTTTAACACAATAAAAGTACACAGAGCTATGGGACCTGGGTACTGCAGATGAGCTAGCGGCCATCTAGCAGCCCATGTCCCCAGCTCTATGCACTAAATCCAGGTGACAGGTTTCCTTTAAATATTCAGTATCTGAATCTCCCATTCACAAGGCAGCTTGTCACTGACTTTTCATAATTACTCAGAGTATATCTTTCATTAAAAGCTTTGGACTGAGATTACACACAGTTAAACAGAACAAGGTTGGTGCTGGTCTCAGATGGAGAAGCCAACAATAGGTCGTGCATAGAAGCTGCAGCCGCTGGCAGGCTCTCGGGAGGTGTGAGGAAGGGCTAATTGCTGCTATTAACTGCCACGTCCCAATGGGTAAATAAAAATGGGGATTATTCTTTACACCGCAATACTAACAAAGCTTGACCCGCAGTTGCCTTTTTTATTTCTCCACCAGAAGAAGGTCAGAGGAATGTAATTGAGAGAGATCTGAAGAAGGTCACGATTTCATGTAGCTCTTCCCACAAGCATCTGTATTTAAAAAAAAAAAAAGAGAGAGAACATGAAAACTGTGACATCCAATTTACCGGACGGCAGCTCGGGAGACTGTAATTAAATTTCTGATCTTGTTATCCAATTTCTCTAGTCGCTGCCCCCAAACTAGGGAAAGAGAGAGTGAAGGGGTGCAGATTCAGGGGAGTGGGCACTGTTATCCTCCCCTCCCTAAGAAACAGCAGCAGGGGAAATTACTTTTTCATGCATTATTGCGTTAGTTCCACTAGTCACTTTTTAATCTGTGTGGCTATTTATTTCCCAGAAATCTCAAAGGCTGGGGATTTGATTTGCTCTCTCTCTTTCTCTCTCTCATCATTGCATCCTAATTAAACTGGAGTTTGTGCTGACGGGAGGTGGGCAAAGAGTGAAATTAGAGACAAAGCATTTTGCTTATTTAGAGTATTCGTTTCCTTTGTTTTTAAATCCCCTTAATATCCCAGGTCCATAAGATGACTGATTAGGCTGGATATAACGGCCTCTTCTGAGAACCCTGTGAAACAAATAAGGAGGAGGAATTGCGGGGATCTGCTCACAGTAAGCTGGACTTCCATTATAATGGGATGCTGGCTGATGTTTATCTATGCGGCAAAGTCTCCTTCCCTCTCTTACTGCTACCATTGTCCTTTCCATTACAGCACACACAAGCTCGGCCACAAGCAGGCCTATGTACTATGTATTGCCAGAGCTCAACCAGAGATGAGCAAATTTCTTAAAACATGAATCAGTTGAAATGAAAGTGCCCCAACTGGCCTGTAAAGTTATGTATAACACTTTGATGTCCCCTAGGATTGTATCCAATCTCGTTCAAGGTCTTAAACCCCAATACAACATTAGTAATGTCAAAGTGGCTGCAACATATATGGCTGTGGGTAAATGAATGGTAAGAAGTAGAGATGAGCGAAGTTTTGAAAAATTCAATTTGACAACTTCGCTGAAGTTAGTCAAGAAATTTGATTTCTTCCGAATTAATTTGTCACAAATGGCTATAAATTAGGTATAACCGTATGTCACGGTGGCTGAGGGAATGTATGGAGCCAGCTGCTTTAGTGGCCTGCTCTATATGCAATGGGTGCCGGCTGTATCCTACAGCAGACGTACAGCAGCAACAGCACAACAGCAGCCTTCAGATGCTGCGATCAACGCTGACCGCTGCATTTGTGAGATAAGGCAGAGGGGTGCGGTATCCGATAAGAGCCCCTGCAGTGAAATCGTGGGACTCCGTTCAATCACCATGGCAGGCCTGAACACTTCTGGAGCTTTCCAGGCCTGCAGTGATAAGCTCCGTGCTCAGCAGGTAGCGCGGTATAGTAACATAGTAACATAGTACATAAGGCCGAAAAAAGACATTTGTCCATCCAGTTCGGCCTGTCATCCTGCAAGTTGATCCAGAGGAAGGCAAAAAAAAAATTCCCCACTTTAAGGGAATAAAAAATTCCTTCCCGACTCCAATCAGGCAATCAGAATAACTCCCTGGATCAATGACCCCTCTCTAGTAGCTATAGCCTGTAATATTATTACGCTCCTGAAATACATCCAGGCCCCTCTTGAACTATTTTAGTGAACTCACCATCACCGCCTCCTCTGGCAGAGAGCTCCATAGTCTCACTGCTCTTACCGTAAAGAATCCTCTTCTATGTTTGTGTACAAACCTTCTTTCCTCCAGACGCAGAGGATGTCCCCTCGTCACAGTCACAGTCCTGGGGATAAATAGATGATGGGATAGATCTCTGTACTGACCCCTGATATATTTATACATATTAATTAGATCTCCCCTCAGTCGTCTTTTTTCTAAAGTGAATAACCCTAATTTTGATAATCTTTCAGGGTACTGTAGTTGCCGCATTCCAGTTATTATTTTAGTTGCCCTCCTCTGGACCTTCTCCAGCTCTGCTATGTCTGCCTTGTTTACAGGAGCCCAGAACTGTACACAGTCCTCCATGTGTGGTCTGACTAGTAATTTGTAAAGTGGTAGGACTATGTTCTTATCACGGGCATCTATGCCCCTTTTGATGCAACCCACTATCTTATACGCCTTGGCAGCAGCTGCCTGACACTGGTTTTTGCAGCTTAGTTTGCTGTTTATTAAAATTCCTAGATCCTTTTCAATGTCAGTGTTACCGAGTGTTTTATCATTTAGTATGTATGGGTGACTTGCATTATTCCTTCCCATTTGCATAACTTTAGATTTGTCAGTGTTAAACCTCATCTGCCACTTATCTGCCCAAGCCTCTAATCTATCCAGATCCCTCTGTAGTAGTATACTGTCCTCTTCAGTGTAAATTACTTTACACAGTTTAGTGTCATCTGCGAAAATTGATACTTTACTATGCAAGCCTTCTACAAGATCATTAATAAATATATCAAAGAGAATAAGGCCCAATACTGACCCCTGAGGTACCCCACTAGTGACAGTGACCCAATCTGAGTGTGTACCGTTAATAACCACCCTCTGTTTTCTATCATTGAGCCAGTTACTTACCCACATACAGACATTTTCTCCCAGTCCGAGCATTCTCATTTTATATACTAACCTTTTATGCGGTACAGTGTCAAATGCTTTGGAGAAGTCCAGATACACGACATCCATTGATTTGCCGCTGTCAAGTCTAGAATTTTACCTCCTCATAGAAGCTGATTAAATTAGTTTGACATGACCGATCCCTCATGAAGCCATGCTGATATGATGTTATTTGCTTATTTCCGTTGAGATGCTCTAAGATAGCATCTCTCAGAAAACCTATAAACAGTTTACCCACAACAGATGTTAAACTTACCGGTCTATAGTTTCCAGGCTCTGTTTTTGGACCCTTTTTGAATATTGGCACCACATTTGCCATGCGCCAATCCTGTGGGACATTCCCTGTCAGTATAGAGTCCTGAGAGTAATGAATGGTAACAAACAGCCTGTTTAATGACAAACTGCAATGTCAATTTTTTTTTATGGTCCAAAAAGTACCCCTTTTTTGTGACAAATGTTTTCTGAAAAATAGTGGCTGCCAATTTCAGCAATTTGTCCAAATTCGTACAAATAGCAAAAGGTTTGGGTTTGCTAGAATCCCGATTTTTGGGGAAATTCATCAACAAATTAGATTAATTTATAATCGATTTGCTTAGCCCCAACTTAAACCTTTTCAGAACTGCTCCACCTTGCCCAAGCATTAGATTGTTTGGATCCAGTCCATTTGTGAAGGTGCTGTGTTTTCTCAATATAGAATTTTCCCTCCTGATTGGTGGCAGAGCTCAGTCATTTCTGACCTCAGATTTGTACGTCCACTCCTCGATTTAACAATTCTTTCTACAGAAATGCCATCTACAAAGCTGTTACGTGTTACTATTGGAGGTTATTTTAGCACGACCTGAAGATTTCTTTCACATAGTTCACACCCCTGTAAAGATGAACACTGCAAAATCTCAGATTTTGTCATTTGGTGTAGTCGTAGTCCAATCGACTAGTGACATAGTGGGCCCAAACTCTTGTCCTTTAAGCAGATACATACAGATGTAGCAAGCACCAAACTAAACTCCTCCATTAATGCAGAGCTCTACGGCACTCTGTGCTAATAATGTACACTGGCCATTCAAATTGTAAGTGTATGAATAACATGCTGTGTAAATAGCATAGGCGCACTACGTTAATTGTGTACCATGTTCTCTTGGCGCTTTAACGACTGTACATCGACTATATATTATTATTTTTTATACATATCTATGTACTGTATGCATATAATCTTTTCATTATGAAATGAATACGCTGTTTCCTTTACGCCTCTTTAATTATAATAGTTTTTTTGTATAATATCTAAAAGCATATAAAAATACAAATTGTAAGATTGTGTCTCATAATTTGAAACAATATTCTGTATACAGTAATGTCATTTGTGTTCATGTAGTAAATGCTTTAATTCAGTTTTCTGATGATGGTAACATAATTGTGATCATTTTAATTCTAGAGGAGTGCAGTACTATGCCCCCCTCTGTTTCCTACTGTAAGGCCTGTAGGATTTCACAGAAATAACGAATGCTCTTTTTTTTTTGTGTCATTGGATTTGTGACATGCCATTGTCTGGATGTGAGTAGGATGGATCATACCCTCAAGCTGAGAGATAGTTCAGTAAAGACTGAGAGAATCAAAGGACCCAGAGGAATCTGAGACCCGACTTGTTTATGTGCAGAGTCAACATATCCAACCTAGAGAACTGATAAGACGCATCCATCACTACGCATACTTACATAGCAGGTAGACTTGTGCCAATACCCACTGTGGCTCGAATGGAGTGTTTGCTTTCCAGGCTGTAACATTTTGATGAGTGATGATTCAATTAAAGGTGCTATCATTGCACGTGAAGACACACAAGAGGGTGTGATTGATTGCTGATAATCTCAAAAATCATTTACAGTGGAATCCCCCAGGGTCACCCATCAGCCCTCCCTTACTAGCAAAATCAGCAATGGAATGGCCACAGGCTGTCTCGTCCCACGGGAAGCAAGCCATAAAGTTTGATTGAACAGAAACATCACAAGACCTTCATAAGGAGTAAGAAAACCTTTTCATGCCACTTGAACTTTGATATCATCTTTTTCACCATATTGTTCAATTTATTAAAGTTTATTCTTCACAAAGCCATTATGAAATGTAAATTGATATTGATTTTAATGTAAACATTTACCCGAGGCAGTCTTTGGTTTCTTAAAATTAATTTCTCTATCTCTTTACATGTTTTCTAAACTTGCACCAACCATTCAGAGGGGTCTTGGCTATCTATCTCAGAAAGATTTTAAGAGCCCTAAAACTTCACATATGAAAATCAAATTTGTAATCCATATAACAAATTTGTTTGCTGATAAGAGTAAGGGCCCTTTCACACTTGCGTTGTCCGGATCCGGCGTGTACTCCATTTGCCGGAATTACACGCCGGATCCGGAAAAACGCAAGTGAACTGAAAGCATTTGAAGACGGATCCGTCTTCAAAATGCGTTCAGTGTTACTATGGCACCCAGGACGCTATTAAAGTCCTGGTTGCCGTAGTAGTAGTGGGGAGCGGGGGAGCGGTATACTAACAGTCCGTGCGGCTCCCGGGGCGCTCCAGAATGACGTCAGAGTGCCCCATGCGCATGGATGACGTGTCCATGCAATCACGTCATCCATGCGCGTGGGGCGCCCTGACGTCACTCTGAAGCGCCCGGGGAGCCGCACGGACGGTAAGTATACTGCTCCCCCGCTCCCCACTACACTTTACCATGGCTGCCAGGACTTTAGCGTCCCGGCAGCCATGGTAACCATTCAGAAAAAGCTAAATGCGCCGAAACGACGTTTAGCTTAAGGCCGGATCCGGATTAATGCCTTTCAATGGGCATTAATTCCGGATCCGGCCTTGCGGCAAGTGTTCAGGATTTTTGGCCGGAGCAAAAAGCGCAGCATGCTGCGGTATTTTCTCCGGCCAAAAAACGTTCCGGTCCGGAACTGAAGACATCCTGATGCATCCTGAATGGATTTCTCTCCATTCAGAATGCATTAGGATAAAACTGATCAGGATTCTTCCGGCATAGAACCCCGACGACGGAACTCTATGCTGGAAGAAAAGAACGCGAGTGTGAAAGAGCCCTAAGAATTCAGGTTAAGTTACTCTTTAAAGAGAGACTCTTAACTGAACTACAGCTATGCTTTAAAGGAAGGTTTATAATATGATTTTATTAAATTTAATAAGTAGTATATACAGTATGTTATCACGGGCATCAATGCCCCTTTTGATGCAACCCATTATCTTATTGGCCTTGGCAGCAGCTGCCTGACACTGGCTTTTGCAGCTTAGTTTGCTGTTTATTAAAATGCCTAGATCCTTTTCCATGTCAGTGTTACCGAGTGTTTTACCATTTAGTATGTACGGGTGACTTGCATTATTCCTTCCCATGTGCATAACTTTACATTTGTCAGTGCATCTGCCACTTATCTGCCCAAATCCCTCTGTAGTAGTATACTGTCCTCTTCAGTGTTCATTATTTTACAGAGTTTAGTGTCATCTGCGAAAATTGATACTTTACTATGCAAGCCTTCTACAAGATCATTAATAAATATATTGAAGAGAATAGGGCCCAATACTGACCCCTGAGGTACCCCACTAGTGACAGTGACCCAATCTGAGTGTGTACCGTTAATAACAACCCTCTGTTTTCTATCATTGAGCCAGATACTTACCCACATACAGACGTTTTTTCCCAGTCCGAGCATTCTCATTTTATTTACTAACCATTTATGTGTGTGGCAATTTTTACATTGAGGTGGTGTTTCCCCAGGTTCCAGTCCAGGACTTAGGGCATGCTCATGTCCAGGGATCCTATTTAATCCTGCTAATGGATCCTGGGTGTGTCTCACTCTGGAGAGTGTGCAGACAGAGGCCTGGTGAGGCTCTGTCAGTGTGGTCTCAGCTAGGCAAGGCTGAAGGGCCACGAGGCTATGCAATAGCCTGGACTTTGGGGGACTCAGCGACACCCAGGAACAAGTATTGAAAGGTCAGAGTCAGGAGGACTGCTAGACCACAACCCCCTTCAAAGGTACTGCATTTGTTACAGCCTGAGGGCTGGTGGACTGTATGTCTGGGGTAAGCCGCACCTGGTTCCATGTGTGAACGCTATCGTATAGCCGAGTTAGGGATACGATGTTTATTATGTTTAAGTAGAGCCCAGACGGGCAGGCTTTTGTTTTATGCCATGTTGTGTATGAAGAGTGTAAAATAAATTGCACTGTTTGGACCTGAAACCCAGTGGTTATGAAGATCCTTGTGAGAATGACCCCCGAATAAGAGACGATCCCTTACATGTGGTACAGTGTCAAATGCTTTGGAGAAGTCCAGATATACGACATCCATTGATTCGCCGCTGTCAAGTCTAGAACTTACCTCCTCATAGAAACTGATTAAATTAGTTTGGCATGATCGATCCCTCACGAAGCCATGCTGATATGATGTTATTTGCTTATTTTCATTGAGATGCTCTAGGATAGCATCTCTCAGAAAACCTTCAAACAGTTTACCCACAACAGATGTTAAACTCACCGGCCTATAGTTTCCAGGCTCTGTTTTTGGACCCTTTTTGCATATTGGCATCACATTTGCCATGCGCCAATCCTGTGGGACATTCCCTGTCAGCATAGAGTCCGCAAATATCAGAAATAAGGGTCTGGCTATGACATTACTAAATTCCCTTAGGATACGGGGGTGTATGCCATCCGGTCCTGGCGAGTTGTCTATTTTAATCTTTTTAAGTCGTTGATGTACTTCTTCCTGGGTCAGACAGGACACTTTTAATGGGAAATTTATTTTTACATTCTGCATGTCATCTAACAGTTTATTTTCCTCAGTGAATAGTTTGGAGAAAAAAATATTTAACAGCTTTGCTTTCTCCTCGTCGCTCTCTGCGAATCCCCCCTCATTACTCTTTAAAGGGCCGACACCTTCAGATTTATACTTTTTAACATTTATATAATTGAAGAACATTTTAGGGTTAGTTTTACTATCTTTGGCAATTAATCTCTCGGTCTCTACTTTGGCCGCTTTTTTTGGTTTTTTACATGTTCTATTTTTTTCCTTATAGTTTTTCAGTGCTTCCGTGCTACCCTCCTGTTTTAGTGATTTATATGCTTTCTTTTTGTCATTTATTGCTTTCTTTACAGTTCTATTTATCCACATTGGTTTCTTTTTGTTCTTTAACCTTTTATTCCCATACGGTATGTACCTCTCACAATGAGATTTTAAGATGTTTTTAAAGATATTCCATTTTGTGGCTGTATTTTTATTTTTTAGGACTTTGTCCCAGTTAGTTAGGCCTATGGCCTCTCTTAGTTGGCTAAATTTAGCTTTTTGGAAGTTTGGTATTTTTGTTCCTCCCTGTAGAAACGCTCTTTTGAATGATAATTGGAAGGTTATTACTTTATGGTCACTATTTCCCAGGTGTCCCCCAACCTGCACGTCTGTTGTTCTGTCAGGCCTATTGGTTAATACTAAGTCCAGTATGGCCGTCCCTCTAGTCGGGTCCTGAACCAGTTGGGAGAGCTAATTGTCTTTAGTTATTGCCAAGAACCTGTTTCCTTTATGAGATATACAAATTTCAATTTCCCAGTCTATATCTGGGTAGTTGAAGTCCCCCATAATAGCCACCTCATTATGATTTGCCGCCTCGTCTATCTCGTTTAGTAGTAGATTTTCTGTGGACTCTGGTATATTAGGTGGTTTATAGTAAACTCCTATTAGTAATTTATTGTTGTTTTTAGCTCCATGTATCTCTACCCACAGTGACTCCACATGTTCATGTCCCTCACTTATATCTTCACGGAGTGTGGGCTTTAGACAAGACTTTACATAAAGGCAAACCCCTCCCCCTCTCCGGTTTTGACGATCCTTTCTAAACAGACTGTGACCTTGTACATTAACTGCCCACTCATATCTATCATCCAGCCATGTCTCAGTTATTCCCACTATGTCATAGTTCTCCTCACACATCACTAATTCCAGCTCCCCAGTTTTATTAGTCAGGCTTCTGGCATTAGTATACATACATTTGAGAGGTTTATGTATATTTTTTACTCTACACCTTTCATTCTGAACTGTTCTAGTCCCTCCTTCCATTCCTCCCCCAGTCCCACTACCTTGGCCCCGGTCTCTATCTGCCCTATCTTCCTCTCCTATAATGTAATTTCCCTCCCCCCAGTCCCTAGTTTAAACACACCTCCAACCTTCTAGCCATCTTTCTCCCCAACACGGCTGCCCCTTCCTCATTGAGGTGCAGCCCGTCCCAACGATAGAGCATGTAGCCGATAGAGAAGTCGGCCTAGTTCTCCAGGAACCCAAACCTCTCCTTCCTACACCAGTTCTTGAGCCACTTGTTAATCTCCCTAATCTCCCGCTGCCTTTCTTGTGTGGCTCGTGGTACAGGCAACATTTCGGAAAATACTACCTTTGAGTTCCTTGCCCTAAGCTTTTGACCTAAATCCCTGAAATAATTTTTAAGGACTCTCCACCTACCTCTAACTTTGTCATTGGTTCCGATATGGACCATGACCACTGGATCTTCTCCAGCCCCTCCCAGTAATCTTTCAACCCAATCCACGATGTGTCGAACTCTAGCGCCAGGAAGACAGCACACTGTTCGGTAATCACGGTCTTTGTGACAGATTTCCTTATCTGTTCCCCTAATAATGGAGTCTCCCAGTACCAGGACTTGTCTGGCCTGCCCTGCTCTCCTGGTCCCCTGCTTACTGGAGCTGACATTTCCCTGACTGGCAGAGGAAGTGTCCGGCTGCAACAGTGCCGTCCCTGGACTGACATCCCCCTCATCTGCCAAACATGCAAACTTGTTGGGGTGTGTCAGATCAGGGCTAGCCTCCCTGGCACTCTTCCCTCCACCCCGCTTTCTAACTGTTCTTCAGCTAGCTACCTCACTTTCCTCAGCCTCCTCTCTGTCACCCTCCCCCTCATCTACCCCAAAGAGTGCCTCCTCGGTGAGAAGCAAACTCTTTTGCAAATTGTCAATGCCTCTCAGTGTTGCAACTTGCCCGTTTAGAGACTCGATTTGCGATTCCAAACGGGTAATTTGCTCACATCTTGAACAAAGATATACACCCTCGAACGGCTGTTCCAGGACTGCATACATCATGCAAGATGTAGCTATGATATGGTGCAGCTCAAGGATGGAACTGAGCATGTGCAACCACCTCACTAGGTGGACGCAGGGGCGGATTGGCCATAGACCCTACAGAGAAATTTCCCGGCGGGCCGATGCCAAGGGGGCCACTTAAGCCCTCTTGATGGCTGTAGGCCAAGTACATAATGCTTAATGGTTACAGGTGCCCTCCTAAACTGAACTGTGAAACAGTTGAATACTGTAGTATTCTGTGCTGTCCTGTGGTATTTGGTTCTGCTGGGGCAGTATTCTGTGCTGCACTATGGTATTGCAGTCACTGCCTACTTTTGTTGTCCCGTCTTGTCAATTTGGACCCACCTACAACATGGGGCCACTTTATTTTTTTTTCCAGGGCCGCTTTAAGTTCCTAAAGCGTCCCTGGGTGGACATGCACATTATTACACAGAGTGAACACCAGAGGGTACCATTATTAAGAATTAAAGAGAATATCTCACAACTGGAGCACTTTTGTAACAGAATGTAAACAACAATATAACTCATTTTTCAGGCTGAATTATATTAAAATGGCATTTAAAGGTAGCAGAACCCCTTTAATATGAGCACAAAGTGAGTCAATTATCTTGTGAAATCAGAGATCTTTCCATACAGAGAAAGGTCTTCGCAGCCTACATTTAATCACTTATGTTGTAACTCCCCAGTTGCGCCTCACCGATCACCTACATCCCCCATGAGTTTTAAAAGGCAACGTCTAGTCAGAAATTAAAAGATTTATATTATAAATTACTGTACTTTTTAAATTGCTGATAAAGACTAAAAAATAATCTAGAAATACTACTGCTTCTTACTGGTCACTAGAGCAGTCACGTTAGGCTAACACCTCCTTCACAAAAATATATAGAAAAGATACAGCGGCTCACCTCCTCTCTATATGGAAATGGTGCTCACCCCCAGGTCCCACCCTCAGGACCAAGTGGGAAATATAATGTATACAACAGGTATGGGGGGGCACACTACAAATGGGAACACCAGGCAGTATATTGATAGTACACTTTATTGTGTTAATCTATTCCACTAGAATGTGGTAAAATGTTAAGAACATACCCCTAAAATACACATAAAATATAGACTATATACAAATCTATGTAATGCACACAAGGTAATACCACAATTCGAATAGCAGCTGATAGAAATTAGCAGCACACCTGTAATACTGTCCACAACCACAATAATGTCCGGCAAGTGTCCAAATATAGTGGATTGATGCTGCACAGTTCTTACTTAGTAACCCCCAGTAACAGTCTTAACCTGTGGGGCCAAATTGCTTGCTGGGTATGGCCTATGGTGATCGGCTCAATACCGCTGCCTTCCACAATACATACACGTAATATCTCTGCTCAGGCTGAGCTCGGTCTTACCGGTCTTCACTGCTAGTCCTGCAGCGGTGGTTTGAAAGGCCGCACACCCGCAGCGTCCCACGTGGTGTGCTTCTGCCTACACGTAGCGTCCCACGTGACCGGGTATCCAAGGAGACCGGATGCTTTACTTGTGTGACGTCAGTATTGTGCGACAGCTTTCACAGCGGCGCTGCTTAGTCCACTTGTCTTCCTTTCTTTGCCGGCTTTATTCTTTTTCTTTGACTTGGGGTGGATCAACGCTCACTCTAACAACCGCCAGACGCGTTTCGGGGTCCCTCGCCCCTTCCTCAGTGGCCTACTGAGTGAACGGATCCTCACTCTTTATAAATGGTTAACTCCGCCCCCTCTCCTCCATCTTATAATTTACGGAGTGGATTCACCCTTGATGGAGCGGTTCATCTGTGCATTTATATTTGTACATATTCAACAATTCATTACATAAAAACATAAAACAATAAATATATCTTTATATATATAAACACCCCATTAAAATCTAGGTGATTGGAGAGGACTACTAAAGTAACACACAGATTGTCAATAAACGCACACAAACCGCATTGAGCTGCATGCGTTTTCTGTTGCATTTTGTGACCAATTGCCTGGAAGTCGTTCTGTTATTGTTGTGGCTTGTTGTAGCTTAGGAGAAACCGTCCGGCAGGGAGGGGAGATCACAGTGTCGGTAAACGACCAAACTGCGATGTCCTATCCCTACCGGACAGGCCCTCACAAAAACCCGAACACCTCCATCTCAGCATTGAGGCCCCTAGGAATAATAGTATCATATTCAAAAATCCTCCGGGATTCCTGACGCGACATATGTGCAATATGGTTCCCTCCTCTCCAGGTTTTTTTTACCTTTTCAATTGCTACAAACTTCAACCCTGTAGGATCACTATTATGTACTACTCTAAAATGTTTGGATAGAGAGTGCGTCTCCAGGCCTTTCTTAATATTTGCCACATGCTCCGCTACTCTCTTTTTTAATGTTCTTTTTGTCCTGCCTATATATTGTTTCTTGCATCCACATTGTAACAGATATATCACATCTGTGGAATCGCAAGTTAGGCATTCCTGTATTTCCAGACTGAATGAGTTGACAGTCGACTCTACTTTTGTGGTCTTTTTTGGGAAGCTGGTAATTTTGCAGTTGGCACACCTGCCACATCTGAAAAAACCATTGACTGCTAACCAGTTCTCTTTTTTCTGGGTTTCTTTCCTCAATTTCACTGTGGGAGCTATTTTGCCGGCCAAATTATTTGCCCTAGTGTACGTAATTTGAGGGGCTTCACTCAAGAGGGGACCAATGACTTTATCATTTAATAAATGTCCCCAATGTTTGCGAATACTTTTTTCCATTGTTTTATACTGAGAATTAAACGGTAGTATAATTCTCAATACCTCATCTTGTGGTGGGGGATCATTCGCCAAAAAGAAATCTTTCCTTTCCATTCTTTTCACTTTTTCCAGTGACCTATCTATCACCTGAACTGGATAATCTCTTTCTAGCAATTGTTGCTTCAACACAGTCGCTTCCTCCTCAAATTTATTGTCATCTGTACAATTTCGCCTAAGTCTCCGAAATTGACTGGTTGGCACATTTACCAACCAACGAGGTAGGTGACAGCTAGCATATCTAATAAAACTGTTCTTAGCGACTGGTTTGAAGTAAGTGTTGCAATATAGTTGTTCCCCCTTTACCTGTATTTCCAAATCTAGAAATTCTACTTTCAGCTTGCTAACTGTGGGGCTGAACACCAGATTTTTTTCATTCATATTAATATCCTGAAGGAATACATCCAAAGATTCAGACGTATTCTGCCATATGAACAGGATGTCATCTATGTAGCGCCGCCACAGCACCAGATCCGTCCCCAGCCTGGGCTTGATGACCTCCTCTTCCCATTGCGCCAAATAAAGGTTGGCATAGCTGGGGGCGAATCTGGTACCCATGGCGGTGCCAGTACGCTGTACATAGAACTCCCGATCAAATGCAAAATAGTTATGGGCCAATATATATCTTACCCCGCCCAGTATAAACTCCAACTGCTCACTCGGGAGGCCGACTTCTTTCGACATTTGTTCCTGTAACGCCTGCACACCCTGAGTATGATCAATAATTGTGTACAGGGATCCTACATCCAGCGTCCCCAAGATCCATCCATCCACCCACTTAATCACCTCCAGGGTACCAACAATGTCAGTGGTGTCACGTATATATGACGGCACCTGTTTCACGTGGGGTTGAAGCCATTGGTCAATATACTTCGATAGATTACATGATATGGATTCAATCCCTGACACTATCGGACGACCTGGAGGTGACTGTAGATTTTTGTGGATCTTGGGGATGCAATAGAACACCGGGATCCTTTTTTCGGTGTTCAAGATGAACCTCGCTTCCTGCTCAGACAGAAAGCCCTTTTCCAATCCCTTTTCGCAATATATCTTTAGTTTTTTATAGTATTCCTCAGTTGGGTCTCCCCTTAATTTCTGATATGTATTTTGTGACTCTAGTTGTCTATGACATTCCTTTAGATAGTCTGCCATATTTTGTATCACTACAGCCCCACCTTTGTCAGCCGGCCTAATAATAATCTCATTTATCTCTTGTAGTGATTTGATAGCCTTAATCTCCTCTTTGTTTAGATTTGTGTTTAACTTCCGGCTTTTCATTCCTCTCAAATCCTGTTGAACATTATTTCTGAAAGTGGCCATTTCGCTGCTAATCTCCTGCCTAGGAAATTTCTTTGATCTCTCTTTTAGATCAGTATGTGAATATCTACTCATATCTCCTTCAATATCCATTTCCCTGTTGATTGGATTTTTTAGGAAATATTTTTTAAGGCATAACCGTCTAATAAATTTTTCTACCCCAATGTATGTGTTCTATTGCATCCCCAAGATCCACAAAAATCTACAGTCACCTCCAGGTCGTCCGATAGTGTCAGGGATTGAATCCATATCATGTAATCTATCGAAGTATATTGACCAATGGCTTCAACCCCACGTGAAACAGGTGCCGTCATATATACGTGACACCACTGACATTGTTGGTACCCTGGAGGTGATTAAGTGGGTGGATGGATGGATCTTGGGGACGCTGGATGTAGGATTCCTGTACACAATTATTGATCATACTCAGGGTGTGCAGGCGTTACAGGAACAAATGTCGAAAGAAGTCGGCCTCCCGAGTGAGCAGTTGGAGTTTATACTGGACGGGGTAAGATATATATTGGCCCATAACTATTTTGCATTTGATCGGGAGTTCTATGTACAGCGTACTGGCACCGCCATGGGTACCAGATTCGCCCCCAGCTATGCCAACCTTTATTTGGCGCAATGGGAAGAGGAGGTCATCAAGCCCAGGCTGGGGACGGATCTGGTGCTGTGGCGGCGCTACATAGATGACATCCTGTTCATATGGCAGAATACGTCTGAATCTTTGGATGTATTCCTTCAGGATATTAATATGAATGAAAAAAATCTGGTGTTCAGCCCCACAGTTAGCAAGCTGAAAGTAGAATTTCTAGATTTGGAAATACAGGTAAAGGGGGAACAACTATATTGCAACACTTACTTCAAACCAGTCGCTAAGAACAGTTTTATTAGATATGCTAGCTGTCACCTACCTCGTTGGTTGGTAAATGTGCCAACCAGTCAATTTCGGAGACTTAGGCGAAATTGTACAGATGACAATAAATTTGAGGAGGAAGCGACTGTGTTGAAGCAACAATTGCTAGAAAGAGATTATCCAGTTCAGGTGATAGATAGGTCACTGGAAAAAGTGAAAAGAATGGAAAGGAAAGATTTCTTTTTGGCGAATGATCCCCCACCACAAGATGAGGTATTGAGAATTATACTACCGTTTAATTCTCAGTATAAAACAATGGGAAAAAGTATTCGCAAACATTGGGGACATTTATTAAATGATAAAGTCATTGGTCCCCTCTTGAGTGAAGCCCCTCAAATTACGTACACTAGGGCAAATAATTTGGCCGGCAAAATAGCTCCCACAGTGAAATTGAGGAAAGAAACCCAGAAAAAAGAGAACTGGTTAGCAGTCAATGGTTTTTTCAGATGTGGCAGGTGTGCCAACTGCAAAATTACCAGCTTCCCAAAAAAGACCACAAAAGTAGAGTCGACTGTCAACTCATTCAGTCTGGAAATACAGGAATGCCTAACTTGCGATTCCACAGATGTGATATATCTGTTACAATGTGGATGCAAGAAACAATATATAGGCAGGACAAAAAGAACATTAAAAAAGAGAGTAGCGGAGCATGTGGCAAATATTAAGAAAGGCCTGGAGACGCACTCTCTATCCAAACATTTTAGAGTAGTACATAATAGTGATCCTACAGGGTTGAAGTTTGTAGCAATTGAAAAGGTAAAAAAACCCTGGAGAGGAGGGAACCATATTGCACATATGTCGCGTCAGGAATCCCGGAGGATTTTTGAATATGATACTATTATTCCTAGGGGCCTCAATGCTGAGATGGAGGTTTTTGGGTTTTTGTGAGGGCCTGTCCGGTAGGGATAGGACATCGCAGTTTGGTCGTTTACCGACACTGTGATCTCCCCTCCCTGCCGGACGGTTTCTCCTAAGCTACAACAAGCCACAACAATAACAGAACGACTTCCAGTCAATTGACCCGCAATTGGTCACAAAATGCAACAGAAAACGCATGCAGCTCGATGCGGTTTGTGTGCGTTTATTGACAATCTGTGTGTTACTTTAGTAGTCCTCTCCAATCACCTAGATTTTAATGGGGTGTTTATATATATAAAGATATATTTATTGTTTTATGTTTTTATGTAATGAATTGTTGAATATGTACAAATATAAATGCACAGATGAACCGCTCCATCAAGGGTGAATCCACTCCGTAAATTATAAGATGGCGGAGAGGGGGCGGAGTTAACCATTTATAAAGAGTGAGGATCCGTTCACTCAGTAGGCCACTGAGGAAGGGGCGAGGGACCCCGAAACGCGTCTGGCGGTTGTTAGAGTGAGCGTTGATCCACCCCAAGTCAAAGAAAAAGAATAAAGCCGGCAAAGAAAGGAAGACAAGTGGACTAAGCAGCGCCGCTGTGAAAGCTGTCGCACAATACTGACGTCACACAAGTAAAGCATCCGGTCTCCTTGGATACCCGGTCACGTGGGACGCTACGTGTAGGCAGAAGCACACCACGTGGGACGCTGCGGGTGTGCGGCCTTTCAAACCACCGCTGCAGGACTAGCAGTGAAGACCGGTAAGACCGAGCTCAGCCTGAGCAGAGATATTACGTGTATGTATTGTGGAAGGCAGCGGTATTGAGCCGATCACCATAGGCCATACCCAGCAAGCAATTTGGCCCCACAGGTTAAGACTGTTACTGGGGGTTACTAAGTAAGAACTGTGCAGCATCAATCCACTATATTTGGACACTTGCCGGACATTATTGTGGTTGTGGACAGTATTACAGGTGTGCTGCTAATTTCTATCAGCTGCTATTCGAATTGTGGTATTACCTTGTGTGCATTACATAGATTTGTATATAGTCTATATTTTATGTGTATTTTAGGGGTATGTTCTTAACATTTTACCACATTCTAGTGGAATAGATTAACACAATAAAGTGTACTATCAATATACTGCCTGGTGTTCCCTTTTGTAGTGTGCCCCCCCATACCTGTTGTATACATTATATTTAACACCTCCTTCAATTTACACTTGTGAGACCTATACTTGCAGACACTGTATCATATTAACCTGTTCTGATACACTTTAGAGCAGTGATGGTGAACTTTTTAGAGACCGAGTGCCCAAACTGCAAGCCAAAACCTACTTATTTATCGCAAAGCACAAACACAGGTTTTTAACCTGAATACCAGTAGCATATCTTTCATGTACTTTATCTCTTAGCTTTAATAGACTGCCTACATTCAATGTGCTGCCTGTGCCATTCATAGTATGCCCTACCCGTGCCATAGGTTCACCACCACTGCTTTAGAAGGTTATGCTAGCAAAAAAGTAATACATGACCAATTTTATGCATCAGAGTATGTAAACCATTGCTAAAGCAATGCTAGCCTGATATCAAATGTGACAACAGAGTTGTTGACGACCATACTGCTATATGAGTATATCTTCATTGAATGCAATTGGAACAACCCATCTGTTTAGCATTTGCCATTTTCAGAAATAAGTGTCCTTAGAATTTCAGAAAAAGTGAGGTTACTATATAAGAACTTCCTCCTGGACCACAAAACAAGTCTAGGGAAATCCAGTCAAAGTGTCATACATACAGATACATACAGTATCAGAAGATTATATTGTGAACACAGAGATCTTAAACCAAAAGTCATTTCCAGAGGTAAGGGCTCTATTTCTGTTACTATAGATATGACACAAAATCATGTTTAATGCAATGTTTGGGAATGCTCCCAACTTGTATTCAGGATGCCTAACAGGAGTATATGTTTAATGTTTGTGGTATACTGACTAATCGACCCCTATGGGTATGTTTAGAATGCATGCTGGGGGGTTTTCATGTGTACTCATAAAAGTAGACACAAAAGATGATGTACAGTCCATCGGCACACACTCCACGGACACTACATGTGCAGCATCCTATTGTAATGGCAGCGGGGGGCAGTCACTGTATTGCACCGGCCCCACTCACTTACTACATGGTGAGGCAGGAGGCCTGGCGGGCAGCCAGGCACTGGTAGCGTAACTCACTAAGTGATGCCCCTGCTCCGCCCACTGCATGAATGAAGCAGTCGGCACAGGCGCATGACGTAGTGAGTTACGCTGCCAGTGCCTGGCCGGCCGCCCTCCTGCCTCACCATGTAGTAAGTGAAGAAGTGAAGATCATTATTATTATTACAGTTATTCAAAGTATTACTACTCTGAGCGGGGCCCGGTGCCATTACATTCACACTAAACAGCGACACTGTTATGGAGGGATCTGTGGATGACACATAGCATAAGATGCTATGTGTCATCCACAGATACCCCCATAACAGTGTCACCCACAGACCCCAATAAGTGTCAGCCACAGACCAGCCCTATAACAGTCTCATCCACAGATACCCCCATAACAGTGTCATCCACATATACCCCCATAACAGTGTCAGCCACATATACCCCCATAACAGTGTCAGCCACAGACCCCAATAAGTGTCAGCCACAGACCAGCCCCATAACAGTGTCATCCACAGATCCCCCATAACAGTGTCATCCACAGATCCCCCATAACAGTGTCAACCACAGATCCCCCATAACAGTATCATCCACAGATCCCCCATAACAGTGCCATCCACGGTTCCCTTCATAACAGTAGCATTCACAGATACCACCATAATAGTGTCATCCACAGATCCCCCATAACAGTGCCATCCACAGATCCCCCATAACAGTGCCATCCACAGATCCCCATAACAGTACCATTCACAGATACACCCATAACAGTGTGCCATCCACAGATCCCCCCATAACAGTACCATCCACAGATCCCCCATAACAGTACCATTCACAGATACCCCCATAATAGTGTCATCCACAGATCCCCCCATAACAGTGCCATCCACAGATCCCCCATAACAGTGCCATCCACAGATCCCCCATAACAGTGCCATCCACAGATCCCCCATAACAGTGCCATCCACAGATCCCCCATAACAGTGCCATCCACAGATCCCCCATAACAGTACCATCCACAGATCCCCCATAACAGTGTGCCATCCACAGATCCCCCATAACAGTGTCATCCAAAGATCCCCCATAACAGTGCCATCCACAGATCCCCCCATAACAGTGCCATCCACAGATCCCCCCATAACAGTGCCATCCACAGATCCCCCATAACAGTGCCATCCACAGATCCCCATAACATTGTCATCCACAGATCCCCCCATAAGAGTGCCATCCACAGATCCCCCATGACAGTGTCATCCACAGATCCCCCATAACAGTGCCATCCACAGATCCCCCCATAACAGTACCATTCACAGATACCCCCATAATAGTGTCATCCACAGATCCCCCTATAACAGTGCCATCCACAGATCCCCCTATAACAGTGCCATCCACAGACCCCCTATAACAATGCCATTCACAGATCCCCCATAACAGTACCATTCACAGATACACCCATAACAGTGTGCCATCCACAGATCCCCCCATAACAGTGCCATCCACAGATCCCCCCATAACAGTGCCATCCACAGATCCCCCCATAACAGTGCCATCCACAGATCCCCCCATAACAGTGCCATCCACAGATCCCCCATAACAGTGCCATCCACAGAACCCCCATAACAGTGTCATTCACAGATCCCCCATAACAGTGCCATCCACAGATCCCCCATAACAGTGCCATCCACAGATCCCCCCCAAAACAGTGCCATCCACAGATCCCCCCATAACAGTGCCATACACAGATCCCCCCATAACAGTACCATTCACAGATACCCCCATAATAGTGTCATCCACAGATCCCCCCATAACAGTGCCATCCACAGATCCCCCATAACAGTACCATTCACAGATACACCCAGAACAGTGTGCCATCCACAGATCCCCCATAACAGTGTCATACAAAGATCCCCCCATAACAGTGCCATCCACAGATCCCCCCCATAACAGTGCCATCCACAGATCCCCCATAACAGTGCCATCCACAGATCCCCCATAACAGTACCATTCACAGATACCTCCATAACAATGTGCCATCCACAGATCCCCTCCACAACAGTGCCATCCACAGATCCCCCCATAACAGTGCCATCCACAGATCCCCCATAACAGTGCCATCCACAGATCCCCCATAACAGTGCCATCCACAGATCCCCATAACAGTGCCATCCACAGATCCCCTATAACAGTGCCATCCACAGATCCCCCATAACAGTGTCATCCACAGATCCCCCATAACAGTGTCATCCACAGATCCCCCATAACAGTGTCATCCACAGATCCCCCATAACAGTGTCATCCACAGATCCCCCATAACAGTGTCATCCACAGATCCCCCATAACAGTGTCATCCACAGATCCCCCATAACAGTGTCATCCACAGATCCCCCATAACAGTGTCATCCACAGATCCCCCATAACAGTGTCATCCACAGATCCCCCATAACAGTGTCATCCACAGATCCCCCATAACAGTGTCATCCACAGATCCCCCATAACAGTGTCATCCACAGATCCCCTATAACAGTGTCATCCACAGATCCCCCATAACAGTGTCATCCACAGATCCCCCATAACAGTGTCATCCACAGATCCCCCATAACAGTGTCATCCACAGATCCCCCCATAACAGTGCCATACACAGATACCCCCATAACAGTATCATCCACAGATACCCCCATAACAGTGTGCCATCCACAAATCCCCCATAACAGTGTCATCCACAGATCCCCCCATAACAGTGCCATCCAAAGATCTGCCCCATAACAGTGCCATCACAGATCCCCCCATAACAGTGCCATCCACAGATCTCCCATAACAGTATCATCCACAGATCCCCCATAACAGTGTCATCCACAGATCCCCCATAACAGTGTCATCCACAGATACCCCCATAACAGTGTCATCCACAGATCCCCCATAACAGTACCATTCACAGATACCCCCATAACAGTGTGCCATCCACAAATCCCCCATAACAGTGTCATCCACAGATCCCCCCCATAACAGTGCCATCCAAAGATCTGCCCCATAACAGTGCCATCACAGATCCCCCCATAACAGTGCCATCCACAGATCCTCCATAACAGTACCATTCACATATACCCTCATAACAGTGTGCCATCCACAGATCCCCTCCATAACAGTGCCATCCACAGATCCCCCCATAACAGTACCATTCACAGATGCCCCCATAACAGTGCCTTCCACAGATCCCCCATCACAGTGCCAGCACTACTGTTCTAGCGCCCGCTATTGTAACGGGCTTAATGTCTAGTGCTATATATATATACCTACGACATGATGATTATAGACACCTAAGGTGCCTCTGATAGACATACCAGACCGTCTTATTGACTTAAGTTGTCCAGTTTTAAGGACATTTTCACTTTACCCACCCCTTCCCCCCTCTTTTTGGGGTTGCAGTTACCTTAAACAAAGGGAGTATGACTACTGCACCGCTGCTTTCAGGTGCAGGAATATGGCCGCTGTGTGGCTATTCTTAGGTTCTAGAATGTAAGAGGATATAGCTATTTGTCTGTCTACACTATGTTCAGATGCTGTATATACTCTGTACCTTTAACACAATATGTCAACTCATCTTGGTTCATTAGCCTCATTATGTCTATATCTTAAGGTATGGTCAACACATGTATTATGACGTATTATGTACTTCATATATACACTCCAAACACCTTTGTATTATGGCAGCATTTGTTAACTACTTTTTCTTACTGATTGTGCAGATAATAATAAGAGTTGACTCCTGTATGCTTTTTTCTTTGCTGCTCAATAAAAAGAAATTTGACAAAGAAAAAGAAGCGAGCGGGGGCAAGCCAGCTCTGCTGACAGAGCTTCGCAAAGACAAAAAGAAAAGGCCTAAGCATCTGCAAGAGCCAGCGAAGTCAGAGAGTCGTTTGCATAAAAATATATTCTGAAGGGAGTTCCAGAAGTCGAGATCGAAATTCTAAGAGTAAAGGAAAAAGAAATGTACAATCTGCTGCTAAAATAAAAAGACAAAAAGAGGCGAGTCGTAAGAAACGTGCTCGGCTGAAGCAGCTGTGTAAGTCAAAGAGAGAGAAAGATAAAAAAATAAAAAGAGAGGGTCTGCCTGTCACATGGACATGGGAACCTTGTAGACAATGTCTCCTGGCAAGATGTCAGTGTGGGTAACAAACCAAGCACTGATGGCATGGGTCTGGCAAAATAAAGGGAAGCCTCTGACGCTGACCACATCTTCCAGGGGAAAGGTTGAGCCAGGCAATGGCAAGATAATGCGGATGCCCTGTCACAAGCATCCGGTTGGTACAAGTGTTCACCCCCACGGGTTTGAACAGAGGGGGGGGGGGGGGGGATTTGTGCTAATGTGAACAGTGTTGGAAGGTGTTTTGTCCCACTTCAGGTACCTCAGATAAGTGAGACAGATAAAATCCAGAGAGTGGCAGTAGTCTCAGCAAAGCATAGTTTGCTTAGACATTTTTGTATACATTTTCTGGGCTGGATTTTACTTGGACTGGTGGCTAGGCTTGGTAGAGGGAGTTGCCAGTCCACACCCTTCTAGTACGGGTTTTCCTTTCTACCTGAGGTGATTGTAGGTGAGGCCTGCTGTAATCAGGCTAGCATAAAGCGCCTCATAGTAGGTCAGTCTAGGGATAGTTACGCTGTGAGATACAGAGACCCAGAGCAGAGGCTCTGTGCGTGGTCTCAGCTCGCCAGGCTAAGAGACCCTGGGGCACTGTGACAGCCCGAAGTTTGGGGAACGCCGTGACGCCGGGATTCAAAGGTCACAAGGCCGGAGTCGGGAGGACTGTTGGGCCGCACTTCCCCATACAGGTACGGGGCTGATTACAGCAGGAGAGGCTGGGGAACTATGGGCTGAGAAAAAATCCGCATATGGGTTCCGTGTGTGAACAGGGTTCTGTAGCTGAGTCAGGGCCACGTTAACAGGTGTAGTGAGAGCCCAGCCGGGCAGGTATTTGTTTTGTTTTGATGTATGTGGGAACCTCATCACACCCAGTGATTATTAACTGGACTGTTCAGTCTATGAAAAATGTCCCAATAAATGCAATGTTTGTAGGGATGAGCGAACCCGAACTGTATAGTTCGGGTTCGTACCGAATTTTGGGGTGTCCGTGACACGGACCCGAACATTTTCGTAAAAGTCTGGATTCGGGTTCGGTGTTCGGCGCTTTCTTGGCGCTTTTTGAAAGGCTGCAAAGCAGCCAATCAACAAGCGTCGTACTACTTGCCCCAAGAGGCCATCACAGCCTTGCCTACAATTGGCATGGCTGTGATTGGCCAGTGCAGCATGTGACCCAGCCTCTATATAAGCTTGGGTCACGTAGCGCTGCACGTCACTCTAATGATTCAAGCATAGGGAGAGGTTGCTGCTGCGACGTTAAGGCGAGATTAGGCAGATTAACTCCTCCAAAAGACTTAATTCAGTGATTGATCTCCAGCTGTGGATCATTGAAGTGCTGATCTTGAATTGCTCACTTTTTTTAGGCTGCCCAGAGCGTTTTTATATCACTTTTTTCTGGGGTGATCGGCGGCCATTTTGTGGCTTGTGGTGCGCCAGCACAAGCTACCACCAAGTGCATTTAACCATCAATAGTGTGGTTATTTTTTGCTATATCCTACATCAGGTGCAGGCTGAGCCTGTGTCACCCAAGTGCATTTAACCATCAATAGTGTGGTTATTTTTTGCTATATCCTACATCAGGTGTAGGCTGAGCCTGTGTCACCCAAGTGCATTTAACCATCAATAGTGTGGTTATTTTTTGGCCATATACTACATCAGGGGCAAGTTGAGCCTGTCACCCAGCGCCTAAAAAATAGCCCTGACATTTGTATTCAACCAAATCTGTACTGTTTTAGCTGGTCAAGTTATTTGTAGTGACCGTAAAAGCACACTTTTTGTTCTGGGTTGAAAAACTATTCCCAAATTTGCCATTCTCAAAATTAGTAGTTTCTGCTATATCAGGCCTACTTTAAATCTATCCCAAAAAGGGTATATTAGATTCAAGGTGCTGATAGTGTCATTCTGAAAAACTTAACACACACGCTACAGTGCAGATACAAGTCTAATTCTGTGATTAAAGGTACTCCTGTCACACAGCGCCTAAAAAAATAGCCCTGACATTTATATTCCTCCTAATCAGTACTGTTTTAGCTGGTCAAGTTATTTGTAGTGACCGTAAAAGCACAGTTTTTATTCTGGGTTGAAAAACTATTCCCAAATTTGCCATTCTCAAAATTAGTAGTTTCTGCTATATCAGGCCTACTTTAAATCTATCCCAAAAAGAGCATATTAGATTCAAGGTGCTGATAGTGTCATTCTGAAAAACTTAACACACACGCTACAGTGCAGATACAAATCTAATTCTGTGATTAAAGGTATACCTGTCACACAGCGCCTAAAAAATAGCCCTGACATTTATATTCCTCCAAATCAGTACTGTTTTAGCTAGTCAAATTATTTGTAGTGACCGTAAAAGCACAGTTTTTGTTCTGGGTTGAAAAACTATTCCCAAATTTGCCATTCTCAAAATTAGTAGTTTCTGCTATATCAGGCCTACTTTAAATCTATCCCAAAAAGAGCATATTAGATTCAAGGTGCTGATAGTGTCATTCTGAAAAACTTAACACACACGCTACAGTGCAGATACAAATCTAATTCTGTGATTAAAGGTATACCTGTCACACAGCGCCTAAAAAATAGCCCTGACATTTATATTCCTCCAAATCAGTACTGTTTTAGCTAGTCAAATTATTTGTAGTGACCGTAAAAGCACAGTTTTTGTTCTGGGTTGAAAAACTATTCCCAAATTTGCCATTCTTAAAATTAGTAGTTTCTGCTATATCAGGCCTACTTTAAATCTATCCCAAAAAGGGTATATTAGATTGAAGGTGCTGATAGTGTCATTCTGAAAAACTTAACACACGCTACAGTGCAGATACAAGTCTAATTCTGTGATTAAAGGTATACCTGTCACACAGCGCCTAAAAATAGGCCTGACATTTATATTCCTCCAAATCAGTACTGTTTTAGCTGGTCAAATTATTTGTAGTGACCGTAAAAGCACAGTTTTTGTTCTGGGTTGAAAAACTATTCCCAAATTTGCCATTCTTAAAATTAGTAGTTTCTGCTATATCAGGCCTACTTTAAATCTATCCCAAAAAGGGTATATTAGATTGAAGGTACTGATAGTGTCATTCTGAAAAACTTAACACACGCTACAGTGCAGATACAAGTCTAATTCTGTGATTAAAGGTATACCTGTCACACAGCGCCTAAAAATAGGCCTGACATTTATATTCCTCCAAATCAGTACTGTTTTAGCTGGTCAAATTATTTGTAGTGACCGTAAAAGCACAGTTTTTGTTCTGGGTTAAAAAAAACTATTCCCAAATTTGCCATTTTCAAAATTGTGGTGAACGGGAACAATGAGGAAAACATCTAGTAAGGGACGCAGACGTGGACATGGTCGTGGTGGTGTTAGTGGACCCTCTGGTGTTGGGAGAGGACGTGGCCGTTCTGCCATAGCCACACGTCCTAGTGTACCAACTACCTCAGGTCCCAGTAGCCGCCAGAATTTACAGGGATATTTGGTGGGGCCCAATGCCGTTCTAAGGATGGTAAGGCCTGAGCAGGTACAGGCATTAGTCAATTGGGTGGCCGACAGTGCATCCAGCACGTTCACATTATCTCCCACCCAGTCTTCTGCAGAAAGCGCACAGATGGCGCCTGAAAACCAAGCCCATCAGACTGTCACATTACCCCCATGCATATCAGGGAAACTGTCTGAGCCTCAAGTTATGCAGCAGTCTCTTATGCTGTTTGAAGACTCTGCTGCCAGGGTTTCCCAAGGGCATCCACCTAGCCCTTCCCAAGGGGTGGAAGAGATAGAATGCACTAACGCACAACCACTTATGTTTCCTGATGATGAGGACATGGGAATACCACCTCAGCATGTCTCTAATGATGACGAAACACAGGTGCCAACTGCTGCGTCTTTCTGCAGTGTGCAGACTGAACAGGATGTCAGGTATCAAGACTGGGTGGAAGACGATGCAGGGGACGATGAGGTCCTAGACCCCACATGGAATGAAGGTCGTGCCACTGACTTTCAGAGTTCGGAGGAAGAGGCAGTGGTGAGACCGAGCCAACAGCGTAGCAAAAGACAAAGAGGGAGCAGTGGGCAAAATCAGAAAACCCGCCGCCAAGAGACTCCACCAAAGCACCCCAAAGGCAGCTTCAAGGAGTTCCCTGGCATGGCACTTCTTCAAACAATGTGCTGACGACAAGACCCGAGTGGTTTGCACGCTGTGCCATCAGAGCCTGAAGCGAGGCATTAACGTTCTGAACCTTAGCACAACCTGCATGACCAGGCACCTGCATGTAAAGCATGAACTGCAGTGGAGTAAAAACACCTAAAAAACAAGGAAGTCACTCAGGCTCCCCCTGCTACCTCTTCTGCTGCTGCCGCCTCGGCCTCTTCTGCTGCTGCCGCCTCGGCCTCTTCCTCCGCCTCTGGAGGAACGTTGGCACCTGCCGCCCAGCAAACATGGGATGTACCACCAACACCACTACCTGCGTCACCAAGCATCTCAACCATGTCACACGGCAGCGTTCAGCTCTCCATCTCACAAACATTTGAGAGAAAGCGTAAATTCCCACCTAGCCACCCTCGATCCCTGGCCCTGAATGCCAGCATTTCTAAACTACTGGCCTATGAAATGCTGTCATTTAGGCTGGTGGACACAGACAGCTTCAAACAGCTCATGTCGCTTGCTGTCCCACAGTATGTTGTTCCCAGCCACCACTACTTCTCCAAGAGAACCGTGCCTTCCCTGCACAACCAAGTGTCCGATAAAATCAAGTGTGCACTGCGCAACGCCATCTGTGGCAAGGTCCACCTAACCACAGATACGTGGACCAGTAAGCACGGCCAGGGACGCTATATCTCCCTAACTGCACACTGGGTAAATGTAGTGGCGGCTGGGCCCCAGGCGGAGAGCTGTTTGGCGCACGTCCTTCCGCCGCCAAGCATCGCAGGGCAACATTCTTTGCCTCCTGTCTCCTCCTCCTCCTACTCAGCTTCCTCCTCCTCTTCTTCCACCTGCTCATCCAGTCAGCCACACACCTTCACCACCAACTTCAGCACAGCCCGGGGTAAACGTCAGCAGGCCGTTCTGAAACTCATATGTTTGGGGGACAGGCCCCACACCGCACAGGAGTTGTGGCGGGGTATAGAACAACAGACCGACGAGTGGTTGCTGCCGGTGAGCCTCAAGCCCGGCCTGGTGGTGTGCGATAATGGGCGAAATCTCGTTGCAGCTCTGGGACTAGCCGGTTTGACGCACATCCCTTGCCTGGCGCATGTGCTGAATTTGGTGGTGCAGAAGATCATTCGCAACTACCCCGACATGTCAGAGCTGCTGCATAAAGTGCTGGCCGTCTGTTCGCGCTTCCGGTGTTCACACCCTGCCGCTGCTCGCCTATCTGCGCTACAACGTAACTTCAGCCTTCCCGGTCACCGCCTCATATGCGACATGCCCACCAGGTGGAACTCCACCTTGCACATGCTGGACAGACTGTGCGAGCAGCAGCAGGCCATAGTGGAGTTTCAGCTGCAGCACACACGGGTGAGTCGCACTGCGGAACAGCACCACTTCACCACCAATGACTGGGCCTCCATGCGAGACCTGTGTGCCTTGTTGCGCTGTTTCGAGTACTCCACCAACATGGCCAGTGGCGATGACGCCGTTATCAGCGTTACAATACCACTTCTATGTCTCCTTGAGAAAACACTTAGGGCGATGATGGAAGAGGAGGTGGCCCAGGAGGAAGAGGAGGAAGAGGGGTCATTTTTAGCACTTTCAGGCCAGTCTCTTCGAAGTGACTCAGAGGGAGGTTTTTTGCAACAGCAGAGGCCAGGTACAAATGTGGCCAGACAGGGCCCACTACTGGAGGACGAGGAGGACGAGGATGAGGAGGAGGTGGAGGAGGATGAGGATGAAGCATGTTCACAGCGGGGTGGCACCCAAAGCAGCTCGGGCCCATCACTGGTGCATGGCTGGGGGGAAACAGAGGACGATGACGATACGCCTCCCACAGAGGACAGCTTGTCCTTACCTCTGGGCAGCCTGGCACACATGAGCGACTACATGCTGCAGTGCCTGCGCAAGGACAGCAGAGTTGCCCACATTTTAACGTGTGCGGACTACTGGGTTGCCACCCTGCTGGATCCCCGGTACAAAGACAATGTGCCCACCTTACTTCCTACACTGGAGCGTGATAGGAAGATGCGCGAGTACAAGCGCACGTTGGTAGACGCGCTACTGAGAGCATTCCCAAATGTCCCAGGGGAACCAGTGGAAGCCCAAGGCGAAGGCAGAGGAGGACAAAAGGTCGCCAACGCAGCTGTGTCACGGCCAGCTCCTCTGAGGGCAGGGTTAGCATGGCAGAAATGTGGAAAAGTTTTGTCACCACGCCACAGCTAACTGCACCACCACCTGATACGGAACGTGTTAGCAGGAGGCAACATTTCACTAACATGGTGGAACAGTACCTGTGCACACCCCTCCACGTACTGACTGATGGTTCGGCCCCATTCAACTTCTGGGTCTCCAAATTGTCCACGTGGCCAGAGCTAGTCTTTTATGCCTTGGAGGTGCTGGCCTGCCTGGCGGCCAGCGTTTTGTCTGAACGTGTATTCAGCACGGCAGGGGGCGTCATTACAGACAAACGCAGCCGCCTGTCTACAGCCAATGTGGACAAGCTGACGTTCATAAAAATGAACCAGGCATGGATCCCACAGGACCTGTCAATCCCTTGTGCAGATTAGACATTAACTACCTCCCCTTAACCATATATTATTGTACTCCAGGGCACTTCCTCATTCAATCCTATTTTTATTTTCATTTTACCATTATATTGCGGGGCAACCCAAAGTTGAATGAACCTCTCCTCTGTCTGGGTGCCGGGGCCTAAATATGTGACAGTGGCCTGTTCCAGTGGTGGGTGACGTGAAGCCTGATTCTCTGCTATGACATGAAGACTGATTCTGTGCTGACATGAAGCCAGATTCTCTGTTACGGGACCTCTCTCCTCTGTCTGGGTGCCGGGGCCTAAATATGTGACAGTGGCCTGTTCCAGTGGTGGGTGACGTGAAGCCTGATTCTCTGCTATGACATGAAGACTGATTCTGTGCTGACATTAAGCCAGATTCTCTGTTACGGGACCTCTCTCCTCTGTCTGGGTGCCAGGGCCTAAATGTGTGACAGTGGCCTCTTCCAGTGGTGGGTGACGTGAAGCCTGATTCTCTGCTATGACATGAAGACTGATTCTGTGCTGACATGAAGCCAGATTCTCTGTTACGGGACCTCTCTCCTCTGTCTGGGTGCCAGGGCCTAAATGTGTGACAGTGGCCTCTTCCAGTGGTGGGTGACGTGAAGCCTGATTCTCTGCTATGACATAAGGACTGATTCTGTGCTGATATGAAGCCAGATTCTCTGTTACGGGACCTCTCTCCTCTGTCTGGGTGCAAGGGCCTAAATGTGTGACAGTGGCCTCTTCCAGTGGTGGGTGACGTGAAGCCTGATTCTCTGCTATGACATGAAGACTGATTCTGCGCTGACATGAAGCCAGATTCTCTGTTACGGGACCTCTCTCCTCTGTCTGGGTGCCTGGGCCTAAATATGTGACAGTGGCCTGTTCCAGTGGTGGGTGACGTGAAGCCTGATTCTCTGCTATGACATGAAGACTGATTCTGTGCTGACATGAAGCCAGATTCTCTGTTACAGGACCTCTCTCCTCTGTCTGCGTGCCAGGGCCTAAATGTGTGACAGTGGCCTGTTCCAGTGGTGGGTGACGTGAAGCCTGATTCTCTGCTATGACATGAAGACTGATTCTGTGCTGACATGAAGCCAGATTCTCTGTTACGGGACCTCTCTCCTCTGTCTGGGTGCCGGGGCCTGAATATGTGACAGTGGCCTGTTTCAGTGGTGGGTGATGTGAAGCCTGATTCTCTGCTATGACATGAAGACTGATTCTGTGCTGACATGAAGCCAGATTCTCTGTTACGGGACCTCTCTCCTCTGTCTGGGTGCCAGGGCCTAAATGTGTGACAGTGGCCTCTTCCAGTGGTGGGTGACGTGAAGCCTGATTCTCTGCTATGACATGAAGACTGATTCTGTGCTGACATGAAGCCAGATTCTCTGTTACGGGACCTCTCTCCTCTGTCTGGGTGCCAGGGCCTAAATGTGTGACAGTGGCCTGTTCCAGTGGTGGGTGACGTGAAGCCTGATTCTCTGCTATGACATGAAGACTGATTCTGTGCTGACATGAAGCCAGATTCTCTGTTACGGGACCTCTCTCCTCTGTCTGGGTGCCAGGGCCTAAATGTGTGACAGTGGCCTCTTCCAGTGGTGGGTGACGTGAAGCCTGATTCTCTGCTATGACATGAAGACTGATTCTGTGCTGACATGAAGCCAGATTCTCTGTTACGGGACCTCTCTCCTCTGTCTGGGTGCCGGGGCCTAAATATGTGACAGTGGCCTGTTCCAGTGGTGGGTGACGTGAAGCCTGATTCTCTGCTATGACATGAAGACTGATTCTCTGCTGACATGAAGCCAGATTCTCTGCTATGGCATGAAGAGACTGATTCTTTGCTGACATGAAGCCAGATTCTCTGCTATGGCATGAAGAGACTGATTCTCTGCTGACGTGAAGCCAGATTCTCTGCTATGGGACCTCTGTCCAATTGATATTGGTTAATTTTTATTTTTTTTATTTTAATTTTAATACATTTCCCTATCCACATTTGTTTGCAGGGGATTTACCTACATGTTGCTGCCTTTTGCAGCCCTCTAGCTCTTTCCTGGGCTGTTTTACAGCCTTTTTAGTGCCGAAAAGTTCGGGTCCCCATTGACTTTAATGGGGTTCGGGTTCGGGACGAAGTTCGGGTCGGGTTCGGATCCCGAACCCGAACATTTCCGGGAAGTTCGGCCGTACTTCTCGAACCCGAACATTCAGGTGTTCGCTCAACTCTAAATGTTTGGCCCCGAAAGCTGCGGTGGACGATGATTCTTGTGAGAATGACCCCCTAAGTTCAGCGATCCCTTACAGTAGCCATTAATCAGTATTTTGTGGAAGCATGTATATCAAACCCCTTAATCAGTATTTTGTGGAAGCAGTATATTGCAGGCTTCAATCAATATTTTGTCAAAACATATATATCGAACCCCTTAATTGGTATTTTGTGGAAGCAGGTATATCACAGGCCTCAATCAATATTTTGTGGAAACAGGTATATCAAACCACTTAACCCCTTAAGGACACAGCCATATTTCAACTAAAGGACCAGGCCATGTGTCACTTTATGTGTGAATAACTTTAAAACGCTTTTTTTTAATCCAGGCCATTCTGAGATTGATTTTTTGTCACATATTATACTTCCTGACACTGGTAAAATGGATCAAAGAAGAAGACCGGCACTTTGCAGATGTAGATCACAATGTAGATTTATTCAGTCACATATTCAAGTGGCATAGTGACGTGTTTCAGCACAAGTGTGCTTTCATCAGACTGCCATGAAACATCTTACACTCCAGCTATTTATACATAAATGAGACACTAAGGAACTGACATCATCAGAGGAGCTCCGCCTCCCTCATTAACTAAAAATTTTCATATCAAATAATCGCAATGAAAAATTCGCATTAGAAAATTCGCATAAAAAAATTTGCAAAAACATATCCACTCTATACTGGCGAAGATTTTCAGTCCAATAGTCCATTTTGGCAGTGATTAATCATGCTGAAGAAAAAAAGAAATATATTTATCTAATTGCATAAAGCCGAATGCCTTATAGGAAGCAGGACACATTGTACTCACGATTGAGGCCCCTGGGCTCCATTGTCTGAAGACGATGGATCCAGTAAGCCTCTCTTTTCAATAACAATTTATTTCTATCACCCCCTCGACGGGGTAATGATACACCTTCAATGATCTGATACCTCAACTGCGAGATATTATGTTTTTTATCATGAAAATGAAGGGGTATTGGAAGTAATAAATTCTGTTTGCGGATAGTAGATTTGTGTTTACTTAGTCTGTCCTTCATTCTCATCGAGGTTTCCCCCACATATAATAATCCACATGGACATTTAAGAATGTAAACCACAAATCTACTATCACAGGTGAACGTGCCCCTTATTGGAATATTTTCACCTGAGTGAGGGTGGGAAAAACATGAACCCTTTATGACGCTGGAACAATTGACACAATTTAAACAAGGAAAAGTGCCCCGTCTAGGTGTAGATAAAAAACTCTGTCCTCTTTCTATTTTATTACTTCCCACATCTGCCCGGACTATATTATCCCTAATATTTTCTGCCCGTTTATAGCATATCATGGGTGGCCTCTGGAACTCTCCTATCCGTGGATAGGACTTGGATAATATGTGCCAATGTTGATTAACAATAGTCCTCAGGCGCTGGGACCAGGGATGGTATTTAATCACTAAGGGGATCCTTGTTTCTTTCTTAGTTCTATCCGGTGGTGTAGTCTCAGCTTTATTACGCTGTATTTTCAATAGATCAGGGGGGTAGCCTCGCTCTCTAAATTTATTGGTCATATCGTCTAATCTTATTTGGCACATATCCCTATCACTGACGATCCGTCTAACCCTCTGGTATTGTGAATATGGGATAGATTCCTTGATGGTTGCTGGGTGACTACTTGAAAAGGACAGCAAACTGTTCCTATCAGTTGATTTCACAAATAAATCCGTCTGTATCTTACCTTCTTTGTCCCTAGTCACCCAGGTATCCAAAAAGGAAATTTTATCAGAACTATGGTGTACAGTGAATTTAAGTTCATCCCAGATGGAATTTAAATACGTGGCAAATTCCATAAGGGATCGGACGTCGCCTCGCCATACGCAAAAAATATCGTCGATGAATCGACGCCAAAATATACAATGTTGATGATATGGAGGGCTAGAGTAAACAAATTGACACTCAAAAGAAGCCATATATGTATTTGCGTATGGCGGCGCGACGTTCGATCCCATCGCGGTCCCACGGCACTGCTGATAAAAAGAATCTTGAAACAAAAAATAATTTTGCTCAAGGACTATTTTCAAAAGTTCCAGAAAAAATTCCTTTTCTGCCTTTTTGTATGTGCTTGTGCCTAAGAGACCCGCGACTGCATTGATTCCTTTTTCATGAATAATAGATGTATAAAGACTGCACACGTCTAAAGTGACGAATATGCAGCCTTCATCCACCTGGAGAGAGCTAATTTCAGATAGAAAGTGGCCAGTATCTCGGATATACGATGGTGCTAGTTTAGTTAGAGGGGTTAATACCCTCTCCAAAAAAATAGCTGGATTTGAAAGTATGGAGTCAGTGGACGCCACTATCGGGCGACCTGGTGCATTAATTAGTGACTTATGCACTTTTGGTAGAGTGTAAAACACCGGGATAATCGGATGTTGATTTATAAGAAAGTCCCCCAATTTGGCGTCCACCACTTCATTCTCTTTGGCTTTATCTACCACTCGCTGTAAAATTTCTTTGATATGGTAGACTGGATCACTATTTAGTATTTTATAAGTACTACTATCCTGTAATTGTTGTAAAATTTCACTAACGTAATATTCTTTGTCTAAGATAACGATGGCCCCCCCCCCCCCCTTATCTGCAGGTTTTATTATTAAGGATTTCTCCTTTAATAGGGAGTCAAGGGCATGTTTCTCCTCCACAGGTAAATTATAATGTACATGTAACTTTCCTTGTTTACATTGTTGCAACAATTTATCGACATCATTTTGCACCAATTTAACAAATGTCTCAACTGGATGATATGTCCTGGGAGGTGTATAATTACTTTTTACTCTCAAATTAAACTGTTTAACAGTTAACATAGTAGTAACAGAGCTATCCTCCACCTGTTCCACATCACCAGTAGTTTCATTACCACCAAATTGAGCTTTTAGACGCAAATTGCGAAAAAAACGATGTAAGTCAGTGTCCATGGTAAAATGGAGTCCAAAAATTTCATTTTTATTTATAAAAGAATACCAAATTTACAAAAAAATAAAAATATTCGCAAATTTCCAAATTTCAATTTCTCTACTTTTATAATAGATAGTATTACCTACAAAAATAGCTATTATTTTACATTCCCCATATGTCTACTTCATATTTGGATAATTTTGGGAATGCCATTTTAATTTTTGGTGACGTTACAAGGCTTAGAAGTTTAGAAGCAAATCTTGAAATTTTTCAGAAAATTTCTAAAACCCACATTTTCAGGACCAGTTCAGGTCTGAAGTCTCTTTGTGAGGCTTACATAATAGAAACCACCCAAAAATTACCCCATTTTACAAACTACACCCCTCAAGGTATTAAAAACTGATTTTACAAACTTTGTTAACCCTTTAGGTGTTCCGCAAGAATTAATGGAAAATAGAGATAAAATTTCACTTTTTTGGCAGATTTTCCATTTGAATCCATTTTTTCCATTTTCAAAGCCGGAGTTAACAACCAAACAAAACTCAATATCTATGGCCCTTATTCTGTACTTTACAGAAACACCCCATATGTGGTCGTAAACTGCTGTACGGGCACATGGCAGGGTGCAGAAGGAAAGGAATGCCATACGGTTTTTGGAAGGTAGATTTTGCTGGACTGGTTTTTTGACACCATGTGCCATTTGATGCATTCCTAGAGTAGAAACTCCAAAAAAGTGACCCCATTTTAGAAACCACACCCCTCAAGGTATTCAAAACTGATTTCACAAAATGTGTTAACTCTTTAGTTGTACCACAAGAATTAATAGAAAAATAGAGATGAAATTTCAGAATTTCACTTTTCTGGCAGATTTTCCATTTTAATAATTCTTTTTCCAGTTACAAAGCAAGGGTTAACAGCCAAACAAAACTTAATATTTATGGCCCTGATTCTGTAGTTTATAGAAACACCCCATATGTGGTCATAAACTGCTGTACGGGCACACGGCATTGCGCAGAAGGATAGGAATGCCATATGTTTTTTTTTGGAAAGCAGATTTCACTGGGATAATTTTAAGCTGTCATGTACCATTTGAAGCCCCCCTGATGCACCCCTAAAGTTGAAACCCCCAAAAAGTGACCACATTATAGAAACTACACCCCTCAAGGTATTCAAAACTTTGTTAACCCTTTAGGTGTTAAATTTCAGAATTTCAAATTTTTGGCAGATTTTCCATTTTAATATTTTTTTTCCAGTTAGCAAGGGTTAACAGCCAAACAAAACACAATATTTATGGCCCTGATTCTGTAGTTTACAGAAACACCCCATAGAGTGAGAGACGGAGTTTAGAGGGAGAGACGGAGCAGTTGATAGGGAGGAGAATGAGGAGAAGCAGGCAGAACTTACAGTGCACAAGAGGCAATAAGCTGACTGCTAATCTATTTGGAATGAGTCACCATGCACGGTCACATCTGGCGCTCCCAGTATGCCGGCACATGGCTCTGCAGTGTGGACTTTTTTTTACTTATCAGTTGCTGACAATAGTGTTGCCATCTGCAGCCTGTGCTGTCAACGCATAAGTTGCAGTAAGCCCAACACTCACCTAGGGATGACCACCTTAAGAAGGCACCTGGCCTCCCATCACCGAGCCCAGTAGCAGCAACACCGTCATAACCCACAAAGCCACACTCCCGGCACTCCACGTTCTGCCTCTTCTCCTCTCTCCTCCCATTTGTCCTCCACTCCCCCTTCCACCATGCTGTTGTCAAGTTCATCTGGCAAAAGGCAGCCTTCCGTGGCCCAAATGTTCGAGTGAAAAGAGATGATGATGCCGGATAACCCTCTTGACCATTGGCTAGTCGGAACTGCTAGCTCGCCAACTACTGCCATATAAACTGGTCGAATCTCATTGGCACACCACAATTGAAGGTCCCCGAAAGGAAATATTACTCCCAGAAGGGCATCCCAGAGCTATATGGCCACATTCAGCGGCAAGTGAATGTTTCTCTGTCACACAGTGTCATTGCCAAGATACATCTGACCACAAAGACGTGGTCTAGCAAACACGGGCAGGGAAGGTACATAACCTTTACTGCCCACTGGGTGGACCTTCTGATGGCCGTCAAGCATGCAACCCGTGGCACCCATGTGGATTTGGTGTTACCGCCACGGATTGCATGCAGGCCTGCATCGTCTTCTACTCCTCCAACTCCATTCTCCGTCTTCTCCTCGGCTGACTCCACCTTTTCCACTGCTACCGCCTCTTCCGCTGCACCCCCCAAGCTCCCTAGAACCTATTCGACGTGACAGGTAAGACGTTGCCATGCTGTTCTGTGGCTATTGTGCCTGGAAGCCAAGAACTACACCGGTCCTGCACTCCATTCAGCTTTGTGGTCACAGGCCGATCAGTGGCTAACCCCGCACTATTTGACAGTTGGTAAAGTGGTGTGCGACAACAGTGCCAATCTGCTGAGCGCGCTGAAACAGGGCAAAATGACACACGTGCTGTGCATGGCATACGTCCTGAACTTAGTCGTGCAGCGATTCGTTGCCAAATACCCAGGGGTCCAGGACGTCTTGAGGCAGGGTAGGAAAATCTCTGGCCATTTTAGAAGATCTTACACAGCCATGGCTCACCTTGCTGACATTCAGCGGCGACACCATCTGCCTGTCAGATGTCTGATTTGTGACTGCCCGATGCGCTGAAACTCCATCTTGTATATGCTTGATAGGCTGCTCCAGTAAAAACGTGCAATTAACTACTACCTATACAAACAGGACAGGTTCTGGGGAGCTTGGTTTTATTTCACCGTGCCAGTGGCTGCTCATGTGTGATGCATGCAGACTTCTGAGGCCATTTGATGAGATCACCAAACTGGTCAGTCACAGCCACAGCCAGGGCGCCATCAGTGACATCGTAACTTACGCCTTTTTTCTGTAGCGTGCATTGCATCGTGTTATTGATCAAGCCGTCGAGGAGCATGAGCAGGAAGATGAGGAAGTCGCAATGCTGGATGAATTCCCGGGGGGGCTACTCCATCTGAGACAAGTCAACAGGAGTCTGAAGAGGAGTCAGAGGAGGATGGTGCCGGGGCGGAGTAGGAGCAAGAAGAGCATGCTTTAAACTTTTCTGGGATCCCTGGTGTTGTCCGTGGCTGGGGGGAGGAAAACAAGGACGATATTATCCTGGACGATGAGCAGGAGCTAGGCCACTCCATAGCTTCCAATTTAGTTAAAATGGGGGCCTTCATGCTCCAGTGTTTGAAGAGGGACCCCTGTATAAAAAGCATAAAGGGCAAGGACAAGTACTGGGTGGCGACGTACTTAGACCCCCGGAATAAACACAAAATGGCAGACATGTTACCAGCATCACAGAGGTCTGTCTTCGGTAAAAACAGTGGCATAAAAAGCCTTTTTTGTCTGTTGAATGCCTAATGTTTTGTGTCTCGGAGGAATTCAACACCTGTGACGATCACGTATTTCAACTATTATCATTAGGGTTTTTTTAAAGAGGGGGGATTTCTTTAGCCATGTTTTTAATCCAATTTTATCTTTTTAGTTCTTTTAAGCATATGCATTTGATCTGTATTTGTACTGGCCTTCAGTAAAATTAATATCCATTGTCCGTCTAATAGACCTCCAGTCACATAATCACTTGATCTTTTCTGTACGGTGAATGCATAATTTTTGGGGCCTGTAGTCCACTGGCCTGCTGTAAAATTGATATCCAATGACCGTGTAATCTACCTCCACCCACATACTTGTTATTTTCTGTATGCTGAATGCATAATTTTTGGGGCCTATACTCCACTGGCCTACAGTAAAATTGATATCCAATGACCGTGTTATCTACCTTTAGCCACATACTTACTTGTTCTTTTCTGTACGCTGAATGCATAATTTTTGATGCCGGTAGTCCACTGGCCTGCTATAAAATTGGTATCCAATGACCGTGTAATCTACCTCCAGCCACATACTTACTTGTTCTTTTCTGTACACTGAATGCATAACTTTTGGGGCCTGTAGTCCACTGGCCTGCTGTAAAAATTTATATCCAATGACCGTGTAATCGACCTCCAGCCAAATACTTACTTGTTCTTTTCTATACGCTGAATGCATAATTTTTGGGGCCTATACTCCACTTGCCTGCTGTAAAATTGATATCCAATGATCGTGTAATCTACCTCCAGCCACATACTTACTTGTTCTTTTCTGTATGCTGAATGCATCATTTTTGGGGCCTGTAGTCCACTGGCCTGCTGTAAAATTGATACCCAATGACCGTGTAATCTACCTCCAGCCACATACTTACTTGTTCTATTGTGTACGCTGAATGCATCATTTTTGGGGCCTATACTCCACTTGCCTGCTATAAAATTGATATCCAAAGACCATGCAATCAACCTCCACCCACATACTTACTTGTTCTTTTCTGTATGCTGAATGCATAATTTTTGGGGCCTATAGTCCACTGGCCTGCAATAAAATTTATATCCAATGACCATGTAATCTACCTCCAGCCACATACTTACTCATTCTTTTCTGTACGCTAAATGCATAATTTTTGGGGCCGGTAGTCCACTGGCCTGCTGTAAAATTGATACCCAATGACCGTGTAATCTACCTCCAGCCACATACTTGTTCTTTTCTGTACGCTGAATGCATAATTTTTGGGGCCTATACTACACTTGCCTGCTGTAAAATTGATATCCAATGATCATGTAATATACCTCCAGCCACATACATACTTGTTCTTTTCTATACGCTGAATGCATAATTTTTTGGGCCTGTAGTCCACTGGCCTGCTCTAAAATTGATATCCAATGACCGTGTAATCTACCTCCAGCCACATACTTTTTTTTCTTTTCTGTACGCTGAATGCGGAATTTTTGGGACCAAAATAATCAGTATTTTGTGAAAGCAGGTATATCATAGGCCTCAATCAATATTTGTTAGAAACAGATATATCAAACCCCTTAATCACTATTTTGTGGAAACAGATATTTCACACTTTTTAATCAATATTTAGTGGAAACAGGCATATCAAACCCCTTAATCTGCATTTTTTGGAAGCAGGTACAGTACAGACCAAAAGTTTGGACACACCTTCTCATTCAAAGAGTTTTCTTTATTTTCATGACTATGAAGGCATCAAAACTATAAATTAACACATGTGGAATTATATACATAACAAACAAGTGTGAAACAACTGAAAATATGTCATATTCTAGGTTCTTCAAAGTAGCCACCTTTTGCTTTGATTACTGCTTTGCACACTCTTGGCATTCTCTTGATGAGCTTCAAGAGGAAGTTCCCTGAAATGGTCTTCCAACAGTCTTGAAGGAGTTCCCAGAGATGCTTAGCACTTGTTGGCCCTTTTGTCTTCACTCTGCGGTCCAGCTCACCCCAAACCATCTCGATTGGGTTCAGGTCCGGTGACTGTGGAGGCCAGGACATCTGGCGCAGCACCCCATCACTCTCCTTCATGGTCAAGCCCTTACTTTCAAAGTTTTCCCAATTTTTCGACTGACTGACTGACCTTCATTTCTTAAAGTAATGATGGCCACTAGTTTTTCTTTACTTAGCTGCTTTTTTCTTGCCATAATACAAATTCTAAAAGTCTATTCAGTAGTGTATCCACCTGACTTCTCCTCAACTCAACTGATGGTCCCAACCTGTTTATAACGCAAGAAATCCCACTTATTAAACCTGACAGGGCACACCTGTGAAGTGAAAACTATTTCAGGGGACTACCTCTTGAAGCTCATCAAGAGAATGCCAAGAGTGTGCAAAGCAGTAATCAAAGCAAAAGGTGGCTACTTTGAAGAACCTAGAATATGACATATTTTCAGTTGTTTCACACTTGTTTGTTATGTATATAATTCCACATGTGTTAATTCATAGTTTTGATGCCTTCAGTGTGAATCTACAATTTCCATAGTCATGAAAATAAAGAAAACTCTTTGAATGAGAAGGTGTGTCCAAACTTTTGGTCTGTACTGTATATCGCAGGCCTCAATCATTATTTGGTATAAACAGGTATATCGAACCCCTTAATCAGTATTTTGAGGAAGCAGGTATATTGTAACCCTCAATCAATATTTGGTGGATACAGGTATATCAAACCCCTTAATCATAATTTTTTGTGAAAGAAGGTATATCGTAGGCCTCAATCAATAATTCGTGGAAGCAGGTATATCAAACCCCTTAATCAGTATTTTGTGGAAGCAGAAATATTGCAGCCCTCAATCAGTATTTTGTGGAAGCAGGTATATTAAACGCCCTAATCAGTATTTTGTGGAAGCAGGTATATCGTAAGCCTTAATCAATATTTGATGGAAACAGGTATATCAAACCCTTTAATTGGTATTTTGTGAAAGCAGGTATATCGTAGAACTCAATCAATATTTGGTAGAAACAGGTATATCGAACCCCGTAATCAGCATTTTGTGGAAGCAGGTATATCAAAGCCCTCAATCAGTATTTTGTGGAAACAGGTATATCGAACCCCTTAATCAGTATTTTGTGGAAGCAGGTATATCACAGCCCTCAATCAGTATTTTGTGGAACCAGATATATCAAAGCCTTTAATCAGTATTTTATGGGAGCAGTTATATCGCAGCCCTCAATCAATATTTGGTGGAAGCAGGTATATCGAACCCCTTTTTCAGTATTTTGGGGAAGCAGGTGTATCACACCACTCAATTATTATTTTTTTCATAACAGTTATATCACACCACCCTTTTTATTTGGGGCAACAGATATATCGCAGCCCTCAATCAGTATTTTGTGGAAGAAGGTATATCACACCCCTCGATCAGTTTTTTTTCGGGCAACAGGTATATCACTCCCGTTGCAATTAGTTGTTCCAATAGCGTTTGTACCTCTATAGCTGCGGTATCGCAGCAGAACCGCACACAACTGCTGCACAATACAAATGCACTATAATATACACTGCCTTTCCAAAGAAAAAGTCGCCACCAAAAAAAAAGATTACACACTCTAATATTTTGTTGGACCGCCTTTAGCTTTGATTACGGCACACATTCGCTGTGGCTTTGTTTCAATAAGCTTCTGCAATGTCTAAAGATTTATTTTCATCCAGTGTTGCATTCATTTTTCACCAAGAGCTTGCATTGATGATGGTGGAGTGACTGCTGCACAAAGCCTTCTCTAGCACATCACAAAGATTCTCAATGGGGTTAAGGTCTGGACTCTATGGTGGCCAATCCATGTGTGAAAATGATGTCTCATGCTCCCCTTACCACTCTTTCACAATTTGAGCCCGATGAATCCTGGCATTGTCATCTTGGAATATGGCCGTGCCATCAGGGAAGAAAAAATCCATTGATGGAATACCCTGGTCATTCAGTATGTTCAGGTCGTCAGCTGACCTTATTCTTGGAGCACATACTGTTGCTGAACCTAGACCTGACCAACTGCAGCAACCCCAGATCATAGCACTGCCCCCACAGGTTGTACAGAAGGCACTAGGCATGGTGGGTGCATCACTTCATCTGACTCTCTTTTTATCTTGATGTGCCCATCACTCTGGAACAGGGTAAATCTGGACTCATCAGACAACATGGCCTTCTTCCATTGCTCTAGAGTCCAATCTTTATGCTCCCTAGCAAATTTAAGCCTTTTTTCTGGTTTGCCTCACTGATTACTGGTTTTCTTAAGGCTACACAGCTGTTCAGTCCCAATCCATTGAGTTCCCTTTGCATTGTGCGTGTGGAAATGCTCTTGCTTTCACTATTAAACATAGCCCTGATTTCTACTGTTGTTTTTCTTCGATTTGATTTCACCAAACGTTTAAGTGATCGCCGATCACGATCATTCAGGATTTATTTCCCGCCACATTTCTCCCTCGAATACGATGGGTCCCCACTATCCTTCCAGTTTTTAATAATGCGTTGGACAGTTCTTAACCCAATTTTAGAAGTTTATTCAATCTCCTTAGATGTTTTCTCTGCTTGATGCATGACATTGATTTGACCCTTCTCAAACAGACTAACATCTTTTCCACAACCACGAGATATGTCTTTCGACATGGTTGTTTAAGAAATGAGAAGCAACTCATTGCACCAGTTGGGGTTAAATAACTTATTTCCAGTTGAAAGATAATCACCCATGCAGTAATTATCCAATAGGAGGCTCATAGCTAATAGATTAGTTAAATCCAGTGTGACTTTTTTTTTTGGGACAGGCAGTGTACTTTCTATGTTAGAAAGTATATTATAAGTACAAGGTGGGCCATTTATATGGATACACCTTAATAAAATGGGAATGGTTGGTGATATTAACTTCCTGTTTGTGGGACATTAGTATATGTGAGGGGGGAAACTTTTCAAGATGGGTGGTGACCATGGCGGCCATTTTGAAGTCGGCCATTTTGAATCCAACTTTTGTTTTTTCAATAGGAAGAGGGTCATGTGATACATCAAACTTATTGGAAATTTCACATTAAAAACAATGGTGTGCTTGGTTTTAACGTAACTTTATTCTTTCATGAGTTATTTACAAGTTTCTCTTTGTTTACAGACATTGACATGTCGCCGAGGTTAACACGTGAGGAGCGGATAGAAATTGTGTTGATGTCTGGTGAACGCAGTAACCGGGTCATTGCAGCAGATTTCAATGCAAGACACCCTACGAGACCACCCATCTCCCATGCTACAGTTAGCAAACTGCTTGCTAAGTTTCGTGAAACTGGTTCAGTGTTGGATTTGCCAAAATGTGGACGCATGAAATCTGTCTCTAATGAAGAAACATCAGTGGCTGTCCTAGCTTCATTCAGCAAGAGCCCACAGCGTAGCACTTGCCGCATGTCACTGGAGAGTTGCATTAGTCGAACATCCCTTCGGCGGATATTAGCTACTCACAAAGGACACCCTTACAAACTCCAGCTACTGCAGCATCTCAATGAGGATGACCCAGATCGGCGCACTGAATTTGCAGAATGGGCAAAACAAAAATTGGAACAGGACCCTCAGTTTACGCAGAAGATTTTGTTCAGTGATGAGGCAAACTTTTATGCGAATGGTGAAGTTAACAAACAAAACCACCGCTATTGGTCTGACACTAACCCACATTGGATAGATCCCTCCAAGACTGTTGGAAGAAAAAAAAATTCATGGTATGGTGTGGTATATGGGGTACAAAGATAGTGGGGCTATTCTTCATCAATGGAAACCTCAAGGCCACTGGATATGCGAAATTGCAACATGATGATGTGTTTCCCTCTTTATGCACTGAAGCTGGCACGTTCCCTGAGTTTTTCCAGCAAGATGGTGCACCACCACATTATGGGTGTCAGGTCCAAGCATTCCTAGATGAACAGTTTCCTGGAAAGTGGATTGCTCGTCGTGGGCCAGTTGAATGGCCCCCAAGGTCTCCCGATCTGACCCCCTTAGACTTTTATCTTTGGGGTCATCTGAAGGCAATTGTCTATGCTGTGAAGATACGAGATGTGCAGCACCTGAAACTACAGATACTGAAAGCCTGTGCTAGCATTTCTCCTGCGGTGTTGCTATCAGTGTGTGAAGAGTGGGAAAAGAGGGTTGCATTGACAATCCAACACAATGGGCAGCACATTGAACACATTTTATAAGTGGTCAGAAACTTGTAAATAACTCATGAAAGAATAAAGTTACGTTAAAACCAAGCACACCATTGTTTTTCTTATTAAATTCCCAATAAGTTTGATGTGTCACATGACCCTCTTCCTATTGAAAAAACTAAAGTTGGATTCAAAATGGCCGACTTCAAAATGGCCACCATGGTCACCACCCATCTTGAAAAGTTTCCCCCCTCACATATACTAATGTGCCACAAACAGGAAGTTAATATCAACAACCATTCCTATTTTATTAAGGTGTATCCATATAAATGGCCCACCCTGTATATTACACCCCTCAGTATATCACACCTATCGATAGCACACCTATACCAATCCTTAAAAGGACTTTTGTGGCCCTATTAGCTAGCGATTGGTGTCCCTTACAGCCTGTCCCTGCTCCATAAAGCAACCTCTCCCTACACAGGCAAAACACAGAAAGCAAAATGGCTGCCAGATCAGCATAGGCGTGCGCACGGGGTGTGCCGGGTGTGCCTGGGCACACCCTAATCATCACCTCCGTGCTGCACTGCCATCTGCCAACTCCTGATGCGATCCTTCACATAGGCTTCAGGCTAAGGGTCTGAAGCCTATGAGACAGTAGAGCGCTAGAATGGATTTGCTCTAGGGAGGTATGATGTCGGGAAAGAGGCGGAGTCTCGTCATACAGGGGGCGGGGCCTCAAGATATGCGGGGAAATTCAACAGAGCAGGATATTGCAGAGAGGAGCAGAAGCTGCAGGTCAGTATGTGGAGGAGAAGATTGACTGTTATGTGTACTTGGGGGGGGGGGGGGGTTTGCAGGGGCTGAAGGGAGGAGGAATAATCCTTATACTGGAGACTGTATGTTAGAGGGGTCTGAAGAAAGGGGGTGAAGTGATATTATTTACTGGGGACTGTATGCTGGAGGGGCTAAAGGCAGAGATAGTGATGTATTTTACATGGGACTGTATGCTGGAGGGGCTGAAGGCAGGAGGGGTGATATTATTTTACATGGGACTGTATGCTGGAGGGGCTGAAGGCAGGAGGAGTGATATTATTTTACATGGGACTGTATGCTGGAAGGGCTGAAGGCCGGGGGAGTTTTGTATTTTACATGGGACTGTATGTTGGAGGGGCTGAAGGCAGGGCGTGATGTATTTTACATGGGACTGTATGCTGAAGGGGCTCAAGGCAGGCAGTGAAGAGAGGAAGGGTGATATTATTTACATGGGACTGTATGTTGGAGGGGCTGAAGGCAAGGAGTGATGTATTTTACATGGGACTGTATGCTGGAGGGGCTGAAGAGCGCCATAATTATTACTATTAGGGTTCATTCACAAGTCTGCAGTGTTTTGCGGATCCGCAATACACCTGGCCGGCACCCCCATAGAACAGCTTATTTTTGTCCACAGCTGCGGACAAGAATAACACATGTTCTATTTTTTTCCAGAGCCGTGGACCGGAAGTTCGGCAGGCTGCTCCGGAAATGCGGATGCGAAGAGCACACTCTGTGCTTTCCGCATCCATTCCGTCCCCATGGAGAATGCATGGGTCCGCACCCGTTCCGCACAATTGCGGAATGGATGCGGACACATTTTGCGGACGTGTGAATGGAGCCTAATACAGAGGGGGCCATTATAATATTAAGAATAATAACAACACAGAGGGGACCAGTGTATATTATAATTATACAGAGGGCATTATACTTATGGGCACTACGGGTGGAGGGGAGGTCTGTTATCTGAGGATGATAGTAAAGTGAGAAATCTAAACATTTTTCTGTGAAACTATGCAGATACGCGGCTGAAAGAAGGTATCATGGCGGTCTTATCTCCAAATGAAGACGTTGAGGAAGGTCTACATCACAGGAGACGTCACTGGATGTAACAGGTATGTGCTGCTGTACTCTACTGTATAGTGTGTACCATTATATGTAATGTCCATCCACTTATCTGTTTGGGGGGGTGGGGGGGTGGCTATAGGATTTAGCCCACACTGCCTCTGCCCGTCCCCAGACTTCAGGTCACACTGTGCGTGTTCTGAATTCTGCGGCCTCACACCCATCTACTACATTATCTGTACTCAGAGAGTTACCACTGTGTCATCTGTGGTGTTACATAGGACTGCAGGTGACATCTACTACATTATCTGTACTCAGAGAGTTACCACTGTGTCATCTGTGGTGTTACATAGGACTGCAGGTGACATGTACTGCATTATTTGTAAAAAGATTGGGGGGAGAAATACTTGGCTTGCCCCAGGTGCTGACAACCCACGCTACACCACTGGAACTCTGCCCTGTATGTTCCCTGCTGCTTGCTACCCCTCCTCAATTACACCCCTGTATAATGTACCCTGATACCCCTCAGTTATATGATACTGTATAACTGAGGGGTATCAGGGTAAATTACAGGGGGTAATATAACTGAAGGATCAGGGTAAATTATACAGGGGGTAAAACTAAGGGGTATTAGGATACATTATTATACAGGGGTAATATAACTGAGGAGGGCTATCTCAGGGGACATGATGAAGGGGTAATATAACATATAATATAAGTTATATTACCCCTGTATAATGTCCCTGATAGCCCTCCTCAGTTATATTACTCCTGTATAATTTACCCTGATAGCCCTTAGTTATACTACCCCTGTATAATAATGTACCCTGATACCCCTTAGTGTATTTGTGTGTGTGTATGTGTATATATATATATATATATATATATATATACGCGCGCGGCGTGTGTTTGTGCTTTAGGGTGCACACCCTAATGCAATAGGCTGCGCATACCTATGCAGATCAGGTTCTTTAATAGAGTTGGGGTGTGTCCATGTGCTGAAACATCTCAATTGGCTGTCTTGTCCCACCTGATGGATGTGTCATGGGTCAAAGTTTGGCACAATGCAAAAAAATATGGCACCGGCGGACATCGTCCTATGTCCGTATGTTCAGCTAATCGAGAACGCGCAAAGATCGCAGCGAAGCGACAGCTTGGTGAACCGCAAAGCCATCTCTTTTCCTCACATTTTTATGCAATCATTTTGTTTAACCCACTGAATTAAAGCTGAAAGTCTGAACTTCAACTACATCTAAATAGTTTTGTTCAAAATCCATTGTGGTAAAGTACAGAACAAAAATTTGAAAAATGTTGTCTCTGTCCAAATATTTATAAACCTAGCTGTATATAAAATAAAATAAATAAACACCATGGGCATCGTCAGATCTGAAAACACCCTTAGGCTACTTTCAATTTTCTGATGGATCCGGCAGGGTTCAGCAAAAATACTTCCATTACAGATAATACAACCATCTGTATCCGTTGTATTGTAGCCAAGATGGATCCATCTTGAACTCCACTGAAAGTCAATGGGGGACGGATTCGTTTTCTATTGTGTCAGATAGTTAGTGCTCCTCATCCCATGAGGGAAAGAAAACCGCAGCTTGTTCACCGGTATCAGAACGCAATCAAACAGTACAGAATGCATTTTGGAGCATTCCGTTCTGTTCAGTTATATTTTGTCTCTATTGACAATGAATGAGGACAAAACGGTAGCATTTTTTTTCCGGTATTGAGACCCAATGACGCATATCAATACCGGAAAACTAAAACGCCAGTGTGAAAGTAGCTTTACAAGTAAAATATAAAAATATTTATCCCATACAATGAACGGTGTAACAGAAAAAAAAAAAAAAAAGTCACTTCAAATCAAAATTTTATAAAAAGTAAGCAAATAGTCATACACACCCCAAAATGGTATCAATAAAAACTACAGATTGTCTCACAAAAAATTAGCTCTCATATAGCTCTGTAGACATTAATATGACAAAGTTATGGGGGTCTGAATATAGCAATGAAAAGACATCCCCCCCAAAGTTTTTGTTCATTACTAAAAAAACAAAACATTATATAACCAGTTGCCGCAACTGTAAACGCCGAAAGGCGTCATCGCAGCGGCTCCCCCAGGCTACGCTATTGCCGATTGGCGTCATCTCGCGTGAGCCGAGATTTCCTGTGAACGCGCGCACACAGGCGCGCACGCTCACAGGAACGGAAGGTAAGAGAGTGGATCTCCAGCCTGCCAGCGGCGATCGTTCGCTGGCAGGCTGGAGATGTGATTTTTTTAACCCCTACCAGGTATATTAGACGCTGTTTTGATAACAGCGTCTAATATACCTGCTACCTGGTCCTCTGGTGGTCCCTTTTGTTTGGATCGACCACCAGAGGACACAGGTAGCTCAGTAAAGTAGCACCAAACACCACTACACTACACTACACCCCCCCCCCCCGTCACTTATTAACCCCTTATTAGCCCCTGATCACCCCATATAGACTCCCTGATCACCCCCTGTCATTGATTACCCCCCTGTCATTGATCACCCCCCTGTAAAGCTCCATTCAGATGTCCGCATGATTTTTACGGATCCACTGATAGATGGATCGGATCCGCAAAACGCATACGGACGTCTGAATGGAGCCTTACAGGGGCGCGATCAATGACTGTGGTGATCACCCCATATAGACTCCCTGATCACCCCCCTGTCATTGATCACCCCCCTGTCATTGATCACCCCCCTGTAAAGCTCCATTCAGACGTCCGCATGATTTTTACGGATCCACTGATAGATGGATCGGATCCGCAAAACGCATACGGACGTCTGAATGGAGCCTTACAGGGGCGTGATCAATGACTGTGGTGATCACCCCATATAGACTCCCTGATCACCCCCCTGTCATTGATTACCCCCTGTCATTGATCACCCCCCTATAAAGCTCCATTCAGACGTCCGCATGATTTTTACGGATCCACTGATAGATGGATCGGATCCGCAAAACACATACAGGCGTCTCCCTGGAGCCTTCCAGGGGGGGTGATCACCCCATATAGACTCCCTTATCACCCCCCTGTCAATGATCACCCCCCCCTGTCATTGATCACCCCCCCTGTCAGGCTGCATTCAGATGTCCGTATGATTTTTACGGATCCACGGATACATGGATCGGATCCGCAAAACACATACGGACATCTGAATGGAGCCTTATAGGGGGGTGATCAATGACAGGGGGGTGATCACCCCATATAGACTCCCTGATCACCCCCCTGTCATTGATCACCCCCCTGTCATTGATCACCCCTCTGTAAGGCTCCATTCAGACATTTTTTTGGCCCAAGTTAGCGGAAATTATTATTTTTTTCTTACAAAGTCTCATATTCCACTAACTTGTGTCAAAAAATTAAATCTCACATGAACTCACCATACCCCTCACGGAATCCAAATGCGTAAAAATTTTTAGACATTTATATTCCAGACTTCTTCTCACGCTTTAGGGCCCCTAGAATGCCAGAGCAGTATAAATACCCCACATGTGACCCCATTTTGGAAAGAAGACACCCCCAGGTATTCCGTGAGGGGCATATTGAGTCCATGAAAGATTGAAATTTTTTTCCCAAGTTAGCGGAAAGGGAGACTTTGTGAGAAAAAAATTTATAAAATCAATTTCCACTAACTTGTGCCAAAATTTTTTTTTTTTCGATGAACTCGCCATGCCCCTCATTGAATACCTTGGGGTGTCTTCTTTCCAAAATGGGGTCACATGTGGGGTATTTATACTGCCCTGGCATTTTAGGGGCACTAAAGCGTGAGAAGAAGTCTGGGATCCAAATGTCTAAAAATGCCCTCATAAAAGGAATGTGGGCCCCTTTGCGCATCTAGGCTGCAAAAAAGTGTCACACATCTGGTATCGCCGTACTCAGGAGAAGTTGGGCAATGTGTTTTGGGGTGTCATTTTACATATACCCATGCTGGGTGAGATAAATATCTTGGTCAAATGCCAACTTTGTATAAAAAAATGGGAAAAGTTGTCTTTTGCCGAGATATTTCTCTCACCCAGCATGAGTATATGTTAAAAGACACCCCAAATCACATTGCCCAACTTCTCCTGAATACGGCGATACCACATGTGTGACACTTTTTTGCAGCCTAGGTGGGCAAAGGGGCCCATATTCCAAAGAGCACCTTTAGGATTGCACAGGTCATTTACCTACTTACCACACATTAGGGCCCCTGGAAAATGCCAGGGCAGTATAACTACCCCACAAGTGACCCCATTTTGGAAAGAAGACACCCCAAGGTATTCCGTGAGGGGCATGGCGAGTTCCTAGATTTTTATATTTTTTGTCACAAGTTAGAGGAAAATAATGATTTTTTTTTTTTCCTTACAAAGTCTCATATTCCACTAACTTGTGACAAAAAATAAAAACTTCCATGAACTCACTATGCCCATCACGAAATACCTGGGGGTGTCTTCTTTCCAAAATGGGGTCACTTGTGGGGTAGTTATACTGCCCTGGCATTCTAGGGGCCCAAATGTGTGGTAAGAAGTTTGAAATCAAAATGTGTAAAAAATGACCGGTGAAATCCGAAAGGTGCTCTTTGGAATATGGGCCCCTTTGCCCACCTAGGCTGCAAAAAAGTGTCACACATGTGGTATCTCCGTACTCAGGAGAAGTTATCTTGGCAAAAGACAACTTTTCCCATTTTTTTATACAAAGTTGGCATTTGACCAAGATATTTCTCTCACCCAGCATGGGTATATGTAAAATGACACGCCAAAACACATTCCCCAACTTCTCCTGAGTACGGCGATACCACATGTGTGGCACTTTTTTGCAGCCTAGGTGGGCAAAGGGGCCCACATTCCAAAGAGCACCTTTCGGATTTCACCGGTCATTTTTTACACATTTTGATTTCAAACTACTTACCACACATTTGGGCCCCTAGAATGCCAGGGCAGTATAACTACCCCACAAGTGACCCTATTTTGGAAAGAAGACACCCCAAGGTATTCGCTGATGGGCATAGTGAGTTCATAGAAGTTTTTATTTTTTGTCACAAGTTAGTGGAATATGAGACTTTGTAAGAAAAAAAAATAAAAAAATCATCATTTTCCACTAACTTGTGACAAAAAATAAAAAGTTCTATGAACTCACTATGCCCATCAGCGAATACCATAGGGTGTCTACTTTCCGAAATGGGGTCATTTGTGGGGTGTTTGTACTGTCTGGCCATTGTAGAACCTCAGGAAACATGACAGGTGCTCAGAAAGTCAGAGCTGCTTCAAAAAGCGGAAATTCACATTTTTGTACCATAGTTTGTAAACGCTATAACTTTTACCCAAACCATTTTTTTTTTACCCAAACATTTTTTTTTTATCAAAGACATGTAGAACAATAAATTTAGAGAAAAATTTATATATGGATGTCGTTTTTTTTGCAAAATTTTGCAACTGAAAGTGAAAAATTTCATTTTTTTAAATTTTGATTAATAACAAAAAAAGTAAAAATGTCAGCAGCAATGAAATACCACCAAATGAAAGCTCTATTAGTGAGAAGAAAAGGAGGTAAAATTCATTTGGGTGGTAAGTTGCATGACCGAGCAATAAACCGCTAAAGTTGTGGAGTGCCGATTTGTAAAAAAGGGCCTGGTCTTTAGGGGGGTATAAACCTGTGGTCCTTAAGTGGTTAAATGTGGTATCATTGTACATAATCTTACTGACCCAGAGAATGAAGGACACATATCGGTTTTACCACAAAGTGAACACCATAAAAACCAATGCAGAATGGTCATTTTCTTCCAATTCAATCCCTTTTGGAATTTTTTTCCTAGTTTCCCACTACATTGTATGCAACAGTAAATGGTGCCATTAAAAATACCTGATCCCGCAAAAAGCAAGGCATAATTTTCAATCCTACCAGCCAGAACACCATCCATGGTCTTCTGATCCTCTATCTTCTTCCTCTATGCCATGCTGTGCTGTCTTCTGAACTGTAAAACTGTGGATTCTATTAGTTTTGATAACTCCAAAACTAATACTAAAAGTTTTGGATTTGCTCGAATTAAATTTTTTGGGGAGATTTGTGAAAAATTCAAGTTCATAATTAATTTGCTTACCTTTAGTCCCATGCTCTTCTCCTGGTTCGGGCTCATGCACGCGACCGTATGTATTTTGCAGTCCGTAAAACATGGGTCTGCAAAAAATAAGGATGACGTCCGTGTGCTTTCATTATTTTGCTGAGAGAAACAGCTGGCCCCTAATGGAACAGTCCTATCCTTGTCCGTAATAATAATAGGACATGTTCTATTTTATTTTGTGGAACGGACATACGGACATATGAAAATGGAATGCAAAGGAGGGTTTTTTTGCTGACCCATTGAAATAAATAGTTCCACATATGGTCTGCAAAAAAAACAAACGGAACGGACACGGAAAGAAAATACATTTGTGTGTATGAGCCCTCAGTCTGATTTTCATTTATTATTCTTTGCAAGGATTAAAGACTTTGCTTTGGTCAGGTTTTGGACCCTTAACATGGTGGCTTAGTGGCTCCAAACAGGTTTCCTTTAAGATGTTAACACGGCTACAGTGTATTCTTTGTGTAAATCCAGTATTTCTTTCTATATCAAACCTTCTTCTTCTTGCCTTCAAAACAATTATAAATTGCTCTTTACTCAAAGCAGCTTTTAAATTAAACTCTGAATCACCCACATTATGCAGCGGAATATGTAATTCACAGAAAATATGCTCTTAAATGGAAGCCTACTGTTGCTACTTGTCATTCCACACACATAATTACACTGTATTGTTGGCATCTTAGATGTTCTTATTAGGACACTTCTGCAAAATTTTACATACATTTTGTACCATACTTTGGGGCATTTTGATTCCTTGAGCAATTCCTCATTCCTTTATAATGAAGTCGGAACATACAATATGTGAGCTTAGAAGGCATTACAGTAAGGCACTGTCAGTTAGCAGCAATGTCACCTATGGATCTCATACTGCATTACCATTAATACCAAGGTGCTGTAAAAATCTCACAAGTAGAGTTGAGCGAACACCTGGATGTTCGGGTTCGACGGGTTCGGCCGAACTTCGGAAAAAAGTTCAAGTTCGGGACCAGAACTTAACCCGAAGTTGACCCCGAACCCGAACCCCATTCAAGTCAATGGGGACCCCAACTTTTGAGCACTAAAATGGCTGTAATAATGTCATGGAAAGGGCTAGAGGGCTGCAAATGGCGTCAAAATGTGGGTAAGACCATGGCAAGTGCTCTGCAAACAAATGTGGATAGGGAACTTTAAATAACATAAAATACGTAAAAATAAAAAATAATAATCTTGATCTAGGAGGACCAGGTCCATATGGAGTAGGAGGTTGAGGAGGCGGTGGATGTGGCGGTGTAGGTGGAAGTGGCGGTGGAGGAGGAGGTAGCCTACACTGCTTTTTGGTTTAAAATTAGGGTACACCCCAAAACATTGGGAAATATAACCTGTGATAACCACCTCCAGTCATGCTAAACACACGTTCAGACAATACACTGGCTGCAGGGTAGGCCAGCACCTCCAAGGGGTAAAGGGCAAGCTCAGGCCATGTGCCCAATTTGGAGACCCAGAAGTTGCAGGAGCTGACCCCTGTCAGTCAGTTCGTGTAGGTGTGTGCACACTTACTGCCCCACCATGTCGCACTTCCCAGTGATGTTCGCGATCCAATTTGATATCTGCTCTATCAACTTTCGATGTTCTTTTATGCGCCTACCATGGTGATCATGGGTGGCAGGGAATCAGGGTTCTAGGCCAGAGAGGGAGCGTGAGAAAGAGAGACCACATCCCAGGGAGAATTCATTTTTTCAAATTTAAAATTAGAGTTGAAATATGGGAGAAATTATTAAAGCATAAAAGTGTGAAAACTTTTCAAAGTTTAAGCATTGAATGAAAGGATGTGGTGCGCATTAATTACTGAATCATTTATTACATTTTATTCCCTGTCACCTATGCATAGCAGGTGTTTATTCACGTCTAAAATTGTATAATGTCAACCCAAGAATGAAACAGAAAAATTATTGAAATTTATTAAGCTGTCAACTAGGTAGAGGAGGGGTATATTACACCCAAAAATTGGTGAATTTCACCAAAAAATGTAACTGACAATTTATTTAATTTTTTTCGGTCTACTAGGTATAGCAGTGATACATCACACCCAAAAATTGGTGAATTTCACCAGAATATATCTGACAATTTTTTTTTTTTTAACCTGTCTACTAGGTATAGCAGTGGTACTATATACCCGAAAAAAAAAAAAAATGAGGTGGAGTTCCATATGGAGTAGGAGTTTGAGGAGGCGGTGGACGTAGTGGAGTAGGTGGAAGCGGCAGTGGAGGAGGATGAGATAGCCAACACAGGATTTTGGTTTTAATTTAATTTGTAAAATTAAGGTACACTCCAAAAGAGTGTGAAATATCCAAAATACAAACATGAGCAATTGTGCTGCAGTATATCAATGGCTGGTTAGTGCCGGTATACATGTCTATTCTGCACAAGGTACAGACAAGTCCTGAGGGATCCATGCCTGGTTCATTTTAATAAACGTGAGCTTGTCCACATTGGCTGTGGACAGGCGGCTGTGCTTGTCTGTGATGACGCCCCCTGCCGTTCTAAACACACGTTCAGATAATACATTGGCTGCAGGGCAGGCCAGCACCTCCAAGGAGTAAAGGGCAAGCTCAGGCCATGTGCCCAATTTGGAGACCCAGAAGTTGAAGGGGGCAGACCCGTCACTCAGTACGTGCAGGCATGTGCACAGATACTGCTCCACCATGTTGGTGAAATGCTGCCTCCTGCTAAGACGTTCCATATCAGCTGGTGGTGCTGGTTGTTGTGGCGTGCTGACAGAGCTTTTCCACATTTCGGCCATGCTAACCCTGCCTTCTGAGGTGCTGGCGGTGCCCCAGCTGCGTTGGCGACCTCTTCCTCGTCCTCTGCCTTCGCCTTGTGCTTCCACTGTGCCACGGCTGTCAGGTGGGAATGCCACAAGCAGCGCGTCTACCAGCGTGCGCTTGTACTCGCGCATCTTACGATCACGCTCCAGTGACGGAATTCAGGATGGTACATAGTCCTTGTAACAGGGATCCAGCAGCGTGGCCACCCAGTAATCAGCACAAGTTAGAATGTGGGCAACTCGGCGGTCATTGTGGAGACACTGCAGCATGTAATCGCTCATGTGTGCCAGGCTGCCCAGATGTAACGAAAAGCTGTCCTCTGGGGGAGGTGTACAGTCTGTGTCCTCTGTATCCCCCCATCCACGCACCAGTGATGGCCATGAGCTGGTCTGGGTGCCACCCTGCTGTGAACATGGTTCCTCCTCCTCCATCTCCTCCTCCTCATTCTCCACCTCGTCATCCTCCTGAACTGTGCACCTTGGGTACCTTGGGTTTGTGGGTGCAGGAACCCACCCTCGGAGCCACTTGGGAATGACTGGCTGGAAACCCTACGAAATAATCCCTCTTCCTCCTCCTACTCCTGTGCCACATCCTCTTCCATCATCGCCAGGAGCGTTTTTTCAAGGATGCATAGAAGTGGGATAGTAACGCTGAGAACGGCGTTATCGCCACTGGCCATGCTGGTGGAGTACTCGAAACAGCGCAACAAGGAGCACAGGTCTTGCATGGAGGCCAGTCATTGGTGGTGAAGTGGTGCTGTTCCGCCGAGTGACTCACCCGTGCGTGCTGCAGCTGAAACTCCACTATCGCCTGCTGCTGCTCGCACAGTCTGGCCAGCATGTGCAAGGTGGAGTTCCACCTTGTGGGCACGTCGCATATGAGAAGGTGAGCGGGAAGGCCGAAGTTACGCTGCAGCGTTGACAGGCGAGCGGCAGCAGGGTGAGAACGCCGAAAGCGCGCACAGACGGCCCGCACTTTATGAAGCAGCTCGGACATATCGGGGTAAGTTTTAAGGAATCTCTGCACCACCAAATTCAGCACATGCGCCAGGCAAGGGATGTGCTTCAAACCGGCTAGTCCCAGAGCTGCTACGAGATTTCGCCCATTAACGCACACCACCAGGCCGGGCTCGAGGCTGACTGGCACAAACCACTCATCGGTCTGTTGTTCAAGTCCCGTCCACAGCTCCTGCGCAATGTTGGGTTTGTCCCCCAAACAGATAAGTTTTAAAACTGCCTTCTGTCGTTTACCCCTGGCTGTGCTGAAGTTGGTGGTGAAGGTGTTACGCTGACCGGATGAGGAGCCGGTAGAGGATGAGGAAGCAGAGTTGGAGAAGGAAGCAACAGGAGGCAAACTGAAGCGCCCTGCAATCCTCGGTGGTGGAAGTACATGCGCCAAACTGCTATCCACCTCAGGCTCAGCCGCCACTGCATTTACCCAGTGTGCTGTTATGAAGATATAACGGCTATGACCGTGCTTACTGGTCCACGTATCCATAGTCAGGTGCACCTTGCCACAGATGGCGTTGCGCAGTGCACACCTGATTTTGTCTCCTACTTGGCTGTGCAGGGAAGGGATGGCTCGCCTTGAAAAGTAGTGGCGGCTGAGCACGACGTACTGTGGGACAGCAACCGCCATAAGGCCTTTAAAACTATCCGTCTCCACCAGACGGAATGACAGCATTTCAAAGGCCAGTAATTTAGAAATGCTGACATTAAGGGCTAGGGATCGCGGGTGGGTAGGGGGGTACTTCCTCTTCCTCTCCAGTGTTTGGGATATGGAGAGCTGAACGCTTCCGTGGGACATTGTGGAGATGCTTGGTGACCCAGGTGTTGGTGTTGCTGGCAGATCCTCTGTTTGCGGGGTGCCAGGTGGCACTGTCACTCCAGAGGTGGATGAAGAGGCCGCGACTGCAGCAGAAGAGGAAGCAGGAGGAGCCAGAGACCTTTCTTGGTTTTGGAGGTGTCTACTCCACTGCAGCTCGTGCTTTGCACTTAAATACCTGGTCATGCAGGTTGTGCTCAGGTTGAGAACGTTTATACCTCGCTTCAGGCTCTGATTGCACAGCGTGCAAACCACTCGTGTTTTGTCGTCAGCACATTGTCTGAAGAACTGCCAAGCCAGGGAACTCCTTGGAGCTGGCTTTGGTATGCTCGGTCCCTTGCTGCGGTGGGCAGTAGGAGGCGTACTGTCTAGATGACGGCCGCCCTGCTTTTGCCCCTGCTCCCTCTTCTGCTGTGCTGGTGGCTCTGTGCGACCACCGCCTCTTCCTCCAAACTACATCGGTCACTCGCATGACCTTGATTCCATGTGGGGTCGAGGACCTCATCGTCCTCCACATCATCTTCCACCCAGTCTTTTGAAAGCCCCAGCATTTGGCACCTGTATTTCATCATCATCCGAGACGTGCAGCGATGGTCCTCCCATGTAACTCATCTTGAAAGATAAGTGGTTGGGCATCGGTGCACTCAATCTCTTCCACTTCTGGGGCAGGGCTAGGTGGATGGCCCTGGGAAACCCTGCAAACAGAGTCATCAAAAAGTAGAAGAGACTGCTGCATGACTTGGGGCTCAGACTGCTTGGCTGATTTGCAAGGGGGTGAGGTGAAAGACTGATGGACATCGGCTGCAGGTGCCAACTGTAGTCTTTCAGCAGGAGACAATGTGAAGGAACTGGATGCACTGTCAACAACCTAATCTACTATCGTAGAGCAGCATGAGGCCCGACCAAATACCGCTGCAGGTTTTGTCGCCTACTCGCACCTGAGGAAGGGGTTTCACTTGTGCGTGTAGCTGGCACAGATCGACCACGTCATCTTCCTGCAACACGACCTGGGCCACTTTTACATAGAACGACAGTATGTAAAGGGAGTATCTCACAGGGCCTGAACCAGTGTAGGCCTGAAGTAAATATATCTTTGCACAAAATGGCTGTATTTCAAATTGCTGTATTTCAAATCCCTGATTCAAACCCCTGTATGTAGAGGGGGTATCTCACACGGTCTGAACCTCTGTAGGCCTGAAGTAAATATATCTTTGCACAAAATAGCTGTATTTCAAATGGCTATATTTCAAATCCCTGATTCAAACCCCTGTATGTAGAGGGAGTATCTCAAAGGGCCTGAACCACTGTAGGCCTGAAGTAAATATATCTTTGCACAAAATGGCTGTATTTCAAATGGCTGTATTTCAAATGCCTGATTCAAACCCCTGTATGTAGAGGGGGTATCTTACACGGTCTGTACCACTGTAGGCCTGAAGTAAATATAACTTTGCACAAAATGGCTATATTTCAAATGGCTGCATTTGAAATGCCTGATTCAAACCCCTGTATGTAGAGGTAGTATCTCACACGGTCTGAACCAGTGTAGGCCTGAAGTAAATATATCTTTGCACAAAATGGCTGTATTTCAAATAGCTGTATTTCAAATCCCCGAATCAAACCCCTGTATGTAGATGGGTTATCTCACAGGGCCTGAACCTCTGTAGGCCTGAAGTAAATATATCTTTGCACAAAATGGCTGTATTTCAAATGGCTGTATTTCAAATGTCTGAATCCAACCCCTGTTTGTAGAGGGGGTATCTCACACGGTCTGAACCACTGTAGGCCTGAAGTAAATTTATCTTTGCACAAAATGGCTGTATTTCAAATGGCTGTATTTCAAATGCCTGATTTAAACCCCTGTATGTAGAGTGGGTATCTCACACGGTCTGAACCAGTGTAGGCCTGAAGTGAATATATCTTTGCACAAAATGGCAGTATTTCAAATGGCTGTATTTCAAATGCCTGATTTAAATCCCTTTATGTAGAGGGGGTATCTCACAGGGCCTGAACCTCTGTAGGTCTGAAGTAAATATATTTTTGCCCAAAATGGCTGTATTTAAAATAGCTGTATTTCAAACGCCTGATTCAAACCCCTGTATGTAGAGGAGGTATCTCACACGGTCTGAACCACTGTAGGCCTGAAGTAAATATACCAACATAATAGATAGACCGCACTGACTAAACAGTGTCAAATGATAGATGTCATAATAGGTAGCACATCAAATGATGTCCCCTTCTATATGTCCACCGCTATTGATTAAAATAGTGTCCGGTGTCAGTCCAAATTGATCAACCTGATGAGTGATCAGCTTACATAGATAATTTGCAAGAGATGGTCACTTGCCTGTAACGGACTGACCTGCGAAGTCCTCACTAATCTTCCTGGTACTCGTTCTGGAGAATAACTGTGATGTCTGTGTCTTCAGTTTTCCTCTACAAGCGTGCGTGGTCCCGGCCGTTGACTCGTGCGCGCGAGGGAAACCCTAGCTGGTGATCCACAAGGACGTTACTTCCGTGTGACGTCACACTAAGTGGATGCCTTCTCAGACCAAAAAAACACCCAACGCGTTTCGAAAATTAACGAATTTCTTCCTCAGGGATGGTTGTTAGTTGTTCTCTCTGCAAATAAATAAGCGTCCTTCCCCATGGTCACCAGTTAACCGGTCATTCTCCAAATTGCAGATTACCAGCTTGTACAATGTCCTCTGTTTTTATTGTTAGACTGGATTATAGGCTTCTGTTAACCAATATTATAGATATTGGACAAAGGGAATGTTTTATAATACATAAAATAGTAGAGTATAGTATATTATGAATAGGAATGCATATTAAAAATATATTATCCTAAAAATTGCCATATTGGATTGTTATATGCATTTTGTATGATTTTATGATAGTGGATTCTAGGGGAAAGCAAATAATTCAATTTCTTGATTCAGTCCCCCTGGTGCAAGGGTGTTCAGATTAAAAATCGACTTAGTTTCATTCCTGGACATTACTCTAATATAGTCTCCACCTCTTTGGTCAGGTCTAATATGTTCTAACGCTCCGAACGTAGACTCCCTAAAAATCCTTCCATGTTTTTCCGCAAAATGTCGAGATAATGGATGACCGTCAAATCTTTTCTTTATATTGCCCATATGTTCCTTTATTCTGGTTTGTAAAGTTCTTTTTGTTCTGCCTACATATAATTTTGCGCAAGGACATTTGATAAAGTAGATCACCCCACTGGTATGGCAAGTGAGATGACCCTCTATCTCAAATGTCCTCTGCGCACCCTCAATCGTTTTTATTGGTTTAATTATTTAAAAAACGACACGCCATAAAATACAAAAAATTCACCAATACCTGAAGAAACGACAACTACAACTAAAAATAAAACTATGAGGAAAAGTGTTAAAAATGATTTTTTCAAGCTCGCCCGTCAAGAAAACAACAAAAGGAATACAACGAACCAAAAGGGGAAAAAGGGGGAAGAAAATCTCCAAGAATTTTTTTTAATTAAGTGGACAAAAAATATATAATCTAAGTAAATATGACCTCACTACCAGTGATAATAAATTATTACAAAAGGGCTTGAAATTTGCACCATCTGCTCCTTTTAACCCCTTCAATGCTTTTGTGGGAATAAAAAAATTCTTACGTAATCTGGCTCTTAAAAAATACTTTTTGAAAAAGGACCGTATAAGTACTACGAATGGTGCGAATACACATACTACTAAAAACAAAAATAAAAGTATTAATACAAATAAGCATAAAAATAAAAATATACAAAAGCTAATAGAACAAATATAGGAAACACCACTATAGTGGAGGATAGGGGCAACACCAAGATAGAACTAACAGATGAAGCTGCAACAGACAATAAAGGGGTGTATTTTAACACTTTTTTTTAAAGAATAAGTCCAATTTCAACCCCTTAAACGAATACTCTGAGGCTTTTAAGACTTTTGAACACTGACTAATACAGATGTTGTAGATTGCCAAAAATGTCTTTGTTTGGTAACAGAATATGAAAGCTGTATATATTAAACTTGAATTTAACACTTGCAGATCTGGAAAATACTGTTTTTTGAAAAAAATGGTGTGTTTTTAAAACCTCAGAAAATGATGGGTGTATTTCTACCTTAAATTGCACACTGACTAATCCAGATGTTGTAGTTTGCCCAAAAAAATTGTGATTTGCAATGTCCCAAAAGCTCAGATGCAGTGCTGGTGCACTGAGCTTGCATAAAATGGCCGCCACCGCCACCCACCTAACTAACAGAATTATAAAAGTTATTTATTTTTTGTCAATGGTCTCAGGGCAGGGTAAAATGATTGTGTCCTGCACCCACACAACTATTTCTAGGTAGATCGCTGAGTTAAATTCTCTCCTATTCTCTCCCTGAAATCACAAGTTCAGCAGCATCCTCTCCCTACACTTGTAACAGCAGAGTGACGTGCAGTGCTACGTGACTCAAGCTTATATAGGGCCTTGGTCACATGCTGCTCTGGCCAATCACAACCATGCCATTAGTAGGCATGGCTGTGATGGCCTCTTGGGGCAAGTAGTATGACGCTTGTTGATTGGCTGCTGTGCAGCCTTTCAAAAAGCGCCAAGAAAGCGCCGAACACCGAACCCAAACTTTTACGGAAATGTTCGGGTTCGGGTCCGGGGTCCAAAAAAAAACTAAAGTTCGGTACGAACCCAAACTTTACAGTTTGGGTTCGCTCAACCCTACTCACAAGCTACAAGCTGCCTGTGATTTCAGACAAACTGACAGTTAATAAAGGCTGGTCATCCACCGCTAATGTGTCGCCAGTATTTAGTAGATAGATGCTACAGCTTTATGTTAAAGTGTGGCTCTCAAAAAAAATAAAAAAATAACACAAAAAGGATAAACACATGCTGCACAATGTAATACATAGAAACGCGGATGTACCTGACCATAGCTAAAGAAAGACAACACAAAAGCACTCTCAAATCTCTAACTGCAAAATTTATATTTTAACCAATACCGCATTTCATATGATAAAAAATATGAGGTTCTTAAAATAACAAAGACAACCTATCCCTGTAAGTTGACCTCATTATAGGCAGGAACCTGCTCTATTTAAAACTTATCTCTATGCCGCAGGGCATAGAAAATCAAGACCTTTGGACCTCCTCCATACATGTAAGCCCAGACTCAAAAGATGGCTCCTGCTTGCAAAAGTAGTGAGCACCATAGACGCTGGATCTATGCTGTTTTATACAGCAGAGACCCGAGGCTAATGTCTGTGATCGGTGGAAATGCCGATCACAGCCATTTAACCCCTTATATGCCGTGGTCAAATGTGAGAGCATTAACTCTGCTATCACCACAGTAGCCGAAACAGGGGCCTCACCCTAACTCAGACTCCTACATTTCATTACATGCTATTCTTTACACTTCATAATTCTTCTATGCACATTGCAACTTATTAATTAATTAATGGAGCAGAGTGGTGTGGAATCAAGACAAATAACAGGTGTTTCTATTCCTCTTGGTTTAACATATCCTAAGAGAGATGACCAGATTTGAGAAAATAAAATAAAAAATAAGATTTTGTGATACTCTCTCAGGGGTTGTTTATGCTATATGTGTCTACATATGGCCTCCCAGTGGTTGTGATGTAAATTACAACCTTCCTGGGTCTTACTAGCATGTCTTAATATTGCACTGAATTAGTGTCAGGAGAAATTAGAACAGTAAGTGAAATTTGCAGAAAGATAAGGATGGCCATAACTGTAACAGCTCAGTTTATAAGCAGATCTTCTATTTAGTGCCCACTTTATTCGGGGTCAACACATCTTATCAGCCCATTATATGGCATGCAGCAAAAGGCTTGGTTAAGTGGTTCAAGTGTTGTGCAGAACAAAGTTCAAAATGTAGAAGAAATAAGAATGGAATGACTTTGGCTTCAGTTCAAGATAAGTCCTTATGGTTTCAAATTTTCAACAGTGTCTACAGTTTACAGTCAATGATGGATAAAACAAATGAAAATTATCTAATGATCATGGTATCCGTGGTTAAAAATATTAACAAGAAAGATCATAGATCACTGTCCAGTCTGGGTAAAGGCTGATGGAAAGGTGACAGTAATTTAAATGTTTTATAATGCTAGGCTCAGACAGGCCCAGGTTCTGATACAATGCATTAATTAATGTGCCAGCAGAAGACCATACCAATTGAAGTTTGCTTTGGAGCTCATTACTTCTCATTATGGGCTTCTCATTAAGACATGCATGTCCTATTAGACTTTATTCAAGATATGCCCTGTGTCCAATGATAAAATTTTAGTTAAGGATATAAATACACTGTGCACATGTACCGTACAGATAGATAATTAGATTAATAGATACATAGTTTGTGAAATGTGTGGTGTGAGATGGCCAGACATTTAAAAAAAATTGATTTTGTGAGATTCTGTCACTAGATGTCTATCCTATAGGTCTCTATTAGAGAGGAGCAAAATTTTAAAAAATTCGATTCAGATGCTTCGCCGAATGATTTCAAAAAATTCTCTTTGTTCCAATTTAATTTGTCACAAAGTTGGTTAAATCAGCTATATCCTGGCCTGCAGAGAGAGTGTAGCACGATATACATCACTGTGCATTGCAGTAACATAAATAGCTATGGTAGTCCTTTCTAGTAGTGAAACAGTTATTGTGACAGGCAGGTGGACACCCCAATAACAGTAGAATCAGACAGGTTATTCGCCTTAATTTAAGAATAAAGGTCTCATAGAATTGCCTATGTAATAAATAAGCTGAACACCCCTCCAACAGTAGAACAAGACAATTTATTCACCCCAATCTGAGTATCAAGGCCTAATAGAATTGTTTATCTATTAAACAATGTGGACAACTCAATAACATTAAAAGTTGACAGCTTATTCAACTAAATTTGAGAATCAAGGCGTAATACTATTGCTTATCTATTAACAAGGAGTACACTGTTCAATGAGATAGCTCTGTGCCCTACATAGGGATTCATGCAAATTGTGCTGTCTCCTATCGATCCCTTCAGCTTCAGATTACAGTCCGTGCACTGTACCCGAAATCTCCCTACTGTGTGTAAAAACTCTTCCTATGATCTCCCTACACTGTCCCATAAAATGCTTCTAGCAACACTGTTACTGGCGCTTGTCACGTCTCTCCCTATGCTCAGATTAAAGTGAAATAACAGAGGCCATGCGGGATGAGGCTGTGACATCACAGGGGCTGGCTAGCTGCTAATTGACTGTCTGCATGCCATTATGTAACACGTGTAGCCACCATTTTAGGTTAAAAAAACAATACATTACTGTGACGAATACCACGCTTGACATCACGGGTTACCAAAGCATGACGTTACATCCTCCAGATGAGCAGGTAAGGTCAGCTTGGTACAGTTTACACCGACACCTCCTGTCTACGCGGGCACAGAGAGGCAACAAGCTTAGAGAGCCTTTTCACTGCCGCAGTGAAAACAGCACCTCCTCAGCCCGGGAAATCTGCCACGAGCTTCTCGTTTAATATAAGCCCGGTCTGCTAACAAGATTATATAGGGTGAGAAACCAACCTGGGGTAGCTTATAACTAGGCCAAAACATGGACGTGGGGATTCGTGATCGAGATACAAGACAGCACAACATTAAATTATATATTTAATCACCTTATGGGCACACTAGATATAACACTATACACACAGAATATATACAGTGGTCTGAGGTTACACTTACAGTTGATATAGGTAAAACAGGGTTAAGCAGAGCAAAAGTCAGTTACCGGGTAAGATGAAAGTTCCTTTGGGGTAAAATTGTGGAATAGTCCTTGGCTGCAGTCACGTGGGGGCAGTGATGTCAGCTGGTTCCTGGTCTCTCCAAACACATTGGCACGATGTGACACTGTTCAGAAAATACACCGTCCACTGGCTTGCATGGGCTTATGACCTGTAGCCAGCCGCTCCCCTCCCCACCTATGGGTAGGGTCCACCCCTCCTTCTCTGGTGCTGGCAGCAAATGACACATAAAACCCCTTGGAAGGTGGTTCCAGGCCCAATTGATCCGCCTGGGTTTCGGCTACAACTAGAGTCCAAACATGAATGTATATCTCCCCTCCCGGGCATCCTAACCTTAAGCCAGGACTACGTGGATGTTCGGCTTTGCCCCAGGATCGCAAAAATATAACCGAATTATGCCTGGGATAGATGGACGATTCATAATTCCTTATGAAATGTAGGTGCCAACATGTCTGGGAGGTATCATTGATCCTGGGCAAGAGCTGAGACCCCTTGCTAGGGGTTTTCCTGCAGAATTAGCTTGCCTCCAAACTGGCTAGTTGAGGCGTGACTTTTTACACCTGGGGCCTCCTTGAAGCCTGGGGCTTTCTCCCTTGCTAGCTGACAATCAGATGGCTGGGGGGTGGGAACATATTTTGCATGTACACTGACTGTGTACATGCCAAAAGGTGAATCAACTGACAATCAGGGCTGCCAATAAATGATAATCCATATTCCTGACAATCACCATGAAGCATAAGGCAATTTCAGATTTGTTGTGAATCAAATTTTTCCTAAACTTCAGATCAAATTCCACTTTGGATGGTTTGATTCGCTCAATACTAGTCTCTATATATGGCAACCCAGTGGTTATATTGTAATACCATTCTGTCGAGGGTTTTGATAGCATGGCATTTATCATGTAGAGAAGGTTAATATAAGGCACTTACTAATGTATTGTGATTGTCCATATTGCTTTCTTTACTGGCTTGATTGATTTTTCAACCACATTATATACCTCTCATCCCCAACACAGATACAAGGTTGCCGGGATGGGAGCTGCTGCGCATGCATGTCTATGTGTGCTCCCATTGTCTCAGCCATCAGGGAGGCCAGCTCTTTTTCCTATAGTGTGCAATCACGACCACCACTGCTGGATTGTAGGGTGGTCATAACCATGGAAACAAGCAGTGTATAATGTGATTGGAAAATGGCTCAAGCTAGCAAAGGAGTCAATATGGACAATCACAATACATTAGTAAGTGCCTTGTATTAACTTTCTGTACATGATAAATGCCATATGCTGAAGTGAGACAACCCCTTTAATCTAATTCAAGCAAAAGTATGTATGGACACATAGATAGATAGATAGATAGATAGATAGATAGATAGATAGATAGATAGATAGATACGCAGAATTGAGATTCCTCATCATATGTATAAAATAATAGTTTTTCCTGTTTTACAATGTTAAAAGAAAAACATCAGAATTTTTATTGTTACACCTGCCACCAGAATGAATGTTCTCCTCATTAAAAAACAAACATATTATGCATCATGTAATGGTAATATCCTTAATCATGTGAAAATTGGGACTGTCTGTATTTTGCTCTTTCAGGCAGAGAGCACTGAATTTTTTATTGGCTCCCAGCTAATCTTTCATCATGACATCATGTGTTCTCTAATAATCATCTTTACTAAGCTACAGTGCCCTATATGAGCTTGTTAATTATTGATCCTCACCAGCTGGATTTCTGCTCCTCACAGCTGCAGTGGTCAGAACAATGTGATGGACCGGCCGGGTTTATCTTTTTATTCATGAAAATTAAAAAATAGTAGAGCATTCATTTCCAGACCTCACAACACGTCGTACAAAGCAGTTCACTGATAAGACTAGTTACTTATTATGAATGTAGTCAATTTTGCTACCATACATATGTGGTTAAGGTGGATTTGTACATACCCATGGCTTGGGACTAAACAAAGCTGTAATTGGGCACACATAGACTTCTATGGGGCTCTATTGTACTTCTGTACGAATTCAACATGTTGCAGGGCTACAGATATGTCATTCCTTACATTTCTTGTTCGTTCAACATATCCTGAGATGTTCAGCACAAGATAGCCAACTCAGAAAAGGAAGATATTTTTTCAAAAAATGACAAATATCTATGCTATATACTGTATTTCTATATTTGTGCAATGTTAGTCTGCAATGTGCATTGAGCCTGTCTAGAGTTTTACTAGCATGCTGTGATATTGTATTGAATTTGTATTGTGAGATATTGCAGTCATTAACCAGTTGCAGATTGCCCGTAGACTATACAGTGCCTTGAAAAAGTATTTCACACCTTGAACTTTCCCACATTTTTTTCACAATACTCCCACAAACTTATGTGATTTTATGTGGTAGACCAAGAAAAAGCAAGTATGCATGAAGTAAAAAGAAAATGATACATGATTTTCAAAATTTTTTATAAATGAAAATCAGAAAAGTGTGGAGTGCATTTGTATTCAGCCCCCTGTACTCTGATACCCCTAAATAAAATCCAGTGTGGCCAATTGCCTTCGGAAGTCGCCTGATAAGTAAATAGAGTCCACATGTGTATAATTTATTCTCAGTATAAGCGCTTGTAACGGAACGCCTAGCACCCCGACCGGGTACCTCCGTTGAATGGATGCTCCTAGTGCTTTTCGAGGACTCCAAGCACTCCACTTGACGCCGTACGCACTGCAGACCCCACGAACCGCCGAAGCTTGGTTGAGGTCTCACCGTCTCCTACCCACCCTGGACCTACGACAAGGCTCCAGGCTCCAGTGGGTGAACCTCTCCTAAAACCAGAGAGCAGGAACAGCTCTTAAAAGAGCTAGTAGTTATAGCCAGGGGAGTATAGCAAATCTCCCAGCGTATAGCAATCCCCAGAGTCGATCAGTTACCCAAACATCAGCCTCAACATGATAAAGGGTAAAACAGGAACACTTTATTGAGGGCTACCCGCCCGTATTTATGCAGGTCCCCATCTTGTGGACACGCCCCTAGGGGACCAGAATGAAGACTATGACACAGGACAGATATGCAGCAATTCAAGATACACAGACACAAGACATCCCCACAATGCATCATGGTTTCCTCCTCTCTGCCCTGGAGACACCCGAGGAGCAATTCAATTATCTCTCAGGACAAAGGGAAATCACCAATACACATGTGGGAACAACAGGTCAGGAATCACCATTTAAACATACAATATCACAACCCTTACAGTAAACACAGACATTTAACATATCCACAGATAGCTCAAGTCTGAGTGCATATTATTAGGTGAATGACACTCAGACAACATGAATACAATAAAATGAGCTATCTGGGTATCCTCACATAACAAAATACAATTGCAAAGACAGATTTAAGCTGTGCGGCCGGTCTGTCTGCTCCTTTAAAGTTAGTATGGGCCATAATCCTGAGGCAAGAGGCTGGTAGCCAGGCCCCTCTGAAACCCAGTGGCGAGGTTGGTTTCGCCACATATCTCCCCCTCCCAGGGAAGACTAACCAGATACCTGAACCTGACCTCATGCCGGTCGGCATCTGAGTTAGTCTGGCAGTCCACCCACAACCCAATACTGGACCTGTTGAATTTTGGGGCCTGTCTCTGTTCTGTATGTCCCCAGCTGTTGAGGGGGCATCTGCTACTCCTTGCTTCCTTGTTGCTCTCTAGCTTGGAGCTGTAGGTACTTGGTGGGCAGAGGCCGACTGCGCTCTGCCCCGACGCCAGCTCTTCCGCTGGGGTAGCCTGTGGGATGTTCCGCTCTGGAGAAGAGGATAGGGGAGGGCAGAGGCCGACTGCGCTCTGCCCAGATGCCAGCGCTTCCGCTGGGGTAGCCTGTGGAAAGTCAGCCTCTGGAGAAGAAGATAGAGGAGGGCAGAGGCCAACTGCGCTCTGCCCAAATGCCAGCTCTTCCGCTGGGGTAACCTGTGGGATATCCGGCTCTGGAGAAGAGGATAGGTGAGGGCAGAGGCTGACTGTGCTCTGCCCAGATGCCAGCTCTTCTACTGGGATGTGGTCAGGGAATCCTATCCCCAGGACCTTGTTGCAGATCGGCTGTGGAAGGGAAGAATCGCTTACTTCCTCCTCCTGGCATTCCTGCAGGGTTGGTGGAGGATCTGAACCGGCCGTCCAGCATCCCGGTAGGCCTGGTGCAGAGACCGCGGTCCCATCTGCACCATCGGAGTTAGGGGTGCTGTCCCCCTGTGGTTGAGGACAGAGATTGGTTGTCTCTTCTCTCTTTACAACACACTGCCGCTGGGTAATGGAGACGATGCCCTCCTCTCCCTGCAAAACATACTGCCACTGGGGAGCAGGACCAACTGTCCCTACTCCCTGAAACTCCGGCTGCCGTTCGGGATCTGGGCCGACTGCCCAGCATCCCTGTAGGGCCGGTGGAGAGATCTCAGTCCCATCTCCACCTGCCATATGGGTTTCCCCCCAGGACCAGTCTATGAGGTCCCCTACCTCTGTAGCTGGTACTGAAGCAGGGGATACTTCAGTTGGGTCTTCCCAGAATACCTCCACAATATCCTTCCAGCTGAAGGGCTCTGGACCTGGGTCTGACACTCTGCTCTCTCGCTGAGCCCTCTCAATGGAGTGGAAGAGATCTCGGTAGTCCTGCTCCAGTTCCCACTCCAGGGTTGCTAGGTGAGCCAGGTCTTTCTCAACCTCATGGGGGTCATCCCAATCCAGCCTAGCCTCCCTCTCGTAGAAGATGTTCTGAAGTCTGGACTGTGCAGGACTCCCGAAGTCAGGCTCTGCAAAGGACTCCCATAACAGGCCCGGACTATAAAACTCCTCTCTCTCTGGCTTGTCATGCTCAGCTGCCCAGGGGGAATGTTGAATGACATGTCACCTTAGGGCCTGGTAAGCGTCCTCTAGCCAAAGCTCCTTACATACCAGGCTCTGGAGCATTGTTACCCAGTCATCCAGTGGCTGCTCTCCCAAGAGACCCATCCGCTTCGCCACATGCTTCTGTAGCTGCTGCTCATAACTGGGGAGACTCTCACCTCGCCGCCGCTGGGCATTTTCCAGGGCATCATACCAGACTTCCTTTCTGTCTGCATCCCTGTAGTCTGCGGCTGCCACCTCCTCCTCGTCATAAAACACTGTCCTAAGACTAGCCGATTCCATCCTGCTGTAGCCAGGGGCGCTGTACGGATACTAGCGTTGCCCTCAATATACTCCACGAACGGTGTCTCCGAGCTGCTTCTCCTCACACTAGGACGCCATCCCACTGCTTTCCACCAAATATAACAGAACGCCTAGCACCCCGAACGGGTACCTCCGTTGAATGGATGCTCCTAGTGCTTTCCGAGGACTCCAAGCACTCCACTTGACGCCGTACGCACTGCAGACCCCACGAACCGCCGAAGCTTGGTTGAGGTCTCACCATCTCCTACCCACCCTGGACCTACGACAAGGCTCCAGGCTCCAGTGGGTGAACCTCTCCTAAAACCAGAGAGCAGGAACAGCTCTTAAAAGAGCTAGTAGTTATAGCCAGGGGAGTATAGCAAATCTCCCAGCGTATAGCAATCCCCAGCGTCGATCAGTTACCCAAACACCAGCATCAACATGATGAAGGATAAAACAGGAACACTTTATTAAGGGCTACCCGCCCGTATTTATGCAGGTCCCCATCTTGTAGACACGCCCCTAGGGGACCAGAATGAAGACTATGACACAGGACAGATATGCAGCAATTCAAGATACACAGACACAAGACATCCCCACAATGCATCATGGTTTCCTCCTCTCTGCCCTGGAGACACCCAAGGAGCAATTCAATTATCTCTCAGGACAAAGGGAAATCACCAATACACATGTGGGAACAACAGGACAGGAATCACCATTTAAACATACAATGTCACAACCCTTACAGTAAACACAGACATTTAACATATCCACAGATAGCTCAAGTCTGAGTGCATATTATTAGGTGAATGGCACTCAGACAACATGAATACAATAAAATGAGCTATCTGGGTATCTTCACATAACAAAATACAATTGCAAAGACAGATTTAAGCTGTGCGGCCGGTCTGTCTGCTCCTTTAAAGTTAGTATGGGCCATAATCCTGAGGCAAGAGGCTGGTAGCCAGGCCCCTCCGAAACCCAGTGGCGAGGCTGGTTTCGCTACAGCGCTCATCTAAAATGTTTGGCTCTATACACCACCACAATGGATTTGAAATGAAACGAACAAGATGTGCTTTAACTGCAGACTGTCAGGGTATTTACATCCAAATCAGGTGAACGGTGTAGGAATTACAACAGTTTGCATATGTACCTCACACTTGTTAACTATGATGCTGTGCGCTCACTCACGTATGCTGCTCCGGGACATATCTCCCGCTCACGGACCGTATGTCTCGAAGGGCATACGGTCGTGTGCATGAGCCCTAAGGGTACTTTCACACTAGCGTTGTTAGAATCCGGCAGGCAGTTCTGCTGCCGGAACTGCCTGCCGGATCCGGAAATCCATATGTAAACGGATATCTTTTTCTTTCCGGATACGGATCCGTTAGACTTATTCATTAAAAAATCGTATCCGTCTTTCCAGTATAATCCGGAATAACAGATCCGGTATTTAATTTTTTCAAAGCTAGAAAGAACTGCGCATGAGCAGATCGGAAAACCAGATCCGGCGATGTGGCAATTTCCGGAACACTTGGTACCGGATCCAGCAATAATACATTTCAATGGAAATTAATGCCGGATCAGACAAGTGGGATAGTGTTCCGGAATTTTGGCTGGAAAAAATATTTTGCCCGGTCAAGTACTGTACAAAGTTAATCTATATTGAAATGGCACTATACCGCCCAAAAATAGATCCGAATAGAGGTGCTCTGTGAAGGGGCCCCTATTGAATCAATTCTATCCTGACATTCCTGAATTTGGAAATCCTATGAGAATGTGCTACAAACAACCACGAAATTTGAGGGATTCTTTAGTTCATGCCGATATAGGTTCATATACACCTAAATCTGTCCAGACCACTTTAGACCCTTTAAAAAATGGCACATTTCCGTGCTTGAATTGTGCCCAATGCACTCATGTCAAAAAAGGTAATACCTTTACACATCCGCATTCAGGGAAAACTTATAATATTAGGGGCTTCTACACATGCATTTCTTCTTACGTTGTTTACATGATTAAATGCCCTTGTGGCTTGGCCTATATTGGAGAAACCTCTCAATGCATACGAGACCGGATTTGTAAGCACAAATCTGATATTAGATGCAAAAAAGCAGAACTCCCAATACCACACCATTTTCTTCAGATGCAACACAGGATTAGTCAACTCCAATTCCAGGTCATTGACCATGTTCCTATACCAAGAAGGGGAGGAAACCGTAAACTTTTACTTCAAAAAAGGGAGTCCTTCTGGATCTATGAGCTCAAAACATTATCACCACTTGGACTCAATCGTGAATTTGATTTGCTATAATAATTGTGCTTTATAACTCTTATTTGTCTGTTCATATATTGGCTGCGAACCTTATTACCTTCACATGATACTCATATGTTTACTTCTATTTTTATCTTTATTCTTATCTTTATCTAGACACGTTGACTCATAGGTATAGGTATGATATAATTTCTATATAATCCTTGCTACTAATGTAATAATTCTACTAACCAAGTTGCATCTAATCCTGTGTCTAACGTGTCATTATAAGATTGCAAGATTGCAAGTTATGATTTCTATTAATCACTTTGGCTAAAGTGCCATATGGTATATACAGTGATGTCCCTTTTTTGTTATTTGAGCAATGGTCGACAGTGGTAAATGGAGACTATACCTTGTTTTGATATACCATATTTCAAATTATACTTTCAACACTATCCGGTCACATGATCGGAACGTTATCCCTAGTACGCGAGCGCACCATTAGGTGGCTTCCTTTATGCAGACATGGAGCTGCGATACGAATAGACGCCTAGCATACCATATGTTATGCGCGTACTTCGCGCGCATGCGCAGCCTCTCTGTCCAGCAGTTTGCGACACAGATCTGGAGGCGCATACTAGTGACGTCAGACGCCGTTACGCATGAGGCTAATACTTTATAACTGGCGTCTCATCGTCAGTCTCCACTAAGCCACCAACGAACAAACACTATTATTCTTCTAATACCGGGTACGTTTATATTCTTATGCATGCATAATCTGTTAGAATAATACACAAGGTTTTGTATGACTAGTGTCATTTTCTCCATGCTCCGCTGTCGCTTTGCTGGTTTTGTATGTAGATAGATTCTATGTATATTATGCTCTCTATATCAATGTTTGAAATATGGCTGATAGACTGACAGATATACTTTCTATTACTTACAATAATACATATTGACCCTTAAATCTGACTAAGTTTGATACCTGTTGGTCTATTAGCTTATATTAGCATGTGTAGGATTGATTCTGTCTATTGTATGTGTTATTACTATAATGACTAATTGCTATCAGACATATCCTTTATACTTTAATTTTCCATTCTTGTTTATTATGAATATATATTTTGCTTATACCATATACTTATTTGTATTATTATAGGCCGTGATTAAGGTCCCGGGTGGACCGAAACGTTGGCCCTGAATTTACGTGATGACTGATTTATAAAGTTGGTGTTGGCAAAAAACAAAATAAAATATATACTATTGTGCAAAGTACACGAGTGTGCCGTGAAATAATTTTTTCTTTAAGTACTGTACAAAGGACGGAACGGAAGACATCCTGATGCATACTGAATGGATTGCTTTCTATTGAGAATGCATTGGGACAAAACTGAAGTGTTTTTTTCCGGTATTGAGACCCTTTACTGGATTTCAATACAGGAAAAGAATAACGCTAGTGTCAAAGTACCCTAACTACCGCTGTTCTATGAAGGCCTCAGAGGTTTGTTAGAGAACATCTAACAGCAGCAAGAAAACCAAGGAACACACCAGACAGGTCAGGGAAAAAATGAGGGGCGTACATAGTAATCATGGGGCCCTATAGCAAAACTCAGAATTGGGCCCCCAAAGGGTTAAAATGGCAGAACTGGATCGAGTTCACACCTGTCCGTTTGAGCAATGTATCAGCTATATAGCTGACACCAAAAGGTGATCACTGTGCTACAGAGCAGGAAACGGTAAAAAAAAAGGTGTAAAGTAGAAGTGGCTTAGTTGCCCTTGGCAACCAATCAGAATGAAAGATGGATTATGATCGGTTGCTATGGGCAACTAAGCCAGTTTAAAATATATATATATATATATAAATATAAAAAACAGTGGCAGCACCGTCCTTGATGCAAGCTAGTGGGTGCAACTGGCCCAATACGGATCAAAGCCAATCCAGAAATACAAAAATAGAAAAAATGGGCAGCACTCCAGAAAGTAAAAAAGTACAAAAGTCTTTATTTACCCCAGTGGGACATGCGCGACGTTTCGGCTCTAGACAGGAGCCTTTCTCAAACGGTGTACAGAGACAAAATGCCAACAATATATAGCAACATACTAATTCATTACAATTAGCAAAGCATGTGCAATTGATTAATAATTGAAAAAAACAAGTGCAATTAATATATAATAATTAATAACAAATCATGAAATACAGATATATAACAATATAATCCAAATTAAATATAACCCACATTGTATATATTTCCCTAGTGATGTATACATAATTACATATAATAAAATAAAAACTTCCATACAATATTGATTACAATAATTATCGTGATCAGTGCCATATGTGAATGATAATCAAAAAGTGCCAAGTGCTTACTATGAGGTATTGCGAGCGGAGGGTGAAGGAGGAGTAAGAGGGTGAATGGCTGCCATCCAAGATACCGCATGTTGTTCGGTGTGTCTGGGGCGTCTCTGCGCATGTCAGGATGACGTACATAAAGCGCTTCCGGTTGTAGCCACATACATCATTGCGCGGCTGCGCATTGTAACTCCAATACCGTGTCCACCATATTTGATAAGGGAACCAGACATCCACCGCGGACGTCAAATTCCAATGCCAATGCCGTCTGTTGCGCACAGGATCAAGGTGGCGCCAGCACCAATTCATGCTGACATACCATAGATGGCAGTGCGGGGTCACGTGATGACTACCCCCATAGGACATAGGTGCAGTCTCCACCCGTGACCCGCGGTCAGTAGCGCACCCGCATGTTAATTCAAGAGGGTTCTCCTCGATACTACCTCCCATGTGGGCAACAGACTATGGCCATATACAAAATAAACAAAAAATAATAAAACAAAGACAAACACCGACATCCTCTACATAATGTGGATCTTGACCGCACGCCATTCAAATATCTCCTCGTACTTCCTCTCACCATGCTCCATTGCAAACCATCTGTGGTAAATAGAATAGAAAAAACATTTGGCAATCCAAAAGGAACTACTATTTTGTCCCATACAATTGATCACCAAATATACGCAGGTACAATAAAACGTTTCCATATGTTGGTCAAGGGCAAGCCGCTAACCTATATTGCCCCAATATTATAGTCCACATTCAGACCATGCGGTTTAAGGGAATTAAGTACATGAATCCACTTAAGTTCCCTTTTTTTTTTTAAATACTGGCTCTATCACCGCCTCTCCTCGGCATTGGAACAAAATCAATAATACAACACTTCATGTCTCTCTCCACATGTTTATACTCTGTAAAGTGTTTTGAGACCGGCATGTCTAATCTTTTCTTCCTTATGCTTAACCTGTGGTTGTTGAGACGTGACTTAAAATCCGTAGTCGTCTCTCCAACACACAACAGGTTGCATGGACAGATCAGTACATAGATAACAAAACTGGAATCGCATGTCAGATAGTAACCTATCCGATGCACAGCGCCAGTTTGAGGGTGTACAAACGTTTTACCCTTAAGCATGTACCTGCAATTAACACAGGACAGGCAAGGAAAGCAGCCAACACTAGGACTTGTTAGCGTTGTCTGTCTGCCTTTTTTCAATGTGCCCACATTAGATTTCACGAATTGATCCTTTAAACTCCGGGACCTTCTATAGGACATTAAAGGGGGAGAGTGGAACTCTGCAATTGTATCATGGCAACCTTTTAATATGCCCCAGTGTCGTCGTATGATATTCCCTATATCCACACTCTGAAGAGTGTGTTGAGATAACGGGAATCCTCATCATTGTGGAATGTTCTTTTTTTCTTTTAAGGGTATCCTCCCTATTTAGGTCCCTAGCCGCTTCCTTTTTTTCTTTAAGTAGTTTAGTTGGATAACCCCGCCTCTGGAACTTATTTACCAATGTATCAAGAGTTTTGTCAAAGATCTTGGGGTCCGAGACAACACGTTTGGCCCTTAAAAACTGTGAATACGGCAAAGATCTTACCATTGGTCTGGGGTGATTGCTACTATACATCAACCGCTTGTTTCTGTCAGTGGGTTTGGTGAACAATTCCGTGTCCACCTTGCCCTCTGACAGAACCACGCGGGTGTCCAAAAATTGCATTTCAGTTTGTGAATAAACCAGTGTGAATTGGAGCGCACCATCTATCCCATTGAGAAACCTATGAAAATCATGGAGCTGCTCAACACTGCCAGTCCAGATGAGGAAGATGTCGTCTATGTACCACCACCACGCCCTAACAAATTGGAAGTGGTGGCTTCCATAGACGACATCCTCCTCAAATCGACGCATGAATATATTGGCATAGGTTGGGGCCACATTGGACCCCATCGCTACGCCCTGTTCCTGTATATAATAGGAGTCCTGAAACAGAAAGTAGTTATACCTCAAAATGATCTCTAGTAGAGATAAAATAAATTGTTGGCATTGACACGTGAGTGTAGAATTCTCAAGCATATAAGCAACTGCTTATATGCTGAGTCCCTTCCGATGGTCGATCGAGGTGTAGAGGGAAGTGACATCAAAAGATGCCAATGTCACACCCTCTACCCCTTCCATATCGATTATCCGAAGTTTGAGTAAGAAGTCGGTTGTATCCTGTATGTAGGAGCTGCCCCCACATGAAAAACCTCGCAATACTTTATCTAAAAAAATAACTGAAAATCGAATCCGAACCAGAAACAATGGGGCGGCCGGGTGGGTCGACGAGAGACTTGTGGATCTTAGGCAACACATAAATCACAGGAGTGACCTGATGCGTTACAGTAAGAAAATCCACAAGTCCCTCGTCCACAATCCCCGCCTCTAAAGCCCCAGTCAACACACCCCTAATGAGCCCAGCGATCTTAAACCTGGGATCCATATCAATTTGCCTGTAAATGGTGCTGTCACTCATTTGTCTCAAAATTTCAGCAATATATTTGCAGGTGTCTAACACGACCACAGCGCCACCCTTATCGGCGGCCTTAATTGTAAGCTCATGGTCGTGTTTTAATTCATTCAGTGCCACCATTTCATCTACAGTCACATTGGGATGATTAAACGGTGAATCAGATTGTTTTGCTTTTAATGCCTGAATCTCAGCCTTAACAGCAGCCATATATGCTTCAATTGCGGGTTCATTAATAACAGGATTAAAATTGCTTTTAAGGGAGAGATGGAACATGCCAAGAGAGAGTTCACTCATCTTGGCATGCTCGATCCATCCCCTATTGTGAAACCAGATTTTTAGCTTAGAGGGCTTCTGTCACCCTACTAAACAGTTTTTTTTTTTTGGTTACTTTTAATCCCTATACTGAGATTTATGCATACATACTGTAATTAATCATTTTGGTTCAGCAGATTATGTTAAAAACGTACTTTTAAAATATGCAAATTACCTTGCCGATGACGTCACATCTACACGCGGCGCAGGCGCATTGAGGATGGAGCGGCCGAGCGAGCGTCCGCCTCTCAGTGCGCCTGCGCCGACTGAAGACAGGTACGGGGCAGGGGCCAGATTTTGAATGCAAACAGGGCCAGCAGAGAGAGATCCCGTCCGCTGGCCCTGTCAATCAACATGCGGAGGGGGCGTCTTTAGGATAGGAGGATGCAGCTGCTACCAGCAAGTAGCCGCCCTACTTGCTGGTAGCAAGGTAATTTGCATATTTTAAAAGTACGTTTTTAACATAATCTGTTGAAACAAAATGATTAATTACAGTATGTATGCATAAATCGCAGTATAGGGATTATAAGTAACCAAAAAAAAACAAAAAACTGTTTAGTGGTGTAAATCAAACTCAAGGTCAAACCAGTCAGCAGTGATTTTAGGGCAAAATGAAAGACCCTTGCTGAGTACACTCACTTGTGAATCTGTTAAGTCCTTTGATGAGAGGTTCACCACGATCATTTCTTCCTGGATGGTACATTCCTGCTGACTGGTGGTCGTGGCTTGTTGTTGCGCAGCCTTTTGACACCTTCGGTGTCTGCAGCCTCCACGCCTGATGCGCTGTTTTCGGGCACCTCCATTTCTTTCACACCTAAAAAAGACTGGTCTGTAGCGGCCTGGGTGGTTCTTTTTCTTCTTTTCCATGTATCTTTATTATTTTGGATGTTTTTATCATCGGTTTGCCAAGAATAAATATTGCCTTTTCTATAATCATCCAAATCGCGGTTCCACTTGAAGCGCTTACCCTCCTCCATGTCCATACGAAAGCTTTGCAGTTGAGTGGAAAATGTATCATGGAATTTACCATAGTCCTCAGCTGAGGACAAATTAATCAATTGCTGCTCCACGCTAGACAACTCCAGTGTGACATTGGATAATTCACCTTGCAGGTATTCAACATTCAAAAGTATAAAGTCCAATGCATAGCGGTTTGACAAACTCTCAAACCTTTTACAGTAGGACGGGCAGCCAGAAAATAAATTTGGACGCAAATTGGACCTCATCCCTCTTGGGATACGCTGAGCCTTATAGTACTCTCCCAAGGTGGTCATGTGCAGAGAGAGAGAGAGAAAGAAAGAGAGAAAAAGAGAGAGAGAGAGATCTCATTCTATCTCTCAATATCTATCTATAAAAATATATATATAGAGTGTTCAGTCTCTGTCTCTTACTGCCCTACTAGAAATACGCTATTCGTAATAGGACAATAAGGGGCAAAGACTGAATTCCCTGAGTTTCAATCATGTGTCTGTGAGTGGTAGGAAACATATGGGGCCAGATTTATCATGACTCTGACAGCTCACTCCACTTTCACATATGGCTAAAGTCAGTTTTAGCCAAGTCAGATTTATGTTCGGCCCTTTAAGACTGTAATAAATGTGGTTTGAAGGTAGCAGTTTATCCGTCAGTAAGCAGCTTTACAAAAGTCGCACATCTTTACGAAAAAGTTGCACGTTTTTATGAAAAAGTCGCATGTTCTATTAAAAAGTCTCATAAGATAAGCATGGTCCTCACTGGAGTGAAATTGCGACTTTTTTGCGACTTTTTAAATAGTCCCAATAGTAAATCTGTCTAGAGATTAATTTACATAAAACATGCCCACTTTCAGAAAACTGGCGAGCATAGTGCAGAGCAGAAAAAAGTCACAAATTTGTGCGCAGTTTTAGCGTTTGGGACTTTTTTTGGGACTTTTTCACTCCATTATTCTGGGCTAATGATAAATCTGGCCCATGGAGGCTGCTGTGTAGTCAGTAAGTAGTGTGTGTGTGTGTGTATGTATATATATATATATATATATATATACACACACACATACGAGCAGTCCAACACATAATAAAGTGAAAAAAGGAAAGTTTATTCACCCACATGGTGTAGCGACATTGAGTGTGCACCCGGTTTTGATTTGCAATTTTTCAATTTAGGTCGGTGCTGCCTTTCTTATATATATACAGTATATATACAGTACAGACCAAAAGTTTGGACACACCTTCTCATTCAAAGAGTTTTCTTTATTTTCATGACTATGAAGGCATCAAAACTATGAATTAACACATGTGGAATTATATACATAACAAAAAAGTGTGAAACAACTGAAAATATGTCATATTCTAGGTTCTTCAAAGTAGCCACCTTTTGCTTTGATTACTGCTTTGCACACTTTTGGCATTCTCTTGATGAGCTTCAAGAGGTAGTCCCCTGAAATGGTCTTCCAACAAGCTCTGAACATCTCACAGAGCACTTTTCAATCCATCATCTGAAAATGGAAGTATGGCATAACTGCAAACCTACCAAGACATAGCTGTCCACCTAAACTGACATCCCAGGCAAGGAGAGCACTAATAAGAGAAGCAGCCAAGAGGCCCATGGTCATTTTGGAGGAGCTGTAGAGATCCACAGCTCAGGTGGGAAAATCTGTTCACAGGACAACTATTAGTCGTGTAATCCACAAATCAGGCCTTTATGGAAGAGTAGCAAGAAGAAAGCCGTTTTTGAAAGCAAGCCATAAGAAGTCCCATTTGAAGTTTCCCCCAAGCCATGTAGGGGACAAAGGAAACATGTGGAAGAAAGTGCTCTGGTCGGATAAGACCTAAGTTAAACTTTTTGGCCTAAATGCAAAACACTGTGGCCCTGATTTATCATACCTGCACTCCAGAATTCTGGCATCAAAAAGTCACAAAATAGTGCTTTTGCGACTTTTCTTGCACTCGCGCAAAGTCTAAGCGCTTGAACAGAAATTGGCGACTTTTTACACTCACTTGAGCCAAATTTTGTGACTTTTTGCATTTTTACACCACTCACTCCAGTTTTGTAATATAGGTGGAAAATTGGGTGTGGTTAGCTATTTTAATTAGTTTCACTCCAGATTTATCATTGCAGCTTTTTTAAAAAGTCGTAATCTCAATCCAGAAGGAGGGTGGGGTAGGAAAACTGGAGGAGCTTTTCTAGACAGAAGTGTTAGGTTTAAGGACAAGCCAAATTTATCAAACAACCTGTGACATTTGATAAATTTGGCACAAAGTACTCGCACACAGACTCAGGCAAAACTGACTTCAAATATTCTCCTCATGATAAATTCCCCCCTATGTGTGGCAGAAAACTAAAGCCTCATTCACACGTCCGTGTCTGTGCTCAGATCCGTGAGGAGATGGTCAGTGAAGCTGTCTGTGAAGGAGCCGTGTTGGGTCCGTGTGTCTGTTTTTTGCTGTCCACATTGCATCCGTGTTTCACTGACAAGGAACAGCCGAAAAATAGTTTTTAAAGCATCTCTTCTTAATGATCCGTGAAAAACGGATGCACACACACCCATAGACTATAATGGGCATGAGGGATCCGGGAACACGGACCAAGATAGAACATGCATCCGTGCTGAAAACATGGACCCACGGACAGTGCTAAAACACTGCTGTGTGAATACACACATTCAAATGAATGGGGATGTGTGCTGTCCGCAGAGAACAAATACAGCACACGTATGTGAAACACTGACATGTGAACGAGGCTTAACACTGCGCATCACCCTGAACACAACATCCCCACCGTGAAATATGGTGGTGGCAGTATGATGATGTGGGGCTACTTTTCTTCATCAGGGAAAGGGAATCTTGTCAGAGTTCATGGGAAGATGGATTGAGCTAAATTGAGGGCAATCCTGGAGGAAAACCTGGTAGAGGCTGTAAAGACTTGAGACTGGGGCGGAGGTTCACCTTCCAGCAGGACAATAACCCTAAACAAACAGACAGAGCTACAATGAAATGGTTTAGATCAAAGCATAGTGATGGACGAACATCGGCCGTTACGTTTCTTGAACGCGCGTTCGCGATCAAATGTTCGCGAACCGCGCGTTCGCGGCGGGCCCCATTCACTTTAATGCCAGGCAAACCTGAAAAACCTTCAGGTCATATTTGCAGCCACCAAATACTTAATAGAAGTGCACAAATAGTCCCACAACATGGACAACGACATACCAGAGGGGGATCAATGGCAAAAATTCCCACAAAAAAATATGTATTTTAATCAGGGGCCATTTTTATGCGTCTTAAAGAGAAACTCTCAAAAATGTGCCCTGCTGGAGCCTAGACATTTTTTTATTTTAGGCCACGGGAGTACAGGCCCCAAAAATTAGGTATTCACCTGACAGAAAAGAATAAGTGATTATGTTGCTGGAGGTATATTAGGCGGTCAGTGGATAACAATTTTACTGTAGGCCAGTGAAGTGTAGGACAGAAAAGAACAAGTGATTATGTGGCTGGAGGTATTTTAGGCGGTCAGTGGATAACAATTTTACTGCAGGCCAGTGGAGTACAGGCCCCAAATGTTAGGCATTCACCGGACAGAAAAGAACAAGTGATTATATAGCTAGAGGTATATTAGGCGGTCAGTGGATAACAATTTTACTGTAGGCCAGTGAAGTGTAGGACATAAAAGAACAAGTGATTATGTGGCTGGAGATATATTAGATGGTCAGTGGATAACAATTTTACTGTAGGCCAGTGGAGCACAGGCCCCAAAAATTATGTATTCACCGGACAGAAAAGAACAAGTGATTATGTAGCTGGAGGTACATTAGGCAGTAAGTGGATAACAATTTTATTACAGGCCAGGGGAGTATAGGCCCCAAAAATTATAATTTTTTACAGGGTCAGCTCACCAGCAGGCCCACACCTAAAATCTTTTACAGGGTCAGTTAACCTGCAGGCCCACGGATATAATGTTTTAAAGGGTCAGCTCACCTGCAGGCCCTCACATATAATTTTTTAGTGGGTCAGCTCACCAGCAGGCCCTCAACTACAATCTATTACAGGGTCAGCTCACCTGCAGGCCCTCACCTAATTATACCTAATAGGTAATTTGTGCGCATGCTGCCTTGCTTGGAAGTGGTAGCCGTAGCTGTTTCTCAGGCTCCCTCTCCGGAATCAAACCCTGATTCCCAGTTACTAGAGTTGATCGGACACCTGGATGTTCGGGTTCGGCAGGTTTGGCCGAACTTGAAAAAAAAAGTTCGGGTTCGGGACCTGAACTTGAACCCGAACCCGAACCCCATTGAAGTCAATGGGGACCCGAACTTTTGGGCACTAAAATGGCTCTAAAATAGTCCTGGAAAGGGCTAGAGGGCTGCAAAAGGCATCAAAATGTTCTTAAGAGCATGGCAACTGTTCTGGAAACAAATGTGGATATGGAAATGACTTAAAATAACATAAAATACAGAAAAATTAAAAATAACAATATGGATCTAGGAGTAGGTGGTTGAGGAGGCGGTGGATGGGTGGATGTGGTGGTGTAGGTTGACGTGGCCATGTAGGTGAAATCGGCGATGAAGGAGGAATAGGTAGCCAACACTGATTTGTGTTTTTTTTTTTTTTTAAATTGGGGTATCCCCCAAAATATTGGGACATATAACAAAATAAAACTAATAAGTGCACTTGAGTACAAGAATGGATGGTTGAGGCTGGTATAAATGTCTATCCCTGTGGGATCCATGCCTGGCTCATTTTAATAAACGTAAGCTTGTCCACATTGGCTGCGGCCTGTGATAATGCTCTCTGCCGTGCTAAACACATGTTCACACTATACACTGGCTGCAGGGCAGGTCAGCACCTCCAAGGCTGACAAAGCTTTTCCACATTTTGGCCATGCTAACCATGCCTTCTCAGGTGCTGGTGGTGTCCCAGCTGTGTTGGCGACCTCTTCCTCCTCCTCTGCCTTCGCCTTGTGCTTCCACTGTGCCCCCACTGTCAGGTGGGAATGCTATCATCAGCGTGCGCTTGTAGTCGCGAATCTTCCGATCAGTAACAGATGTTTTCACTAAATTTAGTTCCCTGTCAGCAATGCACAGCAGGGGTTCATTCACGGCAAAAGGGGGTTCATGTCACCCAGCAATAGAACAGAGGATTTTGAGAGATTTAGGCCCCTGTCACCCAGGCACAGCAGGGGTTCATTCACGGCAAAAGGGGGTTCTTGTCACCCGGTGTCACGGCCTATGGTGTGCGCTGTGACACTGTTGCTACACTTGCAGTTGCCCGCGGCAATGTGTTGCTGTGTGTGAATGCGGTGGCAGTGTCTCGGCCTTCTGGGTGATTGCTGTGACATGGTTGCCACGCATGTTGTTGCCTACGGCAACGTGTAGCTTTCCATGCTTGTGTGTGCACTTCCCCTTTAAGTGGCTTCCTCTCCTTGTCTGGTGTTGGAAGGGTTAACTCCACTTCCTAGTGTTTTAACACTGGGTTTATGTGTGTGTGTGGGTGTGGCTGCTTGGGCTATTTAGCTTCTGCTGGATGCCTGAAGCTGGGGGGTACTCCAGCCATGGTGTATACTGGAGTTATCCTCCTGGTCTTCATATGCCATCTGTCCAGTGAGGGCCACCCTTGTGGTCATAGAAGATGTTAGCTGTTCTTGTGGTGTCTCACGTTATTGCAGCTATGGTGTCCTGGGTTTCTGTGTGGTTTGTGCTGTGTGCTGTGTCCTTTTATGTTGGTGTGGACATCAGCACTTGTGCACGGGTTCCAGTTAGTGTGTCTGTGGCAGGTAAGTGTGTCGCTTACCTGCCATCTCCTTATGCTGTATGTGTTCCCCTCTCCTTGCAGCCTGGCCTCAGATAGAGACTCCTGTTCCTCCATTACTGGGATGAACAGGTCGTCTCTTCCCTGCTCCTTAGTGAGGGATTACCAGGGCGACTTAGGGTCTTTAGGTATCCTGAGTATGAGTCATCCGACCATCGGGGTCCGCTCATACAGTGAGGAGTCAGGGAGAGGATTAGGGACGCGGTAGGAGGTGACCTGCTCCCGGCATCCTGGCCTAGCAGCTACCCGTTAACCCTTTGACACTGCACGGTGGGGGGTTTCCCCCACTCCCCGCCGTGACACCCAGCAATACAACAGAGGATTTTAAGAGATTTAGGCCCCTGTCACCCAGGCACAGCAGGGGTTCATTCATGGCAAAAGGGGGTTCTTGTCAACCAGCAATAGAACAGACAATTTTGAGAGATTTAGGCCCCTGTCACCCAGGCACAGCAGGGGTTTGTATACGCCAAAAATGATAAAGTGTCACCCGACAATTGAAAATAAGAATTTTTTCAATTTAGGGCACTAAAATTGGCACTTTTTTCAATTAAAATGGCTCTAAAATAGTCCTTGAAAAGGCTAGAGGGATGTAAAAGGCAGTAAAATGTGCTTAAGAACATGGCAACTGTTCTGCAAACAAATGTGGATAGGGAAATAACTTAAAATTAAATAAAATAACTAAAAATTACAAATTATTAACCTGCAACTCAGAGAAGGAGGTGGATATGGAGTCGGAGGTTGAGGAGGCGGTGAATGTGGTATTGTAGGTGAAGGCAGCAATGGAGGAGGAACGGGTAGGCAACAATGTTTTTTTTTATTTTTTATTGGGGTAGGTAGCCCCCAAAATATTGGGACAAATAAAAAATAAATAAAACAAAGAATCTTTGCACTTGACTTGAGTACAAGAATGTATGTTTGATGGTGCTATAAATGTCTATCCTGCACAAGGTACAGACAAGTCTTGTGGGATCCAAGCCTGGTTCATTTTAATGAACGTGAGCTTGTCCACGTTGGCTGTGGACAGGCGGCTGCGTCTATCTGTAATGACGCCTCCTGCCGTGCTAAATACACTCGTTCAGAGAGTACACTGGCTGCAGGGCAGGCCAGCACCTCCAAGGCATACAGGGCAAGCTCTGGCCATGTGGACAATTTGGAGACCCAGAAGTTGAATGGGGCAGAACCACCAGTCAGTACGTGTAGTTGTGTGCACAGGTACTGTTCCACCATGTTGTTCAAATTCTTTCTCCTGCTAACACGCTCCATATCAGCAGTTGGGGCCTGTTGTTGCGGCGAGGTGACAAAGCTTTTCCACATGTCGGCCATGCTAACCCTGCCTTCTGAGGTGCTGGAGCTGACACAGCTGCGTTGGCGACCTCTTCCTCCCCCTGCCTTCGCCTTGTGCTTCCACTTGTCCCCCGGCGTCAGTCGGGAATGCTCTCAGGAGCGCGTCTACCAGCGTGCGCCTGTAGTCGCGCATCTTCCGATTACGCTCCAGTGAGGGAATTAAGGACGGCACATTGTCTTTGTAATGGCGATCCAGCAGGGTGGCCACCCAGTAGTCAGCACACGTTAAAATGTGGGCAACTCTGCATTCGTTGCGCAGGCACTGCAGTATGTTGTCGCTCATGTGTGCTAGGCTGCCCAGAGGTAAGGACATGCTGTCCTCTGTGGGAGGCGTATCGTTTGCATCCTCCGTATCCCCCCAGCCACGTACCAGTGATGGGCCCGAGCTGCGTTGGATTCCACCCCGCTGTGAACATGCTTCATCCCCATCCTCCTCCTCGTCCTCCAGAAGTGGGCCCTGGCTGGCCAAATTTGTACCTGGCCTCTGCTGTTGCAAAAAAGCTCCCTCTGAGCCACTTCTAAAAGACTGGCCTGAAAGTGTTAGAGATGACCCCTCTTCCTCCTCTTCGTCCTGTGCCACATCCTCTTCCATCATCGACCTAAGTGTTTTCTCAAGGAGACATAGAAGTGGTATTGTAATGCTGATAATGGCGTCATCGCCACTGGCAATGTTGGTGGAGTACTCGAAACAGCGCAACAGGGCACACAGGTCTCGCATGGAGGCCCAGTCATTGGTGGTGAAGTAGTGCTGTTCCGCAGTACGACTCACCCGTGCGTGCTGCAGCTCAAATTCCACTATGGCCTGCTGCTGCTCGCACAGTCTCTCCAGCATGTGCAAGGTGGAGTTCCACCTGGTGGGCACGTCACATATGAGGCGGTGAGCGGGAAGGCCGAAGTTACGTTGTAGAGCAGACAGCCGAGCGGCGGCAGGATGAGAACGCCGGAAGCGCGCACAGACGGCCCGCACTTTATGCAGCAGCTCAGACATGACGGGGTAGTTATGAATAAATTTCTGCACCACCAAATTCAGCACATGCGCCAGGCAAGGGATGTGCGTCAAACCGGCTAGTCCCAGAGCTGCAACGAGATTTCGCCCATTATCGCACACCACCAGGCCAGGCTTGAGGCTCACTGGCAGCAACCACTCGTCGGTCTGTTGTTCCATACCCCGCCACAACCCCTGCGCGGTGTGGGTCCTGTCCCCCAAACACATTAGTTTTAGAACGGCCTGCTGACGTTTACCCCGGGCTGTGCTAAAGTTGGTGGTGAAGGTCTGTCGCTGACCGGATGAGGAGGTGGTAGAAGAGGAGAAGAAAGCCAAGTAGGAAGAGGAGGCAACAGGAGGCAAAGAATGATGCCCTGCGATCCTTGGCGGCGGAAGGAAGTGCGCCAAACAGCTCTCCGCCTGGGGCTAAGCCTCCACTACATTTACCCAGTGTGCAGTTAGGGAGATATAGTGTCCCTGGTCGTGCTTACTGGTCCACGTATCTGTGTTTAGGTGGACCTTGCCACAGATGGCGTTGTGCAGTGCGCACTTGATTTTATCTGATACTTGGTTGTGCAGGGAGGGCACGGCTCTCCTGAAGAAGTAGTGGCGGCTAGTAACGACGTACTGTGGGACAGCAAGCGACATGAGCTGTTTGAAGCTGTCCGTCTCCACCAGCCTGAATGACAAAATTTCAAAGACCAGTAGTTTAGAAATGCTGGCATTCAGGGCCAGGGATCAAGGGTGGCTAGGTGGTAATTTACGCTTTCTCTAAAAGGTTTGTGAGATGGAGAGCTGAACGCTTCCGTGTGACATGGTGGAGATGCTTGGTGACGGAGGTGGTGTTGTTGGTTGCACATCCTCTGTTTGCTGGGCGGCAGGTGCCAACGTTCCTCCAGAGGCGGAGGAAGTGGCTGAGGCAGCAGCAGAAGAGGAAGCAGAAGGGGCCTGAGCCCTTTCTTGGTTTTGAAGGTGCTTACTCCACTGCAGCCCGTGTCTCGCATGTAGATGCCTGGTCATGCAGGTTGTGCTAAGGTTCAAAACGTTAATGCCTCGCTTCAGGCTCTGATGGCACAGCGTTCAAACCACTGGGGTCTTGTCGTCAGCACATTGTGTGAAGAAGTGCCATGCCAGGGAACTCCTTGAAGCTGCCTTTGGTGTGCTCGGTCCCTGTGCACTGTGGCCAGTAGCAGGCGAACTGGTTTGGCGACGGCTGCTCTGCTTTTGCACCCTGCTCCCGCTTTTGCTACGCTGTTGGCTCGGTCTCACCACTGCCTCTTCCTCCGAACTCTGAAAGTCAGTGGCATGACCTTCATTCCATGTTAGGTCTAGGACCTCATCGTCCCCTGCATCGTCTTCCACCCAGTCTTCCTCCCTGACCTCCTTTTCGGTCTGCACACTGCAGAAAGACGCAGCAGTTGGCACCTGTGTTTCGTCATTATCAGAGACGTGCTGAGGTGGTATTCCCATGTCTTCATCAGGAAACATAAGTGGTTGTGCGTCAGTGCATTCTATGTCTTCCATAGGGTTAGGTGGATGCCCTTGGGAAACCCTGCCAGCAGAGTCTTCAAACAGCATAAGAGACTGCTGCATGACTTGAGGCTCGGACAGGTTCCCCGATATGCACGGGGGTGATGTGACAGACTGATGGGCATGGGTTTCAGGTGCCACCTGTGCGCTTTCTGCAGAAGACTGGGTGGGAGATAATGTGAACGTGCTGGATCCACTGTCCACCCAATTGACTAGCGCCTGTACTTGATCAGGCCTTACCATCCTTAGAACGGCATTAGGCCCGACCAAATATCGCTGTAGATTCTGGCGGCTACTGGGATCTGAGGTAGTAGGTTCAGTAGGACGTTTAGCTGTGGCAGAACGGCCACGTCCTCTCCCTGCACCAGAGGCTCCACCAACACCACCACCACGACCATGACCGCGTCCCTTATTAGATGTTTGCCTCATAGTTAGCGTTTCCAAAGCAAAGTAAAAAGTGGTTAAGTCTGTTAAAAATAATTAACCGCCAATAAAAGCCCTGATGTAGAGTATTGCACTCTATTTTTTTTTTTTTACTCTATATGACAGCGTTTTTTGTGGCCTAAATCTGACAGTCACCTATGCATGTGTAATTACAGATGTGCAGTATATGAAAAAAAGGTTTTTTTTCACCACAGTATCCTAAAAGCCGTATTTGTGGCCCAAATGTGACAGTCACCTATGCAAGTGTAATCACTAGAGTTGAGCGAACACCTGGAAGTTCGGGCTCGAGAAGTTCGGCCGAACTTCCCGGAAATGTTCGGGTTCGGGATCCGAACCCGACCCGAACTTCGTCCCGAACCCGAACCCCATTGAAGTCAATGGGGACCCGAACTTTTGGGCACTAAAAAGGCTGTAAAACAGCCCAGGAAAGAGCTAGAGGGCTGCAAATGGCAGCAACATGTAGGTAAATCCCCTGCAAACAAATGTGGATAGGGAAATGAATTAAAATAAAAATTAAAAAAATAAAAATTAACCAATATCAATTGGACAGAGGTCCCATAGCAGAGAATCTGGCTTCACGTCAGCAGAGAATCAGTCTCTTCATGCCATAGCAAAGAATCTGGCTTCATGTCAGCAGAGAATCAGTCTCTTCATGCCATAGCAGAGAATCTGGCTTCGTGTCAGCGCAGAATCAGTCTTCATGTCATAGCAGAGAATCAGGCTTCACGTCACCCACCACTGGAACAGGCCACTGTCACATATTTAGGCCCCGGCACCCAGACAGAGGAGAGAGGTCCCGTAACAGAGAATCTATCCTTATGTCAGCACAGAATCTGTCTTCATGTCACAGCAGAGAATCAGGCTTCACGTCACCCACCACTGGAACAGGCTACTGTCACATATTTAGGCCCCGGCACCCAGACAGAGGAGAGAGGTCCCGTAACAGAGAATCTGGCCTTATGTCAGCGCAGAATCAGTCTTCATGTCATAGCAGAGAATCAGGCTTCACGTCACCCACCACTGGAACAGGTCACTGTCACATATTTAGGCCCAGGCACCCAGGCAGAGGAGAGAGGTCCCGTAACAGAGAATCTGGCCTTATGTCAGCACAGAATCTGTCTTCATGTCATAGCAGAGAATCAGGCTTCACGTCACCCACCACTGGAACAGGCCACTGTCACACATTTAGGCCCCGGCACCCAGGCAGAGGAGAGGTTCATTCAACTTTGGGTTGCCCCGCAATATAATGGTAAAATGAAAATAAAAATAGTATTGAATGAGGAAGTGCCCTGGAGTAGAATAATATATTGTTAAGGGGAGGTAGTTAATATCTAATCTGCACAAGGGATGGACAGGTCCTGTGGGATCCATGCCTGGTTCATTTTTATGAACGTCAGCTGGTCCACATTGGCTGTAGACAGGCGGCTGCGTTTGTCTGTAATGACGCCCCCTGCCGTGCTGAATACACGTTCAGACAAAACACTGGCCGCCGAGCAGGCCAGCACCTCCAAGGCATAAAAGGCTAGCTCTGGCCACGTGGACAATTTGGAGACCCAGAAGTTGAATGGGGCCGAACCATCAGTCAGTACGTGGAGGGGTGTGCACAGGTACTGTTCCACCATGTTAGTGAAATGTTGCCTCCTGCTAACACGTTCCGTATCAGGTGATGGTGCAGTTAGCTGTGGTGTGGTGACAAAACTTTTTCACATCTCTGCCATGCTAATCCTGCCCTCAGAGGAGCTGGCCGTGACACAGCTGCGTTGGCGACCTCTTGCTCCTCCTCTGCCTTCGCCTTGGGCTTCCACTTGTTCCCCTGTGACATTTGGGAATGCTCTCAGTAGCGCGTCTACCAACGTGCGCTTGTACTCGCGCATCTTCCTATCACGCTCCAGTGTAGGAAGTAAGGTGGGCACATTGTCTTTGTACCGGGGATCCAGCAGGGTGGCAACCCAGTAGTCCGCACACGTTAAAATGTGGGCAACTCTGCTGTCGTTGCGCAGGCACTGCAGCATGTAGTCGCTCATGTGTGCCAGGCTGCCCAGAGGTAAGGACAAGCTGTCCTCTGTGGGAGGCGTATCGTCATCGTCCTGTGTTTCCCCCCAGCCACGCACCAGTGATGGGCCCGAGCTGCTTTGGGTGCCACCCCGCTGTGAACATGCTTCATCCTCATCCTCCTCCACCTCCTCCTCATCCTCGTCCTCCTCGTCCTCCAGTAGTGGGCCCTGTCTGGCCACATTTGTACCTGGCCTCTGGTGTTGCAAAAAACCTCCCTCTGAGTCACTTCGAAGAGACTGGCCTAAAAGTGCTAAAAATGACCCCTCTTCCTCCTCTTCCTCCTGGGCCACCTCCTCTTCCATCATCGCCCTAAGGAGACATAGAAGTGGTATTGTAACGCTGATAACGGCGTCATCGCCACTGGCCATGTTGGTGGAGTACTCGAAACAGCGCAACAGGGCACACAGGTCTCGCATGGAGGCCCAGTCATTGGTGGTGAAGTGGGTCTGATCCGCAGTGCGACTGACCCGTGCGTGCTGCAGCTGAAACTCCACTATGGCCTGCTGCTGCTCGCACAGTCTGTCCAGCATATGCAAGGTGGAGTTCCACCTGGTGGGCACGTCGCATATGAGGCGGTGAGAGGGAAGGCCGAAGTTACGCTGTAGCGCAGACAGGCGAGCAGAGGCAGGGTGTGAACGCCGGAAGCGCGAACAGACGGCCCGCACTTTATGCAGCAGCTCTGACATGTCGTGGTAGTTGCGAATGAACTTCTGCACCACCAAATTAAGCACATGCGCCAGGCAAGGGTTGTGCGTCAAACCGGCTAGTCCCAGAGCTGCAACGAGATTTCGCCCATTATCGCACACCACCAGGCCGGGCTTGAGGCTCACCGGCAGCAACCACTCGTCGGTCTGTTGTTCTATACCCCGCCACAACTCCTGTGCGGTGTGGGGCCTGTCCCCCAAACATATGAGTTTCAGAACGGCCTGCTGACGTTTACCCCGGGCTGTGCTGAAGTTGGTGGTGAAGGTGTGTGGCTGACTGGATGAGCAGGTGGAAGAAGAGGAGGAGGAAGCTGAGTAGGAGAAGGAGGAGACAGGAGGCAAAGAATGTTGCCCTGCGATCCTTGGCGGCGGAAGGACGTGCGCCAAACAGCTCTCCGCCTGGGGCCCAGCCGCCACTACATTTACCCAGTGTGCAGTTAGGGAGATATAGCGTCCCTGGCCGTGCTTACTGGTCCACGTATCTGTGGTCAGGTGGACCTTGCCACAGATGGCGTTGCGCAGTGCACACTCGATTTTATCGGACACTTGGTTGTGCAGGGAAGGCACGGCTCTCTTGGAGAAGTAGTGCCGGCTGGGAACAACATACTGTGGGACAGCAAGCGACATGAACTGTTTGAAGCTGTGTGTGTCCACCAGCCTAAATGACAGCATTTCATAGGCCAGTAGTTTAGAAATGCTGGCATTCAGGGCCAGGGATCGAGGGTGGCTAGGTGGGAATTTACGCTTTCTCTCAAATGTTTGTGAGATGGAGAGCTGAATGCTGCGGTGTGACATGGTTGAGATGCTTGGTGACGCAGGTGGTGGTGTTGGTGGTACATCCCATGTTTGCTGGACGGCAGGTGCCAACGTTCCTCCAGAGGCGGAGGAAGAGGCCGAGGCGGCGGCAGCAGCAGAAGAGGCCGAGGCGGCGTCAGCAGCAGAAGAGGTAGCAGGGGGAGCCTGAGTGATTTCCTTGTTTTTAAGGTGTTTGCTCAACTGCAGTTCATGCTTTGCATGCAGGTGCCTGGTCATGCAGGTTGTGCTAAGGTTCAGAACGTTAATGCCTCGCTTCAGGCTCTGATGGCACAGCGTGAAAACCACTCGGGTCTTGTTGTCAGCACATTGTTTGAAGAAGTGCCATGCCAGGGAACTCCTTGAAGCTGCCTTTGGGGTGCTCGGTCCCAGATGGCGGCGGTCAGTAGCAGGCGGAGTCTCTTGGCGGCGGGTGTTCTGATTTTGCTCTTCCTCTGAACTGTGAAAGTCAGTGGCACGACCTTCATTCCATGTGGGGTCTAGGACCTCATCGTCCCCTGAATCGTCTTCATCCCTGACCTCCTGTTCAGTCTGCACACTGCAGAAAGACGCAGCAATTGGAACCTGTGTTTCGTCATCATCAGAGACGTGCTGAGGTGGCATTCCCATGTCCTCATCATCAGGAAACATAAGTGGTTGTGCGTTAGTGCATTCTATGTCTTCCACCACTGGGGAAGGGCTAGGTGGATGCCCTAAGGAAACCCTGCCAGCAGAGTCTTCAAACAGCATAAGAGACTGCTGCATAACTTGAGGCTCAGACAGTTTCCCTGATATTCATGGGGGTGATGTGACAGACCGATGGGCTTGGTTTTCATGCGCCATCTGTGCGCTTTCTGCAGAAGACTGGGTGGGAGATAATGTGAACGTGCTGGATCCACTGTCGGCCACCCAATTGACTAATGCCTGTACCTGCTCAGGCCTTACCATCCTTAGAACGGCATTGGGCCCCACCAAATATCGCTGTAAATTCTGCTGGCTACTGGGACCTGAGGTAGTTGGATCACTAGGACGTGTGGCTGTGGCAGAACGGCCACGTCCTCTCCCAGCACCAGAGGGTCCACTAACACCACCACGACCATGTCCACGTCCGCGTCCGCGTCCCTTATTAGATGTTTTCCTCATTGTTCTTGTTCACCACAATTTTGAGAATGGCAAATTTGGGAAAAGTTTTTCAACCCAGAACAAAAAGTGTGCTTTTACGGTCACTACAAATAACCTGACCAGCTAAAACAGTACAGATTTGGTTGAATAGAAATGTGAGGCCTGTTATTTTTTGCGCTGTGTGACAGGTATAGGTTTAATCACAGAATTAGACTTGTATCTGCACGGTAGCGTGTGTGTTAGGTTTTTCTGAATGACACTATCAGCACCTTCAATGTAAGATATCCTTTTTGGGATAGATTTCAAGTAGGCCTCATATAGCAGAAACTAGTTATTTTGAGAATGGCAAATTTGGGAATAGTTTTTCAACCCAGAACAAAAAATGTGCTTTTACGGTCACTACAAATAACTTGACCAGCTAAAACAGTACAGATTTGGTTGAATAGAAATGTGAGGCCTGTTTTTTTTTGCGCTGTGTGACAGGTATAGGTTTAATCACAGAATTAGACTTGTATCTGCACGGTAGCGTGTGTGTTAAGTTTTTCTGAATGACACTATCAGCACCTTCAATGTAAGATCTCCTTTTTGGGATAGATTTCAAGTAGGCCTCATATAGCAGAAACTAGTTATTTTGAGAATGGCAAATTTGGGAATAGTTTTTCAACCCAGAACAAAAAGTGTGCTTTTACGGTCACTACAAATAACTTGACCAGCTAAAACAGTATAAATTTGGTTGAATAGAAATGTCAGGTCTATTTTTTAGGCGCTGGGTGACAGGCTCAACTTGCCCCTGATGTAGTATATGGCCAAAAAATAACAACACTATTGATGGTTAAATGCACTTGGGTGACACAGGCTCAGCCTGCACCAGATGTAGTATATGGCCAAAAAATAACCAGACTGTTGATGGTTAAATGCACTTCGGTGACACAGGCTCAGCCTGCAGCTGATGTAGTATATGGCCAAAAAATATCCAGACTGTTGATGGTTAAATGCACTTCGGTGACACAGTCTCAGCCTGCAGCTGATGTAGGATATAGCAAAAAATAACCACACTATTGATGGTTAAATAGACTTGGTGATAGCTTGTGCTGGCGCACCACAAGCCACAAAATGGCCGCCGATCACCACAGAAAAAAGTGATCTAAAAACGCTCTGGGCAGCCTCAAAAAAGTGAGCAAGTCGATATTAGCACTTCAATGATCCACAGCTGCAGATCGATCACAGAATGAAGTCTTTTGGAGGAGTTAATCTGCCTAATCTCGCCCTAACGTCGCAGCAGCAACCTCTCCCTATGCTTGAATCAGCAGAGTGACGTGCAGCGCTACGTGACCCAAGCTTATATAGAGGCTGGGTCACACGCTGCACTGGCCAATCACAGCCATGCCAATAGTAGGCAAGGCTGTGATGGCCTCTTGGGGCAAGTAGTATGACGCTTGTTGATTGGCTGCTTTGCAGCCTTTCAAAAAGCGCCAAGAAAGCGCCGAACACCGAACCCGGACTTTTACGAAAATGTTCGGGTTCGGGTCCGCTATACAGTTCGGGTTCGCTCATCCCTAGTAATCACAGATGTGCAGTACATGAAAAAATTGTTTTTTTTCACCACAGTATCCTAATAGCCGTATTTGTGGCCTAAATGTGACAGTCACCTATGCAAGTGTAATCACAGATGTGCAGTATATCAGAGGGATTTTTCACCACAGTATCCTAAAAGCCTTATTTGTGGCCAAAATGTGACAGTCACCTATGCAAGTGTAATAACAGATGTGCAATATATGAAAAAATAGTTTTTTTTTAACCCCAGTAAGCAAAAATCTGTATTTGTGGCCTAAATGTGACAGTCACCTATGCACGTATAATCACAGATGTGAAGTATATTAGAGGTTTTTTTCACCCTAGTAACCAAAAAGCCGTATTTCTGGCCTAAATGTGACAGTCACTTATGCTTGTCTAATCCCAGATGTGCAGTATATTAGAGGGTTTTTTCACCCCAGTAATCAAAAAGCCGTATTTCTGGCCTAAATGTAACAGTCACTTATGCACGTGTAATCCCAGATGTGCACTATATTTAACAGATGTATTTTTTTTTTACCCCAGTAAGCAAAAAGCTGTATTTCTGGACTTGCAGACATGCAGATAGCCTGTGCTGGTGCACTATCGTTGCATAAAATGGCTGCCGATCATGTATTGATATTGACTAACTGAAAAAAAAAAAGTTCGTTTTCAGCAGTAGTTGGTTTAGGGCAGGCTTAAAAAAATTGTGCACTGCACCCACAAAACACTTTTGCTGTAGATCGCTGAGTACAAAAAACAGTTCTTGATAAGATTTCTCCCTGATCTCTCCCTCACAGCAGCTGCAGCCTCTCCCTACACTAATCCGAGCAGAGAGATGGGCGACGCTACGTGCATCCAGCTTAAATAGAGGCTGGGTCACATGCTGCAGTTGGCCAATTACAGCCATGCCAATAGTAGGCATGGCTGTGATGGCCTTTTGGGGCAAGTAGTATGACGCTTGTTGATTGGCTGCTGTGCAGCCTTTCAAAAAGTGCCATAAAAATCGCTGAACACCGAACCCGAACTTTTACGTAAATGTTCGGGTCCGGGTGCCAAAAACCCTAAAGTTCGGTACGAACCCGAACTTTACAGTTCGGGTTCGCTTAACTCTACCTGTTACCCATGGTCACCATGGTTCGCTCTGAAAATAACATCGGAAGTTGATAGGCCAGATATCCGATCATCGCTGTCACGGGGATGCGCGACCGGGCCCACATTATCTAGAGTCACCAAAGCGGCAGAAGGCCCTCGCCAATAATGTGTTAGATAGTCAGATCAGCAGACCCTTGCGCCTAATGTTTGAGGGTCACCAGCAGGCCATCATTCAAAAATTTTAAGGCTGTGTATGATGCCCTCCTTTATGTGTAATAAAGGGTGTATTGTAGTGTCAGCTCCTTGCAATTTTTGGCAGCCCATTCACTTAGTGCATAGAAGTCCCACTACATGAACAATTGTACCACAATGTGACTGAGGCCCTTCTTTATGTGATATACAGCTTGTATCGGAGTGCCTCTTCCTTGAAATCTTTGACAGCACTTGCAATTTATATACAAGATGCATCCAGACATACTCCCCATGCTGTTCCCGAACCATTTCGGTGGTGTTTCCATCAATTTCTGACCTTTTCCTATGAACCAGACACCCTCCCCTCTTCAGAGCAGGGGGTGCCTGGTTTAATGCTCTGGTTCTCCCATTGACTTTCTTTATACTCGGGTGTAAGGTAGAACACCCGAGCATCCCGATGTGTTCGGCCCGAGCCCCTGAGCACCTGTGAGATTGTGGAACAGCTATTCCTGCATAATGTTTGTGCATAAATTGTACTTAAACTGTCATTTGGCATTCCGAGCTTTAGAGGCCACTGTTTTGCAGCTACAACCAGCACACTCTGGGATTTGCACATGTAAAGCAGGTAATGACTCATGCTGGCTGCTTCTGAGTAAACCAGGAAGTGTTGATCTGACATGGTGGAAGCAATGTTCTGTGAGAGACTGAATCCGATTCCATCTTGGCTTCCGGGTGTCCAGGAGTGAACGGGCACGCAGAGGAAGGAAACTAGTTGTCCCTTACTTGAATCCGGCTCTTTGAAAGAGAGATTGTTCCAGGAAAACAGTGTACAGCGGGTGGGCAGAGGTCTGATTACCAAGCAAGGCCGCACAGTTGCTGGGAGTTTGGTGGCCATCCCGAGTAAGCGGCATCCTCGGGCCCAGAATGGACGCAGGTCAGTACACCTTGTTACTGATTGTATTATACTGTGTGGCGCCTGAAGCAACAGAGACTAGCCTAGGCCTTGTATTAGTTAGATAGTTAGGGTTATAGCTTTTGCTAGGCCTTACTGTACTGGACTGCAGCGCAGTATTTTGACTTGCAGGCTCTGCTGCTTTTGCCACCGGCTGGGTGTGTCCTCTTTAGCGGCACAGCACGACTTGCAGGCTCTGCTGTGTATGCCACCGGGTTAGGCCTGTTCCTCGGAGAGGGACAGTGACTGGGTGCCAGGGGCATAGCTTAGTCTGTGTACATTCATATTGTTGTGTTATTGCTATTGTTAAAATAAAGTTTCTGTTTTTGCATATAAAGCTGGTGTCAGAGTCGCTTTTCTTGTCTGTGACTTCGCTGTATCCTGGGGAGCCCACCCCGGTACACGGCTTACAACTTGGCGTAGTCGGCAGGATACAGCGACTGCTATGGACAGGAACGCGGCGTGAGACCGTCCCCTGGCGCCAGTGGTGCCGGATCAGGACCCAGCCCAGGGTGCACAGACGCAAGTCCAGCTTGCCCCCAATAATATGGCTACCCAGAAGAATACATCCCTGTAGGGGCACTGCTGCGTCATCTGCCAAAGTATGACGGTAGAAACATGACAGGACTGGACTGAAAGGGTCAGAAGTGCGGTTAAAATGTGTAACCTGATATAGAAGAAAGACAGCTCACCACCTTGTAAATTCGCTTGCACGGGAAGGGATCGCTCCCACTATAAAATCAAAATAAATCCCAGCAGGCGTATCGATTTTTTTCTTCAATGCTTTATTCCATACAGTGATTGATCCATACACAGGACACGTTTCGGCCCGTCCAGCCTTCCTCAACTGCATGTTTAACAACTGAAGATATTACATATTTATAGGCTTAGTCACCTGACCCTGCCAATCAATTTAAACAGAAAATAACATCACATCGCAATTAGTATCAACACATTTGAAACACCCTTGCGAATACTACGATGAACAGGTGCCCTTATAAATATTTATAGCAAGAGTCTCCTCCCATCATGATCGTGTCGTAGTAGTCTGCAAGGAAACATATAAAAAATCGAATTAAAAACACATCACCTCATAATCCCTATTCAGACCCTTGGGATGTAAAGTATCAAGGGTGTGGATCCAGAACACCTCCCTTTTGAGTAACAACTTTTTCAGATCCCCCCCCTCTCCGTGGTAAATGTACACGCTCAATGATTTAGTATTTCAATTGTGATATGGAATGATTGTGTTAATGGAAATGTAACTGTATAGGGAATAAAAGATTCCTGTTTCTTATTGTCGATTTGTGTTTGTTGATCTGATCTTTTACTTTCTGCATTGTCTCCCCTACATACAACATGCCGCAAGGGCACTTGATTAAATATACGACATTTGTTGTTTCGCATGTATAATAACCCTTGATTTTATAGGATTTTCCTGTCTGTGGATGTTGAAAATACTGACCTTTCTTCACATTGCTGCATTGCATACAGTGGAGACAAGGGAAAGTGCCTCCCTTCTGATTAGTGAGTGTACTCTGTAATGGGGCCTTCTCCATAGTGCCAATATCTGAGCGAACGAGATGATCTCTCAAACTGGGATTGCGTCTATTACATATAAGTGGTGGGTTTTTAAATTCCACTATAGTGGGGTACGCCTTCTCCAAAATATGACAATGTTTGCCTACCACATTGTCCAGTTGGTGATTCAGTGGATGATATTTATGTATAAGTGCTATGCGCTTACTGTTATCTCTTGGTGGAGCTCGTACCCCACTAGCACTTTTTGCTGTGGATAAAATATCACGAGGATAACCTCTCTCCAGAAATCAGGACGTCATCTAGTTCACCCTCACATCCTGCATTTTGGAATCTGTCACTATCTTCTTCACTCTCATATATTGCGATTTTGGAATCTATTTTTTAAGAGAAGGAGGATGTGCACTGCGATAATGCAGGATACTATTCCTGTCTGTATTTTTTCAATATAAATCAGTGCATAAAATTCCCCCTTCCTGCTTGAGTATTGTGACATCTAGGAAATGCACAGATGTCTGATCATATGTAATGGTGAATTTTAATTCCTCCCAGACCCCATTCAGATGTTCAAACAGCTGGAGGAGGGGTGCGAGTGGCCCCGCCCACACGCAAAAAATTTTGTCGATAAACCTTTTCCATACTAGTGCGAATTTTTTAAAATATTCATTCGGATATACACTCACCTAAAGAATTATTAGGAACACCATACTAATACGTTGTTGGACCCCCTTTTGCCTTCAGAACTGCCTTAATTCTATGTGGCATTGATTCCACAAGGTGCTGATAGCATTCTTTAGAAATGTTGGCCCATATTGGTAGGATAGCATCTTGCAGTTGATGGAGATTTGAGGGATGCACATCCAGGGCACAAAGCTCCCGTTCCACCACATCCCAAAGATGCTCTATTGGGTTGAGATCTGGTGACTGTGGGGGCCATTTTAGTACAGTGAACTCATTGTCATGTTCAAGAAACCAATTTGAAATTATTCAAGCTTTGTGACATGGTGCATTATCCTGCTGGAAGTAGCCATCAGAGGATGGATACATGTTCTCATTCTGTTTACGCCAAATTCGGACTCTACCATTTGAATGTCTCAACAGAAATCGAGACTCATCAGACCGGGCAACATTTTTCCAGTCTTCAACAGTCCAATTTTGGTGAGCTTGTGCAAATTGTAGCCTCTTTTTCCTATTTGTAGTGGAGATGAGTGGTACCCGGTTGGGTCTTCTGCTGTTGTAGCCCATCTGCCTCAAGGTTGTGCGTGTTGTGGCTTCACAAATGCTTTGCTGCATTCCTCGGTTGTAATGAGTGGTTATTTCAGTCAACGTTGCTCTTCTATCAGCTTGAATCAGTCGGCCCATTCTCCTCTGACCTCTAGCATTCACAAGGCATTTTCGCCCACAGGACTGCCGCATACTGGATGTTTTTCCCTTTTCACACCATTCTTTGTAAACCCTAGAAATGGTTGTGCGTGAAAACTAAGTAACTGAGCAGATTGTGAAATACTCAGACCGGCCCGTCTGGCACCAACAACCATGCCACGCTCAAAATTGCTTAAATCACCTTTCTTTCCCATTCTGACATTCAGTTTGGAGTTCAGGAGATTGTCTTGACCAGGACCACCCCCCTAAATGCATTGAAGCAACTGCCATGGGATTGGTTGACTAGATAATTGCATTAATGAGAAATAGAACAGGTGTTCCTAATAATTCTTTAGGTGAGTGTACAAAGCACTGTTCAAATGACGACATATAAATATTTGTGTAGGGCGGGGCCACATTCGCACCCATCGCCGTGCCACACTGCTGCCCATAAAAATGATCTCCAAAAAGAAAATAGTTCTCATAAAGAACTACATTCAAAAAATCTAGAAAAAATCGCTGTTGTTCAGCAGAAAAATGACTCTGTTCTAATGCAGATGTAATTGCCACTATACCTTTTTGATGTTCAATTGACGTATATAAGCTCACTACGTCAATGGTTACCAACCAACTATCCTCAGGTATATTTTCCAAATCTCTAATCACCTGCAAAAAGTGAGACGTATCCAAAAGAAAAGAACGGGTATTCTTAACTAATGGAGTAAACGCCTTTTCCAACACTATTGCCAAAGGTGATAGCACTGAATCGATCAAAGCCACAATGGGTCGGCCTGGTGGATTTATCAAGGTTTTATGCACCTTTGGCAATATGTAGAACACAGGTGTCACCGGTGAGTGATTGACCAAAAATTCGCTCAATTTCTCATCGATGATTCCCTGAGCCTTATATTCGGTCACCAACCCCATGATCTTTTCCTTAATTCGAAAAACTGGGTTGTGATCCAATTTCCTATAGGTGTCAGTGTCGGACAGTTGGCGATAAACTTCTTGGAAATATTGAACCTTATCCATGATCACAATCGATCCGCCTTTATCGGCGGGTTTCACAATAAGGGACTTATTCCCCATCAAATCGTGCACAGCTCTCCTTTCTTCTGTGGTAATATTCTGTATAATCGAAAGATCACCCCTCTTTATTATGTCCAACTTCTGTTGTATTTCTTTAGTGACAAGATGAACAAATGTCTTGATGGGATGATAGCTTTTTTGGGGGGGGTAAAGCGGCTCTTGACCCGCAAATCCAGGTCAGTCAACCTCAAACAACCACCACCCCCACCCCCATCCAAACTCATATCCTTCATAATACTGGGGGAATCTTTCTGGGTTTTCAATCTGATCTTACGAAAAAACTTTTGGAATTCCACATCTAATTCGAAAGTATCCATGTTATTTGTAGGAGAGAAGGAAAGACCTTTCTCAAGCAGCTCAATCGTTTCACATGAAATAACTTTCGATGATAAATGAATCACTATGGACTGTGTCCTACCTGGGATCGCGTGGTCACCATCGGCTGTATAGATCTTTCGGGATCTCCGATGCTTGTGGCCATCCCAGCGTTTCCTCGTGGCGGACAGCGTCCTTGGCCCCGTCTGAAAAAAAGACGTGTAGCTTGGGAATCGTTTGATTCGCTGCCGGAGCTGGAGGTATATTGATTTCCCGACCTGTATCCTCCCCTGTAACCAGGACGAGACCTGAATGATGTATCCTGCCATCGATACACTCGATTTAATAAATAATCCTCACTATCTCTGAGGAATTTCGATCTTTTCTTTTCTTGCGTCTCCCTTCGGTAGGTGTCGATATATTTCTCCACAGTGCCTTTCAGTTTTTCAAACTCATCTGAGTTTAGTGAATCCTGCAGCTGCTGTTCAGTCATAGCAATGCCCTCCTTTAATTCTCTAATTGCTTTCTGAAGTCGATCAACTGTTAGTAAAATAATGTCCAATGAACATTTATTTATGATCTTCTCAAAGTCCGCACAATACTGTTGATCTTCCGAAAAAAAGGTAGGGCGGAGATGAACTCGCATCCCCCTCGGGATCCGATTCAGTTTAAAATACTCAGCCAGGGTTACAGCATGTAGTTCGTATGATGCTAGTCTCCTGGATTCTCTCTCCCAATGCCTTTTCTTTAATTCACTCATAGGGATTGTTAAAAAATCGATTGAGGAGGTCACTTGTGACAGGATCCTAGTCGCATCTTCTTCATAAATTATTTTTTTATAGCAAGAGTCTCCTCCCATCATGATCGTGTCGTAGTAGTCTGCAAAGAAACATATAAAAAATCGAATTAAAAACACATCACCTCATAATCCCTATTCAGACCCTTGGGATGTAAAGTATCATGGGTGTGGATCCAGAACGCCTCCCTTTTGATTAACATCTTTTTCAGATCCCCCCTCTCCGTGGAAAATGTACACGCTCAATGATTTGGTATTTCAATTGTGATATGGAATGATTGTGATTATGGAAATGTAACGGTATAGGGAATAAAAGATTCTTGTTCCTTATTGTCGATTTGTGTTAGTTGATCTGATCTTTTACTTCCTGCATTGTATCCCCTACATACAACATGCCGCAAGGGCACTTGATTAAATATACGACATTTGTTGTTTCGCATGTATAATAACAATTGATTTTATAGGATTTTCCTGTCTGTAGATGTTGAAAATACTGACCTTTCTGCACATTGCTTCAGAAAGCACGGAAAGGAATGAACGTGACCCTGGGCATGAATATACTGAGAGACCTAGACCATCAACTCTATGCCAAGGAAGGGCCGAAGTACTGGCAACGGCCCACCGCACACCGGCCTACCCAGAAGGTCTTACAACAAATGGTGAGGAGCTGTAGCCTGCAAAAGAGTAACCTGTCCGGTCGGGCCATTGGAGACGTGAGGGTGCTACTGAGGACTCCGTTGAAGATCCCACCTCAACAGGAGCGAATATTGATGCTGCCAGTGGGGGCTGGACGACGACTGAATGGACTGGAGGTCCTGATCGGGCCCACTTATCAAGAAGAAAAGCAGATTCACCCACTGGTAGCCCGGGCCCTCGCCATTGTGAAGGATGAATGTGTGCCTATACGCTGCTGTAATGTTGAGGACTGCGAGTTAACCGTTCCCGCAAAGACCCTGCTGGCCAAAGTTTATGTGTCCGAAGGGGGTATCGCTCGATGAAGGGGCTTCATGCTGCAGCCGGTCAGCCGGATAGGAGATCAGCCTGGACCTACAGTTGTGTTCAAAATTATTCAACCCCCAATGCTGTAAAGGGTTTTAGGGAATTTAGTGTACATTTGTAATTGTCTTATCTTACAAGGACTTTTTAAAGAACCAAATGCAACTAAAATGACATCAATTGTTTTTGTAATACAGTATTAAATGTTTTTTTTGTGATTTCTTCATTGACACAATTATTCAACCCCTTAAAGACTACCACTCTTAAGAACAGAGGTTCATTCAAGTGTTTTCGATCAGGTATTGAAAACACCTGTGGATGTCAAGGAGCAGCAATCAAGCATAATAAGCACCAATTAGGCAGATATAAAAGGACTGTAATACTCAGCTTCTTCTAGACATTTACTGGTGTGTTTACAAACATGGTGAAGTCAAGAGAATGGTCCAGGAAGACAAGAGAAGAGGTGATTTCTCTTCACAGGAAGGGCAATGGCTATAAGAAGATTGCAAAGATGTTAAACATACCAAGAGACACCATAGGAAGCATCATTCGCAAATTCAAGGCAAAGGGCACTGTTGAAACGCTACCTGGTCGTTGCAGAAAGAAGATGCTGACTTCAACTGCTGTGCGCTACCTGAAGCGCAAAGTGGAGAAAAGTCCCCGTGTGACTGCTGAGGAACTGAAAAAAGATTTGTCAGATGTGGGTACTGAAGTTTCAGCTCAGACAATAAGGTGCACACTGCATAATGAAGGCCTCCATGCCAGAACTCCCAGGCGCACCCCCTTGCTGTCTCCAAAGAATAAGAAGAGTCGACTGCAGTATGCCAAAAGTCATGTGGACAAACCACTAAAGTGTTCTGTGGACTGATGAAACAAAATTAGAACTGTTTGGGCCCATGGATCAACGCTATGTTTGGAGGAGGAAGAACAAGGCCTATGAAGAAAAGAACACCTTGCCTACTGTGAAGCATGGTGGGGGGGTCAATCATGCTTTGGGGCTGTTTTGCTTCTACAGGAACAGGGAAGCTTCAGCGTGTGCAAGGTACCATGAATTCTCTTCAGTACCAGGAGATATTGGATGAAAATATGATGCAGTCCGTCACAAACCTGAGGCTTGGGAGACGTTGGACCTTTCAACAGGACAATGATCCCAAGCATACCTCCAAGTCCACTAGAGCATGGTTGTAGATTAAAGGCAGGAACATTTTGAAGTGGCCATCGCAGTCACCAGACTTAAATCCGATTGAGAACCTCTGGTGGGACTTAAAGAAAGCAGTTGCAGCGCGCATGCCTAAGAATGTGACTGAACTGGAGGCTTTTGCCCATGAAGAATGGGCGAAGATACCCGTAGATCGCTGCAAGACACTTGTGTCAAGCTATGCTTCACATTTAAAAGCGGTTATAACTGGAAAAGGATGTTGTACTAAGTACTAAGATTGAATGTCACTTGGGGGTTGAATAAAACTGATAATGATGTGAGCACAGAAAAGACATTTGTGGTTATTTCATTATAAATGTTATGTTATATTTGTCTGACTTACAAGTGCCTCTTTGATTTAATTGTAAACAAGATGACTGAAATGATCAAAATCAATGTCAAACTGGCCAAAACACTCAATTTCAGTGGGGGTTGAATAATTTTGAACACAACTGTATGCTGTGGAGATCCATTCAAGGGAAATCCCAACAGCGGAGTGGAACGGTCGAGTGATCATGGCCCGTATGGGGGTGGACTGCAGAACCCTGACCCCGGGGGATCAAAAGCTGCTGGAAGGCACCCTCTGGGAATTTAAGGAGGCCTTCTCAAGACATGATGAGGACTTTGGGTGTGCTACTGCCATCGAACATGAAATCCCAACCGGTGATGCTGCGCCGATCAGGGAACGTTACCGGCAGATCCCACCTAAGATGTATCAGGAGGTGAAAGATATGGTGGCCAGCATGTTGGAGAACCAGGTGATCCAGGAAAGTCAAAGTCCGTGGGCTGCTCCGGTAGTCTTGGTGCGGAAGAAAGATGGGAGTCTCCGGTTCTGCATGGATTATCGGAAGCTGAATGCTCAGACCGTCCGGGATGACTACCCCCTTCCGCGGATTGAGGAGTCATTATCAGCTCTAAGCCAAGCAAAGTTCTTCTCAACTCTTGACCTGGCTAGTGGGTATTAGAAGGTGCCGGTGGCCAAGAAGGACAAAGCCAAGACGGCCTTCATTCTACCTATGGGACTCTACGAGTTCAACCGGATGCCCTTCGGCCTCTCCAATGCTCCGGGGAAATTCCAGCGATTGATGGAACACTGTCTTGGGGAAGTCAACTTCGAATCAGTATTGGTATACCTGGATGACATAGTAGTGTTCGGGGCTTCCTTTGAAGATCACCTCCAGAAGCTGCGACAAGTCTTGGGACGGCTACGAGACCATGGGCTCAAGATCAAGCCAAAAAAGTGCCAGATGTTCCGACAGCAGATAGAGTACTTAGGACATGTGGTCACCCAGGAGGGGGTAAAACCGCCCCCCAGCAAGGTGGAGGCTGTTCAGAAGTGGCCCCGGCCAAGTGCGCTACAGGAAGTACGGGCGTTCGTGGGACTGGCCGGCTACTACAGGAGGTTTATACCCAAATTCGCTCATCTGGTGGTCCCGTTAAACAAGTTGCTAAGAGGCATGGCTGGGGGCCCAAAGAAATGCCCTGTCAACTGGGGGCCCCGGCAACAAGAGGCCTTTGAAGCGGTGAAAGAGGCGCTGACCAATGCCCTGATCCTGGCTTACGCGCAGTTTGATACCCCATTCCTGCTGTATACTGATGAAAGTCTACATGGTCTGGGGGCCGTATTGTCCCAAGTCCAGGATGGACGGGAGAGAGTCATCACCTATGGGAGCCGGTCCCTAAGAGTCATAACGCATCCTTGATAACTATAGCTCCTTTAAACTGGAACTACTGGCACTGGTCTGGGCCATGACCGAAAGGTTTGCAGAATACCTGACTAGTGCAGAAGTGACCGTGATGATGGACAACAACCCGTTGGCACACCTGGAGAATGCCAAGCTCTGTGCACTTGAGCAAAGATGGTTGGACCACCGTTCTAAGTACCAATACCGCATCAAGTTCCGGTCCGGTAGGGAGAATGGCAACGCCGATGCACTCTCTCGAGTTCCAGTAGGGCAGTCGACTCAGAGAACCGATGAGGAGTTAGAAGACACTAAAACTCCTGACTTTGGTCACTTACCTCTGTTCCCGGATGAGGCACATTCAAGTGGGGTGGCGTCTAGAATGACCCTGGTGCTGGGGAAAACGTTTACTGATTGGGAGAGAGTCCAGAATAGCTGCCGGTATTTGTGGAAAGTGAAAGAATGGGTTTGGAGCAAGATCTGGCCTCGGCCAGAAGAACAAGCCCATCTGACCCCAGAGGGTCAGAAGTTGTTAAGGCAGGCTGACAATTACCCAGGGCCTCCTGTGCCGGATCATATACTTACAGTTAGAGCTGCAGTACCGGCAACAGATTGTCGATCCCATGTCATTGGGACCGGAGGCCGCCAGGGAAACTCAGGAAAAGGGAGCTCATTTTGGGAGCGACAAAACGTTCAAGTGGCTCCAACGGCTGGTATACTGACCAGATCTGGCCGACATGGTGGCCGCGGCATGTCTTAATTGTCGATCCTGCCGGGCTGAGTAAGAGTACTGAACAGCGGGCTCCTGTGCAGACCATCCGCACCTCAGCGCCCCTAGAACTTCTGATGATCGATTATGTACAGATTGGATACTCTACCTCGGGACACTCGTACTGTTTAGTCATGACAGATCACTTTACCAAGTATGCGGTGGCTGTGCCCACCAGAGACCAAACCGCAGAGTCGGCCGCCGAAGCTGTCTGTAAACACTTTATACAGGTGTTCGGGGGTCCATGGCGGATACATTCTGATCAGGGAGCATGCTTTTAGGGTACTCTAATGAATGAACTGTACCAGCTGTATGGGATTGAACGCTCCCGCACCACTCCGTATCACCCACAAGGAAACGGGGAGTGCAAACGCTTCAATTGCACCTTGCTTCAGATGCTGCAGACTCTGGAGGACATTCAAAAAGCTCAGTGGCCCGCTTACCTACCTGAGTTGATGTGGGCCTATAACAACAGAGTACACAGTACCACCAGATACTCTCCACATATGCTTATGTTTGGAAGAGCCGGACGGGAGATTGAAGATCTCCACATGCCTAACCTGATGGAGCCCCCACGAGAAGTACCACCGCATGGGTGCAGGATCACCGCCGCCGGCTGAGAGCGGTCCACAAGGTTGTGGGGAGCGCCTGGGACAGGTGGTACACCCTAACCAAAGACCAGTGCAGAAAGATGGGTATGTCCCGGGTGATCGGGTGATGGTCAAAGCCAAACGGCCATCTGGGAAGTTGGATGGACGGTGGGAGGCGGTTCCATACACGCTGAAGAGAAGGGTAGACCCTGCTATTCCGGACTATGAGGTAGAGCCAGTAGAGACAGGGGGACCCTCACGGAACTTACACTGTAATATGTTGAGATGTTGCAATTTTGATGAACCGGTGTGCGTGTTGGTGGTGCTTCGTCACGCTCAGAGTATGAAGGAAAGTCCCTCAGATGAAGAAGAGGAGGAATTGTGGGTTGTCCCTGCCTAGGTGTCCAGAGAGGTTCCGGCTGTGACAGGTTTGCCACCCAGGTGCAATGCTGAACAGTCAACAGCTCCTCTCTTGTCACATATGCCTGATGTCCTCAGTATTTCTGAGCCCCTCAATCTGAGAAGGTCACCGAGGCACACCAATGCTGGTGTGCCTCCACAGCGCTATGCACAGGATGAGTTTGTATGGGGAGAGTTGCCTTGAACTACAACCTCTAGTGGGGTGGTATGTGAGATTGTGGAACAGCTATTCCTGCATAATGTTTATGCATAAATTGTACTTAAACTGTCATTTGGCATTCCGGGCACTAGAGGCCACTGTTTCGCAGCTACAACCAGCACAATCTGGGATTTGCATATGTAAAGCAGGTAATGACTCATGCTGGCTGCTTCTGAGTGAACCAGGAAGTGTTGATCTGACATGGTGGAAGCAATGTTCTGTGAGAGACTGAATCCGATTCCATCTTGGCTTCCGGGTGTCCAGGAGTGAACGGGCACGCAGAGAAAGGAAACTAGTTGTTGTCCCTTACTTGGATCCGGCTCTTTGAAAGAGAGATTGTTCCAGGAAAACAGTGTACAGCGGGTAGGCAGAGGTCTGATTACCGAGCAAGGCCGCACGGTTGCTGGGAGTTTGGCGGCCATCCCGAGTAAGCGGCATCCTCGGGCCCAGAACGGACGCAGGTCAGTACACCTGGTTACTGCTTGTATTATACTGTGTGGCGCCTGAAGCAACAGAGACTAGCCTAGGCCTTGTATTAGTTAGATAGTTAGGGTTATAGCTTTTGCTAGGCCTTACTGTACTGGACTGCAGCGCAGTATTTTGACTTGCAGGCTCTTCTGCGTTTGCCACCGGCTAGGTGTGTCCTCTTTAGCGGCACAGCACGACTTGCAGTAACTGGGAGCCAGGGGCATAGCTTAGTCTGTGTATATTCATATTGTTGTGTTATTGCTATTGTTAAAGTAAAGTTTCTGTTTTTGCATATAAAGCTGGTGTAAGTGTCGCTTTTCTTCTCTGTGACTTCGCTGTATCTTGGGGAGCCCATCCCGGTACATGGCTTACACACCCGAGCACTATGGTGCTCGATCAACACTAGTTCTAGGCTCCACTGCGGTATACAGTTCTTAAGAGGCACTGTTGGCTAGGATGTGGTTAAGTTTGACTGGTCTCTTAACTGTAATTTGTCAAAAGCAGCAAAATATGGTTAGCTGTAGTCGAAAGTTATCTTACTAAATTAATCTGTCACATCATTAACCACTTCAGCCCCCCTAGCTTAAACACCCTTAATGACCAGGCCACTTTTTACACTTCTGCACTACACTACTTTCACCGTTTATTGCTCGGTCATGCAACTTACCACCCAAATGAATTTTACCTCCTTTTCTTCTCACTAATAGAGCTTTCATTTGGTGGTATTTCATTGCTGCTGACATTTTTACTTTTTTTGTTATTAATCGAAATTTAATGATTTTTTTTGAAAAAAAATGACATTTTTCACTTTCAGTTGTAAAATTTTGCAAAAAAAACGACATCCATATATAAATTTTTCTCAAAATTTATTGTTCTACATGTCTTTGATAAAAAAAAAATGTTTGGGTAAAAAAAAAAAATGGTTTGGGTAAAAGTTATAGCGTTTACAAACTATGGTACAAAAATGTGAATTTCCGCTTTTTGAAGCAGCTCTGACTTTCTGAGCACCTATCATGTTTCCTGAGGTTCTACAATGGCCAGACAGTACAAACACCCCACAAATGACCCCATTTCGGAAAGTAGACACCCTAAGGTATTCGCTGATGGGCATAGTGAGTTCATAGAACTTTTTATTTTTTGTCACAAGTTAGCGGAAAATGATGATTTTATTTATTTTTTCTTACAAAGTCTCATATTCCACTAACTTCTGACAAAAAATAAAAACTTCCATGAACTCACTATGCCCATCACGAAATACCTTGGGGTGTCTTCTTTCCAAAATGGGGTCACTTGTGGGGTAGTTATACTGCCCTGGCATTCTAGGGGCCCTAATGTGTGGTAAGTAGTTTGAAATCAAAATCTGTAAAAAATGGCCGGTGAAATCCGAAAGGTGCTCTTTGGAATGTGGGCCCTTTGCCCACCTAGGCTGCAAAAAAGTGTCACACATGTGGTATTTCCGTACTCAGGAGAAGTTGGGCAATGTGTTTTGGGGTGTCATTTTACATATACCCATGCTGGGTGAGAGAAATATCTTGGTCAAATGCCAACTTTGTATAAAAAAAATGGGAAAAGTTGTCTTTTGCCAAGATATTTCTCTCACCCAGCATGGGTATATGTAAAATGACACCCCAAAACACATTGCCCAACTTCTCCTGAGTACGGAAATACCACATGTGTGACACTTTTTTGCAGCCTAGGTGGGCAAAGGGGCCCACATTCCTTTTAGGAGGGCATTTTTAGACATTTGGATCCCAGACTTCTTCTCACTCTTTAGGGCCCCTAAAATGCCAGGGCAGTATAAATACCCCACATGTGACCCCATTTTGGAAAGAAGACACCCCAAGGTATTCAATGAGGGGCATGGCGAGTTCATAGAATTTTTTATTTTTTTCCACAAGTTAGCGAAAATTGATTTCTTTTTTGATTTTTTTCTCACAAAGTTTCCCTTTCCGCTAACTTGGGACAAAAATTTCAATCTTTCATGGACTCAATATGCCCCTCACGGAATACCTTGGGGTGTCTTCTTTCCAAAATGGGGTCATTGGTGGGGTGTTTGTACTGCCCTGGCATTTGAGGGTCTCCGCAATCATTACATGTATGGCCAGCATTATGAGTTTCTGCTATTCTCCTTATATTGAGCATACGGGTAATGAGATTTTTTTTTTCCGTTCAGCCTCTGGGCTGAAAGAAAAAATGAACGGCACAGATTTCTTCATTCGCATCGATCAATGTGGATGAAAAAATCTCTGCCAAAAAAAAAAAGGAAAGGCGTCTGCCAGGACATAGGAGCTCCGCCCAACATCCATACCCACTTAGCTCGTTTGCCCTGGCAAACCTGATTTCTCCATTCACATCAATCAATGTGGATGAATAAATCATTGCCGAGATTTTTTTTTTTTATATATATACAAAGTGTTTGCCAAAGTATATGAACACCGCCACCTCCTCAGCTCATATGCCTCGGCAAACGTATCTTTTACTGCAGAGGAGAAATCTCGTCTTGCAGCGCCGCATACACTGACTTTTGTGTAATCTGACAGCAGCGCAATGCTTCTGTCAGAATGCACATCAGTGCTGCAGCTAGTCGATCGGTTGGTCCACCTGGAAAGTAAAAAAAACATAACAAAAAAGAAAAAACCAGGCCGCAACGCAATAAATTTATTAACTTTATAATAACTTTTGAACAGAACATATAAACTTTTGTAATCTAAAAAATATAGAGTTGGTGGTGGCTGCTCTCCTATATAGCCTATGATATGGTGCTGCAAGTCCAGGGAGAGGACACCCTACCTCTCAAGGGGAATTGAAATTGGACAAAATTGTATGGACGAGCACTCTAACAGTTGGCACACATTTATTGAAATTATATGTGATAAGCTAGCAATGTAAAATAAATAAAACAATACAATAAAATACAATGTATAAATACTGCCACTAAGGGGTAATCTTCAATATCAAAAACAACCCTTCTGACAAGGGATAAAATTGGTATAGAGGCCTAGTATAATGGCCTGAGTATCTGTAAAAATCCAATATACTCTAAAATAGCAAAACTGCTAATATAACTCCACCAGTTCAGGCAGGCTGCCGTTAATCAATGCATTCAGTAGTAGTCCCGTATCATACAAGATGTTGTAATGGAGATACACTAGCCAGCTTTTCAGCCGCTTACCTCCCCTTCGTATACGGCTTCAGTCCTGCGGTTTGCTCAGACTGCGTACATGGAGCACATAGGATGTATCGTCTCCCGTTGTAAAGTACAGTGGCCGGACTTGCCGACTGTAATAACGCTTACCTTTTATTGTAAGTGGTGTACTTAGCTTACACAGTGCGGGTAAAGCGCATAAATCACCCCTATTGGTATGTAGAGCCGGCGTCTCACAGCGTTCTGTTTGATGCCCGCGTCGATTGCTTGCGGGGTGACGGGATAGTGCTTGCTTACGTCACTTCCTGTGGATACCGGTGGTGACGTATTCCTTGTATAGCGTCCGATGATTCCAGGCTGCAATATTCAAGTATATATTGTATACTTGAATATTGCAGCCTGGAATCATCGGACGCTATACAAGGAATACGTCACCACCGGTATCCACAGGAAGTGACGTAAGCAAGCACTATCCCGTCACCCCGCAAGCAATCGACGCGGGCATCAAACAGAACGCTGTGAGACGCCGGCTCTACATACCAATAGGGGTGATTTATGCGCTTTACCCGCACTGTGTAAGCTAAGTACACCACTTACAATAAAAGGTAAGCGTTATTACAGTCGGCAAGTCCGGCCACTGTACTTTACAACGGGAGACGATACATCCTATGTGCTCCATGTACGCAGTCTGAGCAAACCGCAGGACTGAAGCCGTATACGAAGGGGAGGTAAGCGGCTGAAAAGCTGGCTAGTGTATCTCCATTACAACATCTTGTATGATACGGGACTACTACTGAATGCATTGATTAACGGCAGCCTGCCTGAACTGGTGGAGTTATATTAGCAGTTTTGCTATTTTAGAGTATATTGGATTTTTACAGATACTCAGGCCATTATACTAGGCCTCTATACCAATTTTATCCCTTGTCAGAAGGGTTGTTTTTGATATTGAAGATTACCCCTTAGTGGCAGTATTTATACATTGTATTTTATTGTATTGTTTTATTTATTTTACATTGCTAGCTTATCACATATAATTTCAATAAATGTGTGCCAACTGTTAGAGTGCTCGTCCATACAATTTTGTCCAATATAAACTTTTGAACTGAACGTTAACTTTTTTGCTTACCGGTATTTTTTTTATTTTTTTTTTACCTTTATAGGACAAACCTCTCCTTCCCCATGGGACAATGTGCAAAGCGCAAATCGCCGAAAGATGTGGCGAAGTACATTATGCACTTTATCCCAGGTGAAAGGAGAGGTTTGCAGCAGCTGTGAGTGTAAGGGTCCTAATAGCCCTGTGTGCCTGTCCTGTGAGATGCAATCCCTATGCTAAGTGTACCTGTGTGTGGTACTTCCGGAAACACTCTCCAAAGCATAGGGCAGAGTGGTCAGGGCAGTCAGGACAGAAATAGCGGGTGTCACGCCTTATTCCACTCCTGCTACAGACACGACATCTTTTTCGGAGTGACGGTTGGGTTGAGGTACCAGCAACGACACTGGGGAAATGTCGCTCGTGTAGACGGCTAACTACACTGGTGGATGGGGCCACGGAACCTCCTGGATACAGGAGGTTCGCGATGATCTCTTCCTGAAATTTGAGGAAGGATCCCGTTCTCCCAGCCTTACTGTAGAGAACAAAACTATTGTACATCGCCAATTGAATCAAATATACAGACACCTTCTTATACCAGCGTCTGGTGCGTCGGGAAACTAAATAGGGAGCCAACATCTGGTCATTGAAGTCCTCCCCTCCCATGAGCGCATTATAGTCGTGGACTGAGAGGGGCTTTTCAATTACACGGGTTGCCCGTTCAATTTGTATTGTCGTGTCTGCGTGAATGGAGGAGAGCATGTAAACGTCACGCTTGTCTCTCCATTTCACCGCGAGCAGTTCTTCGTTACACAAGGCAGCCCTCTCCCCCCTTGCAAGACGGGTGGTAACGAGCCGTTGGGGGAAGCCCCGGCGACTAGGTCGCACGGTGCCATAGCAGCCAATCTGTTCTAGGAACAAATGCCTGAAGAGGGGCACACTTGTGTAAAAATTGTCCACATAAAGATGGTACCCCTTGCCGAATAAGGGTGACACCAAGTCCCAGACTGTCTTCCCACTGCTCCCCAGGTAGTCAGGGCAACCGACCGGCTCCAGGGTCTGATCTTTTCCCTCATAGATCCGAAATTTGTGGGTATAGCCTGTGGCCCTTTCACAGAGCTTATACAATTTGACCCCATACCGGGCGCGCTTGCTTGGGATGTATTGTTTGAAGCCAAGGCGCCCGGTAAAATGTATTAGGGACTCGTCTACGCAGATGTTTTGCTCAGAGGTATACAAATCTGCAAATTTGTGGTTGAAGTGGTCTATGAGGGGCCGAATTTTGTGGAGCCGGTCAAAAGCTGGGTGGCATCTGGGACGGGAGGTGCTGTTGTCGCTAAAGTGCAGGAAACGCAGGATGGTCTCAAAACGTGCCCTGGACATAGCAGCAGAGAACATAAGCATGTGATGAATCGGGTTCGTGGACCAATATGACCGCAATTCATGCTTTTTGGTTAGACCCATGTTCAGGAGAAGGCCCAGAATTTTTTTTAATTCGGAAACTTGGACTGGTCTGGGCATAATAGCTTCCCGGGTTGGCGGCTATAAATTGAGTGGCATACCGATTTGTTTCTGCCACGACTATGTCCAAGAGCTCCGCAGTCAAGAACAGCTCAAAAAATCCCAGGGCCGAACCGATCTGAGCTGTCTCAACCCGAACTCCAGACTGGGCGGTGAAAGGGGGAACTATAGGTGCGGCTGAAGTTGGGGACTGCCAATCAGGGTTTGCCAGCACCTCAGGGACTCTAGGGGCTCTACGGGCCTGTCTTTGCGGTGGCTGCGACGGGGTGACTACTGCACGTGCCACCGCACAAAGCTTCAACTGCCCTTCTGGTGCTCGCCACTTCACCATGTTGTATGGCAGTGCTGGTACTAGGTCCAGGGAGGGCTGCGCTGCTGGTGTATGCCTCACCGCGTAATCCGACAGCGCCATCCCCACTCTGCTGCTCTTGAAGCGGATCCTGCACAACCTGTGATCTAGCGACACGGGGCCGGGTATGCCTGGTGCTATCAGGGACCTCAACCTCCTCGTCCGAACTTTGGGTCAGACTGCCACTGCTTTCTACAGGTTCATATTCTGACCCGCTAGATTCGTCAGATGAGGGTTCCCATTCCTCAGTCGACTGGGTCAGAATCCTGTAGGCCTCTTCAGAAGAATACCCCCTGTTTGACATTTGGACTACTAAATTTAGGGGTATTCCCTGAGACTACCCAAGAAAAAAAGCAAGCCTGTCTTACAAATGGGAGGCTAGCGAAGTACCGGAGGCCGCTGCGATTGATAAAAAAAATATCAAAACAGATTTTTTTGATCGCCGCAGCGCTTGTAAAGTGATTGTGCAGTGATCAAAAAAAATAAATTTTTTTGTCACTGTGGCGGGGCGGGCGTGGGTGAACGCACGTGTGGGCGACCGATCAGGCCTGATCGGGCAAACACTGCGTTTTGGGTGGAGGGCGAGCTAAGGTGACACTAATACAATTATAGATCTGATTGTGATCAGTTTTGATCACTTACAGATACTATAAAAGTACAAATGCTGATTAGCGATACGCTAATCAGCGAATAAGTGACTGCGGTGCGGTGGGCTGGGCGCTAAACAATCGCTAAACTACCTAACCAAGGGACCTAAACTATCCTAAAACCTAACAGTCAATACCAGTGAAAAAAAAAAGTGACAGTTTACACTGATCACTTTTTTCCTTTCACTAGGTGATTGACAGGGGCGATCAAGGGGTGATCAAGGGGTTAATTGGGGTGATGGGGGGGGTGATCTGGGGCTAAGTGAAGTGTTTGGTGCTACTCACTGTGATGTCTGCTCCTCTGCTGGAACCAACCGACGAAAAGGACCAGCAGAGGAGCAGAGAAGCCATTTAACACATCATATTTACAAATATAATGTGTTATCTGGCTTCTGATTAGATTTTTTAAAAATCATCAGCTTGCCAGCCACGATCATTGACTGGCAAGCTGATGACGCGACCCCCCTCTAACTGTTGCCGGCCCGCGATGCGCATGCGCGGGCCGACTTTGAGCGAAATCTCGCGTCTCGCGAGATGACGCGTATATGCGTGACTCTGCGCAGAGCTGCCGCCATCGGAACGCGATCCTGCGTTAGGCGGTCCGGAGGCGGTTAATCTGTCAATTCTTTTAAAAACACAAGCTATGGCGCTAGCGTGACCAGGTCCTCATATTCATGACTAGCCTTTTCTATGCAATATACAGTATATGTCTAAATTAAAAATCTAAATTAAAGTGCATTCACAAGATAATTTTTTTTCAAATGTCATCTGTGTGTTATCTGCATCCGTGAGGCCGAGCCACAAATTATAGTACATGTCCTATTCTTGTCCATTTTGCAGACAAGAATAGCCACTTTTTTATTGGGCCCTCATAAAGAGCAGAATGCCCATGGACCGCTTCCGAATTTTTGCGAATCCGCAATTTGAGAACTGCAAAACGGGTGTGTTCGTGTTAATGCACCCTTATGAATAGTAACTCTAGCAGTAGCATAATAGACACCCCTTGATTTCCAGCTACTGGAATATCATATGATCTAGATGCTTTCTTACAAGACCTCTCTAACATATTTTATCTACTCATTCCTCAACACATTCCTCAACCAGAACATATGAAAGCTGGGAAATAGAAAGCAAATTAATGAAGCTCATTTTCACTGCAGATTCATTGGGCTCACTCTGGCTGTCCACATTTGGCGGAAATGAATTATCTACACCCTATCATTAAAATGGAATCACACGTCAGCTTCATAAATAATGACTGAGCCCCCAGGATACCAAGAGGGAAGAAGACAAAAATATAGAAGCAATTACCCCGGCCCCTGCTCACTTGTATCTAGGGAAAAAAAATGTTGTTTTATTTCTATAGTTTGTCATTTTTTCTATTTGCACTTAATGTGGACATTTAACCTTTTCCTTTAAGGTAGAGTATAATGCATTAAAGGCGGTATATAGAAATAATGGACAAACATGATCGGCCTTTTGTGAATATTAATCTAGGTTTCCAGCTTTATACATTATGCAGTCTTTGAGTACAATGTAAATCGTTTAGCAGTATACATTTTTAATGCTGTTTTTTTCTTCAGTCTTCTTATATTGTGGTTTTGTGAATACGCTGTTTGTTTTCCAATGTTGGCCATTATTACAGTGGTGAATGTAACAATGGACACACCATGTATGAACCTTTGGCTTTCAGGTGCAAAATTGGTTGCCATTAGAGATAAGTGAATTTCTCAAAATTTGATTCTGGTCTGATTTGGTTGAATCATCCATAATTTGATTAGAAACCAAATAAACTCTAGCTGAATCGAAAGTTTTCTGATTGTCTAGAAAAGTCTATCTCCCCCTCTTTCTCTCATTGATTCTCCCAAATTGAATCACACAAAATTCAGTAGAATTAGAATTTGACATCCATTGACAATATTATTTTATTTTGATGAAGACATCTTGTGTAGTCCAACTTTTTCTTCCATCTATGATAGTTGAAAGCTATTGTTTAACGTATTTAATGGAGGAGCTGAGCAGATTGATATTTTGTTTTGTGGGAATGATTCAATTAAAAATAAAATAAATAAAATAAAAAAATTGTAAAAGGCAGAGTGGACCCAGCATGCATGTGGATCCAACACTTCCTGAACTTTATGGCCGCCATTATGGCGCATAACAGGTAGTATTTAGTGTTAGGACCCGTCTTACAGAGATCGCCTTGACGTACGGCAGACGGGCCCAGAGGGTTTTGTACAAAATGCATGTGCCAAGCATCTCACTTTATAAATAAGCGTAGTATTAGCACTATAATATTTTTTGTGACTATGACATTATTGTACTTTATCTGGTTTGCAGGCTGCTGGTGCATTGTTTTTTTTCTCTATGTTTTTAGCCATGATAGCGTGCAGCTGCGCAATGGGATGGGCTGACTAACCCCCCTTTTCTTTGTATATATATACACTCACCTAAAGGATTATTAGGAACACCATACTAATACGGTGTTGGACCCCCTTTTGCCTTCAGAACTGCCTTAATTCTATGTGGCATTGATTCAACAAGGTGCTGATAGCATTCTTTAGAAATGTTGGCCCATATTGGTAGGATAGCATCTTGCAGTTGATGGAGATTTGAGGGATTCACATCCAGGGCACGAAGCTCCCGTTCCACCACATCACAAAGATGCTCTATTGGGTTGAGATCTGGTGACTGTGGGGGCCATTTTAGTACAGTGAACTCATTGTCATGTTCAAGAAACCAATTTGAAATTATTTGAGCTTTGTGACATGGTGCATTATCCTGCTGGAAGTAGCCATCAGAGGATGGATACATGTTCTCATTCTGTTTACGCCAAATTCGGACTCTACCATTTGAATGTCTCAACAGAAATCGAGACTCATCAGACCAGGCAACATTTTTCCAGTCTTCAACAGTCCAATTTTGGTGAGCTCGTGCAAATTGTAGCCTCTTTTTCCTATTTGTAGTGGAGATGAGTGGTACTCGGTGGGGTCTTCTGCTGTTGTAGCCCATCCGCCTCAAGGTTGTGCGTGTTGTGGCTTCACAAATGCTTTGCTGCATACCCTGGTTGTAACGAGTGGTTATTTCAGTCAATGTTGCTCTTCTATCAGCTTGAATTAGTCGGCCCATTCTCCTCTGACCTCTAGCATCCACAAGGCATTTTTGCCGACAGGACTGCCGCATACTGGATGTTTTTCCCTTTTCACACCATTCTTTGTAACCCTAGAAATGGTTGTGCGTGAAAATATCAGTAACTGAGCAGATTGTGAAATACTCAAACCGGCCCGTCTGGCACCAACAACCATGCCACGCTCAAAATTGCTTAAATCACCTTTCTTTCCCATTCTGACATTCAGTTTGGAGTTCAGGAGATTGTCTTGACCAGGACCACACCCCTAAATGCATTGAAGCAACTGCCATGTGATTGGTTGACTAGATAATTGCATTAATGAGAAATAGAACAGGTGTTCCTAATAATTCTTTAGGTGAGTGTAAATATATATATATATATTCCAAAAAATAGATCAGCACTCCAGGATAATGTGGAAAATAGTGGTTTATTCACCCATTGATGACGTCTCTAATGGGTGAATAAACCACTATTTTCCACATTATCCTAGTGCTACTCTATTTTTTGGACTGGATTTTTGGGTAAGCTTGCCCTTATGAGCCTGCACCCGCAGTATTGTTTATAGGTTGGTGCTGCCTTACTTTTTCTATTTTCTATTGTGCATATAAACTTTTTCTATTATATATATATATATATATATATATATATATATACTACTCACTAAGTAGTAGGGATATTTGGCTTTTGAATTTTAAGGAAAACAGACACAGTTCACATTACAGTGATATTATATCTTAAAAGTAGGGCATTTAAGTAGAAGCATGCATAGGTTTTCAATAAGATTCAGGTCTGGAGAACGTACAGGCCACTCCATTTGAGGTACCCCAATCTCCAGCAGCCGCTCCCTAATGATGCAACCTCGATGAGCTGGCGCATTGTCGTCCATGAAGATGAAATTAGGCCTGTGTTGTTCATGCAGAGGCACAATGACTGGATTAATGATGTTATTCAAGTAGTATGGGCTTGTCACTGTACCATTCACAAAGTATAGGGCAGTTCTATATTGTAAAGTAAATAAAAAGAAAGAAAAACTGGAACTGCTTATTCTTTTTGCGGCGCTGCTAGGCTGGATACATCACTCAGGTGGTAAAGTAAAAGGTAGTATTTTATTTGTCTACGTGTTTCGAGGGCATAGGACCCTCTTCTTCAGGACAATACACTATTAACGAAGTACAAGACAATTTGGATTTATTTATACACTTATTTTGGCGCCTTCTCTTGATTACAGGGGGCGTGGCTATGGACGGGGTTAATTTGAATGGCCGGAGGTTCAAAACAGATAATTAGTATTGTGCCGGCGTAGTGAGGTGCCTGCCCAAGCCCAGTTGGGCGCGCCTCCCACTGACGTCAGCCCACCACTGAAAAGGAGGACATTCCCAGGTTCTTAATGAACCTCTTTTTCAGTGGTGGGCTGACGTCAATGGGAGGCGCACCCAAATGGGCTTGGGCAGGCACCTCACTACGCCGACACAATACTAATTATCTGTTTTGAATCTCCGGCCATTCAAATTAACCCCGCCCATAGCCACGCCCCCTGTAATCAAGAGAAGGCGCCAAAACAAGTGTATAAATAAATCCAAATTGTCTTGTAGTTTGTTAATAGTGTATTGTCCTGAAGAAGAGGGTCCTATGCCCTCGAAACGCGTAAACAGAAAAACTACTACCTTTTACTTTACCACCTGAGTGATGTATCCAGCCTAGCAGCGCCGCAAAAAGAATAAGCAGTTCCAGTTTTTCTTTCTTTTTATTTACTTTACATTGCTTCCGCATTTATTCTATAAGTGCGTCCTGGAACCAAGGCTGCAGAAAGGTACTCCCCGGATGCTGGTCGGGTTAATTTACTAGCAGGGCTTTTGAAGGTGTTGTGACTCCTCACAACAGACTCTGGTAAGCGCATTACTTCTGTAATATTATAATTACTTAATACTGTACTGCACATTTGGCGCTGCCTCCCCTCTCCCCAACCCTCTCTGTCTCACAGTTCTATATTGACTATACACATTTGCCCACACTATAACACTACCACCACCAAAGGCTCGTCTGGTGACAACAGTGGCTGATGCACAGCATTCTCCTTAACATCTCCAACATCATTGGTGGCCATGATTTCTGCTAAGTGTGAATTGACTTTCATCAGTGAACAGCACTGAGGCCTACTGGTCCCTCATCAAGCGTAGATGCTCCCTGGCCAATGCCAGACGATTACGCCTGAGCTTGGTTGTGTGGTCAGGTACCCTTGCAGGTCGTCTAGCAAGCAGACCATGCTGATGTAAACAGTATTGAATGGTCTGATATGACACTGGGTGCCTCTCACCTCCCTTAAATGTGCCTGAAGTTGTGTGGCATTCATCATCCAGATACATAGGGCATTGTTCACAATGAAGAAGTCATCACTGCACACAATGAAGTAGTCATCACTGTGGGATTTGGCCCAAGGACGTCCACTTCTCTGCCTTTCTATGAGTCGTCCAGTCTCTTTGTATCTCTGTTACAATCTGCTGATGACCCTCTGTGATTCTCTAAGAACTGATCTGAGAACATCCTACTTGAATCCTCACAATAACGAGGTACTGTTGATCAGTTATTAGGTGTTGTCTTGGTCTCATGATGTCAAAATGTGAATAGAATGATGAGGAAGACTGTTTAAATTGAACCAGGAAATTTATTGGGCGATTCATGGATCAAGCACCTATTGTGAATTTTGCCATTAAGCTCCTTGTTAGAGAGCAACAAGTTGTGCAAAAAGTACTGAAACATTGAACAGTTGGACATGTGCATTCAATAATTTAGAGAAGGTCACATTAAGTTCACCTGTAAAGGTTAGCATGCATTTTAGGTTCATCCTTAAATTTCACCCACATATAAATACAACTTATTTTTTTTCAATATTTTGGAGTCCAGTGGGTGGTCCTACTCAGTGCTTAGTGGCTGATGCAGTACCCCAAAACTAGGGGTATCTGCAAAGTTTTGGCTTGTTATATAATGCTTGCAATGTTAAAAATCCAGGCCCAGCCCTCACTGGAGCTCAAGATATGGGTTTCCTAGTTCCAGAAGATTCCAATCAGAGTAGTTGTAAAGAGGGAGTAAGAAAGGGGAAGTCTCCAGGAGATGCAAGCATCGGGATCGGGAGAGAGCTGTAAGCCAAATGATCTACCTCATATGTATAACCAGCCTTAGGTGTACTTATATATTTATGAATTTGTTTCTTTAGATCAACCCTCATTACGACATTAGTAAGAGTTAGGAAAGCAAATGAAACCATTCTTCTTCTGTCTCGTTCTTGCTCTATAATCCCCAACTGAGATCTTGATATTTAATGAGTGATCCATAGTGTGACTGTTGTGTTTATTTTGGTGTATACAAAAACCTATTGACAATAATTGCTTAATTGAATTGTTTGATAAATGAACGTTTACTGGGGAAGACTGCCCTCACTGGACTTGTACAGAAACAAGATATTAAGTCAGAGAATGAACTACAGCGGAGGGGAATTCACTGAACACAAATGTCAATGAAGGAGGTCAAGTTCTGAGGCAAGGGATGACAAGCACAAAGAAACAATCCAGTCTACAAAAAAGAGGCAGTACAGTATACCATGCAACCTGCTGTACTCCATGATCATATCACATCCCATGGCATGAATCCTGCATAGTATTGCATTGTCTGCAGACATAGAAGCCATCTTTAGTCACTCACTTGTATCAAATGAAGAATACTGCAGCACTTGGTGTCTTATAATTGTGCAGGGTTATTCACCAAAAAGACTTGATAAAGGCCTCATGCACACGACCGTGGTGTGTTTTGCGGTCCGCAAATTGTGGATCTGCAAAACACGGATGGCGTCCGTGCGCGTTCCTCAATTTGCGGAACGGCACAGACAGCCTTTAATATAAATGCCTACTCTTGTCCGCAAAGCGCGGACAAGAATAGGACATGTTATATTTTTTTAGCGGGGCCACGGAACGGAGCAACGGATGCGGACATCTTTTGCGGCCCCTTTGAAGTTAATGGGTACGCATCCGGGCCGCCAAAATGGCAGCTCAGATGCGGACCAAAACAACGGCCATGTGCATGAGGCCAAAGACTGTAAGTCGAAATGTTGCATCTTCTTGGTGAATAAACCTGCATAATTAGAAGAAGACACCGAGTGTTGCAGTATTCTTCATTTGATACTGTCAACTGGGAGTCTTTAGGCTAGAACTGCTGGCACCACCAACTGATGTACTCAGAGACTGTTGTTGAGTGACTAAAGAATAAAAAGGATCGGCACTCGCTATTAGTATATATAATCTTGTTGTGATTTATTGTCATATTCCAGTGACGCGTTTCGGCATACAATCTGCCTTCATTAAACTGTAATGACAGTTTGATAAAGGCAGATTGTATGCCGAAACGCGTCACTGGAATGTGACAATAAATCACAACAAGATTATATACTAACCGCAAGTGCCAGTCCTTTTTTCCTTTTATCTACATGGGACGCCTGCTCTGGGACACGCACACCGCCACTCTATTTCCCGCAGTGCCGATCGATATATTATATATATGTTGTTGAGTGACAGTCAGTGCTGCTTATACCTATTTTTAGTTTAGAGACTCACCTGCACATTGTACAAGCCTGGGTTTGACTTGTTTTTGTGTCCATGGTTAATATTCAGAACTTGATAAACAACCTGAAAACACACAAGACACAAAAAAGTTTTCCGGTTTGCTAGCCATCCGATATCAGCTATCAATCAGAAACAGAGGCGTTGCTAGGTCTGGGTTCAAGGAATAGTTCCTTCAGGGCTTTTGCTCCTCTTTCCAGTAACCCAGAGCTTCAAGGGGACCCATGAGTTTTCTTGTCTTGTGACACCCCTGACAAGAAAATAAACCTCTAGTTCAACTGTATTAAACTACTTTGTGTAGAGCAAAAGCAAATGTCCACCATTAAACATAACTTTACAGTTTTCATGTAAAACAAATCAGCAGAAGTTGCATACCTTTACAAATACTGTACATATCTCATATTGATCCTCATTCTTAGTCTGCATTATAGTTCAGAGCTGCATTAACGATTTTGAAATATTCATTTTCCACAGTGTGATGTCTGGCCATATTGAGTGTCAATTGACAATATCATTGTTGTAAATTCTCATGAATGCTTGTTCAGTTAAATTTCCATTTCATCGCCATGACAGCCACACAGAAGATTGACCCATGACCTCTGTAGGAGCAGGAACAGAGAAGAGGTTAAATTGCCCCCTCCCACCACCACTCCTCAGAGTTCCTGTCCCTACTGAGGCCAGGGGCGGAGAATAGTCTCCCTGTGCGTCAGGGAGATGAAGAGGAAATTATCCCTTTTTCTTGTTTTTTTAGTCTCCAGGAGGTTCCGAGGACGGTCTCCTGGTTTTACCTCAGCTCCAAATGGGAGCTCCCCAGTCCGCCGGCGGCCACGTGCTTATGCTGGGCTGGGGATATTGGGAGGACTCGCTCCAGTTCATCTAGAGCCTGCTCCCGGGCCGCATGGTTCCTCCTCTCCCCCGGTGGGGCAGGCAGTGTAGCGGCCGGCGTGCACGCACGCCGACGTTGACGATAATTGACGTCACATCTGGGTCCTGGTCATGTGACCAAACCCAAAAGTTCTCAGGGACGGGAGGCAGAGCAATAAGAAGCGGGAAAGCCACGGCAGACGCTGATCTGAGGTCTGAGTAAGTACCAGCTACCCACTAGCACCCCCAGCATGTCAGGTCCTGAGCTGCAGGGTTCTATGGAGCTTGATGCCCCCATACTGCCTCCCGTAAGTTCCCCTGGTGGGACCCCCATTTTATTAACCTGTTACATTCTTGGTTTAATTTTATGTCGTTCCCTGACTGCTTTTTCCCATATCCCCAGGTTAAAGAGGCACAGAAAAAGATTAAAAAGCCTCCCCGTTGTTTAACTTGTTCAAAAAAATTACCTGAGGGATATGCTACAAAATTATGCAAAGACTGTATTTCGGAAGTAATCCGCCAGGAACAGCCTTCGCTTATGGAAAGCATTCGTTCGGTGGTACAGGAGGAGCTGAGAGCCGCCTGGTCCGGGGTATCTGACCTTCCCCAACCTCAACCCCCTAAACGCCCAAGAGTAAAAGCCCTTTCTTATTCTGATTCGGATTACATGGAGGATGAGGCTTCCTCCTCCAGAACATGGGACGGGGATGTCTCCCTTTCTGAAGGGCTAGGGCGATAGAAAATTTTATTTTTCTGCTGATGAGATGAGCAACCTGCTAAAAGCGGTCGTGCCACAATGGGGATTGAGGAGGCCCCCAAGACTCATTCCATCCAGGATGAAATGTTTGGGGGGCTGAGAGTAAAAAGGGCAAGAGTATTCCCCATAAATGAGAACATCAGAGACATGGTGTTGGAGGAATGGTCCGCACCAGAGAAAAGACTAGGAATATCTAAAGAATTCAAAAATCGCTTAGTATTTGACCCATCTCAGTCAAAACTGTTTGATGAAATTCCAAAAATCGACGTTCAGGTGGCAGAAGTAAATAAAAAGACCACTTTGCCATTCGAAGCACGCGGCTCAGCTTAAAGATGCCATGGAACGCAAAGCGGATGCTCTTCTAAAAAAATCATGGGAAGAATCCATGTACGGGCTTAAAAATAATATAGCGGCCACGTCTGTGGCCAGATCCATGTTCTTATGGCTGAACGAACTGGAGAACCATTTAAAGAACAAAACCTGGGCCCCTGGGAGAAGACAACAAAAAATCCCTGGGCTCTGGAAATCATTCAGTCAGGATACAAAATAGAATTCACTTCCATCCCCCCAACAAAATTCATCATCACAAATGCAGGCTCCAGGATTTCCAAGCAAAACATTCTTTTGGGCGTCCAGGAACTAGTGGAAAAGGGAGTGGTAGTTCCAGTCCCAGTTTCCCAGATAAAACAGGGATTCTACTCGACTCTTTTCCTAGTAAGAAAGAAAGAAGGATCCTTTCGCACAATAATACATCTGAAACACTTGAACAAATTTATCCTATACAGGAAATTCAAAATGGAATCCCTAAAGTCGATTATCCCCCTAATAAACATGGGTGCAGTCATGTGTTCGGTCGATTTAAGGAACGCATATTATCACATCCCAATCCATTCCAACCATCAAAGATTCATGCGATTCGCAGTTCACGACTTACACAACCGGATCCTTCATTTCCAGTTCACAGCCCTCCCGGATCTTATCTGCCCTGAGACTCTTCACAAAACTGGTAATAGAGATGGTAGCCCCTATGAGACAGGAAGGACTCAACATAGTTCCCTAACTAGACGATTTCCTTATCATAGGCGATTTGACGAGACTCCTTCTACCACACTTAGAAATATTCTTGTCCCGTCTGTCGGAGCTGGGCTGGATAGTGAACAGATCAAAATCTGTTCTACATCCCTCCACGAGTGTGAACTTCCTAGTTGAAACCCTGGACTCACAAAAGAAAAATACTTTTCTCCCTCAGGTCAAAATCCAGTCCCTCAAACAAACGGTCAGAAGATTCCAATCAAAAAGAGAATGTTCTATAAGAGAGGCAATGAACCTCTTGGGCCTCCTAACTTCTTGCATCCCCTCAGTAGAATGGGCTCAGGCCCACTATCGTGTCATGCAAAACTGGCTTCTGGATCTGTGGAACAAAAAACTAGGATCTTTAGACCACAGATTGCAGATCCCAAGCGCTGTGAAGATATCCCTATCCTGGTGGATAGTGGAAAGAAACTTGTCCAGGGAGTCCCATGGAGCAAATCCCCATCAATTACAGTTCTCACGGACGCCAGCAAATCAGCCTGGGGGGTAAAGGTCGAAGACAGATACTACCAGGGCTCCTCGGGGAAGGAAACGTCCAATCAATCATCAAATTTCATAGAACTGTACGCTGTCTGGAACACCTTGAACGCAGCCAGGGAGTTTCTAAAGAACCACCAAGTAAAGATCCTATCGGATAACATGACGACTGTTTCATACCTCAGGCACCAGGGAGGTACACATTCAAAAATACTCCAGAGCATTGCGGAAGAAATATTCTCTTTGGCAGAGAAAGAAGTGAAATCTATCTCAGCAGTCCACTTGAAGGACTCTCTGAATCAGGAAGCAGACTTCCTCAGCAGACAGAAAATAGACCAGTCAGAGTGGTCATTGAAACAGGAGGTGTTCGAGATGATAACCAGGAGATGGGGCCTCCCCATGATAGACCTGTTTGGCTCAAGAAAACATACAAAACTAAGAACATTCTGTTCGCTGAATCCAAGAGACCACCCCTGGAGAATCAATGATCTCTCACTAATATGGAATTGGGGTTTGGCATACGCCTTTCCCCCTCTTCCCCTGATTCCGAGAATAATTCAGAAAATCATGGAAGGGAGGACGACAGTTATACTGATCACACCTTTTTGGCCAAAGAGGAGCTGGTTCCCCCTACTTCAGAAACTAGCAATAGAGGAACCCTGGAAGTTACCGCCCATCCAGGACATTCTTCATCAAGGTCCTATTCTTCACCCTCATCCAGAGTTCCTCAAGCTCACAGCCTGGATCCTAAGGTCACCATACTAAAACACCAAGGTGTCTCTGACAAAGTCATATCCACAATGAAATGCTGTCGGAAGAAAGTAACATCTGCAATATACCTAAAAATATGGAAGAAGTTCTGCTCGTGGTCTGGGGAGATAGAACCAAACCTCAGGGAACCTAACATCCAGAAGATCCTTGACTTCTTACAGAATGGTCTAGAGCTGGGACTTAGACCCTCTACATTGAAAGTGCAAATCTCTGCACTTAGTACCTTCTTCTACACCAGTCTCGCTGATCATAGGTGGGTTAGGAGGTTTATTAGAGCAGCAATCAGGTTAAGGCCCTCCTTAAGATCTCGTACTCTTACCCGGGACCTAAACCTAGTCCTAAACGGACTTATGCATTCTTCTTTTGAACCCCTGGAAGACTGCACAATAAAATTACTCTCCTTCAAAACCGCCTTTCTCATCGCCATTACCTCAGCCAGGAGACTGGGGGAGATACAAGCACTCTCCATAAGAGAACCATATCTCACTATCTCCGACGACAAGGTTGTTTTAAAACTGGATCCAGGATTCTTGCCCAAGGTAGTTTCCAACTATCACAGAAGCCAGGAAATCACCCTCCCTTCCTTTTGCGACAAACCAAAAAACCAGAAGGAAAGCGACTTCCATACTCCTGACGTCAGACGTACCGTACTAAAATATCTGGAAGCCACAAAAGACTTTAGGAAATCTGACAGTCTTATAATCCAGTTTGCAGGAAAGAATAAGGGATCTAAGTCCTCTATTGCCCGATGGATTAAAGATACCATCTCTCTCTGCTACAAACTTCAGAACCTGGATCCACCCGCAAATGTTCGGGCTCATTCCACTAGATCAGTTTCCACCACTTTTGCAGAAAAAGCAGGAGCTTCCCTAGATGACATATGCAGGGCAGCCACCTGGTCAAGCATACACACTTTTATTAAACATTACCGCTTAGACTTATCCAGGTCCTCCGACCTTTCATATGGACGCAAAGTCCTTCAAGCGGTTGCCCCCCCCTAAATGTATAATTTTATAATTCTCCTGTGTGGCCATCATGGTGATGAAATGGAAATCCGGAATTAGACTTACCGGTTAAGGAACAAAAAGAGACCAATGTTGATAAATAGAACTGTAAAGAAAGCAATAAATGACAAAAAGAAAGCATATAAATCGCTAAAACAGGAGGGTAGCACGGAAGCTATAAGGAAAAAAATAGAACATGTAAAAAACAAATAAAAGCGGCCAAACTAGAGATCGAGAGATTAATTGCCAAAGAGAGTAAGACTAACCCTAAAATGTTCTTCAATTATATAAATGTTGAAAAGTATAAATCTGAAGGTGTCGGCCCTTTAAAGAGTAATGAGGGGGGATTCGCAGAGAGCGACGAGGAGAAAGCAAAGCTGTTAAATATTTTTTTCTCCAATGTATTCACTGAGGAAAATAAACTGTCAGATGACATGCAGAATGTAAAAATTAATTACCCATTAAAACTGTCCTGTCTGACCCAGGAAGAAGTACATCAGCAACATAAAAAGATTAAAATAGACAAATCGCCAGGACCGGATGCCATACACCCCCGTATCCTAAGGGAATTAAGTAATATCATAGCTAGACCCTTATTTCTGATATTTGCAGACTCTATACTGACAGGGAATGTCCCACAGGATTGGCGCATGGCAAATGTGGTGTCAATATTCAAAAAGGGTCCAAGAACAGAGCCTGGAAACTATAGGCCGGTAAGTTTAACATCTGTTGTGGGTAAACAGTTTGAAGGTTTTCTGAGAGATGCTATCTCAGAGCATCTCAACGGAAATAAGCAAATAACGCCATATCAGCATGGCTTCGTGAGGGATCGGTCATGCCAAACTAATTTAATTAGTTTCTATGAGGAGGTAAGTTCTAGACTTGACAGCGGCGAATCAATGGATGTCGTATATCTGGACTTCTCCGAAGCATTTGACACTGCACCACATAAAAGGTTAGTATATAAAATGAGAAAGCTCGGACTGGGAGAAAACATCTGTATGTGGGTAAGTAACTGGCTCAATGATAGAAAACAGAGGGTGGTTATTAACGGTACACACTCAGATTGGGTCACTGTCACTAGTGGGGTACCTCAGGGGTCAGTATTGGGCCCTATTCTCTTCAATATATTTATTAATGATCTTGTAGAAGGCTTGCATAGTAAAGTATCAATTTTCGCAGATGACACTAAACTGTGTAAAGTAATTAACACTGAAGAGGACAGTATACTACTACAGAGGGATCTGGATAGATTGGAGGCTTGGGCAGATAAGTGGCAGATGAGGTTTAACACTGACAAATGTAAAGTTATGCACATGGGAAGGAATAATGCAAGTCACCCGTACATACTAAATGATAAAACACTCGGTAACACTGACATGGAAAAGGATCTAGGAATTTTAATAAACAGCAAACTAAGCTGCAAAAACCAGTGTCAGGCAGCTGCTGCCAAGGCCAATAAGATAATGGGCTGCATCAGAAGGGGCATAGATGCCCGTAATAAGAACATAGTCCTACCACTTTACAAATCGCTAGTCAGACCACACATGGAGTACTGTGTACAGTTCTAGGCTCCTGTAAACAAGGCAGACATAGCAGAGCTGGAGAAGGTCCAGAGGAGGGCAACTAAAGTAATAACTGGAATGGGGCAACTATAGTACCCTGAAAGATTATCAAAATTAGGGTTATTCACTTTAGACGACTGAGGGGAGATCTAATTAATATGTATAAATATATCAGGGGTCAGTTCAGAGATCTATCCCATCATCTATTTATCCCCAGGACTGTGACTGTGACGAGGGGACATCCTCTGCGTCTGGAGGAAAGAAGGTTTGTACACAAACATAGAAAAGGATTCTTTACGGTAAGAGCAGTGAGACTATGGAACTCTCTGCCTGAGGAGGTGGTGATGGTGAGTACAATAAAGGAATTCAAGAAGGGCCTGGATGTATTTCTGGAGCATAATAATATTACAGGCTATAGCTACTAGAGAGGAGTCGTTGATCCAGGGAGTTATTCTGATTGCCTGATTGGAGTCGGGAAGGAATTTTTTATTCCCCTAAAGTGGGGAAAATTGGCTTCTACCTCACAGTTTTTTTTTGCCTTCCTCTGGATCAACTTGCAGGATAACAGGCCAAACTGGATGGACAAATGTCTTTTTTAGGCCTTATGTACTATGTTACTATGATATGCACGGGGGTGATGTGACAGACTGATGGGCATGGGTTTCAGGCACCATCTGTGCGCTTTCTGCAGAAGACTGGGTGGGAGATAATGTGAACGTGCTGGATCCACTGTTGGCCACCCAATTGACTAGCACCTGTACTTGCTCAGACCTTACCATCCTTAGAACGGCATTAGGCCCGACCAAATATCGCTGTAGATTCTGGTGGCTACTGGGACCTGAGGTAGTAGGTTCAGTAGGACGTGTAGCTGTGGCAGAACGGCCACGTCCTCTCCCTGCACCAGAGGCTCCACCAACACCACCACCATGACCGCGTCCCTTATTAGATGTTTGCCTCATAGTTAGCGTTCACCAAGCAAAGTAAAAAGTGGTTAAGTCTGTTAAAAATAATTAACCGCCAATAAAAACCCTGATGTAGGGTATTGCACTCAATTTTATTTTTTTTACTCAATATGACAGTGGTATTTGTGGCCTAAATTTCACAATAACTTATGCACGTCTAATCCCAGATGTGCAGTATATCAGAGGGTTTTTATAACCCCAGTAAGCAAAAAGACGTATTTCTGGCCTAAATGTGACACTCACTTATGCACGTCTAATCCTAGATGTGCACTATATGAAACAGATGTTTTTTTTTTCACCCGAGTAAGCAAAAAGCTGTATTTCTGGCCTAAACGTGACACTCCCTTATGCAAGTCTAATCCTAGATGTGCACTATATGAAACAGATGGGATTTTTTCACCCCAGTAAGCAAAAAGCTGTATTTCTGGCCTAAATGTGACACTTACTTATGCACGTCTAATCCTAGATGTACATTATATGAAAAAAATTGTTTTTTTTTAACCCCAGTGTCTCAAAGCAGTATTTCTGGACTTGCAGACATGCAGATATCCTGTGCTGGTGCACTATCGTTGCATGAAATGGCTGCCGATTATGTATTGATATTGACTAACTAAAGGAAAAAAAGTTCGTTTTCAGCAGTAGTTGGCTCAGGGCAGGCTTAAAAAAATTGTGCACTGCACCCACAAAACACATTTGCTGTAGATCGCTGAGTACATAAACCAGTTCTTGATAAGATCGCTCCCTGATCTCTCCCTCACAGCAGCTGCAGCCTCTCCCTACACTAATCCGAGCAGAGTGACGGGCGGCGCTACGCAACTCCAGCTTAAATAGAGGCTGGGTCACATGCTGCAGTTGGCCAATCACAGCCATGCCAATAGTAGGCATGGCTGTGATGGCCTTTTGGGGCAAGTAGTATGACGCTTGTTGATTGGCTGCTGTGCAGCCTTTCAAAAAGCGCCAAGAAAGCGCCGAACACCGAACCCGAACTTTTACGTAAATGTTCGGGTCCGGGTGCCGAAAAACCTAAAGTTCGGTACGAACCCGAACTTTACAGTTCGGGTTAGCTCAACTCTAATCCTGATAAATCGTGAACGGATTGCTCTCCATTCAGAATGCATAGGGATAAAACTGATCAGTTTTTTTACGGTATTGAGCCCCTAGGACGGAACTCTATGCCAGAAAATAAAAACTATAGTGTGAAAGTACCCTAACATCAGCCAGTGCATAACAAGTAAGACTCTCCTGTATTTTCTGCATCTGAAGCTTCAGTTAAATTGGATTCATTGGGACACATTTATTAAGACCAGCGTTTTAGATGACGTTCTCAATAAACCACTAAGCTGGCAATGGATCATCCAAAGTAATGATGAGGCGCTCGCCTCTTCATAACTTCGGTGGATCCTCTGTTAGTTCTAAATGTAAGATAGCTTCCCCGCTGTCTTATATTTAGACTTTTTTCTTTTCTTTTTTTGGCGGCCTGTCCCCTTTCCCACCCACTCTCTCAGACCTGGCATGAGTGGATGATGTCTCTGATTGTGGTGCAACTAACCATTGTGCCACAATCTGTGCTTGAAATATGCCTAATGTAGGCGTATTTCAGCATCATAAATGACCCTCATTATCTCTATCCTACATTTGCACCAAAAGGATCTGGCATCACAACAACAGGGACCCTGCCTTGCACTGTAAAACATCAGCATCAAAGGCACCTCAACTGGAATCAGACAGAAGAACCCCAGAACCAGAGAACCGGTGTGTCATTCCCATCACTGCATCGCGGCACGGCCCAGGGAGCTTCATAAAAACAGTGAGTATGACTACTGCATCCATCCGGCCACCCACACACATGTACGCCCCTGCGGCCTGGCCGCTGCAATAGTGCAACTAACGTAGTAATTTGATGACAATTTTAGCACCGCTATATCTATAAGCACTATTAACCTGTTTTGTAATATTAGCAAAAGCGTAGCTTTATTTTTACACCTCATCTGATATCAGCTGTTGGCCATCTACTGCATAACACAATAGCTCTCTAGTAACACATTAATACATGACAAGTAACCGAGCACAAGATATGTTCAAACTTTCTATTGATATATAGTTCCCAAGATTAGCACTTAGGGCCTGCATTTTAACAGACAATATATCAGAAACTTAGAACATGTCTTGTGCTGTTACTTCACCAATAATAATGATTTCCCAAAGAACTCCTTCATATTCATATAACCTCCTGAGTCCTGACATATTTATAGATGTAATATTATGTTTTGCGACATTAATGACCCTGGAACCTATATCTAAATGTTTGACATTTTGCAAACTGTTTTATAGTAATTATAAGATTAGTGACTCTTTAAAGCAGAGGTTCATAACTTTTTCTGGTCTGAGGTCCACATTGCCAGACTGTGCCACCCCCATGGGTTGCAATAAATTGAAAGATATGTCTTTTGCTGGAAAACTTAAGGTCAGAGGCGGATTGGAAACCTAAAGTGGCCCTGGAAAAATTATTTAAAAGTGGCCCCATGTTGTAGCAGGGTCTAAACTGACAGGAGTTGGAGCAAAAAAAGTAGGGGGGGTCAGCAATACTATAGCGCAAAATACCATATACCCTTAGTGCAGCAAAATATATTGCCCCAAAAGCTGGCCATCAGTAGCGGTCATTTTCTGTCCTCTTCTAGTTGTCTCTGATTAACATATGGAGCAGGGGATTTTGGAGGTGATATGAGGGATATATTTGAATTCAGGAAGGCATGTGGGTTGCTGGCCGTGTACATGAGAACCTGATTCTCACAGTGTTAATTACCACTGAGAGCTTATCATGTACCTGGTCAGCGACGGGGGTTTGGGCAGCCCCCTGGACATCGGCCCACCGGGAAATTTCCCTGTAAGGTCTATGGCAACCCCGCCCCGCTTATGGTACGGTATATCAACAATACATGCCATAGATGTCTGACAGGTGGAGATCTCACTTTTCATACTTTGACCTATTGGGAACACAACTATGTGCCAACAGGAGACCAAGTATATGCTATAAGTCTAAGGTGAGAAAACAACTTGAATAGATTGCTCTGGCAAAACTGATTTACTCCGTCATGATCAGGGAAGGGCCTGACAGAGCTGTTGTTACTCCTCTTCTCTGATTTGGTTGATACATTTAACCCTTAGGCTCCCGCACTGTACATGTACGGCGCTGGAAGGGTCTTTAAACATGGCGCCCGCTTATGCTTACAGTGGGCTCCATAGCCAGCAGGTCTTGATGTTTCAAACAGCAGCGGCCCGTGGCTAATGTCTGTGACAGCAATAATGCTGATTGCAGGAATTTAACTCTAAAAGCCTGTTTGACCACAGCATCTAAATAGCTAAAAACCCTGAAGTGTGCACTTCCGGTTAAGACCGGCTGCTTTCGATCTAATATGCAGAGTCTCTCTGAAGAGACCCAGCGTATTAGAGATGCACTTCCTATGTTGGTCTGCAGGTGGCAGGTCAACATAGGATAATAGCAAATTCAGCATAGGCCTGTTTCACACTGCTGTTCTGGCAGGCTGTTGCAGCATGAAATGCCAGGAATCGTCAGGACAATATTTTGTCCTGCAAAAAACAAGCCCTCATACGGCTATGAGAACAAAAAGAAAGTTATGGCTCCTGGAAGACAGGAATAAAAATGAAAAAAACCTCCGGTATCCAAGGGGTTAAGCAACCAACAGAAGGTGCTCCCATTTTTTCTACCAAAACCTGCACTGTTATCTATGTTTAGTGCAGGGAATAGAAACAGACCTGTCTAATGATGTCACTCCTTTTTTTGCATTAGTAAGATTTTTTCTGTCTTTTCATTATTTGGACATCGACAAGAATGTTTGGGTCCTCACGGCTGATGCACATGCACACAACAGTGAAAAAAACTGGTTGTCAGTTTTTCATGGCCATTTTGCATTAGTGTGTGCATCTATTTTCTGTCCGTTCTGTTCATTTTTCATAGGCATCTTGATCTATTTTAATGGTCATTTAAAAGGGCCATTAAAAATGGATACATTTTATTGGGTTTTTAAGTTAACACTCAACCCTGCAGTGCCCTCAGTATATTTCTTATATATTTATTTATCTGTCACCGCCAGTTCTGTGAGAAGGTCTGAAACTTTGTCATCTCCTTTCCTTCTGCCAGGTGTCACTTATTTAGATAATTGTCTTCCTTTATATTCCCTCCATACTGCTCACTTTGCGGTTTATACTACTTCCTGGATGAAGTGTTCACTGCTGGAGGCTACTGCTGCTGTTTGCTCAGATAAGTCTTTTCCTTTATTGTGTTTCCTTGCTGGCTTGATTCTAGGTAACCCTGGACTCCATCCGTATTAAGTGCAGGGAGCCGGTGTCGTGTCCCCTCCCTATTATAGGGTTTTCAGGTGTCACAACAGTCTTATGTACGTGGGCATGCAATCGTCTACCATTGGGATCAAGCCAGTCAGTCGTTTATTTATAAGTTCCAGCTATCTGCAACTTCACCGTGACATTATCACCCTCCTCTCCATAGAAACCCAAGTATAAATAATACAACCAGTATAGATAATGGCCCCTTTAATGCCTCCCAGTATAATAGCCCCCATGTTATGCCCCAGTATAGATATTAGCCCCCTCGTTGTGCCCCATACATATTTTATGGCCCCAATTGGAAAAGTGTGAGCTGTCTAATGATGTCACTCCTTTTTTTGCATTAGGCCTCATGCACACGGCCGCTGGTCGGCCGTCCGTGCATTGGGGACCACAATTTGCCGCAGGCGGATACAGATCCATTCAACTTGAGTGCTTGAGTGCATCTGCGGGGTTCAGGGCCACTTCATTGCCGACCTATTCACTGATGCAGAGTGCACGCGGCCAGTGCCCGTATATTGTGGACCTACTGTTTGTGGGCCCCATACGGGCACAGCAACGGCCATGTGCATGAGGCCTTAGAAAGATGCTGCTGTCTTTTTATATTGGGATATCAACAAGCATGTCTGTGTCCTCACATTGTGGGCCTAATAGAGTCAGAGACCGCAGGTTGCTATAAAGGGACTGACTGGTTTAAAGGAAACTAATTTGTATATAATCCATTAGGGAATTCTAATTAATCCGAATATCCGTTTTTTCAAGATCAAAGATCAGCTACCAAGAGTATCTCCAATTGGAGAAAACCAGCCACCTTAGGGCTCATGCACACGGCCGTTGCCCAGCTGTCGCCGTATTGTGGCCCGCAAACAGCAGATCCGCAATACACGGGCACCGGCCATGTGCACCCCCTATTACGGATATGGACCATTCATTTGAATAGGTCCACAATCGAGAGATGCTGGTGCGGAATGGAGGCATGATAGGAAGCCCACGGAAGCACTACAGAGTGCTTCCGTGGGTTTTCTGTCCGTGCCTCCGCACTGCAAAAAAGTAGTGCGTGCACTTCTTTTTTGCGGTGCAGACTGTCAGATGTGGATCGCGGACCCCATTCAAGTGAATGGGTCCTTGATCCTCATGCGGCAGTCCCGCGGTCGGTGCTGGTCCCATGGTCGGTGCTGGTACATTGCAACCGCACGTTCGTGTGCATGAGGCATAAGGGAGAGTTCACATGTCTGTTTCATTTTTATGTTCATCTGATCCGTCAGAAGAACAGAAAACAAAAAAAACAGGATCCTGAAAAAAAAACTACGGATTCTGTTGCTCATTTGGCATTCAGTTTAGCCATTTCCATATGAAATACGTTTTTTTAGACAATAAAAGTCCTACATGTAGTACTTTTTTTCCAATGGATCTCTGACCGAAATGACTCAAATGGATGCCAAATGTGCAACAGGGATGTTTTTTTTTTTTTTTACAGGATCCCAGTTTTTTTTTTCTGTTTTTCTGACTGATCAAAAAAACTGAAACTGAAACTGATGTGAACTCTCCCTTACTTGCACAATGAAAGTCCACTTTCATAACTATTTACAAATAGTTAATTAAAAATATTCTATTATCTGTGTCTACAGCTCCTGTTTAGTCATACATTTCTAAGAATACGAGGAGAGGAATGGCCCCAAAAAACTGTTATTTTATGGAGAATACAAGTTTTATGGAGAATAGATGCTAAAATGGACATGTCAGGACAGCAGAGGTGGCAAGTTCACTTTAATTAAGACTATTTGCAAATAGTGATGAGCGGGGAGGTGCCATATTCGATTTTGCGATTATTTCGCGAATATTCGTCGAAATAGAATATTCGTCATTATTCTATTTATCGCAAATAATATGTGATTTAATTATTCGCGTATTGCGATTTTAATTTAACTGTATAAGGCCATAAAGGCAACTTTCCTATTGGTTAGCTATGGCACTATGTCTATGTGTATTATACGAATGTTCGCTATATTGCTATAACTTCGTATTTTAGAATATTCGTAATATTCTAAAAAACAAGTTATTGTGATTTTGTGATATTCGTTAAATTCTTTTCTATGTCGCTCGCTATTATGTGCGCGCGAACGAACGTATTGTATTCTAAATGATTCTAATTACTGGTTATAATTTTCCTCTTCATGTAAGATAGTTTATGTCATGCGATAAATCATCAATTAAATATGCGAGTGAATCGAGTGTATGCTATTGGGTTGGCTTGGTCGAATAGATGAATATAGCGAATATACACTGCGTGCAGAATTATTAGGCAAATGAGTATTTTGACCCACATCATCCTCTTTATGCATGTTGTCTTACTCCAAGCTGTATAGGCTCGAAAGCCTACTACCAATTAAGCATATTAGGTGATGTGCATCTCTGTAATGAGAAGGGGTGTGGTCTAATGACATCAACACCCTATATCAGGTGTGCATAATTATTAGGCAACTTCCTTTCCTTTGGCAAAATGGGTCAAAAGAAGGACTTGACAGGCTCAGAAAAGTCAAAAATAGTGAGATATCTTGCAGAGGGATGCAGCACTCTTAAAATTGCAAAGCTTCTGAAGCGTGATCATCGAACAATCAAGCGTTTCATTCAAAATAGTCAACAGGGTCGCAAGAAGCGTGTGGAAAAACCAAGGCGCAAAATAACTGCCCATGAACTGAGAAAAGTCAAGCGTGCAGCTGCCAAGATGCCACTTGCCACCAGTTTGGCCATATTTCAGAGCTGCAACATCACTGGAGTGCCCAAAAGCACAAGGTGTGCAATACTCAGAGACATGGCGAAGGTAAGAAAGGCTGAAAGACGACCACCACTGAACAAGACACACAAGCTGAAACGTCAAGACTGGGCCAAGAAATATCTCAAGACTGATTTTTCTAAGGTTTTATGGACTGATGAAATGAGAGTGAGTCTTGATGGGCCAGATGGATGGGCCCGTGGCTGGATTGGTAAAGGGCAGAGAGCTCCAGTCCGACTCAGACGCCAGCAAGGTGGAGGTGGAGTACTGGTTTGGGCTGGTATTATCAAAGATGAGCTTGTGGGGCCTTTTCGGGTTGAGGATGGAGTCAAGCTCAACTCCCAGTCCTACTGCCAGTTTCTGGAAGACACCTTCTTCAAGCAGTGGTACAGGAAGAAGTCTGCATCCTTCAAGAAAAACATGATTTTCATGCAGGACAATGCTCCATCACACGCGTCCAAGTACTCCACAGCGTGGCTGGCAAGAAAGGGTATAAAAGAAGAAAATCTAATGACATGGCCTCCTTATTCACCTGATCTGAACCCCATTGAGAACCTGTGGTCCATCATCAAATGTGAGATTTACAAGGAGGGAAAACAGTACACCTCTATGAACAGTGTCTGGGAGGCTGTGGTTGCTGCTGCACGCAATGTTGATGGTGAACAGATCAAAAACACTGACAGAATCCATGGATGGCAGGCTTTTGAGTGTCCTTGCAAAGAAAGGTGGCTATATTGGTCACTGATTTGTTTTTGTTTTGTTTTTGAATGTCAGAAATGTATATTTGTGAATGTTGAGATGTTATATTGGTTTCACTGGTAAAAATAAATAATTAAAATGGGTATATATTTGTTTTTTTGTTAAGTTGCCTAATAATTATGCACAGTAATAGTCACCTGCACACACAGATATCCCCCTAAAATAGCCAAAACTAAAAACAAACTAAAAACTACTTCCAAAATATTCAGCTTTGATATTAATGAGTTTTTTGGGTTCATTGAGAACATGGTTGTTGTTCAATAATAAAATTAATCCTCAAAAATACAACTTGCCTAATAATTCTGCCACTCCCTGTAGTGCATTATTCTCTATCTTCGTCTATTCGACCAAGCAAACCCAATAGCATACAGCCCTTATGCGACGCGATTCACTCGCATATTGATTGACGATTTTTCGCATGACATAAAGTATCATACATGAAAAGCAAAATTATAAATCAGTAATGACTCATTACTGATTTATAATTTTCCTCTTCATGTAAGATAGTTTATGTTATGCGATAAATCAGCAATTAAATATGCGAGTGAATCGCGTAACATAAATTATCTTACATAAAGAGGAAAATTATAAATCAGGAACGATTCTCATTACTAATGAGAATCGTTACTGATTTATAATTTTCCTCTTTATGTAAGATAGTTTATGTTATTGCGATTAAATCGGCAATTAAAGATACGCGTGAATCGCGTCACATAAGGGCTTTAAGCTACTATATGCTATTGGGTTGGTTTGGTCGAATAGACGAAGAATGAGAATATAGCGCTATATTCGACAATTCTACCAAGCCAACCCATTAGTGATAGTAGTCATTTTTACTATCACAAAATCTGTGATAGTAAATTACTAGCATTAATTTAGTGATATTAAAGTAAATTACTAATATGACTAATGAGTTCAGATGGAAAAAAAAAACTAATATTCGTTATAACGAATATATCTTAATATATTCGAAATATTCGCGAATTTACGAAGTTGTAATATTCGTACGAATATTTCGCTATTCGAATATTCGCGCTCATCCCTATTTGCTAAGTTATTCAAACTAATCCAAGCTAAGGAGTCTGATGTATGTCTCCTCTCATTTGCCAAAGTGCTCCAAAATTATCACTCTGCCGTGTTTGGCGCCATTCTTGTTAGATAAACATAGCTTTTAATTGTTTCAAATTGCTCCATATAAAAAAATAAAAATTATACTTTCAGTTAGGGCAGGTTTTCACAAGCACTAGGAATTCAGTTATCGCCTTCGTTATAAAGGAACATACTGGAATTTTAGGACGGAATGCAAAACGGAAACCCCAGTAGTTATAATGGCACCCAGTAGTGCCCCCCCCCACCCCTATAGATAATGGTCTCTTTTGTGTCTCCCAGTAGTTATAATAGCCCCCATGTTGTTCCTAGTATGGATATTAGCTCCTACTGTAGTTGTGCCTCCATGTCTATTTTATGGCCCCAGTTGTGCCCCAATATATATCCCCACTAGAGCCGACATTATGTGTAAGTGGATGAGGTGAGTATTTTATTATTTTAACCCTTGAAAAGCCCCCCCCTTTTTTAACAGCTGTTAGAGAGTCAGAAGGGTGAATTTCCATCCGTCCGTATTGCCATGAAAACAGCCAAAAATAGCACGTCCTTTTTTGACGGCCACTATTAATTTGCTGATAAAGAAAAACAGCCATGTGAAAAGCCCTATCGAATTCACTTTGTTCCAAAAATGGCAGTGTGATGGACATTACAAAAACAGCCTTCACACGGCTATTATTCACATTCATGTGAACGTACCCCATAGCTTTAATTGGAAACTGTGTAATGCTTTTTTTCCCATTGTGGTGGCACCTGCATGGAAAGTGACAACTTGCTTTTACAGTAGGTTTCCCTATGGATAATGACTTAATGAAGGATGGCACCTGCAGGACACTTTGGGGGTTATTATTATCCAGAAATATGCCTATATGAGGTGTATTTCTGGAGCAGATTGTGGCGCAGTGGTTGTTGTACCGAAATTTTTAATTTTTCCCCACTTGCGATTGGTCTAAAAAAGTGGGGGTGACATGGGCTGGGAAGGGGACGGACCGGCAGGCCTGTCTCATTCATCATTTTCTTACGCTGTTTTAGGGGTAGAAAATGGTCTAAATGTAAGACAGCAAGAAAGCTGTCTTACATTCAGAACTGGCAGAGGATCCGCTGAAGGTATGAAGAAGCCGGCGTCTGTTCATAACTTCGGCAGATCCACCGTCAGATAAAGGGGTTATTAGGACCAGTGTCTAAAACACCAGTCTTAACGAATAACTTCCCTTTGTTTTCAGGTTATTTTTGTGTGACAAAAAGAAGTGTAAAAAGTGAGCTGACCTCTTATAGTCAGACTTCAGAATCTTTGCTTTATACAGTGCATAGCAATAAATGTAAAAATGTCATGCTTAGGTGAAAATGACAATATAGATTTCCCCAGACCAAAAAGTGTGCAAACCTTTTCACTAGAAATACGGTATATGCAGTTAACTGCTGCCATTAACAAGATTATTTTTGCCTTGATGCTGTGATAATACTGTACAGCTTCTGTCACTTCATTATATGATGCCCTTAGGCCCAGATGAGAAATGAGGATGGTTGGTGGGATAAACACACTTAGGGGGAGATTTATCAAACTGGTGTAAAGTAGAACTGGCTTAGTTACCCATAGCAACCAATCAGATTCCACTTTTCATTTTCCAAAGGAGCTTTGAGAAATGAAAGGTAGAATCTTATTGGTTGCTATGGGCAACTAAGCCAGTTCTACTTTACATCAGTTAGATAAATCTCCCCCTTAGTGTTTCGGACCACATCTTAAATTCTGAAGAAGAGGAGATGTTGGTTACTATACATTTCATGAACCTTAGCTATGAATGACATAGTCTGTCCATCTCTAGGACACACACCGAAGGATGCAGCTCATCTGCATACATTTTCTGTTTTCCTCTCATGTCATCCAGAATCTGAATTTTCACATTTTTTACACAGATTTGGAACTTCGCAAGTATTATAATAAAATTAAAAAGGTAAAATGCAGACTGAAAGACAAAGTATTCGATTATTAGAGACACCACAGAATGGATTTACTTATGCCAGGTTCTGATGAAATGATTCTATCTTCTCCCTATGTGGCAGCCATTTTCCATAAATGCTTTGTACAGGCCACATCTTCTGTTGAACCCTAGATGGGTTGAAGATGCTTTGACATTATGCCCAGTTATTGAGTCAAAACAGGCAGCCTATGTACCATCCTAGCATCAGAGTATTAAGGAGGTATTCTCCCAGAGAAGCAATGCACCTAGAGGAGAATTATTCTGTAATATGCCATATGATGAAATTTGGCAGAATTTTTGTATCGGAAATGCCTTATTCCTTCCCATAAAATATTGCACCATACAGTATAGACTTCTATGAGTTTTTTTATGACTCTATAAAACTCTTAGGACAGTTCACACTGAGCTTTTTGGTGCCTCAAAATCAGCTCCAAAAACACCTTAAAACACCCTCCCATTTATTTAAACTGGAAGTTTTACTCTCCACGTAAAAAAAACACTTTAAAAAAGTTATTCTCATTTTGTAAAGAAATAGTACTGACTGAGAATGAAGGAACTGTAACTGGCCCTATTCAGTTAAATGGTGTCATCAAAAACATAGCTAGACCTTCCATCAACTGGGACAAAATATTCAAGGGAACATTTATTTAGATCGACATTTAGATGCTGATTTTAATATGCCCCTGCGCTGGGATTGAATTGCCGAAGTTATGTAGAGGTGCCAGACTTTCCATAACTTCGGCACATCCACCCAATGTAAGACAGCTTCCTTGCTGTCTTACTGTACATTTAGACCATTTTCTACGCCTAAACCAGGGGTAGAAAATAATAATTGAAACGGGCATGCGGGCCTGTCCCCTTCCCCGCTCCACACCGGGCACCCTTTTTTAGGCCTGGGAAGAAATCGCAGAATCTGCCGCAATATGGCATGCAACAGAATTTGCATTCAGATATAGCCACAAAAGTTGGCGTATATCTGTTCATAAATGACCCCCTCAGTTCACAGCTCTAGCCCTGTATCTAAATACTCTGGCTAAAGTAAAGTAGTATTATTGGCAGCCCCTATCTGGCACCAAGCACCTACGGTTCATATCCCACATGCCTTCCTCCCACTTATGCCCTTGGCTACCGCACTGCAGTTCCCTGCACAGTGAGAGGTTCAGAGTGCTGCTGTGAAAGGAACAATAGTAATGCTGAAACAGCATTGTGACCCCTTCAGTCTCAGGAAGGATCTCAGAGTGTCTGAAGAGTGAGAGCTGCAGGTAGGAGATAAACAGCAGCCATGAACCAATGACAGGACAGGATGAGTGTCTCGGACTACCTCAGTACTTCCTGTAGACATAGTAATAACACTGTAGTTGAATTGTCAAGTATCATGTAGCTCCTGTCGAAACATAATGTACAAAGATACCTAAAATGAATTACATTTATGCGGTCTTTATATCCTCATGCCATATCCATAAAGTTTAATTCTCCATTCTTCAGAATCAACTTTTGTGTAGATCTTTCTGGATGTACTCCCACTCATAGAACACTGTCACTTCTAAAGACATGGTGGGTCCCCAGAGACTGCAAAAAGAACTGTACGCTCTACAGCAGAACACTTTCTACATCATATAATCTTGTGTCAGAAAACCTAAAGCCCATCGAGGATTCTGCTCATCACTGGTTTTCATTTCATCTTGCGCATAAGTGAAACCAAATGTCCTGAGGAGAGGTGATAATCTGTTTATCGCAGATTGCTTAGAGGTCTCTAAATAATAAAATTCTCTTCTCTTTACTTGTTCAGTAATACCAATGTCTACAGTTACCCACTGGGCTTATGAAAACGAGAAAGAGCATCAAAGAAATGATGAAGCAAGGACATACAATACAATAAAATTGTTAGAGTTCATTTCTAAATTGAATTTTGTAGTGTTCACCTTGAGCCTTTGGTCTATAGATCTGTTCTAAAGAGGCTTTGTAGATGGTCATCGAGCAAATGTGTTTTTAGGCATTTTAAAGCCTACCTATTTAGCTAAACTAGAGTTGACTACATTTAGTGAGATGTGAAATTGAACAGCAGATGGGTCATTATTACGAACTGAATTAATTATGGTTTTGTAGGGGTTTTAGACCCCTGTTTACGTGCCCTATTAGGGAATATAAACATTATGGGGGAGGCTGTTTGAGACCCATATCTATTCCCTATTGTTAAAAAAAATAATATCATCAAGGATGTCTGTTGAAAAACGCTGATGATGAGTCCAACCTTCATACTACGGCCAGGTACAAATCCAGGATAAATAACCCTTGGTTCTTTTCCAGAGATGAAACTTTATTTAGATTAACAGGCCCAGAGACAACAAGTATTATAGCTCTTATGATGAAGGAACCTACTACTATCAAGAATGATGTTATCTCAATTCATTAATCCCTAATCTCCCCTCAGCCTTCCTTCTTATACCATCTTTACCCATTGACTAACTTTTGGAGGACATCTAATTGGGTAGTACAAAATTTTAAATCTGAACATGCATGTCCATTGGTATTTTTAAAACTAAATGCACATGCTGATTGGTTGATTGAGTAGTATTGTTTTAGTGGTGGTCATTGTACATTTGGAATGCGGAGAGAAAATGACCAGTCTGGGTGCTTCTGTGTAGATCTAAGTCGCATACAATGATAACTTTTACTGTAAACAGTAAATCCAAAAGATTGTTTCTAACCGCCAATGAGACTCTATTGGCTTAGCAATCTTTGACTTCTAAATTTTCGCACTTAATTCAAACAACAAGATCTTATAACGCCTATTTACTGCTACATATCAAACAAGTTGTAAGTAGCTCTAGACTTTGGGATGTGCTGACTGACCCCCTTTTTCTTTGTAACTCTAGACAAGACTTATCTGATTGTACTCTGAAATCCCCCTGACTTAATGTCCTAGATCAATGTAATGGCACACTATATATATATATATACCATATATATATATACAGTCGTGGCCAAAAGTTTTGAGAATGACACAAATATTAGTTTTCACAAAGTTTGCTGCTAAACTGCTTTTAGATCTTTGTTTCAGTTGTTTCTGTGATGTAGTGAAATATAATTACACGCACTTCATACGTTTCAAAGGCTTTTATCGACAATTACATGACATTTATGCAAAGAGTCAGTATTTGCAGTGTTGGCCCTTCTTTTTCAGGACCTCTGCAATTCGACTGGGCATGCTCTCAATCAACTTCTGGGCCAATTCCTGACTGATAGCAACCCATTCTTTCATAATCACTTCTTGGAGTTTGTCAGAATTAGTGGGTTTTTGTTTGTCCACCCGCCTCTTAAGGATTGACCACAAGTTCTCAATGGGATTAAGATCTGGGGAGTTTCCAGGCCATAGACCCAAAATGTCAACGTTTTGGTCCCCGAGCCACTTAGTTATCACTATTGCCTTATGGCAACGGTGCTCCATCGTGTTGGAAATGCATTGTACTCTTCAACCAAACTGTTGTTGGATTGTTGGAAGAAGTTGCTGATTGGAGGGTGTTTTGGTACCATACTTTATTCATGGCTGAGTTTATGGGGCAAAATTGTGAGTGAGATCCCACTCCCCTTGGATGAGAAGCAACCCCACACATGAAGGTTCTCAAGGATGCCATAACTGTTGGCAATGACACAGGACTGATGGTAGCGCTCACCATATCTTCTCTGGACACGCCCTTTTTCCAGATGCCCCAAACAATCGGAAAAGAGGCTTTCATCAGGAGTATATGACTTTGCCCCAGTCCTCAGCAGGTCCCATTCACCATTCTTTCTGCAGAAGATCAATCTGTCCCTGATGTTTTTTTGGAGAGAAGTGGCTTCTTTGCTGCCCTTCTTGACACCAGGCCATCTTCCAAAAGTCTTCGCCTCATTGTGCATGCAGATGCGCTCACACCTGCTGCTGCCATTCCTGAGCAAGCTCTGCAACGGGTGGCACTCCGATCCCGCAGCTGAATCCTCTTTAGGAGACGATCCTGGCGCTTGCTGACTTTCTTGGATGCCTGAAGCCTTCTTAACAAGAAATTGAACCTCTTTCCTTGAAGTTCTTGATGATCCTATAAATTGTTGATTGAGGTGCAATCTTAGTAGCCACAATATCCTTGCCTGTGAAGCCATTTTTATGCAACGCAATGATGGCTGCACGCGTTTCTTTGCAGGTCACCATGGTTAACAATGGAAGAACAATGATTTCAAGCATCACCTCCTTTTAAATGTCAAGTCTGCCATTTTAACCCAATCAGCCTGACATAATGATCTCCAGCCTTGTGCTCGTCAACATTCTCACCTGAGTTAACAAGACGATTACTGAAATGATCTCAGCAGGTCCCTTTAATGACAGCAATGAAATGCAGTGGAAAGTTTTTTTTGGGATTAGGTAATTTTCATGGCAAAGAAGGACTATGCAATTCATCTGATCACTTTTCATAACATTCTGGAGTATATGCAAATTGCTATTATAAAAACTTAAGCAGCAACTTATTCCAATTTCAATATTTATGCAATTCTCAAAACATATGGCCACGCCTGTATATATATATATATATATATATATATATATATATAAATACGGAAACGGACAGCACTTCCAGTAGAAAAAGTTGTGGTTTATTAGGCCATAGTGGCACTGAGGCCTAATAAACCACAACTTTTTCTACTGAAGTGCTGTCCGATTCCATCTATATTTTCTGGGTAAGCAGTGACACCCATGGACATAGCACCCGTTGCTAACGTTGTGAATTGGTGCTGCCATACATTTTCCTTTTTATATATATATATATATAATATATATATATATGTATACTACTTACAAAAATTTGAGATATTTGACTTGCAGAGTCCAGAAACACACTGCTTAATACTGTGATTGTGTTTCATGTAAATTGTGGTTTCATGTAAATTGTTCTAATAAAGATGCATAGGGATGGGAGGTTCTAACAAGCCTCCCAGGACTGACTCCACCGGGCACACAGTACAGAGGAGAAGGAGAAGAAGGTCAGTGTGTGTGTGATGTCTTAGGACAAAGCTGCACTATAGCAGCACCATTTGGAGAGTTATAAAAACTCCATAGTTTAGTTCCATTTACCCAGCCAATAGAAGGGAAAAATTACAGAAGAACCAGGCAACTCAGAGAGGGATTGGAAATATTGTCAAATTAAGGTAACTGTCGTTTATCAGGCTCTAGTCTTCTTTGCATTAGGTTCCAGGCTACAAGCTGCCCACCATAATCAAGGAAAGAAAGCCATCTGTCAGAATATAGTATTCATAGTATTCCTAGAGAGGATGCAGAAGTATATGATTATACAGTACAGCAGAGATAGTACATCCCTCCAGCCTGGAGAAATATGGGAGAAAGATTGATTGTCATAGAAAACTGCCCCTTATGCAACTTCTGGGAACTAATCTGAATCACTGTAAAAGCTGCCTTGCAGTAAATGACTTTTGCATACATTGATGACCTTTGGATCAGCTTCAGTAAAGTACTGGGAGTGTTGTAAGAAACTTGGTCTCCTTATTCCACATCATCTCCTAATTGCACCTCATGGTTCTAGTGTCACGAACACAGGGGCCCAGATATCAAAGCACCATAAGCATACCCACTACCATCAAGGGCACCTAAACTCCCATCTGGCTGGTGTTCCCTGCAATAGAGAGTGCCCCAGAGGATTTAGTGCTGTCTTCCTCATCACTGCATGCCAGTCCAGGGAGCAGCAAAAACCGTGAGTACGACTACTACCCCCATCAGCTCACCGCGCACTCACATACTGCCCCTGCGGTCCGGTCCTCTGCATAATTGTGAGTGAAATTTCAGGATGAACCTAAAATACATTCTAACCTTTACAGGTGAACTAACTTTCAGTATGTTTTTGCACAACTTGCTCTTCTCTAACAAGGAACTTAAAGAGGACCTTTCACCGATTCTTACCCTATGAACTAAGGATACATACATGTGGAGCGGCCGCCCGGGGATCTCTCCTGCACTTACTATCTCCCCCGGGCGCACGCTCCGTTCTCCCTGCTATGTCCTCCGGTAATCTCCGTTCCCTAGGTTATGGTAGGAGGAGTCTGCTCTATCGCTGGCCAATCGCATTGCAGAGCTCACAGCCTGGGAGAAAATAACCTCCCAGGCTGTGAGCTCTGCACTGCGATTGGCCAGCGCTAGGGCAGACTCCGCCTACCATAACTTAGGGACTGGTATCTCCGCCTACTATAACTTAGTGAGCGGAGATACCGGAGGGCAAAGCAGGAGAACGGAGCGGCGCCCGGGGATAATAGTAAGTGCAGTGAGATCCCCGGGCGCCGCTCTCCATGTCTGTATAGTTAGTTCATAGGGTAAGAATCGGTGAAAGGTCCTCTTTAAGGGCAAAATTCACAACAGGTTTTTGATCCATGAATCGCCCAATAAATGATGTACTAGAAGAACGGTAAAATACATCGTGATGTCAACAAGGCCAAACAAACACTAGTGGCCCCAGGCTGGTGAGGATGGCAACGGCATAAGGAGTCAAAATAGTGGTCAAGTCACAGAGTGGGGAGGGTAGCAACAGCATGAGAAGTAAACCTAGTGAAGTCAACCTAGTGGCCCAGTCAGAGTGGGGAGGCAGGGGCAACAGCAGTGGCAGTAGAGGCAGCAGGTGGGTGGCATCAGGTGGGTGGCAGCATCAGAATAGTGGCTGAGGCCTGTGGCTAGAAGTAACAGGCCATATTTCACAATGTTCTGGTGTGGCAGCACACCGCAGTCAGAAGATTACTGCCAGAATGATCTAGTCTCATGCATCAGGAACCGGTGTGTGAAATCTGGCTAATCCACAACTGATTCATATTTATAACGGTTAATCTTTTGTGTTGAAAGGCGAGTTCTCTTTGGGGTAACTATACTAACTAAACACACTAAACGGCGGCTCTGTAAAACGGCTAGGGCAGCGCTAAAACCCCCCTCATAGTGCGGGTGACATCACTTGGACACTGCTTGGGTGGAAGCCTCCACCTAGCAGCGCAAGTTTGTAAACAAAAAAAGCTCCAATGCTTATCTCTAGTGGGGATGCCTGGATGAAGAAGGGGATTCAGCTCTGATCCAGACAAAACCTTTAAACAATGTTGACAACCCATAACAGAAGAAGTAAACAGTTTATTCACCCCAAATTGACAATCAAGGCCTAATAGAATTTCCTATCTATAAAACAAGGTGGACACCCCTATAACAGTAGAACAGATGTAATACCCCGGAGTGCTATTACTATTCTTTCACTTCGCTAACTGTCTTTTATTGCTAACACCAATGTCATTCTCATATTTATTTCCAGGCCCTTCCCATGGGGCATTTATAATCTTACTATCATGAAACTGTTTTGTTTATGCAATATGCCTGGTTCACCGGCAGGTGGCAGCGTAAATGGCAGACACAGTTTAGATAGAACGGAACTTAGCATTCCATTCTCCCCCCTTTAGGCAGAAGTAGGCTAGTCCTGCTTCCTACCAGTTTCCTCTTGTTGTTCCAGGGGCAGCAGCGTTCCAGTATAGTCTAGTCCAGACAGTGAAGTGTAAAGCCTGGGCACGGTCAAAGCCAGATGTGCCTATAACAGCCAGTGTAGGCTAAGCTATGCTTGGAAGCAGACATATGGAATTAGTAGCAAACAAGAGGAAAGTGTTCTTTGGCTGGAGCAGGAGCCACCAAAGGGAAGTAGCATGTAGAGCACCAAGACTCCATGCTAATTTACTTTACTGAGTGTCAGGAGGGGGAAAACAGCCAAAGGCACCCCATTCCAGGGATGCCAGAACCAACCAAAAGTCCAGTAACCAGACAGAAGCAGAGTTTCGCACAGCAGAGAGAAAGAAAGCAGAGTTTATTAAGCGTGCCTAGTCAGCCCAGCAAAGAGAGAGAGGAAAGCAGAAAGCTTATATGTGCCAGCAAGTTTATGCCAAAGCCTGCTCGAACCAGGGAAAAAGCCTGAAGATTGTATGGATGCAAGTTTACCCAAGTAAAGCTGCTGTTGAACTTATCAAGGTTTGGACTCAATTTATTCCTCCATCCCTAATTCAACCCCCTTTATTTGCTTTGGAGCCTAAGCCTGGGTCCTGCTGTATCCAGGTAGGAGCACCATGACACATATAGGCCGTACCACACCACTCTGCATTCCTGTAGACCTGGCACACGATAGGGCCGTGGACAAGGCAGCTTATTCACCCTATTCACCCCTAATTGAGAATCAAGATGAAATAGAATTGCTTTTTTATTAAACAAGGTGGATCGCTTCAGCTTCAGATTACAGTCCCTGCACTGTTCCTGCAGTTTCCTATTTTCTCTCTACAATTTGTAAAAAACTCTCCCTACGATCTCCCTACACTGTCCTTGCACTGAGCCTGCACTCTCCCAATCCCGGGCTTCTTACTTTCACTTTGTAACACGTGTTGCCACCATGTAAGAAAAAAAAAAGATCCAGTACCAGTAAGTGCAAGGAAAATCAGATTTGTTTTTGCAAGTGGAATTTGTCCTAAATTTCGGATCAAATTCCACTATGGACTGCTATTGATTCGCTCAACTCAAATGCGGCCATGCTGTGATAGACTCATACCCAAAAAGACTGAGTGCTGTATAAAAACAAAAGGTGCTTCAAACAAAGTAATTAGTTTAAGTGTGTGCACACTTATGCAACCATATTATTTTATTTTTATATTTTTTTCTTCCCTCTACCTAAAAGATTTCAGTTTGTTTTTCACGAGTTTATATGTCACAGTAAAGGTGGAAAAAAAGTTCTGAAACTATTTATATTTGTCTCATTTTTTTTTACAGCACAGAACCTGACATTTTACAGGGGTGTGTAGACTTTTTATATCCACTGTATGTATAATGTAGTCATACATAGATACATACATACAGCACTATGGATGTAGCATTATGTTTGGACAGCAGAACCTATCAGCTACACTATATCACTCGCTAACCTACACTAACTAACACCCACTAATATCTGTATTATATATAAGCTAACTAACTATCTAATGTAAATGACACAGAAAAGCAGAGAGCACAGCAATAACACAGCAGTCTCTCTCAGATCTGCAAATACTGCATACAAGGGCTGCTGGGGAGGTTCTAAATAGTAAGGGGTAGGCAACTTTCCTGTTGGTTGCTAGGATGTTGCTAACCTCAGACAAAGAAATTGCAGTCTTCTCATTGGCCAAGAAGCAAGAAGGGAGGTTACTGTTGAAAAAAAATCTAGAAGATTTGAAATTACTAATATATAACAAATTATTCAAAAATATTTGCGAATTTTTCGAAGTTCTGATATTCGTGATTAATATTTTCTATTCGAATATTTGAGCCCAACACAAGTCTTATTAACATTGGGGGTCTGATTGAGACAGTTAGCTAAAGGTCTGATCTGAGGTGTAATGGAAAATATTTTTTTCTTATTGTCCTCCTCTAAAACCTAGGTGCGTCTTATGGGTGAAAAATATGGTAACTTTATAGCCATCCTTCGCGAGTATGGCGGTTACAGTTGAACATTGAGAGATGAGCACTTCTACAATGAAAGCACACATTGCAAATGACCCTGCCACTGTCCCCAACGTTACCTAGGTGGCGACACCTGACCAAATCACATCACCTCATTGGCAGTGCGCCCATGAGTACTGTACAGACCGTATCTTACCATATTGCTATACATATAATAATCCAACATAACCAACATAAGTGAATTCTGATGCAAAAATACTGTAGCATTGGTGAAAAGTGATGCTGTTTCTTTCTGTAAGTTAGATTTCTATCTCAGTAATGAAGAGAGTCAGCTCAGATTCCTTGAAGTGAAAATGACAACTGTAATATGTCCCACCTAAAGATTCAATGACCATGAAAGGAGGTTAAAGCATGAATCCTTCTAAGCCAAATAAAAGAATGGTGCTTAGATTATTTACAGGTGGCAAACTAGACTGCTTCAAATTCACAGCCGCCATTGTATCCCTCAGAAATCTGGTCACTAAGCTATGAGATGAAAAGCTTGTAAAAGCCTATCATAACACTATGAACAGTGCATGACAAAAGCTTGAAACATCTAGACAAGCTTTTTTACTCCAAGGTTTATGGCAGCTAGCAAAATAGTTGTATTGGATAGGGAAAACATGGTTGCATTCTCCTTAGTTGCATAGTTAATATGGTTGAAAAAAGACATAAGTCCATCAAGTTCAACCAAGGGATAGGTGGTGACGCTAATACCAGAAGGAAGTGAAACTAAGATTTCTACACATTTTCATAAGCATTAATGTTGTTTACTTTTAAGAAATCATCTAAACCCTTTTTAAAACTGTCCACTGTTCCTGCTGTGACCACGTCCTGAGGAAGTCTATTCCACAGATTCACAGTTCTTACAGTAAAGAAGCTTTGACGCTTTTTCTTCTCCAGTCGGAGGCAGTGCCCCCTTGTCTTTTGAGGGCATTTTACATGGAACAGTTTTTCACCATAATTTTTGTATGGCTCATTTATATATTTGTATAGGTTAATCATGTGTCCCCCCTTAGACGTTTTTTTTTTCTTAAGACTAAATAAATTAAATTCTTTTAATCTTTCTTCAGAACTAAGACCCTCCATGCCCCTTATCAGTTTAGTCGCTCTCCTCTGTACTTTTTCCAGCTGCAGAGTGTCCTTTTTATGGAAAGGTGCCCAGAACTGAACTGCATATTCCAGATGAGGCCGCACCAGCGGTTTGTAAAGTTGTAGTATTACATCCCTGCCCCGAGAGTCCATGCCTCTTTTAATGCATGACAATATCCTGGTGGCCTTAGCAGCAGCTGATTGACATTGTATGCTGTAATTTAATCTACCATCCACAAGGACACCCAAATCCTTCTCTATAAGTGACTCTCCCAGTGCTACATCACCTAGGACATATGAAGCACAGAGATTATTACTACCAAGATGCATAACTTTACATTTGTCCACTTTGAACCTCATTTGCCAAGTTGATGCCCAATCACTCAGAGTGTTCGTCAGCTTGTAGTTTATGGCAGTGGCGTACACACAATCCATGGGTCCCCGGTGTGAAACTGATCCATGGGGCCCCCTCCCCGTCGACGCCCCCCCAACCCGCCGCCACCCCCGCGTGTGTGTATGTATGTGTGTGTATATATATATATATTATATACTGTATATTACTATATACAAAAGGATGATATTCAGTATAACATCTTCTTGTATATAGTGATATAGTGGACCACGCTGATGATATAACCTGGGTATCTCTTGTATATTATTATATGTACAGCTGGTATAAGTTATACATCTTAATATACCAGAAGATGTATAACTTATACCAGGCCAGCTCACATATAATAATATACAGAAAATACCAAGGTCAGATAGTAACTCTTACATGAGCTGGCTGAAAGCTGCTGAATCGACCTGCTGAAAGTCTGTGGCAACTGGCAAGGCTGAATGCTGGAGGCTGGCTGGGCTCAGTGTGGGCTCTGGCTGGATGAATGAGTGCTGCTCCTGGGCCTGGCTCAGGCTGGCAGAGAGAGAGAGAGAACGAGGCGAGGTGGGGTGAGTGACTGTAGTATGGAGTCAGACTACTGGGTAAGTGGGCAGTGGCAGTTAGAGCCTACAATAACCCAAAAACCGAACCTCACTCCCCAACTTACTGCAACTTGTACAAAAAAAGAGCAAGGATTTAACAAGGTAAAAAAATCTCATTTTATTAATTATAAATCACATGAACATTACAGGTGAGACTCAAAAGGGACAGAACATGGAGACTGGGCCACAAAAGGGCTCTGCAATGTGGAGAATCACAATAGGGGATAATGTGACCATATACAGCAGGTAACAGACAATTAACAGAAGCTGTGAATATTGGAGTAGTTGCGGGTGCAATTGCTGTCCCCTAGTGTTGAACAACTACCTAGCTCTTATTCACAGCGTCCAAGCAATGGATGCTGTAGGGTATAATTGGACGGTGCAATACTACTCATAAAGATGGCATATAACAATAACTGTAAATCACTAGTCCCACCCTAATCCAGATACCATGTTACCTACCCATGTTGCTGCTGAAATATGGTGACACGGTTCCCCCACTGCTTCGACCTCAACACGTGTTTCGCCCAAAAAATAAAAAAACTATGGCTCAGAATATGAAGACACTAAAACATGATTTTTTTGTTTTAAAAAAGCTGTTATTGTGTAAAACTTACATAAATAAAAAAAAGTATACATATTAGGTATTGCCGCGTCCATATCAACCGGCTCTATAAAAATATAAAAACTGTGCTAAATAAACCATTTTTTGTCACCTTACATCACAAAAAGTGTAATAGCAAGCGATGAAAAAGTCATATGCACCCCAAAATAGTGCCAATCAAACCGACAAATCATCCCGCAAAAAATGAGACACTACCTAAGATAATCGCCCAAAAACTGAAAAAACTATGGCTCTCAGACCATGGAGACACTAAAACATGATTTTTTTGTTTCAAAAATGAAATCTTTGTTTAAAACTTACATAAATAAAAATAATCGTATACATTTTATGTATCGCCGCGTATACATTTAAGGATCTTCTTCAGTCTGTTCCAAACCCTCTGCAGTGAGCACGGGATCAGCAAGGACCTCCTCATTCCCATAAACCCATTCTCCAACCATACAAAAATATTATCAACTGGTTTATCAAAAAGTTTTGTCAAATATCGTGAAAGTAAGCTCTCCTTAGAACAGCAACAACGCTGAATCTGTGCACACAAATAATAACCTTGAAAAAAGCCCACCATCTGCCTCCGACAACCATAGATATCTCTGCTTTATGCGAACCCTCTTCCTTCCCCAAATTAAATCATTGATCATAGCCTCTAACCTATGAAAGAAAATATCTTCTATCCAGATGGGGGAGGCACACAACGGAAATAAAACTATCGGGAGGATAATCATTTTAATCAGAGCTATTCGATCCGTCTGTGCCAATATCAGCTTCCGCCAAGCGCAGATTTTATCCCTGACTTTATTCAGAACCGGGGCCAGATTAAGATCATAAAACCTATTTATCCACCTCCGGACCGCCTAACGCAGATTCGCGTTCCGGAGGTGGCAGCGCTGTGCACAATCACGCATATACGCGTCATCTCGCGAGACGCGAGATTTCGCTCCAAGCCGGCCCGCGCATGCGCATCGCGGGCCGGCAAAAGTTAAAGAAGAAGTTCGTCACCAGCCTGCCAGCAACGATCATTGGCTGGCAGGCTGGCGATTTTCAAAAAATCCAATCACAAGTCATATAACAGATCATATTAGTAAATATGATCTGTTATATGGCTTGTCTGCTCCTCTGCTGGTCCTTTTCGTCGGTTGGATCCAGCAGAGGAGCAGACTGAACTGTGAGTACACCAAACACTACACCTTAGCCCCAGATCACCCCCCTGCACCCCAATTAACCCTTTGATCACCCCTTTGATCGCCCCTGTCAATCACTAGTGAAAGGAAAAAAAGTGATCAGTGTAAACTGTCACTTTTTTTTTTTCACTAGTATTGGCTGTTAGGTTTTAGGGATAGTTTATCCCTAAACAGGGGGTATTCTTCTGAAGAGGCCTACAGGATTCTGACCCAGTCGGATGAGGAGTGGGAACCCTCATCTGACGAATCTAGTGGGTCAGAATATGAACCTGTAGAAAGCAGTGGCTCTCTGACCCAAAGTTCGGACGAGGAGGTTGAGGTCCCTGGCAGCACCAGGCGTACCCGGCCCCGTGTTGCTAGACCACAGGTTATGCAGGATCCGCTTCAAGAGCAGCAGAGTGGGGCTGTCGCTGCCGGATCACGTGGTGAGGCATACACCAGCAGCGCAGCCCTCCCTGGACCTAGTACCAGCACTGCCGTACAACATGGTGACGTGGCGAGCACCAGAAGGGCAGTTGAAGCTGGTACGGTGGCACGTGCAGTAGTTACCCCGTCGCAGCCACCGCACAGACAGGCCCGTAGAGCCCCTAGAATCCCTGAGGTGCTGGCAAACCCTGATTGGCAGTCACCAATTTCAGCTGCACCTGTAGTTCCCCCTTTCACCGCCCAGTCTGGAGTTCGGGTTGAGACGGCTCAAATCGGTTCGGCCCTGTTTTTTTTTGAGCTGTTCTTGACTGCGGAGCTCTTGGACTTAGTCGTGGCAGAGACAAACCGGTATGCCACACAATTTATATCCGCCAACCCGGGAAGCTTTTATGCCCAGCCTTTCCGGTGGAAACCAGTCCAAGTTTCCGAACTTAAAATTTTTTTGGGCCTTCTCCTCAACATGGGCCTGACAAAAAAGCATGAATTGCGGTCATATTGGTCCACGAACCCGATTCATCACATGCCCATGTTCTCTGCTGCTATGTCCAGGGCACGATTTGAGGCCATCCTCCGTTTCCTGCATTTTAGCGACAACACCACCTCCCGTCCCAGAGGCCACCCAGCTTTTGACCGGCTCCACAAAATTCGGCCCCTCATAGACCATTTCAACCAGAAATTTGCAGATTTGTATACCCCCGAGCAAAACATCTGCGTAGACGAGTCCCTAATACATTTTACCGGGCGCCTTGGCTTCAAACAATACATCCCAAGCAAGCGTGCCCGGTATGGGGTCAAATTGTATAAGCTCTATGAAAGGGCCACAGGCTATACCCACAAATTTCGGATCTATGAGGGAAAAGATCAGACCCTGGAGCCGGTCGGTTGCCCTGACTACCTGGGGAGCAGTGGGAAGACAGTCTGGGACTTGGTGTCACCCTTATTCGGCAAGGGGTACCATCTTTATGTGGACAATTTTTACACAAGTGTGGCCCTCTTTAGGCATTTGTTTCTAGAACGGATTTGCACCTGTGGCACCGCGCGAACTAGTCGCGTAGGCCTCCCCCAACGGCTTGTAACCACCCGTCTTGCAAGGGGGGAGAGGGCTGCCTTGTGTAACGAAGAACTGCTCGCGGTGAAATGGAGAGACAAGCGTGACGTTTACATGCTCTCCTCCATTCACGCAGACACGACAATCCAAATTGAGCGAGCAACCCGTGTCATTGAAAAGCCCCTCTCAGTCCACGACTATAATTTGCTCATGGGAGGGGTGGACTTCAATGACTAGATGTTGTCTCCGTATTTAGTTTCCCGCAAAACCAGACGCTGGTATAAGAAGGTGTCTGTATATTTAATTCAATTGGCGCTGTATAATAGTTTTGTTCTCTACAGTAAGGCTGGGAGAACACGATCCTTCCTCAAATTCCAGGAAGAGATCATCGAGAACCTCCTATATCCAGGAGGTTCCGTGGCCCCATCCACCAGTGTAGTTAGCCGTCTACACGAGCGACATTTCCCCAGTGTCGTTCCTGGTACCTCAACCCAACCGTCACCCCGAAAAAGATGTCGTGTCTGTAGCAGGAGTGGAATAAGGCGTGACACCCGCTATTTCTGTCCTGACTGTCCTGACCACCCTGCCCTATGCTTTGGTGAGTGTTTCCGGAAATACCACACACAGGTACACCTAGCATAGGGATTGCATCTCACAGGACAGGCACACAGGGCTATTAGGGCCCTTTTACTCACAGCTGCTGCAAACCTCTCCTTTCACCTGGGATAAAGTGCATAACGTACTTTGCCACATCTTTGGGCGATTTGCGCTTTGCACACTGTCCCATGGGGAAGGAGAGGTTTGTTCTATAAAGGTAAAAAAAACTAAACAAAAAAAAAATTACCGGTAAGTAAAAAAGTTAAAAAAGTTTAAAAAAGTTAATATGTTCTGTTCTAAAGTTAATAAAGTTATTGCGTTGCGGCCTGGTTTTTTCTTTTTTGTTTTGTTTTTTTTACCTTCCAGGTGGACCAACCGATCGACTAGCTGCAGCACTGATGTGCATTCGGACAGAAGCATTGCGCTGCTGTCAGATTACACGCAAGTCGGTGTATGCGGCGCTGCAAGACGAGATTTCTCCTCTGCAGTAAAAGATACGTTTGCCGAGGCATATGAGCTGAGGAGGTGGCGGTGTTCATATACTTTGGCAAACACTTTGTATATATATAAAAAAAAAAATCCCGGCAATGATTTATTCATCCACATCGATTGATGTGAATGGAGAAATCTGGTTTGCCAGGGCATATGAGCTAAGTGGGTATGGATGTTGGGCGGAGCTCCTATGTCCTGGCAGACGCCTTTCCCCTCCTTTTTCTTTTTTTGGCAGAGATTTTTTCATCCACATTGATCGATGCGAATGAAGAAATCTGTGCCGTTCATTTTTTTCTTTCAGCCCAGAGGCTGAACGGAAAAAAAAAATCTCATTACCTGTATGCTCAATATAAGGAGAATAGCAGAAACTCCTAATGCTGGGCATACATGTAATGATTGCGGAGACCCTCAAATGCCAGGGCAGTACAAACACCCCACAAATAACACCATTTTGGAAAGAAGACACCCCAAGGTTTTCGCTGACGGGCATATTGAGTCCATGAAAGATTGAAATTTTTGTCCCAAGTTAGCGGAAAGGGAGACTTTGTGAGAACAAAATCAGAAAAATCAATTTCCGCTAACTTGTGCCAATTTTTTTTTTTTCTATGAACTCGCCATGCCCCTCATTGAATACCTTGGGGTGTCTTCTTTCCAAAATGGGGTCACATGTGGGGTATTTATACTGCCCTGGCATTTTAGGGGCCCCAAAGCGTGAGAAGAAGTCTGGTATCCAAATGTCTAAAAATGCCCTCCTAAAAGGAATTTGGGCACCTTTGCCCACCTATGCTGCAAAAAAGTGTCACACATGTGGTATCTCCGTATTCAGAAGAAGTTGGGGAATATGTTTTGGGGTGTCATTTTACATATACCCATGCTGGGTGAGATAAATATCTTGGTCAAATGCCAACTTTGTATAAAAAAATGGGAAAAGTTGTCTTTTGCCAAGATATTTCTCTCACCCAGCATGGGTATATGTAAAATGACACCTCAAAACACATTCCCCAACTTCTACTGAATACGGCGATACCACATGTGTGACACTTTTTTGCAGCCTAGGTGGGTAAAGGGGCCCACATTCCAAAGAGCACCTTTCGGATTTCTCAGGTCATTTACCTACTTACCACACATTAGGGCCCCTGGAAAATGCCAGGGCAGTATAACTACCCGACAAGTGACCACATTTTGGAAAGAAGACACCCCAAGGTATTCCGTGAGGGGCATGGCAAGTTCCTAGAATTTTTTATTTTTTGTCACAAGTTAGTGGAAAATGATGATTTTTTTTTATTTTATTTTTTTCATACAAAGTCTCATATTCCACTAACTTGTGACAAAAAATAAAAACTTCCATGAACTCACTATGCCCATCAGCGAATACCTTGGGGTCTCTTATTTCCAAAATGGGGTCACTTGTGGGGTAGTTATACTGCCCTGGCATTCTAGGGGCCCAAATGTGTGGTAAGGAGTTTGAAATCAAATTCTGTAAAAAATGGCCTGTGAAATCCGAAAGGTGCTTTTAGGAATATGGGCCCCTTTGCCCACCTAGGCTGCAAAAAAGTGTCACACATCTGGTATCTCTGTATTCAGGAGAAGTTGAGGAATGTGTTTTGGGGTGTCTTTTTACATATACCCATGCTGGGTGAGATAAATATCTTGGTCAAATGCCAACTTTGTATAAAAAAATGGGAAAAGTTGTCTTTTGCCAAGATATTTCTCTCACCCAGCATGGGTATATGTAAAATGACACCCCAAAACACATTCCCCAACTTCTCCTGAGTACGGAGATACCACATGTGTGACACTTTTTTGCAGCCTAGGTGGGCAAAGGGGCCCATATTACAAAGAGCACCTTTCGGATTTCACTGGTCAGTTTTTACAGAATTTGATTTCAAACTCCTTACCACACATTTGGGCCCCTAGAATGCCAGGGCAGTATAACTACCCCACAAGTGACCCCATTTTGGAAAGAAGAGACCCCAAGGTATTTCGTGATTGGCATAGTGAGTTCATAGAACTTTTTATTTTTTGTCACAAGTTAGTGGAATATGAGACTTTGTAAGAAAAAAAATAAAAAATCATCATTTTCCGCTAACTTGTGACAAAAAATAAAAAGTTCTATGAACTCACTATGCCCATCAGCGAATACCTTAGGGTGTGTACTTTCCGAAATGGGGTCATTTGTGGGGTGTTTGTACTGTCTGGGCATTGTAGAACCTAAGGAAACATGACTGGTGCTCAGAAAGTCAGAGCTGCTTCAAAAAGCGGAAATTCACATTTTTGTACCATAGTTTGTAAACGCTATAACTTTTACCCAAACCATTTTTTTTTACCCAAACATTTTTTTTTTATCAAAGACATGTAGAACAATAAATTTAGAGCAAAATTTATATATGGATCTCGTTTTTTTTGCAAAATTTTACAACTGAAAGTGAAAAATGTCATTTTTTTGCAAAAAAATTGTTAAATTTCGATTAATAACAAAAAAATAAAAAATGTCAGCAGCAATGAAATACCACCAAATGAAAGCTCTATTAGTGAGAAGAAAAGGAGGTAAAATTCATTTGGGTGGTAAGTTGCATGACCGAGCAATAAACGGTGAAAGTAGTGTAGGTCAGAAGTGTAAAAAGTGGCCTGGTCTTTCAGGGTGTTTAAGCACTGGGGGCTGAGGTGGTTATAGGGAGCCCAATCTTAACCCCCAAATAATCTAAAGTGTCATTGGGGACCAAAACACGGACTCGCCTCCCCTCGTCTACAGCTTTCCGGTTTAGCGGGAGGAGCGATGATTTTGACCAGTTGATTCTATAGCCTGATAGTTTACCATAATCTTCTATTACCTCTATGACGTACGGGAGAATTTTCCACCCCTGGTCCAGGAACAGAATCACGTCATCGGCATATAGACTTATTTTATCGCCCGCTCCCGCTACTCCAAAACCGTCTATACGGCTATCCAAGCGAATCCGAGAAGCCAATGGTTCAATAAAGAGAGCGAAGAGGAGAGGAGAGAGGGGACAACCCTGTCGCATCCCTCTTTGCATCGTAACGGGGGAAGATCTAATACCATTGACACTAATACATGCAACAGGATGTGCATATAGCATTTGAGTCATTTCCAAAAAGGGATTCCCAATGCCAAAATGGGACATTGTAGCCCACAAAAAAGGCCACTCCATCCTGTCAAACGCCTTTGCGGCGTCCAAAGACAGAATGGAGTGGTCTATACTACCCCCAACAGACAGATTCAAATAAACCCTATATAGACTCATCTGTATTTGCCGTCCCAGAATAAAGCCCGTCTGATTGGGGTGTACCAAACCCGCTATAACCCTCTTTAGACGATTAGACAAAATTTTGGCGAAAATCTTATAATCCGTATTCAGGAGTGATATGGGTCTATATGATCCCATATCACACGGATCCTTGTCCTTTTTCAAGACCAAAATAATTACTGCTTCCCCAAATGATGGAGGTAAAGAACAGCATGCGCGAGATTCATTTAGGACTAGAAGCAGGATCGGCAAGAGTGCGCTAGCGTGGTACCTATATAGATCAAACGGCAATCCATCTGATCCAGGGGCTGATTTATATTTTAGAGAGAGAAGAGTCGCCTGGAGTTCCTCTAACAGAATAGGGGAGTCCAAGCGCTCTCTATCTTGAGAACATAACTGGGGAGCTCTAATTTTTGAAGATATTGATCCATAACGGTGCGACTAAACATAGACTCAGATTTATAGAGAGTAGAGTAATATCTCGCAAATTCCTCCCTTATCTCCTCTGCAGAGTTCACCCCAGCACCCTGTAAGTTCCTAATTTCTCTTATACTGGTAGACTCCCTCTGGTTGGCCACCAAGCGAGTCAGAAACCTACCCGTTTTACCAGATTCGCAGAAACGATTCTGGCCTTGAAATAGGAGCTTATGTTGTGCTTTTTTATAAAGGAGCGTCTTAAGCTGTAAATTGGCCTCTTTTAACTGTTTAATAGATTGCTCCGTATAGGAGTCAATTAATGCGGCGCGTAAACTCCTTATTAAGTCTGTCAATTGTTGTTCCCTGCGCTGTACTTCCGTTCTGAACCTATTAATTTTACTAAAGTATAAGCCCCTTATATGAGCCTTCAAAGCGTCCCACACATAGTGAATATGTGCCGATCCTACATTAAGGTCCCAAAATTCCCGAATATCTTGGTCTATTCGGGATTGCTCCCCTATCACATCAAACCAGTGCGGGTTCAGTTTAAAAGTTCTACCTATATTTGGAGCCTCCTTAAACACAACAAGAACTGGGGAGTGATCCGAGATTCCGTGGGGTTCATATCTCATTCTCAGGACTCGACCGCACAGATCACGACTTGCGAACGCCAGATCTATACGGGACATTGACCCGAATGACTGGCTAAAACATGAAAAGATTTTTTTATTGCCATATAGGTGGCGCCAGATATCGACCAGCGCCAGCTCCTGGCATACAGCAGTCAAGGGGGATCCCGCGCGGCCGCGCCCGGAGAACGACGAGAACCGGTCCAACTCAGGATCAGGTACTGCATTAAAGTCACCTGCCACTAAAAGCGCACATTGATTTTTTGTGGATATATATTGAACTAGCAGTGCAAACACCGTTGCATTAAATGGTGGGGGGATATAAATTAAAGCCAGTATGAATGACCTCCTGCCCTTTCCAATACCCATGGAGAAATACAAATCTTCCCTCTTTATCAATCAAATTATCTAGCGGTTGATACTCCATCCCGTGATGAATATATACGCTAATCCCTCTTGCATAAGAGGAGTAGCAAGCGTGGTACTCAAGAGAAGCCCATTTCCTTTTCAGTGTGTAGATCCTATCTACTGTAGCGTGGGTCTCCAGTAGTACCACAATCGCCGGCAGGTGGCGGACTACAAGGTCAAACACCACCGTCCTCTTCACCCTGTCTCCCAGCCCTCTCACATTCCAAAATAGAATGTTACACGGCATATCCTATGAATAAAAATTTCCAAAACCCCCTTCCTTAACGGAGAAGCACGCATATCCACACAGCAAACGACGGCAGCCAATCCCTCCCTTGAACCCACCCCCAAAAAACCCCCCCTATCTGGTTGACAGGGCATTTCACAATACCCATCAACCTCTCTCCTTCCACCAAACCTCCCCCCTGCCACCTCCCCTGATTAACCTCCCCCCTCCCCCACCTTCCGCACCGTTCATAGACCCTTTAAGTCCAACCATTGCGCCACTTCCGTCTGTGTGGAAAACAACCGAACCGAGTCATTATATACCACTCTCAATTTAGCAGGATATAGCATTGAATAATTAATCTTAGCTGCAATCAATCTTTTTTTCACTTCAAAGAAGGATCTTCTTTTATTTTGGGTTTCTCGCGAAAAATCAGGAAAGATTGATATCAAATTACCATTAAATTGTGTGTCGGTAGGTATTAATATGTATTATAAAAGTAGAGAAATTGAAACTTGGAAATTTGCTAATTTTTCCAATTTCTTTTGCAAATTTGGTATTTTTCTATAAATAAAAATGAATTTTTTTGACTCTATTTTACCGTGTCATGAAGTACAATATGTGACGCAAAAAAACAATCTCAGAATGGCCTGAAATAAGTCAAAGCGTTTTAAGGTTTCACCACATAAAGTGACACTAGTTCAGATTTGCACAAAAAATGGCCTGGTCCTGAAGGTGAAAATGAGCCGGCTCCTTAATGGGTGTAATCCATCTGGACCCGGAGCCTTGTTCACATTTACCCTATTTAACTTGTCTTGGACCGTATTGGACCATATCTACAGTTAGCCAAGTGAGTATATTACTGGATGTACTAACAGCCCCAGCACCATAGATATTAGCTCCTTTTTCTTCTTTTGTATATAAAGAGCTAAAAAAAACATTTGGTAACTCTGCCTTTCTTTATCTTCAGTGACTAACCCCCCCTTTATCATTATTTAGGTAACCTACCTGCTTGGACCTGCTGATCTTGAAACAGTGTCACAGCTTAGCTCCATTGTAGTGAAAGAAGCTTAGCTGTAATACAACACACAATCCATAGACAGATGTGTAACCGTTTTATGAAGGAAGCTATGTTTTTCTAAACCTGGACAACCCCCTTAAAAAGAAGATTACAACCTGTCACAGGTTTTATAAAAGTAGAAATGCCACTTATCGCTCACCACCTCTTCTATTTCCACTTACAATTTTGAATTTATACTGAATTCAATGCAGTAAATGATCTATTGCACACTCAAAATAAAACCTATTCTAGTACATTTAGAAATCTAACTTGTGTCATTTATATGTATTAATTCCTTAACCCCTTCAGGACCCTGCCATTTTCACCTTAACCCCTTTCCGACCGCAATCTGTATATATACGTGATAGCTGCACATACCCCGTGCAGCTACCACGTATATAAACGTTCTGGCAGCTCTTTAATCCAAGCACTGCAAAGCGCTTGGATTAAAGCTTCTGCCCCTGCCCTGCTGCTGTCACGGACAGCATACAGTGCAGTTATGCCGGCAAGGGACCAATCAGAGTGGCCCCTTGCCGACAATCGATCCGATTGGTTAGTCTGTGCAGACTAACCAATCGGATCGCAACAGTGAAAAAAAATGCCGGTTTCATGCTCTGATCTGCGCTCTGCAGATCAGAGCATGAAATCAGGTAGGGTCCTCGTAATACCCCCCCCCAATCTGTGCCCCTAATCTGTGGGGTGTGCCCCCCCTTGTGTCCGCCTGCACCTCATCTCCTAGAGGCAGCTGCCCTGATGCGGTCCGCCCCATCCCCGACCATGCATCAGTCTCACCCGCCCCTCCTGCCCCAGCCTCCCTCAATATTGGCGGCCTTACCCCCCGATCCCCCCCCTTTCCAGCGCTGACCCCCGATCCCCGCTGCCCCCGATCCCCATGCTGTGTGTGATGGCGGCGGCTCCATTACTGAGCCCGCCGCCATCAGCAGAGAGTGTCAGCTCTATGCTGACACTCTCCTGTAACCCCCATAGATGCCGCTGTTGCGGCATCCATGGGGTTAATAGAGGGTGGGAGCTCCCTCTCTCAACCATCGGGGCTGCAGCGCTGTGATTGCAGCACCCAATGGTTGCCATGCAACCGGACGCTTTTGCAAAAGCGTCCGGTTGCCATGGCAAAGGCGTCCAGTGCTGCCACCTACAGGACATCTGGAAGTATTATACTTTGGAATGCAAGAGCATTGCAAAGTATAGTACAATCTATCAGCCCCACTGGATCTTCAAGATCCAAGAGGGAACTGATAAAAAAAAGTGAAAATAATAAAAGTAAAAATAATTAATAAATAAAAATGTAAATTAAAAAAAAGAAATTGCCTTTTCCTATAAAAAAATGAAAAAATAAAATAAAATACACATATTGGGTGTCACCCGCGTCCGTAACGACCGTCCTCTATAAATATATTTCATGATAGACCCCGTCCAATAAACACCATAAAAATAAAATAAAAAAACAGTGCCAAAAAAGCTATTTTTTGTCACCTTACATCACAAAAAGTGCAACAGCAAGTGATCAAAAAGGCTTATGACCCCCAAAATAGTACCAATCAAACCGTCACCTCGTCCCGCAAAAAAATGATACCCTATTTAAGACAATCACCTAAAAAATAAAAAAGCTATGGCTCTCAGACTATAGAGACACCTAAAACATCATTTTTTTGTTTCAGAAATGCTATTATTGTGTAAAACTTAAATAAATAAGAAAAAGTATACATATTAGGTATTGCCACATCCGTAACGATCTTCTCTATAAAACTATCACATGACCTAACTCCTCAGATGTACGCTGTAAAAATAAATAAATGAAAACTGTTCCAAAACAGCCAAATTTGTGGGTCACCTTGCCCCATAAAGTGTAATATGAATGATCAAAAAATCCTATGTACCCAAAATGGTACCAATAAAAACCTCAAACACTTTCTGCAAAAAGCGAGCCCCTGCACAAGACGATCGGCAGAAAAATAAAAAACATATGGCGTTCAGGAAAACCAATCCAGCACTAATCTGCCTCAAAAACCGTATGGCATTCCTTTCCTTCTGCGCCCTGCCGGTGCCCGTACAGCAGTTTACGACCACATGTGGGTGTTATGTAAACCGCGGATATCAGGGTAATATATATTGAGTTTTGTTTTGGCTGTTAACCCCTCAATTGTTTTAAGAAAATAAAAATTATAAATTGGAAAATCTGCCAAAAAAGTGAAATTCTAGAAATTTCACTCTCCATTTTCCTTTAATTCTTGCTGGAACGTCTAAGGTTAACAAAGTGTTAAAATCAGTTTTGAGTAACTTGAGGGGTGTAGTTCTACAATGGGGTCAGTTATGGGGGTTTCCTCTATGTAGGCCCCTCAAAGTGACTTCAGACCGAACTGGTCCTTCAAAAGGGGTTTTGGGAAATTTTCTTAAAATTGTAAGAATTGCTTCTAAAATTCTAAGCCTTCTAACGTCTAAAAAATATAATGACATTTCCATAATGATGCAACTTAAAGTAGACATATGGGAAATGTTAAGTAAACAATATTTTATTAGGTATGACTTTCTGTTTTAGAAGCAGAGAAATTGAAATTTGGAAAATTGTGAATTTTTCAAAATGTTTGGTAAATTTGGGATTTTTTCATAAATAAAGGTGAAATATATTGACTCAAATATATGACTATCATGAAGTACAATGTGTCACGAGAAAACAATCTCACAATCTCAGAATGGCGTGGATAAGTAAAAGTGTTCCAAAGCTATTACCACATAAAGTGACGCATGTCAGATTTGTAAGTTTTGACCTGGACACTGGGGCATGAAAGGGTTAAGGACCAGGCCATTTTTTGCAAATATGACATGTGTCACTTTATGTGGTGATAACTTTAAAAAGCTTTTACTTATCCAGGCCATTCTGAGACTGTTTTCTCATCGCCTATTGTACTTCATAACAGTGGTAAATTTGAGTCCAAAAAATGTATTTATTTTTAACAAAAGCCAAATGTACCAAAAATTTTGAAAAATTTGCAAATTTCTAAATTTCTGAACTTTTATAATAGATAGTAATACCTCCAAAAATAGTTATTACTTTACATTCCCTATATGTCTTCTTCATGTTTGGATCATTTTGTGAATGCTATTTTATTTTTTGGGGACGTTAAAAGGTTTAGAAGTTTAGAAGCAAATCTTCCAATTTTTCAGAAATTTTCTAAAACCCACTTTTTCAGGACCAATTCAGGTCTGAAGTCACTTTGTGAGGCTTACATAATAGAAACCCCCCAAAAATGACCCCATTTTAGAAACTACACAGTATTCAAAACTGATTTTACAAACTTTGTTAACCCTTTAGGTGTTCCACAAGAATTAATGGAAAATAGAGATACAATTTCAGAATTTCACTTTTTTGGCAAATTTTCCATTTGTACGGGCACACGGTATTGCGCAGAAGGAAAGGAACACCATATGGTTTTTGGAAAGCAGATTTCACTGGGATAATTCTGCAGCGATACTACAACTACAAAGAGTGACAAACGCAATTAGAAAAAAGTATTATAACTGGTGTGATTATAGACCAGTGGCCCCCAAAACCACATATTGAAGCGGGTTGTTATATAAGAATATACTTTTCTGTATTTGGGTACTGCAGAAATGTATCCACTTTCACTGCGTTACCTCTGCTACACACCGTGAAAAAATTTCCTGGAATTTTTTTCAATAACTGGTGTGATAGACAAGTGTCCCCCCAAAACGACATATTGAAGCGGGGTGTTATATACCTTCTTCCAAATACACTGCACTTCTCTAGAGACTTTTGTCACCGGGTCATTTAAAAAATGACAGGCAGAGGAAGAGGCAGGCCCTTCCGCAGGGGTGGTTGGGGTAGGGCAGGAGCACCAGGCCAGAGCCAAAGTAGGAAGTTGCAGAAGGTGCGTTCAATTACGTCAAAGGACGCACCAGACTTGGTTGAGTGGCTCACTCAGCCTTCCGCTTCTGTACCCTCCTCATCCTCTCTATCTGCACCCTCTTCACTCTCTGGTGTGTGCACCCCCAAAGACACCACTACCACCACCATATACCCTCTGCTTGAGTCATAGGAATTATTTTCCGATCCATCACAAGACATTTCCGATGCGCAGCCATTCTTGGGATCGGATCAGAAAGAGGAGGTAGCAACAGCCGCCACTCAGCAGTCTGACGACAGTACCCAGATCAGCGCAAGGAGGTTGGTCCCCGCTGTTGCTGCCTACTCCGAGATCTCTGATGTTAGTGGTGGGAAAGGTGACGTCGATGATGACGTGTCTATGGACGTTACGTGGATGCCCACAAGAGAGGAAGAGGAGGTGAGTTCAGAGGGAGAGATGGACCAGCAGATAGGGAGGAGAAGCAGGCCGAACTTACTTTGCACAGGAGGGACAAACCAGACTGCTAATGTATCAGGAGCGAGCCATCAACCATGTACGGTCACATCTGGCGCTCCCAGGACGCCAGCATATGGCTCCGCAGTGTGGGCTTTTTTTAATGGTCATCTGCTGACCTTAGTGAGTCCCATCTGCAGCCTTGCAGTCAAGCATAGTCGCGGTAACCCAACATCTCAACCTAGGAACCGAACCTTAAGAAGGCACCTGGCCTCCCATCAACGAGCCAGGGAGCAACGCCGTCAGAACCCACAAGAGCCAAGTCTCCAGCGCTCACTTTCCAAGCCTCGTCTCCTCTCTCGCTCCTGCCCTCTCAATTGTCCCCACTGCCACTCTCCGTCATGCAGTCCTCACGGTGGTTGTTTTCAGGATAAAGGCAGGCTTCCGTGGCCCAAAGGTTCGAGCATAAAAAAATGATGACGCCGGATATCCCCTTGCCCAACGGTTACCGCTGGCTTGTCGACGATAGCCCGTCAACTACTGCCTATAAAGCGTTGTCGACTCTGAGGCCTTTCTAAATTTGGAACACCAACAAGGAAGGTCCCTAGTAAGGATAATATTTCTCCACAGAAGGCATCCCAGAGCTTAGGATGGCCCACATTCGCGGCAAGTGAATGTATCTCTGGCACACAGTGTCGGTGCCAAGATACATCTGACCACAGACACGTGGTCTAGCAAACACGGGCAGGGAAGGTATAAAACTTTTACTGCCCACTGGGTGAACCTTATGACGGCCGTCAAGCATGTAATCCGTGGCACCCGTGTAGATTTGGTTTTACCGCCACGGGTTGCATGCAGGCCTGCCTCTTCCTCTCCTCCTCCTACCCCATCCTCCCTCTCCTCCTCAGCTGACTCCTCCTTTTCCGCTGCTACTGTCTCTTCCGCTGCGCTGCCCAGGATCCCCAGAACCTCTTCGACATGCCAGGTGAGAAGTTGCCATGCTGTGCTGCGTCTGTTGTGCCTGGAAGCTAAGAGCCACACCAGTCCTGCACTTCTTTCAGCTTTGCGTTCACAGGCAGATCAGTGGCTAACACCACTCAATTTGACAGTTCGTAAAGTGGAGTGCGACAACGGTGCCAATCTGCTGAGCGCGCTGAAACAGGGCAAAATGACACACGTGTCTTGCATGGCACACGTCCTGAACTTGGTCGTGCAGCGATTCGTTGTCAAATACCCTGGGGTCCAGGACGTCTTGCGGCAGGCCAGGAAAATCTCTGCCCATTTCAGAAGATCTTACACGGCCATGGCTCACCTTGCTGACATTCAGCGGCGACACATCCTGCCCGTCAGACGTCTTATTTGTGACTGCCCGACGCGATGGAACTCAACCTTGTATATGCTTGATAGGCTGCTCCAGCAGAAATGTGCAGTTAACGACTACCTGTACGAACTCTGCGGCAGGACAGGTTCTGGGGAGCTTGTTTTTTTTCACCGCGCCAGTGGCTGCTCATGCGCGAGCATGCAGACTTCTGTGGCCATTTGATAAGATCACCAAACTGGTCTGTCGCAGCCATGGCGCCATCAGTGACATCGTACCTTTTGTCTTCTTTCTGGAGCATGCATTGCGTCGTGTCATTGATCAAGCCGTCGAAGGAGCAGGAAGATGAGGAAATCCATTGTATCCCTAGTGAAAGATGGTAACGTCCAGACAAATTCTTGAAGCACCTTGTCAAGATAGATTCCAACTATGATGTGTCAGAGAATCTATACCGGATACGATTGGACGACCCCTAAGGGGATGTACCCCTTTGTGTATCTTGGGTAGACAATAAAAGGTTGCAGTTTGAGGGGCTTTTGGGAGTAAATACTCAAATTCAGTCTTATTGATGATTCCCTGTTGTAAACCCTGAACCAAAATTCTGGTCAGGTCTCCAAGAAAAATGTCGGTTGGATCTGAGGGAATTTTTTTATAGCTGTTTTTGTCATTTAATAATGTCAGACACATTTGTTGATACTTGGGGTGATCTAGGAGTACCAAATTGGCACCCTTTTCAGATTGTTTAATAATAAAAATTGTATTCTTCTCTAGATTCCTTAGGGCTTGGAATTCAGAGACAGACAGATTCGAACAATGAAATTCATTTGTTTGTAATTGTTCTATATCTGAGATTACCAAACGTAAAAAGATATCAATATGTTCAGTATTGACCGGTGGTGGCAGTTTGGTACTCAGGGGGGCGTAGTTCCGTGAATGGGCCCTTTCCTGGTGTTCTTACACCCTCTTCCCATAGCTCCATAAGATTTTGGAGATCAGGGTAATCCTCTAGATTAATTCCCAGATCCAGACACGTTTTTTTATTGGTGTTTCTGAAAATCTTGTGCCATTTTAACTTTCTCCCGAATAGATTGAGATCCTTAACCCATGTAAAGGTGTCATGTTTTGTCGTGGGGACAAAGGATAGTCCCCTTTGGGCTCAACGAAAGACAAAATTTTACATGTTTTATCTGAATCTCTGGTCCTTTGATATACACTCACCTAAAGAATTATTAGGAACACCATACTAATACGGTGTTGGACCCCCTTTTGCCTTCAGAACTGCCTTAACTCTACGTGGCATTGATTCAACAAGATGCTGATAGCATTCTTTAGAAATGTTGGCCCATATTGATAGGATAGCATCTTGCAGTTGATGGAGATTTGAGGGATGCACATCCAGGGCACGAAGCTCCCGTTCCACCACATCCCAAAGATGCTCTATTGGGTTGAGATCTGGTGACTGTGGGGGCCATTTTAGTACAGTGAACTCATTGTCATGTTCAAGAAACCAATTTGAAATGATTCGAGCTTTGTGACATGGTGCATTATCCTGCTGGAAGTAGCCATCAGAGGATGGATACATGTTCTCATTCTGTTTTGGACTCTAAATTCGGACTCTACCATTTGAATGTCTCAACAGAAATCGAGACTCATCAGACCAGGTAACATTTTTCCAGTCTTCAACAGTCCAATTTTGGTGAGCTTGTGCAAATTGTAGCCTCTTTTTCCTATTTGTAGTGGAGATGAGTGGTACCCGGTGGGGTCTTCTGCTGTTGTAGCCCATCCGCCTCAAGGTTGTGCGTGTTGTGGCTTCACAAATGCTTTGCTGCATACCTCGGTGGTAACAAGTGGTTATTTCAGTCAACGTTGCTCTTCTATCAGCTTGAATCAGTCGGCCCATTCTCCTCTGACCTCTAGCATCCACAAGGCATTTTTGCCCACAGGACTGCTGCATACTGGATGTTTTTCCCTTTTCACACCATTCTTTGTAAACCCTAGAAATGGTTGTGCGTGAAAATCCCAGTAACTGAGCAGATTGTGAAATACTCAGACCGGCCCGTCTGGCACCAACAACCATGCCACGCTCAAAATTGCTTAAATCACCTTTCTTTCCCATTCTGACATTCAGTTTGGAGTTCAGGAGATTGTCTTGACCAGGACCTCACCCCTAAATGCATTGAAGCAACTGCCATGTGATTGGTTGACTAGATAATTGCATTAATGAGAAATAGAACAGGTGTTCCTAATAATTCTTTAGGTAAGTGTATATCTTCCTTCAGTAATAATTGTGTACATGGCCCTTTAACTGGCTTGATTGATGCGAGAAGCATCTGGTAACTGGTGAACAAATATTAGTTCACCATATCTTGTATAACTTGGTGTTCTCCCCCTCTTTTTTATTGCTATCAGGGAGATGACCCAAGTGGATTTTATATTTTTTCGATTCATGAGAATCATAGGAGACATTTGTTAGTGCCTGTCCCATTACTTTTCTGGCTTTTTCTGGTTGCGAATAATAAAAAAAAAAACATGGAGTCTGTTAGCGATCCTTACCCCATCAATAAACCCATGGTCTAATAACGATCATATTATTGCTATGATAATCTCGGCACTCTTGAAGACAACTTGCGTCTCAGGGTGCGTTCCATCATGAATCCAGAAGTGATGTATAAGAACTTCCGGTTCCTGGGTCTGATACATTGAACTATATGCGGTTTACGGTGCGTTCCACGTCACCGGAAGTTACCCAGGAAAGAAGGCGTGCGCTCCAGAGTGCGGTCCGAATACCGGAAGTAAGTCTCCCGCGTCCGGACGTCAGCCCTGGGTAAGCGCACCAACTAGAATAAATTGTGCAATAGCGGCCAGACATAACATGGCTGAAGCGATTTGGTTTTGGGGACTTTATCACCTGTCCACCTGTAAGTAGGCCGTTTTCTTCCTGTTTGTTTGGATGTATCTTGGCATGACTTAAACAGATATATATATTTTTTCTGAAGGATGCCGGCTCTATATTGACTGAATATATACATCCCTTCTAGGTACCTACAGTAGGACAGTCCTATTTCTGGTTGTCAACAAAACCATTTGTATCCTGCTTGGAGCTAAGTATCATATTCAGTATCACATTTGTTTATCTATGATTGTATTGAGATCACCCCCTGATGAGCCTAGAAAGTTCTAGGTGAAACGCGTCGGAGGTCTAGTTTTTCTATCTGGAGAGCTTCAGCGGTACCCATTCTCTGGGATAACCGTTGACACTCTTTATGTAATTATCTTCCCCTTGTTAAGGTTCAACAGGGACTGGATAGGATTAGGTTCGGGGACAGGGAACCTCCACCATCAGGGGGTCGCCCTGGGCTAAGCAGTCTGTAGGGAAACCAGAGTGAGATTTATCTGCCGTTGCCCTCTCTATAAGACCTTGGTCCTCTCCTTTGAATCCTTCTCTATATCCTGTCACTATGAATGTCTTCATGGGGGTTACTAATCCCCTGTAAGAAATTCAAGTAATTGTATGTCTCTTTGCACAATATAATGGTATAAATATACCCATACCCTTTTAATATAATAAAGGTATTTTTAAAAGTCACTTTCTTTAGCAGTCTAAATCAACTTTTCCAAAAGCATGATCATCTCATGCACCCCCTTAATGGCCTGGCGTTGCCTCTTCTCCATGGCCTTCATGTGCTCCTGAATTGCACGCATATCGTTACGCTGCTCCTTTTGCATTTTGGACAATTTGGCCTTCAATGTCTTCAGTACTGTTTGAAGAAAAAAAAATGAACATTATTTGCAACACTTATTAAACCTTTATTTTGTGGTGCATCTGACTTTATTATCGCTTGCTATTACACCTTTTTGTGATAAAAGTTGTCCAAAAAATTGCCTTTTTTGAGAGTTTAATTTTTTTTTTTAAAAGTGTCCACCTAAGGGGTTATTTGGTATGATATTTTTAGACATCTGGTTGTTACAGGTGCGGCAAGGCCTAATATTTTTCCTTATTTTTTAGTTATTTCTATTTTACACAATAAAAGCATTGTTGAACCAAAAACAATTCATGTTTTAATGTCTCCATATTTTGGGAGCCATATAATTATTTTTATTTGGCGATTGTCTAATGGTAGGGTCTCATTTTTAGCAAAATGAACTGACCGATTGTTACTATTTTGGGGGGCATATGCCTTTTTTGATAGCTTGGTGTTGCACTTTTAGTGATGTTAGGTTGAATAAATTAATATTTTCTTTTAATTGTTTCCTTTTTCTTTTTTTTTAAGTGTTCACCGGAGGGGTTAGATCATAGGATATTTTTATAGAGACGGTCGATTGTTTACCTTTTTTTTTAATTTAAAGTCTTTATACACATTGACAATTTAAATATCAATACATTAGTTAGTGATCTTTATGATCATTATATAGTTTATTAGTTAGTGATATTTCAGTACAGTATAATTTTATTTTGTTAGTTAGTTATAGTTCTATTGAGTTTAATATTATTTATTTCTTTAGTTAATTGTTTTAATGTAGATTAAAGAGTTATTGTCCAGTGTTCTTTTTTTGTATTACTATTGTGTATGTTGCCCCCTCATTGTTGGCCCTTTTAATGTTTATGTACATGTTATGGATACATAATCATATTGCTATGTGCACATATTTACCCTCCTGGCGGGGGCTGGTGATCGCCTCCTCTTCCTCTGAGTCCTAAGATGGGGTGGTGCTGATGGGGTGGTGCTGGAGGGTACAGCACTTTCCACCTCCTTCACTTCTCCCACATCTAGTGGGGGTGGCTCAATAGGCTGGGAGGGTCCGGCCTCCTCCTCCTCTTCCTCCTCTACCTCCATAACCTCCACGGCCTCCGCCGATCGCCTTCTCCAAATGGAGGGAATAGGAACTTCTGTGATCACAGAATGTTCAAATTTTAGATAAACAACTCCGAAATCTTAAGAACATTCAATATAAATAAATTCCAATATGGAGGGATCTATATATAATTGCAGTGGCTGCCAGCTTTATGACGCATAACTCAATCAAAAATTAACAGTATGAAAAAAAGACATCCCCTCCACAGTGTCTTGATGGAACAATAGGGCGAGAGGAGACCCATGGGATGGGATTATCTCCTCAGTGTATCATAGGATGATCTACTTCTCTACACCAGAGTCGGCTACTTCTTGATCCCATTCTTAATCCCACTAACACAATAGAACAAAGGGACAAATAAACCAACACATTCATTGGGAATCTCAGAGCAGAGTTAACCCTTATTACGTTTATGGATTCACACCATGGTACTTTAATAGGAAATACGAAAGATGTGGCCTATAAACTCAACCAAAAATTCATGGTTTATAGTTCCCTCTAAACCAAATAGGTCAGAGTGGGGGTCTCCATAGTCCTGGGTCCATAGCCCGTAGGAAGGAGTCTAGCCCTCAGGCTTCTACTGCAGACACATGAGATGGTTTCAGTCCGTCACTTGTCTGGCATAAAGCCAACACACAGCATCAACCCAAAGAACACCATCCCCACAATGAACATGGTGGTGGCAGGCGCAGCATCAATGCTGTGGGATGTTTTTCAGCAGCCGTGGACTGGGAAACTGGTCCAGAGTTGAGGGAAACATGGACAGGGATATTCTTGAGCAAAACCTGTACCACTCTGTGCGTGATTTGAGGGTAAGACTGAGAACACCTTCCAGCAGGACAATGCCCCTCAAACACACGGCTAAAGCAACACTTGAGTGTTTTAAGGGTAAATATGTAAATGTGTAGGAATGGCCTAGTCAAAGCCCAGATCTCAATCCAATAGAAAATCTGTGGTCAGACTTAAAGATTGCTGTTCACGAGCGCAAATCATCCAATTGGAAGAAGCAGAATCAATAATGCAAGGAGTAATGGGCAAAACACCTGTGTTAAGATGTGGCAACTGCTCATAGAGACTTAACCAAAGCGACTTGGACCTGTGATTGCCGCCAAAAGTGGCTCTACTAAGTATTGACTTATGGGGGTGAATAGTTATGCACATTGACCTTTTCTGTTATTTTGTCCTGTATGCTTTACAATTAACCATTTAAAAGAAGGTCTAGGTTGTGGCATGTTCTACAAATTAAATGAGAGGCAAATCTTCAAACCAATCCATGTTAATGCCAGGGGGTGAGGCAACAAAAAAAAGAATGAAGTCAAGGGGGGTCAATAACGTTCGCTTAGCACTGTATACATTACAAAGTGTTGGCAAAACATACAAAAGTATTTACCTATGTACCTGGGCATTTTCCGGGATTCTTTTTATATACCGGGGCTGTCTTCTCTTCATGTCTGGACCATTTTTTTATAATGGCCAGATGGAGGTGTTTTACACCCGTCTGGCGCCAGATCTCAAATGCCAGCTCCCGCACAATTCTCTGCTTCTCGGCGTGGGACCGGGTGAGGTCGTATCCCCGCCCCAACATCCGCTGCAAGAGAAAAATACAAGCATATAATCCCAATTTTTAACAATAATAGTATTGAAAATAATTTAATCAAGTAAACTGCAAAAAGTATTTAATGCTTTGAGGTGGAAATATTAGATTTAGGCTGCCTGCACACGGGCGTGTTTTTTCAAAACTACGAACCGTACAAACCAGTCCTGCAGAGTGGACAAGCGCACGGCGTCATTGGTTGCTATGACGACGTGCGCTTCCGGCCACCACCGCTGTACTGTGATACACTTGTATGATCTATACAAGTGTATTACTGTACAGTGGTGGCGGCAAGAAGCGCACGGCGTCATAGTGAGTTAGCAACCAATGACGCCGTGTGCTCGTCCACTCTGCAGGACGGGTTTGTACGGTCCCTAGTTCTGAAAAAACATGCCCGTGTGCATGCGACCTTACTGTTGCGGTTATAAGATGGGATGTATTACGACTGCATGTGGGTGGGATCAGGGCTATCAGATATTGTCCAGCTAAGCAGAGATGTATCTGTTAGTGAAGTGACGTCCCGGTATGGGGTGTACAGCTGGTTCGTCTCCCCGGGATGCACCCTGGGTAACTCTAAATGAACCAGCAAATACTGGCGGTCTGACAAAGAAAGTATCTCCTGAGTCCTGACCAACAGGATACAAACTATAATCTATAGACTCTGTGTGTGTGCGGCATAAAGTGTGTGTGTGTGGTATACAGTGTGTGTGTGTGTGGTATATAGTGTGTGTGTGTGTGTGTGGTATATAGTGTGTGTGTGTGGTATATAGTGTGTGTGTGCGGTATATAGTGTGTGTGTGCGGTATATAGTGTGTGTCTGTGTGTGTGCGGTATATAGTGTGTGTGTGAGTGTGTGTGTGCGGTATATAGTGTGTGTCTGTGTGTGTGCGGCATATAGTGTGTGTGTGTGGTATATACTGTGTGTGTGCGGTATATACTGTGTGTGTGCGGTATATAGTGTGTGTCTGTGTGTGTGCGGTATATAGTGTGTGTGCGGTATATAGTGTGTGTGCGGTATATAGTGTGTGTGCGGTATATAGTGTGTGTGTGCGGTATATAGTGTGTGTGTGCGGAATATAGTGTGTGTGTGGTATATAGTGTGTGTGCGGTATATAGTGTGTGTGTGTGCGGTATATAGTGTGTGTCTGTGTGTGTGCAGTATATAGTGTGCGTGTGCGGTATATAGTGTGTGTGTGCAGTATATAATGTGTGTGTGCGGTATATAGTGTGTGTGTGCGGTATATAGTGTGTGTCTGTGTGTGTGCAGTATATAGTGTGTGTGTGTGTGCGGTATATAGTGTGTGTGTGCGGTATATAGTGTGTGTGTGTGTGGTATATAGTGTGTGTGTGCGGTATATAGTGTGTGTGTGTGCGGTATATAGTGTGTGTGTGCAGTATATAGTGTGTGTGTGTGTGTGTGTGTGTGTGTGGTATATAGTGTGTGTGTGCGGTATATAGTGTGTGTGTGCGGTATATAGTGTGTGTGTGCGGTATATAGTGTGTATGTGCGGTATATAGTGTGTGTGTGTGCGGTATATAGAGTATGTGCGGTATATAGTATGTGTGTGCGGTATATAGTGTGTGTGTGTGCGGTATATAGTGTGCAGCATGACAATGGATGTGCAATGTGCATGTTAAATATATTTCTATGCTTTCCATACAAATATGCTACTAACATAGTGGGTGTGATGTCACAGGAATACTTTGTGCAAAAATCACTAATATCTAGTGAGACCATATAAAATGTAAAGTTTTGTGCACTTAAGAAAAATTAGAATCGCAGAAGGTCGCACTGGCGATTTTTTGATAGCACTCTTTATGCATATAAAGCGATTGTTCCGACATGCAGGTGAAATGTAATCAAATACACTACTATAATGTAAGATTACTTACAGTCACCAGGAGTTCTTCCTCTTCGTCGTTGAACTTCGTTCCAACCATCGCATCCAAATATTTGCTAGTCGGTGTGTAAACCAGTTGCTGTAGGTCACGCTTTCAGAGCGCATGTGCTCTTGCGATTAATACTTTGCCGAAATTTTGCCGATAAAAAAAGAATGCTTGTCGATCGCAAATTCGCTTAATACTTCTGGGATGTCAGTGTCCATGTTGTGGGACTATGTGTGCGCATCTACTAAGTATTTTGTGGCTGCAAATATGACCTGGAGGTTTTTCATGTTCGCCTGCGATTAAAATGAATGGGACCCACCGCGAACCTGTGGTTCGCGAACATTTGAGCGAGTTCGAGCGATCGCGTTCGCGAACCGTCCCATCAGATGTTCGTCCATCACTAGTTTCCTATATATGCTACTGGTTTTGACTGGTTTGTTTAACCTCTGTCTGGTTGCTTGGGGTTCTCCACCATTACGCTCCAGTTGTCAATTTATTCATATATTTCCAGGAAGAGTAATAGAGGAATGGCACATAGAGTTTCATGAAAAGATGCTGAAAATTGGTTGCAGCAGGATGCAAATAATTTCTAAGAGAGACTTGTCAGGAAAAGTGATAGGTCCTATTTAAAACACGAAAACTATAGGCTTGTAGTTAAGTTTCCTGATCAAAGTGCAGATGTGGATTTGGCATTTCTGGAGTTAAAAGTAAAGTTAAGTCTGGGAGCCTCTGTTGCTCTAATAGCACCATGCAACAAAAAAATTACTTTGTCTGCTACTGGGCAAAAAACATTTTTCCTATACTAAATCGAGTGTGCAGATTACAAATCCGAAGTCAGAATTGTTGTAACACGCCATGAAATTTTTCTATGCATAAGTATGCCTAAATGAATTAAGCACTTGGAAAGCATTGAATAATTTTGAACAGAACGAGTTTTACTCCAACAATTACCTGATCCAGGGGTGTAGCTAGAACAGACTGGGCCCCACAACAAATTTTTGTATGGGCCCCCCCCCCAACTTAGTGTACATACTCATACATACGCTCCCCACATACATGGACACACTCATACATACGCTCACCACATACATGGACGCACTCATACATGTGCTCACCACATACATGGACACACTCATACACGCGGTCACCACATACATGGACACACTCATACATGTGCTCACCACATACATGGACACACTCATACATACTCTCACCACATACATGGACACACTCATACATGTGCTCACCACATACATGGACACACTCATACATACTCTCACCACATACATAGATGCACTCATACATGTGCTTACCACATACATGGACGCACTTATACACACACTCACCACATACATGGACGCACTTATACACACACTCACCACATACATAGATCCACTGATACATGCACTCACCACATACATAGATGCGCTCACAACTTACATGGACGCACTCATACACAGTCACCACATACATGGACACACTCATACACAGTCACCACATACATGGATGCATTCATACACGTGCTCACCACATACATAGACACACTCATACACATGGTCACCACATACATAGACGCACTCATACACGTGGTCACCACATACATGGATGCACTTATTCACTCGGCCACCACATACATAGATGCACTCATAAACGTAGTAACCAAATACATAGACGCACTCATACATGCGGTCACCACATATATAGAAGCACTCATATGCGTGGTCACCACATACATGGACATTCTCATACACAGTCACCACATACATGGTGTAGGAAGGCGCAAGGGGCCGTCATTGATGGAAGGTATGTTTCACAGAGATTCCTGGCCTCGGTGAGGTAAGAGCCGATAGTTTTAAGTGTCAGCGGTAGCTAGTGCTGACTGACACTGTTTTGTTGTTAGTATGGCTGTAAAGCCGATCCAGGCCGGCTCTTACTGGGAGTAGCCAAAGTTCCAGGTGGGTGGCTTCTCCCCACGCTCCAGGCCGGGTCTTTTTTTTACCTATATAAAACCCAGCCAGCAGTCCTGGCTCGGTGTGGTTTTTCTTCCATCTGACAGAGAAGCTGGGGAGTCCCTGTGTTTTGGGACCTGTGAATTTGTGCCGTGCTAAAGGGCTGAGAGCCGCATGCCAGGAAACAGACTCCTAAAGCCTGCTGTGGACTGCGGATAGAAAACTGCTAACCAGGTGAAGATTTTGTTCTATGTACATTGCATGGTGTGAACAAACACCAAGACTGTGAACGGTCAATTTGTTTTTCCTTATGTTTGAATAAACACTGAACTGTTTAAGTTAAGGACTTTGTGATTGCCTCTATACTACGTCCGCTAGCCTGTCTACCAGAGCAAAACCCCACAATTGGTGGAGGATGCGTGCAAACGCAGTGAGGCAGGCCCGAAGGCCGATAAGTTTTTTGTTTTTCCCAAGCACAAGTGCATGTCCTACATTAAGCGAGCAAGGTTACGACCCGTGCCCCTTGACAAAATGGAGACGGTTGTGAAATCCCTCGTAGAGGCTAACTTGCAGCAGCGGAGGCTAAACAAGCAGCAGCAGGAAACTAACCAGCTGTTATTACAACATGTAATGGCGTTCAAGCATCAGAGCATCCCAGAAACATCCACATGCCCGGAAAAGCTGTCCGTGCGCAATCCCTAAGATGTCTCTCCTCGGATGACGTTGAGACCTATATGGCGATGTTCGAAAAGGAGGCCGTGAGGGAGAAGTTACCCCGAGACCAGTGGAATGAGGTCGTCGCTCTGTCCCTCGCGTCTGGCTCCAGCAAGTGTTTTCTGATCTTCCCGGTGATCAAGCGGCCGACTACCCTACCGTAAAAGGTGAGATCCTAGGCAAGACTGGGGGGTGAATGTATTAGTCCGGGCTCTGCGGGTGCACCAGTGGGAATATAACTCGGCTGAACCGCCAGAAACACAATATTATGACCTGCTACACCGGTTGCAGAAATGGCTGTAGCCTGACATATTGACTCCCACTGCTATGCTGGACCGTCTGTTGGCGGATGTGTTTTGTAAGGCTTTGCCGTACCCTCTCCAGCACTGGATTGGCCAGGTGTCTCCTGGTAATGCCTTAGAGATGGTCGACCTGGTGGAGCGCTACTAGGCCACCAGAAAATCTGCAGGGGGGTTCTTTTGGGAGGGGGCCCGTCAAACCCTGGAAATCTCCACCCCAGACCCAGCGGCCGATGCCAGCCAAACCCGCCCCGGTGGTGTGCTGGCGGTGTCACAGGCCTGGACACATAAGGGCCGACTGTCCCCATTGGGGTGAACCCATGGATACCAACTATGGCTACCGCCACTCATTATATGCCAGGAAGCTGTGTGCCACAGGTACCTCCGAGACTGTAGATAATAGTCACCTGTGCCAGGTGGAAGTGGGGGACACTCTGGCGGTGGCCCTGCTGGATTCAGGGAGCCTGGTGTCCCTGTTAGAGCTGCCCTGGTGTGGCCCGTCGAGTTAACTGGCCGAAGGGTCGGCATTGAGTGCATTCATGGGACTTAAAGGACTATCCCACCGCGCTGGTCTCTATATCAACGGTGGGCCGGTAGGTGGTCTCATGAGGTTGCAATCGCCACAAAATTAGCGTATGAACTAATAATTAGGAGAGACTACCACGTTTTCCTGGCACTATGGCCGTACACAAAAGTTATCGATACCCGTGAGACAGATGTAACACTTTGGCGGAAGAGGGGGAGACAACCTCGCTAAGTGTGATGGTGTGCTAGCCGACCTCAATGTCTCTGGGATAATTTTGGTACTGCACAACATCAGGATCCAACCCGATCCCGATCCTGGGAAAACATATTAATAATATATGGGGAACCACAGCAACCGGGGATTTCTCTGTTTTGTGGTTCATCAAGAGATGTTGTATCGAGTAAACCAGCTGCGAGGTGAATTCATTGAACAGTTGGTGGTCCCCCAGGCTTATCGCAAATTCATGTCAGTTAGCCCACCAGCATGTTCTCGGGGGTCATCTGGGAATGCAAAAAACACTGGATCGGATTCTACAGAGGTTTTACTGGCCCAGTGTGTTCAGAAAGGTAAAATAATATTGTAAGTCTCTCCCAACCTGCCAGATAACTAGCACCCAGCCACATTTCTGTAGTCCCCTGGAACCCCTCCAGATTTTTGAGGTCCCGTTCGAGCGAATCGCTATGGATCTCATAGGCCTGGTACCGAAGTCTGCTTGAGGACACCAACACATCTTGGTTGTCCTCGACTACACCACTGGGTACCCGGAGGCGGTGCCACTGCGGCATACATCAGCCTAACTCATAGCTAAGGAGTTTAATGGAGATGTTTTCCTCGCATGGGTTTGCCTAAGGAGGTTCTGACTGACCAAGGGACCCCCTTTATGTCCAAGGTCATGAGGGAACTCTGTAAGTTGGTCCACATAAAACAGCTATGGATGTCCGTGTATCATCCGCAAACGGGTGACCTGGTAGAGAGGTTTAATCAAACCATTAAAAAAAATAGCTAAAAAGAGGTATGGGAGGGACTGGGACCTTCTTCTGCCCTATCTCATGTTCACAGTGCGAGAGGTGCCCCAGGCCTCTACTGGTTCTCACCCTTTGAACTGCTATATGGCAGACACCCTCGCGGTCTGGGTTGGACAAGGCCAAAGAGGCATGGGAACAACAACCCACACCGCACATAAGTGTTGTTGAGTACGTCACTCAGATGCAAGGACGGATGGAAACAGTTTACCTCTGGTTATGGAGCATATGGAGGCAGTGCTGCGAGCCCAGAGTAGGATCTATAATCAGCAGGCTCAGTTTAGTAACCTTTAACCCCGGGTGATCGGGTATTGGTTCTGGTACCAACCGTAGACAATAAGTTCCTAGCTAGTGGCAGGGGCCCTACGAGGTGCTTGAAAAAATTGGAGAGGTAGATTACAAGGTACAACCATCCAGGGAGGCAAAAGCCAGAGCAGTGTACCATGTGAACCTGCTCAAACCCTGGAAAGATAGGAAAACCTGTACGGAAGGACAGTCGCCCATGACCAGGGTTCCTAGGGGAAGCGGTTTTTAGCCCCACTGTCTGAAGCAAGGGAAGCGGCTGCTACAGTGAAAATTGCTGACAGCCTCTCCTCTAAACAGGCTCGGGAAGGCCAGGGAGGTTCATTAGTTGGAACAGCGGATTGTGTTCTCTGACCTCCCTGGATGCACTTCCATAGGTCCGACATGGCATTATTACTGAACCTCAGGCAAAAGTCCGGTTATAACCATACCAGGTAACCCGAGGCTCAGCGACAAGCCATCGCCGAGGAAGTTCAGCTAATGCTCCAGCTAGGTGTCATCGAGGAGTCAAAAAGTGAATGGGCCAGTGCGATATTCTTAATACCCAAGCCGATGGGACGTTATGGTTCTGTAATGACTTCCGCAAACTGAATGAGGTGTCCAAGTTTCACGCACATCCCATGCCCCCGAGTGGATCAGTTTATGGAGATGTTGGGGCCAAGCCTGGGTATTTTTCTGTGTTTGACCTCACCAAAGGGTACTGGCAGGTACCCTTGACGGAGACTTCCAAAGAAAAAACGACTTTCATCAAGCCAGAGGGGCTGTATTAGTACAAGGTATTACCCTTTGGTCTACATGACGCTCCCGCCAGGTTTCAAAGGCTAATGGACATTGTACTACATCCACATTGTACCTGGACAATATCGTTATCCACAGCACTGACTGGGAAAGTCACCTACCTAAAGTACAGGCTGTAGTGGACTCCCTTAGGAAGACTGGCTTAACCGCTAACCCAAAATAGTGCGCAATAGGGTTAGAAGCGACGAAGCACCTGGGGTATGTAATGGAGCGCGGAATTATTAAACCTCAGGTGAACAAAATTGAGGCAATTAGGAATTGGCCCCGACCTGTCACTACTCGGAAAGTAAAGTCGTTCCTGGTTATGGGGGAGTACTATATAAGGTTTGTCCCCAATTTTGCTACAGTCGCCGCACCATTGATAGGCCTTTTGAAGAGACGCAAGTGAGTGAAGGTCCAGTAAAATGAGCAGGCGGAAAATGCTTTCTCCGCTTTGAAGTCTGCCCTGTGTGGGTCCCCGGTATTGGTGACACTTGACTTTAAGAGGGAGTTTGTGGTACAGACTGATGCCTCTGAAGTAGGCCTCGGAGCTGTACTCTCTCAGGACATCAATGGGTATCCTGGACAATGGACATCCTGTTGTTTTACTGAGCCGCAAACTTACCCCAGCCGAGACTAGGTACAGTATAGTGGAGAGAGAGTGCCTGGCCATCAAGTGGTCATTCAAGTCTCTCCGCTATTATCTGTTGGGGAGAAAGTTCCGTCTGGTGACCGACCACTCCCCTCCCATGTGGATGAGCCAGATGGTTCTTATCTTTACAAAACTTCAAGTTTTCCGTGGAACATAGGGGAGGCAGGTTACAGAGAAATACAGATGCCCTGTCCCGGGTACACTGTCTGGCAGGTGTTCACCCCCTCAGGGTTGAACAAAGGGGGGGAGGTATGTAGGAAGGTGCCATCATTAATGGGAGGTATGTGTCACCAAGATTCCTGGCCTCGGTGAGGTAAGAGCCGCTAGTTTTCAGTGTCAGCGGCAGCTAGTGCTGAATGACACTGTTTTGTTGTTAGTATGGCTGTAAAGCCGATCCGGCTCTTACTGGGAGTAGCCAAAGTGCTGGGTGGGTGGCCTCTCCCCACGCTCCAGGCCGGGTCTTTTTTGGCTTATATAAAACCCAGCCTCAGCTTGGTGTGGTTTTTCCTCCATCTGACAGAGAAGCTGGGGAGTCTCTGTGTTTTGGGACCTGTGAATTTGTGCCGTGCTCAAGGGCTGAGAGCCGCATGCTGGGAAACAGGCTCCTAAAGCCTGATGTGGACTGCGGATAGAAAACTGCTAGACAGGTGAAGATTTTGTTCTATGGACATTGCATGGTGTGAACAAACACCAAGACTGTGAACGGTCATTTTGTTTTTCCTTGTGTGAATAAACATCGAACTGTTTAAGTGAAGGACTTTGTGATTGCCTCTTTACTGTGTCCGCTAGCTTGTCTACCAGAGCAAAACCCCACAATGGACACACTTATACATGAGCTCATTATATATATTTTTTTATTATATATATATATATATATATATATATATATACAGTACAGACCAAAAGTTTGGACACACCTTCTCATTCAAAGATTTTTCTTCATTTTCATGACTATGAAGGCATCAAAACTATGAATTAGCACATGTGGAATTATATACATAACAAACAAGTGTGAAACAACTGAAAATATGTCATATTCTAGGTTATTCAAAGTAGCCACCTTTTGCTTTGATTACTGCTTTGCACACTCTTAGCATTCTCTTGATGAGCTTCAAGAGGTAGTCACCTGAAATGGTCTTCCAACAGTCTTGAAGGAGTTCCCAGAGATGATTAGCACTTGTTGGCCCTTTTGCCTTCACTCTGCGGTCCAGCTCACCCCAAACCATCTCGATTGGGTTCAGGTCCGGTGACTGTGGAGGCCAGGTCATCTGGCGCAGCACCCCATCACTCTCCTTCATGGTCAAATAGCCCTTACTTTCAAAGTTTTCCCAATTTTTCGGCTGACTGACTGACCTTCATTTCTAAAAGTAATGATGGCCACTTGTTTTTCTTTACTTAGCTGCTTTTTTCTTGCCATAATACTAATTCTAACAGTCTATTCAGTAGGACTATCAGCTGTGTATCCACCTGACTTCTCCTCAACGCAACTGATGGTCCCAAACCCATTTATAAGGCAAGAAATCCCACTTATTAAACCTGACAGGGCACACCTGTGAAGTGAAAACCATTTCAGGGGACTACTTTTTCAAGCTCATCAAGAGAATACCAAGAGTGTGCAAAGCAGTAATCAAAGCAAAAGGTGGCTACTTTGAAGAACCTAGAATATGACATATTTTCAGTTGTTTCACACTTGTTTGTTATGTATATAATTCCACATGTGTTAATTCATAGTTTTGATGCCTTCAGTGTGAATCTACAATTTTCATAGTCATGAAAATAAAGAAAACTCTTTGAATGAGAAGGTGTGTCCGAACTTTTGGTCATTACTGTATATATATATATATATATATATATATATATATATACAGTTGCAAGAAAAAGTATGTGAACCCTTTGGAATGATATGGATTTCTGCACAAATTGGTCATAAAATGTGATGTGATCTTTATCTAAGTCACAACAATAGACAATCACAGTCTGCTTAAACTAATAACACACAAAGAATTAAATGTCACCATGTTTTTATTGAATGCACCATGTAAACAATCACAGTGCAGGTGGAAAAAGCATGTGAACCCCTAGACTAATGACATCTCCAAGAGCTAATTGGAGTGAGGTGTCAGCCAACTGGAGTCCAATCAATGAGATGAGATTGGACGTGTTGGTTACAGCTGCCCTGCCCTATAAAAAACACACACCAATTCTGGGTTTGCTTTTCACAAGAAGCATTGCCTGATGTGAATGATGCCTCACACAAAAGAGCTCTCAGAAGACCTACGATTAAGAATTGTTGACTTGCATAAAGCTGGAAAGGGTTATAAAAGTATTTCCAAAAGCCTTGCTATTCATCAGTCCATGGTAAGACAAATTGTCTATAAATGGAGAAAGTTCTGCACTGCTGCTACTCTCCGTAGGAGTGGCCTTCCTCTAAAGATGACTGCAAGAGCACAGCTCAGACTGCTCAATGAGGTGAAGAAGAATCCTAGAGTGTCAGCTAAAGACTTACAAAAGTCTCTGGCATATGCTAACATCCCTGTTAGCGAATCTACGATACGTAAAACACTACACAAGAATGGACTTCATGGTAGGATACCACAGAGGAAGCCACTGCTGTCCAAAATAAACATTGCTGCACATTTATAGTTTGCACAAGAGCACCTGGATGTTCCACAGCAGTACTGGCAAAATATTCTGTGGACAGATGAAACCAAAGTTGAGTTGTTTGGAAGAAACACACAACACTATGTGTGGAGAAAAAGAGGCACAGCACACCAACATCAAAACCTCATACCAACTGTGAAGTATGGTGGTGGGGGCATCATGGTTTGGGGCTGCTTTGCTGCGTCAGGGCCTGGACGGATTGCTATCATCGAAGGAAAAATGAATTCCCAAGTTTATCAAGACATTTTGCAGGAGAACTTAAGGCCATCTGTCCACCAGCTGAAGCTCAACAGAAGATAGGTGTTGCAACAGGACAACGACCCAAAGCATAGAAGTAAATCAACAACAGAATGGCTTAAACAGAAGAAAATATGCCTTCTGGAGTGGCCCAGTCAGAGTCCTGACCTCAACCCGATTGAGATGCAGTGGCATGACCTCAAGAAAGCGATTCACACCAGACATCCCAAGAATATTGCTGAACTGAAACAGTTCTGTAAAAAGGAATGGTCAAGAATTACTCCTGACCATTGTGCACGTCTGATCTGCAACTACAGGAAACGTTTGGTTGAAGTTATTGCTGCCAAAGGAGGTTCAACCAGTTATTAAATCCAAGGGTTCACATACTTTTTCCACCTGCATTGTGAATGTTTACATGGTGTGTTCAATAAAAACATGGTAACATTTAATTCTTTGTGTGTTATTAGTTTAAGCAGACTGTGACTGTCTATTGTTGTGACTTAGATGAAGATCAGATCACATTTTATGACCAATTTGTGCAGAAATCCATATCATTCCAAAGGGTTCACATACTTTTTCTTGCAACTGTATATATATATATATATCCAGAAAAAAGAGCGGCACTCCGGTAGGTAAAAGCAAGTGAACCCTTTATTCACCCAGGTGGTGCAACGTTTCGGCTCCAAACATGAGCCTTTCTATATATATATTTTTGCTATATATATATAGTAAAAATCGGACTGCACTCCAGAAAGATCTTCAGTAAAATAATGTAGTTTATTTACCCATGAAGTGGCAAAGAGCGACGTTTCGGTTCATGCATGAGCCTTTCTCAAGCATTGGTACAAAATGAGCAGTATACATATAAAGGTGTGTCAATCAGGATAATCAGTACAAAAACATGATTTATAATTACAAAAATTCAAGTGCAAGATATATCAAAATACATAAACAAAGTTAATAGTCATCCGCAGATGATAAAGTGTCAAGTGCATCTGGTGAATCAAATCCATGATATATTAAAAAAACATACAATATCCTCAAATGAACATGATTGGATCCAACTGTATCATATCCATCTATAATTAGTGCATATGTTTCAATTAATGTGATCATAGGAGGGAGGAGGGGACTAGTTAGTACCTGGAAGATCGATGTGGCCCACATATACCATCGCGCCATTCTGCGCGTCTATTGGTTACCTCTGCGCATGCCCCGGCTGCATTACGTCATCAGTATCGGTCTGAGCGGAGACGCACGCCCGCCGCGGGGTCGCATATTGATGACCCAAGCGGAGAACGTATGAGTCACAAACCCTGCCCATAAAAATTTGGCTGACAAAAGGCGGCGCATGCGCCACAGCATCACCTTTGCAACTGCCGCCATTTTCAAAAAGGGAACAATGCCAGATCTCTTTTTTTGTTTTATCATTGTAGTTAAACATCGTCACTGTTCCTATAAGATCAGTCACTATGGATGAATTCCATTGCCAAGCAGGTTAGTCGAGTAACCACCTCTTCCAAGATGGATAACCCAAACCCAATCGGTACCCAAATGGTTCCAACACGTCAATGCCAGCCACATTTCGGGTCCCCTTCCTGCCCCAACTCGTGACTAAGAGGGTTCTCCTCTATTAAATGTGACAGAGTATATAAAGCTCCAGAACAATGATCTACTGGCAATATAAGTTCTTAGACTGAACAAGGCATTGTTTCATCCAAAAAAGAAAGGGAGGAGACCACCTCCATGTAATGCAGGCGGGACACACATGAGGAACCTCATAAATAAAAATCAAGACCCACTGAGATGTTGTAACAGCATTATACTTAATTGGGGGCTCTTCATCCAACGTCCAGGCTCATTACTTATCCAAAATACCTTCTCCCAGATGTGCAAAAGTGTCTGAAATAATAAAAAAAAATGTCAATAATCTATATACCTTATTACCCCTATATTACAAAAGATAAATGTATATTTATTTTCTTGTTTTTAAATGTTTCATTATTTTTTAACCAATGAACCTGTCTATCGCAGGTAGAATGCTTCACGTACATTCCGGGTAACAGAGGGCAAACCACCCCACTCATACTACCCCACCATATCTGTAATCAATATTCAAATCATTGGGATACAGGCTATTCAAAGTCTGGATCCAATATAGTTCTCTTTTTTTTAAGTAAGGATATACGATCTCCACCCCTCCGTGGCATCTGCATCTGGTCTATGATCCAACATCTGAGATCCTTTTCATTATATAAATCAACAAGAGAGAACTGGTACCACAAAAATACCCAAATTATCAAAGTTTATTAATAAAATGTAAAAGACATATATGACATAAATACACATGTACAAACATGTGGAAACCAATAAAGTGCCAGTACCGGCAGCTCATACAATCTCATAGAATTACATATAGCATACAGGTGAATTACCTAGAGCTCAGCACCATATATACAGGGGATATAAGTATCTATCATAAGGTCCCCAGTATATGGAGCGAGTATAGCGGGCAACAAAGACTAGCATAGGTCCAACTATCAATAGTCAGATGTGTGCCAACATTCCCCAGCATAACATGAGAGAGCGTACTAAACAAGTCTGGATCTATCTTACCCTGATAGGCTGAGTGAATGAGCTGTCGCTATGAATGTTTACATGGTGTGTTCAATAAAAACATGGTAACATTTAATTCTTTGTGTGTTATTAGTTTAAGCAGACTGTGATTGTCTATTGTTGTGACTTAGATGAAGATCAGATCACATTTTATGACCAATTTGTGCAGAAATACATATCATTCCAAAGGGTTCACATACTTTTTATTGCAACTGTATATACACTCACCTAAAGAATTATTAGGAACACCATACTAATACGGTGTTGGACCCCCTTTTGCCTTCAGAACTGCCTTAATTCTATGTGGCATTGATTCAACAAGGTGCTGATAGCATTCTTTAGAAATGTTGGCCCATATTGATAGGATAGCATCTTGCAGTTGATGGAGATTTGAGGGATGCACATCCAGGGCACGAAGCTCCCGTTCCACCACATCCCAAAGATGCTCTATTGGGTTGAGATCTGGTGACTGTGGGGGCCATTTTAGTACAGTGAACTCATTGTCATGTTCAAGAAACCATTTTTCCAGTCTTCAACAGTCCAATTTTGGTGAGCTTGTGCAAATTGTAGCCTCTTTTTCCTATTTGTAGTGGAGATGAGTGGTACCTGGTGGGGTCTTCTGCTGTTGTAGCCCATCCGCCTCAAGGTTGTGCGTGTTGTGGCTTCACAAATGCTTTGCTGCATACCTCGGTTGTAACGATTGGTTATTTCAGCCAACGTTGCTCTTCTATCAGCTTGAATCAGTCGGCCCATTCTCCTCTGACCTCTAGCATCCACAAGGCATTTTTGCCCACAGGACTGCCGCATACTGGATGTTTTTCCCTTTTCACACCATTCTTTGTAAACCCTAGAAATGGTTGTGCATGAAAATCCCAGTAACTGAGCAGATTGTGAAATACTCAGACCGGCCCGTCTGGCACCAACAACCATGCCACGCTCAAAATTGCTTAAATCACCTTTCTTTCCCATTCTGACATTCAGTTTGGAGTTCAGGAGATTGTCTTGACCAGGACCACAACCCTACATGCATTGAAGCAACTGCCATGTGATTGGTTGACTAGATAATCGCATTAATGAGAAATAGAACAGGTGTTCCTAATAATTCTTTAGGTGAGTGTATGTCTTGTGGGGGGATAAGCTCGGGATCGCCTTTGCTGGGGTCAAAGGACACTTGTCTGTTTCACACAATTCCGACCAGCCACCAAGGTATAAGTTTTCAGCTGGCCTGGAGCCAGGTTTATTGAGCAGGTTGCATAAATAAAATAAAACAACAAAAAGAAAAGTCTTGCCTGTCCGGCACTTACTAAACATTAACGGTTCCTATCTATCTGCTGGAGGGCTTCTCCCAGCCAGCTCACAAAACAAGACTTCAGCAACCTAGTACTCACAGTTTGCTCACACACACAGACATGCTTTCTGTGTCCCCAGGCAGAGAGAGACTGACTGACCTCCTGACTCTGTTATATCCCCACCCTCAGTGCTGCTTCATTAATTACCTCACAGGTGAGAGTCTTTCACCTGCTACTTACATAGGAGAGGAATCTTGGGGAAATATACCTCCCTTCCACTACCAATCCAGCATTGGTATCACAGTATATATATATATATATATATATATATATATATATATACACACTCACCTAAAGAATTATTAGGAACACCTGTTCTATTTCTCATTAATGCAATTATATAGTCAACCAATCACATGGCAGTTGCTTCAATGCGTGGTCCTGGTCAAGACCATCTCCTGAACGCCAAACTGAATGTCAGAATGGGAAAGAAAGGTGATTTAAGCAATTTTGAGTGTGGCATGGTTGTTGGTGCCAGACGGGCCGGTCTGAGTATTTCACAATCTGCTCAGTTACTGGGATTTTCATGCACAACCATTTCTAGGGTTTACAAAGAATGGTGGGAAAAGGAAAAAACATCCAGTATGCGACAGTCCTGTGGGAGAAAATGCCTTGTGGATGCTAGAGGTCAGAGGAGAATGGGCCGACTGATTCAAGTTGATAGAAGAGCAACGTTGGCTGAAATAACCACTCGTTACAACCGAGGTATGCAGCAAAGCATTTGTGAAGCCACAACACGCACAACCTTGAGGCGGATGGGCTACAACAGCAGAAGACCCCACCGGGTACCACTCATCTCCACTACAAATAGGAAAAAGAGGCTACAATTTGCACGAGCTCACCAAAATTGGACTGTTGAAGACTGGAAAAATGTTGCCTGGTCTGATGAGTCTCGATTTCCGTTGAGACATTCAAATGGTAGAGTCTGAATTTGGCGCAAACAGAATGAGAACATGTATCCATCCTCTGATGGCTACTTCCGGCAGGATAATGCACCATGTCACAAAGCTCGAATCATTTCAAATTGGTTTCTTGAACATGACCATGAGTTCACTGTACTAAAATGGCCCCCCCAGTCACCAGATCTCAACCCAATAGAGCATCTTTGGGATGTGGTGGAACGGGAGCTTCGTGCCCTGGATGTGCATCCCTCAAATCTCCATCAACTGCAAGATGCTATCCTAACAATATGGGCCAACATTTCTAAAGAATGCTATCAGCACCTTGTTGAATCAATGCCACGTAGAATTAAGGCAGTTCTGAAGGCAAAAGGGGGTCCAACACCGTATTAGTATGGTGTTCCTAATAATTCTTTAGGTGAGTGTATATATATATTGTAAGGGCTTACACTCTCAGGTAGGACAGATTCTCTTGCAGACCACAGGGGTAAAGTCCAAATGTTGTTTTATTTATCACACTCCAGCAATACAGACAACCCCAGTTATAATTCACTGGTTAAGGGTGAAGGTCCAGCACCACAAAAACATAAACCAAACCAAAACAAACACCCTGCTCGCTGGGGGCTCTGGCTTATACAGTGAAGTTCCTAACCGTTACCTATAAACACCGTCACTACAGAGAATTTGGCTTCTCTAGCTGACACAGGCAGCCAGCTTCCCAGACTTTCTCCAGGCATCACTCTCTCCCCAGACCTGACAGCCTGGTCTGTGCTTTATTTTCCCTGACAATCCCAGCATGGTTTCCAGCTGGGGATCCCTCAGGTTTAGGAACAACCTGTCCCGGAATGGGGTGGACTTGGGAGGTCCTTCACCAAACCTACCTTCTCCCAGTCCAATAAAATCCAGACCATAAACTTAACAAAACTGTCTCAGCAACCTACACATTGCTGAAACCATTTTAACCTTCTGAATTTTATTACCTGACCCAGTTGAGGAAGCTGGGTGGGATATACAACCCCTTCAAGGACTTTCCATAACACTTTTCTGTTCACCTTACCACATATCCCCCCCCTCTTCTCCAAACCGGAGGTCTGGATATTTTTAGCCAACAAGCAGTGTATCCTGGACAAAGCATCTGCGTTCCCCTGTAATTTCCCCGCCTATGTGCAACCTAGAAATTAACATTTTGCAGGGAGAGAAACCAATTGGTCACTCTTGCATTTTTCCTCCTTGTTTGTTTCATCAAGTTAAAGGAGCATGATCTGTTACCACTGAAATTTCCTACCCAGCAGTAATATTTAAGTGACTTCCAGAGCCCATTTAATGGCTAGACACTCTCGTTCCACTATGGCATATTTTTATTCTGCCGGGGTCACTTCCTACTTAGGTACATCACTGGTGCTCCTCCCCATTTATCACTTGTGACAGGACCGCTTCCCAAGCCTGTCTCAGATGCATCAGTCTGGACCAGAAACTCTTTTCTGAAATCCGGGAAAATGAGCATCGCTGTTGACAGAGAGCGGACTTTAGGCTTGAAAGGCCTTTTCTGGCCTCTGGCGTCCACTTCACCATTACTGACTTAGGGCCTTTTGTTAAGTCAGTCAATGGTGTTGACATCGAGGCAAAATTCGTTACGAACCGGCGTAGTATCCCTGTTATACCAAGGAAGGCCCTGACTTGTTTCTTCTTCTTCGTTAAGAGGGCCTAGGCCAGTCTTGTATCGCCTCTACTTTATTGATCTGGGGTTTAACCAGCCCTTTACCAATAATGTAGCCCAGATATTTTGCTTCCTCTAGACCCACTGCACACTTCTCAGGGTTTATGGTTAGGCCAGCATCACTAATGGAGTCTATAATGGCCTGTACCTTCCAGAGGTGGTTTCTCCAATCAGATGAAAAAATTACCACATCATCAAGGTAAGCGCCGCATAGTCACGATGTGGCTTCAATATCAGGTCCATCAACCTCTGAAATGTAGCAGGGGGCTCCATGTAACCCGACGGCATCACTGTGTACTGGATCAGCCCCTCTGGAGTGGAGATTGCGGTCTTTTCTTTTGCATCATCTATAATGGTATCTGCCAATACCTTTTGTAAGGTCAAGGGTCGTGATGTACCTTGATTTCCCAAGCCTCTCAATTAGTTCATCTACTCTGGGCATGGGGTAGCGCATCGAATTTTGACACCTCATTTAGCTTCCGGAAATCATTACAAAATCTCCAAGTTCCATTAGGCTTTGGGATTAAGACAATAGGGCTTGACCACTCACTGGTAGATTCCTCAATGACCGCTAACTCAAGAATGCGGCTGACCTCAGAGGATACTGCTTTTCTGCATGCTTCTGGTATCCTGTAGTGCTTTAGATTCACCTTACTGTGGGGCTTAGTTCTCACGGAATGTTTTTATCAGGTGGATACGGCCTGGTAGGTCAGAAAACCTTCCTCTATTTTTCTGTAGAAACTCCTTTACTTCTTGTTTCTGGGGGTACTGACAATGCCTCACAAATTTTTACCGGAGGAATTGGCACCCTCCTTACTCATGGTCTGTGTGGCCACCAATGACTCCCGATCTTTCCATGGCTTGATCAGATTTACGTGTAAATCTGTAGGGTCTTCTCCTTCCTGGTTGTGCACCTTATAGTTTCACCTCGCCCACTTTTTTCCACAATGTCTTAGGGACCCCTGCCACTTTGCCATGAAACTTGCTTTCTACAGTGGGAACTAGAATCAGGACCCTGTCCCAGGGATTTAAAGTCCCTTACCTTGGCAGACCTGTTATAAATTCTGCTTTGAGCTTCAGTCCTGAGCTCTTTGCAGATGTTCTTTAACAATGGGCATCACTTTCGCTATCCTGTCTTGCATATCAGCCAAATGTTCAATGACGCTCTTATAGGGAGTAGCCTCAGCCTCCCAGGTTTCTTTAGCTACATCGAGTAAACCCCTCGGGTGACGGCCATATAGTAACTCAAATGGTGAGAACCCTGTAAAAGCCTGAGGCACCTCCCTAACAGAGAACATAAGGTATGGTAGGAGGCAGTCCCAGTCCCGACCATCCTTTTCTACCACTTTTTTAAACATCTGTTTCAGCGTCTTGTTAAACCTCTCGACCAACCCACCTGTCTGTGGGTGGTACACCGAGGTATGTATCTGGGTGATTTTGAACAACTTGCACAACTCTTTCATGACCTTCGACATAAAGGGGGTACCCTGGTCCATGAGAATTTCTTTAGGGATCCCCGTGTGGGAGAACATGAAAAATAATTCCCGGGCAATATTTTTGGACGCCATGTTTCGCAAGGGTACCGTTTCCGGGTATCGTGTAGCATAGTCCAACACAACCAAGATATACTGGTGCCCCTTAGATGACTTAACAATGGGACCCACCAAGTCCATGGCCATTTTTTCAAAAGGTACCTCAATGATGGGAAGAGTCACCAAGGGACTCCGGAAATGTGAGGTCGGGGCACTTATCTGGCAGGTTGGGCAGAACTCGCAGTATATTTCCACTTCCTTGTATACTCCAGGCCAGAAAAATCTTTGTAGTACCCTCTCCTGTGTTTTTCTTACACCCAAATGACCCCCAAGTACGTGGTTATGTGCGAGATCTAGTACCATACGTCTATAGCATTTTGGCACCAGAAGATGCTCCACAATTTCATTGTTGCATTTGTTAACTCGATGCAGGTTTCCATTCATGGCAAAATGCAGAAATTTTTGGTCAGCTTCTGGTACCTGTGGTACCATCTATCACAGTAACATTTCCGTGAGCACTCATGAGAGTGGGGTCTCTCAGTTGCTCTGTACCAAAGTTACCCCGAGACACCCCTAAGTCCAACATATTTTCCCCAGTTGGGGAAGCTTCATCTTCACCAGCTAACACCTGCAATGGAAAAGTGTCATTATCAGGTACGTCACATAACCCCCCATTTTCACCAGACATTTCAGTTACCATGACATCTTCATTTTGCACCTTATCGGCACCATTGTTTTCAATGGTCTCTTCTTTTAAACCATTGGATTCAATGGGCCCCTCATAGCAATGATTATTTAAAGGAGAAGGCACAGATTCTGCAGGAAGGTTTCTCTTCTCCCACAACTTTCAAAACAAGGGGAAGTCCCGGCCCAATATCATATCATGCATAAGTCTTTTTACGACCCCAACTTCATAGGATACAGTCCCAGCCGGAGTCTCCAGCTTAACGCACGCCACCGGGTATGATTTTGCATCCCCATGGATGCACAGCACATTTACTCTTTTATCCGGCACATAATTCACAGCCACGAAGCTGGCATGCACTAATGTGACCAGACTACCGAAGTCTAACATAGCCCTGACAGAGCAGTTATTTATCACCAGGGTACACATCTGCGGCTCAGTCTCTAGTCCTGTGGAGGCCGCACACATTGGCACCACATACAGCGACTGTCTCCGGCTCCCGGCACACTCCATGGGCTCTGAGGTCAGAGGGCAATAGGCAGCAATGTGTCCCCACTGCATGCCAGTGGGAGAAAAACAGAACTGGATCGCACATCCACAATGCTTTGATCTAATCAAACTCGCTTCTCAGCACCATGTTGAAGTGTACAGCCCCCCATACTGCATGCTGTACAAGAGGCATTAGTGTACATTTTGATCAAAAGGCATAAGCCCACTCACCACACCAACATCGCCTCTTTGAGTGGGACCTACTCTGACAAAAAGGCGCAGCGCAGTGGGGTGACAAAGCGGCACTGCCCTAGTAGGCGTCGGGACCCAGGAGTCAAACAGCAACCCTGCTGACTGACAATGCCACCCATGGCACTGGGTCCCACCAACCCACCAGTGCAGCACCACATAAACAGTGCAGCACCACGCAGTACTGCACCATGTGAACAGTTGTCTAACACAACATGTCCATAGCTATCCGGAGCTACAGGTCAATGACCACTATATGCAGACTTCTGTGATTAAAACCACCTGTGCCGAATGCCTTTTGATCAAAATGTACACTAATGCCTCTTGTACAGCATGAAGTATGGGGAGCTGTACACATTAATATAGCACTGAGAAGCGAGTTTAATTAGATCAAAGCATAGCATTGTGGATGTGCGATCCAGTTCTGTTTTCTCCCCCTGATAATTTTTATTTGAATATTCCTTCTTTACTACTGGTATCAGCACTCCTCCCATTCGGCACAGGTGGTTTTAATCACAGAAGTCTGCATATAAGTGGTCATTGACCTGTAGCTCCTGATAGCAATAGACATGTTGTGTTAGACAACTGTTCACATGGTGCAGTACTGCGTGGTGGCCTTTGTTTTTGTGGCGCGGTGCTGGTGGGTTGGTGGGACCCAGTGCCAGGGGTGGCATTGTCAGACAGCAGCGGTGCTGTTTGACTCCTGGGTCCCGCCCTACTAGGGCAGTGCCACTTTGTCACCGCATTGTCGCTGCGCCTCTTTGTCAGACTAGGTCCCACTCAAAGAGGCGACCTTGGCGTGGTGAGTGGGCTTATGCCTTTTGATCAAAATGTACACTAATGTCTCTTGTACAGCATGAAGTATGGGGGGCTGTACACGTTAATATAGCGCTGAGAAGCGAGTTTAATTAGATCAAAGCACAGCATTGTGGATGTGCGATCCAGTTCTGTTTTCTCCCCCTGATAAATGTGTTCCCACTCACGGCACCTCCAGTACTGGGGCACCCCGGGTCTTCTAGGTGAGAAGACCTCTCCGGGTCCGGACTGCCCGGGAGATTCAGCCTTATGCCCACGCCCAACCTCTAGAGCCTTATTCCCTCTTGCACCCTTCCACACACCCCCAAAAGCCGGAACTCTCTTACCCACAGATGACATGGGTCGGGCACTCCGGTGAGGTGTTGGTGCTGTAGGGACATCACAGAGGTAGTCCTCAGTCGCCAGGAACCTTTTCACCATGTTCACGAGCTGATCCGCAGTTTTGGGGTCTCCATGTCCGACCCACCCTTGTAGCTCCGCCAGGAGGGCTCTGAAGTAGTGATCCACCACTACTTTCTCCACGATCTGGTCCGGTGTAGAAGACTCAGGTTCCAGCCTCTTCCGTACAAGATGGAGGAGGTCAAACATCTGAGATCGGGCAGGCTTTTCCATGGTGTAGCTCCACGTGTGGACCCTCCGGGCACGAACCGCCGGGGTAATGCCCAAACGAGCCAGGATCTCCATTTTTAATTTGACATAGTCCCGGACATCCTGCTCCCTGAGGTCATAGTAGGCCTTTTGTGGTTCGCCGGACAATAAGGGCGCCAGGACTTCTGTCCACTCTGCTATTGGCAGCCTTTCTCTTTCCGCCACCCTCTCAAATACGGTCAGGTAGGCCTCGATATCATCATCAAGTGTCAGTTTTTGCAAGGCCCGCTGAACAGCCCTCCTCACATTCAAAGTCTCTGGGGGGCTTACCCCACTTGTGGGGCTTGAGTTTCAGCAGTCTCTCTCTTATTGCAGCAATATGCTCCATCAACAAACGATTAGTTTCCTGCCGCTGTGCCATGGCCTGTTGTTGCTGCGCATTAGCCTGTTGTTGGACACGTAAGGCTTCTTCGTGTCTCTTTTTATCCTCCATGGCACTTGATGCAATTTGCATTGTAGTTGCAGCTTTTACCCAGGACATTAAATTATCAACTGTCACGCCGTTGCCCTAAGTAGCCTGCTATTACATTTTTTAGCAGGGACGCTTGCCCGCATCCGACACCAATTATAAGGGGTTACACTCTTAGGTATGGCGGCGATGACAGATTCTCTTGCAGACCACAGGGGTAAAGTCCAAATGTTGTTTTATTTATCACACTTCAGCAATACAGACAACCCCAGTTATAATTCACTGGGTAAGGTGAAGGTCCAGCACCACAAAACATAAACCAAACCAAAATAAACACCTGCCCATCTGGGCTCTGGCTAATACAGTGAAGTTCCTAACTCGCCTATTGAACACCGTTCACACAGAGAATTTGGCTTCTCTAGCCGGCACAGGGCAGCCAGCTTCCCAGACTTTCTCCAGGCATCACTCTCTCCCCAGACTGACAGCCTGGACTGTGCTCTATTTTCCCCTGACGATCCCAGCTGGTTTCAGTTGGGGATCCCTCAGGCTAGGGGAAAACCTGTACCGGAATGGGGTGGACTTGGGAGGTCCCTCTACCAAACCTTCCTTCTCCCAGTCCAATAAAATCCAGCCCATAAACTTAACAAAACTGTCTCAGCAACCTACACATTGCTGAGACCATTTTAACCTTCTAGATTTTATTTACCTGACCCAGTTGAGGAAGCTGGGTGGGATATACACCCCTTCCAGGACTTTACCATACACTTTTCTGTTCACCTTACCACAATATATATTGTGGGGAATTACTCCGGTAGAGAGGGGTGCGGGTGCAGTATAGAGGCAAATGGAGTCCAGGTAATGAAACAAAACAGCGTTTATTTCACACTTGCTCAAACAGAAAAGCAAAACAGTCACTTGGTGTTAGTTCACACACAAAATAACAGAGAGCTTCACCTCGCTCCTTTACTGGAATGAGTCCTGTCCTGGCCGATCGCACAGCCACATAAAGTTTTCTCACAGGATGCTGAGCACTATGTCGGGGTCCAGGCCTCAACGCCACACACTGCAAAACCACCCAGACTCACAGTGATTTTCCTTCCTTCTCCTCACAGCTGAGGTTGCTGCCTGGGAATTTAAATCCCAGCTCCAAAACCTGGTTCTGGAACGTGGGGAGTAGGCACCCGTCCCACTCTTTACCTACTCCTAGTAAAAGCCGGCCCGGATTGGCTTTGCAGCCATACTAAGTATTAAAGGTGTCAACAGCTTCTGCTGTTAACACACAAAATCCGGCTCTTACCTCACCGAGGCCAGGAACCTCAGTGACACATATCTGCCATCCATTACGGTACCCTGCACATTACCACAATATATATATATATATATATATATATATACACACATATACACACACACACACACACACACACACACACACACGAGCATAGTTATACACCTATTTCTACACACATACACTCACCTTTCCTGTACACAGCTGATGTCTGGTGCTCACAGGCATCCTGGAGAAGTAGGTGCCATTACCCTTCTGTGCCATCCAGGGACAGCAGTGGAGGGGTTAATCAGTTACCTACTATGGGGGGGGTCAGAGAACAGGACACACAGTAGGGGGGGGGGCAGGCATTATAGAGCTCTGTGTGCAGGAGCAGCCAGCCTGCTCTACACTAGCTATGTGCTGTGGTGGGGCTTGATCCCATGACGCTCTGCTATTGGCTGGCAACAAGTGTCATAGTAAGCTGCCAGCCAATAGAAAACAAAAAGCAGTACTGGCAAGTGCTGTCCCAGTACTGCGGATCCCAGAGTGAGAACGGCCATAGGAGGAGGAGACAGCAATTGTACTCTTTCCTCTTAACTGAGCAAGGACCTTCAGTGGGAGGAGCTCCAGCGCTGCTGTTGTATGTAGTACCTGTTTCTGTAAAGTACAGCACAGCGGTAGGTAGGGGAAGCCTATAGATCTAATAAAAACATTCAGTACTGCCTCGGGGCCCCTTCTAAGCTCAGGCCCCGAAGCAGTCGCTTCCCATGCTTCCCTGATAGCTACACCACTGACCTGATCTACATCAAAGTTTACGTAGTAAACAGTGTATGAAAATGTAATGGAATAACAAAATTTCAAAAAGTCTTATTTTTTAGTTTAAAAGTCTTACTTAAAGGGAACCTGTCATGTGGATATTTGATTATAATCTAATTATATACAATCATTAACTACTAAAAAGTACTTTAGATGTATTTACTTACTGGTGTGACAGATGGTTACCTCATAATATACAGACAAAGATGCCGCATGCCGCATGCTAATGAGCTGATTTGAGTCCAGCGTGATGTCATTGAGTCCAGCGTATATTTAATTCAGAGCTATAGCCACTCCCCTGCCCACCTGCTGCTGATTCATATGGAAAAAAAACTGTCAATCAGCAGCAGGTGGGCGGGGAGAGTCAGGAGCTCATGAATATTCAGGATTCATCATTATCAGCTGGAGCTTTTCAATACAAGATGTTGGCAGATTGACTGGGTCAATTAAAGTAAGTGACCCAGCATTTTACTAAGAGAATCAGGTGCTTATTTATGTTGCCCTTAGTTAGGACACCATAAAACTGGTGACAGGTTCCCTTTAAGCAAGGCCCAGTACTGTTAAAAGTGCTTCAGGGGTCTGCTTTTGCATTTGTGAACGGTCATATTTTCCCGTTGCAAAAACCAGCAGTAGTCCCCCATCATGTTGGGATTCCAGAGGCCTTGATACCTGTTCTTCATTGTAGAAATATCTTTATGGAACCGCTCTCCATATTCGTCACTTATGTGTCCCGAATTGGGTGGGAAAAAGTCAAGATGACATTTCAATGACATTCGGCAGCCAAGTTGTTCATATGCTGTAAGGATGTTGTCTACTAATTCAGCATAGTTTGCAGCTCGTCTGTTCCCAAGGAAGCTCTGCACTACTAGCACAAAAGCATCCCAAGCTGCAAGACGCACTCCCTTTGTCAGATTCTTCCGCTGATCATAAGTAGTGTATTTGCCACATATGTAGCAGAAATTGTCTGGATCGTTAACACATTTGCGTTTATCCATCTTAAGTTTCAAAACTGATAGCACTATAACAGATCACTTTATCAAAATCTGTCCAGCTTGCCTTATATACTTACTGCTGACATCAGCCTGAGTCTGTCCGAACAGGTCTGGACATGTCCATTGGAATATCTCCAATATAATGCATTAATATTATAACTGAATAGGCTTTGCGTGTATAACTTAAAATCTAGATGTGTCAGGCTAATTCCGAGTTCATATTTGGAATTAGCGCGCTCATTTTAGTATAAATCACATGTTTTCCCTTATGCCCATGACAGTACCCTTGAGAGCCCGCCTCTATCCAGGACAGGAAACAGGAACTTCCGTGGAGAGCTTCTTAAGGAGGGACCTGGCCTCTATCCACCAGTTCCTGTTTCCTGTCCTATGGATAGGACGCTTCTCTGGAGACCTTTAAATGGCTGCAGGGCCCCGCCGGTGTTTTTTAATTTAACCATAGGGTTTACCTGGTGCAGCGTAAGTCTCCTGTTGGAGCCGCCCCAAGTCTGGATGAACACCCTTCCCGGTCCTGGCTGTCGCCATATCATCATCTTCTGACAGTTCCGGCGGTACCGCTCTCACGCCGGATACTCCTGGCGGTGTTTGGGAGGTCCGGGGCCTGTTCTCCCTGGAATGCAGCATCCCCGGTAGGATTACAGAGGGGGAGGCAGTGCAGAGCCTTTTGGGCAGGCGCGAAGTGAGAACCGGAAGTGATGCGTGTGCGACTTCCGGTGTTTTGAACGCACGGCGTCCCGGAAGTCAGCGCTGCAGGCCGCAGAGTGGATGGTGGTGAGGACCGAACCGGGAGTATTTAACTCTGCTAAGTGCGCAGGTGGAAGGGTGCAAGCCAGCCAGAGGACGTCTGCAGACCCCATATATGGAAAACCCTCCATCCATGGACCTTACCATGGAAGAAGAGGGTGGTCAGCGCACTGTAAACCAGGGCAACCATGATTCCAGATCGGTACTCCTGGTGGGGTAAGGGGGTTAATCCCCAAACTTTTTTATATTTTATACTAAGAGGGTCTTTTTTTCTGTTATTTGTCCCCAGAATATAAAAAAGAGCCCCAGGAAGGCTATCGCTAAGACACGTGGGAAAGAGTGTGCAACTTGTAGGAAAAAGTTAACCCCCATCCTGGCCTAAGCTGCTCTGCCAGCGTTGTATTGATAAGATGCTAGAGGAAGAATCTCATCTTTCATGCAAAACATCAAAGCATGGTGAAAATCCGAGATAGCGGATTCTTTTAAAGAGTTTAAGAAACTCCTTCCATCTACCCCCCAGGCAGACAAAGTCGCACCAGTCGCTTCTCAGACTCAGACTCTTCTGAGGATGAAGCAGAACAGGGGAGATCCGAAGATTCTTTCGGATTCATCATCTGAAGAGGAGTCAGCGGGTAAACCACTATTCTCGCATGAGGACACAGACTCTTTACTTAAAGCTTTTAGGGCTACAATGAAGGTGGGAGGAGACCAAAGAGCAGAGACAGTTTCTAATACAAAAAGAATGGAAAAAAACAGCTAAAAAAAATTTTGGCCTTAAAAACGTTAAAAGAAATTATCCATTTGATGAAGGGGAGTGCTCCAACTGGGATAGACCACCAAAAATAGATGCGCCGGTAGCCAAGATGTCCAAAAAATCTGCGTTACTATTTGAGGACCTGGGGAGCCTAAAGGACCCCATGGACAGAACGGGAGAATTGTTTCTTAAAAACGCCTGGGAAGCCTCCACCCAGGCATTTAAACCTAACATTGCCGCTACTTCCAGAGCAAGATCCCTTAAAATATGGTTACAGGACCTAGAAATGCATATAGAAGACAAAACCCCAAGGGAACAGCTGCTAGAGGTTTTCCCCACAATCCTAAAGGCCGTGGACTTTATCTCAGATGCATCCGCAGATGCCTTAAAATTAAGCGCTAGATCTGCGGCTTTAGCTAACCCCGCCAGAAGAGTGGTTTGGTTAAAAGGATGGTCAGGAGACAAAGGGTCGAAGAACAAATTATGTGCTATACCGTGCCAGGGCGACTTTTTATTCGGATCTGTCCTTGACGACCTTTTAGAAAAGGCCGCAGATTACAAAAAAGGGTTCCTTTCCAGCACACCCACAAATAACCGCCAGTTTTTTAGTAAAAACAAAAAGAATATCTTCCGAGATAAAAGACAGAGATACTGGAGGGATAACAGAAATAGGAAAGAAAAAAGTCTCCCTTTCAGCTCCCAGTCCAGTAACCGTTCCAAGTCTACACAACAATGACGGTGCCAGACCAGGTTGTCTCCCTTCCTTCAGGCTTGGGAATCTATTTCTGCAAGCCCTTGGATTCTAGGGGTAATAAGAGACGGATTCCGTCTAGAATTTGCCTCTTCCCCACCGGAAAGGATAAAAATTACGAAACTCTACGGGAACTCTATAAGAAACCAGGCCTTAAAACAAGAAGTGTTTTCCCTATTGGCGAAAAAAGTCCTAATAAAGGTTCCAGAATCAGAAAGGGGGAAGGGGTTCTATTCCTCCCTTTTTCTGGTTCCCAAACCAGATGGAACCCTCAGGATGATAATAAACCTAAGACAGCTAAACCAATTTCTCACGTACAAGAAGTTCCGAATGGAATCAATATAATCCACAATAAAACAGCTTTTTCCAAAATGTGTGATGTCAACTCTCGACATAAAGGATGCATATTATCACATCCCGATCCACTCAGACTCCCAGAGGTTCCTGAGGGTAGCAATTCTTATTGACGGAGAGATCCACCATTTTCAATACAGAGCCCTTCCTTTTGGGGTATCCCAGGCACCCAGGCTGTTCACCAAGCTAATGGAGGAGGTGATGGCTCATATAAGAGAGAAGTATATCCTAGCGATACCCTACCTAGACGACATATTGGTCGTGGCAGAATCAGAAAGCATCCTGTCCTCCCACCTCTCAGAAGTAATCAAAATATTAGGGAAGCTAGGATGGCAGATAAATTGGGAGAAATCAAACTTAACTCCATCAAAAAGTTGTGTGTTCCTAGGCCTAATTCTAGACTCTATAAACCAACGCTGCCTGCTTCCCCAGAGCAAAGTCTCCAAAATTCTGGAAGGTGTACAATCTTTAATTACATCAAGACACAGAACAATCAGACAAGGGATGGCAGTGTTGGGCAGGATGACGTCCACAATCCCGGCGGTCAAATGGGCATTACCACATTCTCAGAAACTCCAATGGCAAATTCTGAAAGAATGGCAGGGGTCCCTATCCCTATTGGAGACCCAACTGCATCTTCCATCCCACGTCATCCAGTCCCTGCAGTGGAGGTTTGATGGATCTAACCAATCTCAAGGTCTCCTCTGGGATATGCAGGAGCAGATCTCAATTACAACAGACGCCAGTTCCATGGGTTGGGGTGCTTACTGCCAGGTAGTAGTCGCTCAGGGAGAATGGTCTCCTCAAAAGAAAAGAGACTCTCAAAACGCAAGAGAGTTAAGAGCAGTACTGCGGGCTCTGGTAGTGTTTCTCCCCAAGTTAAAAGGAAAAGTGGTAAAAAAATAATCAGACAACACCACAGTAGTGTCCTATTTAAACAGGCAAGGCGGGACAAGGTCCGAAGTCCTCATATCACTTACAGAAGAGATCTTCTCTATAATCATCCCTTCAGTCAGCTTCATAAAAGCGGTGCACTTAAGAGGTGCAGAAAACGGAAAAGCAGATTTTCTAAGCCGAAATCGCCTACATCAAGGAGAATGGTGTCTGAATCAGACAGTATTCAATGAGATAATATGTCTCTGGGGCAAACCCTTGATAGACATGTTTGCAAACAAAGAAAATCGCAAATGTCATCTTTTCCCTAAATCCGGAGGATTCGCCAACAGGCATAGAAGCCTTCTCCCAAACCTGGCCAGACAACCTTCTATATGCCTTCCCACCAATAAGGCTTATTCCAAGGGTCCTACAGAAACTGAGGCGGCACAGGACGAGACTAATCCTGATCGCCCCCTTCTGGCCCAGAAGGTCATGGTTCACCTGGCTACGCAAACTTTCAATAATGGAACCATGGATTCTGCCAGACACGCAGGACTTGCTGCATCAGGGGCCAGTTTACCATTCGGAAATAAGCAACCTACACCTTGCTGCCTGGTATCTGAGAGGGCCATACTAGAAAAGAAGTCCATTTACTTAAGAGTATGGAAATACTTCTTAAAATTCTCTGGTGTCCCAATAGACCCTTTGGACCCCCCTCCTATACCATTGGTTCTCGATTTTCTGCAAAGCGGCCTAGACAAAAAACTGAGAATCAGTACTCTAAAAGTTCACGTTTCAGCCCTTAGTGCATATTTTGACTCCCCCTTAGCCAATCATACTTGGATAAGAAGATTTTTTTAAAGCAATCGTACTAGACAAATACCCAGAACATCCGCTCCTCCATGGGACCTCAACCTAGTTTTGTCCAGTATGATGGAGCCACCGTTTGAACCTCTGCTAGAACTACCAGCAAAGATATTATCCTTCAAAACTGCTTTTCTGGTGGCTATCACCTCGGCCAGACGAGTAAGCGAAATATCTGCCCTTTCTACTTTACATCCTTACACTAAAATCTTGGATGACAGAGTAATTCTCAAACCAGACCCCTCTTTTCTTCCCAAAGTCATCTCCTTTTTTCATAGATCACAAGACATAGTCCTACCCTCCTTATGCCAAAAGCCGAATAATGAGAAAGAAAGAAATTTGCACTGTTTAGATGTCAGGAGATACCTTCTAAGATATTTGGAGCTGACTGGACCCTGGAGAATGTCTTCTAGACTCTTTGTGCAATTTGCTGGGAAGAATAAAGGCGATAAGGTTACTTCCAGAACTCTTTCTAGATGGATTGTGGCAGCTATTTCCTTCGCCTACTCCTCAGTAGGGCAGCCCTGCCCTTTAGGGTTTGGGGCACACTCAACTAGGTCCGTCTCCACTTCCTGGGCAGAAAGAGCCGAATCTTCCCTAGAACAAATCTGTAGGGCCGCTACTTGGAAATCACCTACTACCTTTTTCCATCATTACAAGCCGGATCTAGGCGGCAAGGATCAGTTATCCATTGGAAGGAAAGTCTTGCAGGCTGTTATCCCTCCCTAAGTCTAGTTTCTATTCTAGTCATCTCTCAAGGGTGCTGTCATGGGCATAAGGGAAATACAAGATTACACTCACCGGTATTACAGGCTATAGCTACTAGAGAGGGGTCGTTGATCCAGGGAGTTATTCTGATTGCCTGAGTGGGGAAAATTGGCTTCTACCTCACAGTTTTTTTTTTGCCTTCCTCTGGATCAACTTGCAGGATGACAGGCCGAACTGGATGGACAAATGTCTTTTTTCGGCCTTATGTACTATGTTACTATGTTACTATGGTAATCACTTTTCCATCATCCCATTACAGCACCCGCTATTATACTTAAGAAGCTCTCCACGGAAGGTCCTGGATAGAGGCGGGCTCTCAAGGGTGCTGTCATGGGCTCATGGAAAAGTGATTACCGGTGAGTGTAATCTTGTATTTTCTCTCAGTAACACAATCATTGTTGCAAAATCTCCGCCCCGTCATGTCACTAACCTCTGCCTTTTCACAATGCTAATTTCCACCCTGGTCGCGCTACTTAGCTCCAGTACTGTCAGCCCCACTAAGTCCCACTCTCAGCTTTTCAGTGTAGCCTGGGCACTGCTACTAGAGCTCTATTGCTAGGAAGGGCTCCTTTCTCACCTGGGCCCATGGGTCCCTTGTAGTATTAGAGAAATGTATTACACAATATTCTTTTTACACAGTTTTCTATAACACTATGACAATTCTACAGGAGTAATTATCAAGCACCACTCATTTTGTCTCTAGAGAATCAATTTAATCTCTTACTGATTAATTTGTTTTGGTGGATAACATATCACAATACTCACAATACAGTCTTGTGCAAATTGTGCAACCGGACAAAAAGTCTTCTTGCACAGAGGGATTAATTCCATCAGTGTTAATATATCAAAATTGTATATTATGCCTAAAATGCTAATGAGTAGCAGTTATAATGGACAATGAAAAAGAGAACATTATCGTCTATAAATAAATATAGAGCAAAGAAAGAGATCAGATCTCAAAGGACATGAGGTTTAACAGAGACGTGGGCAGAGATGGGATCCACAAATACATTTGAATAATAATGAACAATACAAGATGAGATAAAAAATGGAACGAATAAAAGAGAAAGCCTCAGTGTCAGTGACAAGTACTGTAATTATAAGCGATTTAGATAAATATTTGCAAATGCCTATAGTTCTAAAAGGAGTGTAAAAACGACAAAATTTGATTTAACATGCTGTAAAATAAAAATTATACAGTTCAGTAGAAAACTTCATAGTCAAGAAGATGTTCAGATAAGGATGGTCACCAAACATGCTATAGTAACCAGATTGGCTTGGGTCCTGGAAAAACTTCAGTATTCATATGTGCCGTGCACAAGGGTTTTGAAAGTACTGTAGAGATTTTATGGAGCCCAGTACACATGCTCAACCAACACACCACAGAATCGCCATCTCACAATCATCAGACCCACCACCATTGATGGTAAATGTTTATTATACCAAAGTAATGTATAGAATGTTCTTACCGTTTCTCCAGTTGCAGTGAGATGACTCACAATGGTAAATTTACTTCACTATCAACTGTCTGAAATATTTTTCGGAGGTTTCAGGGGAACCAAATGACCCCCTAGTATTTGAGTGTATTAAGATGTCCCTCCTTTCATTATCAAATGGTTACCATGTGGCTTTTAGTGACTTTTTGCTTTTTTTTTTTAAGTCACAATAAGTGAGAATATTTTGGCTTACGGACTTCACAGCATTGTTGACTAGGTGTAAAAGCCTCAGGTCTCTAGTCAAACAAGAGAGAGACAGATTGCAAGTTTGTCAAAAGTCTACACCATGCTGTGGGCATTGCAGAGCCACGTTTTGATAAAATAATGTCTTTGACAGTGTATTGCACCACCAGGCTGGACTAGGTGGAAATATAGTAATGCATAAAGAGTGCATCTGATGTGGTCTGTGGAGTTCTTTCTTTGCTCTCCCAAAAAATGTATTAAAACTGTTAATAAGGAACTGTGCCTACTTAGTAGTACATGTATGTGCAAACTGCAAAGGATATCAGTAAGGATCTGGTTACTTGTTTCAGCTAGCCTTTTCCTCTGTTTGTGGCCAATTTCTCGGATCCCTGCCCTACACCTCTTAACAAATTCTAACATGAAGGGCATCCCACCTTACATCGGGCAGGAGACCCCCTCACCAGGATGTGCCCTGGGGGGTCTATGTGTGTCCTCTCTGCACTGTGCATATACCCAGGAAGGGGTTAGGATTACCGCCACCATCCAGACTAACTTCATATTCACAATATACAGTACAGACCAAAAGTTTGGACACACCTTCTCATTCAAAGAGTTTTCATGTTATAACATAATTCTGGCTCACTTCATAGAGTTATACAGATGACTTTGGAAGTCAATGCAGTTTCAGGGTTGGTATTTTTTTTTTATAGCGCCAGATTCAATATATTATTGAGACATATGGCATGATCAGATGTCTCATGAAAGCATCTACTTTTAAGGAGAAAATAATCTTGTTAATGGCAACTCTTTGAGTGATAGGTATGCCATCCCGCTGCATGTCCCATTCAAATCCACTTATTTATATATTCCAATTTATATAAATGATCCTGATTATTTAAATATCTAACTTTCTTTATCTTCTTCCTGAATAGACAATTTCCTAAATGACTAAAAATGTACTGAAGGTAATTTTTTGCATTCAAACCTATACTAATGCTTAATCCCCCTCTCCATCTGCAAATATCTCCATAATGTTGCGCTATATAATTATATATACTGTTATTTCTTGCAGGCTTGTGCCTCTTTTATTCTTTACAACTACTTATCATCTTCTCACCTTCCCAGTGCCCTAAGACTGCAATTCTATAAAGATGTCAAACAGGAATAACAGATTAACCCAAGAGGGACGAAGGTGGCACACAACATAATGACAGCAGCGATGGAATAGGGTGTATGTGTATATAGCCACAGTAGCAGAACACCTTCAAGGTGGTGATAAATTATTCCAGCCTGGACATACTTTTATAGTTCCTGTCTATGTATTCTTCTACCTTTTCCGATGATGTATAGTAATGCTTCCAAGGCAATATAAAAGACTGTATATATGATACATAGGACCAACTCATGCTCTATGTATCAAGGCGAGATACGTTAATGAAGATTATTTATCACCCTGAATGCTTTGCACGTGGAACGTTTCCAGATTTATACAACATATGCTGATCTCTTTTATGGGATGAGTAAAAAAAAAAAAGTGCACTCCTTCTGTAAAGAGAATGGGTTACACTTGTTATATGTGCCCATCGATGTTCGGAGAAGATAGGAGAAGACGGAAAATTAATGAGGGTGGGAGTAAGACGTAAGAGTCATAAAGAGCAAGAAAATTAATGAGTGCATAAAACGGAGAATTAATTGCACAACAAGGCAACGAGAGAGAGGGAGCTATAGAAGAACTGACAAAAGGAAATAGAGAAATAAAAGAGATTAACCGCTAATTCCCTTTGCAGTTCCCTAATCCTTTACAAAGTGCCAATTTTTTTTCTTTCTTTTTTTTTCTTGTGTTGTAAGTTTTAGAAACAGAACTGATGATAGAAAACAGTCAAGACACATTACAAGGACAAGTGATGTAAGGTATCGACAATATACACTATACACTGGGTGACAGTACAAATGTGTCCACCAATACCTCTTCTTGAAATTGGTAAGGAGTCCAATTTCTCTAGAAACAATTTCAATATAATCAAGGTCATAACTAGAAATGACTATGTCCCATAGCAAATTTTTGAAGGCCCCCAGAATGACTTTCCCGCATTCCTTTCCTCTACTAAAACCACCCAAATCCCCTCATCCCATGTCACCCCCACATTCAAGATATAAAAATTTGAATGCAAATTTCCTCGAGCTTCGTGGTAATGAATCACATTTTTCCTAAAATGGCTGCGGCACGTGTGAGGACATGGAGAAAGGAAGTCTGGGAAGGTGGGATCACCCAGACTGACAGCCAATCAGCAGGCAGCTAGCACTGTGATGTCACAGCCCTATAAATATGGCACCCATCTTAGATTCAGACATTTTCTAGCGTTCTGAGTGCAGGGACAGACTTGAGAAGGCACTAGAAACAGCAATAGGAAAAACCTCATTGTGGGGAAAAAAAATGAAAAAACTATTTATAAGTGCAAGGAAAGGATAGGGAGGAATCATTTCACAGCATCTTAGTGCAAAGAAAGATGTCATAAAATGCTAGGAACAGTACTAGAAAAGTGATTTACAAGTAAAGGCAAAGGATACTGAGGAATCATTTCACATCATCTTAGTGCAGGGAGAGATGTCAGAAGGTGATAGGGACAGTGCTAGAAAAGTGATTTATAAGTGCAGGGAAAGATTATTTGGGTATCCAAATATCCATTATACAGCTCTGTCATTCCAGCAATTTGTTCTTGTTATTGGAGTGCAAGTGTTTTGTTGAAAAGCCTTTAGTGGCCTATTTTAGTACAAAAATAAAAATATATACGCATTTCACTGTTGCAGTTATTTTTGGTGAAAGCGTTTAGTGACCAATTTCAGTACAGAAAGAAAAATCTATACGCATTTCACTTCTGCAGTTATATTTGGTGAAAGCGTTTAATAAAAACATAGAAACATAGAATGTGTCGGCAGATAAGAACCATTTGGCCCATCTAGTCTGCCCAATATACTGAATACTATGGATAGCCCCCGGCCCTATCTTATATGAAGGATGGCCTTATGCCTATCCCATGCATGCTTAAACCCCTTCACTGTATTTGCAGCTACCACTTCTGCAGGAAGGCTATTCCATGCATCCACTACTCTCTCAGTAAAGTAATACTTCATTATATTACTTTTAAACCTTTGCCCCTCTAATTTAAAACTGTGTCCTCTTGTGGTAGTTTTTCTTCTTTTAAATATGCTCTCTTCCTTTACCGAGTTGATTCCCTTTATGTATTTAAAAGTTTCTATCATATCCCCTCTGTCTCTTCATTCTTCCAAGCTATACATATTAAGGTCCTTTAACCTTTCCTAGTAAGTTTTATCCTGCAATCCATGTACTAGTTTAGTAGCTGTTCTCTGAACTCTCTCTAGAGTATCTATATCCTTCTGGAGATATGGCCTCCAGTACTGCGCACAATACTCCAAATGAGGTCTCACCAGTGTTCTGTACAGCGGCATAAGCACTTCACTCTTTCTACTGCTTATACCTCTCCCTATACATCCAAGCATTCTGCTGGCATTTCGTGCTGCTCTATTACATTGTCTTCCCACCTTTAAGTCTTCTGAAATAATTACTCCTAAATCCCTTTCCTCAGATACTGAGGTCAGGACTGTGTCAAATATTCTATATTCTGCCATGGGTTTTTACGCCCCAGGTGCATTATCTTGCACTTATCCACATTAAATTTCAGTTTCCAGAGTTCTGACCATTCTTTAGTTTTCCTAAATCCTTTTCCATTTGGCGTTTCCCTCCAGGAACATCAACCCTGTTACATATCTTTGTGTCATCAGCAAAAAGACAAACCTTACCAGCGAGGCCTTTTGAAATATCACTTATGAAGATATTAAACAAAATCGGTCCCAGTACAGATCCCTGTGGAACCCCACTGGTAACATTAACTTGTTTTGAATGTTCTCCATTGACTACAACCCTCTGTTGTCTGTCACTCAGCCACTGCCTAATCCACTCAACAATATGGGAGTCCATGCTCAATGACTGCAGTTTATTGATAAGTCTTCTATGTGGGACAGTGTCAAAAGCCTTACTAAAATCTAGATATGCGATGTCTACTGCACCTCCACCGTCTATTATTTTATTCACCCAGTCAAAAAAATCTATAAGATTTGTTTGACATGATCTCCCTGAAGTAAACCCATGTTGTTTTTCATCTTGCAATCCATGGGATTTTAGATGTTCCACAATCCTATCCTTTAATAGGGTTTCATTAATTTGCCTACTATTGATGTCAGACTCACTGGTCTATAGTTGCTCGATTCCTCCCTACTACCTTTCTTGTGAATGGGCACGACATTTGCCAATTTCCAATCTTCCGGGACGACTCCTGTTACTAATGATTGGTTAAATAAATCTGTTAACGGTTTTAGCCAGCTCACCACTAAGCTCTTTTAATAATTTTGGGTGTATCTCATCAGGCCCCTGTGACTTATCTGTCTTCACCTTAGACAGCAAACTTAGAACATCTTCCTCTGTAAAGATACATGCATCCAAACGATTTAATAGTCATTCTTTCTAGTGGAGGTCCTTCTCTTTTTCTTTTGTAAAAAAACTGAACAGAAGTATTCATTAAGGCAGTCGGCTAGCCCTTTATTCTCTTCTACATACCTTCCGTCATTTGTTTTTTAATTTAGTATTCCTTGTTTTAATTTCCTTTTTTCATTTATATATCTGAAGAATGTCTTATCCCCTTTTTTCATAGACTGAGCTAGTTTTTCTTCTGCCTGCGCTTTAGAAGTTCTTATAACTTGCTTGGCCTCTCTCTGCTATCTTGTAGATTTCCTTATCTTCATTGCTCTGGTTTTTTTTTATAATTACAAAATGCTAGCTTTTTATTTTTAATGATTTGGGCCACTTCTGCTGAGTACCACATTGGTCTCCTCCTTTTTTGCTTTTACTGACAAGTCTAATGCAATTTTCTGTTGCCTTCAATAATGCAACCTTTTAAGTAGTCCCATTTCTCCTGGACCTCCATGTAATCCGTTCCAGTCTGATAAGGACTCATTTATGACCTAATTTCATTTTTGAAAAGTCTGTTTTTCTAAAATCTAAAACTTTTGTTTTTGTGTGGTGGGACTCTTTCACAGTTCTTATATTAAACCACACTGAATGGTGATCACTAGATCCCAAGGTTTCGCCTACAATGACATCATATACCGAATACCCATTTGTGAATACCAAATCCAAAATGGCCTCCCTCCGGGTTGGCTCCTCAACCACTTGTTGTAGAGATAACCCCAGTAGGGAATTTAGAATATCTGTACTCTGGTAGAACTTGCTATTTTGGTTTTCCAGTTTTATATCTGGAAGATTGAAATCTCCCATAATGATAACTTCTCCTTTCATTGTCATTTTAGCTATTTCTTTAACTAGTAGATCATCTAGTTCTTTAACCTTGACCAGGGTGGTCTATATATCACACCTACACGAGTTACTGCATGGTTAGCAAACTGCAACGTAACCCAAACTGACTCTATGTTGGCCTCACCAACTTGTATTAGGTTAGATTTAATGCTATCATTCACATACAGGGCCACTCCTCCTCCTTTCTTGCCTTCTCTGTCTCCTTCTGTATAAAGAGTACCCTGGTATGGTTATGTCCCAGTCATTTCTTTCATTAAACCATGTCTCCGTAACAGCCACTAAATCTACATTCTCAGATGCCATTATTGACCCAAGTTCATTGATTTTTTTTACCTAAACTGGCGAGCATTTGTAGACAGGACTCTGAGCTTATCATTTCTTAACCTCTGTGCTTCTGACCCTGTTCTGGCATTGTTTCGGGGGCAATTGGACTCTTTTATTTTCACTCTTTGCCCCCCCCTTCCTAGTTTAAATACTCTTTCGCAAATTCTTGGAGCTGTTCACTAAGTACATTTGTTCCTTTGAGAGAAAAGATGCAAACCATCTTTTTTGTACATTTCCTTTCTATTCCAGTAGAGCTATCATGAGAAACAAAGCCAATCCTTGCTTTAGACACCATTTACCAAGCCATATGTTGAACTCCTTTATGCGCCTCTGCCTATCATTCTGAACATTATGCACAGGCAGAACTTCAGAAAATGAAATGGTGGATGCAAATCCTGTACGTCATTACCAAGTGTGATAAAAGATTTTCACCTCTGACACTTCATTGCAAGCCAGGTCATTTGTCCCTAGATGGACAAGAACATCCACGTCCCCTTCCTGCTTGCTTGCTAACAATATTAATAATATGTCTTCTATCTCTTCTAGCAGTAGCCCAGGGGAGACATCTCACAAAACCATTTTCTTTAAGCTCCACACTTCTTATGATTGAATCACCCAGCAACAGCTGCATCCTTTGAGACTTCACTTTATCTTTTTTGTTACATACATTAGACATAGGAGTCGATGGTTTCTCACCCCTCTGTGCTTGAGTCCATATCCATGTTGTCCTTACATTGCTGAGAGTGCTGCAAAATGAATTATGGAGAACCACCGACTGTGGGACATGTCTTCTATCCACCACTCTAAGACTTCCAGAACCTACATTAACCCATCTGCCATTTCTGGGGGGTCCTCTGTGGCAGTGGCATTGCAGCAGTCCTAGCTGGAGTTTGTTTAACAGATAATTTAAATATTTCAGCTTTCAAAATGCAATTTCCTGCTGCAGTAAGGAGAACTGTCTACAGATCTGACAGCATCCGAATCTCCAAAGAGTGAACATGAAATAAATGCATGAAATAATGGGCCTATTTCAGTATCAAAAAGAAAATATAGTACACATTTCACTGTGCAGTTATTTTTGGTGAAAGCGTTTAGTGTCATATTTCAGTACAGAAAGAAAAATATACAGTCAGGTCCATAAATATTGGGACATCAACACAATTCTAACATTTTTGGCTATATACACACCCACAATGGATTTGAAATGAAACAAAACAAGATGTGCTTTAACTGCAGACTTGTCCGCTTTAATTTGAGGGGTAATTACATCCAAATCAGGTGAACGATGTAGGAATTACAACAGTTTACGTATGTGCCTCCCACTTGTTAAGGGACCAAAATTAATGGGACAGATAATAATCATAACTCAAACTTTCACTTTTTAATACTTGTTTGCAAATCCTTTGGCAGTCAATTACAGCCTGAAGTCTGGAACGCATAGTCATCACCAGACGATGGGTTTCATCCCTGGTGATGCTCTGCCAGGCCTCTACTGCAACTGTCTTTAGTTCCTGCTTGTTCTTGGGGACATTTTCCCTTCAGGTTTTGTCTTCAGCAAGTGAAATTGCATGCTCAATTGGATTCAGGTCAGGTGATTGACTTGCCATTGCATAACATTCTACTTCTTTACCTTAAAAACTCTTTGGTTGCTTTTGCAGTATGCTTTGGGTCATGTCTATTTGCACTGTGAAGCGCCGTCCAATAGTTCTTGAAGCATTTGGCTGAATATGAGCAGATAATATTGCCCGAAACACTTCAGAATTCATCTTGCTCCTTTTGTCAGCAGTCATCCTCATCAATAAATACCAAGAGAACCAGTTCAATTGGCAGCCTTACATGCCCACGCCATGACACTAACACCACCATGCCTTCACTGATGAGGTGGTATGCTTAGGATCATGAGCAGTTCCTTTCCTTCTCCATACGCTTCTCTTGCCCATCACTCTGTGTACAAGTGATCTTGGTCTCATCTATCCATAGGATGTTGTTCCAGAACTGTGAAGGATTTTTTAGATGTCGTTTGGCAAACTCTAATCTGGCCTTTCTGTTTTTGAGGCTCACCAATGGTTCACATCTTGTGGTGAACCCTCTGTATTCACTCTGGTGAAGTCTTCTCTGATTGCTTGACTTTGACACACATACACCTACCTCCTGGAGACTGTTCTTGATCTGGCCCAACTGTTGTGAAGGGTGTTTTCTTCACCAGGGAAAGAATTCTTCGGTCATCCACCACAGTTGTTTTCCATGGTCTTCCGGGTCTTTTGGTATTGCTGAGCTCACTGGTGCGTTCCTTCTTTTTAAGAATATTCCAAACAGTTGTTTTGGCCATGCCTAATGTTTTTGCTATCTCTCTGATGGGTTTGTTTTGTTTTTTCAGCCTAATGATGGCTAGCTTCACTAATATGACAGCTCTTTGGATCTCATCTTGAGAGTTGACAGCAAGAGATTCCAAATGCAAATAGCACACTTGAAATGAACTCCGGATCTTTTATCTGCTTATTGTAATTGGGATAATGAGGGAATAACACACACCTGGACATGGAACAGCTGAGAAGCCAATTGTCCCATTACTTTTGGTCTCCTAACAAATGGGGAGGCACATATACAAACTGTTGCAATTCCTACACCGTTCACCTGATTTGATGTAAATACCCTCTAATTAAAGCTGACAGGTCTGCAGTTAAAGCACATCTTGTTTGGTTTCATTCAAATCCATTGTGGTGGTGTATAGAGCCAAAAAAAAATTGAATTGTGTCGATGTCCCAATATTTATGGATCTGACTGTATACACATTTCACTTCTGCAGTTATTTGCGGCGAAAGCGTTTAGTGGCCTATTTCAGTACAAAAAGAAAAATATATACGCATTTCTCTGTTGCAGTTATTTGTGGTGAAAGCATTTAGTGGTCTATTTCAGTACAGAAAGAAAAATATATACGCATTTCACTTCTGCAGTTATAAGTGGTGAAAGTTATTAGTGGCCTATCTCAGTACAGAAAGAAAAATATATATGCACTTTACTGTTGCAGTTATTTGTGGTGAAAGCATTTAGTGGCCTATTTCAGTACAAAAAGAAAAACATCTACATACTTCACTGTTGCAGTTATTTGTGGTGAGAGCGTTTAGTGGCCTATTTCGGTACAAAAAGAAAAATATATTCTCAGTTCACTTCTGAAGTTATATGTGTTGAAAGAGTTTAGTGGCCTATTTCAGTACAGAAAGAAAAATATATACGCATTTCACTCTTGCAGTTATTTGTGATGAAAGCGTTTAGTGGCATATTTTAGTGCAAAAAGAAAAATATATACATGCTTCACTAATGTAGTTATTTGTGGTGAAAGTGTTTAGTGGCCTATTTCAGTACAGAAAGAAAAATATATACGCATTTCACTGCAGTTATTTGTAGTGAAAGCGTTTAGTGGCCTATTTCAGTACAGAAAGAAAAATATATACGCATTTCACTTTGCTTTTATTTGTAGTGAAAGCATTTAGTGGCCTATTTCAGTACAGAAAGAAAAATATATATGCATTTCACTGTTGCAGTTATTTGTGATGAAAGCGTTTAGTGACCTATTTCAGTGCAAAAAGAAAAATATATACACGCTTCACTAATGTAGTTATTTGTGGTGAAAGTGTTTAGTGGCCTATTTCAGTACAGAAAGAAAAATATATACGCATTTCACTTTGCAGTTATTTGTAGTGAAAGCATTTAGTGGCCTATTTCAGTACAGAAAGAAAAATATATATGCACTTCACTGTTGCAGTTATTTGTGGTGAAAGCATTTAGTGGCCTATTTCAGTACAAAAAGAAAAATATCTACATACTTCACTGTTGCAGTTATTTGTGGAGAAGGCGTTTAGTTCGACTATTTTCTGTACAAAAAGAAAAATATATTCTCAGTTTACTTCGGCAGTTATATGTGTTGAAAGCGTTGAGTGGCCTATTTCAGTATCAGAAAGAGAAATATACGCACTTTACTGTTGCAGTTATATGTGTTGAAAGCATTTTGTTGCCTATTTCAGTACAGAAAGAAAAATATATATGCATTTCACTGTTGCAGTAATTTGTGGTGAAAGCATTTAGTTGCCTATTTCAGTACAGAAAGAAAAATATATATGCATTTCCCATCTGCAGTTATATGTGTTGAAAGCATTTAGTGGCCTATTTCAGTACAAAAAGAAAAATATATACGCATTTCCTATTGCAGTAGTTTGTAATGAAAGAGTTTAGTGGCCTTTTTCAGTACAAAAAAATATATATACACTCATTTCACTGTTGTAGTTATTTGTGGTGAAAGCCTTTGGTGTCCTATTTCAGTACAACAAAATAAATATATACGCACTTCGCTGTTCCAGTTATTTGTGGTGAAAGCGTTTAGTGGCCTATTTTAGTACAAAAAGAAAAATACTGTATACACATTTCACTGTTGCAGTTATTTGTGGCAAAAGCGTTTAGTGGCCTATTTCCGTAAAAAAAGAAAAATATCTACTCACTACACTGATGCAGTTATTTGTGATGAAAAAGTTTAGTGGCTTATTTTAGTACAAAAAATAAAAATTTTCTCAGTTACACGTTCTGCAGTTATTTGTGGTTGAAAGCATTTAGTGGCCTATTTCAGTACAGAAAGAAAAATATATGCACACTTCACTGTTGCAGTTATTTGTGGCGAAAGTTCACTCTCAGTTCACTTCTGCAGTTATATTTGTTGAAAGCGTTTTGTGGCCTATTTCAGTACAGGAAGAAAAAAATATATGTACTTCACTGTTGCAGTTATTTATGGGGAAAGCGTTTAGTGGCATATTTCAGTACAAAAAGAAAAATATACTCTCAGTTCACTTCTGCAATAATATGTGTTAAAAGTGTTTAGTGGCCTTTTTCAGTACAGAACTAAAAATATATACGCACTTCACTGTTGCAGTTATTTGTGGTGAAAGCATTTAGTGGCCTATTTCAGTACAAATAAATAAATATATATGCACTTCACTTCTGCATCTATATGTGCTGACAGCGTGTTAGTGACCTATTTTCAGTACAAAAAGAAATAATATTTATGCATATTACTGTTGCAGTTATTTGTGATGAAAACCAGTGGGACAGGAGATCGGAGGCGGGGAAGAGAGGAATATATATATTTTTTTTCTCTCCCTTTTCTTTATTAGGTGCATTGGAACCTTTGATGTACAGCATCGTAGGTGTTGCACTGGTCAGCTAATACAGAGTTCAAGTGTGTGACGGCATGGGGAGTGCAGCCCCGGCAACGGGAAGAACATTGTGTCGGCGCTGCGTCAAGGAGGGCTAAGCACATGTGTTCAGTCTGGTTTTCAAGCAGTTCCTGAGTCTTACACCCATCTGAAAGACATCCTAAAAATGGCCAGGAAACTTTGAATCGACTTCAGCCACTCGTACACCGCAAAGCACACCCTCCTTTAGCTGCAGCGGCAGAACGGCATCCCCCAACATAGGCTGATATGCGATGTTTCCACCAGTTGGAATTCCACCCTCCATATGTTGGACCGACTATATGAACAGAGAAAGGCCATCAACGATTTCTTGTTGATCCAATCGGATAGGAGTACTCCCTTGTGTAACTTTGCTTTCAGCCAGTGGCAGCTCATGTGTAACTCCTGCCGTTTGCTCAGGCACTTTTGAGGAGGCCACATTATTTGTCAGTCACCAGGCTGCGGGATGAACAGCATCATTCCACTGCTTCATGTCCTGGAACAGATGGCGGTAACAATGACTAGTCAGGAGACTGGAGACGTGGCACCTATATCTCACGCCCACATTGAGCCCTGTGGGCACTGAACTGAAGAGCAGGAGGAAGTGGAGGAGGAGAACATTGGAGCGCAGGAGCGGGTAGTGAAATAGGTGGTTTTACTACTCAGCTGACAGGAGAGAGGAGCAGCCAGAGGAGCTACAGGGCAATGAGGAAGATGAGACAGAGACCCAGACACACCGTGCAGTATGCAGTGGAGATGGAGGCAGGGAGTCCCTCCGAGTCAGTTGCACAAATGGCCCGATGCATGCTCACTTGCTTGTGTAGTGACAGTAAAATTTTCACCATTCAGCAGAGGGATGACTTCTGACTCTCCACCTTGTTGGACCCTCGCTACCAGTCCAAAATGAGGGCTTTTTTACACCCACCTGAGAGGAGGACAAACTGAACTACAACAGAGACATTCTATGTAGTCAGTTGGCTGCTGCCTATCTGCGGCCATTGTCCATACTCTCGCAGGTCTGGACCGGGGGGGGGGGGCCCTCTGCGCTCACGTTTCATTGCCATGGTTGGCTGGGGAGGGGTGGGGTGGCAGGAGCAGTACAAGCTCCATCAACAGCAGTCTGAGTCTACAGTCGCTGATGAGTAGCTTTATTCAACCCACATAGTGAAGAAACTACTCACCAGCAGCAGGTAGACCAGGGAGCAGGACCTGAAGCAGCAGATGGTGCATACTTGGACAGCACCCTGCCAACCCACATTAAAGTTCAGCTGGACTACTGGGCAGGCCAAACTGGATTTGTGTCCGCAACTAGCGGAGTTTTGCCTTGGAAAAGCTGTTCTGCACGGCAGTAGTTGTGGCATCAGAGCGGGTGTTTAGTGCAGCTGGGGGCCATAGTTAACCCAAGGAGAGCTCACCGGTCCACCAAAATGTGGAGAGACTGACTTTGTCAAGATGAATCAAGGTGTGATCAGCCATGCTTTCACCCACCAATGCCTGATGCATCTGATTAGATCATTTAGCCATCTCAGCCAAATCTGAAAAAAAGAGACCAGTTTCTGCTGGCTACCTGCCTCAGCTACTACTCTGCTGCTGCCACCCGCCACTTTGTGGTCTCCTGATCCTGCTGTTGCCATCTCCACACCATGTCACCTTGCCACTCTGTGGTATCTTGATGCATCTGCTGCTGCTACTGCTGCCATCTCCACACTATGTCACCTTGCCACTCTGTGGTATCCTGATGCTGGCTGCTGCCATATCTACACTATGTCACCTTGCAACTCTGTGTTATCCTGTTGTTGCTGCTGATGACATCTCCAAACTATGTCACCTTGCACTCTGTGGTATCCTGATTCTACTGCTGCCATCTCCACTTATGTCACCTTGCCACTCTGTGGTATCCTGATGCAGCCGCTGCTGCCATCTCCACACTATGTCACCTTGCCACCTCTTTGTATACTGAGATTCTGCTGTTGCTGCTGCTGTAAACTCCACACTATGTAACCTGCCACTCTGTGGTATCCTGATTGCTGCTGCTGTCGCACAATCCAGACTTGGTCATTCTGCCACTCTGTGGCCTCCTTCTGATGCTGCTTGCTGCTGCCACCTCCACACTCTGTCATTGGGCACTTTGTGGTCTCCTCATGCTGCTGCCACCTCCAGACTCTGTTATTGTGCCACTCTGTCTCCTCATACTGCTGCCAACTCCAGACTCGACCATTGTGCAACTCGGTGCCTCCTCATACTCCTGCCAGCTTCATACTCTTGTCAATTTAATCCATATAGTTAGTGTTAGATAGTATTGGTTAGTAGAGTGTGGCAGGAAAATAAATGTGCAATGTGCATTTGAGAGAGATTTCTCTGCTGTCCATACATACATGCTACAGAAATAGTGCTGTGATGTCACAACAATACTAAGTTCAACAATCAGTATTATGTTGTCAGACCTGATTAAAGGTGAAGTTGTATGTAATGCACTAAAATAGTCGAATCAATAGTGGCGATTTGCGCGATCTCGAATACATTAAAAAACTCTATCTGCATATAAAAGGTATTATTATGACATGCATGGAATTTTTATCTAAAACAGTACTGTAATGTACAATTTCTTACCGTGATCAGGAGTTCTTCCTCACTATCTCGAAAGTTGCTGCCAACCATTTTCATCACTTATGTACTAATAGTGCGTGCGTGCATACGTGCGCTCACGCGCATAATAGCGCAATCGAAAAGAATATCACGAATATCACTAAATCACAAATATTTGGCAATTTATTCACCTAAATATTTCGTGATATATCACGAATTTGAATATTGCCCCTGCCGCTCATCAGTAGTGTATAATGAGTTGGATGATGGATGAGACACAGTTGCCAATGAGTCAACCGCAAATACTGTCCTCAAGAGGGTTGATGAAGAGGTTTGAGGACACAATTGTCAATCACTGAGATTGTGGTTAGGTCAACAAATCAGGAGGATGATCAGAGTGAGAAGTGAAAGAGGAGGTGGTGGACGATGAGGTCACTACCCCAGGGGACGTGTGAAGGTGGAAAGCCAAGCGAGGACAGCAGTATAGAGGGGGAGGGATCTGCAGCACCGCAACAGGCTAGAAGAGCCAGTGGGGTGGCAAAAGGGAGAAGGTCAGTGCCACAACAAACAGGCCCGCAACTGTTCCCCGGAGCACCCCCATGCGGAAATCTCCCTTGCCAAGGGGTAGATGTTCTGCAGTATGGGGCTTTTTTGAGGAAAATGCAGATGACAAAAGAATAGTAGTTTGCAACCTTTGCCATACGAAAATAAGCTGAGGCGTGAACACTAGCAAACTCACCACCACCAGCATGATCCACCACATGGCATCCAAGCACCGTAATAAGTGGGACGAACGCCTGGGTCCACAATCTGTGTCTGCGGGTCACACCACTGCCTCCTCTTCCCCTATGTTATGTACTGGCCAATTCCCTGTCGAAGGTGCAGGCCGGATGCCTCCCGCCCTGCACCTGGACCTTCGCAAGCATCATTAGCGACCACATCCATATCCATGTCCCAGCGCAGTGTCCAAATGTCCTCACCCCAGGCATTTTAACGCAAGCGAAAATACCCAGCCACCCACCCACAGGCCATAGCAATAAATATTGGCCCTGGAAATGTTGCCATTTAGGCCTGTGGACACTTAGGCCTTCCACAGCCTGATGTCGGTGGCTGTCCCGCGTTACGCAGTCCCCAGCCGCCACTATTTTTCAAGGTGTGCCAAAGACCGCCTTACACCATCATGTATCCCGTAACATCACACGTGCCCTGAACACAACGCAGTTACTGGGAAGGTCCACTTAACCACAGACACATAGACAGTGCATTCGGCCAGTTGACGCTACATTTCCTGACCACACACTGGGTTTATGTTGTGGAGGCCGGAGCGAGTCGACCCTGGGATGGCACAGGGTGCTACCGACGCCAAGGATTGCAGGCCCTATGTTGATCAGGGTTTCCACCGGCACCTACCATTAGTGGCTCCAAACCCCACTTCTCCTTCGCTTCCTTCTCCACTTCCACCTCGAGTTATCCGCATGCAGCACCAGTCAGTCATCAGTGGGTAGCTGGAAGCAGTGGAGCACTGCAGTGGGGAAGCGGGCAACAGGCCTCGCTGAAGCTCATATGCTTAGGGGACAAACAGCACACTGCCTCAGAACTGTGGCAGGGGATAAGAGACCAGATTGAGCTGTGACTCTCACCACTCAACCTACAACCAGGCATGCTTGTGTCTGATAATGGCCGTAACTTGGTGGCGGCTTTGGAGCTCGGCAAGCTCAGACAAATCCCTTGCCTTAGCCCACAGTGTTCAACTTTGTGGTTCAGTGGTTTCTCAACAAATCTACCCCAATTTGCCTGAACTACTGGTTAAGGTGCACTTCGTGTGTGCACATTTCCGCAAGTCATCAACAGCTTCAGCCGGTCTGTCAACGCTGCAGCAGCGCTTGAAATTGCCATCTCATGTAAGCACAGCGCTGGACCTCCACGTTCCACATATTGGCCAGGCTTTATGAACAGCAGAAGGGAAGAAGTGGAATACCAGCTGCAACATGGTCATTGCCTTTCCAGTCAGCTTCCGCTATTCACAAGCGAGGAGTGGGCATGAATGTCTGACCTCTGTGAGGTTTTAATAAACTTTGAAGAATCAATACAGATGGTGAGCGGTGATAACGCTAATTATCAGCGTAACCATCCCACCTCTGTGTCTACTCAAACGCTCGCTGCTCACATTTAAGGACGACGCTTTGCATGTGGAAGAGGGTGAAATTGAGGAAGACATTACACAGGGTGATAGCCAGACCACCCTCAGTTCATCTGCTCAGCACTATTGGATGATGAAGAGGAGGAGGAGGGAGCATGAGACTGTTGCCTCCGCTACAGGAGGGTAAGTTACCATGGAAGTTTAATTCCATCTGTTCAGCATGGGTAGGCAGAAGAGGGGAGGAATGAGGATGAGGAGAATTGAGAGTGATCCTCCTGATGACAACAATGAAGTCTTGCCCGTTGGGTACTCTGGCACACATGGGCTGACTTCATGTTTAAGCTGCTTTTTCCCATGACCCGCACGTTATTACGCATTATAGGACAACATGGTTTACTGTTGTTTCACTCCTTCTCGAGCCCCCGAGGCAAAACGGTGCAATACCAGAAGATTCTTGTTGAAAAATTGCTCCAAGAAATTTCCATCTGACAGACGCTGGAGGCAGAGTCCGTAGTTCCATGGCCAACCGAGGAGGGAAGACAAGGGGAACACACAGCAGTTCCAACAGAGGCAGGGCAACACCCTCCAAAGCCTGGGACAGTTTCATGACACCCCGCAAGCACCCTCACCCTGATGTGCGGCCTAGTGTCCCAAGGAGTGAAAAATTTGGAAGATGGTGAAGGAGTACATAGCAGACCGTGTCAGCGTCATCATTGATCCTTAGTGCCTTACAACTACTGGGTGTCCAAGCTGGACACGTGGCACAAACTGGTGCTCTATGCCTTGAGGTGCTGGCCTGCCCTGCCCCAGCGTTTGTCTGAGTGGTATTAGTGCTGCTGGTGACATTATAACAGATAAGCGTATCCGGCTGTCAACTGGAAATGCTGACAGGTTGACTCTTAAAAAAATGAACAAAGCCTGGATTGACCATGACTTCTCGACTACACCAGAGGAAACCTTATGATCATAAAGGCACTTTAAATGTGTTGTTTATAATGTACTGAATACAGTGTATTCCCATGCACGCCATCCACCACAAACAAGGGTATAGGGTTGAACCTTCCTTTTCTCATCCTCCTTCTCCTCTTCCATCATATCAACACGTGCTTATTCGTCAAATATAATGCCCTCGCATATATGCCCTTTTCATATAATATTCTACAGGGGTCAGCTCAGCTGCAGGCCCTTGCATATAAATTTTTTTAAAGGGTCAGCTCACCAGCAGGCCTCGCATATAATTTTTTAGAATGTCAGTTCACCAGCACGCCCTTAGCATATAAAGTTTTACAGGGTCAGCTCACCTGCAGGCCCTTGCATACAATTTTTTACATGGTCAGCTCACCAGCAGGGCCTTCACATACAATATTTTACAGGGTCAGCTCACCAGTAGGCCCGCACCTAAAATATTTTACAGGGTCAATCACCTGCAGGCCCTCACCTAATCATACCTAATAGGTGGTGATCGACAAACATCGGCCGCGGGACGGTTTGCGAACCGCAAGGTTCGCGGCGTGCCCTATTCATTTTAATGGCAGGCGAACCTGAAAAACCATCAGTTCATATTTGCAACCACCAAATACTTAGTAGAAGTGCACAAATACAGGGAGTGCAGATTATTAGGCAAGTTGTATTTTTGAGGATTAATTTTATTATTGAACAACAAACATGTTCTCAATGAACCCAAAAAACTCATTAATATCAAAGCTGAATATTTTTGGAAGTAGTTTTTAGTTTTGTTTTTAGTTTAGCTATTTTAGGGGGATATCTGTGTGTGCAGGTGACTATTACTGTGCATAATTATTAGGCAACTTAACAAAAAACAAATATATACCCATTTCAATTATTTATTTTTACCAGTGAAACCAATATAACATCTCAACATTCACAAATGTACATTTCTGACATTCAAAAACAAAACAAAAACAAATCAGTGACCAATATAGCCACCTTTTCTTTGCAAGGACACTCAAAAGCCTGCCATCCATGGATTCTGTCAGTGTTTTGATCTGTTCACCATCAACATTGCGTGCAGCAGCAACCACAGCCTCCCAGACACTGTTCAGAGAGGTGTACTTGTTTTCTTCCTTGTAAATCTCACATTTGATGATGGACCACAGGTTCTCAATGGGGTTCAGATCAGGTGAACAAGGAGGCCATGTCATTAGATTTTCTTCTTTTATACCCTTTCTTGCCAGCCACGTCTGTGGAGTACTTGGACGCGTGTGATGGAGCATTGTCCTGCATGAAAATCATGTTTTTCTTGAAGGATGCAGACTTCTTCCTGTACCACTGCTTGAAGAAGGTGTCTTCCAGAAACTGGCAGTAGGACTGGGAGTTGAGCTTGACTCCATCCTCAACCCGAAAAGGCCCCACAAGCTCATCTTTGATGATACCAGCCCAAACCAGTACTCACCTCCACCTTGCTGGCGTCTGAGTCGGACTGGAGCTCTCTGCCCTTTACCAATCCAGCCACGGGCCCATCCATCTGCCCATCAAGACTCACTCTCATTTCATTAGTCCATAAAACCTTAAGAAAAATCAGTCTTGAGATATTTCTTGGCCCAGTCTTGACGTTTCAGCTTGTGTGTCTTGTTCAGTAGTGGTCGTCTTTCAGCCTTTCTTACCTTTGGCCATGTCTCTGAGTATTGCACACCTTGTTGCTTTTGGGCACTCCAGTGATGTTGCAGCTCTGAATATGGCCAAACTGGTGGCAAGTGGCATCTTGGCAGCTGCACGCTTGACTTTTTTCAGTTCATGGGCAGTTATTTTGCGCCTTGGTTTTTCCACACGCTTCTTGCGACCCTGTTGACTATTTTGAATGAAACGCTTGATTGTTCGATGATCACGCTTCAGAAGCTTTGCAATTTTAAGAGTGCTGCATCCCTCTGCAAGATATCTCACTATTTTTGACTTTTCTGAGCCTGTCAAGTCCTTCTTTTGACCCATTTTGCCAAAGGAAAGGAAGTTGCCTAATAATTATGCACACCTAATATAGGGTGTTGATGTCATTAGACCACACCCCTTCTCATTACAGAGATGCACATCACCTAATATGCTTAATTGGTAGTAGGCTTTCGAGCCTATACAGCTTGGAGTAAGACAACATGAATAAAGAGGATGATGTGGTCAAAATACTCATTTGCCTAATAATTCTGCACGCAGTGTAGTCCCACAACATGGATAGCGACATACTAGAGGGGGATCAATCACAAAAATTCCAATAAAAAATATGTATCTTAATCAGGAAACATTTTTATGCGTCTCTGCATTCTCTGAAATGTGCCCTGTTGGAGCCTAGAAATTTTTTATTTTAGGCCACGGGAGTACGGGCCTTAAAAATTAGGCATTCACCTGACATAAAAGAAATACTGATTATATGGCTTGAGGTACATTATGCGGTCAATAGATACAAATTTTACTGTAGGCCACTGGACTACAGGCCCCAAGCTTCAGAACAGACACCAAACTCTGCTCTGCAGAATGACAGTGTAGGTGCTCCACTTTGCCTGTCAGCCCCTTCCTGGTGAAGCCTGCCCCGGGCTGTGTGACACTAACCCCGCCGGGTGTAGACAAGCCTGGCATCTAAAGGGTTATTCTGCAACATGACCTGCGATCGATGATCCGGGCTGTGCACTGGAGCCAGCCTCTGAGGACCCTGCCAGCAGCCGGGGACCACGGCTGAGTCTTCACTGATGGGAAGGTGAACTAATCCTGGCGGCTGAGCAGGGGACACTTCCACACCCTGGCCGAGGCAAGCTGGCTCATTACTGCCTTCTGTGCTCAGATGGGCACAGGATAGATGGGTCCAGCCGTTGGCTATGTGTAGACCTTATACTCAACTGTCTATCTGCTGCTGCTGCTGTCTTTCCTGACCCTGATGACTTATGTGTGGGCTTTATACTTCACTGTTACAAATACCTGCTGCTGTATGTCCTGACACTGCTGAGTTATGTGTGGGCCCTATAAGACAGTGTTACCATGTCCCTACTTCTGTCTGTCCTGATCCAGATGAGTTTGACCCTGGACTAAAGGGGCCTTACAACTAAGTTATCAGTTAAAATTACACCATAACATAACATTATAAAAAAACAAAAGCATGCGTTATAACACATCAAAAACTATTATTAAAAAAAGGCCTCTAGGGCAACTTTTTCAGTTTGCCAAGTAGCTCCCCCAGTTCAGGTATCCCTTAAAGGTGCATTTTATTAATGTGCTTTACCTTCTTGTTGGCATTAGCAGCTTGTTAAGACAAGTACAAGATTATTTGTGCAATTTACATCTAAATTCAGTAGTTATAGATCTTTATGCTAATTATAGTGTTGTTTGCTTAGTGATAGTTCAGATAGAGTATAATGTTATTTATTTGGTTAGTTAATAGTTTTTAGGTAGTTTACAGAGTTAGGGTGCAGTTTTGTTGTTTTCTAGTACTGTAGTTTCTGTTGTCCCCTCATTGTGGGCACTTTTAAACAATTCACAACCGGCCCATAATAGTACGCCGCAGCGGGATGTGAATTGACGCACACGGACGTACTATTACATGCCAACAAACACCCGACTCCCAGGCAAAATCGCTTGGGAACCGGGGTGCAAAGGCTGCTTAGCTAAACAGGCAGACATGTTAACTAAGGGCTGCTATTGTTCGGATTCCTTACACATGGGCATTGCACCTATATGGAGGGATCTGCATGGGATTATGATTATCCCCATGGTGTATTTGCCTCATTTTGGTGTTAAATAACATGCCAAAACCAGTGTTACAGATGGGTAAAACTAGGTAGGATGAGGTAACAGGGGATTTGTTAGGAAGGTGTCCTACAGTATATGGTATTGTGGCTGGGTTATTGACGTTTAGGTTAACCAAGCAACAGTTCGGAAATTAGATAACGGGTTATTGGATGGTGTTATGTTGGTATATAATTTTTTGTGGCTGCCAGCGTTATATTGTCTGCCAAACCGCATTTTGAAGTTCTGCTGCCAGCCCGCCCTCCCTCCCTGTTGATTTAGTTGTTACGGTCACTTTATTATTAGAAGGAGGGGTAAAGTCGCTTGCCGATAGGTGGCAAGCGGTCTAGATTTTTACATGCTATTTAGGCAGAGTTTATCGCTGGCCTATTCAGTGTTTAAGGGAGTCTTTAACATAAAATTATTACTAACATCATGATCTCCCTTACCTTCCCCTTATTACAATCTTACCTTTCATATTGCTGTCCATCGGCTGTATTCTGTGAAAAACGCTTTTACTTCATATGCTAATTAGCTTCTATAGATGCCCAGGGGTGGCGTTGATGCATCCGGTGCCTATACCCCTCGGCGCTTTTCAAAGCAAACCACTCCCCTTTCACCCCTTTGGCCTGCCCTAGGTTCTTGTGCTTCCATCCTCTCTTCGCCTCTAAATACCGCGCCTGTGCATGTGCAATAAACGCTCGGCTGCCACTGCCCGTAGTGGGTAATGCAATGCGCAGGAGCGAGGAAGATGTTGATCAGCGCAGGCCGGGGATGTGTATATTACGAATATTCGCTATATTGCTATAACTTCGTTTTTTTTCGAATATTCATACTATAGCAATATAGCGAATATTCGTAATATACACATATAGACTGCAATTTAGCTAATATAGTGCTGTAGTATTATTTTTTAAGTGTCAATTTTTTCCAAAAATGAAGTTCAGAAGAGACAAAAAAATTAGACTATAAAAAAAAAAGATTATAGCACTATATTAGCTAAATTATGTGTATTTTACGAATATTCGATATATTGCTATAACTTCATATTTTAGAATATTCGTAATATTCAAAAAAACTTTGCAAGTTATAGCAATATAGAGAATATTCGTAAAATACACATATTAGCCAACCAATATGAAAGTTGCCTTATACAGTTTAAAGAAAATCGCAATACGCGAAAAATTAAATCGCATATCACATGATCCATCACCATGGTAAAAGATCATGTGATGGATCATGTGATGAACAGAGTGACGTCAAAGAAGGAGACAGAAGAGAAGCCAGGCTGCGCGAGCAAGTGGACTAAGGTGAGTTTAATTATTATTATTATTTTTTTAACCCCTCCAGCGCTATTTTACTATGCATTCTGTATTCAGAATGCTATTATTTTCCCTTATAACCATGTTATAAGGGAAAATAATAATGATCGGATCTCCATCCCGATCGTCTCCTAGCAACCGGATACTTGCGATTTTCACGCAACCCCATTCATTTCTATGGGGGCCTGCGTTATGTGAAAAACGCACAAAATAGAGCATGCTGCGATTTTCACGCAACGCACAAGTGATGCGTGAAAATCACCGCTCATGTGAACATCCCCATAGTAATGAATGGGTCGGGATTCAGTGCGGGTGCAATGCGTTCACCTCACGCATCGCATCCGCGCGGAATACTCGCCCGTGTGAAAGGGGCCTAAAAAAGACCAAGGACCAAGGTCTTGCTAGATATACCAAAAAAAGAAAGCAAGGCAGCACACTGGTATCCGTGTCAAGCAGTGGGTAATTTATTAACCCATGTGATAGCAAAGTTTCAGCTCACTCCATGGAGCCTTTGTCAAGCCATAGTACACAGTGCAAAATCAGGTGCTTATATAGCATACATAATTAACATGGTGATTACATGATTAAGTGTCAATATCCTTAAAAACTATTTTAAAATCCATGATTCCAAAGTGATTTGAACAAAGTATACATAGTTTTTTTTATCAAACATATCCAAACAATCGTATATAAAGTGCAATGTGCTAATATTACATAAATGAATATGTGTTACAATCCATATCATAAAATACCCTTCATTAACAAACATCCAATCACAGGTGTACATAATTGTGCATATTAAAAACAAATAGCTCATTATCCAAAACTCTCACATGTAGCTTGAGACGGCAAGACCTGATCGGCGTCAAAGAAACCATGCTGCGCAGGCGTGGAGTACTTCTCATCCCGCGAGATTAACATATCGCATAGAGGACATCCGAAACTACAACCAAGATGGCAACTAAGCAATAGATATCAACTGAGCATGCTCAAGCCCATAAGGAGGTGGATGCAATATTCCGACCACATGATCCTCATAGCCTTATATATCAATAATTCATCAGTTACAGGTGATGTATTCACCATGTATATTACGTCATGGCACACACACCATACTATTCACGGCCACATACTTATCCAGGGGGCACAAAGTCACCCCCCAGGGGTCACCTGGCTGGGGAAAACGTACCCTATTGGGTAAAGGGGATGTCAGTGTCACTATTACGTGACCCTGCATCTCAATCCCTCTCCTGGACCACTCTGTCACACCATCCATCCTCACAAGGCTATATAATAAATTATATGTTCAGTAGACACAGTCCCATCACCCCCATAAAAAGGGCAATGCATACTGTGTCTACGACCCCAATTACCAACAAAATATATGTGGTATGTTCCTGATTGTGGCATCCCATGTCCTATTACAATTACATGCTTAAACGCAAAAAAAAGTATCTGAAATTATAATTATCCATATCAGCCTGTCCGATCCTGCTGTCTTGTAGCTTCCAAGGAGGCTATCCATTGATATCAACATTTGTATATCCATCTGTATAAAAACAGAATAAAATGTTAAAATAGATCATAATGTTGCACATGTAACAAACCATATACGAGAGAATAGAGGAGAGAATTCTACAGAAGAAGGAAAGCAGGGGGGGGGGGATATATTCATGTTACCTTGAATTCAACATTAAAGGGGTTATCCCACTTTGCATTTTCATACTTACCTGCTGCCAGCGCGCCGTTCACTTCCTGGATTCTGGCTGGGGGCGGGCTTCATCTTCATTGAAGTCTTCTCCCGGCCGGGCCGCGCGCTGGACTGAACGCGCACGCTGCCGCGCATGCGCCATGGTGACTTATTCCTGGTCAGTATAGTACAGAGCCGGCGTGTGCGTTCGTGGCTCTGTACTATTCTGGCCAGGAATAAGTCACCATTGCGCATGTGCGGCAGCGTGCGCGTTCAGGACAGCGAGCGGCCCGGCCGGGAGAAAAGAAGGAGTCTTCTGCGCAAGCGCGGCCACCGGAATTCCTGAGAAGAGCGGTGGCAGTAACCAGGGGAGACCGAATAACAACAATGAGGTAAGTGGGGATGAATTTTCTCCTAAACGGTGGGAATGGGTTAATCAAATATATTTACAAAAATGATCACTGTCAAATCATTAAGAGATTTAACAGTGATCATTATGATGGGATAACCCCTTTAAGGCCTCTGGGTTTGAGAGTCTGTAACTCAAAAATCCAATATAGCTCTCTTCTTTTTAATCCTATCTCCACCTCCACCGCATAATCCTATCTCCACCTCTTCTGGACAAAGGTACTTGTTCTAATATTCTAAATTTTAAATCACGCTCAGTGTGTCCTGCATCTTTAAAATGTTTGGACACGGGTAAGTCCAACTTCTGTTTCCTAATCGTGTACCTGTGCTGGTTTAGGCGTGTTTTGACGTCCCAAGTGTTTTCCCCAACGTACCACAGATTACACGGACATGATAACAAATAAATTACAAACGCAGAATCACACGTCAAGTACTGTTGAATTCTAATTGTTTTGCCCGAGGCAGGATTTAGAAAGGATTCACCCCGTATCGTATATGGGCAATTAACACAATTGTAGCATGGATAACAGCCCTTCCGAGCAGAGCCACAATACGTGCTGCAACTTACTCTAGAGGACCCTACATATGACTTGACTAGTTTGTCACCTAAATTCTGACTCCTACGGAAGGAGCCTAGTGGAGGAGACCTGAACTCATCTATATTGTCAAAACCACTCCTCAGAACTTGCCAGTGTTTCCTGACAATAGATAAGACCTGTGGACTGTTGACACTATAATCAGTGATAAATGGAATCCTGGGCCGAGCAGTTTGGAGTATCTTTGGGCCTTCATTCATCACTCTTTTTTAGTTTTACATATACTGTCAGATATCAAACTCTTAGGATATCCTCTAGAGCAAAATTTTGTTGCCATTTTAGCTAATCTCATGTCTCTAATAGGACCAGCTTCTACTATCCTAGCTACTCGCAAAATTTGACTAAGAGGAAGAGACTTAATCATAGGTCGTGGATGATGACTTTCATACCTCAACAGTGTATTCCTATCTGTAGGTTTCACATATACAGTAGGTCAGTGACACACTCATGCCCACATATGGAAACCTCTGTATCAAGAAATTTTAGTTTTTCTTTAGAATGTACCAAGGTACACTTGACACTTGGATCAATCTCATTGAGAAACTAGTGAAATGCCATGAGGTCCCCTGTGGCGCCCACCCATACCAAAAAAATGTTGTCTATGTAGCACCACCACCCCAGCACATGGCTGAAGTGGCGGCACCCATAGACAAAGGACTCCTCCAGATGTGTCATGTATATTTGCATAAGTGGGCGCCACATTGGACCCCATAGCAGTCCCCCTCAACTGGACATAGTAGTCATCTTGAAATAAAAAATCGTTCCTGGTTAGGATAAATCTCAAAAGTGTGATCAAAAATTCCTTACACTCCTCTGTATAATCAGTGGATCGTAAACACTGATGGACGGGCTGGAGACCCAACTCATGCGCAATCGATGTGTATAGACTACACACGTCAAAGGAAGCCAAAATGGCGTCCCCAGGTACCTCCAAATCCTTAATTTTGGATAAGAAATTGCTAGTGTCCCTGATATAGGACCTAGCGGACACAGCAAATGGCCGCAAGATCCTATCCAGGAAGATAGCTACATTGCAGAATAAAGGGCCCCTACCGGACACAATTGGCCGACTGTGTATTTTAGGGAGGGTATATAATATAGGCGTAGTTGTTTTTTCACAGAATAAATAGGTGAACAATTTTTCATCTATAATCCCGCCATCTCTGGCTTGAATCAACAGATCTCTAAGTTCCCTCAACAGTCCAAACTTTGGATCATGTTGGATTTTCTGGTATACCTTCCCATCCGCAAGCTGTAACTTCATTTTTTGCACATAGTAATCTGTGTCCATGACCACAACCGCACCACCCTTGTCCGCAGACTTGATGGTGAGGCTGTGGTTAGAGGACAGATCACCAAGCGCTCGTATATCATTAGAAGTCATATTTGCATATTCCATAGTTCTCAGTGACACATCATGTCTCAATTTCTCAATATCTCTACCTACTTCTAAAGTAAATGCTTCAACAGCAGGATGATGTATCATAGGACTAAAATCACTCTTAAGAAATAATCCAGTACTATGTAAACTCAATTCACTCACCCTCCCTACATCAGTCATAGGTCTGCCCTGTTGCCCAGCAGCCCATATCTTCAACTTGATCATACGAAAAAACCTCTGCAAATCCAACTCAATGTTGAACCAATTCGTTTTGGCAACAGGGCAATAAGACAGACCCTTATTTAATACATCAATCTGGGCATTAGTGAGTTTAACTGAAGAAATATTTACCACTATGTTTTCTTTTTCACAGTCCTTGTTCTCTGTGTCCTGGAATATTTTTATCTTCCTCCATTTGTGCTGGAGTCGCCCACCCCGCCGGGTTCTCTTGTCTCCGGACTTCGCTCTAAAAAAGGAGCTAGAAGCTCCACCAGCATTGGATGATTGAATCTCAGCTTTATCTCTTAACCCACGATTGGACTGTTTGGTATTATCCCCTGTCATACTGGAACCTCTTTTTTCTCCCATAGGTCTCCGACTTTTCCTCAGATACCCTTGCCAGTTATAGATAAAGCCCGTGGTGTAGTCGTCCATATCTATTGACCATTTACTTATTTTCTTTGCTTGCAGATCACTCCTAAATTTATCAAAGACTGATTGACTGTTAGACATATACATATCAAAGTCCTCTGTAGTAAACATTTGCTGCATTTTATCTACCAAGGTCTTGATATTGGCCTCCAATAATGTCAATTCTTTTTGCAAAAATTCCATATTTAACAAAATAAAATCAAAAGCATATTTGTTGGAGATCTGCGTAAATCTTGCACAGAACTCAGAATTATTCAAAAACAAGTCCGGTCTTAGATGTGAACGCATACCTCTAGATATCCTGTGAAGATGATGATATTCACTCAACGTGTGCAGGTGCAGTTCAAGGTTTATTGAACGTTTAGATTCATTTTCAAACTTCTTTTTGATGTCCACAATAGAAGGGGTAGATAAGAAGGAAACATCTCTCACCGAATTCTGAAAAATCCTCTCCTCGTCCTCTCTCGTATAGGAAAACACATCAGGGTTAATAGTATCTAGTGTCGTATCAATGTTGGTGGTGCAGGGCTCCTCTAGTCCAGATAAAATGCGAAAAAAGAGTTGAAGAGCAGCACACAAACAAATAGGCGGTGCAATACCTTAAAAAAGACCAAGGACCAAGGTCTTGCTAGATACACCCCCCAAAAAAAGCAAGGCAGCACACTGGTATCCGTGTCAAGCATTGGGTAATTTATTAAGCCATGTGATAGCAGCGTTTCAGCTCACTCCATGGAGCCTTTGTCAAGCCATAGTACACAGTGCAAAATCAGGTGCTTATATAGCATACATAATTAACATGGTGATTACATGATTAAGTGTCAATATCCTTAAAAACAATTTTAAAATCCATTATTCCAAAGTGATTTGAAGTATACTGTACATAGTTTTTTTTTAATCAAACATATCCAAACAATCGTATATAAAGTGCAATGTGCTAATATTACATAAATGAATATATGTGTTACAATCAATATCATAAAATACCCTTCATTAACAAACAACCAATCACAGGTGTACATAATTGTGCATATTAAAAACAAATAGCTCATTATCCAAAACTCTCACATGTAGCTTGAGACGGCAAGACCTGATCGGCGTCAAAGAAACCATGCTGCGCAGGCGTGGAGTGCTTCTCATCCCGCAAGATTAACATATCGCATAGAGGACATCCAAAACCACAACCAAGATGGCGACCCAGCAATAGATATCAACTGTGCATGCTGCAGCCTATAAGGAGGTGGATGCAATATTCCGATCACATGATCCTGTCACATGACCGCCATTTAAAACAGAGCAGTTCATTACACAATGTAATCACCATGTTAATTATGTATGCTATATAAGCACCTGATTTTGCACTGTGTACTATGGCTTGACAAAGGCTCCATGGATGTGAGCTGAAACGTTGCTATCACATGGGTTAATAAATTACCCCACTGCTTGACACGGGTACCAGTGTACCATATATATATACAGTACAGACCAAAAGTTTGGACACACCTTCTCATTCAAAGAGTTTTCTTTATTTTCATGACTATGAAGGCATCAAAACTATGAATTAACACATGTGGAATTATATACATAACAAACAAGTGTGAAACAACCAAAAAATATGTCATATTCTAGGTTCTTCAAAGTAGCCTCCTTTTGCTTTGATTAACTGCTTTGCACACTCTTGGCATTCTCTTGATGAGCTTCAAGAGGTAGTCCCCTGAAATGGTCTTCCAACAGTCTTGAAGGAGTTCCCAGAGATGCTTAGCACCTTGTTGGCCCTTTTGCTTCACTCTGCGCGTCCAGCTCACCCCAAACCATCTCGATTGGGTTCAGGTCCAGTGACTGTGGAAGCCAGGTCATCTGGCGCAGCACCCCATCACTCTCCTTCATGGTCAAATAGCCCTTACTTTCAAAGTTTTCCCAATTTTTTCGGCTGACTAATCTGGCCATCATTACTTTAAGAAATGATGGCCACTCGTTTTTTCTTTACTTAGCTGCTTTTTTCTTGCCATAATACAAATTCTAACAGTCTATTCAGTAGGACTATCAGCTGTGTATCCACCTGACTTCTCCTTAACGCAACTGATGGTCCCATCCCCCATTTATAGGAAAGAAATCCCACTTATTAAAACCTGCCAGGGCACACCTGTGAAGTGAAAACCATTTCAGGGGACTACCTCTTGAAGCTCATCAAGAGAATGCCAAGAGTGTGCAAAGCAGTAATCAAAGCAAAAGGTGGCTACTTTGAAGAACCTAGAATACGACATATTTTCAGTTGTTTCACACTTGTTTGTTATGTATATAATTCCACATGTGTTAATTCATAGTTTTGATGCCTTCAGTGTGAATCTACAATTTTCATAGTCATGAAAATAAAGAAAACTCTTTAAATGAGAAGGTGTGTCCAAACTTTTGGTCTGTACTGTATATGCTAAAGACCCTTGACCCCATATAAATAATAGATTCCGAGGGGATAGGGTAGACTAAGTAGAAACAGTAATATAGATAGCAAGTCGTCCTATAGTTTGTTGAAAGACCTGGACCTGACACAGGACCTGCATTAGGATAACATGACTGATGAAGCGCGCATCACATGGGTAAGGTGGACTAAATAGGAACAATAATATAGATAGCAGGTCGTCCTATAGTTTGTTGAAGGACCTGGCACAGGACCTGTGTCAGGGCCACATGACTGATGACGCGCGCATCACATGGGTAAGTGCCGTCATATGGTCAAATAAGGTTACATGATTCAAACTGGCGTCACATGACCAGTGGCGTACACATCGCCAGACTTGCATTAAAAGGAAAGAAAATGACCATGCATTCCAAACTGGAACGTATCGGTCAAACATAGACAAATTAAAACATGCATCAGCGGGAAACAAGCCAGCCATCCACAGAACAAGTCAGTGAACAGCATCTCTGTAAGCGGCCCTGCCCCTGTGTTCCACAGAGACTTGAAGTTCTGTAACGATAAGAACCATCTGGTGACCCGAGCATTCCTCTCTTTGGCTTGGCTCATCCACTTGAGAGGGGAGTGGTCGGTCACCAGACGGAACTTTCTCCCCAACAGATAATAGCGGAGAGACCTGAGTGCTCATTTGATGGCCAGGCACTCTCTCCACTATACTGTACCTAGTCTCGGCTGGGGTAAGCTTTCGGCTCAGAAAAACAACACGATGTTCCTCCCCATTGATGTCCTGAGAGAGCACAGCTCCAAGGCCTACTTCAGAAGCATCGGTCTGTACCACAAATTCCCTCTTGAAGTCAGGTGTCCACCAATACCGGGGACCCACACAGGACTGACTTCAAGCGGAGAAAGCCTTTTCCGCCTGTTCATTCCACTCAAACCGTCACTGACTTCTGTCCCTTCAAAAGGCCTGTTAATAGTGCGGCGACTGTAGCAAAATTGGGGGACAAACCTCATATAGTACCCCACAATACCCAGTAACGACTTTACTTGCCGAGTAGTGACAGGTCGGGCCAATTCCTAATTGCCTTAATTTTGTCACCTGAGGTTTGATTATTCCGCGCCCAATTACACACCCCAGGTACTCTTCTAACCCTATTGCGCACTTTTTTAGGTTAGCGGTTAAGCCAACCTTCCTAAGGGAGTCCTTCACAGCCTGTTCTTTAGATAGGTGACTTTCCCAGTCGTTGCTATGGATAACATTATCGTCCAGGTACGCCGAAGCGTACCGACGATGTGGGTGTAGTACAACGTCCATTAGCCTTTGAAACGTGGCGGGAGCACCATGTAGACTGAAGGGTAAAACCTTGTACTGATACAGCCCCTCTGGTGTGATGAAAGCCATTTTTTCCTTGGCAGTCACCATCAAGGGTACCTTCCAGGACCCTTTGGTGAGGTCCAACACAGAAAAATACCCGGCTTGGCCTAACTTCTCAATAAGCTCATCTACTCGGGGCATGGGATATGCGTCAAACTTGGACACCTCATTCAATTTGCGGAAGTTGTTACAGAACCACAATGTCCCATCTGGCTTGAGTATTAAGACTATCGAACTGGTCCATTCACTTTTTGACTCCTCGATGACAGCTGGAGCATTAGCTGCACTTCCTCCGTGATGGCTTGTCGCCGAGCCTCGGGAACCCGGTATGGTTATAACTAGAGTTGAGCGGACACCTGGATGTTCGGGTTCGACGAGTTCGGCCGAACTTGAAAAAATAGTTTGGGTTCGGGACCCGAACTTGACCCCGAACCCGAACCCCATTAAAGTCAATGGGGAGCCGAACTTTTGGGCACTAAAATGGCTCTAAAATAGTCCTGGAAAGGGCTAGAGGGCTGCAAAAGGCATCAAAATGTGCTTAAGAGCAAGGCAACTGTTCTGCAAACAAATGTGGATAGGGAAATGACTTAAAGTAACATAAAATACAGAAAAATTGAAATAACAATCTGAATGTAGGAGTAGGAGGTTGAGGAGGCGGTGGATGTGGCGGTGAAGGTTGACGTGGCGGTGTAGGTGGAAGCGGCGGTGAAGGAGGAATAGGTAGCCAACACTGATTTGTGTTATGTTTTATTTTTAAATTGGAGTATCACCCAAAATATTGGGACATATAAGAAAATAAAACAAAGAATAAGTGCACTTGAGTACAAGAATGGATGGTTGAGGCTGGTATAAATGTCTATTCTGCACAAGGTACGGACAAGTCTTGTGGGATCCATGCCTGGTTCATTTTAATAAACATAAGTTTCCTTCTCCTCTGCCTTCCCCTTGTGCTTCCACTGTGCCCCCGCTGTCAGGTTGGAATGCCATCAGCAGCGTGTGTTTGTAGTCGCGCATCTTCCGATCAGTAACCGATGTTTTCACTAAATTTAGTTCCCTGTCAGCAATGCAGAGCAGGGGTTCATTCACAGCAAAAAGGGGGTTCATATCACCCAGCAATACAACAGAGGATTTTGAGAGATTTATGCCCCTGTCACCCAGGCACAGCAGGGGTTCATTAACGGCAAAAGGGGGTTCATGTCACGCAGCAATAGAACAGAGGATTTTGAGAGTTTTAGGCCCATGTCAACCCAGCCACAGCAGGGGTTCATTCACGGCAAAAGGGGGTTCATGTCACCCAGCAATAGAACAGAGGATTTTGAGAGATTTAGGCCCATGTCAACCCAGCCACAGCAGGGGTTCATTCACGGCAAAAGGGGGTTCATGTCACCCAGCAATACAACAGAGGATTTTGAGAGATTTAGGCCCCTGTCACCCAGGCACAGCAGGGGTTCATTCACGGCAAAAGGGGGTTCATGTCACACAGCAATAGAACAGAGGATTTTGAGAGTTTTAGGCCCCTGTCACCCAGGCACAGCAGGGGTTAATTCACGGCAAAAGGGGGTTCATGTCACGCAGCAATAGAAAAGAGGATTTTGAGAGATTTAGGCCCATGTCAACCCAGCCACAGCAGGGGTTCATTCACGGCAAAAGGGGGTTCATGTCACCCAGCAATTGAACAGAGGATTTTGAGAGATTTTGGCCCCTGTCACCCAGGCACAGCAGGGATTCATTCACGGCAAAAGGGGGTTCTTGTCACCCAGCAATAGACCAGAGGATTTTGAGAGATTTAGGCCCCTGTCACCCAGGCACAGCCCCTGTCACCCAGGCACAGCAGGGGTTCATTCACGGCAAAAGGGGGTTCATGTCACCCAGCAGTAGAACAGAGGATTTTGAGAGATTTAGGCCCCTGTCACCCAGGCACAGCAGGGGTTCATTCACGGCAAAAGGGGGTTCTTGTCACCCAGCAATAGAACAGAGGATTTTGAGAGATTTAGGCCCCTGTCACCCAGGCACAGCAGGGGTTCATTCACGGCAAAAGGGGGTTCATGTCACCCAGCAATAGAACAGAGGATTTTGGGAGATTTAGGGCCATGTCACCCAGGCACAGCAGGGGTTCATTCACGGCAAAAGGGTGTTCATGTCACCCAGCAATAGAACAGAGGATTTTGGCCCCTGTGACCCAAGCACAGCAGGGGTTTGTATACGCCAAAAATGGTAAAATGTCACCCGACAATTGAAAATAAGATTTTTTTCAATTTAGGGCACTAAAATTGGCAATGGCTCTAAAATAGTCCTTGAAAAGGCTAGAGGGATGTAAAAGGCAGTAAAATGTGCTTAAGAGCATGGCAACTGCTCTGCAAACAAATGTGGATAGGGAAATTACTTAAAATGAAATAAAATAAGGGGCGGAGCTAGCCACGTCAGGGAATGGCCGCCTAAGCTGAGAGCTCCTCACAGCAGCACACTGTTCACAGCTATTTGACGGGTTCCCACCTTGCTTTATTATGGGGAAACCTAATAGAGACAAGCCTAAAGAGACACAGATGACGCCCAAACACGCCAGAGGTCAATCCGACCTAGATAAGTTCCTAAAAAAGAAGTTATCTTCTCCGGCAGTCAGATCCAAGATGGCGCTGGATGCGGCGCTGGATGCCGCCGCCGCCGCTACATGCACTGAAGACTCCGACGATGAGGGCTCCTGCACTATGTCCAAAACATGCAGCGAGCGGGGCTCGACACCCATCACTAGAGCCTTCCTCAAGGAGTCATTGGCCCTCGCTTTTGAACCAGTTCTGAGAGAACTATCCGCTATCAAAACTGAGTTTAAACAGACGAGGCACAGAGTAGCAGCCCTAGAAGACTCCCAGCTCGCCATAACTAAGCACAGCCGTGCGATGCAGTCGACAGTGAAGAGATCCGGCGAACATCTGAATACCACTTACCTGTACCTGGAAGATCAGGAGAAAAGGAGTCGAAGAAAGAACGTTCGCATCAGAGGAGTTCCTGAAAGCGTGCAAAGAGAGGACATTTTAGACACGGTCAGTCAACTCTTCTCCTCCTTACTGGGGCAGGAAAAGGCAGAGAAAATAGTAATAGAGAGAGCCCATAGGGCCCTCAGACCCAAGCCACCGCCAGAAGCACCGCCACGTGACATTGTATGCGGCCTACTAAGTTTTGTCGACACGGCCGCCATCTTAACTGCCGCCAGACATAAAGGCGAACTAACAATTGAAAATGCCAAAATACAGCTGTACCAAGATCTCGCAGCAAGTACCCTGGCGAAGCGCAGGCAATTCAAGCCACTCACCGACCTCCTTAGGGAGAGAAGACACCCTCTGCGCTGGCTCTTTCCATTTGGTCTCTGCGCTACCATAAATGGAAATCAGGTCACTGTCCGGCACCCAGTGGACCTCACCAAAATGTGGGACGCTTTGCAGATTGATCCTTTGGATATCCCCTCCTGGTTGCCTATGACAGGTGACTTGAAGGTGCCTTTGCTACCTGCACTAGAAGATTGGAAGTTAGCTAAGAAATTCAAGTCACCGCAAGCGAAGAAACGTCAGGCGGAACTTCAGGACACTTAAGTGTTCTTATCATCAGTTTCTAATATTTAACCTCCCTCAGGAGATATCCAGAAGTTAATCCGGTATCTACATCAGTCCCAAGAGCAGTTAAATAGACTTTAAAGTATCGTCTCTGTTTTAAGCTGTTGTATTGTGGTCCTCACCACTACCATTACCTTCTTACCTAATATCTACCTCTTATGGTAAAGTGCCACCTGAGTCGACAACCTCATTAGATCCTAGTCAAGGCACATCTCAATCCTAGTAAGGGGGTAATGGTACGTTGCATATATCTGCTCCTCTAAGGACCCCAGTATACCATATTAACATGTCTCTGTGTAACAGTACTTCACTTGTTTTAGGAATGTTTTTTCCCTATGTTCATACCCCATTGCTTAAGAATTGCCGGGGAGACCCATATTTAGGATGGTTCACCCAGCTTTTATTACTGTGGAACCCCACTGCATTGATAATATGCCTGTGCTGTGAGAGGCCCACACAGGCTTTCTGTATTTCACAGTTTTTCTCCCCCCTACCTCCCTTTCCTAACTTTTTCTTTATCTTTTTCTTACATTGAATACTTATTTCTTGCTAATTACCCCCTCCCCCTTCCTGCTCACCTTCTCCTCTACGTATCCTCCCCTACAGGAGGTCACCAATTGTCTGCTCTCTCTGAGTATTAACATGCTCAACCTTGTTTTTATGTGTTTTGTCTATAGTTTTCCAAGATGGGTACTGTTTTCAGCAATTTTTGATCCTCTGGGATGCAACTTCTTGAATGGTCGCACAACCTACCACACCTCATGGATTCCTTGAAGGTAACTTCACTAAACGTAAATGGGCTTAATGTTCCCCAGAAGAGAAGCCAAGTCTATCAGATGCTTAAGAGAGAGAGGGCAGACCTTCTGTTCTTGCAGGAGACGCATTTCAGACATAACCATATCCCAACCCTTTTCACTAAACAATACCCAAAATGGATTCACAGCTCCCACTCTTCTGCCTCCAGGGGGGTGTCCATTGGTATTGGAGCCAATATCCCTTTTCAAATCCAGGCGCAGTATGTGGATCCTGAGAGCAGATTTTTATTCCTGAAGGGTACGCTCTTTGGTAATAAGCTGACCTTAGTCAACGTGTATGCTCCTAACGCCAAGCAAATTCCCTGGTTGATTAGAGTATTAAAACTACTTAAAGACTTCAGAGAGGGAATATTGATTCTTGGAGGTGATTTGAACCTTGCTTTAGATCACCCCTTGGATTCTACCTCAGGAGCCCCCAAATACTCTACTGCACAACTCCGTAAATTGCGGAAGTCACTTTCTGATCATCAAATTACAGATACTTGGAGATTGGCCCACCCCAGTGACAGAGATTTTCACGTTTTTCTCAGCTGTTCATAGGTCTTTTCAGCGCCTTGACTACCTTTATCTCTCTAATCATGTCCTGGAGAGAATTAAATCCTCATCTATTGAGCAGATTACAGTGTCTGACCACGCCCCTGTCTCTCTGGTGTTCCAGTTGAAGGGCCTCCCTCCTAAAGCATGGTCATGGAGACTTAATGAGACCCTCCTGGAAAACGACAGAGACAGACTTAAGCTAGAGAGAAAACTTGAAGCCTTCTTTGAACTGAACTGTACCCCTCTTATGGATAAGGCCATGATATGGGAGGCACATAAGGCGTATATGAGAGGAGAGCTTATATCCTTAGGCACATGGGTGCGTAAACAAAGGACGCTTCAAGTGGACTCTATTTTGACCCAAATCTCTGTTTTGGAAAACATTTCTAAAAGAGATGCCACAGATGCCCATTATAAGGAACTCACTAAGCTAAGAACGCAGCTGGATTTATTAAACATTAAATCTGCCAGGGCCCTCAGGGCTGCTAAATACAAGATCTATATGCATGGTGATAGAGGCTATAAGCTACTCTCCCAAATGATCAAAGGACAAAGGGAGAAAACCTTTATACAGGGAATCAAGTCCGAAAAGGGTCATCAGCTTACCAACACCCCTGCGATAGCAGAGGAATTCACTAAATTTTATTCCTCCCTATATAACCTAGAATCCAATAGCCCAGAACTTACATTGGCCAATATTAAGTCTTTCCTAGAGACAACTAAAGTTCCGACCCTAGACTCAATAGAAAAAGAAATGTTACTGACTCCGGTTACGGTAGAGGAGATATTAGAGGTCTTAGCAAGTACTCCATCAGGGAAATCCCCAGGTCCAGATGGGCTACCTATAATTTACTACAAAAAGTTTAAGAAAACCCTTGCCCCACAGTTAGCGGACTTATGCAATTCCCTATTAAAAGGAACTTCCCTCCCTCCGCAATCGCTAATCGCCCACTTAACAGTGATTCCCAAAGAAGGGAAAGACCCCGCTAAATGCAGCAGCTATAGACCGATCTCCCTACTTAATGTAGATGTTAAACTATGGGCCAAACTTTTAAGCTGTAGAATAGCAAAGCTACTCCCCAAACTAATTGGCGAGGAACAAGTGGGTTTTGTAAAGGGACGGGAGGGCAAACATAATGTTAGCAGAGTTTTACATGCCATATACTACGCGAAAAAACATAGGATCCCATTGACCCTGTTAGGAACTGATGCTGAAAAAGCATTTGACAGGGTCAATTGGACTTTTATAGATAGTGCCTTACGTCATTTCGGTTTCCCACCTCTGTTTATTTCTGCCGTTTTCTCGCTTTACTCACAACCCTCAGCCAGAGTCCTAGTCAATGGCACCCTATCTCCGCCCTTCAATATATCCAATGGAACGAGACAAGGCTGCCCTCTCTCTCCAGCTCTGTTCATTTTAACCCTTGAGATTCTCCTTTGCAAATTAAGAACTTCTGAGGTCATCAAGGGACTCCAAGTAAAGGGGAAAACCCATTAATTGGCAGCCTTTGCGGACGACCTGCTCCTCTTTATTACAAACCCAGCAGTTCTAATTTCAAGGTCAATTATGACAAATCTGAGATACTTAATATCTCAGCACCAGAAAAACACATGATAGAAGTTAAAAAGCACACTTCTTTCCAATGGCCCAAAGAAGCTATTAAACATTTGGGAATCATGATTCCGGCAAACCACTCACATCTGTTTAGACATAACTATGTCCCCTTATTTAGTAAAATCAAAAACTTCCTGGCCTCTATTAAGTTACCTTTTCTTTCATGGTTGGGCAGGAAAAATCTATTGGCTACTTATGTTCTTCCGCAGATCCTTTATACTCTGAGATGTCTACCCATTCCGCTGACAAACAAGTTCTTCTCTGATTTCCGGTCTCTTTTCAGTAATTTCCTCTGGTCCAACAAAAAGCCACGACTAGCTTACCCCTTACTTATTAGGAAAACAAACAGAGGAGGATTATCCTTACCGGATCTTAAGACCTATCTACATGCTATCCAGTTGGAGAGATGGATTGAATTGGCTAGACCCCATAACGGTTCATTACATGTAGCTTTGGAGAAAGCTTTGTTAGGTGAGGACGTTGCCCACAACTTTTGGGTTGCCTCCCCAACCAGGAAGAAAAGATATCCTCTTAGTGCCCTAACATACTGCATGCTCCAATTCTGTAACAGTTCGGCGGCCCTATCAATGTCTGCTAACAAACTATCCAATGTAGCCCCACTATCTGTCCTCCCGTATTTTCTTAACAAAGGTGGAAACGACTTTCATAAAGCCTGGGCGTATCTTTCAGAACTTAAAATTTCTGACCTGGCTAAAGCCAAAAACCTCCAGGAGTTTCTCACCAAGGTTCAAACTTATATTCCCGAGTCCCTCCGTTCCAGACTAGTTGAATTAGACCTAGAACTCAGCTGCAAAAAGAATAAGAAAATACATGTGGAGCCCCGTGTAGATCCCACCTGGCTTGAAAATTACATCCTACTTCCCTATCCCCCCACAAAAACCCTCTCCAAGCTGTACTCCCAACTTATATTAGACTCCTCAGGTGAGAAACCCACATACTTAAGAGCTTGGGAACGGGAGCTGCAGTTAACTCTCTCGGACGAAGACGTCAATACAGTTTTAAAGCACTCCCATGGATTTTCGAGGTGTATCCGTATCCAGGAGAATTCCTTTAAAATTGTATCTAGGTGGTACAGAACTCCATAATTTCTGTATAGAGCCCACCTGTCACCCTCAGATAAGTGTTGGCGCTGTCAAGATGAGTGTGGATCCATCTCACACATCTGGTGGTCCTGTAAAGCTATTTCCAACTTCTGGATAGAAGTGGAACAAATTATTAATAGAGTCTGTAGTTCCTGTATCTCTTTAGCACCAGCTCTCATACTTCTGTGGCTGCCACATGGAGGCTTCAAACCCTCCTCCAACAACCTAATCACGCATATGATAGGAGCAGCAAAATTTGTTGTTCCCACCAAATGGAAAAATACTGAACCACCTACCATTAAAGAATGGTTAGAAAAAGTGCACCAGATCTGCCTCATGGAAGAAATGGTTGGTTGGGAAAGGGGAAACAGGAAAAACTTTCTGAAAACGTGGCAACCATGGCTGGATTTCTATAAGAACTATAGTTAGATCGAACGCTTCCTCTCTTTATAGAGTACATTAACCAGCATCCACTCGCTGATTCAGTATTTAGACCCACAAGAATTTATATATAATGGAACATCTTTTCTTTACCTCAATGTATAACGTTTAGTGTCTCACCCCCTGCTTATACGTGCTTCAACAAGTACACTCTAGTGTGGCCTCGGTTCATTGAGTCTGTAATTTACCTTATGTATATGATACAAGATTGCTCCCATGCCTTATATCTCGAGACTGAAACATCCCATAAGTTAAGTTCTATATGTTGTGTTCTGGATAGACTATACAGATACTTACTGTCAGCCAAATCACGTGAATGTTCCCTATATGATTAAACTATGGACTGATACTCAGATTCACACCGTGCCTTATAGGATTTGGTCTATGAGAAAATAGTCCACTTTCCTTATTACATGCTTTAACTTCTCTTCCTCACTGCACCTAGATTTATGCATGTATCAACCAAATGGTGATATGACTATCCTGTCACGTATACGGCATTTCATGTGTTTTATGTGCTTTATTTTACTGTATTGATCTCTCCATGTTTGTTACCTATTGAAAATTCTTCAGAAATAAAGAATTTACAAAAAAAAAATGAAATAAAATAACTAACATTTACAAATTATTAACCTGCAACTCAAAGAAAGAGGTGGATATAGAGTCGGAGGTTAAAGAGGCGGTGAATGTGGTGTTGTAGGTGGAGGCAGCAATGGAGGAGGAGGAGGTAGCCAACAATGTTTTTTTTTTATTTTTTATTGGGGTCGGTAGCTCCCAAAATATTGGGACAAATAAAAAAAAGAAAACAAAGAATCATTGCACTTGACTTGAGTACAAGAATGTATGTTTGATGGTGGTATAAATGTCTATTCTGCACAAGGTACAGACAAGTCTTGTGGGATCCAAGAATGGTTCATTTGAATGAATGTGAGCTTGTCCACGTTGGCTGTGGACAGGCGGCTGCGTCTGTCTGTAATGACGCCTCCTGCCATGCTAAATACACGTTCAGAGAGTACACTGGCTGCAGGGCAGGCCAGCACCTTCAAGGCATACAGGGCAAGCTCTGGCCATGTGGACAATTTGGAGACCCAGAAGTTGAATGGGGCAGAACCATCAGTCAGTACGTGTAGGCGTGTGCACAGGTACTGTTCCACCATGTTGTTCAAATGCTGCCTCCTGCTAACACGCTCCATATCAGCAGTTGGGGCCGGTTGTTGCGGCGAGGTGACAAAGCTTTTCCACATGTCGGCCATGCTAACCCTGCTTTCGGAGGTGCTGGCGCTGAAACAGCTGCGTTGGCGACCTCTTCCTCCTCCTATGCCTTAGCCTTGTGCTTCCACTTGTCCCCCGGCGTCAGTCGGGAATGCTCTCAGAAGCGCGTCTACCAGCGTGCGCTTGTACTCGTGCATCTTCCGATCACGCTCCAGTGAGGGAATTAAGGATGGCACATTGTCTTTGTAACGGGGATCCAGCAGGGTGGCCACCCAGTTGTCAGCACACGTTAAAATGTGGGCAACTCTGCAGTCGTTGCGCAGGCACTGCAGCATGTAGTCACTCATGTGTGCCAGGCTGCCCAGAGGTAAGGACAAGCTGTCCTCTGTGGGAGGCGTATCGTCTGCGGTCTCTGTATCCCCCCAGCCACGCACCAGTGATAGGCCCGAGCTGCGTTGGATGCCACCTCGCTGTGAACATGCTTCATTCCCATCCTCCTCCTCATCCTCCTCGTCCTCCAGTAGTGGGCCCTTGCTGGCCAAATTTGTACCTGGCCTCTGCTGTTGCAAAAATCCTCTTTCTGAGCCACTTCTAAAAGACTGGCCTGAAAGTGTTAGAGATGACCCCTCCTCCTCCTCCTCGTCCTGGGCCACATCCTCTTCCATCATCGACCTAAGTGTTTTCTCAAGGAGACATAAAAGTGGTATTGTAACGCTGATAACGGCGTCATCGCCACTGGCCATGTTGGTGGAGTACTCGAAACAGCGCAACAGGGCACACAGGTCTCGCTTGGAGGCCCAGTCATTGGTGGTGAAGTGGTGCTGTTCCGCAGTGCGACTCACCCGTGCGTGCTGCAGCTGAAACTCCACTATGGCCTGCTGCTCGCACAGTCTCTCCAGCATGTGCAAGGTGGAGTTCCACCTGGTGGGCACGTCACATATGAGGCGGTGAGAGGGAAGGCCGAAGTTACGTTGTAGAGCAGACAGCCGAGCGGCGGCAGGATGAGAACGCCGGAAGCGCGCACAGACGGCCCGCACTTTATGCAGCAGCTCAGACATGTCTAGGTAGTTGTGAATGAATTTCTGCACCACCAAATTCAGCACATGCGCCAGGCAAGGGATGTGCATCAAATCGGCTAGTCCCAGAGCTGCAACGAGATTTCGCCCATTTTCGCACACCACCAGGCCGGGCTTGAGGCTCACTGGCAGCAACCACTCATCAGTCTGTTGTTCTATACCCCGCCACGACTCCTGCGCGGTGTAGGGCCTGTCCCCCAAACACATTAGTTTAAGAACGGCCTGCTGACGTTTACCCCTGGCTGTGCTGAAGTTGGTGGTGAAGGTCTGTCGCTGACCGGATGAGGAGGTGGTAGAAGAGGAGGAGGAAGCCGAGTAGGAAGAGGAGGCAACAGGAGGCAAAGTCTGATGCCCTGCGATCCTTGGCGGCGGAAGGACGTGCACCAAACAGCTCTCCGCCTGGGGCCCAGCCGCCACTACATTTGCCCAGTGTGCAGTTAGAGAGATATAGCGTCCCTGGCCGTGCTTACTGGTCCACGTATCTGTGGTTAGGTGGACCTTGCCACAGATGGCGTTGCGCAGCGCACACTTGATTTTATCCGATACTTGGTTGTGCAGGGAGGGCACGGCTCTCCTGGAGAAGTAGTAGCGGCTGGGAACGACGTACTGTGGGACAGCAAGCGACATGAGCTGTTTAAAGCTGTCCGTCTCCACCAGCCTAAATGACAGCATTTCAAAGGCCAGCAGTTTAGAAATGCTGGCATTCAGGGCCAGGGATTGAGGATGGCTAGGTGGGAATTTACCCTTTCTCTCAAAGGTTTGTGAGATGGAGAGCTGAACGCTTCCGTGTGACATGGTGGAGATGCTTGGTGACGGAGGTGCTGTTGTTGGTGGCACATCCTCTGTTTGTTGGGCGGCAGAGGCGGAGGAGGAGGCCGAGGCAGCAGCAGAAGAGGGAGCAGGAGGGGCCTGAGCTTACTCCACTGCAGCCCGTGTCTCGCATGTAGATGCCTGGTCATGCAGGTTGTGCTAAGGTTCAGAACGTTAATGCCTCGCTTCAGACACTGATGGCACAGCGTGCAAACCACTCGGGTCTTGTCGTCAGCACATTGTTTGAAGAAGTGCCATGCCAGGGAACTCCTTGAAGCTGCCTTTGGTGTGCTCGGTCCCTGGTGACGATGGCCAGTAGCAGGCGAACTGTTTTGGTGACGGCTGCTCTGCTTTTGCACCCTGCTTCCGCTTTTGCTACGCTGTTGGCTCGGTCTAACCACTGCCTCTTCCTCCGAACTCTGAAAGTCAGTGGCATGACCTTCATTTTATGTGGGGTCTAGTAACTCATCGTCCCCTGCATCGTCTTCCACCCAGTCTTCCTCCCTGACCTCCTTTTCGGTCTGCACACTGCAGAAAGACGCAGCAGTTGGCACCTGTGTATTAGAGGGTTTTTTCACCACAGTATGCCAAAGCCGTATTTCTGGCCTAAATGTGACAGTCACTTATGCACATCTTATCCCAGATGTGCAGTATATTAGAGGGTTTTTTCACCCCAGTAACCAAAAAGCCGTATTTCTGGCCTAAATGTGACAGTCACTTAGGCACGTGTAATCCCAGATGTGCAATATATTAGAGGGTTTTTTTCACCACAGTATGCCAAAGCCGTATTTCTGGCCTAAATGTGACAGTCACTTATGCACATCTTATCCCAGATGTGCAGTATATTAGAGGGTTTTTTCACCCCAGTAACCAAAAAGCCGTATTTCTGGCCTAAATGTGACAGTCACTTAGGCACGTGTAATCCCAGATGTGCAATATATTAGAGGGTTTTTTCACCACAGTATGCCAAAGCCATATTTCTGGCCTAAATGTGACAGTCACTTATGCTTGTCTAATCCTAGATGTGCAGTATATTAGAGGGTTTTTTCACCCCAGTAACCAAAAAGCCATATTTCTGGCCTTAATGTGACACTCACTTATGCACGTCTTATCCCAGATGTGCAGTATATTAGATGTTTTTTTCACCCCAGTAACCAAAAAGTCGTATTTCTGGCCTAAATGTGACAATCACTTATGCACGTGTAATCCCAGATGTGCACTCTATTTAACAGATGTATTTTTTTAACCCTAGTAAGCAAAAAGCTGTATTTCTGGACTTGCAGACATGCAAATAGCCTGTGCTGATGCACTATCATTGCATAAAATGGCTGCCGATTATGTATTGATATTGACTAACTGAAGAAAAAAAAGTTCGTTTTCAGTAGTAGTTGGCTCAGGGCAGGCTTAAAAAAATTGTTCACTTCACCCACAAAACACATTTGCTGTAGATCGCTGAGAACAAAAAACAGTTCTTGATTAGATTTCTCCCTGATCTCTCCCTCACAGCAGCTGCAGCCTCTCCCTACACTAATCCGAGCAGAGTGACGGGTGGCGCTACGTGACTCCAGCTTAAATAGAGGCTGGGTGGGGGCGGAGCCTGACCGCTGAGCATGATGGAGGTCTGAGACAGAGCTCCTGCCGCCAAGACCCGTGCTTTCCAGCAAACAGACACCCAGAAACAGACAGAAATGGTCAAAGCCTAGAGACCATCAGGCTACCCCTAAACATAAAAAGGGGCAAACAGAGATGGATCGCTTCATGAGAAAAAAGCTGGCGCTCTCCCCAGCGCGCCTGAACAAAATGGCGCCGCAGCCCTCGATACCGGACTCGATGAAGAGGACGGAGAGGAATATGCAGGAGCCGTGGGAGGAAGAGGCGTGGGAGGAAGAGGCGCCATGGGTGTAGGAACCCCCAAAAATCTGGGGGGGACAGCATTTTTGCTCACCGGGTATATTCTTATTCAGTAAACTGCGAGTTGTTTATATCGTTAAATTTTAAGTGTGTGTGTGTGTGTGTGTGTGAACCCCCCCCACACACTTACAGTTCTGAAGACTCAGGGGTGCTGGCTGGCTTGGCCGGGCAGAAGGAGTGTGGGAGACTGTGAGGCCTTTTTCTCCAAGCTGCTCCGGATGAGTGCTTTGGGCAGCTGGGCTCCGGGCTGGAAGTGGACACAATAAGAAAAAAATATTTTTCATTACACCTCAGGTCAGACCACCAATCAGACCCCCAATGTTAATCAGACCTCAGCTAACAGCCCCAATAAGATCCCCAATGTTAATAAGACCTCAGATCACACCTCAGCTCAGACCCCAATATGAATGACCCCCAATAAGACCTCAGATAAGAGCCCCAGTGCCTCTCATCAGCCCCCTAGTGCCTCTCATCAGCCCCCCAGTGGCTCTCATCAGCCAGTAATAACAGCACCCCCCAATCATGTGCCAGTAATAACAGCCCCCCCAATCATGTGACGGTAATAACAGCCCCCCCAATCATGTGCCAGTAATAACAGCCCCCCCCAATCATGTGCCAGTAATAACAGCCCCCCCAATCAAGTGCCAGTAATAGCCCCCCAATCAAGTGCCAGTAATAGCCCCCCCAATCATGTGCCAGTTATAGCCCCCCAATCAAGTGCCAGTAATAGCCCCCCAATCAAGTGCCAGTAATAGCCCCCCCAATCAAGTGCCAGTATTAGCCCCTCCCAATCAAGTGCCAGTAATAGCCCCCCCAATCAAGTGCCAATAATAGCCCCCCCAATCAAGTGCCAGTAATAGCCCCCAATCAAGTGCCAGTATTAGCCCCCCCAATCAAGTGCCAGTAATAGCCCCCACCAATCAAGTGCCAGTAATAGCCCCCCCAATCAAGTGCCAGTAATAGCCCCCAATCAAGTGCCAGTAATAGCCCCCCAATCATGTGCCAGTAATATCCCCCCCAATCAAGTGCCAGTAATAGCCCCCCAATCAAGTGCCAGTAATAGCCCCCCAATCAAGTGCCAGTAATAGCCCCCCAATCAAGTGCCAGTAATAGCCCCCCCAATCAAGTGCCAGTAATAGCCCCCCCAATCAAGTGCCAGTAAAACAAAGTATTGTATATATAAAAAAAAAAATATGAACACTTATACTTACCCCTTTGGACTGGAGCGATGCGATGCAGGCCTCTTCCGGCCTGTCACTGTGTCCCGACTACAGCGCTGTACGGCTCAGGCGGCACGATGACGTCATCGCGCCGCCTATGCCGGCCTCTGATAGGCTGCCGGCCTAGTAGTGCCGGCAGCCTATCAGAGGAACAGGAAAGGGACACACCTCCCTGCCCTGCTCCTCCGCAGCCTTCTGTTTTTATCGCTGTCCTGAGGACGGCGATACAAACAGATCACTATGGAGATGAGCGCTTCACTTCCACAATGGAAGAGCTCATCTCAGTGCCTGCCCCGCCGCCGCTGCACACATTGCCCCGCTGCCGCTGGGGGGGATTTGACCATACTTGTCCCCCCCGCATTATTTCCTGGGGGGGATCCGTCCCCCCCGCTTCCTACGCCCATGGCGCCGCTGTTACAGGAGGTGAGAGACATGAGGGAAGATGTAAAATCCCTGGGCCACAGAGTCGAATCCCTGGAGGGAAACCAGACCCTACTAACCGACCGGGCATCTGCAGTATCCGATCTCCTGGAAGTTCAAACTCATTCTCTCAACAACGCTTTATTGCAAATAGAGGACCAGGAGAATCGGAGCAGAAGAAAGAACATCAGACTAAAAGGACTGCCAGAATCAGTAGGGGCAGCTGAATTACAGGCTGTCGCAGAGCAGCTTTTCAAGGACATACTTGGAGAAGCTAAAGCTCAAGATATCACCATTGAAAGGATCCATAGATCCCTGCGCCCTGTTCCGAAGAAAAGCGAGCCGCCGCGAGATGTTATATGCGGCCTACTTAGCTTTAGAAGTACTGTGGCCTTGCTCCAGGCGACGAGGGAGAGGAAGGAGCTACGATTTGAAGATACAAAAATCTTTATGTATCAAGACATTGCTCCGTCCACACTATATAAAAGAAGAATTATGAAACCCTTAACAGATTATTTAAGAGACCAGAAAATTCTGTATCGGTGGCTTTTCCCGTTCGGTCTCATGTTCAGCAAGGATGGAAGACGCTGCACAATCAGAACCCCATCGGACTTACCAGATGCCTGGAACCATCTCAGCGTAGATCCCATACCGATGGACTCATGGATGCCTTTGGACAATTCCGTCAAGCAGCTACCTCCACTACCACGATTTGAACCGTGGTCGACACCTACAAGGAACAAACATTCCAGAGCGATTAGAAGATGAGTTCGGGCTATAGCTCCAGGAGGGTTAATTGACCTCGAGCATCATCAAGTATCACATCGTACTTCTTAGTCGTGAAGTCACTTATCTTTGTACTTCTGATCTCCCCTTCCTTTATGATAGTCCTGGGCCACACTACCTATGTGTCGTCCTCTCACTCTTGTTGCTCATTTTTCTCTTTTCTCTCTCTCCCTATTCATGCTTCTTGCCTCCCCCCCCCCCCTCACAACGACCAAATCTCGCTCTCACCTCTCCATCCCTTCCCTCTTTATGTATTGCCATCTTTGATGCTACTCTCAAGATTCTATGATGTTGTCATAGTTCTGTTCTTCTTTGATTATAACTGATGTCTCCTATATTGCCGTCAATATGACACTTCTATTTAGCAACAGGCTATAGGATCAAATACGGCTACACCCTGTGGATACAAAATGGAATCCATTGGCTGTAGTTTTTATAAGTATCACTAACATCAAACGTATAGGTGTCTTTATGTACTTATATACCCTAATATTCAAGACATGTGTAACTTACTGTATACTTCAATGCCAACATGACTACTCACTGAGCACTTTTTCAGTTACTATTCATAGCGGTCATGTAGAAAGATAGATCCTGTCCAACCATTAAGTTGATGTCCCTATCCTCTTACCATTCAACTCCCCTCTTCACCCCTCCTTTTTGCTCCCCCCCTCCATTTTCCCCTCCCCCCCCCCCATCAGGATATTATCGATTTCTAACTGACTAGATCTACAATAATCTGAAATATACATAGCAGAAAGTATGTATAACATGTCTTCCTCTTTATAAAGCACGGGTCTGCGGTGCCAGATCAGGAATCGGATTCGATTCTCTGTCCCCGCATATCCCCTCTGTATGAAGAATAGCGACCAACACAATGGACGCTTTCTATTATACAGAGAAGAAAGGTCCCAATTACAAACAACTTCTAGATCACATCTAATAGCACCTGCCCCTGTTGATATATCAGAATTTACTGACTTTTTTTGCTTTCCTTTTGTTTGCACTTTGTCGCAGGCTGCTCCCGGGATATATAGCTCTGAAGAATACACACCCTTTCTAACACCATTGTCATAGCAACCATAACTACAACTTCCTTCAACATCAGAGACTTTAATTCACCTCAAAAGAGGTATCAGGTAATCTCTCAAATCAGATATTTGCTTTCTTCAAGAGACCCACCTAAAAAATAACAAAATTCCTAATTTACCACATATTCACTATAACAAATGGTTTCATTCCACATACAAGAAAGCGGCTAGAGGAGTCAGTATAGCGATAGCCAAACATATACCATTTGAACCTACTCTGACATTAGCGGATACTGAGGGGAGGTACATATTTGTGAAAGGTAGGATTGGTCACACTCTAGTGTCACTAGCAAGTATTTACGCTCCGAACAACAACCAATATCCTTGGCTCAAAAATACGCTTGATAGATTTCGGGATTTTGCAGAGGGTCTGAAGCTAATAGGAGGAGACCTGAACATATCCCTTAACTCAATTTTGGACACTTCCAAAGGTCTATCGGCCCTTTCGCAAAAAACTTTAGGAAGTATTCAAAAAATACTGACCAAAAATCACTTAATTGACACTTGGAGAACCCTTAACGCCTCAACTAAGGACTATTCCTATTTTTCACAAGTCCACCATTCTTTCCAAAGAATAGACTATATATTTATTTCAGACAACCACCTAAATACCCTTAGAAAAGCCTAAATGGGTTCTATAACGATTTCGGACCATGCCCCAGTTTCGGCGTCCATGTCCTTTCTCTCCCTGCCAGTGAGGGAGTGGACCTGGAGGCTAAATGAAACTTTACTTGACTCAGACCAATCCCTGGCAGATCTAACGTGAAAATTGACCCTGTACTTTCAGGAAAATAAACCTGCAGATACCTCCAAGACCATAGTCTGGGAGGCACATAAAGCCTTCATTAGGGGTGAATTTGTGGCATTGGGCACCAAAGTCAAAAAAGAGAGGCAAAATTTTTTAAATTCCCTGCTATCACAAATTGCAGCTCTGGAATCTATCCAGAAACAATCCAAAGCGAGAGTCATGCAGGATGACTTGGTTGCCCTTCGCCACAAATTGAAGGAACTCCTCAACATCAGATGCGCCAAAGCATATCAATATGCACAGTTCAAGCACTAAGCGCACGGAGACAGAGGTAGTAAACTAATGACCCACTTAATTAAGAAAAGTAAAGATGCCCAATTCATCAAAAATATTAAAACTCACTCTGGCACTGTAACCAGTGAGACAAAGGCCATAGCAACTGAATTCAGCCATTTCTACAGCCAATTATATAACATCGCAGCGGATCCAACGAAAGACGCAGACAAGCAAACAATTGATGCGTTTCTTTCTAAACTTAACCTACCTACTCTCCCCAAGGAAGATAGCTTATCTTTACTAGCCCCTATTAATAGAGAAGAAATCTCGGAAATCGTCAAATCCCTACCCAATGGGAAAGCCCCAGGACCAGATGGGTTACCCGCTGGTTACTACAAAAAATTCCTACCAGTACTGCTCCCTCATGTTACAGCATGGTGCCAGTCACTGATGTCGGGCGTCCATCCCCCAAAGCAAACTTTAGAAGCCACTATAACTGTAATAGCAAAAGAAGGCAAAAATTAAATGGAATGCGGCAGCTACAGGCCAATTTCACTCCTCAATTTAGATGTCAAGATATGGGCAAAGATCCTTGCAGACAGACTGAATAAAATTGTCCCAAAAATAATCCACCTTGATCAAACCGGGTTTGGGGCAGGTAGGGAAGGCAATTTCCACTCTTGCAGGATCAAACTAGCAAAAGACAAAAAACACCCTCTCATCCTTCTTAGTACGGATGCCGAGAAGGCGTTTGACCGAGTCAATTGGCTGTATATGCAAAGGTCTCTGCATAGATTTGGTGTACCCCTGCCTTTCATCACCGCGATTATGTCCCTCTACCATCAGCCTAGTGCCAGAGTGAGGGTCAACGGCACATTATCCACCCCTTTTAATATAAGCAATGGTACACGCCAAGGTTGCCCGCTGTCTCCCACTCTTTTCATTATCACTATGGAAACCTTATTACAAGCAATAAGACATAATCCACTGATAAAGGGACTAAAAACTAACCAAACAGAGCATGAATGTGCCGCCTTTGCGGACAACCTCCTGCTCCTGATCACAAACCCCATCTAAGCGTTCCCACCACTAAAGGCTTTGTTTGAGCAATTTGGAACACTATCAAACTTTAAAATCAATTACTCCAAATCAGAAGCACTTAACATCACTATCCCGACACCTCAAATCCATAATCTGCGTACTTACTACCCTTTTACATGGCAGTAGGAAAAAATCAAATACCTGGGAATATACCTAACAAACCTACCGTTGAAGCTATATTCCATAAACTATGTACCTCTACTGAAAAAAGTCAAAGACCAGTTAAACTCATTGGCCCTCCCCTTTGTCTCATGGCTAGGTAGGAAGAACCTTCTACAAACATACTGTATATCATGCCCAAACTCCTATACCTCCTCCAAATGGTCCCTATCCACTTACCACATTCCTTCTTTGTTTCCACCCGCTCATTATTTACATCTTTCCTATGGAAGGGCAAAAAGTCACGTATAGCGTACGACAAACTGACCAGAAACCGTTCGCACGGAGGTATGGGCCTCCCTGACGCCCAGATGTATTACAAAGCGATCCAATTGAAAAGGTGGCTGCAATTATGCATTCCCCAATTCAGGATTTTAGGCTCAGATATAGAATTAACTACCCTAACCAATTGTCAACTAGCGGGCTTATGGGGCGTCAGAAAGCCACACTCCCAATAGAGGGTCTGACCAAAGAGATTTACTCGGTCTTCAACACCCTATCCAGCCACACACACCTACTCTCTGATCCCCCAAGATCTATGCATTCTTCACTAAGTCCATTCCTGATCTATCCTGGTGTCACCAAACCTCCGGAGTTCTGGAACCTATTTAAAGATTTAAATATTGAGGAATTACTAACACATACAAAAACAACAACAGAATTAAACGCATTCTTCTCCCGTCGACTAAAACAAGCTAACTTCTTAGACCTAAGAATCTTCAAAGACACTTGTTTTAAACTACAGGATAAATATGCAACAGCAAACAAAGCTACCTGATTTGAAAGGTTGGTACAAGGGCGAACGTCACTTAAACACGCGATCTCTACTATTTATAAAAATCTACAGGGTTCACTGAAAATGAACAAACCTGCTTACATTGTCCAATGGGAGGAGGATCTGGGAGTATCCTTCAGTACAGCGGATATCGACCAAATACATCAAAGATCTCATGGATTCTCTAGATGCGTAAAAATTCAAGAACATTCATACAAAACGATGGTCAGATGGTATAATGATCCTAGCAAACTCCACAAAATGGGTTTGTCAAATACAAATGTATGCTGGCGTTGTTCTCAGGGAAAAGGTACACTTGGACACATATTTTGGTCTTGCCCGCTAATCTCCACTTATTGGTCTCATATTGAAACAGAAATAAACCAAATATGTGGTTCCTCCCTCCAGCTTACTTCGATCTCAGTACTATTGTGTCTACCCTCTAAAGGATGGTCCCCTAAACCGTTTTATCTCCCTACATGGCTTGTCCAAGCAGCCAGATCTCTTATCCCGTTGCGATGGCTTAACCCAGATCCTCCCTCCCTTGCCCAATGGAAGATGAAAGTCGACCAACTATACCTCATGGAGGAACTTAGTAGCTGGGCTAACCGGTCTCACTCTAAGTTCTTGGAACTATGGAGCCCATGGAAGAATTATAGGAATACCTAGACCTGATGTATGTTTCTAGGTTCTACCCTCTTACACACCTCTATCCTCTTACATACAGTACAGACCAAAAGTTTGGACACACCTTCTCATTCAAAGAGTTTTCTTTATTTTCATGACTATGAAAATTGTAGATTCACACTGAAGGCATCAAAACTATGAATTAACACATGTGGAATTATATACATAACAAACAAGTGTGAAACAACTGAAAATATGTCATATTCTAGGTTCTTCAAAGTAGCCACCTTTTGCGTTGATTACTGCTTTGCACACTCTTGGCATTCTCTTGATGAGCTTCAAGAGGTAGTCCCCTGAAATGGTTTTCACTTCACAGGTGTGCCCTGTCAGGTTTAATAAGTGGGATTTCTTGCCTTATAAATGGGGTTGGGACCATCAGTTGCGTTGAGGAGAAGTCAGGTGGATACACAGCTGATAGTCCTACTGAATAGACTGTTAGAATTTGTATTATGGCAAGAAAAAAGCAGCTAAGTAAAGAAAAACGAGTGGCCATCATTACTTTAAGAGATGAAGGTCAGTCAGTCAGCCGAAAAATTGGGAAAACTTTGAAAGTAAGGGCTATTTGACCATGAAGGAGAGTGATGGGGTGCTGCGCCAGATGACCTGGCCTCCACAGTCACCGGACCTGAACCCAATCGAGATGGTTTGGGGTGAGCTGGACCGCAGAGTGAAGGAAAAAGGGCAAACAAGTGCTAAGCATCTCTGGGAACTCCTTCAAGACTGTTGGAAGACCATTTCAGGGGACTACCTCTTGAACCTCATCAAGAGAATGCCAAGAGTGTGCAAAGCAGTAATCAAAGCAAAAGGTGGCTACTTTGAAGAACCTAGAATATGACATATTTTCAGTTGTTTCACACTTGTTTGTTATGTATATAATTCCACATGTGTTAATTCATAGTTTTGATGCCTTCATAGTCATGAAAATAAAGAAAACTCTTTGAATGAGAAGGTGTGTCCAAACTTTTGGTCTGTACTGTACTTACACATATATTTGTACGCACTTTATTAAAACCAAATCCACGAGGACAGCCTCTCGCTCAGCTACGTCAAGATATCATAGCCATTTTGGAAGCAACAATGTAGTGACCGTAGCCGTACTTAGTTTGTGTATTTGGGCCATACACTGTTGTGGGCCAGTCTTGACATTGGATATTCCTACACTGAATGTGTAGTAAATCTTCACTGATCACACACCATATTCCACTAGTTGTGGAAAACTGTCCTGGGAGTGACTTGTGATATGAGTGCCGTTAGGAGGATGTTCATCGCCTCCATTCGTTCTGTATGGTTATGTTTAGATTACCATATCCTATCAAAGCCAGCTTGAAGAAATATAAAACTGTGTGCATTAACGACGATGCTCCAAGACCTTGAAAGGTGAAACAAATAAAATAGATACTACCCTTGTCGTTATGTGCGCCCCCAATAGGTACACCGAACCCGAACTTTTATGTAAATGTTCGGGTTCGGGTCCAGGTGCCGAAAACCCTAAAGTTCGGTACGAACAGTTCGGGTTCGCACAACTCTAGTTATAACCGAACTTTTGCCTGAGGCTCAGTGATAATGTCATGCCGGATTATGGACGTGCGTCCAGGGAGGTCCGAGAATACATCCGCGTTCCGACTAATGAACTCCCTGGCTTCCTGAGCCTGTTTAGAGGAGAGGCTGTCAGCAATTTTCACTGTGGCAGCCGATTCCCTTGCTACAGACAGAGGGGCCGAAACTGCTTCCCCTTAGAACCCTGGTCGTGGGCTGTCTTCCGTACAGGTTTCCCTATCTCTCCATGGTTTGAGCAGATTCACATGGTACACCTGCTACGGCTTTCGCCTCCCTGGCTGGTGTACCTTGTAATCTACCTCTCAAATAGTTTCAAGTACCTCGTAGGGCCCCTGCCACCTAGCTAGGAACTTACTGTCTACAGTTGGTACCAGAACCAACACCCGATCACCCGGGTTAAAGTTACGGACCCGAGCCTGATGATTATTGACCCTACTCTGGGCTCGCTGTGCTGCCTCCATATGCCCCCTAACCAGAGGTAACATGGTTTTCATCCGTCCTTGCATCTGGGTGACATATTCAAAAACACTTTTGTGCGGTGTGGGTTGTTGTTCCCACGCCTCTTTGGCCATGTCCAATAGATCGCGAGGGTGTCTGCCGTATAGCAGTTCGAAGGGTGAGAACCCAGTAGAGGCCTGGGGCACTTCTTGCACTGCGAACATTAGATAGGGCAGAAGAAGGTACAAGTCCCTCCCATCCTTAGACTCCGGTCTTTTTAAAATATTTTTTTATGTTTGATTAAACTTCTCTACCAGGCCATCCGTCTGCAGATGATACACGGATGTCCGTAACTGTTTTATGTGGAGCAACTTACAGAGTTCCCTCATGACCTTGGACATAAACGGTGTCCCTTGGTCAGTCAGAACCTCCTTAGGCAAACCCACTCGAGAAAACATCTCCATTAACTCTTTAGCTATGAGTTTGGCTGATGTATGACGCAGTGGCACTGCCTCCGGGTACCGAGTGGTGTAGTTGAGGATGACGAAAATGTGTTGGTGCCCTCTAGCGGACTTCAGTACTGGGACTATGAGATCCATAGCGATCCGCTCGAATGGAACCTCAATAATCGGGAGAGAGACCAGAGGGCTATGGAAATGTGGCTGGTTATCTGGCAGGTTGGGCAAGACTTGCAATACTCTTCCACCTCTCGGAACACACTGGGCCAGTAGAACAGCTGTAGAATCCGGTACTGCGTTTTCTGCTGGCCCAGGTGTCCCCTAAGAACATGTTGGTGGGCTTACTCCAACACGAGCTTGTGATACGCCTTGGGCACCACCAGCTGTTCAATATGTTCACCCTGTAGTTGATTTACCCGGTACAGCATCTCCAGTTGAACCACAAAATGGGGGAACATAGACTCGGCCGCCGGCTGTTGCGGCTCACCCTCAACTATTACAACATTCCCTCAGGATAGGGATAGAGTCGGGTCCTGGTGCTGTGCTGTATCAAAATTATCTCCAGAGACATTGAGGTCTGCCAACTCCGGACCAAGCGACAAGTCCTCCACATCTCCCACAATTACACTTAGAGGGGTTGTCTCCCCCTTCTCCAAAGAAGTGGCGGTCACCCCTACCACTGGCCCTTTGGACTCAGGTTCCCAAGGTTTTGGTCTCCCGCTCATCCCGGCCACTCTGCTAGGGTTACGTCTGTTTCCCGGGTATCGGTAACTTTTGTATCCAGCCATAGTACCGGGAAACCAGGGAAGTCTCTCCCAATTATGAGTTCATGCTGTAATTTTGTGGCGACAGCCACCTCATGAGTCCACCTGCCGGCCACCGTTGATAGAGAGACCAGGAGGTGGGATAGTCCTTTAAGTCTCCATGAATACACACTATGCCAACCTTTCGGCCAGTATACTCGTCGGGCCATACCAGGGCAGCTCTTACCAGGGGCACCAGGCTCCCTGAATCCAGCAGAGCCACCGCCAAAGTGTCCCCCACTTCCACCTGGCTCAGGTGGCTATTGTCTACAGTCTCGGAGGTTCTTGTGGCACACAACTTCCTGGCATATAATGAGTGGCGGTAGCCATTGTTGGTGTCCATGGGTTCACCCCAATGGGGACAGTAAGCCCTTATGTGTCCAGGCTCCTGACATCGCCAGCAGACCACCGGGGCTGGGTCTACAGGTGGTACGTCCCGGGCAGGTTTGGCTGGCACCGGCCACGGAGTCAGGGGAGGAGATTTCCGGGGTTTGACCCTCCTAACAGACCCCCCTGTAGATTTCTGGTGGCCCCGTAGCACTCTACCAGGTTGACCAGCTCCAAGGCATTACCCGGAGACACCTGGCCAAACCAGTGCTTGAGGGGGTACGGCAAAGCCCTCCAGAACACATCCGCCAAGAGACGGTCCAGCATAGCAGTGGGGGTCAGTTCGTCTGGCTGCAGCCATTTTTACAAACGGTGTAACAGGTCATAATACTGCGGTCTGACGGTTTCAACTGGGTAAAATTCCCACTGATGCACTCGCTGGGCCCACATCAACACGACCTCAGCCCACTGGTCTCGGAGTAACTTTTCCCTCACGGCCACCTTTTCGAACACCGTCAGATAGGTCTCGATGTCATCCGAGGGGTTCATCTTAGGGATCGCCGCACGGACACCTTTCTGGGTATCGTAGATGTTCAGGTATGCTCCTGCTGCTTGCAATGCCATTGCATGTTACAATAGCAGCTGGTTAGTTTCCTGCTGCTGCTTGTTAGCCTCCTGCTGCTGCAAGTTAGCCTCCACGAGGGCCTTCACAACCGCCTCCATTTTGTCAGGGGACACGGGTGGTAACCTTGCTATAAGCAATGCGCCGCACAGACCTTTCACTTACCAGTAGGAGGGGAGCCCGGACGGTCACAGACATCACAGGTAAGTATAATGCTTCTAAAATTGCTAAGTAACCATGGCAGCCAGGACTGCAGTAGCGTCTTGGCTGCCATGGTAACCGATAGGAGCCCCAGCGATAAAACTGGGACTCCGATCGTAACTCTCCACTGCCACCAATGATGGGCGGTCGGTCATTTTAATTAGGGGGAGGGGGGGCGGCCGCACTGGCCACCAATGTGTTAAATACAAGGGAGGGAGGGGGGGCCGGCCGCACTGGCCACCAATGTGTTAAATACAAGGGAGGAAAGGGGGGCCGGCCGCACTGGCCACCAATGTGTTAAATACAAGGGAGGGAGGGGGGGCCGGCCGCACTGGCCACCAATGTGTTAAATACAAGGGAGGAAAGGGGGGCCGGCCGCACTGGCCACCAATGTGTTAAATACAAGGGAGGGAGGGGGGGCCGGCCGCACTGGCCACCAATGTGTTAAATACAAGGGAGGGAGGGGGGGCCGGCCGCACTGGCCACCAATGTGTTAAATACAAGGGAGGGAGGGAAGGGGGCCGGCCGCACTGGCCACCAATGAGTTAAATACAGGGGAGGGAGGGGGGGCCGCACTGGCCACCAATGAGTTAAATACAAGGGGAAGGGAGGGGGGGTCTGCCAGGCAGCAGGGGGCAGTCATGTACACAGTTCTTTTAGTATATTCTAACCTGAAGCGTCCCCATCACCATGGGAACGCCTCTGTGTTAGAATATACTGTCGGATCTGAGTTTTCACGAAGTGAAAAATCTGATCTAAAAAGCTTTTATGCAGACGGATCAGCGGATCCATCTGTGTGAAAGTAGCCTACGGACAAGGATGACGGACGCGGGTGGCAATCTTGTGTGCATCCGTGTTTTTTTACGGACCCATTGACTTGAATGGGTCTGTGAACCGTTGTCCGTCAAAAAAATAGGACAGGTCCTATTTTTTGGACGGACAGGAAACACGGATCACGGATGCGGCTGCAAAAAGGTGCATTTTGAGATTTTTCCACGGACCCATTGAAAGTCAATGGGTCAGCGAAAAAAAACGGAAAACGGAACAACGGCCGCGGATGCACACAACGGTCGTGTGCATGAGGCCTTATCAGGATTCCTTCCTCAGCTTTCTCAAAGTAGTTGCGCACCAATTTTTCGTATCCTGCAGACTTTCTACAGTATCGAATGCGAAACCAGGCCACACACGTAAATTACGTCATGCGCTTGCGTACTCACTCAATCATTACATTTCCGATTTTCGCGTATAAATTGGGATGTCGAGTATAACGAATATTCAAATTCATAAATATATGCCGAATATTCTACAAAATATTTGTGATAAATTCGCAAATTCGAATATTGCCCATGCCACTCATCACTATTCCTGAACCATTTTGGTGGTGTTTCCATCAATTTCTGACCTTTTCCTATAAACCAGGCACCCTCCCCTCTTCAGAGCAGGTGGTGCCTGGTTTAATGCTCGGGTTCTCCCATTGACTTCCATTTTACTTGGGTGGTCGGTCGGTAGGGCACCCGAGCATTCCGATGTGTTCAGCACTATGGTGCTCGATCAACACTATTGAAGATCTTTAGTAAACTAAAAATCTCCTCTGAAGAAGTGACAGCAAAACACGTGTCTGAGCTGCTACCATGTGATTCACATATACTGCATTTAGGGCATTAGTTTTGTTTTTTAACCCCTTCCTGACATGAGTCGTACATTTACAATGCACATCTTTAATCATGGCGCTAGATCTGGAAACGAGCGGTTGCCATGGTCATCAAGTGTCTGCTGTTTTACACTGAAGAGCTAATGTCTTTGATCAGCAATAATGCCGAACACAGACATTTAACCTCTCAGATGCCATTGTCAATTGTGTCCATAGCATCTGAGTGGCTTTTTCTCAGCAGCACTGCTCTCCATGGGCCCAAATGGCTCCCCTATGCTGAGATTGAGGAAGCCATTCATACCTTGTGGTAGCCTTGAGCCTCTTAGGAGGGCTTTAGGGTACCATGGGATTATTTCCTATGAAGCCCTGCCTGTGGTGCGGCTTTATAGGAATGTATTGAATCTCCCATAGGCTGCAATGATTGATTAAAATGATTCACTGCAGTCTGTGGAAGAAGCGATCTAATGATCTCTTGTTGGAGTCCCCTGAGGGGACTTAATATAAGTGATAAAAGTAAAACAAAATCACCCCCTTTTTCACTCATGTTTATACAAATGGAGAGATAAAAAAGTTATGGCTCTAAGAAGACAAGGAGTGAAAAATGAAAGCGCAAAAATGGAAAATTGGCCATCATGTACTCCTTAAAAGTCCAATTTATTTGCTGCCCTAAGCACTTTACTGTTTATTTTGAGATCTGTATATCATGCTTTTGGTATTGTTAACTATAACTATCTGATTTAAAATGTGCTTATGACCCATATATACTGCTTACTAGGAAACTTTCACATTCAGAATTGTCACAGTTTTCTTGCTCCAAATGTCATTAATCGGAGAGTGCTCAAGTGATGAACACTGTCCACTACAAGATTGATGGAGCTGTGTGGTTTTGGCACTGACTTATGGCAAAAGAGGTACACCCAAATAAATGAAGGGTTGGGGGGTAGGGTTTTGTACCCTCAATGATCAGCTAGTGACAGCCTATAATGAGGATAGGCCAGCACTTAGTAAAGCTCAGACAACCTCTGTATTGTAGAAGTGTAAACATGTCATCAGCATCATACTGTAATTTCATTGAAATGTGAATTTTTATGTTACTATCTATATTAAAATGACCCTGAAGTCTTGCAGTTTTCACTCTGACCACTAAGTTTAATTATAGGCTGACATGTCTTGTTCTGTATAGAGCTCTTTTCTGCAATCATTTCATCATCATCACAGGTATGACAATGAAAGAACAAACCTCTGTATAGATAACAAAGGGCAATAGGTTACCCATCTGCACAGGTCAGAGAGCATACTCAATACACTCTTCCATAGAAGTTAATGCATACCTCCCAACTTTCTGGACGTTGAAAGAGGGACACTGGTGGTTCATTGCTTGAAAGATCAGTTTTTCCTGCATATTTATATGCTCCAATAGTTTTCTCTTACGAAATAGAGCAAAAATTTTCTGAATATAGAAATTCCTAAACTTCAAATTGCATCAAATAATGAAATAATATACAAGGCCGGCTCTAGTATACAGATAGGAACCAGACAAACACTTTCTGGGTCAATATTGTAAATGGTGTTGAACACAAATAATCGAATCGCAAATATTATTCGCAAATATCGGCACTTTGAGAATTCACAAATATTTAAAATATAGTGATATATATTTGTAATTTTGAATATTCTAGATTTTTTTTTTCATCAGTAACCTCCCTTCTTGCTTGTGGGCCAATGAAAAGACTGCAATGTCTTTGTCTGAGCTTAGCAACATCCCTAGCAACCAATAGGAAAGATGCCTACCCCTTACTATATAACAACCTCCCCAGCAGCCCCTGTATGCAGTATTTTGCAGATCTGAGAGAGACAGCAGTGTCATTGCTGTGCTCTCTGCTTTCCTGTGTCATTACATTAGATAGTTAGTTAGTTAGTTAGTTAGTTAGTTAGTTAGTTAGCTTATATATATAATACAGATAGTTAGTGGGAGATAGTCAGTGTAGGTTAGATAGTGATATAGTGTAGCTGATAGGTTCTGCTCTACATACATAAATGCTACATACATAGAGCTGTGATGTCACAAGTTCACAACAATACTTAGTGCACCAATCACTAATAAATAGTCAGACATGTTAAAATGTAAAGTTGCACATACACTGCGTGCAGAATTATTAGGCAAATGAGTATTTTGACCACATCATCCTCTTTATGCATGTTGTCTTACTCCAAGCTGTATAGGCTCGAAAGCCTACTACCAATTAAGCATATTAGGTGATGTGCATCTCTGTAATGAGAAGGGGTGTGGTCTAATGACATCAACACCCTATATTAGATGTGCATAATTATTAGGCAACTTCCTTTCCTTTGGCAAAATGGGTCAAAAGAAGGACTTGACAGGCTCAGAAAAGTCAAAAATAGTGAGATATCTTGCAGAGGGATGCAGCACTCTTAAAATTGCAAAGCTTCTGAAGCGTGATCATCGAACAATCAAGCGTTTCATTCAAAATAGTCAACAGGGTCGCAAGAAGCGTGTGGAAAAACCAAGGCGCAAAATAACTGCCCATGAACTGAGAAAAGTCAAGCGTGCAGCTGCCAAGATGCCACTTGCCACCAGTTTGGCCATATTTCAGAGCTGCAACATCACTGGAGTGCCCAAAAGCACAAGGTGTGCAATACTCAGAGACATGGCCAAGGTAAGAAAGGCTGAAAGACGACCACCACTGAACAAGACACACAAGCTGAAACGTCAAGACTGGGCCAAGAAATATCTCAAGACTGATTTTTCTAAGGTTTTATGGACTGATGAAATGAGAGTGAGTCTTGATGGGCCAGATGGATGGGCCCGTGGCTGGATTGGTAAAGGGCAGAGAGCTCCAGTCCGACTCAGACGCAAGCAAGGTGGAGGTGGAGTACTGGTTTGGGCTGGTATCATCAAAGATGAGCTTGTGGGGCCTTTTCGGGTTGAGGATGGAGTCAAGCTCAACTCCCAGTCCTACTGCCAGTTTCTGGAAGACACCTTCTTCAAGCAGTGGTACAGGAAGAAGTCTGCATCCTTCAAGAAAAACATGATTTTCATGCAGGACAATGCTCCATCACACGCGTCCAAGTACTCCACAGCGTGGCTGGCAAGAAAGGGTATAAAAGAAGAAAATCTAATGACATGGCCTCCTTGTTCACCTGATCTGAACCCCATTGAGAACCTGTGGTCCATCATCAAATGTGAGATTTACAAGGAGGGAAAACAGTACACCTCTCTGAACAGTGTCTGGGAGGCTGTGGTTGCTGCTGCACGCAATGTTGATGGTGAACAGATCAAAACACTGACAGAATCCATGGATGGCAGGCTTTTGAGTGTCCTTGCAAAGAAAGGTGGCTATATTGGTCACTGATTTGTTTTTGTTTTGTTTTTGAATGTCAGAAATGTATATTTGTGAATGTTGAGATGTTATATTGGTTTTACTGGTAAAAATAAATAATTGAAATGGGTATATATTAGTTTTTTGTTAAGTTGCCTAATAATTATGCACAGTAATAGTCACCTGCACACACAGATATCCCCCTAAAATAGCTAAAACTAAAAACAAACTAAGAACTACTTCCAAAAATATTCAGCTTTGATATTAATGAGTTTTTTGGGTTCATTGAGAACATGGTTGTTGTTCAATAATAAAATTAATCCTCAAAAATACAACTTGCCTAATAATTCTGCACTTCCTGTATTGCGCCAAAATATTTGCATCATTAGTGCCGATTTCGCAATCGCAAATATATTGGAGCACTCTATCTGCATATAAAGCTATTGTAATGTTCTGCCGTGCCAACCATTTTCTCCAGTCCCAGGAAACTTCTAGCAGCTTGAAAAATATAGCTATAGTGACCCACGCCTGTATTTTGAGAGCATTACGCAAATATTACATTGCAGATTTTTCATGATCAAGAAAATAATCTCAAATTCGCGAATTCTCTAATATATGACGAATATTCTACCAAATATTCGCGAAATATCGCATATTCAAATATTGTCCCTGCCGCTCATCACTAATTTTAAATTCAATAATAAACATCTATCCCTTAGATCAAAAAGAGGAACATTTATGGAGCAAAGAGGGACAGAGGGACTTGGGTAAAAAAGATGGACTGTCCCTAGGGTAACTCCAAAGGTCACAACAGACCTCAGAGGGCAGACTCCAGCCTTCTTCCGCGTGAAGGAAGTTATTACAGTGTAGTGAGGTTTCTTAGGTAGAAGCAACAACTCAGCAGTCATTGTGGATAGCCATAGTTCCATGCACCAGCCCCTTGAAGGGAAAGATTGCAGAAGATCCAGGCAACCCAGAGAGGGAGTGAAAATATTAGCAAAGGAAGTTAATTGTCGTTTATCAGGCTTTAGCCTTCTCTGCATTTGGTGGAGAGATTCCAAGCTACACCATAACTTAGGGCTCTTTCACACTTGCGTTGTTCTGTTCCGGCATAGAGTTCCGTCGTCGGGGCTCTATGCCGAAAGAATCCTGATCAGGATTATCCCCATGCATTCTGAATGGAGAGAAATCCGTTCAGGATGCATCAGGATGTCTTCAGTTCCGGACCGGAACTTTTTTTGGCCGGAGAAAATACCGCAGCATGCTGCGCTTTTTGCTCCGGTCAAAAATCCTGAACACTTGCCGCAAGGCCGGATCCCATTGAAAGGCATTAATCCGGATCCGGCCTTAAGCTAAACGTCGTTTCGGCGCATTACCGGATCCGACGTTTAGCTTTTTCTGAATGGTTACCATGGCTGCCAAGTCCTCTTTGCCATGGTAAAGTGTAGTGGGGAGCGGGGGAGCAGTATACTTACCGTCCGTGCGGCTCCCGGGGCGCTTCAGAGTGACGTCAGGGCGCCCCACGCGCATGGATCACGTGATCGCATGGATCACGTCATCCATGCGCATGGGGCGCTCTGACGTCATTCTGGAGCGCCCCGGGAGCCACACAGACGGTAAGTATACTGCTCCCCCGCTCCCCACTACTACTATGGCAACCAGAACTTTAATAGCGTCCTGGCTGCCATAGTAACACTGAACGCATTTTGAAGACGGATCCGTCTTCAGATGCTTTCAGTTCACTTGCGGTGTTACGGATCCGGCGGGCACCTCCGGCAAATGGAGTACACGACGGATCCGGACAAGATATTGTGATCCAAAGAATACAACTATACTGTATGACAGAGATAATACATCCCTCCAGCCTAGAGAAAGCTGATTGCAAGAGTGGAAAATAACCCCTTATGCAACTTTTGTGAACTATTCAGAACAACTGAGCAGGCTGCCTCGCTGTAAAATATTTTTGTGCACATTGATGACCTTTGGATCAGCTTCAGTAAAACACTGTGGATTTGTTAAAAGAACTGGTCTCCTTATTGTGCTAACCGATCACCTACTTGCACCCAAGGGTGCTAGCATCGCAAAGACATCAGGGACCCTGCCTTCCCTGCACCTAAAACCCAAATCACCAAGGGCGCCTCAACTACCATCCGGCAGGAGAACCCCTTTAACCCCCAGAAAGTGATCCCAAAGGAATACAGTGCCTTCCTTCTCCTCACTGCACACCAACCCAAGGAGCTGCAGAAACATTATATAGACATTCCTTGGTTCACATTCACATTAGTTGCCACACTCACTCACACATGTCCCTGCAGTTCTAGTGCGCTGCACATGTGATTGCTGTAAACCATATCATTAGAAATGAGTGAAACAATTAAAAAATTCAACCAGAATAAAAAAAAAAAATCATATTTAGATCTGAATTTTGTTCAATTCCATAATTGTGTACAGTGAAAATAATAAAATAAAAATCTGCAATTAGAGAATAAAAATAGATTGGAAAAAAGATTGTGTGTCACTATCTGGTGTTAATTAGTAATATGTACGGTATGTCTAATGTCCACTCCCAGTAATTGTCTGATCTCCTCCTACTTACATTGCTGTAAAGAATGCTGGCACTCACAAGCAAGTGGCCCATACATCACCTGCAAGGGATTCTCTGAAGTTGGTAAGGATCACTGAAGCACTAAGGGCTCTTTCACACTTGCGTTCTTGTCTTCCGGCATAGAGTTCCGTCGTCGGGGCTCTATGCCGGAAGAATCCTGATCAGGATTATCCTAATGCATTCTGAATGGAGAGAAATCCGTTCAGGATGCATCAGGATGTCTTCAGTTCCGGAACGGAACGTTTTTTGGCCGGAGAAAATACCGCAGCATGCTGCGCTTTTTGCTCCGGCCAAAAATCCGGAACACTTGCCGCAAGGCCGGATCCGGAATTAATGCCCATTGAAAGGCATTGATCCGGATCCGGCCTTAAGCTAAACGTCGTTTCGGCGCATTGCCGGAGCCGACATTTAGCTTTTTCTGAATGGTTACCATGGCTGCCAAGACGCTGAAGTCCTGGCAGCCATGGTAAAGTGTAGCGGGGAGCGGGGGAGCAGTATACCTACCGTCCGTGCGGCTCCCCGGGCGCTCCAGAGTGACGTCAGGGCGCCCCAAGCGCATGGATCATGTGATCACATGGATCACGTCATCCATGCGCATGGGGCGCTCTGACGTCATTCTGGAGCGCCCCGGGAGCCGCACGGACTGTAAGTATACTGCTCCCCCGCTCCCCGCTCCTACTATGGCAACCAGGACTTTAATAGCGTCCTGGGTGCCATAGTAACACTGAACGCATTTGGAAGACGGTTCCGTCTTCAAATGCTTTCAGTACACTTGCGTTTTTCCGGATCCGGCGTGTAATTCCGGCAAGTGGAGTACACGCCGGATCCGGACAACGCAAGTGTGAAAGAGGCCTAATAATGGCAAATGTATATTTGACATAAAATCTCATGCTGCAAATGCTAAATTTCAAGCTACATATAAAATTGCGACAGACATCACTCGGTGTTAACTTATACTCACTTTCAGCATTGCAGTTATTGATGCCAAGAACAACACTTTTTGTCATTATTCTTAGACATTATATTCCGATTATAACATAGTTTGGAGATATATTCACTCCAGATGCCGATCTGCAGGGGCGGACTGGGAACTTAAAGTGGCCCTGTAAAAAATACTAAAAGTGGCCTCGTTTTGTAGTTGGGTCCAAATTGATGGAAGGCAGGGCCAGCAATACCATATTGTGGCACATTATACCACCCCAACAGAGCCAAATACCACAGTCCATCACAAAATACTGCCAGAAGCACAAAATACATCCCCAAAAACTTCCACTCACCAGCCATGAGGAGGGCCTAGGTAGCCCCCTGGGAATCGGCCCAACAGAAAATTTCCCTGAAAGTTCTATGGCCAATCCGCTCCTGCCGATCTGTAGTTATCCATAGAGCTATATAACCACGCACTTTAGACTGTAATGGCCCTACGGCATACATCATTTGACTGCTAGAACAGAATTATGCACATTTGTTGGTGATTTTAGTGTTGCAAATATGTGAGATTTTATCTTTACCTTAAAAGCACTGCTTCTTTAAAAGGTTGTGCTGTGAGTGGTTGCTGTGGACAACAAACATTTTGTTTTTTAAGACGGCACATGCAGAGAGATGAGAGGCAGAGTGAGAAGCACTGCCTCTGCAATTACAGTTACATAGGTGTATAAAAATCCATGCTGCATCATTGGATGCTATTGGCAAGAGACAGTTTGTCTTTTAGACAGCACATGTAGGGAGATGAGAGGCAGAGTGATATGCATAAATTTTAATGCACACTGCATCAAAAACACATTACTTTATTAGAACCTTCCAGAACCCAGTCTGGGCTGGACTTGACAACCCCCTGTTATTTTAAATTGGATCATGAACAGTACATGTACCAAATTTGGTTGAAATCCATGAAGGTACATAGGATCATATCAAGAACAAACAAACTAACAATATATATATATATATATATATATATATATAGAAATAACAAAAAGGGCAGCACTCCAAAAAGTAAAAGAAGAAAAAATCTTTAATTACCCATGAGGGACAAGCGACGTTTCAGCTCAATGTGTGAGCCTTTCTCAAGCTTGAGAAAGGCTCACACATTGAGCCGAAACGTCGCTTGTCCCGCATGGGTAATTAAAGATTTTTTCTTCTTTTACTTTTTGGAGTGCTGCCCTTTTTGTTATTTCTGTCTATTTGGATTGGCTTTCATCCACGCTGGGCCAGCTGCACCCGTATTTTTTTCTTTTTCTTTGACGGTGCTGCCACTGAACTTTTTTGCTCTCTATATATATATATATATATATATATATATATCAAGGAAAAAAGGCGGCACTGGTACAAAATCAAGTAAAGTTAGGGTGCACGTCCCAAGAGGAATAGGCTTCTTACCCCAATGTATAGATCCAGAAAAACGGGCGGCACTCCAAAGGATAAAAGTAAGTGTACCTTTATTCACCCAGGTGGTGCAAAGTTTCAGCTCCACACTTGAGCCTTTTTCAGGCTTGAAAAAGGCTCAAGTGTAGAGCCGAAACGTTGCACCACCTGGGTGAATAAAGGTTCACTTACTTTTATCCTTTGGAGTGCCGCCCGTTTTTCTGGATCTATATATATATAGTTTTTGTTTATGTAGATCGTATGTTACTTTTTATGTTTACAACTAGTGATGGACGATCAAATGTTCACAAACCGCAAGTTCGCGGCGGGTCCTATTCATTTTAATGGCAGCCGAACCTGAAAAACCTTCAGCTCATATTTGCAGCCAAGAAATAATTACTAGAAGTGCAGATGTATTATTTGAATTTGCAATCTCCATTCATAATTATTTTCAATGCGAAATATCGGAAATATAATTTTCGCGTACGCGCATGCGCAAATGCACTATACAGTACCCAAATGCACTATAAAGAAAGTATATTGGTATATAACACCCCGCTACAATCATTTTTTTGGGGGGGGCGACTGGTATATCACACCAGTAGAAATTATTTGTTCCAATAACACTTGCCCCTCTATATACCTGCAGTATCGCAGCAGAACCGCACACAACTGCCGCGCAATACAAATGCACTATACTATACTTTCTAACATAGAAAGTATATTATAACATTGTACAAGGAAGGCAATCCATTAGAATATACATAAAGATAAAACGTAACCTTTAATAATGTTACTATGAGGGTCCATTCACACGTCCTTAAGTGTTTTGCGGATCAAAAAAACACGGACACCGGCAATGTGCATTCCGCAATTTGCGGACCGCACAGTGCCGGCACTATGATAGAAAATGTCTAATCTTGTCTGCAATTGCGGACAAGAATAAGACATGTTCTATTTTTTGGCGGAAATGGAAGCACGGATGCGGAAGTGCGGATCCGCAAATGCGGATGCGGACAGCACATTCCGGCACCATTGAAAATGAACGGGTCTTCACCCGTTCCGCAAAATTGCGGAACGGATGCGGACCCATTTCTGCAGACGTGTGAATGGAAAATATATCCCTCAAAATGAAAATAAATAAAATTATTAATTTAAGCAAAATTATTAGGTTAAGCAAAAAGCATAGATGTGGTAGGCAATAACAAGTGCTCGGCGGCACTAAATCAGGTGCTCGGCGGCACCAAATCAGAAACCATATGTCCTACCACAATCCAGGGGGTTCCAGTTCACCTCGATGAATCCCGGTGGGAAAGCAAAAAACATCTATCCCTAGGCTAGATGATGATGTGGTGTTAAAGGACAGGGTGGGCAAAGAACTGTCCCTGATATTGCCCTACAGGGGGTGCTATTCTGGCCCTGATAGCCTAACCACGGACCACCCGCCCTGATAAGAGTGACCCCGTCTGGAACCTTACCCTATATAAAAATGGCCCTAGTAAGCCCCTAGCCCCTAGGCCCCTGACTTCCAGGTGATCACTATATAGATCTAAGTGTTTTTGACTCATTATAAAAGTATATTATAAGTATATCGCACCCCTCTGTGTATCACACATATAGATAGTACACCTATACCAGTCCTTAAAAGGACTTTTGTGGCCCTATTAGCTAGCGTTTGGTGTCCCTAACAGCCTGTCCCTGCTCCACACAGCAACCTCTCCCTAAACTGGCAAAACACTGAATGTAAAATGGCGGCCAGATCAGGTTTATTTATAAGGTAGGGGGTATGTCCATGTGCTGAAACGTCTCAATTGGCTGTCCTGTACCACCTGATGGATGTGTCATGGGTCAAAGTTCTTGACAATGTAAAAGAATATGGCGGGCGCAAATATCTCCATATGTTCGCATGTTCGTTGAATTGCGAACACGCAAAGTTAGCCGCTAAACGACCGCCGGGCGAACGGCAAGGCCATCTCTATTTACAACATGACCTTAAGAACATGATCTATGCTAGAGTCTAGTCACATGTTGTTATAGGACCAATCGGTGGGGTACACTAGGACTCCATCTTGAATGTGCCCTTTGTTTGCTATATATGTACCATGTTGTATAATGTGACATGCTTGTTTGAAAAAGGCTGAAACGCGTCACATTTGCCTATATGTATTATCATCAAAGGGCGAATGCTGATCCATTTCTACTTTTAAGAAATGTAGGCATACAGACAGGGTCATGGACAGATCGTATAAGGACCCATAGCAAAACTTAGCATGGCTCCTCCAGCCCATCCTATTTTCCAGTACAGTTACAGTTTCCAGTTAAACCAGAACACAAAAATACAATACACAAAAATATATTTTTTTTTTATTGAAAGAAATTTGTAATAAAAAGAAATCACCCTCAGCATCACCCACGTTAATAATTTTTTATGTCGGAAAAAGTGGAATAGGTGATTCACAAATATGGTATTCTTAATCTTAATAGAATTAATTAAGAATTCTTAATATGTTTACACCAGACAGCTAGTATTAGTACATTGATAAATATCCCCCACACAGTTCTGAGTTGTTGCTTCCATTCAGATCATACACTGCCTGTACAAAAAAAAAAAGTCGCTACCTGGATTTAACTAAGCAAATAGGTATGAGCCTCCTATTGGACAATTACTGCATGGGCGATTATCTTTCAGCTGGCAATATTATTTAACCCCAACTGGTGAAATGAGTTGCTTCTCATTTCTTAAGCAACCATGTCGAAAGACACATCTTGTGGTCGTGGAAAAGTTGTTAGTCTATTTGAGAAGGGTCAAATTATTGGCATGCATCAAGCAGAGAAAACATCTAAAGAGATTGCAGAAACTACAAAAATTGGGTTAAGACTGTCCAACGCCTTAATAAAAACTGGACCGATAGTGGGGACCCATTGTATTCGAGGAAGAAATGTGGCGGGAAAAAAATCCTAAATGATAGTGATCGGCGATCACTTAAACGTTTGGTGAAATCAAATCGAAGAAAAACAACAGTAGAACTCAGGGCTATGTTTAATAGTGAAAGTAAGAGCATTTCCACATGCACAATGCAAAGGGAACTCAAGGGATTGGGACTGAACAGCTGTAGCTGTAAGAAAACCACTGATCATTGGGGCAAACCAGAAAAAAAGGCTTCAATTAACTAGGAAGCATAAAGATTGGACTCTGGAGCAATGGAAGAAGGTCATGTGGTCTGATGAGTCCAGATTTACCCTGTTCCAGAGTGATGGGCGCATCAGGGTAAGAAGAGAGGCAGATGAAGTGATGCACCCATCATGCCTAGTGCCTACTGTACCAGCCTGTGGGGGCAGTGCTATGATCTGGGGTTGCTGCAGTTGGTCAGGTCTAGGTTCAGCAACAGTATGTGCTCCAAGAATGAGGTCAGCCGACTACCTGAACATACTGAATGACTAGGTTATTCCATGAATGGATTTGTTCTTCCCTGATGGCACGGGCATATTCCAAGATGACAATGCCAGGATTCATCTGGCTCAAATTGTGAAATAGTGGTTCAGGGAGCATGAGACATAATTTTCACACATGGATTGGCCACCACAGAGTCCAGACCTTAACCCCATTGAGAATCTTTGGGATGTCCTGGAGAAGGCTTTGCGCAGCAGTCAGACTCTACCATCATCAATGCAAGATCTTGGCGAAAAATTAATGGAACACTGGATGGAAATAAATCTTCTGACATTGCAGAAGCTTATTGAAACAAAGCCACAGCAAATGCGTGCTGTAATCAAAGCTAAAGGCGGTCGGTCCAACGAACTATTAGAATGTGTAACCTTTTTTTTTGGTGGCGACTTTTTTTTGGTCAGGCAGTGTATATTACTAAACTGGCTGCCTGCAAATACCACTAGGGACATCTTAATGCATTGGAATTTGTACAGTTACCTTTGACGGCAATGGATATTATAATAGCTTCTATTCACTGAGCTCCCCTAGTGGAAGCTGCATGAAAATGCAATGTTTTCAAGTAGGGAGCAGATAGAATTAAGCACCTGGGCCCCTTCCTATGAACCCCATAGCAGTTGCATAATCTGCCTACATTGAAGGAACGCCATTGCATACAGGTATAGAAGCATCACAAAATAAGAAGGGTAATACAAATGTGCTGATGTGCCCATCAACGTGCATACTGTACCTAAAACATCATTTTTAACTATAGAGACCAACAGTATAATGAATGTCTGCACGGACAGAGAAAATAATTGTCCCTGGGATAGTCACACCATGAATGGACTGCATGTAATCCTGCTCTAAAGACAGACTCATAATATTTAACCCTGTTTGGTAGACAAAGCCTTAAAGTTTGAAGCTTATAAAATCAACAACAGAGGGCTCCTAATCCATGCCGACAGCCAGTCATTTTTGCTCACTTGGTTAAAGAAGAACTTGCTGTTGCATATTTATGATAAGAAGTTGTCATGTGTCAAGCCCGAAAAACTGTAATGAGCTGACTGAGGAATACACAACGATATATAGACAATTTTATCTTTATTTTCCAAGCATAAAATAAACAAAGAGCTCACATTGACATTGACAGCAAATAAATAAATCATTGAAAATGCAAAAAAAGAAAGAAAAAAAAAAACAAGTCAGGTTGATGAAGTTGCAATGTGCAAACCCATATTTCAGGAATCTCTGTCCACCCGCTAATAACTCTACATGCCTATAATTAAAATCATGAATAACACAAAACAGTAATATGTAAAATACTCTTTACTAGTGATGGACGAACATCTGCCGGGGCGGTTCACGAATGCGATCGTGATCAAATGTTCGCGAACCGCAAGTTCGCATCTGGTCCCATTCATTTTAATGGCAGGTGAACCTGAAAAACCTTCAGCTCATATTTGCAGCCAAGAAATAATTACTAGAAGTGCACAAATAGTCCTACAACATGGACAGTGACATACTAGATGTATTATTCGAATTTGCGATCTCCATTCATTTTTGTTTTCAATGCGAAATATCGGCAATATAATTTTCGCGTACGTGCATGTGAAAATGCACTATACAGTACCCAAATGCAATATAAAGAAAGTATATTGGTATATAACACCCCGCTTCAATCAGTTTTTTTGGGGGACGACTGGTATATCACACCAGTAGAACTTATTTGTTCCAATAACGTTTGTCCCTCTATATACCTGCAGTATCGCAGCAGAACCGCACACAACTGCCGCACAATACAAATGCACTATAATATACTTTCTAACATAGAAAGTATATTATAACATTGTACAAGTAAGGCAATCCATTACAATATACATAAAGATAAAACGTAACCTTTAATAATTTTACTATGAGGTTCCATTCAAACGTCCGTAAGTGTTTTGCAGATCCGCAAAACACGAACACCGGCAATGTGCATTCCGCAATTTGCGGACCGCACATCGTCGGCACTATAATAGAAAATGCCTAATCTTGTCTGCAATTGCGGACAAGAATAGGACATGTTCTATTTTTTTGCGGAAACGGAAGCACAGATGCGGAAGTGCGAAATTGCGGAACGGATGCGGACCCATTTTGTGGACGTGTGAATGGAAAAGATATAGCTCAAAATGAAAATAAATGAAATTATTAAAGTTAACCAAAAAGCATAGATGTGGTAGGCAATAACAAGTGCTCGGCGGCACCAAATGAGAAACCATATGTCCTACCACAATCCGGGGGGTTCCAGTGCACATCCATGAATCCAGGAGGGAAAGCAAAAAAACATCCATCCCTGGGCTAGATGATGATGTGGTATTGAAGGACAGGGTGGGCAAAGAACTGTCCCTGATATTGCCCTACAGGGGGTGCTATTCTGGCCCTGATAGCCTAACCACGGACCACCCGCCCTGATAAGAGCGACACCGTCCGGAACCTTACCCTATATAAAAATGGCCCTAGTAAGCCCCTAGCCCCTAGCCCCTAGGCCCCTGACTTCCAGGTGATCACTATATAGATCTATGTGTTTTTGACTCATTATAAAAGTATATTATAAGTATATCTCACCCCTCTGTGTATCACACATATCGATAGCACACCTATACCAGTCCTTAAAATGACTTTTGTGGCCCTATTAGCTAGCGTTTGGTGTCCCTAACAGCCTGTCCCTGCTCCACACAGCAACCTCTCCCTACACTGGCAAAACACTGAATGTAAAATGGCAGCCAGGTCGGGTTCATTTATAAGGTAGGGGGTATGTCCATGTGCTGAAACGTCTCAATTGGCTGTCCTGTACCACCTGATGGATGTGTCATTGGTCAAAGATCTTCACAATATAAAAGAATATGGCGTGTGCAAATTTCTCCATATGTTCGCATGTTCGGCTAATCGTGAACACGCAATGTTCGCCGCGAAATGACCGCCGGGCGAACTGCAAGGCCATCTCTACTCTTTACATTAACATGATATTCTGATATCTGATGATGATATTTGGTACAATACAGACACTACTTATGTATTACTGTTAGTTTGTTTTTGCAGGGTTACTTTTTCTGTGTGATAAACACTGATTGACTGCCATGTAGCACTCCCTCTTTTTATAAAAAGAGGTTCCTCAGCAGCTGCAGTGCGTATTATACCCTGTCCTTTGTCCCAGATTCTACAAAACATCATAATATGCACCAACTGATGCAAAGGTGATTTATGTCTAACAGTCAATGGTGAGCAGGTATCTCCCCTTTACAGTTCTAAGGGAGCTTCTGAAGCAGTTGTGCTTTATAAGGAATACTATTCCCAACACTATACTTTTTTATAGTATTAATTAGAGGTCACATTGAAGTTCTGTGACCCGTATACATACACTTGGCGTGTGATTTGTTTTACTTTCGTATTGTCCCATAACTCCCTGGTGACTTCTAATATCCTTATAATTTAGAACAGAGGATGATTTGTCCCAATAAAGCAGTCATATCAATATTAATCATTCATGGATCATTCACCTAACAACTTCATACACACCATGATATGCCTAGCCATGACACCTTGAAAATTGTACTAATAGCCAAAAACCACAATTACTTTCTGCATTTCACCTACATGGGACAATTTTGGTCAATTAATTTAAATACTATGGACCATCACTATCAGTTTGAGAGAGTCTGTCAGCAGTTTTGACCATGCTAAACTGCTGGCAACAATAGATAGGGACTCGAGTGAGCAGTATGAACATAGCTTTTGTGGAGCTTTTATCTGAAGCGGTGTGAATTTGACATTTTGTTCTTCCAGTTTCTGCTCCTACAAGTGCACTGAAGTACTCTCTGTATTGAGCTGTTTTACAGCCCTTCCCCTTTGCTCTGAGTGATGACTGTAGCACCCAAACATAAGACCACTACATCTCGAGGACTCCCATAGAAATACATGGAGCAGCAGGACAGGGGCCGGGTGGCATTGTTCATTTCAGGGGGCTCCATGGGGTATGGAATCCCTGTTCTAATGACTGGTAATGGTCACAGGGGTAGGACTTCCACTAAACTAAAAACGTTATCCCCCATCCATAGGAGGGGTACTTATTGAGCAGACTATCATCCTCCCATAGGTCAGCACACTGCCAAGAAAGCCCAGAGAACAATCTAATGTGTATGGGAGCCTCTTGACTCCCCATTGAAAATACATACCTTCTTGGCTGAACCAAGCGGGTATGTGTATGAAAGAGTTAGGATAGATAGATGTTTGGAGAATGAGCATTTGGCACACAGCTCTTTATGGTGCATGGGCACCTTAAGACCATCTGAACTCCACTTACCTGCATCTCATCATTATCTCACTTTTGCTAATTGGTCTGTGGCATTCTTCAGTGTTCCCAATAAAAGGGAAATACGTGCTTGTACAATACTCAGGCATAATGCTTAGCACTGAGATCTGCATATTTGCTTATATATTTTCATGCATTGAAAGTCTTACCTTAGGATACATTCATAACAGTCTAATCAGCCTGTAGTGACAATATATGGGTTGCATGGGAAGTGATGCCTTCCATGTGGAGTGACAGAGAGCAATTCAGCAAAAGAAAATGTTGCTTTCAGGGGTAGACTCAAGGGAATGTCTCAGCGGGGCCTGGGGAACAGTCTAGGAAATCGGAGTCATTGTGTTTAATTCATCAGATGTGGTAACCCCCGGGACTCAAAGACTAGATAATCTCTGATTATGTATTCAGCCCCCAGGTTTCTGTAGTACTGTTATTTCATTTCTAAGTGATTTTATGTTTTTTGCTATTGTTATATTCTTGGAAGTTCACCAGAGAAAAAAAAAAGTCATGCAACTCATCTTTCTGGGTAATGAATGCACATCATGGTACATAATGTACGGTTAGGTGATCTTAATAACAAATACTGCAAAAGAATCAGTTCCTAAAAAGGAATATATTGAAAACTCCACTGAAACTTTGCTACTGACATCTAAATCCCAATCTGTAAAATATTCACTACCAGAAACTTTATCTGATTCTTTTAACTTGTTTTCTAAGACTTTTAAAAGTGATGGCAACCAGAGGCGTAGCTTTAGAGGTTATAATAGTAAAAATAGATAAGGGGCTCACACACAGATTGTATGGATAGTGGAGGGTGCACAATTAATATAGGGCACCCAGTCCCAATGGTGAAGAGATAGTATTAAACAATAAGATAAGCACTCCTCCTTCTGGTGTTTATGTAGGACAAAATAGATTTATTAATAAGAAAAAAAATAATACTATAACCAATAAAAACTTATTTACATAAAAAAACGAATAACATAATGAAAAATTATGAAAAAATAATGAACATGATATAATATTACACATGATTCGTTAGTTCATAAATTCAATTTCCTATAAAGTAAATATATTGAAGTTAAAAAAAATGATAATCGTCATATACTAAAAATAAAGTACCAACTAATCTTCCAATTCAGAAAAAATACAGTCATATACTAATATGCATAAAGTTCAAAAACAATTATGTCAATAAAATACTCCAATAATTTGATAGTTGGGATTTTTATATTCGTCTCCAACCAACATGATTATTTTGATTGATATAGTTGGTATTTTATATCCATCATTAATACTTTTCAATATATAGCGATAAATGCAACAGATGATAGAAATAGATGAAACAATTACAGGAGACAACGTTGTAGTTAGTTGGTTAGTCTGTAGCAATGCATATAATATGCGGTATGGCTTCTTTATCAGTGTTATTTCATAAGTTACTAAGTTCTTATCCATCTCTTGCTGGCAAGTGTCATATAATGGTGTCGAACCTTCTAAATTCAGGTAATTGTTCTATCTTTGTTTAATGCCGATTCACTTACTTGATTCAAGAAGTGGTCTCTGGAGTGGAGGTGTACGGGGACGTGCACTTACCCCTGTCTCTATTCACCCAGTTGTCACTTGTAGGAACATGTGTAAGTGGCAATCGGTGTCCTCAACTGTCTCCCATAGGAGTGCGTGCATATAGTGCTTGGCTTCCTCCCCTCTCTCTACTGCTGCTCACCAGGTGAGTATATTGCTCCAGGGTTATTCGCCACAATGCTCTGCCGCCACCTTTTTCCAATTATATGATCATATGGGGAAAAGTTAAATCAAAGGAAAAGTATTTCTTAAAACAAAAGGCATGCCATAAAAATATGAATAAAGTGGTAGAGTAGAGTAGACGCGATTCAGAGCACTAGCTCCTTCCTCAGTGGCTATTAGAGATGAGCGAATTTTTCAAAAACACTGTACAGCTGACATTCTATAGTTGCGGCCTGTCTCTACACATCATACGGAGAGAGGGGGAGGTCTGTCCTGGCTGCACTGCCTGCTTCACATTATACAATAGACAGCCGGCTACAGCCAGGAAGCTCCTCCACTCTCCTCCCTCCCCTGATCCTGCTCAAGGCCTGTGGTTCCCCCCACCATCTGCCACCCACCTGTGGCCGGCTGCCCCCCTTGACCGTCCTCACCCAGCTCTGAATCCTACTTCTGCAAATGGCAGGGGGAGGAGCCGGATCATCATCGCCCCATACCTCTTACATCCAGTGATGTCACCTTTGTTGTAGACGTTCTCTTTCCTCATCTTCTCCATTCAGACCAGACCACCATGATGATTTTTCTGCCATCTCCCATCTCTGCAGAGATTAACAAACAGACTTTAGTTTCCCACATTTCCATCATCTTCACATCTTCTGAACACCCTTTCCTGCCACCCCCAATACTGTGCCCGCTGTGCCCCCAATACTATACTGCAGAAACAGTCCCCCTGGAAATGCTACTACCACACAGATAGTGCCCCCTTCAACAATTATTGGCACACAGTGCTCTAAAAAATAACTGCGCCCAGACACTAATAGTATAAAGATAATGTCCCCCAAAAATTATTGTGCTAAGCTGATACTGTGGCAGGGTGCCCCCCAAAGTAGCAGGGCTCCCCAAAATAGAAATAATTCTCTGCCAGAGCACACTTAGTAGTAATAATGCCCCTATAGTGCTCATACTAGTAATCATGTTCCTCATAGCCCCCCAGTATTAGCAAAGCTCCGCATAATACCTCCTAGTACTAATAATTCTCCCTACAATATGACAGTACATGAAATACCCCCGCTTAGTGCCCGCTGTTGAGCTAATGTCCCCATAATGTATGCCAGTATAAAATACCCCTATATAGTGCCCCAGTAAATGCCCTCATAGTGCTCCTCTCCCCCTTCCCCATAGTGTCCCCCATAATATGCCAGTAAAAAATGCCCCTTCTAAGTGCTACCATATGCCCCAATAGTGCTCCATTCCCCCATAGTGCCGCTCTCCCCTATAGTGCCTACCATAATGTGCCAGTAAAAAAATGCCCCCTTAGTGCCACCAGATGCCATAATGCCCCCATAATGTGCCAATAAGAATAAAGGCCCCTTTAGAGCCCCCACTTCCCCTTAGTGCCCCCAAATAATGCCCCTATAGTGCCACCAGATGCCCCATAGTGCCATTCTCCCCTATAATGCCCCCATAATATGTCAATAGAAAAAAGCCCCTTTAGACCCCCCAGATGCCCCCATAGTGCTCCTCTCCCCCATGGTGCCGCCCCATAATGTGCCAGTAAAAAATGCCCCTTCAAAGTGCCACCATATGCCCCAATAGTGCTCCACTCCTCCATAGTGCCGCCCTCCCCTATAGTGCCTCCCATAATGTGCCAGTAAAAAATGCCCCCTTAGTGCCACCAGATGCCATAATGCCCCATGTGCCAATAAGAAAAAAAGGCCCCTTTAGAGCCCCCACTTCCCCATAGTGCCCCCAAATAATGCCCCTATAGTGCCACCAGATGCCCCATAGTGCCGTTCTCCCCTATAGTGCACCCCATAATGTGTAAAAAAAAAAGCCCCTTTAGAGCCCCCATAGTGCTCCTCTCCCCCATGGTGCCCCCCAAATAATGCCCCTATAGTGCCACCAGATGTCCCCTAGTGCCGTTCTCCCCTATAGTGCCCCCAATAATGTGTAAAAAAAAAAAAAAAAGCCCCTTTAGAGCCCCCATAGTGCTTCTCTCCCCCATAATGTGCCAGTAAGAAGTGCCACCTAAAAAAAAGTACCACCAGATGCCCCATAGTGCAGTTCTCCCCTTTAGTGCCCCCATAGTGCCAGCTCCCCCCCCCTCCAAAAAAACAAAAACAAAAAAAAAATACACTGATACAGCAGCGATGCGATGCAGGCTCTTCCGGCCTGTGTCCCTGCTGTGTGCTGCCCGGCTCAGGCGGCGTGATGATGATGTCATTGCAGGGGGGATATGACCCCCAAAAGTTGAAGTCCCAGAGTGGGACAGAAATAAAGTAAAAAAAACATCCAAATAAGTGTTGTTAATGATAAAAAAAAAAATAACTTTCAAGTAACAAAAAAGAAAAAACCCTTTCCCCTGATTTTATAAGAAAAAAAAAAGAAAAAAAAACCCCACACACATATTAGATATCGCCGCGTCCGTAACGACCGGCTCTATAAACATATCCCATAATATACATCTTCAGATAAACAGCATAAAAAAAAAAAAAAAACCTGTGCCAAAAAAAGCCTTTTTTGTCACCTTACATCACAAAAAGTGCAACACCAAGCAATCAAAAAGGTGTATGCCGCCCAAAATGGTCCCAATCAAACCGTCACCTCATCCCACAAAAAATGAGACCCTACCTAAGACAATTGGAAAAAAAAATATATATATATAGCTCTCAGAATATGGAGAACCTAAAATATTATTGTTTTTGCTTGAAAATGCTATTATTGTGCTAAAGTAAAATGAATTAAAAAAAAGTTGACATATTAGGTATTGCAGCGTCTGTAACAACTAGCTCTATAAAAATATCACATGACCTAACCCCTCAGGGGAATTCTGTAAAATAATTTAAAAAAAGCCATTTTTGTCACCTTTCATCAAAAAAGTGCAACACCAAGCGATCAAAAAGGTATATGCCCCCCAAAATGGTACCAATCAAACCATTTCCTCATCCCGCAAAAAAAAAGAACCTACCTAAGACAATCGGACAAAAACTTTTAAAACTATGACTCTCAGACTATAGAGGCACTAAAATATGTTTTGTTTTTTTTTGTTTCAAAAATGCTATTATTGTGTTAAAGTAAAATAAATACAAAAGTAGATATATTAGGTATCTCCGCATCTGTAACGACCTGCTCTATAAAAATATCACATGACCTACCCCCACATGTGAACGCTGTAAAACTGAATAAATAAAAACTGTGCCAAAACAATACATTTTTTGGTTACCTTGCCTCGAAAAATCATATGTACCCAAAAATGGTACCAATAAAACATCAATTCTTCCTGCAAAAAATGAGCCCCTAAACAAGACAATTGGCAGAAAAATAAAAAAAAATATGGTGTTCAAAACTGGAGACACAAAAACAATGAAAAAATGCTTTATTATGTAAAACTGAACCAAACAAACAAAGAAAGTAGACATATTTAATATTGTTGCGTCCGTAACAACCTGCTCTATAAAAATAGCACATAATATAACCTGTCAGGTGAACATTGTAAAAAACAGCCATTTTTGATTACCTTGCTTTACAATAAATGTAATATAGAGCAATCAAAAATCATATGTACCCCAAAACAATACCAACAAAACTGTCACCTTATCCCATAGTTTCCAAAATGTGGTCATTTTTTGGAGTTTCTACTATAGGGGTACATCTGGGGGGCTTCAAATGGGACATGGTGTCTGTCTAAAAACCAGTCCAGCAAAATCTGCCTTCCAAAAACCATGCCGCACTCCTTTCTTTCTGTGCCCTGCCATGCGCCCTTCCAGTAGTTTACCACCACATGTGGAGTAATAGATACTGAGTTTTGTTTGGATGTTAACCCTTGATGTGTTACAGGAAAAAAAGAATTGAAATGGAAAATCTACCAAAAAGTTAAATTTAGAAATTTCATCTCAAATTTCCTTTAATTCTTATGGAACACCTAAAGGGTTAACAAAGTTTGTAAAAATCAGTTTTGAATAACTCGAGGGGTGTAGTTTCTAAAATGGGGTCATTTATGGGTGGTTTCAATGTAAGCTCCACAAGTGACTCCAGAACTCAACTGCTCCTTAAAAAGTGGGTTTTGGAAATTTTCTTAAAAATTTTAAGAATTGCTTCTAAAGTTCTAAGCCTTCTAACATCCTAAAAATATAAAGAGACATTTACAAAATGATGCCAACATAAAGTAGACATATGGGGAATGTTAAGTAAGAAATATTTTGTGGGATATCAATTTCTGTTTTAAAATTGCGTTTTTTTGTTTTCAAATTTTTGGGTAAATTTTGGATTTTGTCATAAATAAAGGTGAAATATATTGACTCAAATTTATGACTGTCATGAAGTACAATGTGTCACGAGAAAATAATCTCAGTATGGCTTAGATAAGTGACACATGTCAAATTTGCAAAAAATGGCCTGGGCAGGAGGGCGAAAACTGGCCCAGGGTAGAAGGGGTTAATTAAGAAATTACAGCCCTGAATACAGTCATAGGTAAACAGGCAATACAGAAGGTGACTCAGTACAAAACCTTGTAGAACACCGATATTTAATATGATCGGGGAAGAAGTGTATTTATTCTATTCTGACCATTTGGTTGAAAACCCAGTTACAAAGACATGTACTAATGCCAAGTAAGCTTACAAATCAACTTGAGAGGAACCACTGTGTTGAATGCTGAACTGAAATCAATGAACAACATTCTAATATATGAGTTAAGATGATCCAAATAAGCGAGTACCCTATGGAGCACATTAGAAATTACATCCTCAGATAACCTATTACGAGGATAAGCAAGTGAATATGGATATAATGTAACAGGTAGAGTTGAGCAAATTTTTCTAAAATTTGATTAATTTTCTTCGCTGAAATTACTCCAAGACATTTGGTTAGTTCCCAATTAATTTTTTACAAAGCACGTTAAATCAGCTATATCCCGGCCTACAGGGAGAGTGAATCTCGATGTACATCACTGTGCATTGCAGCAACATGCAGAGCTAGTTCTTTCTGGTAGTGAAACAGTTGCTGTGCGACAGCATGACAGGGAGGTCTCATACAGTATATGGACATGTGCATCGTTGTACAGGCCACAAACAGTCCTAGCAAACCCTTAACTAAACCAAAATAAAAGCATATAGCAGATTTTAGTAAATGGAAAAAAAACACTATATGCCTCTGCAGGAACCGTGTCCCAATGACTCTTTAGTAGAACCAACAAAGGACATGGAGGCAGTGCCAATAAAGTAGAGGAGACCAAATAACGGTAGAATTATACAGGTTATTCCCCCCAATTTGAGAATCAAGGCCTAATAGAATTGTTTATCTATTAAACAAGATGGACAACCCGATAACAGTAGAAGACATGTTATTCACCCTAATTTCCGAATCAAGGCGTAATAGAATTTCTTATGTATTAAACAAGGTGGTCAGTCCAATAACTGTAGAAGTAGACAGGTTATTCACCCCAATTTGAGAATTGGCTGTCTGCACAGTATTATGGGCGATCTTGCATTGCTGGGCTTCTTACTTTCACTTTGTTACACATGTAACCACCATTTTAGGAAAAAAACTATTTGTTACCACAAAGCGAGCTGAAAAATCGGATTTGTTGCGAATCAAATTTTTTCTAAACTTTGGACTGAATTCCACTTCGGATGCTTCGCTTTGCTCAACACTAGTAACAGGCAAAATGGACTTCATGTGTAAAAGAACAAGTTTTTCAAAAGACTAAATGATGAGCAAAGTTAGTGCAACAGGACGAAAATCATTAGGAGTTAAAGCAGTAGAAGTCTTAGGCATTGGCACAACAGTAGCAGTCTTAAAACTAATTGCAATAACAGCTAGGGCCAACAATGAATTCAAAATATCAGTGAAGACCCCAGCCAGCTGCTTGGCACAAATTCTCAACACATGGCCAGGCACACCATCAGGATCAGCTGCCTTACATACACTGCGTGCAGAATTATTAGGCAAATGAGTATTTTGACCACATCATCCTCTTTATACATGTTGTCTTACTCCAAGCTGTATAGGCTCGAAAGCCTACTACCAATTAAGCATATTAGGTGATGTGCATCTCTGTAATGAGAAGGGGTGTGGTCTAATGACATCAACACCCTATATTAGGTGTGCATAATTATTAGGCAACTTCCTTTCCTTTGGCAAAATGGGTCAAAAGAAGGACTTGACAGGCTCAGAAAAGTCAAAAATAGTGAGATATCTTGCAGAGGGATGCAGCACTCTTAAAATTGCAAAGCTTCTGAAGCGTGATCATCGAACAATCAAGCGTTTCATTCAAAATAGTCAACAGGGTCGCAAGAAGCGTGTGGAAAAACCAAGGCGCAAAATAACTGCCCATGAACTGAGAAAAGTCAAGCGTGCAGCTGCCAACATGACACTTGCCACCAGTTTGGCCATATTTCAGAGCTGCAACATCACTGGAGTGCCCAAAAGCACAAGGTGTGCAATACTCAGAGACATGGCCAAGGTAAGAAAGGCTGAAAGACGACCACCACTGAACAAGACACACAAGCTGAAACGTCAAGACTGGGCTAAGAAATATCTCAAGACTGATTTTTCTAAGGTTTTATGGACTGATGAAATGAGAGTGAGTCTTGATGGGCCAGATGGATGGGCCCGTGGCTGGATTGGTAAAGGGCAGAGAGCCCCAGTCCGACTCAGACGCCAGCAAGGTGGAGGTGGAGTACTGGTTTGGGCTGGTATCATCAAAGATGAGCTTGTGGGGCCTTTTCGGGTTGAGGATGGAGTCAAGCTCAACTCCCAGTCCTACTGCCAGTTTCTGGAAGACACCTTCTTCAAGCAGTGGTACAGGAAGAAGTCTGCATCCTTCAAGAAAAACATGATTTTCATGCAGGACAATGCTCCATCACACGCGTCCAAGTACTCCACAGCGTGGCTGGCAAGAAAGGGTATAAAAGAAGAAAATCTAATGACATGGCCTCCTTGTTCACCTGATCTGAACCCCATTGAGAACCTGTGGTCCATCATCAAATGTGAGATTTACAAGGAGGGAAAACAGTACACCTCTCTGAACAGTGTCTGGGAGGCTGTGGTTGCTGCTGCACGCAATGTTGATGGTGAACAGATCAAAACACTGACAGAATCCATGGATGGCCGGCTTTTGAGTGTCCTTGCAAAGAAAGGTGGCTATATTGGTCACTGATTTATTTTTGTTTTGTTTTTGAATGTCAGAAATGTATATTTGTGAATGTTGAGATGTTATATTGGTTTCACTGGTAAAAAAAAAAAATTGAAATGGGTATATATTTGTTTTTTGTTAAGTTGCCTAATAATTATGCACAGTAATAGTCACCTGCACACACAGATATCCCCCTAAAATAGCTAAAACTAAAAACAAACTAAAAACTACTTCCAAAAATATTCAGCTTTGATATTAATGAGTTTTTTGGGTTCATTGAGAACATGGTTGTTGTTCAATAATAAAATTAATCCTCAAAAATACAACTTGCCTAATAATTCTGCACTCCCTGTACATTCACCATACTTAAGACATAGCAAACATCCTCAGTAGAGAATTGAAGTGGCTGCTTGTCAGGAACAAAATCTATCCCAGAAGAAACCATTCTATTGCCCCTCTCAAAACAAGAGAAAAAATGATTTGGCTTGTCGGGCAAAGACAAGTATGATTGATGCTGGGCATAGAGTTTGATGGTTTAAAGTTAGCAATTGACTGAATGCCCTGTCACATGCCTTGGGGGTTGGAGGAATTTCAATTCACTGTTTATGTTGAGGGTCTTAGTTTTGACGGAAGATTAAAAAATGTAAGTTTATTCAGTGTTGAGAAGAGACATCTATGGATTAACCATATACGTGTATAAACATATACATGGCCTGTACAAAAATATGATGAAAAGCTATTCCATGAAAAATCCAAGAAAGAAACAGTATAGTCTCCAGAGACAAGTCTTCTTAACCAAGATCTGCAAATCGGTGGAATAGTCACCTCAGGAGGTGGTCACAGCAGTGGTACATGATGGATTCAAAAAAGGCTTGTTCTGCTACACTATTTGAGTATGCTCCCATTGACTTCAATGGGTGTTACCGAAACAGCGGAGTTAAAAAATAAATAAATACGTATAACATAAAAACTTTTATTTACTGAAAAACTCCGTTTAAAAAACATAATGACTTCACAACTGTAGTTATCACATTTATACCATACTTAATAAGAAGAATCACTAATTGTGATCTCTGATCACATCAACAGGAATTAATGTGTGCATGATGGAGCAGCTCTGGCATGAAGAGGGCACCAAGATGGTTCAGACTTGATGTAAAATATCTGTGCATTACATATTAGTGTAGGAAGCAAGTATGCAGATATTTCTCAGCTTATACCTTCCATCTCTATATATTTACCAGGCTCACAGTACTGTCCACGGATAAAAAAGTGCACCCGCCAGATCAGATACTGAATGATCTTTGGACATCTGCGTCCTTTCTGCATCATTAAATATGTTTATCTCTCTCTCTCTACTGAGCTGTCATTTATAGAAAAGATTATTGCCTTTGGCTTTGTCACTTTTTCATCTCTCACTCCATTTCCTGCCCAGGACTCTCTTGAGATCTCTTCTCTTAGATGATGCTTCTGGGATTTTTTCGGTTTTATGGGCATACTAACCTGCAGTATCTAAGTTTTCTTTCAAAGTTCTTTGTTCAAACAATTCTTGCCTATTTTATTGCTTTTGTCTAACTTTGTGTTACAACCTGTCACTTGGTTCATAAAGTTCACTCTTTTTGCTTTGTTGATGAAGTAAGAGTCAAGGATCGGAAGCAATGAGGACTGGAGCCTGAGTGATGGAACAGAACAGCTTTGAAACATTGAGTGGGTTTCTTTTTTTTTACTACATTTTTTCACCACTCTCTTAATTTTTTTAGGGGTTGACGGCATATTATCAATAGGTCCTAATAGGTTCTTTATAAAGGAACTCTTAAGAAAATGGCTTTAGTAGGATGTGATTGGCTTTCAACCCTATTATTATTGGTGAGTGATATTTCAGAAAGTCTGAATCAGATATCAAGAACAACAGATAGTGTTGATCGCGGATATTCTAATCGCAAATTTTTATCGCAAATATCGGCACTTCTAGAATTCGTGAAAATCTAGAATATAGTGCTATATATTCGTAATCATGAATATTCAATTTTTTTTTTCATCAGTACTACTGCTTCTTGCTTGTGGGCCAATAAGAAGGCTGCAATATCTTTTTCAGAACTTAGCAACATCCCTAGCAACCAATAGGAAAGTTGCCTACCCCTTTACTAGCAGCCATTTTCTGCTGTTTTTTGCAGTTCTGAGAGAGACAGCAGTGTCATTGCTGTGCTCTGTGCTTTGCAGACACATATGGATCCTTATTTAATTACATTAGATAGTTAGATCATATATATAATACAGATTGTTAGTGGGAGATAGTCAGTGTAGGTCAGATAGTGATATAGTGTAGCTGATAGGTTCCAGTGCAGGGTCTTAGGTAGTGTGATAGGAATTACTGTGGGATTAGTGTCTCTGTTAGACACAGTGCTATGATGTCACAACAATACTTAGTGCATCAATCAGTAATATCTACTCAGACCTGATAAAATGTGAAGTTGCACGTGTTGCGCAAAAAAATGCACATCATTAGTGCCGATTTGAGCAATCGTGAAAATAATTACTGGAGGGGGGGCGGAGCTAGCGCCGGATGAAGATGGTCGCATAGCTCCGTGCTCTATGAAGAGATTCGTCCCTGACGCCTGCAAACACTAGCCTACAAAGACGGAGATGGTCAAGATCGGGAACAGCAAGTATGTGGACACTAGTGTTGGGCGCGAATATTCGAATATCGAATTTTTTTAGCGAATATCGGCACTTCGTTAATTCGCGAATATTTCGAATATGGTGATATAAATTCGATATTTCGAATATTCGATTTTTTTTTTTTTTTTTTTTTTTATTGTTATATTTTTTTCTTTCCTACTTCCTAAAGTTGCTCTTGCCTGTCCTTTGTATTCCTGTCTTCCTGGCTGCTCCAGTCATTGCCCTTTGCCGCTTCTGCCGACTTCCGTGCTCATGGAGCGTCCCCATCACCATGGGAACGTCTCCATATACTAGAATGTACTGTCGGATTTGAGAATTACGTGTAAAATCGCAATTCGATTATTTCAAGTTTTGATAATCGATTTTCGATTTTAACAGCGCTGCAACTTGGACCTGGTTTCAGTGGTTTACTATGGTTGGCTTGGTAGAATTAGCGAATATGACGAATGTATTCGTCATATTCCACAAAACGAAGATAACGAAGTATTCTGCATCTTCGTTTTAGCTATCTATTCAACAACCTCGCTAATTCTAGCAATCATATAGGAAAGTTTACTATAGAGACAGCTAAGTTTAATTCGCTATGCGATTATATTACTTTGCTTTTTTTTATAAATAGAATAATTATCAGGTATAATTATTCTATTTATTAAAAAAAAAAGAAAAAAGTCATATAATCGCATAGCGAATTAAACTTGGCTGTCTATAGTAGACTGCTATATGATTGGCTTGCTAGAATTAGCGAAGTTGATGAATAGGTAGCTAAAACGAAGATGCAGAATACTTTGTTATCTTCGTTTTGTGGAGTATGACGAATACATTCGTCATATTCGCTAATTCAACCAAGGTCCAAGTAGAAATCGCAATTCGATGAATTCAAGTTATAATAATCGAATTGCGATTTCAACTTTTTAACGTATATTATTGCAAGAAGCGGTGTGGAATCGATCGGCGATCGAAAATGGGCAAAATTTTATTTCAAAAGGATGAAGAAGAAATTATTCTCACTGTTATGTCAGAACAATATCTAGCATTAGCAACACTCGACCATAAGGCTACTTTCACATTTGCGTTCGGGGCTCCGCTTGTGAGCTCCGTTTGAAGGCTCTCACAAGCGGCCCCGAACGCATCCGTCCAGCCCCAATGAATTCTGAGTGGATGCGGATCCGCTCAGGATGCATCAGTCTGGCGTCGTTCAGCCTCCGCTCCGCTCAGCAGGCGGACACCCAAACGCAGCTTGCAGCGTTTTGGTGTCCGCCTGGCCGTTTGGAGGCAAACGGATCCGTCCAGACTTACAATGGAAGTCAATGGTGGCGGATCCGTTTCAATTCTCACACAATATGACTCAATTTTCGAACGGATCCGTCCCCCATTGACTTTCAATATAAAGTCAGTTTTTTTTTGTTTTTGCAGGACAAGATGCATTTTTTAATGACACCATTTAATTTACCATGTTTTGTATTATAAAAAATTGTTTTCTATGTAAAATTGGGAAAGGGTGGTGATTCTAACTTTTAATATAGTGTTGTTTATTAAACTTTATTTAACTTTTTTTTTTACAGCAATTAGCCCCCATAGGCTAATTGATCCCATCTTCTATTCACTATAATAGAGATTTATTACGGTGAATAGGATTTTTACACACTCCATTCTGCGCTATGCCTCGTGCATAGCTCAGTATGGAGAAAGCCATGTCAGGCCTGAATAGCTTCAGCAGCGTCCATGCTGCCATGGCAACCGATCGGAGCCCCGCAATTTCACTGCAGTGGCTCCGATTGGAAGGAAGATGGAGGCGCACATGTCACAGGTGCCGCAATGAGCCTTGATCGCGGTACCTGAGGGGTTGAATGGCAGGGGCGGCGCGATCGTCGCTTCCTGTTAGTGCGGCCGGATGTTGGCTGTATCATATAGCCGGCAGATAGTGCGTATGGAGCGGGCTCACTGCAGAGGCCCGCTCAATACATCCCCTGTCACGCAATGACATACCTTTACCTGATAATCTGTGAAGGGGTTAAAGGCGTAACTACTTTTTGATTATTTTTTTTTTGTTGATATTTTTTTTTATATTTGTATAATAAATTAGGCCCAGATTAAATTGTCCGTACTGTAACCCCATTGGTTACAATAAAACAAAACACAACAAATTTTATAGAACAATAAAGTTTTATAAAACAATCTTTAAATAAATAAAAATATTAAGACTATAAACAAGATAACCCCAAAAAAACAAATGAAAAAAAAATTAAGGCAATTTTTTCATTGCTTCCAGCTTTTGGAGTAGTCCATCCAGTGCCTTTTTGTTGGCCTCCTCTGCTAGGGTCAGCTCATCCCTCACCCTTTTCATCTGGTGGCACTGTTCCCGCTGCACTTTTTTAATGTCTTTTAATAAGTTGTTTATTGCTGTAAAAGTAAAGGAAATATACATTTTCAATGTACTTTAAAAGACAATCATTGTTTGGTGTATAAAGCAGATGAAGCCCTGTCTGACCCAGGAAGAAGTACATCAGCGACTTAAAAAGATTAAAATAGACTACTCTCCAGGACCAGATGGCATACACCCCCGTATCCTAAGGGAATTAAGTAATGTCATAGCCAGACCCTTAATTCTGATATTTGTGGACTCTATACTGACAGGGAATGTCCCACAGGATTGGCGCATGGCAAATGTAGTGCCAATTTTCAAAAAGGGTCCAAAAACAGAGCCTGGAAACTATAGGCCGGTAAGTTTAACATCTGTTGTGGGTAAACAGTTTGAAGGTTTTCTGAGAGATGCTATGTTAGAGTATCTCAAGGGAAATAAGCAAATAACGCCATATCAGCATGGCTTCGTGAGGGATCGGTCATGCCAAACAAATTTAATCAGTTTCTATGAGGAGGTAAGTTCTAGACTTGACAGCGGCAAATCAATGGATGTCGTATATCTGGACTTCTCCAAAGCATTTGACACTGTACCACATAAAAGGTTAGTATATAAAATGAGAATGCTCGGAATGGGAGAAAACGTCTATGTGGGTAAGTAACTGGCTGAGTAATAGAAAACAGAGGGTGGTTATTAACGTTACACACTCAGATTGGGTCACAGTCACTAGTTGGGTACCTCAGGGGTCAGTATTGAGCCCTATTCTCTTCAATATATTTATTAATGATCTTGTAGAAGGCTTGCAAAGTAAAATATCAATTTTCGCAGATGACACTAAACTGTGTAAAGTAATTAACACTGAAGAGGACAGTATACTACTGCATAGGGATCTGGATAGATTGGAGGCTTGGGCAGAGAAGTGGCAGATGAGGTTTAACACTGACAAATGTAAAGTTATGCACATGGGAAGGAATAATGCAAGTCAACCGTACATACTAAATGGTAAAACACTCGGTAACACTGACATGGAAAAGGACCAATGAATTTTGGTTAAGCTGTAGAAACCAGTGTCAGGCAGCTGTTGTCAAGGCCAATAAGATAATGGGTTTCATCAAAAGGGGCATAGATGCCCGTGATAAGAACATAGTCCTACCACTTTACAAATCACTAGTCAGACCACACATGGAGTACTGTGTACAGTTCTGGGCTCCTGTAAACAAGGCAAACATAGCAGAGCTGGAGAGGGTCCAGAGGGGGGCAACTAAAGTAATAACTTGAATGGGGCAACTTCAGTACCCTGAAAGATTATCAAAATTAGGGTTATTTACTTTAGAAAAAAGACGACTGAGGGGAGATCTAATTACTATGTATAAATATATCAGGGGTCAGTACAGAGATCTATCCCATCAGCTATTTATCCCCAGGACTGTGACTGTGACGAGGGGACATCCTCTGCGTCTGGAGGAAAGAAGGTTTGTACACAAACATAGAAGAGGATTCTTTACGGTAAGAGCAGTGATACTATGGAACTCTCTGCCTGAGGAGGTGGTGATGGTGAGTACAATAAAGGAATTCAAGAGGGGCCTGGATGTATTTCTGGAGCGTAATAATATTACAGGCTATAGCTACTAGAGAGGGGTCGTTGATCCAGGGAGTTATTCTGATTGGCTGATTTGAGTCGGGAAGGAATAATTTATTACCCTAAAGTGAGGAAAATTGGCTTCTACCTCACAGTTTTTTTTTTGCCTTCCTCTGGATCAACTTGCAGGATAACAGGCTGAACTGGATGGACAAATGTCTTTTTCCGGCCTTTTATACTATGTTACTATGTTAATCCATTATATATTGGTTTAGTTAGGATTAATAATAGTTATTTAGACTTTTGGTTTATGGACTTAGTAGTTAAGTTAATTTTTTATTGTATATTAATAACTTTATAGTGTTCATGTTTTATATTACTGTTGTGTGTTGTACGTTCTTTGTTGACAGTTTCATAGTTTTTACACCATTTTTTAGATAAATATTAATATTGTTTTGTGCACTTTATTTTTTAGTCTAATAAAATTTTTATATATTGTATGCTCGTTACATCCAATATTAAACAGTATGCCTCATTCTGATACTTTACGGAAATCTGTACACCAGTAACATCAGCTAGCTGTAAAAAAAACTTTACGTTGAATTAATTAGGGTCCGGGTTTTTGGACTGAGTGCCCAGACAGATATAGTGGCACAGGTCACTCCCGTACTCCATCAAGCCTTTTAAATAAAGTTAGGATTAAAAATGCTGTTCTTTTCAAGTGTGGACAGGAGATGTGAAAACTGAACCTGCAGAGAAATGAGCATGGTCTCTGACAGACCCTAAAGAGTGGTGATATACTAATCTTTTTGTTACACTGCTTGGAGTGAATGCAAAGTGGGGGACTTTAGGGTATGTAATATCTGAAGTCTGAATAACAATTATAGGTTGAACTTGAACTTGTTTATAATTTTTTTCTTGAATCAAATCTGCCTGTGGTGAAGACTAAACTGTCACCTGTTTGTGTGTGGGGACATTTTTTTAATTAAAACATCAACAGAATATATTTACCCTCCTGGCGGGGGGTGGTCACCAGCTCTTCTTCTTCCTCCTCCTCATCCTCCTGAACCGTCACCTCCTCTGCCTCAGGTGGGCTATGGGCCTGATGCCCTGATGTTCCTGGCTGCTCCTCTTCCTGCTCATCCTCCTCACCCTCCATCATCTCCTCTTCCACCACCTTCTTCTTATTAGAGCGCTTCGCTCTAACTTTAGGAAGAGGCACCCCTGTAATGAACAAATTTTTAAAAAATACCAAGAAAAAAAAAGCAAAGCAAAAAAAAAAAGCTAACGGTACACAAATTCATCTATGGTGGGATCTGGATGGGATAATGATTACCCCTATGTTTGATTTCACATGATTTGGTGTTAGATGAAACTATGAATGAAGTCTTTCAGATGGTTTACAGTTGAGTACGTTAATAGCTAGGATGAGGTAGCGGGGGGTATTGGTTCGTAAGGTACTGTTGCAGGGTTATTCCAATGAGGTGAACCAAGTCACCTGTTTTGACATTGGATAAGGTTTTACATCATATATCTGTATCTCTTTGTGAGTGTATGTATATATTTTAAAGGGAAAATAAGCTACGTGTCCCAACATTTAGCAAATTCGTGCTGGAGAACTTTTAGGCAGAAGAGAAAGCCAACTAAATTATTTATTTCAAATTTCCAACGTTACCATTGTACCAGAATACCAGTATAGTCTGTCTTACACACAATTATCATTTTGCTGTAACAGCCTGCCTACATTCAATATGCTGACTGTGCTGTTAATAGTGTGCCTGCGAAGCTGTATGGTAGGGAATGTGTAAAGCCGATTAGTACGCCTTAGACCTTTTCAAGGGTATGCGGCCCAAAGAGAGTGCCGCCTCTAGCACCCGTTCCATCGGTTCGACACCACTGAAGTAAATAATTAGTTGTAAAGGGATAGAAAAACTTATTTGCATAACTGAACACATAAATAACAATAGGTGGGTGATATAAAATTAATGTAAGCATCGTACCTGGACAATTTTTGTCTCTGACCTTTTTCACCAGATCCATTTTGTGTCGTTTAATGTCCGACCATTTTTTTAATATTGCCTCTTTTGAATGCACATTTCCATGCAGCTGCCACAGCCGGCGTGCCTCTCTCCGCACTATTGTTTGCTTCTCAAAACGGCATTTTATATCATATCCCTTTGACAACATAGTCTGCAAGATAATAGTGAAAGGATGTAATCCCTTAGTTTTAAAATACAATTATTAGTAATTATAGTCATGTTAACAAGCTAAAATATAATGTAATATCGAAACGGTAAAATAGTAGATATTTATCTGTTTCCCTATGGAAACTATATGAAAGTAAAATAAAAATTATATTCAAGGCAAATATAAAACTAAACTCCACAGTGACCGCCCCATTAAGATTGACAAGAACTGTGGCCTCCCCTTTTAAGACAGACTTGAATAGTGAGTGCCCCTTTAAGAGTGACTAGAACTGTGGCCGCCCCTTTAAGAGTGACTTGAATAGTGACCGCCCCTTTAAGAGTGACAACAACTGTGGCCGCCCCTTTAAGAGTGACTTCAATAGTTACCGTCCCTTTAAGAGTGACAAGAACTGTGACCATCCCTTTAACAGTGACTAGAATTGTGGCTGCCCCTTTAAGAGTGACTACAACTGTGGACGCCCCTTTAATATTGACAATAACTGTGGCCGCCCCTTTAAGAGTGACTTGAATAGTTTCCGCCCCTTTAAGAGTGATTTGAATAGTGACCGTCCCTTTAAGAGTGACAATAACTGTGTCCGCCCCTTTAAGAGTGACTTGAATAGTGACCGCCCCTTTAAGAGTGACAGGAACTGTGGCCGCCCCTTTAAGGGTGTCTTCAATAGTGACCGTCCCTTTAAGAGTGACAAGAACGTCTGTGACCATCCCTTTAACAGTGACTAGAACTGTGGCTGCCCCTTTAAAAGTGACTACAACTGTGGCCGCCCCTTTAAGAGTGACAAGAACTTTGGCCGCCCCTTTAATAGTGACTAGAACTTTGCCCGCCCCTTTAAGAGTGACTTGAATAGTTACCGGCCCTTTAAGAGTGACAAGAAAGTTGGCTGCCCCTTTAAGAGTGACTTCAATAGTGACCGTTTCTTTAAGAGTGACAAGAACTCTGCCCATCCCTTTAACAGTGATTAGAACTGGTGTTGCCCCTTTAACTGGGACTAAAACTGTGGCCGTCCTTAACAGTGACACTTTTTTCAGTAGAATCACTTACAGTTATCAAAGCTTCCAGCTCTTCTTGCTTGAAATTGCTCCTTGCCATTTTCGAATAAACTTCTCTTCGCTGTCTCTCTCCACTCCGTTTGCGATCCAAAGAGAAAGACAGGCACGCACGCACGGTCGCACAAACACTATTATGACGTATTTCCGCGATAACAAATCAAACAAGGTAGACTGTATAAGTTGAAATCGGAATTCGATTCATTCAGGTTATACCAATCGAATAGCGATTTCAACTTTTTACGTATATTCCTAATGCTTTAACTTCGTCTTTTCGAATATTCTTAATATATTGAAAGTTCAAATCGAAATTCGATTATTATAACTTGTATTAATCGAACTTTGATTTCAACTTGAGGCTGCTGATGGGTCTCTAATGGGATGGGTCTAGAATTAACGAACTTAACTGATATTGAATCTATCTGCTAATTTTCAATCACAATGTGATAATATTTTCTATTATTATTAATAATAAAATAACCACATTGCTAATCCAACTTTTATATTGCAATATTCTGACATACAGGACTATATTTGTTTTATTAGATAATTCTACCAATACCACCTATCGCAAAATTTCCTAAGCAGGAATTGCAAACAATGCAATAAAAATTATTTGCATTTCGAATTCAACACTATTGCTAAAATATTCGTATTGCTTGTATTCTTATAGTTAACAAGTGACTACTACATCTTATGGGTTAAATGTCCACTATCGGTATTTTCTGACGGTCACGGACATTAGCTGAGTGTTTATGCAGCCACACAAAGCAGGTGGCCACGGCGCCCGGATAAGGATTGATCTATGTTTAATTATTCTGCAGGATGAAGTATAGCTACGTCATTGGCTGTGAAGTGGTTAATGATTATGTCACAAATAGGGATGAGCGAACCCGAACTGTATAGTTCGGGTTTCGTACCGAATTTTGTGGTGTCCGTGACACGGACCATCACACGAACATTTTCCTAAAAGTCTGGGTTCGGGTTCGGTGTTCGGCGCTTTCTTGGCGCTTTTGGAAAGGCTGCAAAGCAGCCAATCAACAAGCGTCATACTACTTGCCCCAAGAGGCCATCACAGCCTTGCCTACTATTGGCATGGCTGTGATTGGCCAGTGCAGCATGTGACCCAGCCTCTATATAAGCTTGCGTCACGTAGCGCTGCACGTCACTCTGCTGATTGAACCATAGGGAGAGGTTGCTGCTGCGACGTTAGGGCGAGATTAGGCAGATTAACTCCTCCAAAAGACTTCATTCAGAGATCGATCTACAGCTGTTGATCATTGAACTGCTGCTATTCAATTGCTCAGTGTTTTTAGGCTGCCCAGAGCATTTTTCAGTCACTTTTTTATGGAGTGATCGGCGGCCATTTTGTGTCTTGTGGTGCGCCAGCACAAGCTGCCACCAAGTGCATTTAACCATCAATAGTGTGGTTATTTTTTGCTATATCCTACATCAGGGTCAAGCTTTCATCAAGTGCATTTAACCATCAATAGTGTGGTTATTTTTTGGACATATACTACATCGGGGGCAAGTTGAGCCTGTCACCCAGCGCCTAAAAAATAGGCCTCACATTTATATTCATCCAAATCAGTACTGTTTTAGCTGGTCAAGTTGTTTTTAGTGACCGTCAAAGCACAGTTGTTGTTCTGGGTTGAAAAACAATTCCCAAATTTGCAATTAACAAATTTAGTGGTATCTGCTGGATCAGGCCTACTTGAAATCTATCCCTAAAAGGGTATATTAGATTAAAGGTGCTGATAGGGTAATTCTCAAGAACTTAACACACACGCTACAGTGCAGGTCCAAGTCTAATTCTGTGATTAAACGTATACCTGTCACCCAGCGCCTAAATAATAGGCCTCACATTTATATTCATCCAAATCTGTCATTACTGGTGTGCCTGTATTAGTGCAATACGGTACCTAAATACATAGCCAGACAGTGATAGGTGTCAGGAAAAAAAGGCCTGAATTTTAATTCAATACATTGGCCCGAATAATATTTTTCTTATTGTGGTGAACGGTATCAATGAGGAAAACATCTAGTAAGGGACGCGGACGTGGACACTGACATGGTCGGGGTGGTGTTAGTGGACCCTCTGGTGCTGGGACAGGACGTGGCCGTTCTGCCACAGCCACACGTTCTAGTGTACCAACTACCTCAGGTCCCAGTAGCCGCCATAATTTTTAGCCATATTTGGTGGGGCCCAATGCCGTTCTAAGGATGGTAAGGCCTGATCAGGTACAGGCATTAGTCAATTGGGTGGCCGACAGTGCATCCAGCACGTTCACATTATCTCCCACCCAGTCTTCTGCAGAAAGCGCACAGATGGCGCATGAAAACCAAGCCCATCACTCTGTCACATCACACCCATGCATATCAGGGAAACTGTCTGAGCCTCAAGTTATGCAGCAGTCTCTTATGCTGTTTGAAGACTCTGCTGGCAGGGTTTCCCAAGGCCATCCACCTAGCCCTTCCCCAGTGGTGGAAGAGATAGAATGCACTAACGCACAACCACTTATGTTTCCTGATGATGAGGACATGGGAATACCACCTCGGCACGTCTATGATGATGACGAAACACAGGTGCCAACTGTGTGCAGACTGAACAGGAGGTCAGGGATCAAGACTGGGTGGAAGACGATGCAGGGGACGATGAGGTCCTAGACCCCACATGGAATGAAGGTCGTGCCACTGACTTTCACAGTTCGGAGGAAGAGGCAGTGGTGAGACCGAGACAACAGCGTAGCAAAAGAGGGAGCAGTGGGCAAAATCAGAACACCCGCCGCCAAGAGACTCCGCCTGCTACTGACCGCCGCCATCTGGGACCGAGCACCCCAAATGCAGCTTCAAGGAGTTCCCTGGCATGGCACTTCTTCAAACAATGTGCTGACGACAAGACCCGAGTGGTTTGCACGCTGTGCCATCAGAGCCTGAAGCGAGGCATTAACGTTCTGAACCTTAGCACAACCTGCATGACCAGGCACCTGCATGCAAAGCATGAACTGCAGTGGAGTAAACACCTTAAAAACAAGGAAGTCACTCAGGCTCCACCTGCTACCTCTTCTGCTGCTGCCGCCTCGGCCTCTTCTGCTGCTGCCGCTGCCTCGGCCTCTTCCTCCGCCTCTGGAGGAACGTTGGCACCTGCCGCCCAGCAAACATGGGATGTACCACCAACACCACCACCTGCGTCACCAAGCATCTCAACCATGTCACACGGCAGCGTTCAGCTCTCCATCTCACAAACATTTGAGAGAAAGCGTAAATTCCCACCTAGCCACCCTCGATCCCTGGCCCTGAATGCCAGCATTTCTAAACTACTGGCCTATGAAATGCTGTCATTTAGGCTAGTGGACACACACAGCTTCAAACAGCTAATGTCGCTTGCTGTACCACAGTATGTTGTTCCCAGCTGGCACTACTTCTCCAGGAGAGCCGTGCCTTCCCTGCACAACAAAGTGTCCGATAAAATCAAGTGTGCACTGCGCAACGCCATCAGCGGCAAGGTCCACCTAACCACAGATACGTGGACCAGTAAGCACGGCCAGGGACGCTATATCTCCCTAACTGCACACTGGGTAAATGTAGTGGCGGCTGGGCCCCAGGCGGAGAGCTGTTTGGCGCACGTCCTTCCGCCGCCAAGGATCGCAGGGCAACATTCTTTGCCTCCTGTCTCCTCCTACTCCTACTCAGCTTCCTCCTCCTCTTCTTCCACCTGCTCATCCAGTCAGCCACACTCCTTCACCACCAACTTCAGCACAGCACGGGGTAAACGTCAGCAGGCCATTCTGAAACTCATATGTTTGGGGGACAGGCCCCACACCGCACAGGAGTTGTGGCGGGGTATAGAACAACAGACCGACGAGTGGTTGCTGCCGGTGAGCCTCAAGCCCGGCCTGGTGGTGTGTGATAATGGGCGAAATCTCGTTGCAGCTCTGGGACTAGCCGGTTTGACGCACATCCCTTTCCTGGCGCATATGCTGAATTTGGTGGTGCAGAAGTTCATTCACAACTACCCCGACATGTCAGAGCTGCTGCATAAAGTGCGGGCCGTCTGTTCGCGCTTCCGGCGTTCACACCCTGCTGCTGCACGCGCCTGTCAGCGCTGCAGCGTAACTTCGGCCTTCCCTCTCCCCGCCTCATATGCGACGTGCCCACCAGGTGGAACTCCACCTTGCACATGCTGGACAGACTATGCGAGCAGCAGCAGGCCATAGTGGAGTTTCAGCTGCAGCACGCACGGGTCAGTCGCACTGTGGATCAGACCCACTTCACCACCAATGACTGGGCCTCCATGCGAGACCTGTGTGCCCTGTTGCGCTGTTTCGAGTACTCCACCAACATGGCCAGTGGCGATGACGCCGTTATCAGCGTTACAATACCACTTCTATGTCTCCTTGAGAAAACTCTTAGGGCGATGATGGAAGAGGAGGTGGCCCAGGAGGAAGAGGAGGAAGAGGGGTCATTTTTAGCACTTTCAGGCCAGTCTCTTCGAAGTGACTCAGAGGGACGTTTTTTGCAACACCAGAGGCCAGGTACAAATGTGGCCAGACAGGGCCCACTACTGGAGGACGAGGAGGACGAGGATTAGGAGGAGGTGGAGGAGGATGAGGATGAAGCATGTTCACAGCGGGGTGGCACCCAACGCAGCTCGGGCCCATTACTGGTGCGTGGCTGGGGGGAAATGCAGGACGATGACGATACGCCTCACACAGAGGACAGCTTGTCCTTACCTCTGGGCAGCCTGGCACACATGAGCGACTACATGCTGCAGTGCCTGCGCACATTTTAACGTGTGCGGACTACTGGGTTGCCACCCTGCTGGATCCACGGTACAAAGACAATAAGCCCACCTTACTTCCTGCACTGAAGCGTGATAGGAAGATGCGCGAGTACAAGCGCACGTTGGTAGACGCGCTACTGAGAGCATTCCCAAATGTCACAGGGGAATCAGTGGAATCCCAAGGCGAAGGCAGAGGAGGAGCAAGAGGTCGCCAACGCAGCTGTGTCACGGCCAGCTCCTCTGAGGGCAGGGTTAGCATGGCAGAGATGTGGAAAAGTTTTGGCACCACGCCACAGCTAACTGCACCACCACCTGATACGGAACGTGTTAGCAGAAGGCAACATTTCACTAACATGGTGGAAAAGTACCTGTGCACACCCCTCCACGTACTGACTGATGGTTCGGCCCCATTCAACTTCTGGGTCTCCAAATTGTCCACGTGGCCAGAGCTAGCCTTTTATGCCTTGGAGGTGCTGGCCTGCCCAGCGGCCAGCGTTTTGTCTGAAAGTGTATTCAGCATGGCAGGGGGCGTCATTACAGACAAACGCAGCCGCCTGTCTACAGCCAATGTGGACAAGCAGACGTTCATAAAAATGAACCAGGCATGGATCCCACAGGACCTGTCCATCCCTTGTGCAGATTAGACATTAACTACCTCCCCTTAACAATATATTATTCTACTCCAGGGCACTTCCTCATTCAATCCTATTTTTATTTTCATTTTACAATTATATTGCGGGGCAACCCAAAGTTGAATGAACCTCTCCTCTGTCTGGGTGCCGGGGCCTAAATGTGTGACAGTGGCCTGTTCCAGTGGTGGGTGACGTGAAGCCTGATTCTCTGCTATGACATGAAGACTTATTCTCTGCTGACGTGAAGCCTGATTCTCTGCTATGACATGAAGACTGATTCTGCGCTGACATGAAGCCAGATTCTCTGCTGACATGAAGCCAGATTCTCTGCTATGATATGAAGACGGATTCTCTGCTGACATGAAGCCAGATTCTTTGCTATGGGACCTCTGTCCAATTGATATTGGGTCATTTTTATTTTTTTAATTTTTATTTTAATTCATTTCCCTATCCACATTTGTTGCAGGGTATTTACCTACATGTTGCTGCCTTTTGCAGCCCTCTAGCTCTTTCCTGGGCTGTTTTACAGCCTTTTTAGTGCCCAAAAGTTCGGGTCCACATTCACTTTAATGGGGTTTGGGTTTGGGACGAAGTTAGGGTCGTGTTCGGATCCCGAACCCGAACATTTCCGTGAAGTTCGCCCGAAATTCTCGAACCCAAACATCCAGGTGTTCGCTCAACTCTAGTCAAAAAATAAAAGAGGTTACATCACACTACAATGTCTGTAACATGTATGTATGGATACCAGACAAATATCTCTCATATGCACATAGCACATCTATTTACGTGCTACACTCTGTATATCCCACGCTATAAAACCCACACCAAACCCCCCTCCCCCCTTAAACCCTCCTCCACCTTAAACCCCCCTCAATCAACTCCCCCCCACCTCCTCACTCACACACAGTTTATGAGAAGTAATGTTTGATCTCCAGTATTTCAGTATTTGCTGGTTCATTTACCACAACCCAGGGTGCACCACGTAGAGGCGAACCAGCTGTATACCCCCCATACTGTACCGTCAATTCACTAGACAGGTACACCTCTCCCCAGATGGCCATTGGCCAATACCCCATTACTCATACCCCACACACATGCAATTTAAATACAATGTAATATTATAACGGTAACCTAAAATCAAATATTTTCCATTTATAGGCCTAATTTTTTTGAAATTTTGATGACATGATCACATTAAGTACTAATAACTTGTAGTACTAATACTTCTATTTTGAAAGTTTTGCATTACATGTGTGCCTGTTGTACAAGGTCTATGATTGGACCTGGTACCGTCATGCGTGCTGCTAAGAGCGCCACAGTTCGCAGTATTCTGGTTTGAATTGTGGCACACACATGACCACCGGCACAATAAAATAGTCATAGTGAATAAGTGGTGCGAGCATAAGCGGTGCCATGTTTATTACCCAGTTTCAATGTAACGGCGTCTGCTTTATGTACTGATAATGAATTATTACATTGGCCCTGACTAAATTGTCCGTACTGTAACCCCATTGGTTACAATAAAAAAAAACACAACAAATTTTATAGAATAATAAACTTTTATAAATCAATTTTTAAATAAAGAAAAATATTAACATCAATAACTGAAGGAAGGCCCAAAAAAACAAATGAAAAAAAATAATTAAGGCAATTTTTCAATTTTTTTTAGCTTTTTTAGCAGCCCATCCATGGCTTTTTGGTTGACCTCCTCTGCTTGTGCCAACTCATGGGAGTGTTGTAGCTTCTGCTCCCTCATTCTTCTCATGTGCAGTGCCCTCAACTTTCTCATGCGTTCGCACTGCTCCCGCTGCACAATTTTCATTTCTTTACTAAAATTTTTTATGGCTGTAAAAGTAAAGGAAATATAATTTTTCAATGTACTTTAAAAGACAATCATTGTTTGGTGTATAAAGCAGATAAAGTGCTGTCTGAGCCAGTTACATCTTCGACTTAAAAATATTAAAATAGACAAATTACCAGGACCAGATGGCATACACACCCGTATCCTAAGTGAATTAAGTAATGTCATAGCCAGACCCTTATTTATGATATTTGTGGACTGTATTCTGACAGTGAATGTCCCACAGGATTGGATCATGGCAAATGTGGTGCCAATATTCAAAAACGGTTAAAAAACAGAGCCTGGAAACTATAGGCCGTTAAGTTTAACATCTCTTGTGGTTAAACTGTTTGAATTTTTTCAGAGAGATGCAATCTTATAGCATCTCAATTAAAATAAGCAAGTAACACCATATCAGCATGGCTTCGTGAGGGATCGGTCATGCCAAACTAATTTAATCAGTTTCTATGAGGAGGTAAGTTCTAGACTTGACAGCGGCGAATCACTGAATGTGGTTTATCTGGACTTCTCCAAAGCATTTGACACTGTACAACATAAAAGGTTAGTATATAAAATGAGAAAGCTCAGACTGGGAGAAAATGTCTTTATGTAGGTAAGTAACTGGCTCAGTGATAGAAAAGAGAGGGTGGTTATTAACGGTACACACTCAGATTGGGTCACTGTCAATAGTGGGTTACCTCAGGGGTCAGTATTGGGCCCTATTCTCTTCAATATATTTATTAATGATCTTGTAGAAGGCTTGCATAGTAAAATATCAATTTTTGCAGATGAAAATAAACTGTGTAAACGAATTAACAATGAAGAGGACAGTATACTGTGTATATATATATATATATATATATATACTACAGAGTATAATATACTGCTACAGAGGGATCTGGATAGATTGCAGGCTTGGGCAGATAATTGGCAGATGAGGTTTAACACTCACAAATGTAAAGTTATGCACATATGAAGGAATAATGCAAGTCACCCGTACATACTAAATGTTAAAACACTCGTTAACACTGACATGTAAAAGGACCTATGAATTTTAATAATCAGTAAACTAAGCTGCAAAAACCAGTGTCAGGCAGCTGATGCCAAGACCAATAAGATAATGGGTTGCATGAGAAGGGGCATAGATGCCCGTGATAAGAACATAGTCCTACCACTTTACAAATATTTTTTTCAGACCACACATGGAGTACTGGGTACAGTTCTGGGCTCCTGTGAACAAGGCTGACATAGCAGAGCTGGAGAGGGTTCAGAGGAGGACAACTAAATTAATAACTGGAATGTGGCAACTACAGGACCCTGAAAGATTATCAGCATTAGGGTTATTCACTTCAGAAAAAAGACGACTGATGGGAGATCTAACTAATATGTATACATATATCAGGGGTCAGTACAGAGATCTCTCCCATCATCTATTTATCCACAGGATTGTGACTGTGACGAGGGGACATCCTGTGCGTCAGGAGGAATGAAGGTTTGTACACAAACATAGAAGAGGATTATTTACGGTAAGAGCAGTGAGACTATGGAACTCTCTGCCTGAGGGGATGGTGATGGTGAGTACAATAAAGGAATTCTAGAGGGGCCTGGATGTATTTCTGGAGCGTAATAATATTACAGGCTATAGCTACTAGAGAGGGGTCGTTGATCCAGGGAGTTATTCTGATTGGCTGATTTGAGTCGGGAAGGAATAATTTATTACCCTAAAGTGAGGAAAATTGGCTTATAAGTCACAGTTATTTTTTTTCCATGGTCTGGATCTACTTGCAGGATAACAGGCCAAACTGGATGGAGAGATCTATTTTTTAGGCCTTCTGTACTATGTTACTATGTTAATCCATTATATATTCTTTTATTTAGGATTAATAATAGTTCTTTTGAATTTATGGTTATGGACTTAGTATTTTAGTTATTATGTTTTTTTGTATATTAATTACTTTATACTGTTCATGTTTTATATTACTGTTGTGTGTTGTACGTTCTTTGTTCACAGTTTCATAGTTTTTACCCCATTCTGTAGATAATTATTTATATTGTTTTGTGCACTTAAATTTTTTTAGTTTAACTAAATTCTTATATATTGGATGCTAGTTACATCTTAATTAAATTGTATGCCTCATTGAGATACTTTACTGAAATCAGTACACCAGTAACATCAGCTAGCTGTAAAAAAAATGTTTTACGTGGATTTAATTTGTGTCTGGGTTTTTAGACTGAGTGCACAGACAGATATAGTGGCACAGGTCACTCCCGTACTCCATCAACCCTTTTTAATAAAGTTTGGAATAAATATATATTTTTTTTCAAGTGTGGACAAAAGATGTGAAAAAATAACCTGCAGATAAATGAGCATGGTCTCTGACAGACCCTGAAGAGTGGTGAAATACAAATATTTTAGCTACACTTCTTGGAATGAACGCAAAGTGTGGTACTTTAGGTTATGCAATATCTGAAGTCTGAATAAAATTTTGAGGTTGAACTTGAACTTGTTTATAATTTTTTGATTGAATAAAATCAGCCTGTGGTAATTAAAGACTAAACTGACACCTCTATGTGTGTTGAGACATTTTTTAAATTAAAACATCAACAGAATATATTTACCCTCCTGGCGGGGGGTGGTCACCAGCTCGTCTTCTTCATCCTCCTCATCCTCCTGTACCGTCCCCTCCTCTCCCTCAGGTGGGCTATGGGCCTGATGCCCTGATGGTCCTGCCTGCTCCTCTTCCTGCTCATCCTCCTCATCCTCCATCATCTCCTCTTCCACCACCTTCTTCTTATTAGGGCGTTTCGGTCTTAATTTTGGAAGAGGCACTCCTGTAATGACCAAATTATTCAAAAATACCAACATAAACAAGCAAAGAAAAAACAAAACTTAACGGTACACAAAATTAATCTATGGTGGGATCTGGATGACATAATCATTACCCCTATGTTTGATTTCACATGATTTGGTGTTAGATGGAACTATGAATGAAGTTTTTCATATGTTTTACAGTTGAGTACGTTTATATCTAGGATGAGGTAGAAGGGGGTATTGGTTCGCAAGTTACTGTTGCATGGTTATTGGAAAGAGGTGTACAAAGTCAACTGTTTTGACATTGGATCGGGGTTTACATCATATATCTATTTCTCACTGTGAGTGAATGTATATATTTTAACTGTTTAATCAGCATTTACTAAATCCGTTCTGGAGAACTTTTAGGCAGAAGAGCAAGCCAACTAAATTATTTATTGCAAATTTCCGACTTTACCATTGTACCAGAATACCAGTATAGTCTGTCTTCCACACAATTATCATTTTGCTGTAACAGCTGCCTACATTCAATATGCTGACTGTGCTTTTAATAGTGTGCCTGCGAAGCTGTATGGTAGGGAATGTGTAAAGCCGATTAGTACACATTAGACATTTTTAAGGGTATGCGGCCCAAAGAGAGTGCTTGAGTGCCGCCTCTAGCACCCGTTCCATCGTTTCAACACTACTGAAGTAAGTAAAATGTTGTAAAGGGATAGAAATACTTATTTGCATAACTCAACACATAAATAAAAATAGGTGTTAGTTATAAAATTAATGTAAGCATCGTACCTGGACAGTTTTTATCTCTGACCTCTTTCACTAGTTTCATATTGTGTCTTTTTAGGTCAGACCATTTCTTCAGATATGCCTGTTTAGAATGCCTCTTTCCATTCTTGAAACTTAATGCGCTGGCCATTCTCCTTAAAATGGCCTGCTTTTCTTCGCGTCTAGTTATGTCGTCATAACCTTTTTTCAATAGAGTCTACCAGATAAAAATTAGAGGATGTAATGCAAAAGTACTAAAATACAATTATTAGTAATTATAGTCATCAAAACCAATAAAAATTTTAATTTTATACGAAATTATTAAAATAGTAGATTTTTATATAGTTCTCTTTAGAACTATATGAAAGTAATGTAATAATACAAACATTTATAGTAAAAGCAAATATAAGAATTAAATTCCACAGTGGACGCCTCTTTAACAGTGACTTTCAACAATGGCCTCCCATGTAACAGTGACCTTGACAGAGTCTGCACCTTTTAATAGTGACTTTGAGAAAGACATCGCCTTTAACAGTGGCTATAACAGTGCCCTCCCCTTTAAGAGTGACTTTGAACACTGACCGCACCTTGGACTTGAACAACAGCACAGTGACTTTAACTGGGAACGGCCCTTTAAGAGTGACTCTGAACACTGACCGGACTTGGACAACAGCACAGTGACTTTAAATGGGACCGGCCCTTTAAGAGTGACATTGAACACTGACCGCACCTTGGACTTGGACAACACCACAGTGACTTTAACTGGGACCGGCCCTTTAAGAGTGACATTGAACACTGACCGCACCTTGGACTTGGACAACAGCACAGTGACTTTAACTGGGACCGGCCCTTTAAGAGTGACATTGAACACTGACCGCACCTTGGACTTGGACAACAGCACAGTGACTTTAACTGGGACCGGCCCTTTAAGAGTGACATTGAACACTGACCGCACCTTGGACTTGGACAACAGCACAGTGACTTTAACTAGGACCGGCCCTTTAAGAGTGACTCTGAACACTGACCGCACCTTGGACAACAGCACAGTGACTTTAACTGGGACCGGCCCTTTAAGAGTGACATTGAACACTGACCGCACCTTGGACTTGGACAACAGCACAGTGACTTTAACTGGGACCGGCCCTTTAAGAGTGACTCTGAACACTGACCGCACCTTGGACTTGGACAACAGCACAGTGACTTTAACTGGGACCGGCCCTTTAAGAGTGACTTTGAACACTGACCGCACCTTGGACTTGAACAACAGCACAGTGACTTTAACTGGGAACGGCCCTTTAAGAGTGACTCTGAACACTTACCGGACTTGGACAACAGCACAGTGACTTTAAATGGGACCGGCCCTTTAAGAGTGACATTGAACACTGACCGCACCTTGGACTTGGACAACAGCACAGTGACTTTAACTGGGACCGGCCCTTTAAGAGTGACTCTGAACACTGACCGCACCTTGGACTTGGACAACAGCACAGTGACTTTAACTGGGACCGGCCCTTTAAGAGTGACTTCGAACACTGACCGCACCTTGGACTTGGACAACAGCACAGTGACTTTAACTGGGACCGGCCCTTTAAGAGTGACTTTGAACACTGACCGCACCTTGGACTTGGACAACAGCACAGTGACTTTAACTGGGACCGGCCCTTTAAGAGTGACTCTGAACACTGACCGCACCTTGGACTTGGACAACAGCACAGTGACTTTAACTGGGAACGGCCCTTTAAGAGTGACTCTGAACACTGACCGGACTTGGACAACAGCACAGTGACTTTAAATGGGACCGGCCCTTTAAGAGTGACATTGAACACTGACCGCACCTTGGACTTGGACAACAGCACAGTGACTTTAACTGGGACCGGCCCTTTAAGAGTGACTCTGAACACTGACCGCACCTTGGACTTGGACAACAGCACAGTGACTTTAACTGGGACCGGCCCTTTAAGAGTGACTTTGAACACTGACCGCACCTTGGACTTGGACAACAGCACAGTGACTTTAACTGGGACCGGCCCTTTAAGAGTGACTTTGAACACTGACCGCACCTTGGACTTGGACAACAGCACAGTGACTTTAACTGGGACCGGCCCTTTAAGAGTGACTCTGAACACTGACCGCACCTTGGACTTGGACAACAGCACAGTGACTTTAACTGGGAACGGCCCTTTAAGAGTGACTCTGAACACTGACCGGACTTGGACAACAGCACAGTGACTTTAAATGGGACCGGCCCTTTAAGAGTGACATTGAACACTGACCGCACCTTGGACTTGGACAACAGCACAGTGACTTTAACTGGGACCGGCCCTTTAAGAGTGACTCTGAACACTGACCGCACCTTGGACTTGGACAACAGCACAGTGACTTTAACTGGGACCGGCCCTTTAAGAGTGACTTTGAACACTGACCGCACCTTGGACTTGGACAACAGCACAGTGACATACTTTTTCCAGTTAGAATTACTTACAGTGATCAAATATTCAAGCTCTTCAGCATCGAAATTGCTTCTTGCCATTTTCATCACTTAAATCGACCTCTCTCCACTCTCCTTGCAATCCCAGGGACGCACGTACAGACGCACGCACGCACAGATGCACGCAAACGATTTTTTTTAATGACGTATTTTCGCGAAAACAAACCACACATAGTATACTGTATAGGCAGGCAAATTTCATATAGGTACCTTGCTCTAAGTTATATTCGCATACGAATGATACTTATTTCATATTGTTACCTTGCTCAAAGTTTAATTCGAGTACGAATGATACTTATTTCATATTGTTAACTTGCTCTAAGTTATATTCGCTTACGAATGAAACTTAATTCTATTGAGTCAGACAATAGTAAATCAGACTAATAGCTCTAATGTTCCATTCGAACGCGATTAAAACTTATTCAATCTGGATAGTTGTAAATTAAAATAGCAATTGATCCAGGCCATTGTGATTTAGTTTTTTTAATTACATATTGTATTTCATGACAGTTTTAAAATGAATTCTAAATAATGATTTATATTTTATAAAATAACACCAAATTCAATAAAAACTTGTAAAAAATTACAAATTTTATAACTTTCAATTTCTCAACTTCTATAATACATATTAATGCCTCTAATATTTTGTTATTACTTTACATACCCAACATGACTACTTAATTTTTGGATTATTTTGTGAATGATATATAATTTTTTAGCGTTGGTACAAGGCTTAGAAGTTTAGAAGCAAATATTTAAATTTTTCATTCATTTTCACCAAAGAAATTTTTTGGTACCAATTCAGTTCTGAAGTCACTTTGTGAGGCTTACATAATACAAACCATGCTAAAACTGAGCCGATTTTATAAACTACACCCCTCAAGGTATTTGAAAATTATTTAAAAAAAATTGATAACCCTTTTGGTGTCCCCCAAGAAATAATGGAAAATAGAGATACAATCTTTAAATTTCACTTGTTTGTTATATTTATCATTTTATTAATTTATTTCCAGATACAAAGCAATGGTTAACAGTCAAACCAACCTCAGTGTTTATGGCCCTGATTCTGTAGTTAACAGAAACACGCCATATGCGGTTGTAAACAGCTGTACGGACACACGGCAGGGCACAGAATGAAATTAATTTCATATGATTTTTTGAAGGCACTTTTTCCTGGACTTTATTTTTTTGACACCATGTCCCATTTGAAGCCCCCCTGATGCACCCCCAGAGTACAAAATTTAAAAAATAGACTCATTTTACAAACTACGGGATAGGGTGGCAGTATTGTTGGCAATAGTTCAGGGTAAATATGTTTTTTTTTGCTCTATATTTTACTTTTCGTTAGGCCGCTTAAAAAAAAAAACCTGTTTTAGTACCATTTTTTTAAATATTTTTAACATTCTTCTGACAGGTTATATCATGTGATATTTTTATTGACTAGGTTGTCACGGATACCTAATAGGTTTACTTTTTAATTCCTGTAATTTTTACACAATGAGTTATTTTTACAAACCAAAAAAACATGTTTTAGTGTTTACATAGTCTGAGAAAATTAATTTGCTAATCTTTGGGGCTAATACCTTGGGTAGGGTATGATTTTTGTCAGATGAGATGACGGTTTTATTGGCACTAGAATTGGCTCCATACCTAATATTATTTTATTTTTATCACAGTCCTTTTTAGCTTTTTTGTTTACATTTATTATTTAAAAAATAATTGATTTTTACAATAATTTTTTTTTTGTTGTGGAAAAATATTTCTTTCTTTTAAACTTTATTTTTAAAATAAATTTTAACCACTTTTTGAAATTATACTTTTTGGTGTCTAATCCCCTTTACAATGCATTCTAATACTTTAGTATTGGAATGAATTGGCTGTATGAGTAATACTGTGTGTGTTACTCATAAAGCTCCCGGGGCTTGGGAGATCCTGGGGGCTGGATCTCACAGGCTCATCAACGGAAGGCAGCGCAATGCCTTCCTTAGGCATCGTGCTGCCAGTGACTTCAATGCCATATGGTCCCCCCCACAGCCGCATGGGGACCCGATGCAACCGCCGATTTCCGCCGAAAAAACCGCAGGTAAATCCATAAACTTAAGTAACAGGACAACATGTCGTTCCCGGTATGTCATGTGTCCTGAAGAGGTTAAGTCTACCAATACCCCCTATAACAAATTTGCCAAAGCTGGATTGGCAATGATATAATTTTGGTTGCATTGCTAATCCAACAGTATTGTTTAAAGTTCCATATTGCTTGTATTGTTACAGTTAACAAGTTACCACTGCATCTTATGGGTTAAATGTCCACCATAAGTATTACTGATGGTCACAGACATCAGACGAAGAAGTATAGCTACGTCATTGTGTTTGAAGTGGTAAATGATTTTTGCACAAATTAAAGCGATTACATCACACTACAATGTCAGTATAATGTATGTTTGAATAGCAGACAAATTTCTCTCATATGCAAATAGCACCTCAATTTACGATATACACACTGTATATCCCACGCTATAAAACCCACATCCAACCCCATCTTCCCCCTTAAACACTTCACCGCCTTAAACCCACCTCCTTCAATTAATCCACCCCCCACCTCCTCAATCACACACACACATACACAGTTTAGAAGAAGTAATGATCGACCTCCAGTATTTCAGTATATGCTGGTTCATTTTGCGTTACCCAGGGTGCACCACGTGGAGGCGAACCAGCCGTACACCCCATACAGTACCGTCAATTCACTAGACAGGTACACCTCTCCTCAGATGTCTAATACACCATTCTTCATACAACACAAACATACATTTTCCATAGAATGCAATATTACAACGGTAACCTCAAATCCTAAATTTTACATTGATATAAAAAAAAATTGGATTATTTTGGAGACATGATCACATAAATTAATTAACCTTTGTATTTTCATTTTTTACATTAAATGTATACATGTTGTACAAGGTCTATGATTGTACCTGGTCCCGTCACGCGTGCTGCCATGAGCGCCAAAATCCACAGTAATCGTTTTTAATTGTGGCATACACATGACCACCGGCACAATAAAATAGTCATCGTGAATAATTGCTACAACCATATGCTGGACCATTTAAATGGATCACGTAGATACGAGAGAAAACAATGTTCCGGTACAATGCTGACATAACATCACCAACACTCAGTAATGTACATGTTCTCCTATGAAAGTAATTTTTTTTATTCATCTCAAATTGTTTACTTTGTACATGGTTAGAAACGTTGTGACTGTCTCCTGTAAGGCCGAGATGTGGCGTGTAATTGTTCATAAATTATTGGTGGACCCAGCACAAGCGCCGAATTTTCCATTACTATTGCACACTTAAAGATATGGCCCATCTTTGTTAAATTCAAGAAAATTAGCCTGTTGTACGTTCACTATTAATAGCATACTGTTGATTTAATTTCATGACCCATTGAAACATGTTTAATAAAAAGATATGAAATATACCTGCGCCAATTATGGTCCTTCATCTAGATAAATTTCTGACTCTAGCACACCAGTTGTGGTTAAGAGGTGAAGCAGTACCCTCTCACCAACCACCTTCATTACACTCATAGTCACTCGAGGAAGTCGAGGAGTAGGATGAGGACGATGTTTTTAACACCTCCGTCATGGTTTAAAATTATTAGCAGTGTATTTCTTAAATTATTCACTATCCACACACAGGTGTCAGTTTATTCTTTACCACAGGCAGATTTTAATCAAACCAAGACTAATAAACCAGTTGCATTACAAACTTTGATTTCTCAGTTATGCTACACATGTTTTTTAAATTTATTTGGGAGTTTTTGAATTCACTACATGCAGGTTAACTATACAGTATTATCTATCCACTCCCAATTTCTCTCCAGATAGCAAGTTTCAAATGACAGCCCCTTCAGCTTTTAAATTTCATGACCAAATTTCCTAAGCGTAGGAATTTACTTTTAAATTTTTTTCTTTCATGAACCGTAAGCAATTTTGTTACAAATTACACAGCAGTCAAGTAGTGTAAAAAAGTAATAGTGCCAAGTACAAATTAAATTAGTTAAATATTAATATTTGTCAATAAAAAAAAAATATATTACTATGTGTGTGAACAAAATTCTGCTAAATTATTAATTTATCAATATATCCAAAATTTGAATATTAAAATTAGTATTAAAAAATTTAATACATACAGTGTAGAGATTATTAACTATAAAACTGTATGAGCATTGAATTTTTTCATCTCATTTAAAAATGACATATATTATCTACTGAAAAATTTATAAGTTTTACTAAAATAAAAATAAATGATTGTTCTAAGAAAAAACCAGCATGGATTTTAAATAATTTTAGTGATTACACAAATTTAATTCTTGGAGAATTTCATCCTCATTTACAAACAAAGACTGTGATGAATTTATTTTAATCTTTCAAAAAATCGTGACATGATTTCTATAATAATCATGTGATAATTTTCATTACATATATTCATTAACAAAATTAATAATGTATATATCTACATCAAAATGTGCCAATAATTATACATTCACAAAACCGGATTACCACACGGCTGCGTATGACGCCAGTCACACAAAACCATGTAGAGAGAGGCCAACACGGAAGTCAGACATCCCTCCCAGGATGACTGACGACACCATGTTCGAACCTCGATCCTTATATAAAACAAAATATAAATAATAATAAAAAAAACAACATTTTTTGTGTTTATCAATCAGTCCTGTACAGTTTTAACTGCACAACAACTGCTGACAATGGAAGGCCAGGCGCAGTCCCCACCTTTAACAATGACAACCACAACAAGGCTCAACCAAACACAACTTTTTCAAAATAACAAACCAAAATAAAATAAATAAATCAAAATATAAAAAATTTGTGAATGTTTATTATTAACACTTTAATGAAAGTTTAATTATTTTAATAATATTCTATTGATCAATGATTATATATAATGACTCTGAGCATATCACAGGTCAGAATAGCAAACATGAACACTAATTTCTGATACTTCAAATACTATATACTAGAGTAACTAGTATTGAAAAATAGTCTTCCATGCCGGTTGTCTCAAAACAATTTTTAAAGATTGATTAAAAAAGTTGTTTGTTGTAATGTAATACATGGATCAATCAAAATTTAGCAGAATAATGGCAGACAGTAGAATTAAAATACTAAAGCTACAGAACAAGGGCTACCCATCGATCTGCATAACCCAGCACTGCCATGACAGGCATCAGCTTATAAATGATAACTCTTCACTTAAAGTACTACCAAAGTTTTAATAAAACTACGCAGGCATGATCAATAATCAACCAATCGTATTAATGTCAACGCTATAGTGTAAGTTGTACACATACATAGGACTAAATATTCAGACTAAATAAAAGCAATGCCACTAGAAGATTAACTTTAGTGGTCCAAGTTCTACAACTAAGTCAACAGCACAAAGACACACAGCAGCATCATCAGCTCTAATTTACATTGCAGTATAAGGCCTATATATATCTCGGCCTAACTCTGCAGGATAGGATTCACTAGCCAACGTTGTTTTAAAAGTCATACAGACAATTCAACGTGAGGTACATGAGCAGCAGCATCAGCAGCTTGTATTTAAATTGCAGTATAAGGCCTATATATATCTCGGCCTAACTCTGCAGGACAGGCTTCACTAGCCAACAATGTTTTAAAAGTCACACAGACAATTCAACGTGAGGTACATGAGCAGCAGCATCAGCAGCTTGTATTTAAATTGCAGTATAAGGCCTATATATATCTCGGCCTAACTGGGCAGGACAGGCTTCACTAGCCAACGTTGTTTTAAAAGTCATACAGACAATTCAACGTGAGGTACATGAGCAGCAGCATCAGCAGCTTGTATTTAAATTGCAGTATAAGGCCTATATATATCTCGGCCTAACTGGGCAAGAGAGGCTTCACTAGCCAACGTTGTTTTAAAAGTCATACAGACAAATTCAACGTGAGGTACATGAGCAGCAGCATCAGCAGCTTGTATTTAAATTGCAGTATAAGGCCTATATATATCTCGGCCTAACTGGGCAGGACAGGCTTCACTAGCCAACGTTGTTTTAAAAGTCATACAGACAATTCAACGTGAGGTACATGAGCAGCAGCATCAGCAGCTTGTATTTACATTGCAGTATAAGGCCTATATATATCTCGGCCTAACTGGGCAAGAGAGGCTTCACTAGCCAACGTTGTTTTAAAAGTCATACAGACAAATTCAACGTGAGGTACATGAGCAGCAGCATCAGCAGCTTGTATTTAAATTGCAGTATAAGGCCTATATATATCTCGGCCTAACTGGGCAGGACAGGCTTCACTAGCCAACGTTGTTTTAAAAGTCATACAGACAATTCAACGTGAGGTACATGAGCAGCAGCATCAGCAGCTTGTATTTAAATTGCAGTATAAGGCCTATATATATCTCGGCCTAACTTGGCAGGAGAGGCTTCACTGGCCAACGTTGTTTTAAAAGTCATACAGACAAATTCAACGTGGGGTACATGAGCAGCAGCATCAGCAGCTTGTATTTAAATTGCAGTATAAGGCCTATATATATCTCGGCCTAACTGGGCAGGACAGGCTTCACTAGCCAACGTTGTTTTAAAAGTCATACAGACAATTCAACGTGAGGTACATGAGCAGCAGCATCAGCAGCTTGTATTTAAATTGCAGTATAAGGCCTATATATATCTCGGCCTAACTGGGCAAGAGAGGTTTCACTAGCCAACGTTGTTTTAAAAGTCATACAGACAAATTCAACGTGAGGTACATGAGCAGCAGCATCAGCAGCTTGTATTTAAATTGCAGTATAAGGCCTATATATATCTCGGCCTAACTCTGCAGGACAGGCTTCACTGGCCAACGTTGTTTTAAAAGTCATACAGACAATTCAACGTGAGGTACATGAGCAGCAGCATCAGCAGCTTGTATTTAAATTGCAGTATAAGGCCTATATATATCTCGGCCTAACTTGGCAGGAGAGGCTTCACTAGCCAACGTTGTTTTAAAAGTCATACAGACAATTCAACGTGAGGTACATGAGCAGCAGCATCAGCAGCTTGTATTTACATTGCAGTATAAGGCCTATATATATCTCGGCCTAACTGGGCAGGAGAGGCTTCACTAGCCAACGTTGTTTTAAAAGTCATACAGACAATTCAACGTGAGGTACATGAGCAGCAGCATCAGCAGCTTGTATTTAAATTGCAGTATAAGGCCTATATATATCTCGGCCTAACTGGGCAAGAGAGGCTTCACTAGCCAACGTTGTTTTAAAAGTCATACAGACAAATTCAACGTGAGGTACATGAGCAGCAGCATCAGCAGCTTGTATTTAAATTGCAGTATAAGGCCTATATATATCTCGGCCTAACTTGGCAGGAGAGGCTTCACTAGCCAACGTTGTTTTAAAAGTCATACAGACAATTCAACGTGAGGTACATGAGCAGCAGCATCAGCAGCTTGTATTTACATTGCAGTATAAGGCCTATATATATCTCGGCCTAACTGGGCAAGAGAGGCTTCACTAGCCAACGTTGTTTTAAAAGTCATACAGACAAATTCAACGTGAGGTACATGAGCAGCAGCATCAGCAGCTTGTATTTAAATTGCAGTATAAGGCCTATATATATCTCGGCCTAACTGGGCAGGACAGGCTTCACTAGCCAACATTGTTTTAAAAGTCATACAGACAATTCAACGTGAGGTACATGAGCAGCAGCATCAGCAGCTTGTATTTAAATTGCAGTATAAGGCCTATATATATCTCGGCCTAACTTGGCAGGAGAGGCTTCACTGGCCAACGTTGTTTTAAAAGTCATACAGACAAATTCAACGTGGGGTACATGAGCAGCAGCATCAGCAGCTTGTATTTAAATTGCAGTATAAGGTCTATATATATCTCGGCCTAACTGGGCAGGAGAGGCTTCACTAGCCAACGTTGTTTTAAAAGTCATACAGACAATTCAACGTGAGGTACATGAGCAGCAGCATCAGCAGCTTGTATTTAAATTGCAGTATAAGGCCTATATATATCTCGGCCTAACTGGGCAGGACAGGCTTCACTAGCCAACGTTGTTTTAAAAGTCATACAGACAATTCAACGTGAGGTACATGAGCAGCAGCATCAGCAGCTTGTATTTAAATTGCAGTATAAGGCCTATATATATCTCGGCCTAACTGGGCAGGACAGGCTTCACTAGCCAACGTTGTTTTAAAAGTCATACAGACAATTCAACGTGAGGTACATGAGCAGCAGCATCAGCAGCTTGTATTTAAATTGCAGTATAAGGCCTATATATATCTCGGCCTAACTGGGCAAGAGAGGCTTCACTAGCCAACGTTGTTTTAAAAGTCATACAGACAAATTCAACGTGAGGTACATGAGCAGCAGCATCAGCAGCTTGTATTTACATTGCAGTATAAGGCCTATATATATCTCGGCCTAACTGGGCAAGAGAGGCTTCACTAGCCAACGTTGTTTTAAAAGTCATACAGACAAATTCAACGTGAGGTACATGAGCAGCAGCATCAGCAGCTTGTATTTAAATTGCAGTATAAGGCCTATATATATCTCGGCCTAACTCTGCAGGACAGGCTTCACTGGCCAACGTTGTTTTAAAAGTCATACAGACAATTCAACGTGAGGTACATGAGCAGCAGCATCAGCAGCTTGTATTTAAATTGCAGTATAAGGCCTATATATATCTCGGCCTAACTTGGCAGGAGAGGCTTCACTAGCCAACGTTGTTTTAAAAGTCATACAGACAATTCAACGTGAGGTACATGAGCAGCAGCATCAGCAGCTTGTATTTACATTGCAGTATAAGGCCTATATATATCTCGGCCTAACTGGGCAGGAGAGGCTTCACTAGCCAACGTTGTTTTAAAAGTCATACAGACAATTCAACGTGAGGTACATGAGCAGCAGCATCAGCAGCTTGTATTTAAATTGCAGTATAAGGCCTATATATATCTCGGCCTAACTGGGCAGGAGAGGCTTCACTAGCCAACGTTGTTTTAAAAGTCATACAGACAATTCAACGTGAGGTACATGAGCAGCAGCATCAGCAGCTTGTATTTAAATTGCAGTATAAGGCCTATATATATCTCGGCCTAACTTGGCAGTAGAGGCTTCACTAGCCAACGTTGTTTTAAAAGTCATACAGACAATTCAACGTGAGGTACATGAGCAGCAGCATCAGCAGCTTGTATTTAAATTGCAGTATAAGGCCTATATATATCTCGGCCTAACTTGGCAGGAGAGGCTTCACTAGCCAACGTTGTTTTAAAAGTCATACAGACAATTCAACGTGAGGTACATGAGCAGCAGCATCAGAAGCTTGTATTTAAATTGCAGTATAAGGCCTATAAATATCTAGGCCTAACTCCGCGGGACAGGCAGCAGCAGCCAATGTGTGTGCAGCAAAGGTGTGTTCACGGGAATGGAACCCCACCAGACCCGGGCAAAACCATACATCAACTGAGACATCTCCGACAGCAGGAGCAGCAACAGCAGGTGACATATGGGCAGCAGCAGTGTGTTCCCGGGAATGGGCCCCCACCAGACCCGGGCAACACCATACATCAACTGAGACATCTCCGACAGCAGCAGCAGCAACAGCAGGTGACATGTGGGCAGCAGAAGTGTGTTCCCGGGAATGGGCCCCCACCAGACCCGGGCAACACCATACCTCAACTGAGACATCTCCGACAGCAGCAGCAGCAACAGCATGTGACATGTGGGCAGCAGCAGTGTGTTCCCGGGAATGGGCCCCCACCAGACCCGGGCAACACCATACCTCAACTGAGACATATTGATATTAATTTTATACATTATAGATATCGATAAAATGTATGTAAATATATAAAGGAATTAACATGTACATATAGATCTGCTGTGGAATTGTCGGTGTTTAGCAGCGGCTCTTTCGTTCCTCCTCATGTCTGTGAGGAGGAATGTGTCCCGACGCTCCACCCACCCATACACGATCAGTATCGCACACACGCTAGTCTACATCCAACTCCTACACCCATCCCTCATGTGCCTTTGTGAGCACCAAAGGCAGTGATGAGCCAAGTTTCAGCGGGCGGAGTCTGGAAGCGTTCCGCCGTGATCCAACGGGGGAAACGCAATCTCCCTTAGGTGATGAAGCAGCGTTGTTCCAAAGCTGATGAAAGGGTCCACATTGGGGCTTCCACCAGTGAGCAACCTGCATGATCTCTTGACGGTCATAGGGTCTAACGATCCATTTAAAGTGGCTATTTTGAACAACCGGGGTATTGATGTCAGGCGCAAAGGGTGCATACTTGAGCATGGCACAGCGGATCGCCAACACTGTCATCCAGCACAGTGCATTTTTCAAGCTGTTTAGAGGGAAACATGTGTTCTTCAGTTACATAGAACTGACAGTAAACTGTTTGTGCATAACGATTAGCAGTTTGGCTCCTGTACACGGACCCATAAAAATTTATGGTTCAGTATTCAGTGCGTGTGCTATGCGTTGACATCACGCATTCCTACCGTGTGTTTCAATTGACCATGAGAAAGAAGTTTAATTCTTTTTTAGTTTTATTAAATTTTTATTCTTTGAGGATTTATATAAATTTACAGTAATACGCTCCTCTAAAATGCAGTTGTATGTAGAAGGAAAAAAAAACAGCACTTAAATAGATCTGATGTGGTAGGTAAATATATAGATTTTGTCTATAATGCAATATTAATATATCAATCTCACCCATTTCACCCTGGAAGCAATCAAATTTGCTAATAAGGCTGAAATCAACATTCTATTGGACCGTATTACTGCACATAGATATACAATGTATATTTGAATTTTTTTATAATTATATAAAAAACATAATAAAAACATAACCGTGATTAATAAAGCACAAACAGTTTACTGTCAGTTCTATGTAACTGAAGAACACATGTTTCCCTCTAAACAGCTTGAAAAATGCACTATGCTGGATGACAGTGTTGGCGATCCGCTGTGCCATGCTCAAGTATGCACCCTTTGCGCCTGACAGCAATACCACGGTTGTTCAAAATAGCCACTTTAAATGGATCGTTAGACCCTATGACCGTCAAGAGATCATGCAGGTTGCTCACTGGTGGAAGCCCCAATGTGGACCCTTTCATCAGCTTTGGAACAACGCTGCTTCATCACCTAAGGGAGATTGCGTTTCCCCCGTTGGATCACGGCGGAACGCTTCCAGACTCCGCCCGCTGAAACTTGGCTCATCACTGCCTTTGGTGCTCACAAAGGCACATGAGGGATGGGTGTAGGAGTTGGATGTAGACTAGCGTGTGTGCGATACTGATCGTGTATGGGTGGGTGGAGCGTCGGGACACATTCCTCCTCACAGACATGAGGAGGAACAAAAGAGCCGCTGCTAAACACCGACAATTCCACAGCACTCTGCCTTCGAGAAAACACATGATGTCGTTGTAAGCGAAAACACAGTGTTCTGCTTCATCTTCCATGTGCCTGATCTGGAAACCTGGAGCAGACTACTTAGGTCTGATTGTGTGCTGTGTGGTCATGCACACTAATTACTTAAAAATAAAATAATGTGTGATTATTAAAAAATGGATCAATACTGAAATTAATCAATACATAAATATAAATAAAACCCAACTGTACATTTCATAATTTTAAAAATGATCATATTATACATTAAATAAATTAAAAAATATAATATACATGTAAATATAACTATAAATATATTAAAAATTAACAAAAATCAATAAAAATATTTATTAAAACATGATCAATACATTAAAATAAATAAAATCTATAATCAATATATAAATAATAAAAATATTAAATAATACACACCATTACTGAAATCAAACATACATGATTATATTACATTTTTAAAAACTAAGAAATACATATATATATATATAAGTTTTAAAATCCATGATTAATAAAGTAATAAATAGATAAAATATAATGCAAAATAATAAATAAATATATATATAATAAATAGAAAAATAAATTTCAAAATTCATCAAAAAATTCATAACTAGTAATTAATAAATAAATTCATAAATATAAATAAATAAATAAATAAGTTAATAAATAAATAAAAATATCAATAAGTAAGTTAAAAAGATTAAAAAACAACGGATTTTTGGAGGGAGAGAAAAGGAGAGTGATGGACAAGGGACGTCTCAACGTCCTGAACCGACAGCGGGGGCCAAGAAGTCACTGCCGATCCAGGACTCGTTCATCTTGATGAAGGTGAGTCTGTCCACGGAGTCAGTGGACAGACGGGTCCTCTTGTCCGTGACCACCCCACCTGCCGCGCTGAAAGTCCGCTCAGACAGTACGCTGGAGGGGGGGCAAGACAATAGCTCCAGCGCATACTGAGCGAGCTCACGGCAGGTGTCCAGCCTGGCAACCCAGTACTCCATGGGGTCGTCGGTGCTCATGCTGTCGGAAGCACCGACTGACCCCATGTAGTCAGCCACCATGCGGGCCAGCCGCTGGTGGTGACTGCTGCTGCTGCTGCTGCTGCTACTGGGTCGCGCAGACTGGTAGAACTGCCTCATCTCACCCATAAGGTCACCAAGTCGGCTGGTGCTGCTGGGACCAGCCGTCGGCTGGGTGAGATGGGCGGGGAGAACTGGAGCCTGAGGCCGCGGGTTAGCCTCCTCCAGCCGTTTGATGAGACAGGACCGCAGTTTTTCAATCCGGGCCTGTCTCCGGCTGGCTGGGATGAACTGCTCCAGCTTCCCCTTGCATCTAGGGTCTAAAAGGGTGGCCAACCAGAAATCATCACTCTCCTTCAGTTTCCTGATCCGGGGGTCCCTCCTAAGGCAGCGCAGCATGTGGGCAGCCATAGGGAAGAGGACAGCCTGCTGTGCCTCCTCATGGCTGCCAGGGACCATGACTTCCTGGTCCTCTTGCTGCTGTTCATGATGGTCCCTGTTGCTGCTGCCCCACCCCCGGACTAACGGTGCCCCCGACACCGTCTCTCCCTCCTGACCAGGCGCAGACTCCTGGACGTCATGAATGTCTTCCTCCTCCTCCACGTCGTCCTGGGCCTGGTCCTGGTGGAGCAAGGCCGCCTCATCTTGCTCCACCAAGGCACTCTCCCCAGCCTTGAGCAGGCGATCTAGTGTCCTGTCCAGCAGGAACACTAAGGGGAGCACGTCATTGAGGCCGACATGCTCCCCGCTGACCATCTTGGTCGCCTGCTCAAATGGGGCCAACACGTGGCAGACCTGCTGTATCTGCCCCCACTCCGCATTAGTGATGTATGGGAGTGTGTTGGTTGGCCCTGGAGTGCCTAGGTCAAGCAGGTATTCCCTCACCGCCCTTCTCTGCTCCCACAACCTCTCCAGCATGTGGAGGGTGGAGTTCCACCGCATCACGCTGTCGACAATCAGCCTGTGAGGGGGCAGGCTGTTGTCCCGCTGCAGTCTGGACAGGGACGCGGAGGCAGTTGGGGAGCGTCGGAAGTGGCTGGCAATCCGACGGACACGTTGCACAATGTCACTCAACCCTGGAAATGTACGTAGGTATTTCTGGACAACCAGGTTGAGGACATGTGCCATGCAGGGGACGTGTGTCAGACTGCCAGCATGGAGGGCGGCGAGGAGGTTGCTGCCGTTGTCACATACAACCATACCTGCCTGGAGCCTTCGGGGTGTCAGCCACTTCTGGACCTGATCCTGTAGTGCTGATAGAACATCAGGTCCAGTGTGTCTCCGTTCCCCTAAGCTAACAAGCTGGAGCACGGCCTGGCAGCGGACGTGCCCCACACTTGCATAGCTACGGGGACGCTTGCTGGGGGGCTCAGCAGCTGTGGAGACAGTGGCTTGAGGGAGGATAGTGTTTCCACCCTGGACACCCCGTGGCGGCACCACAAACTCTGATGCCGCTGTTCCCTCCCCGGCGCCTCGGAGGGAAACCCAATGGGCGGTAAAACTAATGTAGCGCCCCTGCCCATGCCTGCTGGTCCAGGCATCCATGGTCAGATGCACCCTGTCGCTGACAGCGTGATCCAGCGACAGGGATACATTCTGCACCACATGCTGGTGGAGGGCAGGGACGCCGGTCCTGGCGAAGAAATGGCGGCTGGGGACACGCCATCTAGGTTGGGCCTGCTCCAACATCTGCCTGAATGGATTGCTATCCACAAGGTTGAAGGGCAGCAGATGTTGGGCAATAACCCTTGCCAGGAGCCCATTGAGAGAACGCACGCGTCTGTCCCCGGGGGTGTAGGGCGCGGTGCGTTCCAAAGCCTCAGCAATTGAGGGCTGGCGCCGGACGGCAGAGGAGGAGGACCTGGAGGAGGGTGCAGTGGAGGCAGAGGTATGGCTGCCGGTACCAGTACCTCTAGGAGAGGGAGTGGTGGAGTGGGACTCAATTTGAGTCTGCGGTTGCTGCTGATGCTGAACAGTGGCAGGAGGTGCTGGCCCCTGCACACTGGTGGTGGCGCTGCTGCTACGACCACCACGCATCTCTTCCCACTCCCGCCAGTGATTGACTCTAAGGTGCTGGGTCAGGGCAGTGGTACCCAGCCGAGCCAAACACTTCCCTCTCCTCACCCTGGCATGGCATAGCTGACAGATGCCAATTGTGACATCATCTGCTGCCAGGGTGAAATAGGCCCAAACAGGCGACTTCCGCCCAAACCTCTGGTCAGATGGGGCAGAGGATACCCGCGCCTGTTCAGGCTCGGTGCGCACAGTAGGAGCTGGCTGCTGCTGCCTGCCGCTCTTACCAGTGGCGCCCCTGACACTGGGCTCCCTGGTGACCTGGCGCACCAATTGCCTCGCCTGCCTACCTTCGTCAGTGCTGCTGTCACGTGACGAAGGAGGTGGCACACACTCTGTGTCACCCTCCTCCTCAGACTCAAGGCCCCCATGTGATGGACCGAGAGGAACAGCTAACGGGGAGCCCCTGCCATGGCTCTGCTGTCCCCTCACTGACACCTGAGTCTGACTAGGTGCCGGAGTAGTGTGGCTTACCCCACCCGCACCCGTTGGAAGGGATATCACTGGGGTACTCACAGGAGGTACCCCATCCTCCTCCTCTACCCCTTCCATAAGGTCTTGACAATCGGGTGGACTAAATTCAAGTTCACCCTCCTGCATTAAGTCCCCCAAGATGTCCCTCTCACTGTCGCTAAACAGGAGCAGGGTATCATCTTGGGGACTGGGGGGTGGTGAAGCAGGAGGAGGAGTTGCCCCACCGCTGCTGATGCTGCTGCTCCTGCTGCGAGCCTGGGCAGATGAATCTGTGGCACTGGATTGTGCCACATATGCCACAATTGCATCCGCCTCGTCTGAACCAATTGTGCGGCTGCCACGCGCAAAAAAATCTGGGATCAGGCGTGCTCCACTGACTGCTGGCTGCGTAGCAGCGTTCCTTCTCCTGCCCCTACTGCTCTGGCTGCGTGCCTCGCCTTTGTGGCTCATTTTTGGAAGAACCAACCAAAAATAAAATATATATAAATATAGGGGATAAACTTTATTGGGCCGGTGACAAAAAAACACAAATGATATAAAATACCAAAAAAAAAAAATTTAAAGTTATAGAAACCAAAAAGAAATTAAAGATTAATTATTAATATATATATTTTTTTATTTTTTATTATTTTGCACTAATAACTAAAATTAAACTAACTACTAAGACACAGACTGAGACAAAACTAAGACAAGTAACACTAAAACTTTTTTTTTTTTTTTTTTACCTAACTACAAAGACACGGACTAAGACAAAACGAAGACAAGTAACACTAAAACTTTTTTTTTGCTTTTTAGTTTTTTTTGTGACCTAACTACAAAAACACGGACTAAGACAAAACGAAGACAAGTAACACTAAAACTTTTTTTATGCTTTTTTGTTTTTTTTGTGACCTAACTACAAAGACACAGACTAAGACAAAACGAAGACAAGTAACACTAAAACTTTTTTTTGGCTTTTTTGGTTTTTTTGTGACCTAACTACAAAGACACAGACTAAGACAAAACGAAGACAAGTAACACTAAAACTTTTTTTTGGCTTTTTTGGTTTTTTTGTGACCTAACTACAAAGACACAGACAGACAAAACGAAGACAAGTAACACTAAAAGTTTTTTTTTGCTTTTTATTTAAACTAACTACAAAAACACAGACTAAGAAAAAACGAAGACAAGTAACACTAAAACTTTTTTTTGGCTTTTTTGTGACCTAACTACAAAGACACGGACTAAGACAAAACGAAGACAAGTAACAGTAAAACTTTTTTTTGGCTTTTTTTTTTTTAACTAACTACAAAAACACGGACTAATACAAAACGAAGACAAGTAACACTAAAACTTTTTTTTTTGCTTTTTTTTTTTTTAAACTAACTACAAAAACACGGACTAAGACAAAACAAAGACAAGTAACACTAAAGGTTTGTTTTTTTCTACTAACTACCTACAACGGCACAAAGACAAAGACGGACGGACTGACGGACGGACTAGGACAAAATGAACAAACTCGGAACAGACAATAAAGACTACGAATTTACACAGAAGGACACTAAACTAAAACCCTACACTAAGCTTTTATATGAAAAGTTAACCTAAACCCTAACTATAACTGGAAATAATAAAGTTGATCCTACACTAAACCCTAACTATTACTGTAAATAATAAAGTTGATCCTACACTAAACCCTAAGAACTAAGCTAATTTATCCTGAAATTACTATCTAATTCCCTATCTGTATTTAATCAATTCAAACTAACTAGTCCCTACTCTACACTGCACTTTATATAATAAACTGAGCCCTAACACTGCCTAAACTAACTTTATGACCTACCCTGCACCCTACAAACTATATAATTATTCACTGTCCTAAACCCTATCTATCTATCTAATAATTTTAAACTGTAATTTCGATTTCTGCACAATTTCGACTGACAAATGCTCTTGCTCCTCTCACTACAACAACTAAACCCACAAAATGGCAACCGGGCGGTGTCTTTATTTATATAGTGAAGGGGCAGGCTACTAACCGATTGGTTGCTATGGATGTTGCTAAGGTGTGACAGGCCATTCCCATTGGCTATTCAAGCTAGGAGAAGGGAGGGTTCACAAATCTGCTCTGTCATTTGGGCAAAAAAAATACGATTTTATCGTTATTAACGCTTTTATTGAAAATCGCATTTCGATTTTCATGGCCACTGCTGAGGTAAATGTCCCGCCATTTATTTTTCTATAGACATTTTAGCTAATTTAATATTATGTGTAGTCTACCAACTATATCCAACACTGTTTAATAAATTGTATGTAAAGCGAATTTTAGGATTGAAAGATTCAACACGCTATACTAGATATGGGAAGATTAAAAAAAAAAAAAACGCCTTACACGATAATTACGTAGATGTCATTATCGCGTAATACGATTGTTATTATATGATGGTGTTAAGCTAACTTTTGGAGAGCATTAAAATCATACTAAGATAAATCGCCTTAATCGATAATTACATAATTGTCATTATCGCATAATGCGATTGTAACTTTAATATGGTGTTATTAAGCTAACTTTTGGGGAGCATTGAACATACAAAGATAAATCGCCTTACACGAAAGTTACGTTGTTGTCATTATCGCGTAATACGATTATAACTTAAATTGAGGCAGCTGAAGAATATTTAGCCATAGTAATGTAAACCATAGCAATGCGATTAATTCAAATTATAATAATGGAATTGTGATTTAAGCTTAGCACTGCTATAGTCCATATTAGGCTAGAATTAACAAATAAAGAATATAGCAGTGCTATATTAAAATTGAAATTCGATTATTTTAACTTTAACTAATCGAATTGCTATTTCAACTAGAACCTGGTTTACTATGGTTGGATGGTAGAATTAGCGAATATGACGAATGTATTCGTCATATTGCTCAAAACGAAGATAACGAAGTATTCTACATCTTCGGTTTAGCTACCTATTCGTCAACTTCGCTAATTCTAGCAATCAAATAGGAAAGTTGACTATAGAGACAGCTAAGTTTAATTCGCTATGCGATTATATCACTTTTTTTTATAAATATAATCATTATAATAATGAAGTAGTTAACTATTCAATTTGTTTAAAAAAAAAAAAAAAAAAAGTAATAAAATCGCATAGCGAATTATATTTAGCTGTCTCTATAGTCAACTTTCCTATTTGATTGCTAGAATTAGCGAAGATGACGAATAGTTAACTAAAACGAAGATGGAGAATATTTCGTTATCTTCGTTTTGAGGAATATGACGAATACATTCGTTATATTCGTCATCTTCGCTAATTCTAGATATCAAACCAATAGTAAAGTAGCCTTAAGTTAAAATCGCAATCGCGATTCTTTAAAATCGCTTAATAAATCGAGATATTATAATAATGACGAATATTCGATTTCGACGAATATTAAACGAATATTCTATCGAATATTCGCGAATTTCGTCGAAATCGAATATGGCACCTGCCGCTCATCACTAGTGGACACCCCGACACCCTCCAAAACACAGATTGCAGGAGGCGAAATGGAAAAATTCCTAAAGAAAGCCGCCGCCACAGTGGCTGCCAGAGAACCCAAGATGGCGCCGACTCCTCAGGCCAAAGCACCGAAGCGCGCCCCTGCTCCACCGGAGGATGAAAGCGATTCAGAAGAAGTGCAAACCAGCTCCGATCTTCCGGTAACAAGGAAATACCTCGACCGGGCCCTGAGCAGAATCATGGAGCCAATACTAGCGGAACTATCTGCCTGCAGGAGCGAGGTGAGACAAATAGGAGACCGGGTGGAGAGCCTGGAGAATCACCAGGTAGAAATTCTGAATCACCAGAGCGCTGTAACGGACTCTTTCCGTCGATGTGCCCTATATTTGAATGACATCCACTGTTCCTTAGAAGACCAAGAAAACAGAGGACGTAGGAACAACCTCAGATTCAGAGGGGTGCCAGAGTCGGTTACCCCAGGAGAGGTCTCAGCGTCCATCATCGAAATTAGCAGATCGCTATTGGGGCCTGATTTTCCTCATGAGATAACTATAGAACGAGCGCACAGGGCCCTCAGACCTAAGCCCAAGCCGGACGAACCACCCAGAGACATTATCTGTAAATACCTGAATTTCCAAGTCAAAACAGCTGTCCTGGAGGCCGCACGTGCTCACCCTGATCTGGCGCTTGAGGGATCCAAAATAGAAGTTTTCCAGGACTTAGCTCCATCTACATTAAAGAAACGTAGAGCCCTTAAGCCCTTAACAGATTGGCTTCGCTCCAAAAAAGTGCTTTACCGCTGGTCCTTTCCTTTTGGAATATCCTTCACATACGCCGGAAAGAGAGTGAACATCTCGTCATATACAGACCTCACATCTGCATTCGAGATCCTTAATGTGCCTCCCATGAGGATTGAAAATTGGGAACTTTTTCAAGATCTCGGCTCCTTACCCGAAATACCTAAAGTGGCACCATTTGAGATTCTGCGCACGCCAAAGTCATCTCGCTCTAAGAAGAGGGGTCATCACCTCACTCCGAGAAGCCTTTCACAAGATCACTAGAGAGACTTGTTTGTATACAATATTGTTGATATAAATAACCCTGTCTCTTTAACCACTTAAGGACCACAGGTTTATACCCCCCTAAAGACCAGGCCCTTTTTTACAAATCGGCACTACACTACTTTCACCGTTTATTGCTCGGTCATGCAACTTACCACCCAAATGAATTTTACCTCCTTTTCTTCTCACTAATAGAGCTTTCATTTGGTGGTATTTCATTGCTGCTGACATTTTTACTTTTTTTGTTATTAATCGAAATTTAACGATTTTTTTGCAAAAAAAATGACATTTTTCACTTTCAGTTGTAAAATTTTGCAAAAAAAACGAGATCCATATAGAAATTTTGCTCTAAATTTATAGTTCTACATGTCTTTGATAAAAAATGTTTGGGTAAAAAAAAAATGGTTTGGGTAAAAGTTATAGCGTTTACAAACTATGGTACAAAAATGTGAATTTCCGCTTTTTGAAGCAGCTCTGACTTTCTGAGCACCTGTCATGTTTCCTGAGGTTCTACAATGCCCAGACAGTACAAACACCCCACAAATGACCCCATTTCGGAAAGTACACACCCTAAGGTATTCGCTGATGGGCATAGTGAGTTCATAGAACTTTTTATTTTTTGTCACAAGTTAGCGGAAAATGATGATTTTTTTTTATTTTATTTTTTTTCCTACAAAGTCTCATATTCCACTAACTTGTGACAAAAAATAAAAACTTCTATGAACTCACTCTGCCCATCACGAAATACCTTGGGGTCTCTTCTTTCCAAAATGGGGTCACTTGTGGGGTAGTTATACTGCCCTGGCATTCTAGGGGCCCAAATGTGTGGTAAGGAGTTTGAAATCAAATTCTGTAAAAAATGACCAGTGAAATCCGAAAGGTGCTTTTGGAATGTGGGCCCCTTTGCCCACCTAGGCTGCAAAAAAGTGTCACACATCTGGTATCTACGTACTCAGGAGAAGTTGAGGGAATGTGTTTTGGGGTGTCATTTTACATATACCCATGCTGGGTGAGATAAATATCTTGGTCAAATGCCAACTTTGTATAAAAAAATGGGAAAAGTTGTCTTTTGCCAAGATATTTCTCTCACCCAGCATGGGTATATGTAAAATGACACCCCAAAACACATTCCCCACCTTCTCCTGAGTACGGCAATACCAGATGTGTGACACTTTTTTGCAGCCTAGGTGGGCAAAGGGGCCCATATTCCAAAGAGCACCTTTCGGATTTCACAGGTCATTTTTTACAGAATTTGATTTCAAACTCCTTACCACACATTTGGGCCCCTAGAATGCCAGGGCAGTATAACTACCCCACAAGTGACCCCATTTTGGAAAGAAGAGACCCCAAGGTATTCGCTGATGGGCATAGTGAGTTCATGGAAGTTTTTATTTTTTGTCACAAGTTAGTGGAATATGAGACTTTGTATGAAAAAAAAAAAAAAAAAAAAAATCAGCATTTTCCACTAACTTGTGACAAAAAATAAAAAATTCTAGGAACTTGCCATGCCCCTCACGGAATACCTTGGGGTGTCTTCTTTCCAAAATGGGGTCACTTGTGGGGTAGTTATACTGCCCTGGCATTTTCCAGGGGCCCTAATGTGTGGTAAGTAGGTAAATGACCTGTGAAATCCTAAAGGTGCTCTTTGGAATATGGGCCCCTTTGCCCACCTAGGCTGCAAAAAAGTGTCACACATGTGGTATCGCCGTATTCAGGAGAAGTTGGGGAATGTGTTTTGGGGTGTCATTTTACATATACCCTTGCTGGGTGAGAGAAATATCTTGGCAAAAGACAACTTTTACCATTTTTTTATACAAAGTTGGCATTTGACCAAGATATTTCTCTCACCCAGCATGGGTATATGTAAAATGACACCCCAAAACACATTCCCCAACTTCTCCTGAGTACGGCGATACCAGATGTGTGACACTTTATTGCAGCCTAGATGCGCAAAGGTGCCCAAATTCCTTTTAGGAGGGCATTTTTAGACATTTGGATACCAGACTTCTTCTCACGCTTTGGGGCCCCTAGAATGCCAGGGCAGTATAAATACCCCACATGTGACCCCATTTTGGAAAGAAGACACCCCAAGGTATTCAATGAGGGGCATGGCGAGTTCATAGAAATTTTTTTTTTTTGGCACAAGTTAGCGGAAATTGATATTTTTAATTTTTTTCTCACAAAGTCTCCCGTTCCGCTAACTTGGGACAAAAATTTCAATCTTTCATGGACTCAATATGCCCCTCACGGAATACCTGGGGGTGTCTTCTTTCCGAAATGGGGTCACATGTGGGGTATTTATACTGCCCTGGCATTCTAGGGGCCCTAAAGCGTGAGAAGAAGTCTGGAATATAAATGTCTAAAAAATTTTACGCATTTGGTTTCCGTGAGGGGTATGGTGAGTTCATGTGAGATTTTATTTTTTGACACAAGTTAGTGGAATATGAGACTTTGTAAGAAAAAAAAAATAATAATTCCGCTAACTTGGGCCAAAAAAATGTCTGAATGGAGCCTTACAGAGGGGTGATCAATGACAGGGGGGGTGATCAATGACAGGGGGGGTGATCAATGACAGGGGGGTGATCAGGGAGTCTATATGGGGTGATAACCACAGTCATTGATCACGCCCGTGTAAGGCTTCATTCAGACGTCCGTATGCGTTTTGCGGATCCGATCCATCTATCAGTGCATCCGTAAAAATCATGCGGACATCTGAATGGAGCTTTACAGGGGGGTAATCAATGACAGGGGGGTGATCAGGGAGTCTATATGGGGTGATCACCACAGTCATTGATCATGCCCCTGTAAGGCTTCATTCAGACGTCCGGATGCGTTTTGCGGATCCGATCCATCTATCAGTGGATCCGTAAAAATCATGCGGACGTCTGAATGGAGCTTTACAGGGGGGTAATCAATGACAGGGGGGTAATCAATGACAGGGGGGTGATCAGGGAGTCTATATGGGGTGATCACCACAGTCATTGATCACGCCCCTGTAAGGCTTCATTCAGACGTCCGGATGCGTTTTGCGGATCCGATCCATCTATCAGTGGATCCGTAAAAATCATGCGGACATCTGAATGGAGCTTTACAGGGGGGTGATCAATGACAGGGGTGTAATCAATGACAGGGGGGTGATCAGGGAGTCTATATGGGGTGATAACCACAGTCATTGATCACGCCCCTGTAAGGCTTCATTCAGACGTCCGGATGCGTTTTGCGGATCCGATCCATCTATCAGTGCATCCGTAAAAATCATGCGGACATCTGAATGGAGCTTTACAGGGGGGTAATCAATGACAGGGGGGTGATCACCACAGTCATTGATCATGCCCCTGTAAGGCTTCATTCAGACGTCCGGATGCGTTTTGCGGATCCGATCCATCTATCAGTGCATCCGTAAAAATCATGCGGACATCTGAATGGAGCTTTACAGGGGGGTAATCAATGACAGGGGGGTGATCACCACAGTCATTGATCATGCCCCTGTAAGGCTTCATTCAGACGTCCGGATGTGTTTTGCGGATCCGATCCATCTATCAGTGCATCCGTAAAAATCATGCGGACATCTGAATGGAGCTTTACAGGGGGGTAATCAATGACAGGGGGGTGATCACCACAGTCATTGATCATGCCCCTGTAAGGCTTCATTCAGACATCCGTATGCGTTTTGCGGATCCGATCCATCTATCAGTGCATCCGTAAAAATCATGCGGACATCTGAATGGAGCTTTACAGGGGGGTGATCAATGACAGGGGTGTAATCAATGACAGGGGGGTGATCAGGGAGTCTATATGGGGTGATCACCACAATCATTGATCATGCCCCTGTAAGGCTTCATTCAGACGTCCGGATGCGTTTTGCGGATCCGATCCATCTATCAGTGCATCCGTAAAAATCATGCGGACATCTGAATGGAGCTTTACAGGGGGGTGATCAGGGAGTCTATATGGGGTGATCACCACAGTCATTGATCATGCCCCTGTAAGGCTTCATTCAGACGTCCGGATGCGTTTTGCGGATCCGATCCATCTATCAGTGGATCCGTAAAAATCATGCGGACGTCTGAATGGAGCTTTACAGGGGGGTGATCAATGACAGGGGGGTGATCAATGACAGGGGGGTGATCAGGGAGTCTATATGGGGTGATCAGGGGCTAATAAGGGGTTAATAAGTGACGGGGGGGGGTGTAGTGTAGTGTAGTGGTGCTTGGTGCTACTTTACTGAGCTACCTGTGTCCTCTGGTGGTCGATCCAAACAAAGGGGACCACCAGAGGACCAGGTAGCAGGTATATTAGACGCTGTTATCAAAACAGCGTCTAATATACCTGTTAGGGGTTAAAAAAAACACATCTCCAGCCTGCTGGCAGGCTGGAGATCAACTCTCTTACCTTCCGTTCCTGTGAGCGCGCGCGCCTGTGTGCGTGCGTTCACAGGAAATCTCGGCTCACGCGAGATGACGCCTATTGGCGTTAGCGTAGCCTGGGGGAGCCGCCGCAATGACGCCTTTCGGCGTTACAGTTGCGGGAAGTGGTTAACTGACATTTTTCTCAACTAGGTTCTAGAGTTCCCACTGTTAGCGCAAAGTCCTATAGCCTAAACACTAACGTCCAGAGTCCACTTAGTTCATTATTGCATTCGGTCTGACTCTGCTCCATCACCACATACCATAGGGCGTCAAACGTTCTCTTAAACGGTCTACAGACCAAGTAACCCCCACTAGATTTAGACATCAAATGTTATGTCTATGTTTGTTTCCTCTGTTTGTTCACTATGTTTTGTTTTACCCCCTTTTTTTTCCCCTAACTCAAGGTACCAGACTTACATGTCAGATAGGATCGCCCCTGATACACGAGTGACACCAAGAATACAAGGGAAGATGGTCCATAGCGGTTTCAATGCGTCTCCTGGGAGAGGGCCACAACAGCTACAAGGTAAACCCACACACATAGCAAATCATGGCTGACATCTCAGTGGCCTCTTACAATGTCAAGGGCTTCCACTCCCCTTCCAAACGGAGCCAAGTCTTTGCCATTTTGAGAAAAGCCGGGGCGGGGGTGGTCTTCCTCCAGGAGACGCATTTACGGTTTAACCACTACCCAGATATGAGATTTTCGCACTACTCTAACTGGTACCATTGTGGGAGTAATTCCTCAGCTTCCTGCGGAGTCAGCATAGGGCTCCAGAGGAAAATTCCCTTCAAATTTATCAGCCAGAATATGGATCCTGAAGGCAGATATATTCTGCTTAAGGGCTCCATAGGACCACAAACATATACTTTTGTCAACCTATACGCCCCCAATACTGGCCAACCTCGATGGTTCTCCGACATCTTCCCTATCATAGAGGCTTTCAAAGAGGGGATAGTAATTGTTGGAGGTGACTTTAATGTAGCCCTGTGTCCGCAACTAGATATCTCCACACGCAAATCGTCTCACTCTAAAAGTTTCCTTAAAAGTATTAGGAATACCCTTTGGGATCTACATTTGGTAGATGCTTGGCGGTCCCTCAACCCGAACACACCAGACTTCACCTTTTTCTCTTCAACACACAAAACATATCACAGAATAGACTACTTGTTCATCTCTAAGGAGCACCTACATCTGTGCAGTGAGACGTCCATTGGAACTATTCATATATCAGATCATTCTCCAATTTATCTCTCAGTCAAGGCCCCTAGAGTGATGCCCTCGAGCTTTAATTGGCGCTTAAACGAAACACTTGTTGGATTTCAAGAATCAGTTGATCGGATTTCTAAGCAAATTGCTGAATACTTCTCTCTCAACAAAAGCCCCGCAGTATCGGCCAATACACTCTGGGATGCACATAAACCTGTAGTTAGAGGGCTCTTCATTAGCCTGGGCACATACCTTAAGAAAGCGAGGGAAAAAGAAATAGACGAAACCTTGAAAAATATCCAGATACATGAGATAAGACATAAAGCTAAGGCCTCTGATGCTCTTTTCCAAAAGCTATCTGAATATAGGGCAAAACTCAAATCCCTACTAGCTACTAGAGCCGCTAAATATCATATGAGCTCTCAACACAAGTTTTTTGCTCACGGGGATAAGGCCACCAAATTTGTAATGAGCAGAATTAAGGGGAGGAGATCCACAAACTTTGTCCATCAACTCTTATCACAGGAAGGGACTCCCATCTTCTCAGTGGAACAAATTGCTGCTCAATTCCGTTCATTTTATAATGACTTATATAACCTACCTCCATCAACAACCCCTGAAGACCGCACCTCCTTGACATCCTCCTTTCTAGAGACAGCCAAACTTCCTAGAATCGACTCAGATCAGGAAACATACCTCTCAGCCCCCTTCTCTCTAACAGAATTAAAGAATGCAATGAATCAAATGCCGACAGGGAAAAGTCCAGGCCCAGATGGCCTACCATTGGCCTACTACAAAACTTTCCAGACAATACTCCTTCCTCACCTGCTAGATGTATGCAACCAGACTCTTAAGGGAATTCCATTATCAAGAGATATGACCGCGGCACATATTACTCTTATCCCCAAGGAAGGGAAGGACACTAGACTGTGTGCCAATTACAGGCCCATATCCCTCCTAAACATAGACCTCAAGCTCCTGGCCAAGATGTTAGCTAACAGACTCGCTATCATACTCCCTCACCTTGTTCATGGAGATCAGGTGGGCTTCGTCCGCAATAGAGAGGGCAAGGATAACACTTCAAGAGTTATCAACACCCTCTGTCATGCAAAACGACTCGCCTCCCCCTTGCTCTTTCTCAGCACGGATGCTGAAAAAGCATTCGATAGAGTCAACTGGTTATACCTGAAACAAGCTTTAGTGAGATTTGGCCTACCTGATCCTTATATCAAGGCAGTATTTTCGATGTATGAAAAAACTACAGCCTCAGTCCTAGTCAATGGTAATACATCGCCTTCTTTCCCCATTGGGAATGGGACTCGTCAGGGCTGCCCCTTATCCCCTCTCTTGTTCGTCTTAGCCCTAGAGCCTCTCTTGGCAAACATAAGATTGGATCAGGAGGTAAGAGGTCTATGTTTGGGAGGCAGGGAACAGAAAATCATCGCCTTTGCGGACGATGTTCTTGTAATGACAACTAATCCCAAAACATCCCTCCCTAAATTGCAGATTCACCTCATGGCGTATAGCTCAATATCTGATTTTAAAATCAATGCTAATAAATCTTTGGTCCTTTGCCTAGGCATCCCTCAACCAACCCGACTTCTCCTAATGAAGGATTCTCCATTTAACTGGTCATCCCCTAACATTACGTATCTAGGGATTAAAATTAGCCCCGACATATCGGAGCTTTTCTCCCTTAACTATATTCCCCTGAGGAAATCTATATTCGACTCCATTGATAACCTTGCCCGAAAAAACATCCTCTCGTCCTTGATACTTCCCAAACTCACATACCTGCAACAAGCTCTCCCCATCACTGTTCCCAAGCATTATTACGTCTCGATAATGAGGAAGTTTGGCTCTTTCATCTGGAATGGGAGGAGATCAAGGCTGCCCTCTTCTCTCCTCATCAAACCCAGACATGCAGGAGGAATAGGCCTTCCAAGCCCTGAATTATATGGGAGGGCTATCCTTCTAGCTCGTGCACTAACATGGCTAAGTCCTTCCCCACGCTCCACAGTGGCACAAATGGAAATAGACATACTGAATATATCAGCTAGGGCACTCCTATTGGGTCAGGAAACTACTCTCTATCGCCATATGTCAGCTTATCCAATTATTCGTGCCACACTAGAAGCATGGAAGTGGCTATCACATACACACTGCTCCATCCCTTTCCCTTCGCCCACACTTACAATATCAGACGCACTGAATACAGCTCCCCATACACTAAGGAATGCCACCTCACCAGGATTGCTGTCTTCTTCGATACCACTAATATCCTTAGCTCTTCCGTCTGGAGAATGGATGGACTCTAGGGACATGAATGCCCTACTTAACCCTCACCCATGTGACTTCATCCCAGTAACCTACCTTAGGGCTTACTTAAAACAGCACATCAAAACAGGAGACCTTCTTCGCCCCTTGGTCTGGATTGAGGCCTTGTCTATCTCACAAACATTGCCCAGAAAACTCACCTCTCAGCTGTACAACAAACTACGTCTATCCCCTATGCTAGCTAAACCATCCTTCGTCAGACAATGGGAATTAGATCTAGACATCACAATCCCCTTTGACTCACTGCCCAAGCTCCTAGATTCCCCCCACAGTATCTCCCGCTGTGTCAGGATCCGGGAAAACAGTTACAAAATCCTCACAAGGTGGTATAACACCCCGGATAAGATATCAAGATATGCTGGTTCGACTACTGATAGGTGCTGGAGATGCCTGGGGGAGAGGGGCACCTTCTTCCATATATGGTGGACATGCCCTCTCATACAGAAGTGGTGGGATGACATATTCGCTACAGCAAATAAGGTTTGTGGAACAAGGTTTCAGCCTTCTCCGCTGACTGCTCTTCTATCACTCCCCCAAGACAATGGGAAAGCTAAGTTACCATTTGTATTTATACAGATGATTATTGCGGCTCGCCTCCTACTACCCAAATTCTGGCTCCAGACTACAGTTCCAACCCTAGATCAATGGATACAGAAAATAGACCAGATCCATAGATTCGAGGAACTCTCCTCATGGGAATCCCGTACCCACAGGGTCTTCCTAAAAAAATGGACATTGTGGTTAACTTTTAGATCACCCAAACCCTAGACTCCTTAATAGAACCTGATGGAGGTTCTGACACTACAACCACTGAATACAAGTGCACAAACTGTTTAAAAATCGTCCTAAACGCATGTAACCCATATAATGGCTACACACTGTATTGCTGTCAGAGTCTAATCATACCTTGGTATGATTGGAGTGAACTGCTAGCTGCTCTTCCCACGAAAAAAGTTGTTCAGTGCCCTGATAACAATTCTAGACAGCTCTTATTATTGACTATTGGTCTATCTACCTACTTGCCTATTTGTTTACTCGTCTACTTGCCTATCATGATCTTAGTAGATCCTCTCGTACATTTGACATGTATCTATAATCGCAAAGTCTGTACTCTCGACAATTACTATAGCAAGGCCTGCGCGCCTATACCATGGTACCTTGTTACCCCACATTTGTGTTTTTGTTTGTTCTTTTAAAAACTTACAATAAAAATATAAATTTAAAAAAAAAATAAAAAAAAAAAAAAATAATAATTACTGGAGGTCGTGAATTCTAGAATTCGCTAATTTATTGCGAATATTATGCAAAAAATTTGCAAAATATTGCGAAAACAAATATTGCCTATGCCGCTCATCACTAACAGCAGAATGTAATGTACAGTTGCAAGAAAAAGTATGTGAACCCTTTGGAATGATATGGATTTCTGCACAAATTGGTCATAAAATGTGATCTGATCTTCATCTAAGTCACAACAATAGACAATCACAGTCTGCTTAAACTAATAACACACAAAGAATTAAATGTTACCATGTTTTTATTGAACACACCATGTAAACATTCACAGTGCAGGTGGAAAAAGTATGTGAACCCCTAGACTAATGACATCTCCAAGAGCTAATTGGAGTAAGGTGCCAACTGGAGTCCAATCAATGAGATGAGATTGGAGGTGTTGGTTACAGCTGCCCTGCACTATAAAAAACACACACCAGTTCTGGGTTTGCTTTTCACAAGAAGCATTGCCTGATGTGAATGATGCCTCACACAAAATAGCTCTCAGAAGACCTACGATTAAGAATTGTTGACTTGCATAAAGCTGGAAAGGGTTATAAAAGTATCTCCAAAAGCCTTGCTGTTCATCGGCCCACAGTAAGACAAATTGTCTATAAATGGAGAAAGTTCAGCACTGCTGCTACTTTCCCTAGGAGTGGCCGTCCTGTAAAGATGACTGCAAGAGCACAGCGCAGACTGCTCAATGAGATGAAGAAGAATCCTAGAGTGTCAGCTAAAGACTTACAAAAGTCTCTGGCATATGCTAACATCCCTGTTAGCGAATCTATGATACGTAAAACACTAAACAAGAACGGATTTCATGGGAGGATACCACAGAGGAAGCCTCTGCTGTCCAAAAAAATACATTGCTGCACGTTTACAGTTTGCACAAGAGCACCTGGATGTTCCACAGCAGTACTGGCAAAATATTCTGCGGACAGATGAAACCAAAGTTGAGTTGTTTAGAAGAAACACACAACACTATGTGTGGAGAAAAAGAGGCACAGCACACCAACATCAAAACCTCATCCCAACTGTGAAGTATGGTGGTGGGGGCATCATGGTTTGGGGCTGCTTTGCTGAATCAGGGCCTGGACGGATTGCTATTATCGAAGGAAAAATGAATTCCCAAGTTTATCAAGACATTTTGCAGGAGAACTTAAGGCCATCTGTACACCAGCTGAAGCTCAACAGAAGATGGGTGTTGCAACAGGACAACGACCCAAAGCATAGAAGTAAATCAACAACAGAATGGCTTAAACAGAAGAAAATACGCCTTCTGGAGTGGCCCAGGCAGAGTCCTGACCTCAACCCGATTGAGATGCTGTGGCATGACCTCAAGAAAGCGATTCACACCAGACATCCCAAGAATATTTACTGAACTGAAGCAGTTCTGTAAAGAGGAATGGTCAAGAATTACTCCTGACCGTTGTGCACGTCTGATCTGCAACTACAGGAAACGTTTTGTTAAAGCTATTGCTGCCAAAGGAAGTTTAACCAGTTATTAAATCCAAGGGTTCACATACTTTTTCCACCTGCACTGTGAATGTTTACATGGTGTGTTCAATAAAAACATGGTAACATTTAATTCTTTGTGTGTTATTAGTTTAAGCAGACTGTGATTGTCTATTGTTGTGACTTAGATGAAGATCAGATCACATTTTAGGACTAATTTGTGCAGAAATCCATATAATTCCAAAGGGTTCAACTACTTTTTCTTGCAGCTGTACCTGCAGAATATATTGTCGAGCTGGAGTGTTCTTTAAATTGTCTGCCCGAATCAGCATTATCCAGGAATGCCCAATGCAAGACAATAGAGATGTGGCCAGAACCTGCAAAGCCATGGTTGACAGTGGGGATTTGTCGTTGGTTTGGAAAAAGTAACACTGCCATTTTTTCAGTAGTGCTGCCTCCTGTTTATTATTTTCATTGGGCGTGACAGATAATTATCAGTATTTATTGCGTTTTATCATTTTCAATTACCAGGAACCAACTAATGGGATGTGAACAATAATGACAATGTCTTGGCCCTGTATATGTAGACTGCCAGTCCAATTTCTCAGCCACTTTCCCTATCTGACCCTATTTTTCCCTCCTCTGTGTAAACAGAGATCAGCAAATTTCTTATTTTCTTTGCCTTTAGCATACACAGTTCACTACTTCTCACTTTCCTATCATTGTGACAGCATACTGTGAAGACTCTCAGTTATTTTTTGAGTACACGCGGATATTATAACATTTAAAAAATACAGTATGCTTGCCCTTCTTTACAACATATCAAAACATCAACATTTTACAGAAAGGTTTTATAAAACGTTAAAGTTAGTCTTTTCTATCAGTTTAATACAAAGCTATTACTAAAGATTTTGGCAAGCTAAGCCTGCATTTCTATTCTGAGAAATCTCTTAGGTGAATAGCACCTGCTGCTTTATAGCTAGGGGTATTAAAACTGTATTGAAATGCATTTCTCTAAAATCTACTTAAAATGGGGTAAACTTCCTGTAAATCCACATAATTTGTGGTGGTTTAGTATTCAGTCTATGAGGCATAAGCAGACTTACCTCCATCCTCTGGTCCAAGTGTTTTCAGCTGTCACAAACTTGTGCAGAGGGTACGCAGAGAGGAGGATGGGAGCAGTAGTGGTCATGGTACGCACAGTGGCTGGATCCTTCTCCCTCCCAGGGCTGGCACAGTGATGAGGGGTATACCTGTTGTATTTTCTCCATGGATCACCCTGTGTTGAGTCTCCTGGCTGATGGGGGATGGGGTGCCCTTGATGGTGAAGTGCAGAATGATAGACAGGAGATCAAAGTGAAGTTGAATGAGGTAAATGACAGTCTTTACTTAAGCGTTAAGATGCAAAACACGCTCATGATGAAGGCATAATATTTTAGTAAAACAGTTACAACAAAGTTCTGGCTGAAGCATAGGCTATCTTCAGAGTCCTCTGAGATGCAATTCTTTGAATAGCATTTTCTCCAAATTTCTCTGCAATTCCTAACAGTGAGTTACAGATTCCACAAGCAGAAATGCAAGCTGCAAAAACACTGCTAGGCAGGCTGGAAGCTTATACATATCCTGGCAAGTGCTATGGGGCTCTTTTTTGGGCTGTCCCCACAGGCAAAATACTCTTATCTCTATGTCACCAACTCCCTAACTCCTCTAGACAGGAAGAAGGCACTAATTAGCCAGTTCAGCTCTACCTTCGTTCTAGGGGCGGACTGGAAACTTAAAGTGGCCCTGGCAAAAAAAAGTGGTCCCAAGTTGTAGGAGAGTCCAAATTGACAGAAGCGGGAAAACACAAGTAGACAAGGCCAACAGAAGTAGGCAGGATCAGCAATACTGTGCAGCATAAAATACTGCCATATGACCATACTGAGGACAGTGATAGAGGAGAGCACCTGTGGCTGCTGGGCAGGTGTATAAGTATCTTATGCTCCTAGCTTTGATCAATGCTAAGAGCATCAGATCCTTATGTACCGGCAGTGAGGGGAACTCGGGCAGTCCCCTGGGCATCGGCCCCCAGAAAAATTTCCCTATAGAGTCTATGGCCAGTCCACCTGCTTCCTTCTAGAAAAAAGAAAATATAACTTTCTAACCCAGGATAGGTTATAAAACACTCATGGTCAAGAAATATGTTAATATATAACATGACGTCACCTTGTGATCATGCTGAGAGCGTGTGGTGACTAGTGTTGGGCGCGAATATTCAAATCACGAATATTAATCGCAAATATAGGCGGTTCGAGAATTCGCTAATATTTAGAATATATTGATATATATTCGTAATTTCGAATATTCTAGATTTTTTTTTCATCAGTAACCTCCCTTCTTGCTTGTGGGCCAATGAGAAGGCTGCAATGTCTTTGTCTGAGTTTAGCAACATACCTAGCAACCAATAGGAAAGTTGCCTACCCCTTACTATATAAGAACCTCCCCAGCAGCCATTTTCTACAGTTTTTTAAAGTTCTGAGAGAGACAGCAGTGTCATTGTTGTGCTCTGTGCTTTCCACACTACATTAGATTGATAGTTAGATAGCTTATATATATATAATACAGATAGTTAGTGGGAGATAGTCAGTGTAGGTTATATCCTGATATAGTGTAGCTGTTGCAGTGCAGTGTGTTAGGTAGTGTGATAGGTTCTGCTGTCCATACATACATGCAGACCTGCTAAAATGTGAAGTTTCATGTATTGCACCAAAATATTCGCATCATTAGTGCCGATTAGTGCAATCGCGAATATATTGGAGCACTCTATCTGCATATAAAGCCATTTTTTTATGTTCTGCCATGCCAACCATTTTCTCCAGTCTCAGGAAACTTCTAGCAGCTTGGAAAATGTAGCAAAAGTGACCCACGCCTGTATTTCGCGTGCATTACGCGAATATTGCATTGCCGATTTTTCGCAATCAAGAAAATAATCTCGAATTCACGAATATATGACGAATATTCGCCCAAATATTCGTGAAATATCGCAAATTCGAATATAGCCCCTGCCGCTCACGTCATTAGTGGTGATGTCATCACACAGCGGAGGTCATTCGGCAGGTCTTTTTCAATCAAGAAAGGAGCGGACTGCCTCTGCACGAGCAAGTGGATGAGGTGAGCATTTTTAATGGCCGTTAGACGGGTACACTTTCCATTGATTGATAGGCTGAATGGGGTTTTAACATAGCAATTTGTGACAAATTAATTTGTAACAGATCAAATTTCTTGTCAAACTTTGACGAAGCTGCTCACTCCAATTTTTCAAAACTTTGCTCATCTCTAATTAAGACAAGGAACCCATAGTGAAGACAAAAATGAAACCCCTTTCATGAGCTACTTAACACCACACGCCATAGCAGATGCATAGACTGTCTTTTTTGTAAGTGTTCACTTCTGCTAAACCACATCTCCCCCAAGGCTTCATTATACTGTACCTTGACACTCCTTCTCCTAATTCTTTTACATGCCTGACCACTCCTTCCCCATCATTCCTTAGCTCTGTTTTCTATAGTCCACACTGCTTTTTACCCAGTTTTTCCTCTGTGTCAAGCCAATCTTTCCCAAAACTTTTGTGTGCCTGGCCAAGCTTTCCATTCTAAAAGTCTAATTTCCCTGCTCTTCCTTGACCCTTCCTAATCAATCCCTCCCTCCATATCTGTTTTGTGAGCTATTAGATCAGCAAGAATCTGATGGCTGGGACCCCACCAATCACGAGAACAGGTTTCCTGAGTTCCTTGGCTTGAGAGGAGCTGTGGTCAAAAGTACGCACTGCTGTTCCATTCATTCTCTACAGGACAGCCAGAGATAGCCAAGCATTGTACTCGATTGACTCTGGCAGTTCCATTGAGAATGAACTGACGGCCATTCATTCAAAGTACTTGGGGTGCTTATTCTCATGATTGGTGGACTCCCAGGAGATGAAACCCGACCAATCATATACTTATCCTCTATCCTGTGGATAGCAGATATGTTTATATCTTTGAACAACACCTGTTGGGCCAGCTTTAGGAAAGTGTGAATTGTGCAGGCTCCACAGAGGACTCGGTATTGAAGGCTTGCAACCACAATAAATATTATATAGCTGTATTATCTAGACATTGTAATCAACTTTTAGTTGATTAATGTATGTATGGAGTAGTTATTTGGTCACTAACTATGCGTTTGGTATTTTTTGAAACTAGATGGTGAAGATTACATTGTATGACACCGCTACTTAGGCACTGTGCAGTATATTATTTTTGCAGTAGAATCTATGTCACTGTTACTCGGACGCCATGTATGGCACATAAAATAAGGCACTGTTGTTAATTGTACACTATATGACACCATATGGGAAGTTACAATAAAAGATATCATAGATAGCACCATCCTTTAAACCATTACTGCTCAAACTCAGATATTAACCAAATAAACTCCTATACCAATTCCGCTCAATTCCCCTAGCTATCCCAAAACCAATAATTAAAAAATTTCAATCTCAACTTAACATATTTATTTGGTCCAACAAACACCCTAGAATCGCAGCTGGGGTACTGACCAGACATAAAAACCATGGTGGTTTGGGCCTCCCAAATATTAACTCATATCATATTGCTTCGCTACTTGATCAATCGACAGCATGGTGGACTCCACAATCTGACAAACTCTGGGTGAGCATAGAGAAACATACTAGTCAGACAGAAAAACTAGACATTCTCTTACTGGCCTCTAATGTGGGCAATATAAATAATGCCAACGTACTGCCGACGGCCAAATCTACTTTCCAAACATGGAAATCTTACATAAAAATATGCTCAAATCTACCAATCCTTAAAACAATGGAAATTCCCCTACAAGTCGTAGATATTGTCATCCTAGAAATCAGTCTCCTCATGGATACAATCAGGTATTAAGACCATACAAGATCTTTACAAAGGCACAATACTTCATAATTTTCTATTCTTGAGCAATTAATATGGACTAGATATCTCAGATTTATTTTTAAATATCTCCAAATACATACCTTCCTGCCTATTTAACTTAAATGCGCAGCACATCATGTGCAGAATCATCATGAGGCTTACTCCAAACTAATCTTCAAATGGTATTACACCCCATACAGGCTCTATATCAGGGGTCAGCAACCTTCGGCACTCCAGCTGTTGTTAAACTAAAATTCCCAGCATGCTCGAATCATTTTTATGGGAGTTCTGAGAAGAACAGAGCAAGTATGCATGCTGGTGCTGGGAGTTGTAGTTTCACAATATCTGGAGTACCGAAGGTTGCCTACCCCTGCTCTATATAAAGATTCCCCTGATCTATGTTGGAGAGGCTATAATTAATTTAGCACGTTACTACATATGTTTTGGGAATGCCCAATCATTACAGGTTTCTAGAAAGAAACTGCCCTTCTAATCTACTCTTCCCTCAACCTCAATCTACCATTTAACCCTGACGCTTTTTTTTGTTAAGACTTGATATCGATAGGTACTCAGTCCCCCAAAGGACTGTTCTCTGTCAAACAGTGTATAGCGCAAAATTGGAAATCCTCATCAACTCCTGACATGTCTCAAATAATAAGGAAGGTAAATGTCAATTATAGCTTTGAAAAAATGATTGCCAGAAGCAACAATACACTTAATAAAGTGCGCAAAAAATTGGACACCATGGACTTCATCAAGGTACTTCTCATTATTAGACAGTTAGATTAGGTTGTGATGTACATTTTTTCCTTTGCATAAGGGACCTAAATAGGTTTTCTAAGTTCTCTCTAGTTACCTATCTTTTTGTTTATTTCATCTCTACCCTTATCTACCAGTTTATTTTTTCTTCTACACTTTACATACAGTACACAATATTTTTTGGACACCCAAGCAGGCTCCAAGCATCTACTAGAAGGTTGCTTCATTGAAGAACAATAAAGAATAGGATGGTGCTTAACATAAAATAATGTTATCTGAATAATTGTATTATATTGGAATTTATATTCTCCTTTGATTACCTGATTATAATGGTATTCTGCTTGACACTGTAACAAATCAAACTGTAATGTACTTTCTTTAACAGTGTGAAAGGAAAAATTCAATAAAAACTATTGAAACAGAAGGCACCATTCAACATAAGTTTAGCCATGATGGTGGTGGACAATCCTTGCAAGAAGTCTAACAGGGGCAATACTGCAATTTAAATGGGTCCAATTTCATATGGAAGAACATAAAGGATTATTATAGGAATCTTTGGAAAACCAGCAGGAAGCCAGAGCTGTTGTTTCATAGTTCTGAATTGAAAGAACTAAATAATGGATGACTCTATTGAAAAAGTTTTTTCAAACTGTTGCCAATGATAGCCTATTGGGTGCTGATAGCAATCTTGCTCAATGAGAGTTTCTTTAACTAACATCAATGTTAGAAGTTATAGGAATGGTACTGTGCAAAAAGCACTGAGGGAGCATCTGGAGGATTATATCATGCTCTGAGGATTTTTAAAATGTTGCTTTGCTATAAAGGAAAGTATGGCATTGTCTGCATGACACGAGGATGAAACACTTAAATAAATCAGTCTTTCTTCTGGCTCAGAGTTGCTGCAAAGTTCAGTTTAACTTTCATGTTGTTTCAAAAGAGAAAGGATATCTGAATCAATAAAACATCTTAGAAGAAAAAAAAAGGAATTTCTCCGATATACACAGATCAATAGAATAAGTAGAAGCTGCTAATAGCTGCCCTAGGCTCCTATACCGCCGCTCTGAGAATCAGTCTAGGGAAGCTAATTAATGAACCTCATTATTCTCTTTTGATTAATATTTTTCCCCTAGAAGTCTCTGGACTGTTTCAAGTCATGTTGCACCATGTTCAGGACTTTTTAGTATGGGAACGTAAATTATTTTAACCCCTTCTACTTTCTAGCCATCGGGAACTGATGTAACAGGTATATCTAACATGGCTTAATAGCAATGGCAGATTGATATCTGAATCGTAGATCACAACTATGACCCTTTACAAGCGGTTTTTCAGATACAACCTCCAGGCATACAATATTCGCAAGTGAGACATAACTATAAAAAAAAAGTAATATTCTCATGTAAAACAATATAGAGTATGACCTGGAGGACTAGTAAAATTTACCATCTAGAACAAGACTATAAAATGTAGAAAATAGAAATTAAAAATGTATATTGGCTCTATATGATGCATTGGCACAAAGGAACAATGCCTACCTGTAGATTTGATCCACCAACCAACATAGATAGAAGACAGAAGACTTGGAGTGAACTAAACAGTTTTTGCATCTTTTATGTGTTTAGCATACATCTTTTTCTCACCACTCCCAGTGTCAGTATTAGGCCTTTTTCACATGAGCGTGACGGATTAGGTTCGGATGCGTTCAGGGTGCGTTCAGTGAAACTCACACCATTTTGCAAGCAAGTTCAGGCAGTTTTGTCCGCAAATATGCGTTCAGTTGTTCAGTTTTTTCCTCGCAATTGCAATGCGTTTTGATGCATTTTTCATGCGCGCAATAAAAAACTGAAGATTTAAAAACAACATCTCTTAGCAGCTATCGGTGAAAAACAGGTGAGGATAAAATGCGTTTTTCACTGACGCTGCGTGAAAAACGTAGAATATAGAACATGCTGCGTTTTTCATGCAACGCAGAACGGATGCGTGAAAAAAAACGTATGTACACAGACCCATTGAAATGAATGGGTCAGGATTCAGTGCGGGTGCTATGCGTTCACGTCATGCCTAGCACCAACGTGGAAAACTCGCTTGTGTGAAAGGGGCATTACTTCTTCTCCTGATAAGCCTTGTATCCAAATAAACTCAGGGCTGAACCACACTCAGCTTTCCTTCGTTTCCGCGTCTCTGTCAGTGGCTAAGGAACACAATCTCCCTTGCCAACCGAATCAGAACTGATGTTGGCAGCTTCCCTTCGTAATAGAGGGTCTCATTAGACCCCAAAAATAATTTCAACCGTCAAGATCAGAACCAGATACAGTAAAAGTTTAACATAAAAATGCGAATAATGAAAAAAGAAAGAAATGGAAAGGAAAAAGAAAGAACCTCAGGTTGAAAAAAAGAATTTAATTATTCCCACAGAAAATAGATTTTCTCCGCTAGCGCCAATAGAGGTAGAGGTTTTTTAGAAGTTCCAAATCTGGACAACAATCTGAATCGAATAAATTTAGAATAAGTAAATCATAGTCTCATAAACTTTTATGCATCTATGTTGTGTTAAGTCTATTTTTTCACAAATCTCAGAATTCATACATAGAAACATAGAATGTGTCGGCAGATAAGAACCATTTGGCCCATCTAGTCTGCCCAATATACTGAATACTATGAATAGCTCCTGGCCCTATCTTATATTAAGGATGGCCTTATGCCTATCCCATGCATGCTTAAACTCCTTCACTGTATTTGCAGCTACCACTTCTGCATGAAGGCTATTCCATGCATCCACTACTCTCTCAGTAAAGTAATACTTCCTGATATTACTTTTAAACCTTTGCCCCTCTAATTTAAAACTGTGTCCTCTTGTAGCAGTTTTTCTTCTTTTAAACATTCTCTCCTCTTTTACCTTGTTGATTCCCTTTATGTATTTAAAAGTTTCTATCATATCCCCTCTGTCTCGTCTTTCTTCCAAGCTATACATGTTAAGGTCCTATAATCTTTCCTGGTAAGTTTTATCCTGCAATCCATGTACTAGTTTAGTAGCTCTTCTCTGAACTCTCTCCAAAGTATCAATATCCTTCTGGATATATGGTCTCCAGTACTGCGCACACTACTCCAAATGCGGTCTCACTAGTGCTCTATAGAGCGGCATGAGCACCTCTCTCTTTCTACTGGTAATGCCTCTCTCTAAACACCCAAGCATTCTGCTAGCATTTCCTGCTGCTCTATGACATTGTCTGCCTACCTTTAAGTCTTCTGAAATAATGACCCCTAAATCCCTTTCCTCAGATACTGGGGTTAGGACTGTATCACTGATTTTATATTCTGCTCTTGGGTTTTTACGCCCCAGGTGCATTATCTTGCACTTATCAACATTACATTTTAGTTACCAACATTACATTTTTGACCATTCCTCTAGTTTTCCTAAATCCTTTTCCATTCGGTGTATCCCTCAAGGAACATCAACCCTGTTACAAATCTTTGTGTCATCAGCAAAAAGACACACCTTACCATCGAGGCCTTCTGCAATTTTGCTGATAAAGATATTAAACAATATGGGTCCCAGAACAGATCCCAGAGGTACCCCACTGGTAACAAGACCATAGTCTGAATATACTCCATTGACTACAACCCTCTGTTGTCTGTTCCTCAGTCACTGCCTAATCCATTCAACAATATGGGAGTCCAAGCCAAAAGACTGCAATTTATTGATAAGCCTTCAATGTGGGACGGTATCAAAAGCCTTACTAAAGTCCAGATAAGCTATGTCTACTGCACCTCTGCCATCTATTATTTTAGTCACCCAATCAAAAAAATCAATAAGATTAGTTTCACATGATCTCCCTGAAGTAAACCCATGCTGTTTTTTATCTTTCAATCCATGGGATTTTAGATGTTCCACAATCCTCTCCTTAAGTATGGTTTCCATTAATTTCCCCACTATTGATGTCAGGCTTACTGGCCTATAGTTGCACGATTCCTCCCTACTACCTTTCTTGTGAATGAGCACAACATTTGCAAATTTCCAATCTTCTGGGACGACTCCTGTTGCCAGTGATTGGTTAAATAAATCTGTTAATGGTTTTGCTAGTTCACCGCTAAGCTTTTTTAATAGCTTTGGGTGTATCCCATCAGGCCCCTGTGACTTATTTGTATAAATTTTAGACAGCTGACTTAGAACCTCTTCCTCTGTAAAGACACATGCATCAAAAGATTTATTAGTCTTCCTTCCTAACTGAGGTCCTTTTCCTTAATTTTCCTTTTTAAAAACTGAACAGAAGTATTCATTGAGGCAGTCAGCTAGTTCTTTATCTTCTTCCATATACCTTCCTTCTTTTGTTTTTAATTTGTTAATTCCTTGTTTTAGTTTCCTTTTTTCATGTATGTATCTGAAGAATGTCTTATCGCCTTTTTTCACTGACTGAGCTAATTTCTCTTCTGCCTGTGCTTTAGAAGCTCTTATAACTTGTTTGGCCTCTCTCTGCCTAATCTTATAAATTTGCCTGTCATCCTCGTTTTTTTTATTTTTATAATTACTAAATGCTATCTTTTTGTTTTGAATGATTTTGGCCACTTCTGCTGAGTACCACAGTGGTCTCTTCCTTTTTTTGCTTTTACTGACAAGCCTAATGCAATTATCTGTTGCCTTCAATAGTGCCACTTTTAAGTAGTCCCATTTCTCCTGGACTCCATTGAAACTGTTCCAATCTGATAGGGACTCGTATGCCACTAATCTAATTTTAGAAAAGTAAGTTTTTCTAAAGTCTAAAACTTTTGTTTTTGTGTGGTGTGAATCAGTCACTGTACTATAGTAAACCACACTGACTGGTGATCACTAGATCCCAAGCTTTCCCCTACAGTAATATCAGATACCAAATTTCCATTTGTGAATACTAAATCTAAAATGGCCTCCTTCCAGGTTGGCTCCTCAACTACTTGCTGTAGAGATCATCCCAGTAGGGAATTTAGAATATCTGTACTCCTGGCAGAACTAACTATTTTGGTTTTCCAGTTTACATCAGGAAGATTGAAGTCTCCCATAATGATAACTTCCCCCTTCAAGGTCATTTTAGCTATTTCTTCAACTAGTAGATCATCTAATTCTTTGACTTGGCTAGGTGGTCTATATATCACACCTACACGAGTTACCTTATTATTATCAAGCTGCAAGGTGACCCAAACTGACTCTAAATTGGTCTCGCTAACTTGTATTAAATTAGATTTTATGCTATCTTTCACATACAGTGCCACCCCTCCCCCTTTCTTGCCTTCTCTGTCTTTCCATTATAGAGAGAACCCTGGTATTGTTATATACCAGTCATTACTCCCATTGAACCATGTCTCAGTAAACAGCCACTAAATCTATATTCTCAAATGCCATTATAGACTCAAGTTCATTGATCTTATTCCCTAAACTGCGAGCATTTGAAGACAAGACTCTGAGCTTGTCATTTCTTATCCTCTGTACTACTGGCATCTTCTGGCACTGTTCCTGAGGGCAGTCGGACTGCTAGATTATCACCCTAGCAGTTTAGGGAATAAGATCAATGAACTTGAGTTCCCATGAGAGATAGATGCAAACCATCTTTCTTGTACAGTTCTTTTCCATTCCATTGTAATACACAGATGGTTATCTACAAACAATACTAAGTGACACTCTCCAGGCCATGCATGTGGAAGGAAGAGAAACTGAGCTCCCAGGTTTTTCTCCTCCTTCCTCCCTAAATGACACTCCCCCTGGTCCCTCATCTTAATTTTCATTGGTGAGGTAGTGGCTGAATCCATACAGTCCATGCCTGCCAACCTCCCTTCCTGACATCAGCCTTTTCATTGGTGGCAGTGGCTGGCCAGCATCACAGTGGGAAGGAATGTTCTCTCTCCTTCCTGCCGTGCTGCAGCAGATGAGAGCATAGTGTGTGCTGCACAGTACACATGCGCCATATCACCTCCTCTGTGTAGCCGCAGACAGGCAGAAAATCATCCAGGGACCGGTCCTGGGCCGTGGCCCAGTCATTGTTGACCACTGATGTGGACCATCAAAGAAGACAAACAGGGAAAGTATAAAAAATGTTTTGAGTAAGGGGAAGGACAATGCTGACAAAGTGGGATTGTCCAATGTAAGAGCAACACCATAATGGTGGAGGCCCAAAGTTTTATATGGACAGATTTATGCTAAAATAGTTTGTCAATTATGTTGTCTGGTTATACTGTATTACTTAGTAGTCATTGGTATATACAGAAAGATTATCCCCCTATGCCTTAGAGTATGTTTAACCCCTTCACAACTTCTGCCGTTCATGTACGGCGGAAGTCAGCACATAAAAAGATTGCCGCCGTGTTTCTGCTGTTCCAAACATCAGAGGCCCGAAGTGGATGTATGTGTTCAGCCATGAGGCTCATATAGCACCATACACATAACTACAGAAAAGTTCTGAATATGAATGATGAAAAGAAAAAAAAGATTCATCAAGTTTTTTTTTTTCCAGTAAATAGCATTTTTTTCCAATTCCACTCCATTTGGATTTTTTTTCCAGCTCCTCTACATCATATGTAATAATAAATAGTGGCATTAGAAAGTACAAGCCATCATAAGGCTATGTGCACAGAGAAATTAAAAAAGTTATGGCTCTGGGAAGGTACAAAAATCGAAAATTGAAAGTTTTAATTTGAGGGTTAAAACAATTAGAACATCTTTATAACATTTGTGCAGGTACAGTGGTGCTGGATTTAGTGGAATAAGTCCTAAAAATAGATAAAAAAATAGCCAAATCAAATAAATAAGTGAAAAATATAAGACTTGGTCATTTATTTAATAAGCAAAATGATCCAATATTATATATCTGTGAGTATACAGGGAGTGCAGAATTATTAGGCAAGTTGTATTTTTGAGGATTAATTTTATTATTGAACAACAACCATGTTCTCAATGAACCCAAAAAACTCATTAATATCAAGGCTGAATATTTTTGGAAGTAGTTTTTAGTTTGTTTTTAGTTTTAGCTATTTTAGGGGGATATCTGTGTGTGCAGGTGACTATTACTGTGCATAATTATTAGGCAACTTAACAAAAAACAAATATATACCCATTTCAATTATTTATTTTTACCAGTGAAACCAATATAACATCTCAACATTCACAAATATACATTTCTGACATTCAAAAACAAAACAAAAACAAATCAGTGACGAATATAGCCACCTTTCTTTGCAAGGACACTCAAAAGCCTGCCATCCATGGATTCTGTCAGTGTTTTGATCTGTTCACCATCAACATTGCGTGCAGCAGCAACCACAGCCTCCCAGACACTGTTCAGAGAGGTGTACTGTTTTCCCTCCTTGTAAATCTCACATTTGATGATGGACCACAGGTTATCAATGGGGTTCAGATCAGGTGAACAAGGAGGCCATGTCATTAGATTTTCTTCTTTTATACCCTTTCTTGCCAGCCACGCTGTGGAGTACTTGGACGCGTGTGATGGAGCATTGTCCTGCATGAAAATCATGTTTTTCTTGAAGGATGCAGACTTCTTCCTGTACCACTGCTTGAAGAAGGTGTCTTCCAGAAACTGGCAGTAGGACTGGGAGTTGAGCTTGACTCCATCCTCAACCCGAAAAGGCCCCACAAGCTCATCTTTGATGATACCAGCCCAAACCAGTACTCCACCTCCACCTTGCTGGCGTCTGAGTCGGACTGGAGCTCTCTGCCCTTTACCAATCCAGCCACGGGCCCATCCATCTGGCCCATCAAGACTCACTCTCATTTCATCAGTCCATAAAACCTTAGAAAAATCAGTCTTGAGATATTTCTTGGCCCAGTCTTGACGTTTCAGCTTGTGTGTCTTGTTCAGTGGTGGTCGTCTTTCAGCCTTTCTTACCTTGGCCATGTCTCTGAGTATTGCACACCTTGTGCTTTTGGGCACTCCAGTGATGTTGCAGCTCTGAAATATGGCCAAACTGGTGGCAAGTGGCATCTTGGCAGCTGCACGCTTGACTTTTCTCAGTTCATGGGCAGTTATTTTGCGCCTTGGTTTTTCCACACGCTTCTTGCGACCCTGTTGACTATTTTGAATGAAACGCTTGATTGTTCGATGATCACGCTTCAGAAGCTTTGCAATTTTAAGAGTGCTGCATACCTCTGCAAGATATCTCACTATTTTTGACTTTTCTGAGCCTGTCAAGTCCTTCTTTTGACCCATTTTGCCAAAGGAAAGGAAGTTGCCTAATAATTCTGCACACCTAATATAGGGTGTTGATGTCATTAGACCACACCCCTTCTCATTACAGAGATGCACATCACCTAATATGCTTAATTGGTAGTAGGCTTTCGAGCCTATACAGCTTGGAGTAAGACAACATGCATAAAGAGGATGATGTGGTCAAAATACTCATTTGCCTAATAATTCTGCACGCAGTGTAAAATGTGAACCTTTGGGTTCAGTATATGGTGTGATCCCATTGTGCAGCAATGACTGCAACTAAATGTTTCTGGTAGCTGTTGAATAGTCCTGCATGTCGGCTTTAGCCTGTTTCTGTACTTCGGATGAACTTCAGATGAGAAAAAAATTACAACTATTAGACAAAGAAGATTATAGCACTATATTAGCTAAATTGCTCTATATTCGTTTTATTTTTTTTCAGAATATTCGCTATATTGCTATATATGCTTGTTTTAGAATATTACGAATATTCAAGAAAACGAATATATTTGTTTTTTTGGATTATTCGTAATATTCTAAAACAAGAATATATAGCAATATAGCGAATATTCGTGGAAAAAAACAAATATAGAGCAATTTAGCTATTTTAGTGCTATAATCTTTTTTTCCAATAGTTGAAATTTTTTTCCAATCTGAACTCCAGATGAGAAAAAAATTACAACTATTAGACAAATAAGATTATAGCACTAAATTAGCTAAATCGCTCTTAATTCGTATTTTTTCGAATATTCGCTGTATTGCTATATATTCTTGTTTTAAAATATTACGAATATTCGAAAAAACTAATATATTCGATATAGTGCTATACATATTTTTTTTTTAGAATATTCATCATTTTTCCCATTTAAAGTCATTGGCCCACAAGCATGAAGCAGGGAGGAATCGTGTTTTTACTCGGCAATTGAAAAAATCGTGATTAAAAATTAGCATTACGAATAAATAAAAAAATCTTGAATATTCAAAATTACGAATATATATCACTATATTCTAAATATTCACGAATTTTCAAAGTACCTATATTCGCAATAAAAATTAGCAATTCGAATATTTGTGATCAACACTACTTCTCACTATTTTGGTTTTAAATATTGGTTTTAGTGCTAATGAGGTAGAAAAGAGAGATCAATAATATATATTTCAGTCTCTGTATCACTCAACGAACCATTTATGTAGGGAACATAACATCCTAGATAAGGTTCTTTATAGCAAATATCATAACTAGAGTTGAGCGAACACCTGGATGTTCGGGTTCAATGGGTTCGGCCGAACTTCACAAAAAAGTTTGAGTTCGGGACCCGAACTTGACCCCGCACCCCATTGAAGTCAATGGGGACCCGAACTTTTGAGCACTAAAATGGCTCTAAAAATGTCACGGAAAGGGCTAGAGGGCTGCAAATGCCTGCAAAATGTGGTTAAGAGCATGGCAAGTGCTCTGCAAACAAATGTGGATAGGGAAATGACTTCAAATAACTTAAAATACGTAAAAATTTAAACTAATAATCTTGATCTAGGAGTAGGAAGTCCATATAGAGTAGGAGGTTGAGGAGGCGGTGGATGTGGCGGTGTAGGTGGAAGCGGCGGTGGAGGAGGAGTAGGTAGCCTACACTGCTTTTTTGTTTTAAATTTATTTATATATTTTTTAATTCGGGTACACCCCAAAACATTGGGAAATATAACCTGTGATAACCCCCTCCAGTCGTGCTAAACACACGTTCAGTCAATACACTGGCTGCAAGGCAGGCCAGCAACTCCAAGGCGTAAAGGGCAAGCTCAGGGCATGTGCCCAATTTGGAGACCCAGAAGTTGAAGGGGGCAGACCCATCAGTCAGTACATGTAGGCGTGTGCAAGCATACTGCCCCACCATGTCGCACGTTCCCGTGATGTTCACGATCCAATTGGATATCTGCTCTATCAACTTTCGATGTTCTTTTCTGCGCCTACCATGTTGATCACGGTTAGCAGCGAATCAGGGTTCCACGCCAGAGAGGGAGTGTGAGAAACAGAGACCACATCCAAGGGAGATCAATGGATGAAATTTAATTGTGATCGAGCGGAAATGTGGCATGAATTAGAGAAGAATTTCTGAAATTGTATTCACTGTCACCTATGCAGAGCAGGGGTTTCTATTCAGCAAAATTTGTAAAATGTCACCTGACAATGTAACAGACGATTTTTTGAAATTTATGTTCCTGTCACCTATGCAGAGGTGCCCCTATGACGTCCAACATCCATTTGGATATCTTCTCTATCAACTTTGGATGTTCTTTTCTGAGCCTACCATGTTGATCACGGTTATCGGCAAATCAGGGTTCCACGCTGGAGAGAAAGAGAGACCACAGGGTTCCACGCACCGTGAGAAAGAGAGACCACATCCAAGGGAGATAAATGGATTAAAAAATTTTTGGATCGAGCGGAAATATGGGAAAAGTTATTGAAGCGCAAATGTAGGACAAATTATTGAAGCGCAAATGTGGGACAAATTATTAAAGCGCAAATGTGTAACAAATTATTGAAGAGCAAATGTGGTACAACTTGTTAAAGTTTAAGCATTGAATGAAGAATTTCTGAAATGTTATTCCCTGTTACCTATGCAGAGCAGGGGTTTATTCAGACAAATTTGTGAATTTTTTTAACCTGTCTACTAGGTATAGCAGTGGTACATCACACCCAAAAATTGGTGAATTTCACCCGAAAATGTAACAGACAAAGTAGTGAAATGAGATAAAATAAAATACGTACAAAAAAAAAAAAAAATTGGGTTTATGAGGTGGAGGTCCATATGGAGTAGGAGTTTGAGGAGACAGTGGACGTAGCGTTGTAGGTGGAAGCAGCGTTGGAGGAGGACAAGGTAGCGAACACTGGTTTTTGGTTTTAATTTTTATAAAAAATTAGGGTACACTCCAAAAGAGTGTGAAATATCCAAAATACAAGAATGAGCAATTGCGCTGTGGTATAACAATGGCTGGTTAAGGCCGGTATGCATGTCTATTCTGCACAAGGTACAGACAAGTCCTGTGGGATCCATGCCTGGTTCACTTTAATGAACGTGAGCTTGTCCACATTGGCTGTGGGCAGGCGGCTGCGCTTGTCTGTGATAACGCCTCCTGCCGTGCTAAACACACGTTCAGATAATACACTGGCTGCAGGCCAGGCCAGCACCTCCAAGGTGTAAAGGGAAAGCTCAAGCCATGTGCCCAATTTGAAGACCCAGAAGTTGAAGGGGGCAGACCTGTCATTCAGTACGTGTAGGCGTGTGCACACATACTGCTTAACCATGTTGGTGAAAAGCTACCTTCTGCTAAGACGTTGCATATCAGCTGGTGGTGGCGTGCTGTTGTTGTGTCGTGCTGTTGTGGCGTGCTGACAAAGCTTTTCCACATTTCGGCCATGCTAACCCTGCCTTCTGGGGTGCTGGTGGTGCCCCAGCTGCGTTGGCGACCTCTTCCTCTTCCCCTGCCTTCGCCTTGTGCTTCCACTGTGCCCCCGCTGTCAGGTGTGAATGCCACCAGCAGCGCGTCCAGCAGTGTGCGCTTGTACTCGCGCATCTTACGATCATGCTCCAGTGAGGGAAATAAGGACGGTATGTTGTCCTTGTTTAATGGATCCAGCAGCGTGGCCACCCAGTAATCAGCACAAGTAAGAATGTGGGCAACTCTGCAGTCGTTGCGGAGACACTGCAGCATGTAATCGCTCATGTGTGCCAGGCTGCCCAGAGGCAAAAAAAGATGTCCTCTGTGGGAGGTGTATCGTCTGTGTCCTCTGTATCCCCCTAGCCACGCACCAGTGATGGCCATGAGCTGGTCTGGGTGCCACCCTGCTGTGAGCAAGGTTCCTCCTCCTCTATCTCCTCCTCCTCCTCCTCATCCTCCACCTCCTCATCCTGCAGAACTGTGCCCTGGCTGGACAATTGTGTACTTGGCGTTTGTGGGTGCAGGAAGCCACCCTTGGAGCCACTTGTGAATGACTGGCCGGAAACCCTACGAAATGATCCTTCTTCCTCTTCCTCCTCCTGTGCCACATCCTCTTCCATCATCGCCAGCAGCGTTTTTTCAAGGAGGCATAAAAGTGGGATAGTAATGCTGAGAACGGCGTTATCGGCACTGGCCATGTTGGTGGAGTACTCGAAACAGCGCAACAAGGGACACAGGTCTCGCATGGAGGCCCAGTCATTGGTGGTGAAGTGGTGCTGGAGGGACATTGTGGAGATGCTTGGTGACCCAGGTGGTAGTGTTGCTGGCAGATCCTCTGTTTGCGGGGTGGCAGGTGGCACTGTCACTCCAGAGGTGGATGAAGAGGCTGAGACTGCAGCAGAAGAGGAAACAGGAGGAGCCAGAGAACTTTTTGGTTTTTGAGGTGTCTACTCCACTGCAGCTCATGATTTGCACTTAAATGCCTGGTCATGCAGGTTGTGCTCACGTTGAGAACGTTTATGCCTCGCTTCAGGCTCTGATTGCACAGCGTGCAAACCACTTGTGTCTTGTCGCCAGCACATTGTCTGAAGAACTGCCACACCAGGGAACTCCTTGGAGCTGGCTTTGGTGTGCTCAGTCCCTTGCTGAGGTGGGCAGTAGCAGGCGTACTGTCTAGGGAACGGCCGCTCCGCTTTTGCACCCTGCTCCCTCTTCTGCTGTGCTGGTGGCTCTGTGCGACCACCGCCTCTTCCTCCGAACTACATAGGTCACTCGCATGACCTTAATTCCATGTGGGGTCGAGGACCTCATCGTCCTCCACATAATCTTCCACACAGTCTTTAGCCCTCCTTGTCAGTCTGCACACTTTCGAAAGTCCCAGCAGTTGGTACCTGTGTTTCGTCATCATCCGAGACGTGCTGTGATGGTCCTCCCATGTACTCATCTTGAAACATAAGTGGTTGGGCATCGGTGCACTCAATCTTTTCCACTTCTTGGGCTGGGATAGGTGGATGGCCCTTAGGAAACCCTGCTAACAGAGTCATCAAAATGCAGAAGAGACTGCTGCATGACTTGGGGCTCAGACTGCTTGGCTGATTTGCAAGGGGGTGAGGTGAAAGACTGATGGACATCGGCTGCAGGTGCCAACTCTGATCTTTCAGCAGGAGACTGGGTGGGAGACAATGTGAAGGAACTGGAGGCACTGTCAGCAACCCAATCTACTATCGCCTTTACTTGTTCTGGCCTCACCATTCGTAGAGCCGCATTCGGCACGACCAAATACCGCTGCAGCTTCTGTCGCCTACTCGCACCTGAGGAAGGGGTTTCACTTGTGCGTGTAGCTGGCACAGATCGACCACGTACTCTCCCTGCAACAGGAGCTCCACCAGCAGCACCATGACCTGGGCCACATCCCTTATTTGACGCTCTCCTCATATTTCTCAAATTTAGGATCTTGCCCTAAATGGGTGTTTAATTAATAGCAGAATAGAACGACATATGTAAAGGTTGTATCTCACACGTACAGATGCAGACTAGGCTGAAATTAAAGTTTTTTGCCCAAAAAGGGTGTTTTATTAATAGAAGCATATAACCACAGTATCTAAAGTGTGTATCTCACACGTACAGATCCAGACTAGGCCGCAATTAACGTTTTTTGCCCAAAATGGTTGTTTTTCCAATATCTGAATAGAACCACAGTATCTAAGTGTGTATCTCACAATGACATATGCAGCAAAGGCTAAAAATTTTATTTTTTGCCCAAAATGGCTGTATTTCAAATAACAGAATAGAACCATAGTATGTAAAGGGTGTATCTCACACGTACAGATGTAGACTAGGCCGCAATGAAATTTTTTTGCCAAAAATTGGTGTTTGTGTAATAACAGAATATGACAGCAGTATATAACCCTTGAATTTCACACGTGCTGATGCAGCAAGGGCTGTAAAATTGTGTATTTTGCCCAAAAAGGGTGTTTTATTTAATAGAAGAATATAACCACAGTATCTAAAGTGTGTATCTCACACGTACAGATCCAGACTAGGCTGCAATTAAAGTTTTTTGCCCAAAATGGTTGTTTTTCAAATAACTGAATAGAACCACAGTGTCTAATAACAGAATATGACAGCAGTATATAAACCTTGAATTTCACACGTGCTGATGCAGCAAGGGATGTAAAATTGTGTATTTTGCCCAAAAAGGGTGTTTTTAAAAACCCAGAAAATTATAGCTGTATTTCTAGCTTAAATTGCCCACTGACTAATCCTGCAAAGGCACCAGATGTTGGATATTGCAAAAAATTGTTTTTTCAAAGCCAGAAAATTATTGAAGTTTGTTTTTAACAATCACAGATGCAGCAAGGGCTGCAATATTAAGTATTTTGCAAATAAATTGTGTTTTTTATAACAGAATATGAAAGCTGTATATAACGCTTGCATTTCACACGTGCAGATGCAGCAAGGGCTGTAAAATTGTGTATTTTGCCCAAAAAGGGTGTTTTCAAAAACCCTGAAAATTCTTTTTTTCTAGCTTAAATTGCACACTGACTAATCCTGCAAAGGGACCAGATGTTGGATATTGACAAAAATGGGTACTTTTTCAAAGCCAAATTATTATTGCAGCATTTCAAGCTTGGATTTGAATGTCACAAAAGCAAAGATGCAGTGCTGGTGAACTGAGCATGCATAAAATGGCCGCCACCGCCCCCCTAACTAACAGAAGGATAAAAGTAGTTTTTCTCTGGCACCGGGCTCAGGGCAGGGTACAAAGATTGTGCACTGCACCCACACAACTATATCTATGTAAAATCGCTGAGTTCAATTGGAGTTCTGATAACAGATTCTGTCCTATTCTCTCCCTCACAGCAGCAGCAGCATCCTCTCCCTACACTAAGCACAGCAGAGTGACATGCAGCGCTATGTGACTCCAGCTTATATAGAGGCTGGGTCACATGCTGCACTGGCCAATCACAGCCATGCCATTAGTAGGCATGGCTGTGATGGCTTCTAAGGTCACACAGTTAAACGCTTGTTGATTGGCTGCTCTGCAGCCTTTCAAAAAACGCTAAGAAATCGCCGAACACCGAACCCGAACTTTTACTGAAATGTTCAGGTTCAGGTCCGGGGTCCAAAAATCCTAAAATTCGGTACGGACAGTTCGCTCAGCCCTATTCATATTGAATTAGGTAATTTCAGGGACAGGATCAATCCCAAGACAAGACCATTTATGGCACTGTCGGTACCATGTATCGCATTTTTCATTATTGTTCTCCATATATTTACACCTTTTTACTAGCATTTACAGTTTTGATCATGTATGACTATTTTTCAGGATGCAACTTATGGATAGAGTTGAGCGAACCCGGACCTGAACCCGAACATTTATGTAAAAGTTCGGGTTCGGTGTTCGGTGCTTTCTTGGCGCTTTTTGAAAGGCTGCACAGCAGCCAATCAACAAGCGTCATACTACTTGCCCCAAAAGGCAATCACAGCCATGCCTACTATTGGCATGGCTGTGATTGGCCAACTGCAGCATGTGACCCAGCCTCTATTTAAGCTGGAGTCACGTAGCGCCGCCCGTCACTCTGCTCGGATTAGTATAGGGAGAGGCTGCAGCTGCTGTGAGGGAGAGATCAGGGAGAAATCTTATCAAGAACTGCTTTTTTTACTCAGCGATCTACAGCAAATGTGTTTTGTGGGTGCAGTGCACAATTTTTTTAAGCCTGCCCTGAGCCAACTACTGCTGAAAACAAACTTTTTTTACTTCAGTTTGTCAATATCAATACATAATCGGCAGCCATATTATGCAATGATAGTGCACTAGCACAGGCTATCTGCATGTCTGCAAGTCCAGAAATACAGCTTTTTGCTTACTGGGGTTAAAAAATAACTTTTTTTCATATAGTGCACATGTAGGATTAGACGTGCATAAGTGACTGTCACATTTAGGCCAGAAATACGGCTTTTTGGTTACTGGGGTGAAAAAAGCCTCTGATATATTGCACATCTGGGATTAGACGTGCATAAGTGACTGTCACATTTAGGCCAGAAATATATATTTCTGCTTACTGGGGTGAAAAAACCCTCTGATATACTGCACATCTGGGATTAGACGTGCATAAGTGACTGTCACATTTGGGCCAGAAATACATCTTTGTGCTTACTGGGGTGAAAAAACCCTCTGATATACTGCACATCTGGGATTAGACATGCATAAGTGACTGTCACATATAGGCCAGAAATACATCTTTTTGCTTACTGGGGTGAAAAAACCCTCTAATAAACTGCACATCTGAGATAAGACGTGCATAAGTGACTGTCAAATTTAGGCCAGAAATACGGCTTTTTGGTTACTGGGGTGAAAAAACCCTCTGATATACTGCACATCTGGGATTAGACGTGCATAAGTGACTGTCACATTTAGGCCAGAAATAAGGCTTTGTGCTTACTGGGGTGAAAAAACCCTCTGATATACTGCACATCTGGGATTAGACATGCATAAGTGACTGTCACATTTAGGCCAGAAATACGGCTTTTTGGTTACTGGGGTGAAAAAACCCTCTGATATATACTGCACATCTGGGATTAGACGTGCATAAGTGACTGTCACATTTAGACCAGAAATACGACTTTGTGCTTACTGGGGTGAAAAAACCCTCTGATATACTGCACATCTGGGATTAGACGTGCATAAGTTACTGTGCAATTTAGGCCACAAATACCGCTGTCATATAGAGTTAAAAAAAATAAAAAAGTGTAATACCCTACATCAGGGTTTTTATTGCCGGTTAATTATTTTTAACAGACTTAACCACTTTTTACTTTGCTTTGGGAACGCTAACTATGATGTAAACATCTAATAAGGGACGCGGTCGTGGTGTTGGTGGAGCCTCTGGTGCAGGGAGAGGACGTGGCCATTCTGCCACAGCTACACGTCCTAATGAAACTACTACCTCAGGTCCCAGTAGCGGCCAGAATCGACAGCGATATTTGATCGGGCCTAATACCGTTCTAAGGATGGTAAGGTCTGAGCAAGTACAGGTGCTAGTCAATTGTGTGTCCAACATTGGATCCAGCACGTTCCCATTATCTCCCACCCAGTCTTCTGCAGAAAGCGCACAGGGGGCACCTGAAACACATGCCAATCAGTCTGTCACATCACCCCCGTGCATATCGGGGAACCTGTCTGACTCTGCTGGCAGGGTTTCCCAAGGGCATACACCTAGCCCTTCCCCAGGGGTGGAAGATATAGAATGCACTGATGCACAACCACTTATGTTTCCTGATGAGAACATGGGAATACCACCTCAGCACGTCTCTGATGATGACGAAACACAGGTGCCAACTGCTGCGTCTTTCTGCAGTGTGCAGACCGAAAAGGAGGTCATGGAGGAAGACTGGGTGGAAGACGATGCAGGGGACGATGAGGTCCTAGACCCCACATGGAATGAAGGACGTGCTACTGAATTTCAGAGTTCGGAGGAAGAGGCAGTAGTGAGACCGAGCCAACAGCGTAGCAAAAGCGGGAGCAGGGTGCAAAAGCAGAGCAGCCGTCACCAAAACAGTTCGCCTGCTACTGGCCACCGTCACCAGGGACCGAGAACACCAAAGGCAGCTTCAAGGAGTTCCCTGGGATGGCATTTCTTCACACAATGTGCTGACGACTAGACCCGAGTGGTTTGCACGCTGTGCCATCAGAGCCTGAAGCGAGGCATTAACGTTCTGAACCTTAGCACAACCTGCATGACCAGGCATCTACATGCGAGACACGGGCTGCAGTGGAGGAATGTTGGCACCTGCCGCCCAGCAAACAGAGGATGTGCCACCAACAACACCACTTACGTCACCAAGCATCTCCACCATGTCACACGGAAGCGTTCAGCTCTCCATCTCACAAACCTTTGAGAGAAAGCGTAAATTCCCACCTAGCGACCCTTGATCCCTGGCCCTAAATGCCAGCATTTCTAAACTACTGGCCTTTTAAATGCTGTCATTCAGGCTGGTGGAGAAGAACAGCTTCAAACAGCTCATGTCGTTTTCTGTCCCACAGTACGTCATTTCCAGCCGTTAATACTTCTCCAGGAGAGCCGTGCCCTCCCTGCACAACCAAGTATCGGATAAAATCACCATCTGTGGCAAGGTCCACCTAACCACAGATACGTGGACCAGTAAGCAGGGCCAGGGACGCTAAATCTCCCTAACTGCACACTGGGTAATTGTAGTGGCGGCTGGGCCCCAGGCGGAGAGCGGTTTGGTGCACGTCCTTCCGCCGCCAAGGATCGCAGGGCATCATTCTTTGCCTCCTGTTGCCTCCTCATCCTACTCGGCTTTCTCCACCTCTTCTACCACCTCCACAACCGGTCAGCGACAGACCTTCACCACCAACTTCAGCACAGCCAGGGGTAAACGTCAGCAGGCCGTTCTGTAACTGATGTGTTTGGGGGACAGGCCCCACACCGCGCAGAAGTTGTGGCGGGGAATAGAACAACAGACCGACGAGTGGTTGCTGCCAGTAAGCCTCAAGCCCGGCCTGGTGGTGTGCGATAATGGGCGAAATCTTGGTGCAGCTCTGGGACTAGCCTTTTTCACGCACATCCCTTGCCTGGCGCATGTGCTGAATTTGTTGGTGTAGAAATTCATTCACAACTACCCCGACATGTCAGAGCTGCTGCATAAAGTATGGGCCGTCTGTGCGCGCTTCCGGCGTTCTCATCCTGCCGCCGCTCGGCTGTCTGCTCTACAGCGTAACTTCGGCCTTTCCGCTCACCGCCTCATATGTGACGCGCCCACCTGGTGGAACTCCACCTTGCACATTCTGTCCATACTGTGCGAGCAGCAGCAGGCCATAGTGGAGTTTCAGCTGCAGCATGCACGGGTGAGTCGCACTGTGGAACAGCACCACTTCACCACCAATGACTGGGCCTCCATGCGAGACCTGTGTGCCCTGTTGCGCTGTTTCGAGTACTCCACCAACATGGCCAGTGGCGATGACGCCGTTATCAGCGTTACAATACCACTTCTATGTCTCCTTGAGAAAACACTTAGGGTGATGATGAAAGAGAATGTGGCCCAAGACGAGGAGGAGGAAGAGGGGTCATCTCTAACACTTTCAGGCCAGTCTTTTAGATGTGGCTCAGAGGTAGGTTTTTTGCAACAGCAGAGGCCAGGTACAAATTTGGCCAGAAAGGGCCCACTACTGGAGGAGGAGGATGAGAAGGATGGGGATGAAGCATGTTCACAGCGGGGTGGCACCCAACGCAGCTCGGGCCCATTACTGGTGCGTGGCTGGGGGGATACGGAGGACGCAGACGATACGCCTCCCACAGAGGACAGCTTGTCCTTACCACTGGGCAGCCTGGCACACATGAGCGACTATATGCTGCAGTGCCTGCGCAAAGACAGCAGAGTTGCCCACATTTTAACGTGTGCTGACTAGTGGGTGGCCACCCTGCTGGATACCCTTTACAAAGACAATGTGCCGTTCTTACTTCCCTCACTGGAGCGTGATCGGAAGATGTGCGACTACAGGCGCACGCTGGTAGACGCGCTCCTGAGAGCATTCCCGACTGACGCTGGGGGACAAGTGGAAGCAGAAGGCGAAGGCAGGGGAGGAAGAAGAGGTCGCCAACGCAGCTGTGTCAGCGTCAGCACCTCAGAAGGCAGGGTTAGCATGGCCGACATGTGGAAAAGCTTTGTCACCTCGCCGCAACAACTGGCCCCAACTGCTGATATAGAGCGTGTTAGCAGGAGGCAGCATTTGAACAACATGGTGGAACAGTACCTGTGCACACGCCTACACGTACTGACTGATGGTTCTGCCCCATTCAACTTCTGGGTCTCCAAATTGTCCACATGGCCACATGTATGCCTTGGAGGTACTGGCCTGCCCTGCAACCAGTGTACTCTCTGAACGTGTATTTAGCACTGCAGGAGGCGTCATTAAAGACAGACGCAGCCGCCTGTCCACAGCCAACGTGGACAAGCTCACGTTCATTAAAATGAACCAGGCTTGGATCCCACAAGACTTGTCTGTACCTTGTCTGTAGACATTTATACGACCATCAAACATACATTCTTGTACTCAAGACAAGTGCAATGATTCTTTGATTTCTTTTTTTTTTATTGGTCCCAGTATTTTGGGGGCTACCTACCCCCCAAAAAAAATTAAAAAAACATTGTTGACTACCTCCTCATCCTCCATTGCTACCTCCACCTACAACACCACATTCACCGCCTCCTACACCTCCGACTCCATATCCACCTCCTTCTCTGAGTTGCAGGTTAATAATTAGTAATTTTTAGTTATTTTATTTTATTTTAAGTTATTTCCCTATTTGTTTGCAGAGCAGTTGCCATGCTCTTAAGCACATTTTACTGCCTTTTACATCCCTCTAGCCTTTTCAAGAACTATTTTAGAGCCATTTTAATGCAAAAAAAGTGCCAATTTTAGTGCCCTAAATTGAAAGAATTCTTATTTTCAATTGTCGGGTGACATTTTACCATTTTTGGCGTATACAAACTTCTGCTGTGCCTGGGTGACAGGGGCCTAAATCTCTCAAAATCCTCTGTTCTATTGCTGGGTGGCATGAACCCCCTTTTGCCGTGAATGAACCCCTGCTGTGCCTGGGTGACAGGGGTCTAAAGTTCTCAAAATCCTCTGTTCTATTGCTGGGTGACATGAACCCCCTTTTGCCGTGAATGAACCCCTGCTGTGCCTGGGTGACAGGGGCCTTAATCTCTCAAAATCCTCTGTTCTATTGCTGGGGGACATGAACCCCCTTTTGCCGTGAATGAACCCCTGCTGTGCCTGGGTGACAGGGGCCTAAATCTCTCAAAATCCTTTGTTCTTTTGCTGGGTGACATGAACCCCATTTTGCCGTGAATGAACCCCTGCTGTGCCTGGGTGACAGGGGCCTAAATCTTTTTAAATCCTCTGTTCTATTGCTGGGTGACATGAACCACCTTTTGCCGTGAATGAACCCCTGCTGTGCCTGGGTGACAGGGGGCTAAATCTCTCAAAATCCTCTGTTCTATTGCTGGGTGACAAGAACCCCCTTTTGCCGTGAATGAACCCCTGCTGTTCCTGGGTGACAGGGGCCTAAATCTCTCAAAATCCTCTGTTCTATTGCTGGATGACAAGAACCCCCTTTTGCCGTGAATGAACCCCTGCTCTGCATTGCTGACAGGGAACTTAATTTAGTGAAAACATCTGTTACTGATCGGAAGATGCGCGACTACAAGCGCAAGCTGATGATGGCATTCCCACCTGACAGCGGGGGCACAGTGGAAGCACAAGGCGAAGGCAGAGGAGGAGGAAGAGGTCGCCAACGCAGCTGGGGCACCGCCAGCACCTGAGAAGGTAGGGTTAGCATGGCCCAAATGTGGAAAAGCTTTGTCAGCCTTGGAGGTGCTGACCTGCCCTGCAGACAGTGTATAGTGTGAACGTGTGTTTAGCACGGCAGAGAGCATTATCACAGGCCGCAGCCAATGTGGACAAGCTTACGTTTATTAAAATGAACCAGGCATGGATCCCACAGGACTTGTCCGTACCTTGTGCAGAATAGACATTTATACCAGCCTCAACCATCCATTCTTGTACTCAAGTGCACTTATTCTTTGTTTTATTTTGTTATATGTTCCAATATTTTGGGGATACCCCAATTTAAAAATAAAAAATAACACAAATCAGTGTTGGCTACCTATTCCTCCTTCACCGCCGCTTCCACCTACACCGCCACGTCAACCTACACTGCCACATCCACCCATCCATCGCCTCCTCAACCTCCTACTCCTAGATCCAGATTGTTATTTTTAATTTTTCTGTATTTTATGTTATTTTAAGTCATTTCCCTATCCACATTTTGCAGAACAGTTGCCATGCTCTTAAGCACATTTTGATGCCATTTGCAGCCCTCTAGCCCTTTCCAGGACTATTTTAGAGCCATTTTAGTGCCCAAAAGTTTGGGTCCCCATTGACTTCAATGGGGTTTGGGTTCGGGGTCAAGTTCGGGTCAAGTTCGTGTCCCGAACCCGAACACGTTTACATCCAGGTGTCCGCTCAACTCTACTTATAGACTAACATTAATGTATATGTATGTTTATTGTATTATTTATGTATTCATTTATAAGTGTGTCCGTTTCACTATCTATCTACAAATTATGTTTTTATATATATATATATATATATATATCGCATCAAAGTCGGTTGAGAGACGCATCGATTTTACAAAACCTCTCCAGAGCAGAAACTATTATCTATCTATTGGAACTCGATCTATGTATTACGTATCTCCGAATTTTCTTTTCTACCTGTCTATTCACTATGTTAATATACATATCGCATAAAAGTCGCATGAGAGACCCAGCAACTTTTCAAAAACATTTAGGAGTATGAATGACTACCGATCCACTGGAACTAAATCCTTGTATTACACACCTCTGAATTTTCTCCCCCCCCCCCCCCGCCTAACGCTAGTTTCGCTATAAATAGGCACTAGCAACAGCATACTGTCTACCACTGAGGAAGGGACCGTAGTCCCGATCAGAGCGACGATCAGAGCGCATATCATTGTGAGATCTAAGAGATACATACAAGCCGGCATTATCCTACCAGGACCATCGGAGGGTAATTTACCCCCACTGAAGGGGATTCTTGTACTACAATTAGGAGGATTTTCTTGTTGCTTTCTGTTTTCATTTTTTCCACAATTTCCACATTACAGCAGGACCTGAATAGATAACCAATATTCATTCTGCAGCAATTTTGCTGCGATTCTGCAGCAATTTTTTGCATCACTGGGATTAATTTTATTTTTATTTTATTTTTCTCTATCTTTCCTTTTTTATCATTATTTACTATTGTACTTTTATAATTGTTGTGTCTGGGCACATTGTGCTGTAATTTTTTACTAGTACCAATATATTGCACTTGAATTATCCTTTGCGATTATTGCCAGGTGTGACGCTCCAGGTGGAAATAGTGCTCACCATAGCAACATCATCTTACCCCATATCAAAGGGGGAACAATAAGACCCACGTGGACCGTCCACACAGCAATTCACAGAAGGATTTACTTAACATAGGATTATAGGTACTTTTAGGGCAAAAAATCTGTTGTTGTGGAAACACCATATGGATTTTTTGCTTTATTTTATACTATTAGTGAATTTTAATAAATAATATTTTTTATACCAACAAATGCATCTGATCTCCTTTTGATCTCCCAATATTTTTGAGTGCCCTCCAAATTCCATTCAATTTGTTCTTCAATGAACAAGTTAGACTACAAAGAACAGTCCTCTTATTTGGAAGACAGGAATGGTTTATGCTGAATGTCAGATTGCACACTGTGTGAACGTGTATGAAGACATGGTAGCTTTTTTATTTGTTTGACTATCAAAATAATTTTAGCAATTTATTTTACTTGACAATTAGGACTTTTTATTAGAATGTTTTTTTAGAGATTTTTTTTTCATAATTCACGGGGAAGGGGAGGAGGTGTGTGAAAGTGTATAAAACTGCAACTTTTATTAGTATACACTAAAAACAGGGAAAACAGGAGTGAGAACCTAATGAAAAATTCCCCAAATGGAACAGTGCGACTAATTGACGCTCAGGAGACTTAAACACATAGGTCATGAGCGACAAGGGTTGGCTAGAGCTAGGTATTGGACAAATACTTTCGCCACCCACTACTGCCAATAGGGGAATGTATTTGTGCTCAACTGGTGAACAATAACCTCCACAACGCTCAGGTGGGTGTGATATTGTTAGCACACCACTTGACATTAACTGAGCTCAGGAGATAACAGCACCAGTAATGAACGTTTACATAATAATACTTCCTCTGTGAAAGGGGAGAGAAATTAAAGTGGATTGGCACAGTGAGATGTCGAGTCCACTAATGAAATCCACTAAAGTGTCCCACACAAATTATTGGTTTTTAGGAACTTAACATGTGGATAAACACTGGGGATGATTCTCTAAACAACTGCCTGGTAGCTGATATTAAGCACAAATGAAGGGATACAAACCCCAAAACTAATGGACTTGAGAGCTAATCAAGTGGCTCAGCTTCATCTAAAGCAGCGCTTGTCCGCACATTATAGCTCATCATCTCATGTCAGTTGGTAAGCTCAACGCGTTTCATCTACATTAGATTCATCAGGAGCAGGACTGACTGGCTGTAAAACATGTGACTATTGCTGAACATCAGCTGTCCCACCAGCGTGGTGACAGCCTCCGGCACTGATCGGTGCTGGGATTAAAGCACTGCTTGAACATTTATATACGTGCTATCTGCCCAAAGGGCAGTTGGGAAGGGGTTGACGCTTCATGCAATTCCCAAACTGAGGGATGTAGACTTTAGATCTAGAAGTGGTGTCAAAGTGTGGTGGTTGCTGGAGGCAGTGTACCCTTTCCACAGCAGTAAAGTCTTTTATGGCATAAACAAGTGAATATGTTATCTTGCATGGCCTTATTGGTTATGGACCTTCTAAGATGTCTGGTTTCTTTTTTCCAGGGTTTACTCAGATGATAAAGTATTTTCTTTCGCAGCTGTTGTCTCAGAAATAAAGGTTCTATAGACTTGGACTTACTTTGCAGGAGCTTGCACATGTAGGTCTTGTCTGTAGCTTCTCTGACTAGACACTCCCTAACCAGGGGGTGGGCGAAGCCCATCACCCTGGTAATCTAAACAAATCTGACAGTGTTAACTATATATTGTCCATACATTGCTATTAAGTGTACACAGAGCATAAAAATAAATAAATAAATAAGTACTTTGATTAACTGCTAAGTTATAGTAGACAAAATCTGTTATATACAACTGACAATTCACATTTTATAAGTGGATAGTTTTAGCAGTTCATTTATAGTTTGCTCATAATGCTGAAATGCAATAGCATTCTGCATTAATTAACTCCCAGCAGACATATGTTACAGTCCCATCATGGTCTTATATTTCATATTGGTGATATGAGAAATAAAAAAAAAATAACTCAAAAATAGCACCCAAGATTTCTCACAATGATTTCCTGCCCCTGCATGTGCTGTCTCATGTATCTACTGCTATCATGTGCAATACTGTCTGCTAAGCTGTTGCTCTAATTCTATCTGGTGTGATGATGTCTAATGAGCTGCTGCTGTATCTAATCTTATTATGTGTGATACTGCCTGCTGAGCAGATGTGTGGTGGAGGAGCTCCAGGCTTGTGAGAGGGAACGTGTCTTCCATCCCTGCCAAGGAACTAGAGAATCTAAGGATGGAGCCTCACACTCCTACCCCCGGAGCAATCCAGCAGGGGGTACAAGGTTGTTCCAACCAGCTAGGACTGTTCAACCAGCCTCAGGGGTGAGACTATTAATCCAGGGTCACAGTGATATGGCCTTGGCACCCTCTGAGGTTGTGGCTAGCAGTGAGACTGCAGCCACTGCTCGCTTCCATGGTTACACACCACCCTGCAATCCATCAGTGGTAGTCGTGCTTGCACAATATAGGAAAAAGCACTAGCCTATGTGCGCTCCCATGTTCCCGGCCACCAGAGAGGCTGACACTTTTTCCTATAGTGTGCAAGCACGACCACCACTGATGGATTGCAGGGTGGTCTGTAACCATGGAAACAAACAGTGTATAATGTGATGGAAAAATGAATCCAGCCAGTAAAGGAGGCAATATGGATAATAACAATACATTAGTAAGGAGCTTGTATTAACTTTTTCTATGTTATATGTATTAAGGCATTTGCCTGGATTTGTGGGAGGGGCTGAGGTCCGCCTCCAGCCTATTTAGGGCACCCCCCTTACCTGGCTCCTGCACCGTCTGAGGTCTGAGCTTTGAGAGAGGAAGTCGCTTGTGGAGTTTCTGAAGAGTTACCTGCGAGCCGCTGAATTTCTGAGAGTTTTTCGTCGCCGTCTGTTTCTGGATTTGGAGCATTTCTGTTCTATTTTTCCGGCTTCACTCGGTTCACTGTGGGTCGCGTTTGCCCGTTAAACTGTGAGTCATTCATACGGTACAGCCGGGGCCTCACGGTTGCCCCTGTACCGGTTCATTTCATCAAACGCTGCACCAATGTCACGGTTTTCTCGTACAAGTCACCAGTATTCATTTCTGTCACGCCTTGTTCATGCACAATTTGTCCACACCGTACCACTATTCCGGTCAACACCCCTGCAGCATGCGGGCATGGTTTCTGGGCTAATCCCCCATTTCTGTTCATTTCATTTCATAAACGCTGCACTAATGTCACGGCTTTCTCGCATAAGTCACCAGCATCTCATTTCTGTCATGTCTTGTTCAGGCAAATCTACCCACACAGTACCAACACTCCGGTCAGCACTCCTGTGGTTCCGGGCTCGTTCCCCATTTCTTGTTCAGTCCATATCACCCCACAATCATCCACATTCATGCCCCCCCCTCCTCATGTTCATGTGCACGGCTGCAGGAGCACAGATGCGGTGCACACGGTACACCCTCCCTTCATATCCGCCTTCACTGGGCACACCGCTGCTACAGGCATCCCCTCCCCACCGCCTCCGGCCTGTTCCGCCGCTCCTCCTGCCGCGCGGCCGATGGCACCCGGCCGCGTCCCGGTGCCTGGTCTGCGCACGCGCGGCCGGGGTACTGCGCATGCGCGGCGATACGTCGGCGCATGCGCGGTGTCCCGGCGGACGTTCGCGGCGCATCTGATGCGGGGGGCCGCCGTCGGGCAGTCCGGCTCGGCTGGCCGGCGGAACTCCAGGGCGCACCGGTCCCACAGCAGGCCCCCTCCTGCGCAGGCTGCAGCAAGGGGGGCATCCAGATAAAAATCACCCCAGCAGACCCACATTAAACGAAAAAAAAAAAAAGGGGCAAGGGAAGGGATGTCAATTGGTATTCTGCTGCATGGAAAAAAAAAAAAAAGTAAAAACAGAGAATGGAGGCTATTGGTATTCCGCCTCATGTCATACAAAAAAAAAAACAAAAAAAAAAACATTTGATTGCAAACCGCACGTTCCCACGTTGTGCATAGGCATACGGCCACGCCGCAGGTCTCTTTTCACACCATGCGCAAGCTGTCATTTCACAGGCAACCGTCATGATCCTCTGGGTCATGCTATATGTACCAAATGCATTTCACATTTCATCATACTATTTTATGTCTACCCTCCCCTTTTTCAGGCGGTCAACCTATAATATATTTTGCACTACCGTGTATCCGGAGAATATTTTCTTACTACCAGGTACGTTCACCTGCTCATTAACAAAGGTCTTCCTTACATTTCGGATGGTCCCGTTAGGGTCAGCGTGCTGGCTTTAGGGGCACCATCATCCCACTAGGTTACCCCCTTCTTGCCTTCGCCATCAGTTAGTGGTCCCGCGAGGCCAACACCCCGCCTCAAACGTTCAGAGGCAACCGCCCATCGCGCCACTCGTTAGTAAGCCGCCTCGCGTGTTGCATAGAGAGGGCCTCACCTGTCACTCCCTTCCCCTAGTCCTGTCTTACAGTCACCGAGAGGACAACGCTCCTGCCACTACGACAAGTGGCCTCATTAACCCCTCGCGCCAACTCATAGGTAGAGCCTCTCAAGCCGCTTGGCAAATTAGCAGGGCCTCATCTGTCACCATGCAAGTATAATTTTTCGCCGTCCGGCCTAGCTAGCTTGCCAGCACGGTCCTGTGTTTCCTCAAGCTAATCAACTGTTTTATTTTAGTATGTCTCTGGATTGGTTAGAAAACTTCTCCCTGCCTGGCCCCCCTGCTAGATCCGTCACTGCTACCGTGGGAGACGATCTAGCCAGTCCAGCATCCATCAGATCCTGGACAATTCCGGGCATTACGGCAGAGTTGAGGAAACGGCATGTTCCCTTCCCCACCACGGCAATGAAAGCGGAGCTGTTCCGGCTGCTGCGCGCATCAACCGATAATAGGGTTGCAGGGGAAGGACCCAGCCAGTCCGGCACCGGGGACATCCATGCCATGCTGGCCTCTCTGATGACATCCATGTCGACAGTCAACGCCAGGTTGGAGAGGCTAGAATCGGTCACCACGACCCTTTCCTTGGCAGGTCCGCCACCGGCGGCATCACCGGCACCGGCTGGATTACCGGTGATCACGCCGTCCGTTAGCCTGGAGGACCAGGAAGTCAACCCGGCGCATATGATACCAGAGCACTTAAAAAGGGATATCCTGGAAGGTAAGGATGTAAACCTGGCCTCCCTTCTGATTGCCTCCCAGGATGTGGTCGAGAACACGACTTATGCCTATGACGAGGTTTCAGTTGTGGTCAAGTCCAGGGATGCCCGGCTCAATAGGAAATTGACCATTCCCGAATTCGTTTTGGCTTTCGGAATCTATAGAGAGGTCATCTGTGTGGTCTACCCCAACAGAAGGGAGGAATTTGACCTCTATATGCACAAACTGGTGGACCTGGGCAACAAATACGGAGGGTCAGCGTTCTATGACTATCACAGGTCTTTTTCGGCGAAAGTGGCTGGGGCTTTCTCCCAGTACGGAGTCCGCTCCAACTGGGCGAGGATCGACACGGTCATATTCTGTCACCACTTCGCAGGCCTTAGGACCCCAGCCTGTGCGCACTGCTCCTCCACGGCCCACACCACCAATTTCTGCCCGAACACGTCGGACAGACAGGCCCTCTCACAAGCAGCCGGTCCCTCCGGGGTTCCGGAAAGGTCGGCCCGGGACAAGCTGGGTCGGCCGATCAAGTTTCTAGGCAAATCCCAGATTTGCAATAATTTCAATGAGGGGTCCTGTAATTACAGCTGGTGCAAGTTGTTACATATATGTACCAAATGTTTCCGGGCGCATGCCAAATCCATGTGCCCAAATAAAATGTTTGCAAAACCGTATCTAACAACCATCAACATGCCAGTTTTTACCGCGTTCATGTCACAACACCCATCCAGGCATCTCTCAGATTTCCTCTTTCAGGGTTGACAGAAGGCTTCCACACGGGCATCCTGTACATGCCAACTGGCACCCTGGAGTGTCCCAATCTTTTATCGGCTCTACACAACCCCACCGCCATTGACGCCCTCATAGCCCAAGAAGTAACGGAGGGCTTTGTGTTAGGACCTTTCAAAACCCCCCCATTCGCCACATAGCGTACCAACCCCATTGGCATCGTCACTGGGAAATCTTCCCAGAAAAAGAGGCTCATCATCGACCTATCGGCGCCACACGGTTCAGCCAACCCCAGTCTCAACTCCCTCATTCCCTCGGAGGAATTCTCTCTGCAATACACCACCATAGATCACGCCATCACCGCCATCATACAAGCAGGGGTGGGGGCGTGGCTCAGCAAAACCGACATCGCCAACGCCTTCAAATTGCTACCGATTCACCCTACACTGTGGCACCTTCACGGCATCAAGTGGTCCGGGGACTATTATTTTTTCTCCCGGTTGACTTTCGGTTCCAAGAGTAGCCCGGCCATCTTCGACATATTTGCAGAAGCATTATGCTGGTTGCTTTTGAATGTAGAAAGGTGCCCGTTGGTATTACATTACCTTGATGATTTCCTACTGGTGGAGGAAAACACTTCCCCCCCCTCCAGCCTCAGAGCCACCATCGAGCTGTTCAAGGAACTGGGGGTACCCCTCTCCACCAAGAAGACGGAGGGGCCAGACACGATCATCACCTTCCTGGGTATCCAGTTGGATTCAGCCTCAATGCAAGCCAGTTTGCCATCCGGGAAGATCCAGGATATTCTCACCCACATAGACGACTACCTTCAACTCGGCACCTACAACCGCAAAGAACTACAGTCCCTGCTGGGCTCCCTGAACTTTGCCATGCGCATCATACCCCAGGGTCGCTCATTCATATCACGGCTTCTGCACCTCTTCCCCTTGTTCCTACACGACTCGCACAGATTGTCCCTGGATGCCCACGCTGCGGCGGATCTTGGCATGTGGAGGAGATTTCTGTCCACCTGGAATGGCAGGAGCTTGTTTCTCCCTCAGCTGTCGGACTCTTCCCCCTCTGTCTGGTCAGATGCGGCATCCACCACAGGCTTTGCGGCCATATTTGGGAACGATTGGCTGTGGGGCAGCTGGCCTCCTGCGGTCCGGGGTCTAGAAGGATTCTCCACTACCTCAGCGCTTTTTGAGATCTATCCCATCGTAGCGGCTGCCGTGGCGTGGGGTCATTTATGGGCGAACATGTCGGTCCGGTGCTACTCAGACAACCAAGCAAGCTGCCAGATCATCAACAAAGGTCATTCTAAATTCCTCACAATCATGAGGTTTATGCGAAGACTCACTTGGCTGGCCGCCTGCAATAATTTCTTCTTGCATTGTTTCCATGTCCCGGGGGTGTGCAATTCGGCAGCTGACAATTTGTCTCGCTTCAAATTTCAGGCATTTCATCAGGCTCTCCCATCAGCATCACCCACGGCCTCCATCACTCCATCATTTCAGCAACTCATTCTGGACTAGAGGTCATCATGCGGCATAGCCAGTCTTTGTCCCGCTTAGCACTGTCAGACAATACACATAGAACATACAACAGAGCATTCACACTATTCAACAAGTTCCTGTTGGAACACAACATCACGCACCCTTTCGTCATGACGTCTCTTTTGGGCTTTGCTTCTTTCTGCCACCTCAAACTCAAAATGTCATACAACACCATCAAACTATATCTTACTGGCATTCAACATCATATGCTAATCATGCATCCCAACAACATCAGCTTCATGGCCTCACACCAGATCAAAACCATACTCAGAGGCATTCAGAAGATGGAACCCGCACGTCCAGCTCAGAGGCTACCCATCAACAGTCATATCTTCAAGGCATTATCCGACTTTCTGGACGCCACGCCTTTGAAACAGATACCAACTCCGTCATCAAAACTGCAATTTACTTAGCCTTCTACGGGTTCCTGAGACCCGGGCAATTCACTACAACCTCCACGACCCAAACCTCACCTTGTCTTCTTGTCTCCCACTTGATGAAACACCTGGACCATTACATCCTGACCATACCTCACTCCAAGAATAGTCAGCATTCACCCGTCTACATTTCATATTACCCCACGCACAACAAATGGTGTCCAGTAAGGGTTCTGGACACCTACAATCAGCTTCACAAGTTGCTACCCTCTCAACCACTACTTCAACTTCATGGGTCGGTACTCACCACCACCACCTTCATGACCCATGTCAGATCATTTCTCACCCAACTGGGCCTCAACGCAGCCAACTACTCAGGGAACTCCTTTCGCATCGGAGCGGCATCCACGGCCTCCAGTGCCAACATCCCTACTCATGTCATCAAGAAATTGGGGCGCTGGAAGTCATCCGCTTACGCATGATACATTCCCCAAGCAGCACAGGAGTTGAGGGTGGCTTTCCAAAACATGTCGGGTTGAGCTATTCATGTATTAATTGGTTACAATAAACTGGTTTATTCCCATTTTTGCCCTCTTTTTTCTCAGGCCTACCTCATCCTCGGTTTCGGCACACCACAACCGACTGCATTTCTTTCCCTGCATTCCAGGGCTCTTCACTGTACTACCGTAAGCGCCTAACACAAGTATTAAGGCATTTGCCTGGATTTGTGGGAGGGGCTGAGGTCGCGCCTCCAGCCTATTTAGGGCACCCCCCTTACCTGGCTCCTGCACCATCTGAGGTCTGAGCTTTGTCCCTCCCACCACTCCACTCATTTACAACTCATTTCTTCTATGTCTTTTCCTTGGGTGGGCCCTCTTCTTTCTCAGGCCTACCTCATCCTCGGTTTCGGCACACCACAACCGACTGCATTTCTTTCCCTGCATTCCAGGGCTCTTCACTGTACTACCGTAAGCGCCTAACACAAATATATATATAAATATATATATATATATATATATATATATATATATATATATATATATTTTGTCCAGAAAATGAACGGCACTCCAGTAGGTCATGAACAAATAACTCCTTTATTAACCCGTGCGGTACAACGTTTCGGCTCAATACTAGAGCCTTTTTCAAGCAAAGAACATATGCATATGGTGAGTATATATAGGTAAAAAGAATCCACATCAAAATTATGTGACCCAATCAGATCAGTGGGTGTTAACAAAAATAACATACAATACAATTGAAAAAAAGTGCATACAATGTATACAATATACGATACATAGTAAAGACATGGTCATGTATATCAATTGTTATATACACTGCTCAAAAAAATAAAGGGAACACAAAAATAACACATCCTAGATCTGAATTAATTAAATATTCTTCTGAAATACTTTGTTCTTTACATAGTTGAATGTGCTGACAACAAAATCACACAAAAAAAGAAAATGGAAATCAAATTTTTCAACCCATGGAGGTCTGGATTTGAAGTCACACTCAAAATTAAAGTGGAAAAACACACTACAGGCTGATCCAACTTTGATGTAATGTCCTTAAAACAAGTCAAAATGAGGCTCAGTAGTGTGTGTGGCCTCCACGTGCCTATATGACCTCCCTACAACGCCTGTGCATGCTCCTGATGAGGTGGCGGACGGTCTCCTGAGGGATCTCCTCCCAGATCTGGACTAAAGCATCTGCCAACTCCTGGACAGTCTGTGGTGCAACGTGACGTTGGTGGATAGAGCGAGACATGATGTCCCAGATGTGCTCAATTGGATTCAGGTCTGGGGAACGGGCGGGCCAGTCCATAGCATCAATGCCTTCGTCTTGCAGGAACTGCTGACACACTCCAGCCACATGAGGTCTAGCATTGTCTTGCATTAGGAGGAACCCAGGGCCAACCGCCCCAGCATATGGTCTCACAAGGGGTCTGAGGATCTCATCTCGGCACCTAATGGCATTCAGGCTACCTCTGGCGAGCACATGGAGGGCTGTGCGGCCCTCCAAAGAAATGCCACCCCACACCATTACTGACCCAATGCCAAACCGGTCATGCTGGAGGATGTTGCAGGCAGCAGAACGTTCTCCATGGCGTCTCCAGACTCTGTCACGTCTGTCACATGTGCTCAGTGTGAACCTACTTTCATCTGTGAAGAGCACAGGGCGCCAGTGGCGAATTTGCCAATCTTGGTGTTCTCTGGCAAATGCCAAACATCCTGCATGGTGTTGGGCTGTAAGCACAACCCCTACCTGTGGACGTCGGGCCCTCATATCACCCTCATGGAGTCTGTTTCTGACCGTTTGAGCAGACACATGCACATTTGTGGCCTGCTGGAGGTCATTTTGCAGGGCTCTGGCAGTGCTCCTCCTGTTCCTCCTTGCGCAAAGGCGGAGGTAGCGGTCCTGCTGCTGGGTTGTTGCCCTCCTACGGCCTCCGCCACGTCTCCTGATGTACTGGCCTGTCTCCTGTTAGCGCCTCCATGCTCTGGACACTACGCTGACAGACACAGCAAACCTTCTTGCCACAGCTCGCATTGATGTGCCATCCTGGATAAGCTGCACTACCTGAGCCACTTGTGTGGGTTGTAGACTCCGTCTCATGCTACCACTAGAGTGAAAGCACCGCCAGCATTCAAAAGTGACCAAAACATCAGCCAGGAAGCATAGGAACTGAGAAGTGGTCTGTGGTTACCACCTGCAGAACCACTCCTTTATTGGGGGTGTCTTGCTAATTGCCTATAATTTCCACCTGTTGTCTATCCCATTTGCACAACAGCATGTGAAATTGATTGTCACTCAGTGTTGCTTCCTAAGTGGACAGTTTGATTTCACAGAAGTGTGATTGACTTGGAGTTACATTGTGTTGTTTAAGTGTTCCCTTTATTTTTTTGAGCAGTGTATATTGTAATATTCTTGTGCTAAAAAAAGTATATAATATCCCCAAAATTATATTTAACGTTCAATCCATTGAGTTTAAGACTGCCCAACCTATGTATCCACTGTAGCTCCTTACGTTTTAGTAGCTTAGATCTATTGCCACCGCGTCTGGGTTGGGGTATATGGTCAAGGATCCAGCACTTCAGATCATTCTCCTTGTTCCCTGCCTCAGCAAAATGTTTAGATACCGGCAGGTCAAGACTTTTTTTCTAATACTATACCGGTGATTATTGAGGCTCAGTGGATGTCTCACCCACATAAAGTAGGTTACAGGGGCAAGACAACACGTATATAACAAAACTTGAGTCGCAAGTTAAATAAAACGTAATATCATAAGTCATGCCTGTGGTTGGGTGTGTGAATTTCTTCCCCTTGCAGATATATTTACAATTGACACAGCCTAGGCAGGGAAAACAACCCAGCCCAGGCTGTGACAGTGTGGTCTGTCTGATGGCCCCCTTGGAACCAATGTCAGCCTTCACCAGCTGATCTCGCAGGTTCCTGGAGCGTCGATATGATAACAACGGTGGATGTTTGAACTCAGGGATGTTCTTAAAACAAGTACCCATTATATCCCAATGTTTCCTGATGATTCTGTTAATGGAGGGACTTAATTCATTGTATACAGAGACAAACGGAATTCTGTCGGGTTTCTGAACAATTCTCTGTTTAGACAACATGTCATTCCTGTCAAGGCTGCGTACCCTATCCCTATGTTCCACCAACAACTGGTGGGGATAACCTCTGTCTGAGAATTTAGTTGCCATGGAGTCCAGGGCCAGGTTAAGTTTACTCTGGTCGGTCACTATGCGTTTTACCCTGAAAAATTGGGAGAAGGGAAGTGACTGAATCATCTTCTGAGGGTGGGAACTGTTGTAACACAAGAATGTGTTAGTGTCCGTGGGCTTCGTGTACAGTTCAGTGTGAAACGTGCCTCCACTGTATATAAAACTGGTATCCAAAAACTGGATCTCAGTGTTGGAATGTACAAGCGTGAATTGCAGGTTCTTGTCATGATTGTTCAGAAACACATGGAAGTCCATCAATTGAGTCTCATTGCCACTCCATATGAGGAAGATGTCGTCGATATATCTCCACCATCTCAGAACATGTCTGAAGTGGTGGGACAGATAGACGACATCCTCCTCAAAGCACCGCATAAATATATTAGCATACGTGGTGGCCACGTGAGACCCCATGGCCACACCACGTTTCTGCAAATAAAAAACATCCTGAAAGAGAATATAATTGTAATGTAAGATAATGTTCAGCAAGGTAATGATAAAGTCTGATGCATGAGAAGTGAAGGATGACAACTTAAGCATTTTTTCAACAGCCAAAATACCTCTCTCATGTACAATTGAAGTATATAATGAGGTTACATCAAAAGAGGCAAGTAACACAGTGGAGGAGTGTGCCAAATCAATTTCTCCAAGTTTGACCAAGAAGTCTGACGTGTCTTGTATATAAGAATTGCCCCCTACGGCGAAATGGCGCAGAACTTTGTAAAAAAAAAATGGCTATGTTACCGAAAATGGAGTCAGACCCCGAGACAATAGGACATCCCGGGGGGGTCAACCAGGGTCTTGTGAATTTTGGGTTACACATATATCACAGGAGTGACAGGATGTGCCACCTCAAGATAATCACGTAGATCCCTGTCGATGGTACCTGCCACCATTGCATCTGTTAAACATTTACGTATAATACCAGCAATCTTAAATTTGGGGTCAGAGTCCAACACCTTGTAGACCTCTTGGTCCCCCAATTGCCTCATTATTTCTTGGATATATTTGCTAGTGTACATAACAACGACCGCACCCCCCTTGTTGGCCGGCTTCAAGGTGAGGGTGGGGTCGGACCTAAGCGACTCAAGTGCATCTACCTCCATAGTGGTCAAGTTGGGGTGTCTGAAGTCAAGGTCCCCTGACAGGAGGACCTGAGTTCAGACATACCCTGCCTGACAGCACTAATATAGGCTTCAACTGCTGGTGATGGTTCATTAATAACCGGTGAAAAGTCTCTTTTTTGGAATGAATTGAGGGACCCCAGCGTGAAATCACTAGTCTGTGGTCTCACAATCCTCTCTTTATCACAAAACCAAACTTTTAGTTTAATACAGCGGAAAAAGGAATGCAAGTTAGACTCAAGTTCAAACCAATTCATGTGTGAACTGGGACAAAACGAAAACCCTTTAGACAAGACACTCACTTGTGAAGAAGTTAATTCTTTGGAAGACATGTTAACCACAGTCACTTTTTCTTCGCCGAGTGTCCCCTGCTCACTGCGGGTAGATTCCTGTTGCTGCATAGCGTGCCCATTCCTTCGGTGTCTGCGACCACCTCTCATGATGCGACGTCGTGTTTTTCTTGTGTCTGTGGAGTGTTGTCTAAAAAAACTTTATCCTCAGGTGAAGGTGTCTGTACGTTCTTCCTCCTTTTTTTGATATCTCTCTGCTGGGTATTGCTTAGTCTCTCTGTTTGCCAGATGTAAACGTTGCCCTACTTGTAATCCTCAGTGTCCCTGTGCCATTTAACTCGTTTATTTTCCTCAGATTCCGCCTGAAATTGCTTCAGCTGAACAGAGGAGTCCTCCATGTATTTAGCAAAATCATCGGTAGTCATGAGGGATTGAAGACTGACTTCCATGTCACGTAATTCGGAATTTAAGGCCGTTAATTCATGCTGCAGATACTCAATATTCAATAAAATAAAGTCCAAGGAATAGCGATTGGAAAGTGCCTCAAATTTCTTGCAAAAAACAGAATTGCTGTGAAATAAATTAGGTCGGAGATGTGACCGTATACCTCTAGGAATCTTCTGTGATATATAATACTCCCCCAACGTCATCACTTTGACCTTGCTTAACTCATAAACAGGTAAAGATAGGTCAAAATGGATGCTTCCAGTGTGTTTCTGAGCAGGGGCAGACTGGGAACTAAAAGTGGTCCTGTTTTGTAGTTGGTCCCAAATTTATGGAAGGCAGGGCCAGCAATACCATATTGTGGCACATTATACCACCCCAACAGAGCCAAATACCACAGTGCAACACAAAATACTGCCAGCAGCACAAAATAGATCCTAAAAACCTTTTACTGGCTGGTCATGAGGAGTGCCCATGCGACCCCCTGGGCATCTGTCCACCGGGAAATTTCCCTGTAAGGTCTATGGCTAATCCGCCCATGTTTCTGAGTAATTCTAGCCAAGATTGATATATCACATGCCCCCCTTCCCATTGGAAAAAGCTAAGCTGAATTTAATATAGCAAATTTTAAAATGGAGTCCGAAAATGTTTCCTCCACCTAATAATGCAGCCTCCCTCACCATTAATACTTTCATACATCAGAAGTCAATTTCTACAAATTATACCAGTTAAAATGGTGTGTCCAGATTTTTGCTTCACCATATAACTTTGTAATTTCATATTGTATATAAGGTAGGACTGAACAGATGCATTTATCTGATGTGATATGTAAGACGGTGTGTTGGGTCAATTTAAAAATAGAAAGCAAAGTATTCTGATGGACCATAAAGACATTACAAACTCATTGCTTCATCTATGAGAAACAAGGTCATGGACAGTCTCCAGACCAAAAAAACGTATATCTGGTCTGACCTTTCTGATGGTTGCATCACTGCAGTTCGACAACTCTAGTTGCCATTTTAGGAAAAATTATTAGTTACCACGAAGTGAGGAATGCGACAAATCAAATTTTTCCTAAACTTTGGATCAAATTATTTTTTGGATGCTTTGATTCACTCAACACTAATAGTAAGTCCTGCTGTGGTTTTGACTGAAAATATTGCTATATAGAACTAGCCTTGTGCACTCTGAACAGATCACTTCTAGCAATGTTTCCTGCCCTATGGTTTTCCTACTTTCCATCAAATGAATTCTGATCTTTGATAACATAAAGATTTTGATTTACTTAGGGTTTTCATTAAGAAAAAATATATATATTCATCCTTTTATGTCTACAAAGAGAGATTTATAGAAATAAAAATTCAACATACCAGTATGTTATTATCCATTAAAAATGTAGCCTTCAGTGCGGATTAGTTCAAGGCATTAGCAACGGAAACACACTTATATGTAGATCAGAGGGACAAATCACAGGAACAAAGAAAAACTTAATCTCATAATTTATTGAATTACCACTTATCAGGCAGAAGGTGACAAAGGTTAATGAATCTTTTTGTTGAATATAATTTGTTCTAAAATTAACATAATAAAAAGTTGGTATTCTTGATATAGCTAAATGTTAATGTCTTGATTTGAAGAATTATTAGGTTTCTAGTTAAATAATTCACTCAGGGAGAAATAAATAACAGTGTTGATCCTGAGCTTTGCACGTTTGGAATCTTTATATTCATCTCTAATGACTACATTGTTCCAGAAGCGGCAATGGTGATCCCTGTCTTCCATTTCTCATCTTCAAATGCATGATTTCTGTTCTACAATACATCATTTGCATGATAAAATTTGTTTCTGTTAATTCACAATAATGTGTGGTGACAAGGACAGCGAGATAAAAGATATATAACACACTTAGGACAAATATTATTTCCAGCATGTTGAGACAATGTTCATTAAACTGCTTGTTTCATTGCAGTCCATGTCTGCCGCCACGCCACTCTCTGGCGAGCATGGGCACAGCTCCACTCACCCTTCTGTTCCTCTGCCTTTGGCCCTGACCAGCCTGTCTTCATCAGCCTCCTTGTGGCGAGACCAACAATCTGTCTTGTTTTCCATGGCAGCCTGCTCTTGCCAGCAAAGCCTCTTCCTTCAGCCAGTAGGGTGCATGTTCTCACTCTGGCTCTTAAAGGGCCAGCACGCATGCACTCCATCTCTGGGTACTTAAGGCACCTTCTCCAATGGAAGAGTGCCTGAGAAATTGTTGTCTAGCTTGCTAGTTCCCCGCAAAGGTGTGCTGTATCTGTTTTTCTGCCTGTGTACCGACTTCTGCCCGATTCCTGGATTCTGACCTTCTGCTGTCTGACCTGACCTTTGCCTGACCTCTGTTTTGACATTTTGCTGCCTGTCCTCACCTCAGACTGTTTCCACATACTCCACCAGTCCTGACCTCACCTTGCCCCTGACTATAGTTTTGTCTGATTGCTTGGTGCTCTACATCAGTGTCATCTGTCAACTACACAGAGACTACTCAAGAAGGTAGCAACCTGGTGGTTTTCTTGCAATGAAGTCCAGATCCCTGTATAGGGATTAAAGGGTGAATAGCATAATACTGTTCTTCCATTTTTGTCCTAGAAATGAAAAGGACTACAATTCAAGTGCCATTAGCATGAAGAAACTTTGATAATGAGTAGACATCTTAATAGCTATGAAGGTTGGCACAAGGTAATTAACTATTTTAACATACACCAACATGCTACAAACCTTGCCAGACAACTAATACTCAGAGATCCTGGATACCCAGCCAATCAGAATGCTCAGCTGTCCAGCCAATTCAAAGGTCCAGATGATAAGCCAGTGAAAAGGTTTTCAAGTAAACTTAGTAGGGGGTAGGTGGGTAGGTTAGTGCAGCCAATCTGAAAGCTTGGGTATTTGCATCTGCTCTGCTGTTCACCAAGTGCCTGTTACTTACTTGTCTGGTGTGCTATACTTTAAAGCTTGATTATTTGACCCAGCTTGCTACTTCTCTGGATAAAGCCCTGTGGTTATACCCTGGATTTGACCTTTGTCTGTCTGATATCCCAATTTACTGCTTTCTAACACTTGTAGACCTTCCTGATTATTAGATCCGGTTCTGATACTGACTCTACCTTTGGCTCTAAAGTGCTTCCCTGATTATTTGACATTGACCCCTGGCCTGTCTGTTTCCTCTTATATCTGCTTGTTCCACCAGTCAGTCACTACTCTATGGAACTCCCATCAGTTGACCACTTCCCCATATAGAGGTAAAAAGTTTGTTTTATAACTTTTATGGTTTTATACTTTTATAACCACTACCCCAGTGGTACCTGTTAACACTTTTTTTGCTTACCTGCTCTTTGCTATTCCATTCTGGTTACATGGTTCCTGGGTTCTCTTCACTAGACTTCCATTCCCCATCTGTCAACTTCCACATGGACAAGGTCATGTGAACCTCTGCAGCGACTGACTGGCCTCAGTTGTTATGTGTACACAAGTTTGCATATGACCCAGCAGTGACATGGTACATTGGGAAACACCACTGATGAGTCCAGACATTGTCGGCAGCTGTGCACATGACCCTGTGTGGAAGTTAACAGACAGGGTCCAAAATTCCAGACTCTGGAAGCCACAGACACAGATGAAGTATTTATGCATCTTAACTCTTTCCTAACTCTATTAGTTTTATTATTACCTTGTAGGTGAACAGGGATGGGTGGTAAACAATTTATAATTATGTCATAACGGAATATTTACTTTAAAGGAATTGTTATTTCTATTGCTTTTCTCAGTTATAATGCCAGCACATGACACAAACAACATTGATGTACATTATCAACTGTAATGGGGTCTGTCATGGTTTCTGTCATGGTGTCCAGTAGTGATGAGCGAGAAAGTGTTCGGATGTTCGGTCTGAACACATCGCGATATTCGTGCGCTTGGCCGAGCACCCAAGTATAATGGAAGTCAATGGGAGACAACCAGGCACCCCCTGCTCGGATGAGAGGAGGGTGCCTGGACCATAGGAAAAGGTCTGAAAGTGATGGAAACACCTCTGAAATCGATCAGGAACAGCAGCGGGACCATGTCTGGATGCATCTTGGACATCAATGTCGCTGCTGGGAACCATGCTGTCCAAGTTGTACGCCACTTTAACAGACTGAAAAGAAAATGGACAAAACCCCCCCCCCCACAAAGAAAATTTTTTTTTAGAGGTAAATTTGTTAGGAAACATTCTTTCCTGTAGATTCAATTGTATATACAGTGTAAGTGCTGCCAAAAATTACAAGGAAAAAGAGATACAGACTGTATATCACATAAAGGAGGGCCTCATTAGCATTGTGGTACAATTGCTCAGGTAGTGGGACTCCTACACTCATAAAGCCTATGCACTAAGTGAAAGGGCTGCCAAAAATTACAAGGAACTGGCCCTACAATGCACCCTTTATTACACATAAAGGAGGGCATCATACACACCCTTTAAAAATTATCATTGATGGCCTGCTGGTGACCCGCAAAAACATTAGGAGCAAGTGCCTGCTGATCTAAACACCTAAGAAGTTTATTGATCCGGTCAGCACAGGCTACCAAGAAAGAATGACCAATTTCTAATCATAATGTTCCCTTGGGTTCCAGAGAACGTCACATAGCAGAGTTAGCGCAGGGAACGGCAGTCAGCACAGGCTAACAAAGAATGACCAATTTCTAATCGTAATGTTCCTTTGGGTTCCAGAGAACGTCACATAGCAGAGTTAGCACAGAGAATGGTGGTCAGCATTTGTTGCCTCTTTACATTATGGAACTGTACCACAATTACAAGCTGCTATCTGACTATCTTGGAATTCTATTGGCTACCCCAAAGAAAGATCTAGGGAAAGTGGCACATACAATGAAAAAAAGGAATACAATTGTAATTCCTCCAGGTCCCAAATGCGAAAGGGTCTAATATCTCCTGAAAAGGCAGCTGACCCCCCAAAAAATTGTAGGTGAGGGCCTGCAGGTGAGCTGACCCTCCCTGAAGAGGGACATGGGGATATCTTATGCTCTGATCCCCAAACTCTTAAGCCTCCAAAGTCAGGAGAAGATGAGGTGGGGGAAAGGCAATTAGTGTTTCACTTGGTGGATGATGGGGATGAGACACAGTTGTCAATAAGTAGGGTCTTGTTAGGTCAACGCAAGTCAGGAGGATGACCAGAATGAGGAAGCGGATTTGGAGATGGGGGACGATGACATCACTGACCCAACCTGGGAAGGTGGAAAGCCAAGAGAGGACAGCAGGACAGAGGGGGAGGGAAGCACAGCACCGCAACAGGATGGAAGAGTCTGTGTGGTGGCAAAAGGGAGAAGGCGAGCCACAAAAAACAGGCCCGCAACTGTTCCCCCTTGTGCAAATCTCCCTTGTTAAGGGGTAGGTGTTCCGCAGTCTGGGGCTTTATTGAGGAAGGTGGGGACAATAAAAGAATTGGAATTTGCTAACTGTAACTGTGCTATACCTAAATAAGAACTCAACATTTCATAAATAACAATAACCATAACATATTTTACATGCTATTAATAAACTAACTAAAAACATAACAATAAACATTCAAACATGGGAACATAATGGGGGAAGACTGTACACTGGAGGCTAAATGAGTAGGGATGGGAACAGTAGCAACCTCAACCCCACCAGCATGATCCGCCACATGGCATCACAGCACCCTAATCGGTGGGCCGAACCCCTGGGTCCACGATCAGTGTCTGTGGGTCGCACCACTGCCTCCTCTTCCTCCCCTGTGTTACGTGCTGGCCAATTCTCTGTCCTAGATGCAGGCCTGGATGACTCCCGCCCTGCAGCTGGGCCTTCGCAAGCACCATCTGCTAGCACACCCCTTTCTGTGTCCAAGCACAGCGTACAGATGTCCCCAGGCCTTTGATCGTAAGTGCCAATACCCCGCCACCCACCCACAGGCTATAGCACTAAGTGAGCACCTTTCAAAATTTGTAGGCATGGAAATGTTACCATCTAGGCCTGTGGACACTGAGTCTTTCCTCAGCCTCATGGCGGCGGCCGTCCTTCGTTACTCAGTCCCCAGCCACCGCTATTTTTCACAGTGTGCCATCCCCGCATTACACCAGAAATTGTGTGAGTGTCCCATAACATCACCCGTGCCCTGACCAACGCAGTTATTGGGAAGGTCCACTTAACGACGGACACATGGACAAGTGCTTTTGGCCAGGGACGCTACATTTCCATTACGGCACACTGGGTGAACCTTGTGTAGGGTGTTAGCGAGTCGGACCCTGGGATGGCACAGGTGCCACTGACGCCAAGGATTGAAAGGGCAGTACTTCAATCTTCAAATTTCTTCCACCACCTTCATTAGTGTCAGCAACCCCCGCCCCCTTCTTCTCCTCCGCCTCCACCTCCTCCTCCACTGCAAACTCTGAATGATCATGGGGAAGCGGCAACAGGCCTAGGTGAAATTAATTTGCTTGGGTGACAAAAAGAATACCGCCGCAGAGCTGGGGCAGAGGATAAGGGACCAGGTTGGCTGTGTCTCATAATGGCCATAAGTTGTTGGCAGCTTTGTAGCTCTGCAAGCTCACACACATCGCAATCATACAGCATTTATGTACCATGCACTACAAACATACCAAACTTATACACTAATATAACTAAAAACCTAACAAACAAGAGTGGAGTTAAACCAATGGCATGAACTTCTTAAAAATTCATAAATAACCAAATAACCATAACATATTTTATTTTACAGCCTAGTCTGAAAATCAAACTTAAACAATAACAATAAAAGCATGAAACCCTGGAACATAACAGGCCCAGCCCTCAGCGAATCAGGGCCATCACAGGGGCAGAAAACAACCTCTGCCCAGTTAAGAAGGTAAAATTGTACATTGGGCAAATGCTGATATGGCCATGTGGATCCCACCTTAATGTCCAGGATCCGGCCATACCATGCCTAGGCCACGTGTTCGCAATTTTCTCCCAACCTCCCCTGTTTTGCCTGAGCTACTGGTGAAGGTGTGCTATGTGTGTGCCCATTTCCAAAAGTCATCTACAGCTACCGTCGGTTTGGCAATGCTGCTGCAGCGCTTGCATTTGCCAGCTAACAGACTATTGTGCGACGTTAGCACGCGCTGGAACTCTACGTTCTACATGTGGTTCAGGCTTTGTGAGCAGCAGAGGGCAGTAGTGGAATACCAGCTGCAACATGCTCTTGTATGTCTGACCTCTGTGAGGTTTTACGCAACTTTGAGGGATAAACACCGATGGTGAGTGGCGATAGCCGCCATTATCAGCCGAACCATACCACTTCTGTGTCTAGTGAAACGCTGGCTGCTAACGATGAAGGCGGACGCCTCACATGTGGAAGAGGTGGAAATAGGGGGAAGACATTACACAGGGTGATATCCAGAACACCATCAGTTCAGCTTCTCAGTGTGAATTGGATGATGAGGAGGAGGAGGAGGAGGAGCAAGAGACAGTTGCCTACCCTACAGAGGGCAGTAGCAATAGCAGGTTTATTCCATCTGTTCTGCACAGATGGGCAGGAGAGGAGGAATAGGATAAGGAGAATGAGAGTCATCCTCCTGATGACGATGGCAAAGTCTTGCCTGTAGGGAATCTGGCACACATGGCTGACTTCATGTTAGGCTGCCTTTTCCGCAACCTGTGCGTTACACGCATGTTAGACAACACGGATTACTGGTTGTTCACCCTTATCTACCGTACCTACAAAGGGAACTTCTCATCTCTCATTCCTGTGGTGGAGAGGACGAGCAAAACAATGCGATAACAGAATGTCCTTGTTTAAAAATTGCTTAGAAAATTTCCAGATGACAACAGTGGAGGCAGAGAGTGGAGGTAAATCAATGGCAGGGCCTGTTAATTAACACATAAATAACCAAATAACCATATTATATTTTACAACCATAAACCATAATAACAATTATAATACCAACTATAATACAAACAAAAAACTATAATAATAACAGAACAGAATGTCATTGCAGAAATATTTACAGCTGACAATGCTGGTGGCAGAGTACGTAGTTCCTTGGCCAACCCAGGAGGGGAGATGAGGGGGACACACCGCAGTTCCAACAGAGGCAGGACAACACTCTACAAGGCCTGGGACAGTTTCATGACACCTCGCCAGCACCCTCACCCTGATGCACGGCCTAGTGTCACAAAGAGGGAAACATTGTGGAAGATTGTGAAGGAGTAAGTAGCAGACTGTGCCAGCGTCCTCGGTGATCCCTCTGTCCCTTAGAACTATTGAGCGTCCAAGCTGGACACGTGGCAAAAACTTGCACTCTATGCCTCAGAGGTGCTGGGATGCCCTGCCGCCAGCGTTTTGTCAGAGCGGGTATATATTGTTGCTGGGGGCATAATAACTGATAAGCGCATCCGCCTGTCAACTGAAAATGCTGACAGGTCGACTCTTAAAAAAATGAACAAGACCTGGATTGCCCCTGACTTCTCTACTCCACCAGAGGAAAGCGGCTGAACAACAAGGAACTTTAAATGTGTTGTTTGTAAAGTACTGAATACACTGTATTCACATGCACCTCTGCCACCACCAAAAAGGTTATATGGTTCAATCTTCCTTTTCTCGTCCTTCTCCTCCTCCTCCTCCTCCATCATATTAACATGCTTTTTAGGCTGCCTTCGCTCATAATGTTTTATAGGGTCAGCAAAACCCTTGCACAGGTGCCAAGGGCGACACTCAGAGCCGTCTCTGTGGGCACCCTTACTCTTGAAAAAGTCTATGGTGCACCAATATGCCTTACAGTTTTCCTGCCATTCATCAGCGTCGGGTACGCCATGAATGGCACAGGCAGCACATTGACTATAGGCAGGCCACTATAGCTAAATAATAAGGAACATGGAAGATATACTAGATTGGACTCTAGTATTCAGGGTAAATGATCGTGTGGGCACTTTGCGATAAATAAGTGTGTTTGTGGTTGCACTTTGGGAAATAAGTCTCTAAAAGGTTCGCCTTCGCCTTCACTGTTTTAGACGGTTAGCGCACCTGGAGGCCCTCATCTACATTATTTTTCTCTGTTTCATTGAGCCCAGGGCCACAGCCTCTGCGTGAACCATCAGCATCACGGCCACTTCCACGTCCCATACTGGCCGCCTTCTTAATATGAAATATTATATATGCTTAAAAGTATCTAACACCTACAGTATTGTAGGATATGTACGTGTACGCACCAATCAATTAAAACAGGTATTTTGGATGCGCCCACTTTACACAGGGGATGTAGCTCTGATAATGTCACAGACTACCATACACACAGTAGATGTGGCACAAATATTTTACTTCTCACAAAAATACACTGTTTTCACATGTGGTACTGTATTTGAAACAGAGAGCCACTAGATTTTGAACAGATTATTTATTTTGTCGCTATACACACAAATTTTATTTTTGACTCAGTATATGCCCCAGTAATGAACAGAATATGGACACTAGATTATGCACAGATTATTTAGATTGGCGCAACAGACACTCTTTTCAAATGTGATAGAGTATTTGTCATATGAATCCACAGTACATGGACAGTATATTTAACACAAAACAGTTAAATTTGTCCCAAATAGAAATAATTCTCTGCGGAATTACTGTATATATGGCTGTGGACTAAATTCACACACATGAGACCCAAAATAGTGAAATTTTTCCCAAATAGAAATAAATCTATGCTGGATTACTGTATATATGGTTGCGGCCTAAATGCAGACACAGATGTGCCCAAAAGTATTAAAATTTGTCCCAAATAGAAATAATTCTCTGCTGAACTACTGTATATATGGTTGCGGACTAAATTCACACACACATGAGACCCAAAATACAGAAATTTGTCCCAAATATAAATAATTATCTGCTGAACTACTGTATATATGGTTTCAGCCTAAACGCAGACACAGATGTTCCCAAAAGTATTGAAATTTGTCCCAAATAGAAATAATTCTCTGCTGAACTACTGTATATATGGTTGCGGCCTAAATTCACACACAGATATGACCAAAACCAGTAAACTTTGTCACAAATAGAAATAATTCTCTGGTGACTAACTGTATATATTGTTGCGGACTAAATTCACGCACAGAAGTCACCAAAACTAATGAAATTTGTCCCAAATATAAATAAATCTATGCTGAATTACTGTATATAATGGTTGCGGCCTAAATTCACACACAGATGAAACCCAAACTAGGGATTTTTGTCCCAAATATAAAGAATTCTCTGCTGAATTACTGTATATATGGTTGCAGTCTAAATTCATGCACAGTTGTGACCCAAAATAGGGATATTTGTCCCAAATAGAAAGAATTCTCTGCTGAATTACTGTATATATGTGTAGCGGTCAGAGGAGGGAGAGACCGCAAAGCAGGATTCAAGTACAGTACAGCGGACAAGGAGACTGAAGCAAAAACCGGCTTTATTAAGGAGCAAAATGAAACTGCCGGAAAACCTGAGTAACAATACGGTACCACCGCACCAGCGGCACAATGGGTCAATGACAGGAATGGTATGAACAGGTGAACCTAAAACAACAACAGTGGTAATGAGATTTTGCATAGACACAGAATAAGCTAAACAGCAAACAGTCAGCTTGCAGGCTACTCTCACTACCAATTTCCTATCTAGCCCTGCTACCCAGGGGACGCTTCTACAGCGCACTGAATAAGTCCCTGACTCTATAATCTATCACAGATAAGCACCGGTGCCACTCACAGTTCTGCAGATTCTCCTGGGTACAATAAGATGCAGGCTGGATCCAGGTCCGGTCGCTTGCTTGGCTGTCTTTCTTTCTCTGGTCACAACAGATGCAGATCTCCACCTAGTTCCAGCTCTGGCAGGAAGGATCCGGCTGGTACGGGTCTGGTCTGGTCTCTACACACGGTCCTACTTCTCTGGAACACACAGTGAAGTCCTCTGTGTGCAGCTCCACAGCTGTCAGGAAAATCTCAGCTATTATAGCCTCCTGCTGCTACAGTCTTTTACTGTTATCTCTCAGCAGTCCATCTCTCCCTGTTATCTCTAGCAACTTCTGGAACAGCCTGGGAAAAACATCTTAACTCTTTCTTAGCCTCTGTCCAGCACAACTCAGGTTCCTGTTTTGTCACAGTGGCCTCTGGTGGCCTGAGGAAAACATGACAGTCTGCATAGATATAAGTGCTGGAAATGCTGCTGGTTAATTCAGGGCTGCCTCTTACTTATGTGTGCCGACTAAATTCACGCACAGATGTGACCCAAACTATGGAAATTTGTCCCAAATAGAAAGAATTCTGTTCTGAAATATTGTATAAATTGTTTGCGGCCTAAATTCACACACAGATGAAACCCACACTAGGGATTTTTGTCCCAAATAGAAAGAATTATCTGCTGAATTACTTTATATATGGTTGTGGCCTAAATGCAGACATAGATGTGACCCAAACTAGTGAAATTTGTCCCAAATAGAAATGATTCTAGGCTGGAATACTGTATACAACGTTTGTGGATTTTCCCAAGAAAAATTAATTTCTATGATGGAGCGGTGTGTATCTCACTAGCAGGCACACTCTAGTGAATAAGCCCCTTTTTAGAATTTCTGCTAAACACACTGCTTTCTGATGGTGTACTGTAGATCTCTTTCTTTCCTTTTTCTTTTGAAAGCTTTTTGGTACTGAACACAGCGATTTTCCAGCCCTGCACTATCTGTCCCTTCCTGCAGACGCCAGTCCCTAATACTGCTGAATTTAACCCTTGTTTAAAAAATAGTAAATCTGCACTGCTGTCTTTCAAGAGCTTTTTGGGAGTTCAATCGTAATTTCAACAAACCGCTATATGTCCCTGCCTACTGTCGGCTCTCCCTGACGCTAAATGATCCAAGCGCGGGGCGTCGGCTCCTATATAAACTAGTACCACGTGTTCCGGCCAACCAGTGTAAGGCTTATAGCTAACATGGCTATGGCATTACACTGGAAGGGAATGAGTTACCTGAATGCTGATTGGATGTTTCAGGAGGCGCCAAACGTGCGGGGCGGAGATTCGAGCAATGCGACGAGCACACGTGGTATTCCGCCGAGTACCGCCACGTGCCAAACATAGCGATGCTCGAGCCGAATCGGTACTCGGCCGAGCATGTGCGCTCATCACTAGTGTCCAGTATTTGACTGGATAAAATAGCATGCTGCCATATTTTGTATGGCTTTTTTTAAAAGGTTTTCCACGATTTTATAACTGCTGACCTATCCTCTAGCCCAACACCCGGGACTCCCACCAATCAACTGTACGAGAAGGCACCTGTGAGTGCCGCAGCATTCTCCGTGCTCACCAATCACAGTGCCGTACATTTTACAGAAGCTGTGCTTGGTATCGCGCTCAGCCCCATTCACTTCAATGGTTTTAAGCTGCGCCTCTGGCTGACCAGAGCATTAAAAAAACATCTGACTCCTTGGTTCCTCAGCACATTGGCAATTGGTTGGTCTATAACTGCCCATTTACTAGTCTGCTGAAATTACATGTCTGTGGTAACACATGTAATTTCACCCGACAATAGCTGAAGTTTTCCAACCTATTCAATCACATTTTTTGCAAATAGAGGATTGACGTCTTCCATTGTGAATCATACTTTGCACTATTTTTTTCAAACAATCATCAGCAATCTCAGCTTAGTTGAATGTCATATATATGGCCAGCTTAAAAATGGCAATTTTTTTTTTTTTTTTTTTTTTTTTTACAACGTACCTCTTCTCTAATAAGTCTCTTTTAGCAGAGTCAGACTGAGATGCCTAGGGCCCATCAGGAAAATTCATTCAGAAGGCCCACTGCACAGATACATGAAAATATTATCTGTTCACACATCGGCACCTGCATCGACATCAGGAAGGCAGATAGACGAGGATACTGGCTGGCCTGTCTCTATACCTAGAAATCATCTCATTCCTCTTATGAATCTATAATAGTAAACTGGGTGGTTTGTTAAATAATCTACCCAGTTTTTTATATGAACATAGGCTAGTTGAGATGTTGTCCACTGCGTATCTGTATGCAGTGCAGTCACTCTGCTATGCCATGTGCCACTTGTGAAGGCGGTGTGTGGGAATAAAGGCCCACTTTGCTCAGGGACTCTCCGGGGAATTCACCTGTACCCCTGAGGGTAAGTCCGAGCCTGTCTTTTAGTAAGAAATATCCTCATCCTTTCATCTTCCTCTGGTGCTTGTGTTACTTCTGAAGCTCTACAGTCAATACCACCCACAAAACTGCCTTTTCTGAAAACATTTGACAAGTCATAGTGACATGTCAGATTTCATTGATGTTTTCCAATTACTGAGATACTCACTGATCACTGAATTGAAGGAGAATGTGAGGGTTCCAGCACCCAGACCTCCATGGATGAAAACTTGTCGCAGACATGTCGCTATGAGGACTGTTACTTCTTAAAGGACTTCTACAGACAAAAAAAGGACAAATCATCCATCACATGGTCGTTACATATGAGCTATCATTGTAACGTGATGTGATTGTGAGTATCAGTTGAATGGGACTGAGCAGCAGAAAACCAATGTGACTGATGAACAGAAAACTGGCCCAAAGGAAAGGCACAGATCTCACCCCAGCTCTGGGGGCTTTTCAAAATGGGGGGCAGGGATTAGATCTCTACTGATCTAATATTGATGACCTAGCCTTAGTCCCAGAAAACTCCTTAATTACAGCGATGATCTGTTGTAAGGGTCAGCACTGCCTTTAGTTGTAACCTAGTAAAGGACAGCAAATCATTTCTGTAATGGCCCAATTCAGATGAAAGAAACTTAAGTTGTATGTAAAGCTTATGCCTGCTACTAACTCCCCTTGATATACTTTTTTTTTTCATACAGTTTTATTGAACAGTTCTCTGCACTTCAATAAGTTGAGGCAGTGGTCAACGTAGAGTGGAGAAAACTTATGTCAAAATCTCTTTAGAACATGTCTTGCCAGGGCCACTGCCTTTAACCTTATGGAAAATAGTGCAACTGCACGAGGCACACCAAAAGCAGGTTGCTTGACTCATACTTCCCAGCTGTGCCAGATTTGGTGGGACATTCCTGAATTTCGGCCACTGTCCAGTGGTCCAAGGAAGGCTGCGGCATGTACCATTTTCAACTGTTTCTGCGTCCTGAGGATGCAGATACAGTTGCATAAAATAGTGAGGCAGGAACCATCAGCTCCTTGCTTTTAACTGGCTTGTACTCTCCCCACCAGGCAAGCATCATATAGTCAGTGACATCATTGGGCTTGCTGAGCACAACCCGTGGGGAGGATGCCCTCTGTGATGAATACCACTCCTCGTGCCCGCTTGAAGTCACCTATGTCGAGCTCATGAGACGTGGTATGGTCACAGGTTACCAAAGCATGGCCTTACGCCCTCCAGAGGAGCAGGTAAGGTCAGCTTGGTACAGTTTACACAAACACCTCTTGTCCACGTGGGTACAGAGAGACAAGCTGAGAAAGCCTTTTCACTGCCGCAGTGAAAACAGCGCTGTCTCAGCCCGGGTATCTCCCACCAGCTCCTCGTTTGATATAAGCCCGATCTGCTAACGGGATTATATAGGGTGAGAAACCAACCCGGGATAGCTTATAACTAGGCCGAAACACAGATGTGGGGATTCGTGATCGAGATACAAGATAGCACAAGATTAAATTATATATTTAATCGTTCGCAAGATGGGGTGGCTCTACTAATCAGTAGGAAGGAATGGTGCTCAATATCTATGTGTTAACTCCAAAACACCAGGGGGTTAATTAAAAATAGTAATAGAAGATATGGCACTCAAATATCTGAAGGACTGCTCAAACAAACTCCTTTATTTAAGTTCAACTGTTAATAATATATATGTCTCAATATTTAAAAAATCATGGTATTGAAAGGTCAAAAAATCACTTGAGGTATGGATTAACTAATTGTCCCATAGGTCAGACAGCATATAGGTGCTTGGCATATCCACCACAATCAAATCTGGTTGTCGATAATTCACCGAAGCAAAGTTCTCGATTAAATAGTCACCATATATTCGGTTAATATAATCGGTTAATATAATCGCCGATTCTTGGTAGTATAATGCACTTATATACTTTCTGATTCAATTATTAGTTTGAGCGACTGAAAGAGTCAATATTTCATAGTAATAATTCTATGCAACAGTTCGTAGGCTGATCGAAATTTAAGTTATTCGGGAGTTCAGCTCTAGGTGGCGTCCCAACTATTATCGAGCTGTACTATTCCCTTACCTCCAACATCAGAGTGCGGCTTATTCCTGTGATCTCTGCTCCTTCAGCGTCCCTTGTGCTCGAATCCTGGTTTGCTCCGATCAAGGTGGAAATGGAATGTATCACTCCAGGAAGTTAACGAGCACAGGTTTCTGTATGGGACGAATCAGTCTCTCAGAAGGTTATTGATGAGGAGGTGTAAGTAAAGATGTTCTTGCGTACGCCAGAATGGTGGTATTGTGGGGTCCAGATTCCTACCAGACGCGTTTTGAAGTCCCAAAAAGGTACTGACTTCTTCCTCAGTGGTAACCTGGCTCCCACTAAACCACCTTTTTATATCCTCTTTCCTAATTGGATCCAGATGGTTCAGAATCCAGTCTTGAATCAGGATTCAAGTCACATAGCAACGAAGATCCGGCCCAGATTGTGATGGCGAAATCCCAATATAATAGAATTGGTAATAAAGTAAGATTATTTAAAGATATAGCATCTCTCCATGCTTAGTAAGTCTCATACATATATATTATATCGAAATCTTACTTCCAATTGAAAAAACGCAGGTGTGGTAGTGATGCGGTTCTCATGCGTTTTTTATCTACCGATGCGTTTTTTTAGCAAATGCTGCTGAAAACTTACCCTTAATAACTTGGATAAAGGGTTTGGTGTTATATCCTGATTTTTACTTAACTCCCACTAATATAGATTATGCTAGTAGAATTAAGATACATATAATCTAAAATATATAAACGAGTATAAGAATTAATATATAAAAGGTCATTAAAATCCTATATCAATCCAACACATTTTTGATTTTTTTATCTATACATAATCGACAAAGGGTAGTAGAGGAGGACTTGTGTTAGGTATGATGGACATGAGATTGTGGTTGAATAAGAGTGGGTGCCCTCCACTAAGGCACGGTCGGATGTACGTAACTAATATACCATCCGACCACGCATCAGTGGAAGGCATCCACCCCAGAGCCTTCGTAATCTATAAAAAGCCAAAAATATCAAGTTCCGCGTTTAAACCATGTGGGATAAGGGTGTCCAGTTCAAAAATCCATCTTGATTCTATTCTAGACATTTTGTCCACATGGTTCCCACCTCTCCAATCCATTTCAACCTTCTCTATCGCTGCGAAGCTCAAATTTTTTGTTTGTTGGTCGTGATGTTCCTTAAAATGTTTTGAGAGTGGGTGATCCATATGGCCTTTTCTGATGTTATTAAGATGCTCCGCAATCCTTTTCTTTAGCATCCGTTTAGTCCTTCCCACATAAATTTTATTACACGGGCAGCTTATTATATAAATAATATAAGAAAGGATTCCCAGCAGTCGTGTCTTGATGCAAATCAGGTATCTTTTATTCCATAATTGGAAATAGTCCTTTAACCAGGACGCGTTTCGGCGATGTGCCTTCATCAACAGGTATATCCAAAAGTAATTCTAACAAGCTATATATACTATAGTCACCACCCACAGGAGCAGGAGGTCCATCCCATAAAGGGAGTGGCCACAAAAAGACAGGTGCAATCAATATAAAGTGAACAAACCAAAAAGCAAAAAACACTTGGATACATATTCTATCTTACATATTGTAGACAATTTTCTTATGCATGTTCAGATGTTCGACATCTGAAAAATAAATGATACATATATTGTAAACACGTAACAGAATAGTTTCTTTACAAATGCATGACCTCATATTCCCTATTGAGGCCTCTAGGGTGTAATGTGTCCAACGTTTGGATCCAAAAGGCTTCCCTCCGTAACAAAATTCTTTTGATGTCACCCCCCCTCCGTGGTCTAGTCACCTGTTCTAGAACCTGAAATTTCAGCTGGGTAATAGTGTCTACATTTTTCAAAATGGCTTGGTATGGGTAATAACAGATTTTTGGTTCTAATAGTTGATTTGTGTTTATTAATTCTGTCCCTCACTGCCTGCATTGTCTCACCAATGTACAGCAGACCACAAGGGCATTTGATAAGATAAATAACGTTTGAGGACTCGCATGTAAAAAAAAGTTTTACTTCAAACGGATGTCCAGTATGTGGATGGTAAAATGTAGGGCCCTTTATGATATGTGAACATTGGAGACAATGCAGGCAGGGGAACGTATGGATACGTAAGCCATATGGATCACCCACTCTCAAAACATTTTAAGGAACATCACGACCAACAAACAAAAAATCAGAGCTTCGCAGCGATAGAGAAGGTTGAAATGGATTGGAGAGGTGGGAACCATGTAGACAAAATGTCCAGAATCATCACGCCGATTTGCACATTTTTCTGTGCACTTGTTTCACAGGACCACTGCTTCTTCATTACGGCTGTTGCCGGAATTCACAATATTTCTCTTTCCTCTACCTGGAACAGCCTAGCATGAAACACAAGGAAGTCTCTGGATCGTCGTCCAAGGTCCCTCTACGTGGATGTTTGTTGATGGACTTACACTTAGCAATGTTTAGAATTGTATTATTTTGTATAACATCCGTAATAGCAATTCTTGATATGCATGGTGGGCCTCGGGTGGGTGCACTGTGGGCAATGTGACGGAGCGCCTCATGCCTCTTTCCTTTCCTTCTCTCCTTTTTTTTTTTTTGTTGAGTACAGTATAAGAAGTAATAAGAAAGTTGCACAGTAAACACTAAAAAATATAAAATAGGTATACGTAAAATATATACAACAAGTAACACAAAATAATATATAAATACAAAAATAATAAACAACAAAATAAATAAAAGCAAATGGATAATTAAATATAAAAATAAATAATAAAAAATAAAAAATAAAATAAAAAATAGAAAATAATATAAAAAATATAAAAAATAATAAGTAATAATAAATCATAAAAAATAAAAAATAAAAAACAATATTAAACACAAAGAATAATACAGATAAAAATAAAGAGAAATGAAAAGCACAAGGAAGTATAAGCACAAATAATTCACATAACCTAGAAGGAAAAAGGGAAGTTTATTCTTATAAATTCTAATGAAGGTTTCTTTTTGTTTTTGTAAGGGGTTATAGTTTTGTATTTTGACTACTGTGTAGATAGCTATTCATGCAGCATTGGACTGTGCGTATAAATCTGATGGTGTTGTCATAATATAGGGCTATTCTAATAATCATGGTGCCCTGCATATAGTAATTGGCTGTGGCCATCGGTTGTGGACAGTCCACTGCTGCATATTATGTATTGGACCTTAGAACTTTATTGATTATGCATAAGGGAACCGGAGAAGAATATTTTTAGAATGTATTCTTTATTTGGAATTTATTTGGTGCTTCTCATCTATTCCCTCTTTTTTCACATCTTGCTGTTCTATGCTTTTCTGGAGCACACTGGATTGTGCACCTTTTCGGCATACCTCATTTAGGATATCACTTTTAATATTCTTCCCTCTCTCTCCCCTTTTTTTCCCTTTTCTCTCTGAGGTTGTGCTCCGCTTTGTCCCTTTGGTCGCAGTGCCCTCCTTCCGGGTGCGTTCACGGCTTCAAAACCACACCGGAGGTACTTCCGATATTTGGCACGCATTGTGTGCCTTGTGAGCATGCGCGTTCTGCTGCTTCCGCTGTTTGGAACGCAGGACGCGCCGGCTCGGCGGCGCACATGGGTGCATGTCATTTCCAGCTGTTATTCATGCCGGCATCTAGTAGCGATAATAAGCGCCTATTCAATGCGCATATTTGGTATGCCTCACCCCCTTCCCTTTTCCCCGCCCATTGACCAGCTGCATGGGGGATTGCCGCCTCCACACTCTACTCTGCCGCCATGACACAGGGGATATTGATCATTATTAGTTGTCATTATGTGTATATATGAACCCATGTACCATTCAGAAACAGGCACCCCTGAGGAAGCCAGCAGAGCCTGGCGATATGCGTTGGGCTTGTTTCCTGACCACCACGCATACCCCCACTATGCTATTCTAAATGATAAGTATTATATATTTTTCCATTATTTCATTGTTGATGGATTACATGCACTTTGTACTTTGTGTCTATTTGTATTTGTGGGGGAATGTTCATGCTCTTGTGGTGAGTCGGCGGGCATGTGTAATTGATTAGTTCATATGACCTGGATCCATTGTATACAATGTTTTTAACTTATTTTTTGTTGTGTCTGTTCTAAATAAATTTGATACTTTTTTAGATATGCGGCTCCCATCTCGGTATTCTTTTCTTTTCCTTGTATTGCATAGTGCGTTCTATACCGAGTGCCGGCACTCTTGCCTTAATTTTGATGTGCCCCCGTTTCTTGTATTACATAGTTGTTCTTCAGCAGTGTGGTTACACACTGTTTTCTTCGGTGTGGCACTCTCATAATTTTTCTTTTAATATTTTTATGATCTGTTGTTGGTATGGCGGCATATGTGGAGGAGAGGGAGGCAGCGTGGAACTCCCAGGTGGCGGCAGTTTTCCAGGAGGGTGGGCATTTGGAGGATGGTGGGGATTTTAGAACATTAACTGGAGAGCTGACTGAGGCACATAAACTTTTCTCCAGAGTTTGGTGGAATGTGAAAAGTTTAGAAGAGTATATTAGATATGGTTTCATCCCTAGGGGTCTTAGGGTGCAGAAATTCCCAGCGTGGGAGGTCACCCCTGAATTTAGGAGCACCTGGGAGCAAGGCTTATCCCAATGCTCCAAAATTCTTATGGGAATGCTTATTACACACGACAAGGATTTGTTGCGGCAAACAAAGCAAAGATTGGTTGAGCTGGAGGCAAAACTGGCGTTACATGACAAACTAAAAGTTGACAATTATTACATCAAACTAAGGGAGACTGGACAAATATGACAAAGAAATAATGATGGGTAAGAAATCCAAATTCCAACGTGATAAAACTGACTTTGAAAATAAGCAGGCCTACAAGTGGAAGCATGCAGGGAATACACGGGGTCAGGGCAGAAACAAGGTCATGAATCCATCAACAAGAAATGCTGGGGGTAACTCTGAGCTTAGTGATCAGAGCCTGAGTGAGGGTGATTTTTTTTATCAGAAGCCAGCGACGACGGAGGTCAAGGAGGGGATTACGCAAATCCAAGAAAAAGAGGACCTCAACATCGCATGAGCAGCAATTACCCACTCTTCCAGAAGAGACGACTACAACAGTATTAAATGGTATGGATGTCAATACCCTCCAAGTCATAAACTTGTCTGGGTATAACTTGACCCCCCTTGAGAAGACAGTATTGGAGAAGGGACTTTCCTTTTCCCCAATGCGGATCCTGGACAAATTTGAATTTGTTAAAGACACTTATTTATTTTGCAGACAACTTTGTTTCAAGCTCCTGTACAACCAACCATCAATATTACAAAATTTGGCTGACGATGAACACGGTGTATTTATGGATCTCATGGACCTTTTGCGGGAGAGCGAATCAGATACAGGTAGGAGGTGTTTCACTCTAAATAAACCCTCTTCTCTTACTCCCTCCCTGAATCTATTTCCTAATATTCACCTCTTTTTCCAAGCGATTGTTCACGAAATACGTAAACTTAAACCTGATTCTATACATGGTAGAAACTTGAACAAGTTGGAATCAGACACAATACGCAAATTACAAGCAAACACCACCTTTGTTATCAAAGAAGCGGATAAGGGCGGTAACGTGGTCTTATGGGACATTGATCTGTACATACGGGAAGCGAATCGACAGCTCAAGAATCAAACTTTTTATACACCTTTGCCTTCCGACCCAACTATGGTCTTTAAGAAAAAATTGGACCAGTCATTAAGGGCAGCTCGGGAGATGTTTGTAATCACCAAGAAGGAGCACCAATTTTTGGAGGTGAGTCAACCCATCATTCCAACATTTTATATGCTCCCCAAGGTCCAAAAAGATCTTCAGGACCCCCCAGGGCGACCAATTTTGGCCGGTATTGGGGGTCTGTGCGAACAGGCCTGCACCTACATTGATTTCTTTTTGCAACCCCTAGTCTTGGAGCTACCTTCTCATGTACGCGATTCCCTTCACCTGATTGAGATGCTGGAGCATGTGTCCTTTACATCCGACGTACTATTGGTGACCTGTGACGTCGAGTCTTTATATACCAACATAGCGCATAAAGACGGGATTGGGGCTGTTTCCCATTTCTTGGAGAGATCTGTCTCTGCGGAGCCGGCCCACCGCGCATTCTTGGTGAGTCTCCTGCATTTTGTTTTACATCACAATTATTTTGTTTTTAATCAGAATTTTTATAGGCAGGAGTCTGGAACGGCGATGGGTGCACGTTGCGCGCCCTCGTACGCCAACCTTTTTCTGGGATGGTGGGAGGGGGTATGCGTGTACCCGTCGCCGTTTTACCATGATTGTGTGGTGGGCTGGTTCCGCTATATCGATGATATTCAGTTTTTTTGGCAGGGTTCCAGGGTAACGTGCATTCAATTTATTGATACACTAAATGAGAACAATTTGAACATCCATCTGACATACACCATCTCGGAGGTTGCAGTTGACTTCTTGGATCTAAAAATACGTAGGGAGGAAGGACGGATCATCACCTCCCTCTTCCGAAAAAGCACTGCCACTAATAGCTTGCTGCACTACGGGAGCTTCCACCCAGCGCATATGAGAAATGGAATACCGAAAGGTCAATTCCTCAGATTACGCCGTAATTGCACACATCTGACCGACTTCAGGACAGCCTCAGAGGCTCTCTCTTCACGTTTCAGGGATAGGGGTTACCCCAAGAAAATTGTATCCCGTGCGTATGAGGGTGCCAAGAGCTCTGACCGAACCAATTTGTTCACCCCAAAACCGAAGATCAGGGATGGTAAAATACATCTTATTACCCGTTACAACAATCAGTGGACGGCACTCTATAAGCGTATAGCAATCCCCAGTGTCGATCAGTTACCCAAACACCAGCCCCAACATGATGAAGGGTAAAACAGGAACTCTTTATTGAACACACAGCATTGACTTATATACACATGACATACTGAGGATATGACATAGCAGCCAATCCTGTACAGTTTAAACACAAAACTAACCCTATTCAACAAACACACTGGCATTGTCTTTGACGCAATCAACAATTAACATGCAAACAGATATCTTCACTCCCTCCATAATGAATGAATAGGGGACGAGGAGACACATGTGATGGGATTATCTCCTGAGTGTATCATAGGAGTCGGCTGCTATTATAATCAACTATCTTAATCCCATCCCTAACACAATCAGTGGGAGTCTCAGTGCCGAGTTAACCCTTTTTGTGTTGCTGAATCCACACCATGCCTTTTTAATGGGCCTTAGGAAATATGTGGCATATAAATTACACGCATAAATCAGGGTTCATAGTTCCTTGTAACCCCAAAAGGTCTGAGGGGGTCTCCATTGTTCTCGGTCCATAGTCTGTAGGAAGGAGGCTAGCCCTCAGGCTCCTCCAGCAGCCCCAGTGACAGTTCAGTCCGTCACACTGACAGGGAACTTAATTTAGTGAAAACATCTGTTACTAATCGGAAGATGTGCGACTACAAGCGCACGCTGCTGATGGCATTCCCACCTGACAGCAGGGGCACAGTGGAAGCACAAGGCAAAGGCAGAGGAGGAGGAAGAGGTCGCCAACGCAGCTGGGGCACCACCAGCACCTGAGAAGGCAGGGTTAGCATGGCCCAAATGTGGAAAAGCTTTGTCAGCCTTGGAGGTGCTGACCTGCCGTGCAGCCAGTGTATAGTGTGAACGTGTGTTTAGCACGGCAGAGAGCATTATCACAGGCCGCAGCCAATGTGGACAAGCTTACGTTTATTAAAATGAACCAGGCATGGATCCCACAGGACTTGTCCGTACCTTGTGCAGAATAGACATTTATACCAGCCTCAACCATCCATTCTTGCACTCAAGTGCACTTATTCTTTGTTTTATTTTGTTATATGTCCCAATATTTTGGGGGATACCCCAATTTAAAAATAAAAAATAACACAAATCAGTGTTGGCTACCTATTCCTCCTTCACCGCCGCTTCCACCTACACCGCCACGTCAACCTACACCGCCACATCCACCCATCCACCGCCTCCTCAACCTCCTACTCCTAGATCCAGATTGTTATTTTTAATTTTTCAGTTTTTTGTGTTATTTTAAGTGATTTCCCTATCCACATTTGTTTGCAGAACAGTTGCCATGCTCTTACACACATTTTGATGCCTTTTGCAGCCCTCTAGCCCTTTCCAGGACTATTTTAGAGCCATTTTAGTGGCCAAAAGTTCGGGTCTCCATTGACTTCAATTTTTCAAGTTCGGCCGAACTCGTCGAACCCGAACATCCATGTGTCCGCTCAACTCTATTCATAATTCCTTGAAATGTAATATGAAATGTAGGTGCCAACATGTTTGGGAGGTATCATTGATCCTGGCAAGGGCTGATACCTCCTGCTGGGGGTTTTCCTGCAGGATCCGTGCTGTCTGACTGGAGGTGTGAAATGTAACCAAATGTTGCCTGCTAGGAGTTTTCTGTTATCTCGCTGTGGCTTTGTAGCAGGGCCACCCTGTGGAGCTTTATTTACTCTGCCATCTTTCAGCAAATGGTGGGGGTGAGGACATGGCTGACAGTAAATATTAATCCATATTCCTCACACCCTCTGTATATTGCGAGAGCTGGGCTCCATGAGTAATGATGGACAAACATCTGCCGGGACGGTTTGCGAACGCGGGTCCCATTCATTTTAATGGCAGGTGAATCTGAAAAACCTTCATATTTGCAGCCAAGAAATAATTACTAGAATTGCACAAATAGTCCCACAACATGGACAGTGACATACCAGATGTATTATTCGAATTTGCGATCTCCATTCATTATTTTTTTCAATGCGAAATAAAGGCAATATCATTTTCGCGTACGCGCATGCACAAATGCACTATAAAGAAAGTATATTGGTATATAACACCCCGCTTCAATCAGTTTTTTGTTCCAATAACGCTTGTCCCTCTATATACCTGCAGTATCGCAGCAGAACAGCGCACAACTGCCGCACAATACAAATGCACTATACTATACTTTCTAACATAGAAAGTATATTATAACATTGTACACGGAAGGCAATCCATTAGAATATACATAAAGATAAAACTGAACCTTTAATAATTTTACTATGAGGGTCCATTCACACGTCCGTAAGTGTTTTGCGATCCGCAAAATACGGACACCGGCAATGTGCATTCCGCAATTTGTGGACTGCACATCGCCGGCACTATAATAGAAAATGCCTAATCTTTTTTTTGCGGAAACGGAAGCACAGATGCGGATGCGGATCCGCAAATGTGGATGCAGACAGCACATTCCGGCCCCATTAAAAATGAATGTCTCTGCACCCGTTCCGCAAAATTGCAGAACGGATGCGGACCCATTTTGCGGACGCGTGAATGGAAAAGATATCCCTCAAAATTAAAATAAATTAAATTATTAAAGTTAAAGGGGTTCTGCACTTTGTTTTCACTGATGATCTATCCTCTGGATAGATTATCAGCATCTGATCGGCGGGGGTCCGACACCCAGGACCCCCGCGAAAAGCTGTTTGAGAAGGCAGCGGCGCTCCAGCAGCGGCGCGGCCTTCTCACTGTTTACCGCCGCCCCAGTGACGTCACTACTAGTATCAACTAGCGTGGGAGGGGCTAAGCTCCATTCAAGTGAGCAGAGCTTAGCCCCGAGGATAGATCATCAGTTAAAAAACAAAGTGCAGAACCCCTTTAAGCAAAAAGCATAGATGTGGTAGGCAATAACAAGTGCCCGGCGGCACTAAATCAGGTGCTCGGCGCAACCAAATCAGAAACCATATGTCCTACCACAATCCGGGGGGTTCCAGTGCACATCCATGAATCCCGGAGGGAAAGCAAAAACTATCTATCCCTGGGCTAGATGATGATGTGGTATTGAAGGACAGGGTGGCAAAGAACTGTCCCTGATATTGCCCTACAGGGGGGTGCTATTCTGGCCCTGATAGCCTAACCACAGACCCCCCGCCCTGATAAGAGCGACCCCGTCTAGAACCTTACCCTATATAAAAATGGCCCTAGTAAGCCCCTAGCCCCTAGGCCCCTGACTTCCAGGTGATCACTATATAGATCTATGTGTTTTTGACTCATTATAAAAGTATATTATAAGTATATAACACCCCTCAGTATATCACACCTGTCAATAGCACACCTATACTAGTCCTTAAAAGGACTTTTGTGGCCCTATTAGCTAGCGTTTGGTGTCCCTAACAGCCTGTCCCTGCTCCACACGGCAACCTCTCCCTACACTGGCAAAACACTGAATGTAAAATGGCGGCCAGATCAGGTTTATTTATAAGGTAGGGGGTACGTCCATGTGCTGAAATGTCCCACCTGATGGATGTGTCATGGGTCAAAGTTCTTCATAATGTAAAAGAATATGGCGGGCGCAAATTTCTCCATATGTTCGCATGTTCCGCGAATCGCGAACACGCAAAGTTCGTCGCGAAACGACCGCCGGGCGAACTGCAAGGCCATCTCTATCCATGAGTATTGTAAGTATTGAATATTTTATTTAAACTACTGAGGCTTCACTATAAGGCTACTTTCACACTGGCGTTTTGGTTTCTGTTTGTGAGATCCGTCATGGGCTCTCACAAGCGGTTCAAAACAAATCAGTTTGGCCCTAATGCATTCTGAATGGATAAGAATCTATTCAGAATACATCAGTTTGGCTCTGTTCCGCCTCCATTCCGCTCTGGAGGCAGACACCAAAACGCTGATTGCAGCATTTTGGTGTCCGCCTGATGATGCAGAGGCAAATGGATCAGTCCTGGCACACAATGTAAGTGAATGGGGACGGATCCATTTTCACTGACCCAATATGGCACTATAGAAAACAGATCCGTCCCCCATTGACTTTCAATGGTGTTCAAGACAGACCCGTTTTGGCTATGTTACAGATAATACAAACGGATCCGTTCTGAACGGAGGGATGCGGTTGTATTATCTGAATATAAGCGTTTGTGCAGATCCATGACGGTTCCACACCAAACGCGAGTGTGAAAGTAGCCTTAAGTGGAAGCACTAACTGGGCAGCACTATTGTAAGGAAAATGCTAAGGGAGAGCAATATTTTAAAGGGACATTAACCACTTAAGGACCACAGGTTTATACCCCCCTAAAGACCAGGCCCTTTTTTACAAATCGGCACTCCACAAGTTTAGCGGTTAATTACTCGGTCATGCAACTTACCACCCAAATGAATTTTACCTCCTTTTCTTCTCACTAATAGAGCTTTCATTTGGTGGTATTTCATTGCTGCTGACATTTTTACTTTTTTTGTTATTAATCGAAATTTAACGATTTTTGTTGCAAAAAAAATGACATTTTTCACTTTCAGTTGTAAAATTTTGCAAAAAAAACGACATCCATATATAAATTTTGCTCTAAATTTATTGTTCTACATGTCTTTGATAAAAAAAATGTTTGGGTAAAAAAAAAATGGTTTGGGTAAAAGTTATAGCGTTTACAAACTATGGTACAAAAATGTGAATTTCCGCTTTTTGAAGCAGCTGACTTTCTGAGCACCTGTCATGTTTACTGAGGTTCTACAATGCCCAGACAGTAGAAACACCCCACAAATGACCCCATTTCGGAAAGTAGACACCCTAAGGTATTCGCTGATGGGCATAGTGAGTTCATAGAACTTTTTATTTTTTGTCACAAGTTAGTGGAAAATGATGATTTTTTTTTTTTTTTTTTTTTTTCTTACAATGTCTCATATTCCACTAACTTGTGACAAAAAAAAAAAACTTCTATGAACTCACTATGCCCATCAGCGAATACCTTGGGGTGTCTTCTTTCCAAAATGGGGTCACTTGTGGGGTAGTTATACTGCCCTGGCATTCTAGAGGCCCAAATGTGTGGTAAGTAGTTTGAAATCAAAATGTGTAAAAAATGACCTGTGAAATCCGAAAGGTGCTCTTTGGAATGTGGGCCCCTTTGCCCACCTAGGCTGCAAAAAAGTTCCACACATGTGGTATCACCGTACTCAGGAGAAGTTGGGGAATGTGTTTTGGGGTGTCATTTTACATATACCCATGCTGGGTGAGATAAATATCTTGGTCAAATGCCAACTTTGTATAAAAAAATGGGAAAAGTTGTCTTTTGCCAAGATATTTCTCTCACCCAGCATGGGTATATGTAAAATGACACCCCAAAACACATTTTCCAACTTCTCCTGAGTACGGAGATACCACATGTGTGACACTTTTTTGCAGCCTAGGTGGGCAAAGGGGCCCATATTCCAAAGAGCACCTTTCGGATTTCACCGGTCATTTTTTACACATTTTGATTTCAAACTTCTTACCACACATTTGGGCCCCTAGAATGCCAGGGCAGTATAACTACCCCACAAGTGACCCCATTTTGGAAAGAAGACACCCCCAGGTATTTCGTGATGGGCATTGTGAGTTCATGGAAGTTTTTATTTTTTGTCACAAGTTAGTGGAATATGAGACTTTGTAAGGAAAAAAAAATCATCATTTTCCGCTAACTTGTGACAAAAAATATAAAATTCTAGGAACTCGCCATACCCCTCACGGAATACCTTGGGGTGTCTTCTTTCCAAAATGGGGTCACTTGTGGGGTAGTTATACTGCCCTGGCATTTTCCAGGGGTCCTAATGTGTGGTAAGTAGGTAAATGACCTGTGAAATCCTAAAGGTGCTCTTTGGAATGTGGGCCCCTTTGCCCACCTAGGCTGCAAAAAAGTGTCACACATGTGGTATCGCCGTATTCAGGAGAAGTTGGGCAATGTGTTTTGGGGTGTCTTTTTACATATACTTATGCTGGGTGAGAGAAATATCTCGGCAAAAGACAACTTTTCCCATTTTTTTATACAAAGTTGGCATTTGACCAAGATATTTATCTCACCCAGCATGGGTATATGTAAAATTACATCCCAAAACACATTGCCCAACTTCTCCTGAGTACGGCAATACCAGATGTGTGACACTTTTTTGCAGCCTAGATGCGCAAAGGGGCCCACATTCCTTTTATGAGGGCATTTTTAGACATTTGGATCCCAGACTTCTTCTCACGCTTTAGTGCCCCTAAAATGCCAGCGCAGTATAAATACCCCACATGTGACCCCATTTTGGAAAGAAGACACCCCAAGGTATTCAATGAGGGGCATGGCGAGTTCATAGAATATTTTTTTTTTGGCACAAGTTAGCGGAAATTGATTTTATTTTAATTTTTTCTCACAAAGTCTCCCTTTCCGCTAACTTGGGACAAAAATTTCAATCTTTCATGGACTCAATATGCCCCTCACGGAATACCTGGGGGTGTCTTCTTTCCGAAATGGGGTCACATGTGGGGTATTTATACTGCCCTGGCATTCTAGGGGCCCTAAAGCGTGAGAAGAAGTCTGGAATATAAATGTCTAAAAAAATTTACGCATTTGGATTCCGTGAGGGGTAGGGTGACTTCATGTGAGATTTTATTTTTTGACACAAGTTAGTGGAATATGAGACTTTGTAAGAAAAAAATAATAATTTCCGCTAACTTGGGCCAAAAAAATGTCTGAATGGAGCCTTACAGAGGGGTGATCAATGACAGGGGGGTGATCAATGACAGGGGGGTGATCAATGACAGGGGGGTGATCAGGGAGTCTATATGGGGTGATCACCCCCCTGTCATTGATCACCCCCCTATAAGGCTCCATTCAGATGTTCGTATGTGTTTTGCGGATCCGATCCATGTATCCGTGGATCCGTAAAAATCATACGGACATCTGAATGCAGCCTGACAGGGGGGGTGATCAATGACAGGGGGGGGTGATCAATGACAGGGGGGTGATCAGGGAGTCTATATGGGGTGATCACCCCCCTGTCATTGATCACCCCCCTATAAGGCTCCATTCAGATGTTCGTATGTGTTTTGCGGATCCGATCCATGTATCCGTGGATCCGTAAAAATCATACGGACATCTGAATGCAGCCTGACAGGGGGGGTGATCAATGACAGGGGGGGGTGATCAATGACAGGGGGGTGATCAGGGAGTCTATATGGGGTGATCACCCCCCCTGGAAGGCTCCAGGGAGACGCCTGTATGTGTTTTGCGGATCCGATCCATCTATCAGTGGATCCGTAAAAATCATGCGGACATCTGAATGGAGCTTTACAGGGGGGTGATCAATGACAGGGGGGTAATCAATGACAGGGGGGTGATCAGGGAGTCTATATGGGGTGATCACCACAGTCATTGATCACGCCCCTGTAAGGCTCCATTCAGACGTCCGTATGCGTTTTGCGGATCCGATCCATCTATCAGTGGATCCGTAAAAATCATGCGGACATCTGAATGGAGCTTTACAGGGGGGTGATCAATGACGGGGGTAATCAATGACAAGGGGGTGATCAGGGAGTCTATATGGAGTGATCACCACAGTCATTGATCACGCCCCTGTAAGGCTCCATTCAGACGTCCGTATGCGTTTTGCGGATCCGATCCATCTATAAGTGGATCAGTAAAAATCATGCAGACATCTGAATGGAGCTTTACAGGGGGGTGATCAATGACGGGGGTAATCAATGACAGGGGGGTGATCAGGGAGTCTATATGGGGTGATCACCACAGTTATTGATCACGCCCCTGTAAGGCTCCATTCAGACGTCCGTATGCGTTTTGCGGGATCCGATCCATCTATCAGTGGATCCGTAAAAATCATCAGGACATCTGAATGGAGCTTTACAGGGGGGTGATCAATGACAGGGGGGTGATCAGGGAGTCTATATGGGGTGATCACCACAGTCATTGATCACGCCCCTGTAAGGCTCCATTCAGACGTCCGTATGCGTTTTGCGGATCCGATCCATCTATCAGTGGATCCGTAAAAATCATGCGGACATCTGAATGGAGCTTTACAGGGGGGTGATCAATGACAGGGGGTGATCAATGACAGGGGGGTGATCAGGGAGTCTATATGGGGTGATCACCACAGTTATTGATCACGCCCCTGTAAGGCTCCATTCAGACGTCCGTATGCGTTTTGCGGATCCGATCCATCTATCAGTGGATCCGTAAAAATCATGCGGACATCTGAATGGAGCTTTACAGGGGGGTGATCAATGACAGGGGGGTGATCAATGACAGGGGGGTGATCAGGGAGTCTATATGGGGTGATCAGGGGTGATCAAGGTTGAATAAGGGGTTAATAAGTGACAGGGGGGGGTGTAGTGTAGTGGTGCTTGGTGCAACATATTACTGAGCTACCTGTGTCCTCTGGTGGTCGATCCAAACAAAGGGGACCACCAGAGGACCAGGTAGCAGGTATATTAGACGTTGTTATCAAAACGGCGTCTAATATACCTGTTAGGGGTTAAAAAAATCACATCTCCAGCCTGCCAGCGAACGATCGCCGCTGGCAGGCTGGAGATCCACTCGCTTACCTTCCGCTCCTGTGAGCGCGCGCGCCTGTGTGCGCGCGTTCACAGGAAATCTCGGCTCACGCGAGATGACGCCAATCGGCGTTAGTGTGACCTGGGAGAGCCGCCGCGATGACGCCTTTCGGCGTTAGCGCGGCGGCAAGTGGTTAAAGGGACCACTGTAAGGGACCACTAAGGGAGAGATGTCAGTCCACTAACTGTGTCTCTAGTTGTTTCACTCAGAAGTAGGTCCAGGTGTCTACTAATTCCAGACGCCTAGTGAACTACTTATTTTTAATCTGTAGCCACCTTGGTTCCCTACCCCTTATGCTTTGTCCCCTGAGGAGTTTACCATCATATGTAACAGAAACACGGCATGTTGGGCAGGATTAGGGCTAATTAAAGCTTATACAGTAGTTCCACTATATGGGGCAAGGTTCCAGGTGGAGTTGCCCTTGTCAGGGCAGGTACTCTGTAGATAGGCTTTTAGGGTCTGATAGGCCCTTTCACCCGAATTGTAAGGGTGATATTAGGGACTAATTGGCCACTATCCCCAGGGACCCAGCCTGACAACTGAAGTAATAATTACCTTGACTGACTTCTGGCTATACCACTACTGGATGTCAACTTCCAACAACAAAAGTTCTAGAATAGAAGTGAAGAGAAACTATATTGGCGGTGGCGACACCAACTATCCTCTACTAACAAGGTAATACCATTCCTTTTAATATATTTGATCCAGTATATTACTGTTTAATAGGTAGTTAGCACAGACATTTTTAGGGTTTATTATGTATATCAAATTTAAAATGTGAATTAAAAGTTAAGTTTTATTCGATCCCTATTACTATTACTTACCAGTAAGGGCGCAGCACTATTTTAAGGGTGCACTCAGGAAGCAATCTGCTCTAAGAGAGCATTCTACTGTGAAGGAAACACTAAAGGAGCATAAGCATTGTGTTGGAGCACTAGGGAGGACAAAACTATTGTGTGAGGCCACTAATGCCAGACCATTCATGACATTTCTGCACTGGGCCCAATGTATTAAAAAGGCATTATATCCATGTATTAAGATTAATGTTTCAGACACCAGTCTCAATAAGGCCCTGCACTGGCGGTGGATCCGCCGAAGTTATGTAGTGACGCCGGTCTCTATATAACTTCGGCACATCAACCACTACTTCTAAATCTACTCCAGCTCCCTTGCTGGCGTAGATTTAGACCATTTTCTACTTCTAAAACAGGTGATGAGTGAGATGGGCCTGCCGGCCTGCTCCCTTCCCCGCCCAAGTCATGCCCACTTTTTTAGACCTGGCATGAGCGGGAAAAAGTTGCAGACTCCGGCGCAAAGAACTTTTGCACCGCAATCTGTGCGAAAAATACACCTAATATAGATCTATTTCTGTTAGTAAATAAACCCCATTGTGTCTAGCTAATGAAATTCTAAGGACTTATTAGACAAATGTCAGAAGAATTTCCCGGTATGTTTAAACTAAATATGGGTGCTCTATGTGATCTGAACCTAGCATTATATTTTTACTCTCACCAGAGTTCACATAAACTTTTTTTTTGTATGCATTAAACAATTCATGGAGGTCATATATCACACCACCTATATAGAGTGAAATATCATATAAAATATTTTATTTATTTAGAGACATAGAGACATGTTTCTGAGGTTACATAACTTAGTTTAACTTTTTTTTTTTTCATTTCTAGCTAACTTTTGCTGTCACTGAAATGTGATCTACACCTTCTTATATTACTTTACTAAGTGCGTTAATGTATTTCAAAGTTTTTACTGCATCAATCTTTACTTCAAAAATAGAATGATTAAGTCTTGAAATCATATCCTACAATCATCCGCCTCGTCTTAGGGAGTGATTTCTTAACTAATTCTTCCCCAGTCAATTATTTATCTGTAATTTAAGGTTATATGTTCTTTAGTTGTCCTTATAGTCAAATACAGGACTCTTAAACTGGCGAGGATCCCGGCAGCTTGCACCTGCTTCAGTTTTTAGATCCTAAATCCAACTTGTCACCCTATACCGGTTGATGCAAAAAAAAAAGGCAATTAATTTGTTTCATTAAGCGCTTACAGCCGACATCTGATCTTTTACTTTGCAGAAAGGACGCTCAATTGTCGACTTAAACTGATCTGAACTTTTAACCATAAAGTCATTGGTTATATTCAGATAGGTGATTGATAATTGTTATTCCCTGCATCGCCCAGCCAATAATCTTATAGGGAAGGACGCTTGTCTCCCCTCTCTGCGGGCGACAATGATAAATGTGCTTTATAAGCTGTTTTCTACCATATCACTTCCAAGTGCGGTATAATATTGTATGCAAGATACTACTCAGGACTATGGATAATATTTCTTCTTGGACAAAAAGCGTGTTTTCATATGCTGCTTAACTGGACTGAAACTCAATAGGACGATAAAAAATACGGACATATATTGTTCTTGAATATTCCTGAGGGGACGGCAGTATATAAAACATATTATATTATAGCAGAAACCTCTGACCATATTAAATATTTCGGGCAAAATGAACTGAAAAAATAAATATCTTTCGAACCTACGCATCAGCTGATATTGAAACTGTTTCTGCTTCCTTATAGTACAATGTACCTTGTCCACAATGCAAAAAGATTCCTTCTGGAAATTAAACCAGCTTAGAAGCTACATCCAACTTCAGTGAAATGATACCTGCTATTATGTGTGATAATTTGTGTTGATTCGGTCGGAAGTCAGTCGTGCCCTGAACGGCTCACAAACAAGCCGTACGGTTGTAGACTTAGACTAGCCATCTGACCATGTAGTTGCAGGACAACTGTAATAACTGTATTTCCTTGTTCTCTGTTGTACTGTGTGACCCACACTAAGAAGCAGCCAGCAAAAAAACTTGTCTGTGTGAATGTAGGAATGTTTTAAGGTATATCTGGTGGTAGGTCTGCTGGGTCACTTTTTTGAAGATCCTCCACTAAGGGTCACTGCAGGAACACAAGCATAAGGACAGACAGTACTATCAACTTAGTAGTCATTGCCCAGGTGCCTTTGGACATTTGCAGTTATCTGGCGCATGGCAAGGGGTCCCTTAACCACCTCAGCCCCCAGTGCTTAAACACCCTGAAAGACCAGGCCACTTTTTACACTTCTGACCTACACTACTTTCACCGTTTATTGCTCGGTCATGCAACTTACCACCCAAATGAATTTTACCTCCTTTTCTTCTCACTAATAGAGCTTTCATTTGGTGGTATTTCATTGCTGCTGACATTTTTACTTTTTTTGTTATTAATCGAAATTTAACGATTTTTTTGCAAAAAAATGACATTTTTCACTTTCAGTTGTAAAATTTTGCAAAAAAAATGACATCCATATATAAATTTTGCTCTAAATTTATTGTTCTACATGTCTTTGATAAAAAAAAAATGTTTGGGTAAAAAAAAAATGGTTTGGGTAAAAGTTATAGCGTTTACAAACTATGGTACAAAAATGTGAATTTCCGCTTTTTGAAGCAGCTCTGACTTTCTGAGCACCTGTCATGTTTCCTGAGGTTCTACAATGCCCAGACAGTACAAACACCCCACAAATGACCCCATTTCGGAAAGTACACACCCTAAGGTATTCGCTGATGGGCATAGTGAGTTCATAGAACTTTTTATTTTTTGTCACAAGTTAGCGGAAAATGATGATTTTTTTTTTTTTTTTTTTTTTTTTTTCTTACAAAGTCTCATATTCCACTAACTTGTGACAAAAAATAAAAACTTCCATGAACTCACTATGCCCATCACGAAATACCTTGGGGTCTCTTCTTTCCAAAATGGGGTCACTTGTGGGGTAGTTATACTGCCCTGGCATTCTAGGGGCCCAAATGTGTGGTAAGGAGTTTGAAATCAAATTCTGTAAAAACTGACCAGTGAAATCCGAAAGGTGCTCTTTGGAATGTGGGCCCCTTTGCCCACCTAGGCTGCAAAAAAGTGTCACACATCTGGTATCTCCGTATTCAGTAGAAGTTGGGGAATGTGTTTTGGGGTGTCATTTTACATATACCCATGCTGGGTGAGATAAATATCTTGGTCAAATGCCAACTTTGTATAAAAAAATGGGAAAAGTTGTCTTTTGCCAAGATATTTCTCTCACCCAGCATGGGTATATGTAAAAAGACACCCCAAAACACATTCCCCAACTTCTCCTGAATACGGAGATACCAGATGTGTGACACTTTTTTGCAGCCTAGGTGGGCAAAGGGGCCCATATTCCAAAGAGCACCTTTCGGATTTCACTCGTCATTTTTTACAGAATTTGATTTCAAACTCCTTACCACACATTTGGGCCCCTAGAATGCCAGGGCAGTATAACTACCCCACAAGTGACCCCATTTTGGAAAGAAGAGACCCCAAGGTATTCGCTGATGGGCATAGTGAGTTCATGGAAGTTTTTATTTTTTGTCACAAGTTAGTGGAATATGAGACTTTGTATGAAAAAAAAAAATATATAAAAAAAATCATCATTTTCCACTAACTTGTGACAAAAAATAAAAAATTCTAGGAACTCGCCATGCCCCTCACGGAATACCTTGGGGTGTCTTCTTTCCAAAATGGGGTCACTTGTGGGGTAGTTATACTGCCCTGGCATTTTCCAGGGGCCCTAATGTGTGGTAAGTAGGTAAATGACCAGTGAAATCCGAAAGGTGCTCTTTGGAATATGGGCCCCTTTGCCCACCTAGGCTGCAAAAAAGTGCCACACATTTGGTATCTCCGTACTCAGGAGAAGTTGGGGAATGTGTTTTGGGGTGTCTTTTTACATATACCCATGCTGGGTGAGAGAAATATCTTGGCAAAAGACAACTTTTCCCATTTTTTTATACAAAGTTGGCATTTGACCAAGATATTTATCTCACCCAGCATGGGTATATGTAAAAAGACACCCCAAAACACATTCCCCACCTTCTCCTGAGTACGGAGATACCAGATGTGTGACACTTTTTTGCAGCCTAGGTGGGCAAAGGGGCCCATATTCCAAAGAGCACCTTTCGGATTTCACTCGTCATTTTTTACAGAATTTGATTTCAAACTCCTTACCACACATTTGGGCCCCTAAAATACCAGGGCATTATACCTACCCCACAAGTGACCCCATTTTGGAAAGAATAGACCCCAAGGTATTCGCTGATGGGCATAGTGAGTTCATGGAAGTTTTTATTTTTTGTCACAAGTTAGTGGAATATGAGACTTTGTATGAAAAAAAAAAAAAAAAAAAAAATCATCATTTTCCACTAACTTGTGACAAAAAATAAAAAATTCTAGGAACTCGCCATGCCCCTCACGGAATGCCTTGGGGTGTCTTCATTCCAAAATGGGGTCACTTGTGGGGTAGTTATACTGCCCTGGCATTTTCCAGGGGCCCTAATGTGTGGTAAGTAGGTAAATGACCAGTGAAATCCGAAAGGTGCTCTTTGGAATATGGGCCCCTTTGCCCACCTAGGCTGCAAAAAAGTGTCACACATCTGGTATCTCCGTACTCGGGAGAAGTTGGGGAATGTGTTTTGGGGTGTCTTTTTACATATACCCATGCTGGGTGAGAGAAATATCTTGGCAAAAGACAACTTTTCCCATTTTTTTATACAAAGTTGGCATTTGACCAAGATATTTATCTCACCCAGCATGGGTATATGTAAAATGACACCCCAAAACACATTCCCCAACTTCTCCTGAGTACGGCGATACCAGATGTGTGACACTTTTTTGCAGCCTAGATGCGCAAAGGGGCCCAAATTCCTTTTAGGAGGGCATTTTTAGACATTTGGATACCAGACTTCTTCTCACGCTTTGGGGCCCCTAGAATGCCAGGGCAGTATAAATACCCCACATGTGACCCCATTTTGGAAAGAAGACACCCCAAGGTATTCAATGAGGGGCATGGCGAGTTCATAGAAATTTTTTTTTTTTGGCACAAGTTAGCGGAAATTGATATTTTTTATTTTTTTCTCACAAAGTCTCCCGTTCCGCTAACTTGGGACAAAAATTTCAATCTTTCATGGACTCAATATGCCCCTCACGGAATACCTGGGGGTGTCTTCTTTCCGAAATGGGGTCACATGTGGGGTATTTATACTGCCCTGGCATTCTAGGGGCCCTAAAGCGTGAGAAGAAGTCTGGAATATAAATGTCTAAAAAATTTTACGCATTTGGATTCCGTGAGGGGTATGGGGAGTTCATGTGAGATTTTATTTTTTGTCACAAGTTAGTGGAATATGAGACTTTGTAAGAAAAAAAAATAATAATTCCGCTAACTTGGGCCAAAAAAATGTCTGAATGGAGCCTTACAGGGGGGTGATCAATGACAGGGGGGTTGATCAATGACAGGGGGGTTGATCAATGACAGGGGGGTTGATCAATGACAGGGGGGGTGATCAATGACAGGGGGGGTGATCAATGACAGGGGGGGTGATCAATGACAGGGGGGGTGATCAGGGAGTCTATATGGGGTGATAACCACAGTCATTTATCACGCCCGTGTAAGGCTTCATTCAGACGTCCGGATGCGTTTTGCGGATCCGATCCATCTATCAGTGGATCCGTAAAAATCATGCGGACGTCTGAATGGAGCTTTACAGGGGGGTGATCAATGACAGGGGGGTAATCAATGACAGGGGGGTGATCTGGGAGTCTATATGCGGTGATCACCACAGTCATTGATCATGCCCCTGTAAGGCTTCATTCAGACGTCCGGATGCGTTTTGCGGATCCGATCCATCTATCAGTGGATCCGTAAAAATCATGCGGACATCTGAATGGAGCTTTACAGGGGGGTAATCAATGACAGGGGGGTGATCAGGGAGTCTATATGGGGTGATAACCACAGTCATTGATCATGCCCCTGTAAGGCTTCATTCAGACGTCCGGATGCGTTTTGCGGATCCGATCCATCTATCAGTGGATCCGTAAAAATCATGCGGACGTCTGAATGGAGCTTTACAGGGGGGTGATCAATGACAGGGGGGTAATCAATGACAGGGGGGTGATCAGGGAGTCTATATGGGGTGATCACCACAGTCATTGATCATGCCCCTGTAAGGCTTCATTCAGACGTCCGGATGCGTTTTGCGGATCCGATCCATCTATCAGTGGATCCGTAAAAATCATGCGGACGTCTGAATGGAGCTTTACAGGGGGGTAATCAATGACAGGGGGGTGATCAGGGAGTCTATATGGGGTGATAACCACAGTCATTGATCATGCCCCTGTAAGGCTTCATTCAGACATCCGGATGCGTTTTGCGGATCCGATCCATCTATCAGTGGATCCGTAAAAATCATGCGGACATCTGAATGGAGCTTTACAGGGGGGTGATCAGGGAGTCTATATGGGGTGATCACCACAGTCATTGATCATGCCCCTGGAAGGCTTCATTCAGACGTCCGGATGCGTTTTGCGGATCCGATCCATCTATCAGTGGATCCGTAAAAATCATGCGGACGTCTGAATGGAGCTTTACAGGGGGGTAATCAATGACAGGGGGGTGATCAATGACAGGGGGGTGATCAGGGAGTCTATATGGGGTGATAACCACAGTCATTGATCATGCCCCTGTAAGGCTTCATTCAGACGTCCGGATGCGTTTTGCGGATCCGATCCATCTATCAGTGGATCCGTAAAAATCATGCGGACGTCTGAATGGAGCTTTACAGGGGGGTGATCAATGACAGGGGGGTAATCAATGACAGGGGGGTGATCAGGGAGTCTATATGGGGTGATCAGGGGTGATTAGGGGTGATCAGGGGCTAATAAGGGGTTAATAAGTGACGGGGGGGGGGGTGTAGTGTAGTGTAGTGGTGCTTGGTGCTACTTTACTGAGCTACCTGTGTCCTCTGGTGGTCGATCCAAACAAATGGGACCACCAGAGGACCAGGTAGCAGGTATATTAGACGCTGTTATCAAAACAGCGTCTAATATACCTGTTAGGGGTTAAAAAAAACACATCTCCAGCCTGCCAGCGAACGATCGCCGCTGGCAGGCTGGAGATCAACTCTCTTACCTTCCGTTCCTGTGAGCGCGCGCGCCTGTGTGCGCGCGTTCACAGGAAATCTCGCGTCTCGCGAGAGGACGCGCCGGCGCGTCCAGGAGGAATGAATCAACCACCTCCAGGACGCGTCTGTGCGTACAGCGGTCCGGAGGTGGTTAAAGTACATGTTCATCTTAAAGCCAGTTGCAGTGAAGCAACAAGGTAGATGGTGATATGGTAGATGGTACCCAGGTATAGGAATGCCAGAGTGGTGTAGGGTAGCCTATAATGTCCCTTAATGTTGATAAACATGTCACGGTGCTCCTACCTCGATACGCTGGACCCCAGGCATTGCCTTCCGAAAGCAGAAAAAAGGGTAGTAGTAGTAGGGGATGAAGAAATAATTCGAGACCCAATTATTAGGGGTACAGATAGGGCGATCTGTCACAAAGACCGGGATCATCGAACGGTGTGCTGTCTTCCTGGTGCTCGAGTTCGACACATCGCGGATGGGGTTGACAGGTTACTGGAATGGGCTGGAGAAGACCCAGCGGTCATGTTCCATATTGGAACCAATGACAAAGTTAGAAGTAGGTGGAGTGTCCTTAAAAATTATTTTAGGGATTTAGGTCAAAAGCTTAGGGCAAGAACCTCAAAGGTAGTATTTTCCAAAATACTGCCTGTACCACAAGCCACACAATAAAGGCAGCGGGAGATTAGGGAGGTTAACAAGTGGCTCAAGAACTGGTGTAGGAAGGAGGGGTTTGGGTTCCTGGAGAACTATGCTGACTTCTCTCTTGGCTACAGGCTCTATGATAGGGATAAGCTGCACCTCAATGGGGAAGGGGCAGCTCTGTTGGGGGAGAAGATGGCTAGAAAGTTGGAGGAGTGTTTAAACTAGGGACTGGGGGGAGGGTAATTACGTTATAGGAGGGGAAGATAGTGCAGATAGAGACCTAGGGCAAGGTAATAGAACTGGGGGAGAAATGGAAGGAGGGACTAGAACAGTTCAGAAGGAAAGGTGTAGGGTAAAAAATATACGTAAACCTCTTAAATGTATGTATACTAATACCAGAAGCCTGACTAATAAAACTTGGGAACTGGAATTAGTGATGTTTGAGGAGGACTATGACATAGTGGGAATAAGTGAGACATGTCTGGATAATAGTTATGACTAGGCAGTTAATGTATAGGGTTACAGTTTGTTTAGAAAGGATCATCAAAACCGGAGAGGGGGAGGGGGTCTGCCTTTATATAAAGTCCTGTCTAAAGCCCACAGTCCAAGAAGATATAAGTGAGGGACATGAACTTGTGGAGTCACTGTGGGTACAAAAACATGGAGGCAAAAACAATAATAAATTATAAACCACCTAATATACAAGAGTCCACAGAAAATCTACTACTAAACAAGATAGACGAGGCGGCAGATCATAATGAGGTCGTTATTATGGGGGACTTCAACTACCCAAATATAGACTGGGAAACTGAAACCTGTACATCACATAAAAGACTAGAGGGACAGCCATACTAGACTTAATATTAACCAATAGACCTGACAGAACAATAGATGTGCAGGTTGGGGGGACACCTGGGAAATAGTGATCATAAAGTAATAACCTTCCAATTATCATTCAAAAGAGTGTTTCTTCAGGGAGGAACAAAAATACCAAACTTCAAAAAAGCTAAATTTAGCCAACTAAAAGAGGCTATAAGCCTAACTAACTGGGACAAAGTCCTCAAAAATAAAAATACAGCCATAAAATGTGAGCGGTACATACATAATTGTGAGAGGTACATACCTTATGGGAATAAAATGTTAAGGAACAAGAAGAGACCAATGTAGATAAATAGAACAGTAAAGAAAGCAATAAATGATCACTAAAACAGGAGGGTAGTGAGGAAGCACTGAAAAACTATAAAAGCGGCCAAACTAAAGACCGAGTGTCACACACAGGGGGGAAGGATAGTGTCCCTGCCTACTTTCCTCACAAGTCCTGATGACAGGGGACAACTGGACGGCAGTCCCTAGCTTATAATACGTGCTGGGAGGACAGACAAGACAAACAACGGATAGTGAATGGACCGAGTCAATACCAAGCGGGCGACGAAGTAAAAATGGAGAAAGCAGCGAATAGTCAGGAGAAGCAGTGGTCAAATACCAGGAGAGTAAATAAGTACCAGAGGGATGAACAAGAACAGGTCAGGTCACAAGCCGAAGGTCAAGCCAAGAGGTCACATCTGGAACTTAGGAGCAAACAGTAGCGGGTCAAAACGAGCACGGGTCAAAATCCAAATAGCACTAGGTACACAGTCACAACTAGCCTTGGACAATAAATCACAGGCAACCTGTGGCTAGCAGGTTGCCTGTTTATATAGTGAAGAGCAGAGGTCATGTGACGTGGCTAGCGCCACAGGACCTCCCCCCCTTTGTGTAGCCGAGCGCCGTGTAGCTCAGCCCCCTTGAGTGTAACTATGGGAATGGGGGACGCCGGCCGCACAGAGAGCAAGCGTGCAGTCGGGCGCACTCCGCCCCCCGTTACCCTGGCAACCAGGACCAGGCTGCAGAAGAACACAGCGGGCGTGACTGCCGCCGTATAATCCCAGAACGCCGGCGGTTCAGGAGGGGAGAAGCACGCCGCCGACGCCCTGTGACACAGAGAGATTAATTGCCAAAGAGAGCAAAACTAACCCTTTACAGAGTGATGAGGGGGGAGTTGCAGAGAGTGATAATTAGAAAGCAAAGCTATTAAATATTTTTTTTTCTCCACTGTATTCACTGAAGAAAATGAAATGCAGAATGTAAAAGTAAATTCCCCATTAAAAGTGCCCTGTCTGACCCAGGAAGAAGTACAGCGGCGTCTTAAAGGGTTTCTGTCACCCCGCAAAACTCTTTTTTTTTTTTTTGGATAGTTAGATTCCTCATAGTGCGATATAGGAGAATATAATAGTCTTACTTACTTTCATGCGGCCGATTCTTTATAAAACGAACTTTTATAATATGTAAATGAGGGCTCTACCAGCAAGTAGGGCGTCTACTTGCTGGTAGCTGCTGCAGAAATCCGCCCCCTCGCCGTGTTGATTGGCAGGGCCAGCCGTGATCTCCTCCTCCGGCCGGCCCTGTCAGTAATTCAAAAATCGCGCGCCTCTGGTCATTCGGCGCAGGCGCTCTGAGATGAGGAGGCTCGTCTTCTCAGCACTCCCTCAGTGCACCTGCGCCGATGACGTCTTCTCTTTCGGTGATGTCATCGGCGCAGGCGCACTGAGGGAGTGCTGAGGATACGAGCCTCCTCATCTCAGAGCGCCTGCGCCGAATGACCAGAGGCGCGCGATTTTTGAATTACTGACAGGGCCGGCCGGAGGAGGAGATCACGGCTGGCCCTGTCAATCAACACGGCGAGGGGGCGGATTTCTGCAGCAGCTACCAGCAAGTAGACGCCCTACTTGCTGGTAGAGCCCTCATTTACATATTATAAAAGTTCGTTTTATAAAGAATCGGCCGCATGAAAGTAAGTAGGACTATTATATTCTCCTATATCGCACTATGAGGAATCTAACTATCCAAAAAAAATAAAATGAGTTTTGCGGGATGACAGAAACCCTTTAAAAAGATTAAAATAGACAAATCACCCAGACCAGATGGCATACACCCCTGTATCCTAAGATAATTAAGCAATGTCATAGCCAGACCCATATTTCTGATATTTTAGGACTCTATACTGACAGGGAGTGTTCCACAGGATTGGCGCATAGCAGAAAATGTGGTGCTAATATTTAAAAATGGTCCAAAAAGAGCCCGGAAACTATAGTTCGGTAAGTTTAACATCCGTCGTGGGTAAACTGTTTGAAGGTTTTCTAAGAGATGCTATCTTGGAGCACATCAATGAAAATAAGCAAATAACCCCATATTAGCATGGCTTCATGAGGGATCGGTCATGTCAAACTAATTTAATCAGTTTCTATGAGGAGGTAAGTTCTAGACTTGACAGTGGTGAATCAATGGATGTCATATATCTGGACTTCTCCAAAGCATTTGACACTGTACCGCATAAAAGGTAAGTATAAAGTGAGAATGCTCGGACTGGGAGAAAATGTCTGTATGTGGGTAAGTAACTGGCTCAGTAATAGAAAACAGAGGGTGGTTATTAATGGTAAACACTCAGATTGGGTCACTGTCACTAGTGGAGTACCTCATGGGTTAGTATTGGGCCCTATCCTCTTCAATATACTGTATTTATTAATGATCTTGTAGAAGGCTTGCACAGTAAAATATCAATTTTTGCAGATGACACTAAACTGTGTAAATTAATTGACACAGAAGAGGACAGTATGCTGCTACAAATGGATCTGGATAGATTGGAGGCTTGGACAGAAAAGTGGCAGATGAGGTTTAACACTGACAAAGGTAAGGTTATGCACATGGGTAGGAATAATGCAAGTCACCCGTACATACTAAATGGTAAAACACTGGGTAACACTGACAAGGAAAAGGACCTAGGAATTTTAGTGAACAGCAAACTAAACTGTAAAAAACAGTGTCAGGCAGCTGTTGCCAAGGTCAATAAGATAATGGGTTGCATCAAAAGGGGCATAGATGCCCGTGATGCGAACATAGTCCTACCACTTTACAAATTACTGGTGGTCAGACCACACATGGAGTCCTGTGAACAAGGCAGACATAGCAGAGCTGGAGAGGGTTCAGAGAAGGGCAACTAAAGTAATAACTGGAATGAGGGAACTACAGTACCCTGAAAGATTATCAAAATTAGGGTTATTCACTTTAGAAAAAAGATGACTGAGGGGAGATTAATAGCACCATATCAATTTTTGCAGATGACACTAAAATGTGTAGAACTAGACAGTCTATGGAAGATGTCCACAAACTACAAGCTGACTTGAACACTGTGAGTGATTGGGCATCAACTTGGCAAATAAGGTTCAATGTGGACAAATGTAAAGTTATGCATCTTGGTAGTAATAATCTCTGTGCTTCATATGTCCTAGGTGATGTAGCACTGGGAGAGTCACTTATAGAGAAGGATTTGGGTGTCCTTGTGGATGGTAGATTAAATTATAGTATACAATGTCAATCAGCTGCTTCTAAGGCCACCAGGATATTGTCATGAATTAAACGAGGCATGGACTCGCGGGGAAGGGATGTAATACTACCACTTTACAAAGCTCTGGTGCGGCCTCATCTTGAATATGCAGTCCAGTTCTGGGCGCCAGTACATAGAAAAGATGCACTGCAGCTGGAAAAAGTACAGAGGAGAGCAACTAAAATGATAAGGGGCATGGAGGGTCTTAATTATGAAGAAAGATTAAAATAATTGAATTTATTTAGTCTTGAGAAGAGACGTCTAAGGGGGGACATGATTACCCTGTACAAGTATATAAATGGGCCATAAAAAAAATACGGCGAAAAGCTGTTCTATGTAAAATGTGCTCAAAAGACAAGGGGGCACTGCCTCCGACTGAAGAAGAAAAAGTTCAGTCTCTAGAAGCATCAAAGCTTCTTTACTGTAAGAACTGTGAATCTGTGGAATAGACTTCCTCAGGACGTGGTCACAGCAGGAACAGTGGACAGTTTCAAAAAGGGTTTAGACAAATTCTTAAAAGTAAAAACATAAATGCTTATGAAAACGTGTAGAAATCTGATCTCACTTCCTTCTGGGATTCGAGTCCCCACCTATCCCTTGGATGAACTTGATGGACGTTTGTCTTTTTTCAACCGTATTAACTATTTATGTAACTATGTAACTATGAGATTTAATTACTATGTTTAAATATATCAGGGATCAGTACAGAGATCTCTCCCATCATCTATTTATCCCCAGGACTGTGACAAGGGGACATCCTCTGCGCCTGGAGGAAAGAAGGTTTGTACACAAACATAGAAGAGGATTCTTTACAGTAAGAGCAGTGAGACTATAGAACTCTCTGCCTGAGGAGGTGGTGATGGGGAGTTCACTAAAAGAGTTCAAGAGGGGCCTGGATGTATTTCTGGAGTGTAATAATATTACAGGCTATAGCTACTAGAGAGGGGTCGTTGATCCAGTGAGTTATCTGATTGCCTGATTGGAGTCGGAAAGGAATTTTTTCCCCCTTAAGTGGGGAAAATTGGCTTTTACCTCACAGGGCTTTTTTGCTTTCCTCTGGATCATCTTGCAGGATAGCGGGCCGAACTGGATGGACAAATGTCTTTTTTCGGCCTTATATACTATGTTACTATGTTAAATACTATGTTACTATGAGTCCAGACCTTGTATATAGTTGAACAGCAGCTTTACTTGAATACAGAACAGTCTTCAAACTTTTTCTTGGTCCCCAGCAGGCTTTAGCATGTAACTCTGTGGCAGGCAAACTCCTCTCTGCTACATCTGTTGCTATCTGGCTCTGCTGTACTGACAAGGTAGCTGTATAACTTAGCTTTCTCTGGGTGCTGCAACTTTTCTTTGTAGTCTGACTCTAGCTTAATCCAGGGAACTTATTTCCTGGCTGCAGAGGCTTCAAGCATCTGCCTCTATATCCAGCTGAGCTTAGGGTGCTCTAGCTGGCCTAAACAAGGCATGTCCAACATGGACATGCTCCTGCTTCCTTCCCCTAGCAGGGGATACTCTCCACTGACCTCTAACTAGAACTCTACTCTCCCTGCAGCAAGTGGGACACGCCCACCACACCACATTGGGGGGTGTTAGAATGGAAGGAAAAGCTCTATTCTCTGTGAGATAGCTCTGCTGTGTTTGCTGCCACCTGCTGGTGAACCAGGCACATTACAATTGAGCAGTTACATAAATAGGAAATGCACATGGTGAAGGACCTGCAATAAATACATAGAATGACATTAGGTTAACCATAGGAGACAGTAGCAAGGTGCAGAAGTGGTAATGCACCTCTGGAGCGTTACACATGCAAGCTGTGACCAAACACCATCCTATTCCTCTACCCACAACCTCCACATTAATAAACAGCAATCATCCAGCATCCCCTGAGATGTTAATAATGATACACAACTGTGGGCGATGAGCCCTTGCTTTGAGCATAAATACATAATATCACTTGTGTATTGTTCATAGCTGCCTGCTTTCTGTTAGGCGTGACACCATTCTTAACTGTGACACAATGTAAGAATAACTAAACAAGCATTTTGGAAGGTTTATGGACATCTCCAGTCTGCTCTAAAGGCTAGATCTTAATAAAAAACCTTTACCACACGCTAAATCCGAAGCTGTTGACCAACACTGCATTCCAAAGCAAAAGACTTAAAGGGTAACTGTCATATTTTTTATTTTATTTGCTAGTTTATTTTAGCTAGGCATGTATACCGGATTTAGTCTGTCAATGATTGTCAAAAGATCTGTAATTACCTTATAATACCAGCGTGACTGTCTCTGGCGAAGAAGACAGGAAGACGGAGGGGTGGTCCTTCTTACTGCATGCCTGCATTAGGCTTCAGAGTGAGGAGGCGTGTCTCTCAGTAATCCAATCTGATTGACTGGCAGAGAGATGCTAGCTACAGCAAGTGTGTATAAGAAGTAAAGGAAAGCAGTTTTGGCCTCAGAGAACTGATAGAGGATCCATCTTGAGAAGGTCCTCATATCATAAACAACCATAACTAAGGGAAAAAACTCAAGGAAAACAGTGGTATGTGAAGAAACTAAAGATTGCTTTATGCATAATGCTGCTGCTAAAATTGATTTTAATTTTATGAAAACATGACAGTTACCCTTTAAGTTATGCTATTTTCTTATTGCACCAGTAAATAAAGGATAGTCCATTCTGGTCAACAGTCCACATAGAAGGGTTTACAATTTGTGAACTTGTATTGAAGCAGTCATGTAAAGAACAGTGTGTATTTCTGTGCTTGTTCAAATTTGTAGATAGGTCTTGGCCGTGACACCTCGTCATCATGAATCTATGCATAACTAAAGCATAAACACATAACAATTCTCATGCATATTTCAACCCCTGAACACATTCCAACAAGAAGCTATTCTTCATTGTCACAGAACCTTTTCACAGAGATCTTTTCACAAACTCTCTGCAATCTTTTCCAGTGAAATAATTGTTAGTGACTAAAAATTTAATCAAAGAAATATCTCCCCTTTTCTTGGTCAATGTTTTCTTTTATGAGAAGAAAAATTAAATTGAGAAGTTCCGGGTCAGAAAACATGGCAGGAAAGTCCAATTATACTGCAACTTCATTTACTGAATTAATTACCCTTTTTATTTTCAGAAAACATGTTTTCAGATTGAACTCATTGCTGTTTAATTTGGATTGTGACTATTGGCACAGGTTCTGAAAATACTGTGGTGTTTTTTCCCCCTATCCTCTTCATGTTTCTGTGTCAAGACTCAAGGATAATTAATATTCAATTTGTTGGATCTAATGTGTCAGGAAACGTCCGTTTCCTCTTCGGCGAGAGAGGAGCCCGGCCTATGACTAATTGCATCTTTTGTTATCAGACCTGATTAGCAGATTCTTTGTCATATACAAAGGATGTTTGTTTTTGGAGGAGTTTTTTATGTTAAAGTGCTCTGACACTTTTGTCATGTATCAGGATGGGAGTATAGGAAAATATTCTGTAAATAGTTACAGTCTGCACTGTCGTCAAAAAAAGATACAAGGTTAATGTTAATTCAGAATCTTAATGTCTGATATTATGAGTTTAATGCCCGCTCTAAGGCATAGTAACTTGGCCGAGCGCTCCCTGTTCAGGAGTGTCCGCCAATCAGGAGTTCCTGTCGTCACGTACTGGATTTTGACACCTGATTTGGACCTGGACCTTGACTATAGCCTGATGATATGGACCCTGACATTTCTCCCTAGTTTGAATTCTATCTGATTTGTCTACGTCTGGCTTTTACCCTGTCCGCTTTTCTAGTATTGACTTTGGCATGTTTCTGACTACGATTTATGGTTCCTGATTCGGTTTTATCTTGTCCACTATGGTCCGACCCAGCTTGCTTATTGCGTCTATCAATCTGCCACTAGTTTTTTTAAACTTTTTTTTTATCCTGCACTTCCCTCCTGTATAGTCCCCTTCAATTATTTAGGAAGGAACGAGCAGTACACCCCGTTTATTCATTAGGATAATTTCTGTTATACATTGTTTCACAGTATTTTGCATTGTTCCTGGTAATATGAATATTTAGCTTCATTATGCTAGGCCTCATTTCCATTTTTGGGCTGTTTTGTGATGATAGAAACAATTAGAGTTAAATGATAATGTTAAAAGGTGTGTGGGGTTTACAAAAGCTCCATTTCTTTCCTCTCACCCTTTTTACTGATTCTGTTGTATTTCCCAAAGCCTTCTCCTGTTGCTATAATTACTTAATAATTTAGAAGGTACCTAGATACTGTGCAGGGTAAGGTGCAAGCCAGCCTTAAATATTAAAACAGTAATGGATTGATGAGTCTTCTCAAAATCTTCCTTTGGGGGATTAAACTATTTCACTTTTTGCTGTACTTGAAGAGGGTAACCCTAATTTAGGCTTCCTGCCATGTTGACAACCAACAAGTTGCTCACAAGTGTTCATAGGATTAGTGGTTCTGTTTCACATTTTATGACAGAAATACATTTTTAACTGTGTTACATTGTGTGAAATTATGCTTAAGGGTCTTTCAGCAACAACAATGGTGTTTTATTAAATTGCAGCTTTTAAAGTACAACCCATGGCATGTAATTTAGGGTTAGGGTTGAGCGAAACCAAACTGTAAAGTTCGGGTTCGTACCGAACTTTATGGTTTTTGGACCCCGGATCCGAACCCTAACTTTTCAGTAAAAGTTCGGGTTCGGGTTCTGTGTTCAGTTATTTTATGGCACTTTTTGAAAAGCTGCAGAGCAGCCAATCAACTTAATTATGTGCCCTTAGAAGCCTACTAATGGCATGGCTGTAATTAACCAGTGCAGCATGTGACTCAGCCTCTATATAAGCTGGAGTCACATAGCGCTGCACGTCACTCTGCTGTTACTAGTGTAGGCAGAGGATGCTGCTGCTGTGAGGGAGAGAATAGGAAAGAATCTTTAATCAGAAGTGCTTGTTAACTCAGCGATCTACGTAGATTTCGTTTTGTGGGTGCAGTGCACAATCTTTTTACCCCAATGACACAGAAAAAGAACTTTGTTCTGTCTGTTAGTTAGGTGGGTGGCAGCGGCCATTTTATGCAAGCTCAGTGCACCAGAACAGCATATGTGCTTTTGTGACATTTAAATCCAAGCTTGAAATACTGCAATAATAATCTGGGTTTACAAAAACACCCATTTTTGGCAATATCCTACATCTGGTGCCTTTTCAGCATTTGTCAGTGTGCAATTTAATCTAGAAATACTTCAATAATTTTCTGGGTTTTAAAAACCACCCTTTTTGGGCAAAATACTTAATTTTACAGCCCTTGCTGCATCTGTACGTGTGAAATTCAAGCGTTATATACTGCTGTCATATTCTGTTATTCAAAAAACACCCATTTTGGGCAAAGTACTTAATATTGCAGCCTTTGCTGCATCTGTGATTGTTAAAAACAAGCTTGAAATACTTCAATAATTTTCTGGGTTTTAAAAAAACACCCATTTTTGGCAATACCCTCCATATTGGGCCTCTGCTGCATTAGTCAGTGTGCAATTTAAGCTAGAAAAACAGCTATAATTTTCTGGGTTTTAAAAAACACCCTTTTTGGGCAAAATACTAAATTTTACAGCCCTTGCTGCATCTGTATGTGTGAAATTCAAGCGTTATATACTGCTGTCATATTCTGTTAGTAAAAAACACCCATTTTGGGCAAAATACTTAATTTGCGGCCTTGTCTGCATCTGTCAGTGTGAAATTCAAGCTTTATATAATGTTGTCATATTCTGTTAGTAAAAAACACCCATTTTGGGCAAAATACTTAATATTGCAGCCTTTGCTGCATCTGTGATTGTTAAAAACAAGTTTGAAATACTTCAATACTTTTCTGGGTTTTAAAAAACACCCATTTTTGGCAATACCCTCCATCTGGGGCCTCTGCCACATTAGTCAGTGTGCAATTTCAAGGGATTCTGTCACCAGGTTTCACCCCTGTCAGCTAAACATATGCTGATGTTCAGGGCCTCATCAGGATTCCTAATGTGGGCTTCTAAAGGTGATCTGTAGCCTTATTTTGCTAAAAAACAGGTTTTACTAACCTGTCACTCAAAGAAATGGTGCCCAAAGGGATGTCAAGGGATGCAAGGAGCCGGCCGCACCCACCGCCGTTCGTGCCCAGCGCCGCCTTTCCCGACTTCTGCACCGCCTCCTAATCCTCTGTGCCGCCTCTCGCTCTCCCTCCCTCCCCCCTCCTCCTGCTGTAAGATATCGCACGTGCGCACAGGGCTCTGAGAGGCTGGCGCCAGAGTGCAGGTCATACCTGAGTTGCCGGCGCATGCGCACTTCGCTTTAAGAAGCCAAATCGAGAAGTCCGCAGGGGCGCATCAGGCAGAGCCCTGTGCGCACGCGCGAGATCTTACAGCAGGAGGAGGGAGGAGGGAAGAGGGTGGAGGGAGGAGGGGGGATGGAGAGAGAGAGCGAGAGGCGGCACAGAGGATTAGGAGGCGGTGCAGAAGTCTAGAAAGGTGGCGCTGGGCGCGAACGGTGGTGAGTGCGGCCGGCACCTTGCATCCCTTGACATCCCTTTGGGCACCATTTCTTTGAGAGACAGGTTAGTAAAACCTGTTTTTTTTAGCAAAATAAGGCTACGGATCACCTTTAGAAGCCCACATTAGGAATCCTGATGAGGCCCTGAACATCAGCATATGTTTAGCTGACAGGGGTGAAACCTGGTGACAGAATCCCTTTAAGCTAGAAATACAGCTATAATTGTGGGGGTTTTAAAAAGCACCCATTTTAATCACATTGGTCTGCATATAGTGGTCATTGACCTGTAGCTTCTGATAGTAATGGACATGTTGTGTTAGACAACTGTTCACATGGTGCAGTACTGCGTGGTGGCCTTTGTTTTTGTGGCGCTGTGCTGGTGGGTTGGTGGGATCCAGTGCCATGGGTGGCACAATCAGACAGCAGAGGTGCTGTTTGACCCCTGGGTCCCGCCACCTACTAGGGCAGTGCCGCCTCATCACCGCATGGTTGCTGTGCCTTTTTCAGAGTAGGTCCCACTCAAAGAGGTGACCTTGGCGTGGTGAGTGGGCTTATGCCTTTTGATCAAAATGTACACTAATGCCTCTTGTACAGCATGCAGTATGGGGGGCTGTACACTTTAATATAGCGCTGAGCAGCGAGTCAGATCAAAGCATAGCATTGTGGATGTGCGATCCAGTTCTGTTCTTTACCCCCAGACAATTATTTGAATCTTTCTTCTTTATTACTGGTATCAGCACTCCTCCCATTCGGCACAGGTGGTTTTAATCACATCGGTCTGCACATAGTGGTCATTGACCTGTAGCTTCTGATAGTAATGGACATGTTGTGTTAGACAACTGTTCACATGGTGCAGTACTGCGTGGTGGCCTTTGTTTTTGTGGCGCTGTGATGGTGGATTGGTGGGACCCAGTGCCATGGGTGGCACAATCAGACAGCAGAGGTGCTGTTTGACCCCTGGGTCCCGCCACCTACTAGGGCAGTGCCGCCTCGTCACCGCATGGTTGCTGCGCCTTTTTCAGAGTAGGTCCCACTAAAAGAGGCGACCTTGGCGTGGTGAGTAGGGATGAGCGAACCCGAACTGTATAGTTCGGGTTTGTACCGAATTTTGGGGTGTCTGTGACACGGACCCGAACCTGAACATTTTCGTAAAAGTCCGGGTTCGGGTTCGGTGTTCGGCGCTTTCTTGGCGCTTTTTGAAAGGCTGCAAAGCAGCCATTCAACAAGCGTCATACTACTTGCCCCAAGAGGCCATCACAGTCTTGCCTACTATTGGCATGGCTGTGATTGGCCAGTGCAGCATGTGACCCAGCCTCTATATAAGCTTGGGTCACGTAGCGCTGCACGTCACTCTGCTGATACAAGCGTAGGGAGAGGTTGCAGCTGCGACGTTAGGGCGAGATTAGGCATATTAACTCCTCCAAAAGACTTCATTCAGTGATCGATCTCCAGCTGTGGATCATTGAAGTGCTGATATTCAATTGCTCACTTTTTTTAGGCTGCCCAGAGCTTTTTTATATCACTTTTTTCTGGGGTGATCGGCGGCCATTTTGTGGCTTGTGGTGCACCAGCACAAGCTACCACCAAGTGCATTTAACCATCAATAGTGTGGTTATTTTTTGGTATATCCTACATCAGGTGCAGGCTGAGCCTGTGTCACCCAAGTGCATTTAACCATCAATAGTGTGGTTATTTTTTGGCCATATACTACATCAGGTGCAGGCTGAGCCTGTGTCACCCAAGTGCATTTAACCATCAATAGTGTGGTTATTTTTTGGTATATCCTACATCAGGTGCAGGCTGAGCCTGTGTCACCCAAGTGCATTTAACCATCAATAGTGTGGTTATTTTTTGGCCATATACTACATCAGGTGCAGGCTGAGCCTGTGTCACCCAAGTGCATTTAACCATCAATAGTGTGGTTATTTTTTGGCCATATACTACATCAGGGGCAAGTTGAGCCTGTCACCCAGCGACTAAAAAATAGGCCTGACATTTATATTCCTCCAAATCAGTACTGTTTTAGCTGGTCAAATTATTTTTAGTGACCGTAAAAGCACAGTTTTTGTTCTGGGTTGAAAAACAATTCCCAAATTTGCCATTCTCAAAATTAGTAGTTTCTGCTATATCAGGCCTACTCTAAATCTATCCCTAAAAGGGTATATTAGATTCAAGGTGCTGATAGGGTCATTCTGAAAAACTTAACACACACGCTACAGTGCAGATACAAGTCTAATTCTGTGATTAAACGTATACCTGTCACACTGCGCCTAAAAAATTGGCCTGACATTTATATTCCTCCAAATCAGTACTGTTTTAGCTGGTCAAGTTATTTTTAGTGACCGTAAAAGCACAGTTTTTGTTCTGGGTTGAAAAACAATTCCCAAATTTGCCATTCTCAAAATTAGTAGTTTCTGCTATATCAGGCCTACTCTAAATCTATCCCTAAAAGGGTATATTAGATTCAAGGTGCTGATAGGGTCATTCTGAAAAACTTAACACACACGGTACAGTGCAGATACAAGTCTAATTCTGTGATTAAACGTATACCTGTCACACAGCGCCTAAAAAATTGGCCTGACATTTATATTCCTCCAAATCAGTACTGTTTTAGCTGGTCAAGTTATTTTTAGTGACCGTAAAAGCACCGTTTTTGTTCTGGGTTGAAAAACAATTCCCAAATTTGCCATTCTAAAAAATAATTGTGGTTTCTGCTGTATCAGGCCTACTTTAAATCTATCCCTAAAAGGGTATATAAGATTCAAGGTGCTGATAGGGTCATTCTGAAAAACTTAACACACACGCTACAGTGCAGATACAAGTCTAATTCTGTGATTAAACCTGTCACACAGCGCCTAAAAAATAGGCCTCACATTTATATTCAGCTAAATCTGTCATTACTGGTGTGCCTGTATTAGTGTAATACGGTACCTAAATAGATAGCCAGACAGTGTTAGGTGTCTGTAAAAAAAAGGCCTGAATTTTAATTCAATACATTGGCCCGAATAATATTTTTCTTATTGTGGTGAACGGTAACAATGAGGAAAACATCTAGTAATGGACGCGGACGCGGACGTGGACATGGTCGTGGTGGTGTTAGTGGACCCTCTGGTGCTGGGAGAGGACGTGGCCGTTCTGCCACAGCCACACGTCCTAGTGTACCAACTACCTCAGGTCCCAGTAGCCGCCAGAATTTACAGGGATATTTGGTGGGGCCCAATGCCGTTCTAAGGATGGTAAGGCCTGAGCAGGTACAAGCATTAGTCAATTAGGTGGCCGACAGTGCATCCAGCACGTTCACATTATCTCCCACCCAGTCTTCTGCAGAAAGCGCACAGATGGCGCATGAAATCCAAGCCCATCAGTCTGTCACATCACCCCCATGCATATCAGGGAAACTGTCTGAGCCTCAAGTTATGCAGCAGTCTCTTATGCTGTTTGAAAACTCTGCTGCCAGGGTTTCCCAAGAGCATCCACCTAGCCCTTCCCCAGGGGTGGAAGAGATAGAATGCACTAACGCACAACCACTTATGTTTCCTGACGATGAGGACATGGGAATACCACCTCAGCACGTCTCTGATGATGACGAAACACAGGTGCCAACTGCTGCGTCTTTCTGCAGTGTGCAGACTGAACAGGAGGTCAGGGATCAAGACTGGGTGAAAGACGATGCAGGGGACGATGAGGTCCTAGACCCCACATGGAATGAAGGTCGTGCCACTGACTTTCACAGTTCGGAGGAAGAGGCAGTGGTGAGACCGAGCCAACAGAGTAGCAAAAGACAAAGAGGGAGCAGTGGGCAAAATCAGAACACCTGCCGCCAAGAGACTCCGCCTGCTACTGACCGCCGCCATCTGGGACCGAGCACCCCAAAGGCAGCTTCAAGGAGTTCCCTGGCATGGCACTTCTTCAAACAATGTGCTGACGACAAGACCCGAGTGGTTTGCACGCTGTGCCATCAGAGCCTGAAGTGAGGCATTAACGTTCTGAATAGAGTTGAGCGAACACCTGGATGTTCGGGTTCGACGAGTTCGGCCGAACTTTCGAAAAATGTTCGGGTTCGGGATCCGAACTCGACCCGAACTTCCTCCCGAACCCGAACCCCATAGAAGTCAATGGGGACCCGAACTTTTGGGCACTAAAAAGGCTGTAAAACACACCCGGAAAGGGCTAGAGGGCTGCAAAAGGCAGCAAAATGTAGTTAAATCCCCTGCAAACAAATGTAGATAGGGAAATGATGAGTTAACATAAAATAAATAAAAATTAAACAATATTAATTGGAGTGAGGTCCCATAGCACAGAATCAGGCTTCAAGTCACCCACCAATGGAGAAGGTCACTTACTATTATTTTGACCACAGCACCCAGACAAAGGAGAGAGGTCCCACAGCAGAGAACCAGGCATCATATCACCCACCACAGGAGTAGGCCACCATTTAGTTACTTTGACCCCTACACCCAGACGGAGGAGAGAGGTTACACAGCAGAGAATCAGGCATTTAGATCACCCACCACAGGAGTAGGCCACCATTGAATCAGACCCCGGCAACCATGTCAGATGGCACAAGCATAAGCTTTATATCAATCAGCACAGGAGAAGGCAACTTTGACAGACTTTGACCCCTACACCCGGACGGAGGAGAGAGGTTTCAAAGCAGAGAATCAGGCATTTAGATCACCCACCACAGGAGTAGGCCCCAATTTAATGGGACCCCGGCAACCATGTCAGATGGCACAACCATCAGCTTCATATCAATCAGCACAGGAGAAGGCGACTTTGAAAGACTTTGACCCCTACACCCAGACGGAGGAGAGAGGTTTCACAGCAGAGAATCAGGCATTTAGATCACCCACCACAGGAGTAGGCCCCCATTGAATCAGACCCTGGCAACCATGTCAGATGGCACAACCATCAGCTTTATATCAATCAGCACAGGAGAAGGCGACTTTGAAAGACTTTGACCCCTACACCCAGATGGAGGAGAGAGGTTTCACAGCAGAGAATCAGGCATCATATCAACCACCACAGGAGAAGCCACCATTTAGTTACTTTGACCCCTGCACCCAGGAAGAGGAGAGAGGCACCACAGCACATATTCTGGCATCATATCAGCCACCACAGGAGAAGCCACCATTGAGTTACTTTGACCCCCGCACCCAGGAAGAGGAGAGAGGCACCACAGCACATATTCTGGCATCATATCAGCCACCACAGGAGAAGCCACCATTGAGTTACTTTGACCCCCGCACCCAGGAAGAGGAGAGAGGCACCACAGCACATATTCTGGCATCATATCAGCCACCACAGGAGAAGCCACCATTGAGTTACTTTGACCCCTGCACCCAGGAAGAGGAGAGAGGCCCCACAGCACATATTCTGGCATCATATCAGCCACCACAGGAGAAGCCACCATTTAGTTACTTTGACCCCTTCACCCAAACAGAGGAGAGAGGTTCCACATCAGAGAATCAGGCATCATATAAACCACCACAGGAGTAGGCCACAATTTAATGGGACACCGGCAACCATGTCAGATGGCACAACCATCAGCTTTATATCAATCAGCACAGGAGAAGGCGACTTTGAAAGACTTTGACCCCTACACCCAGATGGAGGAGAGAGGTTTCACAGCAGAGAATCAGGCATCATATCAACCACCACAGGAGAAGCCACCATTTAGTTACTTTGACCCCTGCACCCAGGAAGAGGAGAGAGGCACCACAGCACATATTCTGGCATCATATCAGCCACCACAGGAGAAGCCACCATTGAGTTACTTTGACCCCCGCACCCAGGAAGAGGAGAGAGGCACCACAGCACATATTCTGGCATCATATCAGCCACCACAGGAGAAGCCACCATTGAGTTACTTTGACCCCCGCACCCAGGAAGAGGAGAGAGGCACCACAGCACATATTCTGGCATCATATCAGCCACCACAGGAGAAGCCACCATTGAGTTACTTTGACCCCTGCACCCAGGAAGAGGAGAGAGGCCCCACAGCACATATTCTGGCATCATATCAGCCACCACAGGAGAAGCCACCATTTAGTTACTTTGACCCCTTCACCCAAACAGAGGAGAGAGGTTCCACATCAGAGAATCAGGCATCATATAAACCACCACAGGAGTAGGCCACAATTTAATGGGACACCGGCAACCATGTCAGATGGCACAACCATCAGCTTCATATCAATCAGCACAGGAGAAGGCGACTTTGAAAGACTTTGACCCCTACACCCAGACGGAGGAGAGAGGTTTCACAGCAGAGAATCAGGCATTTAGATCACCCACCACAGGAGTAGTCCCCCATTGAATCAGACCCTGGCAACCATGTCAGATGGCACAACCATCAGCTTTATATCAATCAGCACAGGAGAAGCCACCATTGAGTTACTTTGACCCCTGCACCCAGGAAGAGGAGAGAGGCCCCACAGCACATATTCTGGCATCATATCAGCCACCACAGGAGAAGCCACCATTGAGTTACTTTGACCCCCGCACCCAGGAAGAGGAGAGAGGCACCACAGCACATATTCTGGCATCATATCAGCCACCACAGGAGAAGCCACCATTGAGTTACTTTGACCCCCGCACCCAGGAAGAGGAGAGAGGCACCACAGCACATATTCAGGCATCATATCACACACCACAGGAGAAGGCCTCTTTCAGTGATTTAGGCCTTTGGAACCAGACAGAGGAGAGAGGCACCACAGCACATATTCTGGCATCATATCAGCCACCACAGGAGAAGCCACCATTGAGTTACTTTGACCCCTGCACCCAGGAAGAGGAGAGAGGCCCCACAGCACATATTCTGGCATCATATCAGCCACCACAGGAGAAGCCACCATTTAGTTACTTTGACCCCTGCACCCAGGAAGAGGAGAGAGGCACCACAGCACATATTCTGGCATCATATCAGCCACCACAGGAGAAGCCACCATTTAGTTACTTTGACCCCTTCACCCAAACAGAGGAGAGAGGTTCCACATCAGAGAATCAGGCATCATATCAACCACCACAGGAGTAGGCCACAATTTAGTTTATTTGACCCCTGCACCCAGGAAGAGGAGAGAGGCCCACAGCACATATTCTGGCATCATATCACACACCACAGGAGAAGGCCTCTTTCAGTGATTTAGGCCTTTGGACCCAGACAGAGGAGAGAGGTCAGAGATTAGCTTCATATCCCCCAGCACAGCAGAAGACCGCTTTATTTGACTTAGGCCTCAGCACCCAGACAGAAGACAGAGGTAGCATGGCAGAGGTTATGGCTTCATGTCACCCGTTAGTTTAACCGGCCACTTTCATCTGGTTAGGCCCCGGCGCCCAGACAGAGAAGAGTTTCATTCAACTGTGGGTTTCATAAAATTTGTATTAAATAAAGAAGTGGCCCGTAGCACAACAAGACATGTTTTAGGCAGTTAATAAGGACTACTCTGCACAAGGGAGGGACAGGTCCTGTGGGATCCATGCCTGGTTCATCTTTATGAAGGTCAGCTTGTCCACGTTGGCTGTGGACAGGCGGCTGCGCTTGTCAGTAATGACGCCCCCTGCCGTGCTGAATACGCGTTCAGATAAAACGCTGGCCGCCGGGCAGGAAAGCACCTCCAAGGCATAACATGCTAACTCTGGCCACGTGGACAATTTCGAAACCCAGTAGTTGAATGGGGCCGAACCATCCGTCAGGATGTGGAGGGGTGTGCAGACATACTGTTCAACCATGTTAGTGAAATGCTGCCTCCTGCTAACACGTTCCGTATCAGGTGTCGGTGCAGATAGCTGTGGCGTGGAGACAAAACTTTTCCACATTTCTGCCATGCTAACCCTGCCCTCAGATGAGCTGGCCGTGACACAGCTGCGTTGGCGACCTCTTGCCACTCCTCTGCCTTCACCTTCCACCTGTTCCCCTGTGACATGTGGGAATGCTCTCAAGAGCGCCTCTATCAGCGTGCGCTTGTACTCGCGCATCTTACGGTCGCACTCCAGTTCAGGAATTAAAGTGGGCACATTGTCTTTATACCGGGGATCCAGCAGGGTGGCCACCCAGTAGTCTGCACACGTTAAAACGTGGGCAACTCTGCTGTCGTTGCGCAGGCATTAGAGCATATATTCGCTCATGTGGGCCAGGCTACCCATGGGTAAGGACAAGCTGTCCTCTGTGGGAGGCGTATCGTCATCGTCCACCGTATCCCCCCAGCCACGCACCAGTGATGGGCCTGGGCTGCCACCCCGCTGTGAACTTGCGTCATCCTCGTCCCCCTCCACCTCCTCCTCCTCATCCTCCTCGTCCTCCAGTACAGTGCCTTGGCTGGCGACTTGTGAACCTGTCCTCTGCTGCTTAAACAAACCTCCCTCTGAGCCACTTCGAACAGACTGGCCCGAAAGTGTTAGAAACGAGCCCTCATCCTCCTCCTCCTCCTCCACCTGGGCCACCTCCTCTAACATCATTGCCCTAAGTGTTTTCTCAAGGAGACATAGAAGTGGTATTGTAACGCTGATAACAGTGTCATCGCCACTGGCCATGTTGGTGGAGTACTCGAAACAGCGCAGCAGGGCACACAGGTCTCGCATGGAGGCCCAATCATTGGTGGTGAAGTGGTGCTGTTCGGCAGTACGACTGACACGAGCGTGCTGCAGCTGAAACTCCACTATGGCCTGCTGCTGCTCGCACAGTCTCTCCAGCATGTGCAAGGTGGAGTTCCACCGGGTGGGCACGTCGCATATGAGGCGGTGAGCGGGAAGGCCGAAGTTCCGCTGTAGCGCAGACAGGCGAGCAGCGGCAGGATGTGAACGGCGGAAGCGTGCACAGACGGCCCGCACTTTATGCAGCAGCTCTGACATGTTGGGGTAGTGGTGAATGAACCTCTGCACCACCAAGTTCAGCACATGCGCCAGGCAAGGGATGTGCGTCAAACCGGCTAGTCCCAGAGCTGCCACGAGATTTCGCCCATTATCGCATACCACCAGGCCTGGCTTGAGGCCCACCGGCAGAAACCACTCGTCGGTCTGTTGTTCAATACCCCGCCACAACTCCTTTGCGCTGTGGGGCCTGTCCCCCAAACATATGAGTTTCAGAATGGCCTGCTGACGTTTACCCCGGGCTGTGCTGAAGTTGGTGGGGAAGGTGTGTGGCTGACCGGATGAGCTGGTGGAAGCAGTGGAGGAGGAAGCCGAGTAGGAGGAGGAGGCTACAGGAGGCAGAGAATGATGCCCTGCGATCCTAGGGGGCGGAAGGACGTGCGCCAAGGAACTGTCCGCCGGGGGCCCAGCCGCCACTACATTCATCCAGTGTGCAGTTAGTGAGATATAGCGTCCCTGGCCGTGCTTACTGGTCCACGTATCTGTGGTTAGGTGGACCTTGCCACAAATGGCGTTGCGCAGTGCACACTTGATTTTATCGGACACTTGCATGTGCAGGGAAGGCACGGCTGTCTTGGAGAAGTAGTGGCGGCTGGGAACCACATACTGCGGGACAGCCATGGCCATCAGCTGTTTGAAGCTGTCTGTGTCCACCAGCCGGAATGACAGCATTTCAAAGGCCAGCAGTTTAGAAATGCTGGCGTTCAGGCCAAGGGCTCGAGGGTGACTCGGGGGGAATTTGCGCTTCCTCTCTAAGGTTTGAGATATTGAGAGCTGAACGCTGCTGTGTGATATAGTGGAGACGCTAGTTGACGGTGGCGGTGGTGGTGGTGTCGGTGGCACATCCTCTGTTTGCTGCTCGGCAGGTGGCAACATTCCTCTTGAGGCGGAAGCCGAGGCAGCAGCGGTAGAGGGAGCAGGGGGAGCCTCAGCGAGTGCCTGGTTTTTAAGGTGTGTACCCCACTGCAGTTCATGCTTTGCATGTAGATGCCTGGTCATGCAGGTTGTGCTGAGGTTCAGAACGTTAATGCCTCGCCTCAGGCTCTGATGGCAGAGCGTGCAAGTCACTCGGGTCTTGTCGGTAGGACATTGTTTAAAGAAGTGCCATGCCAGGGAACTCTTTGAAGCTGCCTTTGCTGGGTCCCTGTTGGCGATGTCCAGTAGCAGGCGAACTCTGGGGGCGGCGGCTCGTCTGCTTTGGCCCCCTGCTCCCTCTTTGGCTTCGCTGTTGTCTCGGTCTCACCACTACCTCTTCCTCTGAACTGTGAAAGTCATCGCCACGACCTTCAGTCCATGTGGGGTCTAAGACCTCATCGTCCTCTGCATCGTCTTCCACCCAGTCTCCCTCCCTGACCTCCTCCTGTTCAGTCTGCACACTGCAAAAAGACGCGGCAGTGGGCACCTGTGTTTCGTCATCATCAGAGAGTCGGTGACTCTGCTGTGGTGGTATTCCCATGTCCTCTTCATCTGGAGACATAAGTGGTTGTGCGTCAGTGCATGGTATGTCTTCCTCCACTGGGGAAGGGCTAGGTGGACGCCCCTGGGAAACCCTGGAAGCAGAGTCTTCAAACAGAAGAAGAGACTGCTGCATAACTTGTGGCTCAGACCGTTTCCCTGATATGCTTGGGGGTGATGTGACAGACTGATGGGCTTGGTTTTCAGGTGCCACCTGTGCGCTTTCCGCAGAAGACTGGGTGGAAGACCATGTGGTGAACGTGCTGGAAGCACTGTCGGCCACCCAATCGATTAATGCCTGTACCTGCTCAGGCCTTACCATCCTAAGAGCGGCATTGGGCCCCACGAGATATTGCGGTACATTCTGCCGGCTAGTTGAGGGAGTTCGTTCCCTACTGTGTGCGCCTGGGGCCGAACGGCCACGTCCTCTACCAGCAACAGAGGCTCCACGGACACCACCACGACCGCGTCCTCGTCCCTTAATAGTATTTTTCTTCATTGTTGCGATTCAACTCGCACCACAATGAAATATATTATTTTTTATAAGCAAAATCCCCTCACTGGAATACTTTCAGTCTTTTGACTGTATGGATTACAGATGGAATGACTGTTATATGTGAGTACCGCTTTCTTTGACAGATTCTAGTATGGGTACATATATGTTTTCCCAACCCCAGCACATTAGTTTGCTAATTCCAGATGTATGAAACGCAGGCCTAACTGTATCTAGTATATTGAACGCCAGATAAACTAACTTGGCCTTTTTTAAATAAAAAAAAAATTCCCTCACTGGAATACTTTCAGTCTTTTGACTGTATGGATTACAGATGGAATGACTGTTATATGTGAGTACCGCTTTCTTTGACAGATTCTAGTATGGGTACATATATGTTTTCCCAACCCCAGCACATTAGTTTGCTAATTCCAGATGTATGAAACGCAGGCCTAACTGTATCTAGTATATTGAACGCCAGATAAACTAACTTGGCCTTTTTTAAATAAAAAAAATTCCCTCACTGGAATACTTTCAGTCTTTTGACTGTATGGATTACAGATGGAATGACTGTTATATGTGAGTACCGCTTTCTTTGACAGATTCTAGTATGGGTACATATATGTTTTCCCAACCCCAGCACATTAGTTTGCTAATTCCAGATGTATGAAACGCAGGCCTAACTGTATCTAGTATATTGAACGCCAGATAAACTAACTTGGCCTTTTTTAAATAAAAAAAAAATTCCCTCACTGGAATACTTTATGGCTTTTCACTGTATGGATTACAGGTGGACTGGTATTAGTAGGGCTGACACAAGCACACCCAAGTCCCTGATGTAGGATTTCTATGGCACAGACCACTATTACAAGTGATTAATGGACGTTGGGAGAGATTGTGCTGCAGCACTAGTCCCAAGATGGCCGCCGCCTATCAGCCCAGTAACATGTGCCACAAAATGGTCTGCACAACCTTTAAAAAAAATAGCCTTGGACTGTGCTGCTAAATCGCTATTGGTCTGAATCCCAGGTGTAGATGTCTGACTTGTTTGGAGCTTTGGAATGCACACTGTGGCAGCTTCTGCTGCAGCACTACAAGTCGCAAAATGGCGGCCGGCGGTCAGCCCAGGTACATGTGGATGGAAAAATCACTCTGGCCACTCTAAAAATAGCCAATCCCTATCAAAAAAGCAGCTCAGCTGCAGTTGTTCAGATGAATCACAGGTGGAGGAGAGAAATTTGCTTCCAGTTATTCAATTATCCCTGCCTATTCTCGCCCTAGCATCAGCTGCGTCTATCCCTGTTCTATTTACATCGGGAGTGAGCACGTCCCGACGTGCGCACAAGCTTATAAAGAGGCTAAGTCACATGCTGCACTTGGCCAATCACAGCCTTGCCAATAGTAGGCATGGCTGCGATGGCATCTTAGGGCAAGTAGTATGATGCATGTTGATTGGCTGCTTTGCAGCCTTTCAAAATGCGCCAAAATACATGCCGAACGACGAATCCGAACCCGAACTTTTACGAAAAAGTTCGGGTTCGGGTCCGTGTCACGAACACCCCAAAATTCGGTACGGACCCGAACTATGCTCGAACTGTTCGCTCAACACTAGTTCTGAACCTTAGCACAACCTGCATGACCAGGCACCTGCATGCAAAGCATGAACTGCAGTGGAGTAAACACCTTAAAAACAAGGAAGTCACTCAGGCTCCCCCTGCTACCTCTTCTCCTGCTGCCGCCTCGGCCTCTTCTGCTGCTGCCGCCGCCTCGGCCTCTTCCTCCGCCTCTGGAGGGACGTTGGCACTTGCCGCCCAGCAAACATGGGATGTACCACCAACACCACCACCTGCGTCACCAAGCATCTCAACCATGTCACACGGCAGCGTTCAGCTCTCCATCTCACAAACATTTGAGAGAAAGCGTAAATTCCCACCTAGCCACCCTCGATCCCTGGCCCTCAATGCCAGCATTTCTAAACTACTGGCCTAAGAAATGCTGTCATTTAGGGCTGGTGGAGACAGACAGCTTCAAACAGCTCATGTCGCTTGCTGTCCCACAGTATGTTGTTCCCAGCCGGCACTACCTCTCCAAGAGAGCCGTGCCTTCCCTGCACAACCAAGTATCCGATAAAATCAAGTGTGCACTGCGCAACGCCATATGTGGCAAGGTCCACCTAACCACAGATACGTGGACCAGTAAGCACGGCCAGGGACGCTATATCTCCCTAACTGCACACTGGGTAAATGTAGTGGCGGCTGGGCCCCAGGCGGAGAGCTGTTTGGCGCACGTCCTTCCGCCGCCAAGGATCGCAGGGCAACATTCTTTGCCTCCTGTCTCCTCCTCCTCCTACTCAGCTTCCTCCTCCTCTTCTTCCACCTGCTCATCCAGTCAGCCACATACCTTCACCACCAACTTCAGCACAGCCCGGGTAAACGTCAGCAGGCCGTTCTGAAACTCATATGTTTGGGGGACAGGCCCCACACCGCACAGGAGTTGTGGCGGGGTATAGAACAACAGACCGACGAGTGGTTGCTGCCGGTGAGCCTCAAGCCCGGCTTGGTGGTGTGCGATAATGGGCGAAATCTCGTTGCAGCTCTGGGACTAGCCGGTTTGACGCACATCCCTTGCCTGGCGCATGTGCTGAATTTGGTGGTGCAGAAGTTCATTCGCAACTACCCCGACATGTCAGAGCTGCTGCATAAAGTGCGGGCCGTCTGTTCGCGCTTCCGGCGTTCACACCCTGCCGCTGCTCGCCTGTCTGCGCTACAGCGTAACTTCGCCCTTCCCGCTCACCGCCTCATATGCGACGTGCCCACCAGGTGGAACTCCACCTTGCACATGCTGGACAGACTGTGCGAGCAGCAGCAGGCCATAGTGGAGTTTCAGCTGCAGCACGCATGGGTCAGTCGCACTGCGGAACAGCACCACTTCACCACCAATGACTAGGCCTCCATTCGAGACCTGTGTGCCCTGTTGCGCTGTTTCGAGTATTCCACCAACATGGCCAGTGGCGATGACGCCGTTATCAGCGTTACAATACCACTTCTATGTCTCCTTGAGAAAACACTTAGGGCGATGATGGAAGAGGAGGTGGCCCATGAGGAGGAGGAAGAGGGGTCATTTTTAGCACTTTCAGGCCAGTCTCTTCGAAGTGACTCAGAGGGAGGTTTTTTGCAACAGCAGAGGCCAGGTACAAATGTGGCCAGACAGGGCCCACTACTGGAGGACGAGGAGGACGAGGATGAGGAGGATGAGGATGAAGCATGTTCACAGCAGGGTGGCACCCAAAGCAGCTCGGGCCCATCACTGGTGCGTGGCTGGGGGAAACACAGGACGATGACGATACGCCTCCCACAGAGGACAGCTTGTCCTTACCTCTGGGCAGCCTGGCACACATGAGCGACTACATGCTGCAGTGCCTGCGCAACGACAGCAGAGTTGCCCACATTTTAATGTGTGCGGACTACTGGGTTGCCACCTTGCTGGATCCCCGGTACAAAGACAATGTGCCCACCTTACTTCCTACACTGGAGCGTGATAGGAAGATGCGCGAGTACAAGCTCACGTTGGTAGACGCGCTACTGAGAGCATTCCCAAATGTCACAGGGGAACCAGTGGAAGCCCAAGGGCCTAAATATGTGACAGTGGCCTGTTCCAGTGGTGGGTGACGTGAAGCCTGATTCTCTGCTATGACATGAAGACTGATTCTCTGCTGACATGAAGCCGGATTCTCTGCTATGGCATGAAGAGACTGATTCTCTGCTGACGTGAAGCCAGATTCTCTGCTATGGGACCTCTGTCCAATTGATATTGGTTAATTTTTATTTTTTTTATTTTTATTTTAATTCATTTCCCTATCCACATTTGTTTGCAGGGGATTTACCTACATGTTGCTGCCTTTTGCAGCCCTCTAGCTCTTTACTGGGCTGTTTTACAGCCTTTTTAGTGCCGAAAAGTTCGGGTCCCCATTGACTTCAATGGGGTTCGGGTTCGGGACGAAGTTCGGGTCGGGTTCGGATCCCGAACCAGAACATTTCCGGGAAGTTCGGCCGAACTTCTCGAACCCGAACATCCAGGTGTTCGCTCAACTCTAGTCATCACCCTTTACATGTAATAAAGGCGATCCCTGTGGGTGAATACATACGATCTGCAAGGAATAGCAGCTCATCCATGTACCTGAAGGAGGAATTCAGTGCGGTGGACAATAGGTTGAAAGTTAGGAATTACCCTGATTGGATGTTGCAAAGAGGTAGAAATATAGCGACACAAAAAAGTAGATTCAATATACTTTTTGGGTCCAAAAAAGAAAAGATGAATGTCAGGAATCGTGTGCAGGATGTGTACGGGCACGGCGACGGGAGGCGGAGCAACTCTCCGATCTTATCCATAACATACAGTAAGGAATTTAACAAAATATGCTCTATTATTAAGGGATGCCTTCCGACTCTGTATGATGACGAGATTTTATACAATGCACTAAAATCTGGTTGCAAAATAGTGCCAAGGAGGGCTTCTACGTTGTCAAACTCACTGTCGCCGTCCCTGTTCACATCCAGCACACTAGCAAATAGTGGTGGTAAAGGATCAAATTTGCTCAGATACAAAGGGTTTACAAGATGTGGGGGCAATCCATGCAAATGTTGCAATTATGTGACCCCTTCAAAATCTTTTGACAGTTCGGACCACTCCTGCAGTTTTCCAATCAAAAATTACATCAATTGTAACACTGCAGGTGTGGTTTATATTGTCCGCTGCACGGAATGTGATTTAATATATACACTCACCTAAAGAATTATTAGGAACACCATACTAATACGGTGTTGGACCTCCTTTTGCCTTCAGAACTGCCTTAATTCTACGTGGCATTGATTCAACAAGGTGCTGATAGTATTCTTTAGAAATATTGGCCCATATTGATAGGATTGCATCTTGCAGTTGATGGAGATTTGAGGGATGCACATCCAGGGCACGAAGCTCCCATTCCACCACACCCCAAAGATGCTCTATTGGGTTGAGATCTGGTGACTGTGGGGGCCATTTTGGTACAGTGAACTCATTGTCATGTTCAAGAAACCAATTTGAAATGATTCGAGCTTTGTGACATGGTGCATTATCCTGCTGGAAGTAGCCATCAGAGGATGGATACATGTTCTCATTCTGTTTACGCCAAATTCGGACTCTACCATTTGAATGTCTCAACAGAAATCAAGACTCATCAGACCAGGCAACATTTTTCCAGTCTTCAACAGTCCAATTGTGGTGAGCTCGTGCAAATTGTAGCCTCTTTTTCCTATTTGTAGTGGAGATGAGTGGTACCCGGTGGGGTCTTCTGCTATTGTAGCCCATCCGCCTCAAGGTTGTGCGTGTTGTGGCTTCACAAATGCTTTGCTGCATACCTCGGTTGTAACGAGTGGTTATTTCAGTCAACGTTGCTCTTCTATCAGCTTGAATCAGTCGGCCCATTCTCCTCTGACCTCTAGCATCCACAAGGCATTTTTGCCCACAGGACTGCCGCATACTGGATGTTTTTCCCTTTTCACACCATTCTTTGTAAACCCTAGAAATGGTTGTGCGTGAAAATCCCAGTAACTGAGCAGATTGTGAAATACTCAGACCGGCCCGTCTGGCACCAACAACCATGCCACGCTCAAAATTGCTTAAATCACCTTTCTTTCCCATTCTGACATTCAGTTTGGAGTTCAGGAGATTGTCTTGACCAGGACCACCACCCTAAATGCATTGAAGCAACTGCCATGTGATTGGTTGACTAGATAATTGCATTAATGAGAAATAGAACAGGTGTTCCTAATAATTCTTTAGGTGAGTGTATAAGGAGTACCATGCGAAAATTCAAAAGTAGGCTCTTGGAACATTTGAATTATATTAGGAATCCCAATGCTTTGAATGTTTCAAATGCAGCGAAACATTTTGTACAGGTGCATGCCCGCAAGGTCAGAGGTTTTACTGCCTTTGCGATAGAGAGGGTTTTTGTCCCCCCCCCCACCAAGAGGAGGTTATCACCGCAAAAAAGTCCTCCTACGGGAGGCGTTTTGGATATTTAGATTGAACAGTAGGGTCCAAGCTGTTTTGAACTTAAAAAAGGAGCTTATGTATATTTATCAGTAATGAGTCCAATCTGGTAATTCAGTTATACCTTATATTTATAACTTATTTATTTATTTTTTGATTTTGATTTTTATTTTTTATTGTTTATTTCTGTTTATGGTCACATGGATCACTATATTATGGAATTAAAATGGTAACAAAAGGAGGTCATATTAGTAAATGTCACCGTATGTTTTTAATAAGGTATGCCATTCACACTGTGTGCGGTTCTTTTTCTCCCCGTGTATGGATTGAAGCAATTTGCTTGTACTGATCACTAGGGGTTAAGTGGTTCTAGCCCTTTGCACAATGTGAAAGGCATTTACTATTTGATTAGAGGAATGTGGGTGAAGGGTGTTAACTTAATGAAGCAACCAATGATGTTTGTCTTTTCCTCCCCTCAATCTGGAGGGGTGGGTTTGTGATACATATAAATTCTTGTGCTTCATTATGTAATGTTGTTACGACTAAGGACTAAGTTCCGAAACGCGTCAACAAATCTTGTATACCAGGTGGATGTGTCTGCTGTAAGCATTATATATGTGAATAAAGAAGAAGTTTTTAGAGGACCTCTATGCGAATCCGGAGCTATTCTTTTGTATTTTTAAGTAGGGCGGATACTTTGGATGAGAACACCAAAATCTTCTTCGCTCATAGTGTCAAAGACTTGCCATGGTCGTACGGCAATAGGCACATGCGAGGACCAAGGGTCATATGATGTTGCTGGTATAATGCTAGCCCGGATGGTAGACACTTTGTTTGTGAAGAAGGCAGAGAATTCTTTACATCTTTCCCTGGAGAATGTGGCTGGGGGATTTTTGCATGAAGGATTGCAAAGTGTTTCGACTGTGTGAAAGAGTTGAGCAGCTCTGTTCTTGGCCATAGATATTTTGTGCAAGATGAAGTCTGATTTTTTTCTTGATTATTGCTTCTTGATATTGTTTGAGGTGAAGGACTAGGCTAGATTTTAGCTCCTCGGACCCCGATTTACGCCACTGTCTTTCTCCTCTGCGCCCTTTCTTTTTTAGATCCCTGATGGTTTGATCAAACTAATTTGCTTTCTGGTTTTTGGTTGCTGATTTGATGCGCCATGAGGCGATATTGTCGCATGTTTCATAAACCATGTTGTTGTACAGGGTTACTAGGGTGTTGGGGTCCATTGGACTGTGAAGCAGATTTGTAAAATCCAGGTTGGCAGTTATCCTCTCCGGTGTTAATTTATTCAGGGGACGGTATCAGATTTTTTCCTTAGGGTGCTGCTTGATAAGGTGATGTTCAATGGCAAACTGTATTATGTGGTGGTCTGACCATACAACAGGAGTAACCGTTATGTTGCTAATGACCAATCCTAGGTGGAACAGTAAGTCTAGGCTGTGTCCTCCTCTGTGGGTAGCAGATTTTACAACTTTTTTGAAGCCTAGTCCGCTCATGAGGTTTATTAGTTCAATTGCATCTTGCGAAAGAGTGTCATCCGCCCAGACGTTGAAGTCACCAAGGATAATCCATCTTGGGTAAGACAGTGTCAATGTGGACAGCGGTTCTGAGAATTCCTGTAGGAATGGGTCAGCATCTCTGGGGGGACGTTAAACCACTAAAATTCTGATGCCTTTACCCGCTGGGATCTGGGCGCCTATACATTCAAATGACTTAGTTGGGTGAACATTCAGGGCTCTGAGCTGCAGGGCTGTTTTACCACAGATTGCTACACCGCCTCCTCTGCGGTCTTGTCTTCCCTCACTTAGGACCGAGTAATTGTTTGGGATGGTTGCTTCCAGAATGGGACCTGCATTTGCATCAATCCAAGTTTCGGTGATACACGACAAATCGCATGTTTGAGTTAGCTCTGCTATAATGGCGGTCTTATTGTTTACAGAGCGGGCATTGCAGAGCGATGCTGTGATTGAATAAGGCTTAGTAATGGTGACTGGGTTCACTGCAGGGGTGTTACTACATCTGAGACTAGGGACATGGCAACCATCACTATTTTTTATCTTTGATTGCTTGGTGGTCCCTGGGATGTTCTTCTTCTTGACTGGGTCTGGGTCCCTGAAGATAGACAGAGTCTGAGTGTGGCATTTCTTTTGGGCCCGGCCACCTTTTATCCCTCCATGCGTTTTATTTAGAATCCCTAGAGATTCCAGAAGACTGGCTTGTTTTTTCCCAATGTGAGAGGCAGCTCTTGGTGGCCTAAGAGACAGTAAGAAGCTGGACTTATATATTAGCATTGCACTTTGGGAAGGAGTGGGTTAATTAGGCTCTTTCTTGAGTGTTGCTGTTTATCAGTAGGGGGTAGTCAAATGTGAACCACTAGCTCTGTGAATCTGCTGGAGAGGTGTGAAAGATCCTTTGATGTGCAGAACATGGATGCCACTAAGGTTCACTAAGAAAAGCAGTGGAGAGACAGAACTATATGATTTCAGCATCTGAATCCATTCAAAATATTTGGACAGGCTGCAGAAAGATTGCTTGCCAGCTGCAATATGTTACTGTTGTTTGAAGGAGGGAGGATGTATTGTTCCCTTACCTTGGGATGAGAGGAGAAGGTAGGAGATCTGCTTACTGTGTTGCATGGACTTTACCATGTGTTGATATGCTTGAGACTGTGCTCCACTGAGTATCCTAGTAGAGAAATGTCCTTGAACGAGTAGAGAGGGCTTTTGGTTGATTGATTGAGTGGAATATCAGCTTCACATACAGGGCTCCAATCTCAGGTCAGCTAAACGGTGCTTTCCTGGGGAGTGCAATCCAGTGGGTGCAGTCCATCTTGTCATTTAGCCATCCCTGGGCTTCCATGATTTCAGTAATGGGTGAACCTAGTCTGGTGGTTCCAAAATAGCTAAATGGATCCAACCGGACGTGATAAAAAAAAAAAAAGAGAGAACACTATAGGAGGCGCCACTCCCAAGAGTATGGAGGAGATAGGTGTGGTAAGTAGTACCCCCTTGTACCGGAGGATGGTGGTAATACAGAATAATCTCCTAAAGAGAGTTTATAATTCTGAAAGTTAGAGTACTCACTTCACAGGGGGGGTAGTCCCAGGATAAAGCTCAAGACACCCATGACTAACTACCCGTGATCGCATGTCAGATGGTATCAATTGATGGCAGCCAACGACAAGGCTTCTGATCAATGCAGTTTATTGCAGTAGAAAATATAAATATCCCAACGCGTTTCGGAGGTCTTACAACCCTCCTTCTTCAGGGGTCTTTTAACACAGGTCTCCAGTACTTCAGGAGGAGATGTTCTGGGACTACCCCCCCTGTGAAGTGAGTACTCTAACTTTCAGAATTATAAACTCTCTTTAGGAGATTATTCTGTATTACCACTATCCTCCGGTACAAGGGGGTACCACTTACCACACCTATCTCCTCCATACTCTTGGGAGTGGCGCCTCCTATAGTGTTCTCTCTTTTTTTTTTTATCACGTCCGGTTGGATCCATTTAGCTATTTTGGAACCACCAGACTAGGCTCACCCATTACTGGTATTTGTCTATTGGGAATGAAAAATATTTTTTCATCTCCCCATAACACTTGTGCTGCCTTCTCTAAATAGTTACTGAACGGCACTTAGACTGTGGTGCTATTTTATTTTTCTCTATCTACACTAGCATCTTCTCCATCCCTCTGGTGCCTTTTCCCCAGGGCCTATAGCCCTGGTGGAATCACTCAACCTCTTTTTTCTTTTCTCCTATTGCCTTCCACGATTTCCACAGGGTTCCAATTGTAGCCAGTGATTTCATGGTGCTGAATCTCAAAGTATTTTTGTTCCCACTGTGCATAAATGTGATTAATGCTTCCCAGAGCCGAGACAGGGTGTGGAGCAGATAGAAGGTGAGGCAGCCATCTTGGGCACGCTCAATATTTCATATATGTGCCCAATCTATCCATGAGACAGATGAGAGTCAGCATACCTTACAATGGCAGCCTTGTGCACTATGAGATATTCCAAACCAGCTCCTCTGACTAAGAACCAGTAAACCTCAAAGTTATTTTGCATTTGTTGGATGGCTTGGGTGGACCTGCACACCTAGATCAATATCATTAGGGCGACAAAAAGTTTTAGGATTGTCCTAACATAATATTCAATAACCTTTCTATACAGTTTTGTCATGTAAAAACTCATTTGCCTAAACATGGGCTTATGAGAAAGACATGCAAATGAGCAGAATCTGCCTTGTTTTTCAGCTGTCATAAGACTATGAAAACCAATAGATGGCGCTATGCAGTTATGAACAGCGCTCTCTATTGGTTTTACAGTCTTATGATAAGTATAATATTCTTGTTAGAATACTATGAAACCAATAAAGGGCGCTGTTCATAACTCAATAGTGCCCTCTATTGGTTTTACAGTCTTATGACAAGTCTAATATTCTTGTCAGAAGACTATAAACCAATAGAGGGTGCTGTTCATAACTCACTAGCATCCTCTATTGGTTTCATAGTCTTCTGACAAGAATATTAGACTGATTCTTATGACAAGGTTATTAGTGTAGCCTTTTGCATGGAAAATTCACGATTCGAATATTCGCGATTAGAATATTTGCAATCTACACTAGGATGATATCTGACACTGGGAAAGCTGGGTAATAATTCAGTGATAAAATCTGACACTGGGAAAGCTGGGTAATAACTCACGATCTACATTGATTTATTGCCCAGCTTTTCCAGTGTCAGATATTATCACTGACTTACTACATAATTATTACAGAATATTTGCTATATTCATTTTTTAGAATCTTCGTAATATTCAAAAAAATGAATGTATAGCAATATAGCGAATATTCTGTAATAATTATGTAGTAAGTCAGTGATAATATCTGACACTGGAAAAGCTGTGTAATAACTCAGTGTACAGTCGTGGCCAAAAGTTTTGAGAATTACATAAATATTGGAAATTGGAAAAGTTGCTGCTTAAGATTTTATAATAGCAATTTGCATATACTCCAGAATGTTATGAAGAGTGATCAGATGAATTGCATAGTCCTTCTTTGCCATGAAAATTTACTTAATCCCAAAAAAAACTTTCAACTGCATTTCATTGCTGTCATTAAAGGACCTGCTGAGATCATTTCAGTAATCGTCTTGTTAACTCAGGTGAGAATGTTGACGAGCACAAGGCTGGAGATCATTATGTCAGGCTGATTGGGTTAAAATGGCCGACTTGACAAGTTAAAAGGAGGGTGATGCTTGAAATCATTGTTCTTCCATTGTTAACCATGGTGACCTGCAAAGAAACGCGTGCAGCCATCATTGCGTTGCATAAAAATGGCTTCACAGGCAAGGATATTGTGGCTACTAAGATTGCACCTCAATCAACAATTTATAGGATCATCAAGAACTTCAAGGAAAGAGGTTCAATTCTTGTTAAGAAGGCTTCAGGGCGTCCAAGAAAGTCCAGCAAGCGCCAGGATCGTCTCCTAAAGAGGATTTAGCTGCGGGATCGGAGTGCCACCAGTGCAGAGCTTGCTCAGGAATGGCAGCAGGCAGGTGTGAGCGCATCTGCACGCACAGTGAGGCGAAGACTTTTGGAAGATGGCCTGGTGTCAAGAAGGGCAGCAGAGAAGCCACTTCTCTCCAAAAAAAACATCAGGGACAGATTGATCTTCTGCAGAAAGTATGGTGAATGGACTGCTGAGGACTGGGGCAAAGTCATATTCTCTGATGAAGCCTCTTTCCGATTGTTTGGGGCATCTGGATAAAGGCTTGTCCGGAGAAGAAAAGGTGAGCGCTACCATCAGTCCTGTGTCATGCCAACAGTAAAGCATCCCGAGACCATTCATGTGTGGGGTTGCTTCTCATCCAAGGGAGTGGGCTCACTCACAATTTTGCCCAAAAACAGAGCCATGAATAAAAAATGATACCAAAACACCCTCCAACAGCAACTTCTTCCAACAATCCAACAACAGTTTGGTGAAGAACAATGCATTTTCCAGCACGATGGAGCACCGTGCCATAAGGCAAAAGTGACAACTAAGTGGCTCGGGGACCAAAACATTGACATTTTGGGTCCATGGCCTGGAAACTCCCCAGATCTTAATCCCATTGAGAACTTGTGGTCAATCCTCAAGAGGCGGGTGGATAAACAAAAACCCACTAATTCTGACAAACTCCAAGAAGTGATTATGAAAGAATGGGTTGCTATCAGTCAGGAATTGGCCCAGAAGTTGATTGAGAGCATGCCCAGTCGAATTGCAGAGGTCCTGCAAAAGAAGGGCCAACACTGCAAATACTGACTCTTTGCATAAATGTCATGTAATTGTCGATAAAAGCCTTTGAAACGTATGAAGTGCATGTAATTATATTTCACTACATCACAGAAACAACTGAAACAAAGATCTAAAAGCAGTTTAGCAGCAAACTTTGTGAAAACTAATATTCGTGTCATTCTCAAAACTTTTGGCCACGACTGTAGATCGCAAGTTATTACCCAGCTTTCCCAGTGTCAGATTTTATCACTGATTTATTACCCAGCTTTCCCAGTTTCAGATATGATCCTAGTGTAGATCGCAAATATTCCAATCGCGAATATTCTAATTGCGAATTTTCCATGTAAAAGGCTAAACTAATAATGTTGTCATAAGAATCAGTCTAATATTCTTGTCAGAAGACTATGAAAGCAATAGGGGGCGCTATTGAGTTATGAACATAGGGGGCGCTATTGGTTTCATAGTCTTCTGACAAGAATATTAGACTTGTCATAAGACTGTTAAACCAATAGAGGGCGCTGTTCATAACTCCATAGCGCCATCTATTTGTTTTCATAGTCTTATGACAGCTGAAAAACAAGGCAGATTCTGCTCATTTGCATGTCTTTCCCATAAGTCCATGTTTATGCAAATTAGATTTTGCATGACAAAACTGTATAGAAATGTTATTGAATATTATGTTAGGACAATCGGAAAGCTTTTTGTCACCCTAATGATATTGATCTAGGTGTGCAGGTCCACCCAAGCCATCCAAATAACTTTGAGGTTTACTGGTTCTCAGTCAGATGAGAGCAGGTTTGGAATAGCTCATAGTGCACAAGGCTGCTATTGTAAGGTATGCTGGCTGTTATCTGTCTCATGGATGGATGGATAGCTTGTACATAGCTGGCTTTTGGCATATAGCCTTTGTGTGGTTGTCTATTGTATGTCGTACATAATAGGAGTCTAAGGCGCATCGAGCTATCCTCTTAATACTTTTGATGGGGTTTCCATCAATTTCTAACCTTTTTTTTATGAACCAGACACCCTCTTGTCTGCTGAGCAGGGGGTGCCTGGTTGTCTCCCATTGACTTCCATTGCATTAAATTGTATTTGAGCACTGAAATAGCGATGCTTGAGCTGAACAGGTATTTAGCTGAGCATGCTCGCTCATCACTACATTTTAGTAGTCAGCCTCTATTGGAGGTAAGCAACTGATGCATTGGTATTTTGCACAATATTTGTGCTGGAATCTGTGGTGTAGTTTGGATGTGAACTCAGCCTAATTAATTATATCAACTGGATTCTGTAAAAAACTTGTAATTTCTGAAGTTCTTATTTAAACTCTCTTCACACTCTGATGTGTTATATATGACAATTTCTCCCGAGATGTGTTTGCTTCTCTCCATCTTCAGTCTCTCACTATCTTACAGGCCTGACCTGCATACCCCAAAGCAAAATTAAAGCCAATAAAAACATTATGGACATGAGAATTTATGGCGGGGCTATGGAAAGCTCCAGTGTCTGAAAGAAAGCCAGCAGAGATTTATTCAACATTATTAAGTGTTTGTGCCTTGTGCAAGATAAGCAACAAAGAGGGATTTATCAAAGGCTGACACCAGCTCTTCAGAGAGGAAAAACAGACGGCAGGATTTATCATATCACAGCCCATGCACATGCGTGGAATGGAACACAAGTACATTGTAAGAGATACAGGTTCTGGACTGTCTACAGATTGCAGCATATAAAATGGATTAGGTACCTGTTTAAAAATAAACTGGAAGCTTTTATATGAGGATAGTCTTGAAAGATGATAATGGAATGCATGCATGCCAGGTGGACCAGCTTACCAAGAAGGATGGACTTTTGATGTTCTTCAAACCCTGTTCTTTTCACGTTCCACAAATATAAACATATGGCTTAAAATGAAATGTCTTTTACATGTAAGATAAGCCAAACCAAACTATAAAATGTTATACATCGCAAATACCTGATAAGTTTCGGTCCATAACAACTATAAACTACAAAGTCATATACAGGCACAGCCACCTCTCCACTGAACTCACCTTATAGATGAGTATCCCAGAGGTGGTGATAAAAAGAAAAAGAAAACAAAACGAGCGGCACTCACCGTTGATAGGCAGGTTACTTTATTCCATGGCAGGAGGGGGGTGCAAGGGTTGCAGATACAGCAGCAAATAAGCAACAGCCGTTTCGCGCGTGTATGCGCTTCTTCTGGCTTTCCAACACTGAAGAGGTCACGGCACCTTCTTATAGTGCACAGGAAGCCGCATCATCACAGTAATATGCTTAATTACTAAGTAATCAACACCTGGCCTCTCAAGAGGGAGGGCAGGGATTACAGTCAGGCGGGACCTCTTCAATGATGTAAGGTGCATATGTGAACATACATAAACCAATAAGAACAAATCAAAATACGAAAATACAATAAGCAAGAGTGGTTCATTACAAAAATACGCTCATATCTATTTTTTTTTTTTTCATTTAGTCCCAGCGGACCCAATGCATCCGTGCGTAGGATCCATATAGTTTCTCTTCTCAGAAGCTCCCTTTCTCTGTCACCACCTCTTTCAGTGCGGTTAACTACTTCAAGGCCAGCAAAAGTCAGCACATTGGGATTTCCACTATGTGCCTTATTCACATGATCTATTAACCGCGGAACACCCTTTCCTGTTTTTAAGGAGTTTAGGTGTTCGCGGAATCTTTCAAATAAGCAGCGGATAGTTTTTCCGATGTAGAAGCGTCCGCATCTACATAAAATTATATAAACCACAAATTTGCTGCGGCAGGTAATAAGTGGAAAAACCCTATGTTCTATCCCTGCAAAAGAGATCACTTGTAGTTGGGAATTGAAGCTGCAGAAGGAACAGTTTCTGCAACTCCTATTCCCAGGAGGTGGATCCCAGAGGTGGTATTCTGTGGCTAAAGACTTTAAGAAAAATGCAGAGTTCCTTATGAACAGGCTCGGACTGGCCCACAGGGGGATAGGTGAATCAACCGGTGGACCCCAGAGGAAAGTAAGCCCCTAGTCCCCCACATCGGCACAAGTGGCACATACAGTAGCACAGTAGACTGACATCTAGATAGGCTGTCTGAGATGCTATACAGTACATTGCCTATGTTCATATAAAAACTGGGTAGTGTGGGCAGGTAGTATATGCATGCACTGTAGTTTTACAGTGGGCTTCTATAATGAAATTTACTGGTGGGCTCTAGGCACCCCAGTCCAACACTGCTTATGAAGCTTAGGTGTTACAGTGGCCCTTAACAAAAACAGTTCACAAAAAGTTCACAATGCATGATAACTTACAAAACCTGGTGCCCTACTTTTTCTTTTTTTGGACATGGTTCCCTCAATTACCAGTCCTCTCTTAATTTCTAGTCCTTGGCCAACAGCTTCTAGGAATATTCTATACATATTGTCCTTTGGTAGTCACTGCTTCACCCATGAGCAGGGAGGAGTGTCTCAGGCTATCAAAACACAGTACACCGAGAAGACTGAGAAGCTGGAGACCATTTTACTGAAATAAAGCAAAGACTGATGTCAGAAAGATTAAAAAAGGGTCTTGGGTTTTAACTATACATTTGTTGTGAAAGTTTTATTGTGAATCAGAGGGTCCCTTTAAATGAAGCCTGCTACCATGAAAATGCTGTTCAATCTGGAGGCAGCAGATTGATATTCCATATAGGAGCATGCAGATAAAGCAAGCACAGGGATGTCAATCACAGATAGGACTGCCTACATGACCCCTAATAAAAAGCAGAATTTTAGGTTAGTGCGTTCAAGGACATACAAGTTTGTGACAAACATGGCAACTTTAAAAAGGCCAATACAGATAGTGGCATCATATGTATGTACATATGATACGTATGTAGTGACATCATGACTAGAACTCAAGGATAGAATGCAATATGCACACATGATCGCAGATCGTAGTCACATGAACTGCCCGATGTTTGGCAGCAACTCTTAGGTATTCAATACATGCAAAAACTCATTATAGTCACTATAACGGGAATCTTGGAAACTGGCAACTATTCCACTTCACAAGATATGTCAAATCTATATGGTTAAAGTAAAATAATACAAGAAAATACAGGTGCATAAGGCAGTACAGGTTCATATTTGAAAAAGTGCAATCATCAAATGGATCCATCGGTTCGGCAAGTCAGAACATACTCAATACTCACTCCACTCACTGTTCAATACAATCCACCTCTGTGACCATCTCTGAGGCTACCCAGAGTAGGCAGAGAGGTGGACACTGGCCCCATAATAGTATGAATAATGCACATATTAATGTAAAGAAAGAACCAACCCTAAACTCCCCAGGAGAAAAAAGGCAAAACAATTCATTCTTTCATGTGCTTCCCACTTCCTGTGCTCCTGGAAAAACATTATAAAAAAAATACAGTGGATATAAAAAGTCTACACACCCCTGTTAAAATGTCAGGTTTCTGTGATGTAAAAAAAATGAGACAAAGATAAATAATTTCAAAACTTTTTCCACCTTTAATGTGACCTATAAACTGTACCACTCAATTTAAAAACAAACTGAAATATTTTAGGTAGAGGGAAGAAAAAAATAATAAAATTAAATAATATGGTTGCATAAGTGTGCACACCCTTACACTAATACTTTGTTAAAGCACCTTTTGATTTTATTGCAGCACTCAGTCTTTTTGGGTATGAGTCTATCAGCATGGCACATTTTGACTTGGCAAAATTTGCCCACTCTTCTTTGCAAAAACACTCCAAATCTGTTAGATTGCGAGGGCATCTCCTGTGCACAGCCCTCTTCAGATCACCCCACAGATTTTCAATCGGATACAGGTCTGGGCTCCATTCCAAAACTTTAATCTTCTTCTGGTGAAGCCATTCCTTTGTTGATTTGGATGTATGCTTTGGGTCGTTGTCATGCTGAAAGATGAAGTTCCTCTTCATGTTCAGCTTTCTAGTAGAAGCCTGAAGGTTTTGTGCTAATATTGACTGGTATTTGGAACTGTTCATAACTCCCTCTATGATGACCTTACACTGATTTAAGGCATTTGTGATTACTTTTATTTAATATGTATATTGAAATTATGTATGATGTGTTCACATTGTATTCACAATATACACCTGGATTTTATGTATTTTGAGATGTATACTATGAAATTTCTTCAACAACTTTAATTAACACTTGATTGATTAAATATACTAAGCTGTATAAATATGCACTCTGCACTAGTATGTTTGTCACTGCTTGAGAAAGATCCCAGGAGGTGGATCGAAACGTCGCTGTCTGGTGAATAAAGCCAAATTTTTATGCCTTGGATGTGCTGTGGAATTTTTCCTGATCCCTCTAGCTTAACCAAGAAAAACAGCCCCAAAGCATGATGCTGCCACCACCATGCTTCACTGTGGGTATGGTGTTCTTTTGGTGATGTGCAGTGTTGTTTTTGCACCAAACATATCTTTTGGACATATGGCCAAAAAGTTCAACCTTGGTTTCATCAGACCATAACACCTTTTCCCACATGCTTTGGGAGACTTCAGATGTGTTTTTGCAAAATGTAGCCTGGCTTGGATGTTTTTTTTCGTAAGAAAAGGCTTTCGTCTTGCCACTGTACCCCATAGCCCAGACATATGGGGAATACGGGAGATTATTGTCACATGTACCACACAGCCAGTACTTGCCAGATATTCCTGCAGCAACTTTAATGTTACTGTAGGCCTCTTGGTAGCCTCCCAGACCAGTTTTCTTCTAGTCTTTTCTTAAATTTTGGAGGGACGTCCAGTTCTTGGTAATGTCACTGTTGTGCCATGTTCTCTCCACTTGATGATGACTGTCTTCACTGTGTTCCATGGTATATCTAATGCCTTGGAAATTCTTTTGTACCCTTCTCCTGACTGATACCTTTTAACAATGAGATCCCTCTGATGCTTTGGAAGCTCTCTGTGGACCATGGCTTTTGCTGTGGGATGCGACTAAGAAAATTTCAGGAAAGACCAACTAGAGCAGCTGAACTTTATTTTGGGTTAATCAGAGGCACTTTAAATGATGGAAGGTGTATGCTGACTCCTAGTTAACATGATTTTGAATGTGATTGCTTAATTCTGAACACAGGTAGATCCCCAGTTATAAGAGGGTGTGCACACTTATGCAACCACATAATTTTAGGTTTTTTTTTTTGTTTTCTTCCCTCCACCTACAAGATTTCAGTTTGTTTTTCAATTGAGTGGTACAGTTTACAGTTCACATTAAAAGTGGAAAAAGTTCTGAAATGATTTATCTTTTCTCATTTTTTTACATCACAGAAACCTGACATTTTAACAGGGGTGTGTAGACTTTTTATATCCACTGTACATAAAATAATAAAATAAGCAAATATCTATATCACAATCCTACCAATGCTAGGAAAAAGGTGCCAGAGGGTACAGGCAAGCCAACTATCTAAACATTTTCTATATGAGTTTAAACTTGACGTTAAAGAGGACCTTTCACTAGATAAAAAAATCTAAACTAACTATACAGACATCTAGAGCGGCGCCCAGGGATCCCCCTGCACTTACCATTATCCCTGGGCGCCGCTCCGTTCGCCCGGTATAGGCTCCGGTATCTTCACATGTTAGGCTCCACCCAGTGGAACCTGCCGGCGTCTCTTTCTCCCATGCTGTAGCGCTGACCAATTGCAGCGCTCAGCTCATAGCCTGAGAGGTTTTTTGTTCTCTCAGGCTATGAGCTGAGCGCTGCGATTGGCTAGCGCTACAGCATGGGAGAAAGAGACGCCGGCAGGTTCCACTGGGTGGAGCCTAACATGTGAAGATACCGGAGGCTATACCAGGCGAACGGATCGGCGCCCAGGGATAATAGTAAGTGCAGGGAGATCCCTGGGCGCCGCTCTACATGTCTGTATAGTTAGTTTAGATTTTTTAATCTAGTGAAAGGTCCTCTTTAAGTCCATTTGGTCTCAATGTATTTAGATCATAAATACTCAGACTCAAATGTCAATAAATACCTAATTCCAAAGAGTTTTCCTGTGTTCGGATGTGTAAACTTAGTACTCTTACAAATGAAGGAGCAATTAACGCATCCCAAACAGGGAAACAACCTCATTTTTTGAGGTTTAAGAAAAGTTTGTTTAATCTTGGATACATTCATGTCAGCTTTTACCAGACAGTCATGTAAATTGCAAATATGCCTATAGGACATAAGTGGGTTTAATGAAAAGGCATCTATATGACTAATGTTGAGCGTGAATATTTGAAAAGCAAATTTTTATCGCGAATATTGGCACTTCGAGAATTTGCAAATATTTAGAATATAGTGCTATATATTCGTAATGACAAATACTTATCTTTTTTTGTTTGTTTTCTAACACAGTACACATCAGGTGATCATCTCTCCATTCTTCTAGCTTGTGGGCCAATGAGAAGGCTTTGTCACAGCTTAGCAACATCCCTAGCAACCAAAAGGAAAGTTGCCTACCCCTTACTATATAAGAACCTCCCCAGCAGCTATTTTCTAAAGTTTATTGCAGTTATGATAGAGACAGCAGTGTCATTGCTGTGCTCTGTGCTTTGTTCTATTACATTGGACAATTAACGTATATATATATAATTCAGTTAGTGGGAGATAGTCAGTGTAGGTTAGATTGATGTATGGTGTAGCTGATAGGTTCTGCTGTCCATACATACATGCTACAGACATAGTGCTGTGATGTCATAAGTTGCAACTAATATGCGCATCATTAATTGCCGAAAATTCGCAAGCACAAATATATTGGGGCACTCTATCTGCATATAAAGCTATTCTAATGTTCTGCCGTGTCAACCATTTTCTCCAGTCTCAGGAAACTTATACCAGCTTGAAAAATGTAGCAACAGTGAACCACGCCGGTATTTCATGCACAATACGCAAATAATACATTGCCGATTTTCGCAATCAAGAATATAATCTCGAATTCGCGATTATATGCCGGATATTCTACAAAATATTCGTGAAATATCGCAAATTCGAATATTGCCCCTGCCGCTCATTACTATATATGACAAAGACCTGCCCAAACAACATGTCAATGTTAAAGGGGTTCCGCAGTTTGTTTAAACTGTTGATCTATCCTCTGGATAGATCATCAGCGCCGCTGCCTTCTCACTGTTTACCGCTGGCCCAGTGACGTCACGACTAGTATCAACTGGCCTGGGCGGGGCTAAGCTCGATTTAAGTGAACGGAGCTTAGCCCTGCCCAGGTCAGTTGATAATAGTCGTGACGTCACTGGGCCAGTGGTAAACAGTGAGAAGGCCGCGGCGCTGCTATAGCGCAGCTGCCTTCTCAAACAGCTGATCTGACCGGCGGGGGTCCGACACCCAGGACCCCCGCCGGTCAGATGCTGATGATCTATTCAGAGGATAGATCATCAGTTTAAACAAACTGCAGAACCCCTTCAATTGTGAATTTTTGAAACCTCACTACTTGAATCCAAAAAAGTTGAAATAAATGAGATCCTTTCTGCTAATTTCAACGCCATCTCACACCTTTGTTCATCATCCATAATCCTCCTAACCTTCAACATCTGGCTTTATGGTAGGGAGGGATTTCAACATATTCTTTGGATGCGAACTGTCAAATCAAAGTAGAGTATTTTTATCATAAAACATATGTGTATGCCCTCATTGTTGGTAATCTGGGTATCCAAAAACTGCAGCTTGCCTACTGAATAGGAAAGTGTAAGTGTTATATGATCATCAACCATGTTTAGGTATTCATGGAACTGTAATAGTTACACCTCAGCACCAGCCCATGAAGTGGTGGGACAAATAGACAAGACTCTCCTCCTTCACATGCATAGACACCGCATTGGCATCCATGGCAGATCCATGTAATTGAAGATAAAAATCATTGTTAAATAAAAAATTATTGCATGTGAGATTCCAATTCAACAAAGAAAGAATAAATTCCTGTGCATGTAAACACAACTCAAAATTATTCAAAGCTCGGGTCACTGGCTGAATCCCTCTTGAGTGGTAAATAGAGATATTTAAATTTACCAAATTGAACAAGGCTAGCACAGCACCAAGAGAATCACCGTTTCTTGCAACTTCAGCAAAAAAAATTCGAAGTATCCCTGATATAGGCTCTCGCAGCAGTAGCCAGGGCCGGAGCTTCCATAGAGGCAAGGGGGGCAATTGCCCCCGGGCCCCCGAGTCCTTAGGGGCCCCCCGCGCCAGTCCGAAACTAACTATAAGCAGGACAGTCAGTCAGTGTCAAACGGAGATGAGCGCTTCCATTGTGGAAGCGCTCATCTCCAGTCATCTGTATCGCCGTCCTCAGGACAGCGATACAGATGGCTGTGCGGCAGGGGAGGGAGAGGTGTGTCCCTTCCCCTTCCTCTGATAGGCTGCAGGCACTAGGCCGACAGCCTATCAGAGGCCGGTGAAGGCGGTGCGATGACGTCATCACGCCACCTGAGCCCTGAGCCATACAGCGCAGGACACAGGCCGGAAGAGGCCTGCATCGCATCAATGCCAAGGAGGTAAGTATAAGTGTTTTTTTTTGTCAATACTGGTGGCTACTAGCACATGATATGGGGGGGCTCTGGCTACTAGGACATGATAGGGGGGCCTGGCTACTGGGACATGATAGGGGGGCCCTATGGCTACTGGCACATGATGGGGGGCCCTATGGCTACTGGGACATGATAGGGGGGCCCTGGCTACTGGGACATGATAGGGGGGGCCCTATGGCTACTGGCACATGATGGGGGGGCCCTATGACTACTGGCACACGATAGGGGGGCCCTATGGCTACTGGCACATGATAGGGGGGCCCTATGGCTACTGGCACATGATATGGGGGGTTCTGGCTACTGGGACATGATAGGGGGGCCCTATGGCTACTGGGACATGATGGGGGGGGGCCCTATGGCTACTAGCACATGATGGGGGGGCTCTGGCTACTGGGACATGATAGGGGGGCCCTATGGCTTCTGGCACATGATATGGGGGGCTCTGGCTACTGGGACATGATAGGGGGGCCCTTGCTACTGGGACATGATAGGGGGGGCCCTATGGCTACTGGCACATGATGGGCGGGGCTCTGGCTACTGGGACATGATAGGGGGGCCCTGGCTACTGGGACATGATAGGGGGGGCCCTATGGCTACTGGGACATGATAGGGGGGGGCCCTATGGCTACTGGCACATGATGGGGGGGCCCTATGGCTACTGGCACATGATGGGGGGGGGGCTCTGGCTACTGGGACATGATAGGGGGGGGCCCTGGCTACTGGCACATGATAGGGGGGGGCCCTATGGCTACTGGCACATGATGGGGGGCCCTATGGCTACTGGCACATGATGGGGGGGCTCTGGCTACTATGACATGATAGGGGGGGCCCTATGGCTACTGGGACATGATAGGGTGGCCCTATGGCTACTGGCACATGATGGAGGGGGCCCTATGGCTACTGGCACATGATGGGGTGGGCTATGGCTACTGGCGCATGTTGATGGGGGGCTCAGGCTACTGGCACATGATAGGGGGGCCTATGGCTACTGGCACATGATGGGGGGGCCTATGGCTACTGGCACATGATATAGGGGGGCTCTGGCTACTGGCACATGATATAGGGGGGCTATGGCTACTGGCACATGATATAGGGGGGCTCTGGCTACTGGCACATGATATGGGGGGCTCTTATTACTGGAACATGATTGGGGGGCACTTATTACCGGCACATTGGGTGCACTTCTTACTGGCACATTATTGGGTGGCACTGTAGGGGCACTTCTTACTGGCACATGATTGGGGGCACTTCTTACTGGCACATTATTGGTGGGCACTATAGGGGCATTTACTGAGGCCACAAAGAATGGTTATTTTATATGGGGGCTCTGTATAGGGGCATTTTATACTGGGATACATTATGGTGGGTACTTTGGGGAAGGTGGGAGAGGAGTACTATGGGGTCATCTACGGGGGCACTGAGAAGGGGTATTTTATACTTACAAATTATGGGGGACACTGGGGGCATCTACTGGGGCACTATATATGGGGCATTTTATACTGGTACATTATGGGGGGGCACTAGGAGGGAAGGGGGAGAGGATCACTATGGGGGCATTTACTGGGGGCACTATATAGGGGTATTTTATACTGGCACATTATGGGAGCACTATGGGGACATTAGCTCAACTGGGGGCATTACAAGGGGGTATTTTTTGCACTGTCACATTATAAGGAGAATTATTTCTACTGGGGGGGGGATTATGGTGGGCTTTATTACTCCCCCATGGTATGAACCCCCTAGTAGCAGCACCAGCCTCTCCCTGCTCTGCTATCCCTCTGCCCCTTTTCCAAATCCTTATGAAATCTTTCTCATTAGGATAAAACACATCAGCTCCGCCGAGCCCCCGGCCAAGTGTTGAAGTGGTGTCCGAGATCCCCAAGGGTCAAGCCAAGTAACTGTAAGTTTTCATATGAAATATGTTTGTTATACACATATAGCATACACCGTGCCCCGCAATATACAGTTTCTTCTGTAAAAGTCATCAAGTGTCATGGGGGGGGCCCTTATTGTTTTTCTCCCCAGGGCCCCATTTCACCTAGAACCGGCCCTGGCAGTAGCTTACTGTCGCAGGATCCTATCCAGGAAAATAGAGACATAAGAAAATAAAGAACCCCCTGCTCAACACAATTGGTTGACAAGGGGGATCCACCAGAGATAGGTCATCATCAGTATTAAAATCTTGGAAAACCCCATTAAATGATGATTTGAAATGTTATGTGTTAATTGTAGACTGTAGACTCATTTTAGTAAATCCACTGCATCTATATTACAATAAGTGTTCTCCTAAATCTATTATTTATAGTTTATGGGGGACGTTTATCATTTGCGATTGTTTTGGTGTCAGATTTAAGTCTACATCAAATATATGAAATGGTGCACCTTAATAATACAGTATATTTGGCATGAGTGAAATATGTTTTACACCTAGAAGTGTTAAAGAACACCAGGAGGTTGCCTGCCATTGTGACTTTCTCAGCAACTTTTGCAAAAGTCGCAAATAGTAAATGAGCCATAATCCAGGTCTAATCTCTTTTTTATCCTTTAAACATAGACCATGTTGAGAAGTGGAGAGGAACAGGAAATGTTGCAAAAATTTACAAAAAGTTAAAGAAAACAGTACAATCGACTTCTAACTTTTTGTCCCCTATGCCTTAAAATGATGAAACATTTTTCACAGTTTTCTATAAACCAACAGTTTTGCTCTCTGCTTCAATATAAGACAGTCAGTCTATAAGTGTCAGAATTCAGAGAAAACCGCACTTATCATTATTTATTTCACAAGTCCCCTTATCTCTCCCTTGCTTTATCTTGCCGAGACTTCTGGCACAAGATTCTGGCTGCTCCGCACTCCAAGCTTAGCGCACATCCAGCTTTCCGCAGCATGTGTTACAGATATAATTGCATTAAGCTGGACTGTGGCCCAGCCTCTCCTCGTACTCATCCCCGTTCTGCAGAAAGAGAGAGAGAGAGGGTGAAAGAACCAGCCTTGAAAGCCTGCAAATTACCGAGATGTAAATTAGCTGCTATGCAAATGTGAATAATATGCAAATAGGCCATGCATAAAAATGATTGCTCTAACGAGAAGTACACCCCGTTTATTCATTAGGATAATTTCTGTTATACATTGTTTCACAGTATTTTGCATTGTTCCTGGTAATATGAATATTTAGCTTCATTATGCTAGACCTGATTTCCATTTTTGGGCTGTTTTGTGATGATAGAAACAATTAGAGTTAAATGATAATGTTAAAAGGTGTGTGGGGTTTACAAAAGCTCCATTTCTTTCCTCTCACCCTTTTTACTGATTCTGTTGTATTTCCCAAAGCCTTCTCCTGTTGCTATAATTACTTAATAATTTAGAAGGTACCTAGCTACTGTGCAGGGTAAGGTGCAAGCCAGCCTTAAATATTAATACAGTAATGGATTGATGACTAGAGATGGCCTTGCGGTTCGCCCGGCGGTCGTTTCGCGGCGAACTTTGCGATCGCCGAACATGTGAACATGTGGAGAAATTCGCGCCCGCCATATTATTTTACATTGTGAAGAACTTTGACCCATGACACATCCGTCAGGTGGTACAGGACAGCACATGGACATACCCCCTACCTTATAAATAAACCTGATCTGGCCGCCATTTTACATTCAGTGTTTAAAGTCATTTTAAGGACTAGTATAGGTGTGCTATCTATATGTGTGATACACAGAGGGGTGCGATATACTTATAATATACTTTTATAATGAGTCAAAAACACATAGATCTATATAATGATCACCTGGAAGTCAGGGGCCTAGGGGGTAGGGGCTTACTAGGGCCATTTTTATATAGGGTAAGGTTCCGGACAGGGTCGCTCTTATCAGGGCGGGTGGTCTGTGGTTAGGCTATCAGGGCCAGAATAGCACCTACCTGTAGGGCAATATCAGGGACAGTTCTTTGCCCAAAGAAAAAATATAAGGGGGTTGAGTCCGCACAACCTGCTGCAGGTGCACATCACTATGGCGAACTACATACACAAACGGAAAATGCAAATGTGATCGCACACTGCATCCAGCACTCTGCCTCCTTGCTGGATGAGACATTGGTTTATATTTTGGCCAAAGCATAGTAAGCCACTCACCGCGTCAAGGTCGTCTCAATTGAGTGGTCCCTACTCTTGTTCCTACCTGTTCATGGGCCATGACAGCCACATAAAATCCAGGGAATGCAGGTCAGCATGCAAGCCAAGTACACTTTGCTTGTAACCCCGTCCGGTGCCATTACAGCTTTCATCGGATCCAGGATGCAAGTACCTCCAATATATGCTACAAAGAAAAAAATATAAGGGGTTGAGTCCGCACAACCTGCCTGCAGGTGCACATCACTATATTTTTTTCTTTGCAGTATATATTGGAGGCGTGGCGATCTCCTTGGAGTCAAGCACACCTGACCAGTTAATCTGTCCTGGAGGCTGGTTTTAAAGTCAGTATAAAACTGAGTCTGCTTATATAGAACCTACCAGTGGCCATTTGGCTCCAGGAGAAGTATATGGTGGGGCTCAGCGTGCATGTTGGTACTTGCATCCCTGGATCCGATGAAAGCTGTAATGGCACCGGACGGGGGTTACAAGCAAAGTGTACTTGGCTTGCATGCTGACCTGCATTCCCTGGATTTTATGTGGCTGTCATGGCCCATGAACAGGTAGGAACAAGAGTTAGGGACCACGCAATTGAGACGACCTTGACGCGGTGAGTGGCTTACTATGCTTTGGGCCAAAATATAAACCAATGTCTCATCCAGCATGGAGGCAGAGTGCTGGATGCAGTGTGCGATCACATTTGCATTTACAGTTCTTTGCCCACCTGTCTTTAAATACCACATCATCATCTAGCCCAGGGATAGATGTTTTTTGCTTTCCACCGGATTCATGGATGTGCACTGGAACCCCCCGGATTGTGGTAGGACATATGGTTTCTCATTTGGTGCCGCCGAGCACTTGTTATTGCCTACCACATCTATGCTTTTTGCTTAACTTTAATAATTAAATTTATTTTCATTTTGAGGGATATCTTTTCCATTCACACGTCTGCAAAATGGGTCCGTATCCGTTCCGCAATTTTGCGGAACAGGTGCAGACCCATTCATTTTCAATTGGGCTGGAATGTACTGTCCGCATCCGCATTTGCAGATCCACATCCGCATTTGCGGATCTGCACTTCCGCACCTGTGCCTCAGTTTCCGCCAAAAATTAGAACATGTCCTATTCTTGTCCGCAATTGCAGACAAGATTAGGCATTTTCTATTACAGTACCGGTGATGTGCGGTCCATAAATTGCGGAATGCACATTGCTGATGTCCGTGTTTTGCGGATCCGCAAAACACATAAGAACGTGTGAATGGACCCTCATAGTAACATTATTAAAGGTTACGTTTTATCTTTATGTATATTCTAATGGATTGCCTTCCTTGTACAATGTTATAATATACTTTCTATGTAAGAAAGTATATTATAGTGCATTTGTATTGTGCGGCAGTTGTGTGCGGTTCTGCTGCGATACTGCAGGTATATAGAGGGACAAGCGTTATTGGAACAAATAATTTCTACTGGTGTGATATACCAGTCGTCCCCCAAAAAAACAGATTGAAGCAGGGTGTTATATACCAATATACTTTCTTTATAGTGCATTTGGGTACTGTATAGTGCATTTGCGCATACGTGAAAATGATATTGCCGATATTTTGCATTGAAAAAAATAATGAATGGAGATCGCAAATTCGAATAATACATCTGTTATGTCACTGTCCATGTTGAGAGACTATTTGTGCACTTCTAGTAATTATTTCTTGGCTGCAAATACAGTCCTGATCAAAAGTTTAAGACCACTTGAAAAATGGCGAAAAATCATATTTTACATTGTTGGATCTTAACAAGGGTCCAAGTAGAGCTTCAACATGCAACAAGAAGAAATGAGAGTGAGACACAACATTTTTTGAGCATTCAATTAATTGAAAATAACGATTAAATTGAAACAGGCTGTTTTTCAGCTGATCCAAATTTTAGGACCACATGCCTTTAAAAGGCCAAATCTGTGCAAAGATAGTCACACGTTGTGATGGCAAAGGCAAAAAAACTCTTTTTGAACGTGGTCGAGTTGTTGAACTGCATAAGCAGGGTCTCTCACAGAGCGCCATCGCTGCTGAGGTGGGACGCAGTAAGACAGTCATTTGGAATTTCTTAAATGATCCTGAGGGTTATGGAACAAAAAAGTCAAGTGGAAGACCCAAAAAAATTTCACCAGCACTGAGCCGGAGGATCCAATTGGCTGTCCGTCAAGACACTGGACGATCCTCGACCCAAATTAAGGCCCTTACTGGTGCTGACTGCAGCCCCATAACCATCAGAACGGCATCTGAGACTGAAGGGCTTCAAAACACAAAAAACGTCTTCTAAGACCTTGTCTCCTTGAACGCCACAGAACTGCCCTTTTGGACTTTGCAAGAGAGCACCAAACATGGGACATTCAAAGGTGGAAGAAAGTTTTATTCTCTGATGAGAAAAAATTTAACCTTGATGGTCCTGATGGTTTCCAACGTTACTGGCATGACAAGCAGATCCCACATGAGATGTTTTCTAAGCGCCACAGTGGAGGGGCGCCATAATGGTCTGGGGTGCTTTTTCCTTCAGTGGAACAATGGAGCTTCAGGAAGTGCAGGGCCGTCAAACGGCCGCTGACTATGTCCAGATGTTGCAGAGAGCATTCCTCATGACTGAGGGCCCTCGTCTGTGTGGTAACGACTGGGTTTTTAAACAGGACAACGCTACAGTACACAAAGGGACTTCTTCCAGGAGAATAACATCACTCTTTTGACCCATCCTGCGTGTTCCCCTGATCTAAATCCAATTGAGAACCTTTGGGGATGGATGTCAAGGGAAGTTTACAAAAATGGACAACAGTTCCAGACAGTAGATGGCCTTGGTGCGGCCGTCTTCACCACTTCGAGAAATGTTCCCACTCACCTCATGGAAACACTTGCATCAAGCATGCTGAAACGAATTTTTGAAGTGATCAATAATAACAGCGGAGCTACTCATTACTGAGTTCATGTTTGGAAGTTGATTTCTGTTTTGGGGTTTTTTTTTTTTTTTTTTTTTTTTGGAGTGTGGTCCTAAACTTTTGATCAGCTGAAAAACAGCCTATTTCAGTTTATTCGTTGTTTTTATTAAATTGAATGCTCAAAAAATGTTTTGTCTCACTCCCATTACTTCTTGTTGCATGTTGAAGCTCTACTTGGAACATTGTTAAGATCCAGCCATGCTAAATATGATTTTTTGCCATTTTTCAAGTGGTCTTAAACTTTTGATCAGGACTGTATGAGCTGAAGGTTTTTCAGGTACGCCTGCCATTAAAATGAATGGGACCCGCCACAAACTTGCGGTTCGCGAACATTTGATCGTGTTCGCGCAATCGCGTTCGCGAACCATCCCGCCAGATGTTCGTCCATCACTATTGATGAGTCTTCTCATAAACTTCATTTGGGGGATTAAACTATTTCACTTTTTGCTGTACTTGAAGAGGGTAACCCCACTTTAGGCTTTTTGCCATGTTGACAACCCACAAGTTGCTCACAAGTGTTCATAGGATTAGTGGTTCTGTTTCACATTTTATGACAAAAATACATTTTTAACTGTTGTTACATTGTGTGAAATTATGCTTAAGGGTCTTTGAGCAACAACAATGTTGTTTTATTAAATTGCAGCTTTTAAAGTACAACCCATGGCATGTAATTTAGGGGGCCATTTACTATGCTAAATATACGTCTAAAATAGGCGTATTTCAGACCCTGCTCATGCCAGGTCTGAGATTGTGGGCGTGGCATGGGCGGGGAAGGGGACGGGTGGGCAGTCCTGTCTCATTCAGTATTACAGTACAGACCAAAAGTTTGGACACACCTTCTCATTCAAAGAGTTTTCTTTATTTTCATGACTATGAAGGCATCAAAACTATGAATTAACACATGTGGAATTATATACATAACAAACAAGTGTGAAACAACTGAAAATATGTCATATTCTAGGTTCTTCAAAGTAGCCACCTTTTGCTTTGATTACTGCTTTGCACACTCTTGGCATTATCTTGATGAGCATCAAGAGGTAGTCACCTGAAATGGTCTTCCAACAGTCTTGAAGGAGTTCCCAGAGATGCTTAGCACTTGTTGGCCCTTTTGCCTTCTCTCTCCGGTCCAGCTCACCCCAAACGATCTCGATTGGGTTCAGGTGTGGAGGCCAGGTCATCTGGCGCAGCACCCCATCACTCTCCTTCATGGTCAAATAGCCCTTACTTTCAAAGTTTTCCCAATTTTTCGGCTGACTGACTGACCTTCATTTCTTAAAGTAATGATGGCCACTCGTTTTTCTTTACTTTGCTTTTTTCTTGCCATAATACAAATTCTAACAGTCTATTCAGTAGGACTATCAGCTGTGTATCCACCTGACTTCTCCTCAACGCAACTGATGGTCCCAACCCCATTTATAAGGCAAGAAATCCCACTTATTAAACCGACAGGGCACACCTGTGAAGTGAAAACCATTTCAGGGGACTACCTCTTGAAGTTCATCAAGAGAATGCCAAGAGTGTGCAAAGCAGTAATCAAAGCAAAAGGTGGCTACTTTGAAGAACCTAGAATATGACATATTTTCAGTTGTTTCACACTTGTTTGTTATGTATATAATTCCACATGTGTTAATTCATAGTTTTGATGCCTTCAGTGTGAATCTACAATTTTCATAGTCATTAAAATAAAGAAAACTCTTTGAATGAGAAGGTGTGTCCAAACTTTTGGTCTGTACTGTACCTATGCCTGTTTTAGGCGTAGAAAATGTTTTAAGTAGAGTTGAGCGGACACCTGGATGTTCGGGTTCGGCCGAACTTCGGAAAAAAGTTTGAGTTCGGGACCCGAACTTGACCTCCACCCCGAACCCCATTGAAGTCAATGGGGACCCGAACTTTTGAGCACTAAAATGGCTGTAAAAATGTCATGGAAAGGGCTAGAGGGCTGCAAATTGCGTCATAATGTGGTTAAGAGCATGGTAAGTGTTCTGCAAACAAATGTGGAAAGGGAAATGACTTAAAATAACATAAAATACGTAAAAATAAAAAATATAGGAGGACCAGGTCCATATGGAGTAGGAGGTTGAGTAGGAGGTTGAGGAGGCGGTGGATGTGGCGGTGTAGGTGGAAGCGGCGGTGGAGGAGGACGTGGTAGCCTTACACTGCTTTTTGGTCTTAAATTTAATTTTTTAAATTAGAGTACACCCCAAAACATTGGGAAATATGACCTGTGATAACCCCCTCCAGTCATGCTAAACACACGTTCAGACAATACACTGGCTGCAGGGCATGCCAGCACCTCCAACGGGTAAAGGGCAAGCTCAGGCCATGTCCCCAATTTGGAGACCCAGAAGTTGCAGGGGCTGACCCCTGTCAGTCAGTTCGTGTAAGCGTGTGCACACTTACTACCCGACCATGTCGCACATTTCCGTGATGTTCACGATTCAATTTGATATCTGCTCTATCAATTTTCGATGTTCTTTTATGCATCTACCATGGTGATCACGGGTGGCGGGGAATCAGGGTTCCAGGCCAGAGAGGGAGCGTGAGAAAGAGAGACAACATCCAAGATAGGATTCATTTTTTCAAATTTAAAATTATAGAGTTGAAATATGGGAGAAATTATTAAAGCGTAAAAGTGTGATAACTTTTTAAAGTTTAAGCATTGAATGAAAGGATGTGGCGCGCATTAATTACTGAATAATATATTACATTTTATTCCCTGTCACCTATGCATAGCAGGTGTTTATTCACGTCTAAAATTGTATAACGTCAACCCAAGAATGTAACAGAAAGATTATTGAAATTTATTAAGCTGTCAACTAGGTAGAGGAGGGGTATATTACACCCAAAAATTGGTGAATTTCACCAAAAAATGTAACTGACAATTATTATTATTTTTTCGGTCTACTAGGTATAGGAGTGGTACATCACACCCAAAAATTGCTGAATTTCACCAGAATATATAACTGACAATTTTTTTTTTTTAACCGGCCTACTAGGTATAGCAGTGGTACTATACACCCAAAAATTGGTGAATTTCACCCGAAAATGTTCATGACAATACTTTTTTTTTTAAACGGCCTACTTATTTATAGCAGTGGTACTATACACCAAAAAATTGGTTAATTTCACCAGAAAATGTTAATGCCAATTTATTGAATTTTTTTAACTGGCCTACTAGGTATAGCAGTGGTACTATACACCCAAAAATTGGTTAATTTCACTAGAAAATGTTAATAACAATTATTTTATTTTTTTTAACCGGCCTACTAGGTATAGCAGTGGTACTATACACCCAAAAATTGGTTAATTTCACCAGAAAATGTTAATAACAATTATTTTTTTTTTTTTAACCGGCCTACTAGGTATAGCAGTGGTACTATACACCCAAAAATTGGTTAATTTCACCAGAAAATGTTAATGACAATTTTTTTTTTAACCAGCCTACTAGGTATAGCAGTGGTACTATACACCCAAAAATTGGTTAATTTCACTAGAAAATGTTAATAACAATTATTTTATTTTTTTTAACCGGCCCTACTAGGTATAGCAGTGGTACTATACACCCAAAAATTGGTTAATTTCACCAGAAAATGTTAATAACAATTATTTTATTTTTTTTAACCGGCCTACTAGGTATAGCAGTGGTACTATACACCCAAAAATTGGTTAATTTCACCATAAAATGTTAATGACAATTTTTTTTTTAACCAGCCTACTAGGTATAGCAGTGGTACTATACACCCAAAAATTGGTTAATTTCACTAGAAAATGTTAATAACAATTATTTTATTTTTTTTAACCGGCCTACTAGGTATAGCAGTGGTACTATACACCCAAAATTTGTTAATTTCACCAGAAAATGTTAATAACAATTTATTTATTTATTTTTAACCGGCCTACTAGGTATAGCAGTGGTACTATACACCCAAAAATTGGTTAATTTCACCAGAAAATGTTAATGACAATTTTTTTTTTAACCAGCCTACTAGGTATAGCAGTGGTACTATACACCCAAAAATTGGTTAATTTCACCAGAAAATGTAAATGACAATGTAGTGAAATGATATAAAATAAAACACGTATAAAAAAAAAAATGGATTTATGAGGTGGAGTTCCATATAAGGTAGGAGTTTGAGGAGGCGGTGGACGTAGCAGAATAGGTGGAAGCGGCGGTGGAGGTGGATGAGATAGCCAACACTGGTTTTTGGTTTTAATTTAATTTTGTGAAATTAAGGTACACTCCAAAAGAGTGTGAAATATACAAAATACAAACATGAGCAATTGCGCTGCAGTATAACAATGGCTGCTTAGTGCCGGTATACATATCTATTCTGCACAAGGTACGGACAAGTCCTGTGGGATCCATGCCTGGTTCATTTTAGTCAACGTGAGCTTGTCCACATTGGCTGTTTACAGGCGGCTGCGCTTGTCTGTGATGACGCCCCCTGCCGTGCTAAACACACGTTCAGATAATACACCGGCTGCAGGGCAGGCCAGCACCTCTAAGGCGTAAAGGGCAAGCTCAGGCCATGTGCCCAATTTGGAGACCCAAAAGTTAAAGGGGGCAGACCCGTCATTCAGTACGTGTAGGCGTGTGCACACATACTGCTCCACCATGTTGGTGAAATGCTGCCTCCTGCTTAGACGTTCCATATCAGCTGGTAGTGCTGGTTGTTGTGGCGTGCTGACAAAGCTTTTCCACATTTCGGCCATGCTAACCCTGCCTTCTGAGGTGCTGGCGGTGCCCCAGCTGCATTGGCGACCTCTTCCTTGTCCTCTGCCTTCGCCTTGTGCTTCCACTGTGCCCCCGCTGTCAGGTGGGAATGCCACCAACAGCGCGTCTACCAGCGTGCGCTTGTACTCACGCATCTTACGATCACGCTCCAGTGAGGGAATTAAGGCTGGTATGTTGTCCTTGTAACAGGGATCCAGCAGCGTGGCCACCCAGTAATCAGCACAAGTTAGAATGTGGGCAACTCGGCGGTCGTTGCAGAGACACTGCAGCATGTAATCGCTCATGTGTGTCAGGCTGCCCAGAGGCAACGAAAAGCTGTCCTCTGTATCCCCCCATCCACGCACCAGTGATGGCCATGAGCTGGTCTGGGTGCCACCCTGCTGTGAACATGGTTCCTCCTCCTCCGTCTCCTCCTCCTCATCCTCCAGAACTGTGGCCTGGCTGGACAATTGTGTACCTTGGATTTGTGGGTGCAGGAACCCACCCTCGGATCCACTTGGGAATGACTGGCCGGAAACCCTACGAAATGATCCCTCTTCCTCCTCCTCCTCCTGTGCCACATCCTCTTCCATCATCGCCAGGAGCTTTTTTTCAAGGAGGCATAGAAGTGGGATAGTAACGCTGAGAACGGCGTTATCGGCACTGGCCATGTTGGTGGAGTACTCGAAACAGCGCAACAAGGAACACAGGTCTCAAATAGAGGCCCAGTCATTGGGGGTGAAGTGGTGCTGTTCCGCCGAGCAACTGACCCGTGCGTGCTGCAGCTTAAACTCCACTATCGCCTGCTGCTGCTCGCACAGTCTGGCCAGCATGTGCAAGGTGGAGTTCCACCTTGTGGGCATGTCGCATATGAGGCGGTGAGCGGGAAGGCCAAAGTTACGCTGAAGCGCTGACAGGCGAGCAGCAGCAGGGTGAGAACGCCGAAATCACGCACAGACGGCCCTCACTTTATGCAGCAGCTCTGACATATCGGGGTAAGTTTTTAGGAACCTCTGCACCACCAAATTCAGCACATGCGCCAGGCAAGGGATGTGCGTCAAACCGGCTAGTCTCAGAGCTGCTACGAGATTTCGCCCATTATCGCACACCACCAGGCCGGGCTTGAGGCTGACTGGAACAAACCACTCATCGGTCTGTTGTTCAAGGCCCGTCCACAGCTCCTGCGCGGTGTGGGGTTTGTCCCCCAAACAGATAAGTTTTAAAACTGCCTGCTGTCGTTTACCCCTGGCTGTGCTGAAGTTGGTGGTGAAGGTGTTACGCTGACCTGATGAGGAGCTGGTGGAGGATAAGGAAGCAGAGTAGGAGGAGGAAGCAACAGGAAGCAAACTGAAGCACCCTGCAATCCTCGGTGGTGGAAGGACATGCGCCAAACTGCTATCCACCTCAGGCCCAGCCGCCACTGCATTTACCCAGTGTGCTGTTATGGAGATATAACGGACCTGACCGTGCTTACTGGTCCACGTATCCGTAGTCAGGTGGACCTTGCCACAGATGGCGTTGCGCAGTGCACACCTGATTTTGTCCCCTACTTGGTTGTGAAGGGAAGTGATGGCTCGCCTTGAAAAGTAGTGGCGGCTGGGCACGACGTACTGTGGAACAGTCACCGCCATAAGGCCTTTAAAACTGTCCGTCTCCACCAGACGGAATGACAGCATTTCAAAGGCCAGTAATTTAGAAATGCTAGCATTCAGCGCTAGGGATCGCGGGCGGGTAGGGGGGTACTTCCTCTCTCCCTCCAGCGTTTGGAATATGGAGAGCTGAACGCTTCCGTGGGACATTGTGGAGATGTTTGGTGACCTAGGTGTTGGTGTTGCTGGCAGATCCTCTGTTTGCGGGGTGCCAGGTGGCACTGTCACTCCAGAGGTGGATGAAGAGGCCGCGACTGCAGCAGAAGAGGAAGCAGAAGGAGCCTAAGACCTTTCTTGGTTTTTGAGGTGTCTACTGCACTGCAGCTCGTGCTTACACTTAAATGCCTGGTCATGCAGGTTGTGCTCAGGTTGAGAACGTTTATGCCTCGCTTCAGGCTCTGATTGCACAGAGTGCAAACCACTCGTGTCTTGTCGTCAGCACATTGTCTGAAGAACTGCCACGCCAGGGAACTCCTTGGTGCTGGCTTTGGTGTGCTCGGTCCCTTGCTGCGGTGGGCAGTAGGAGGCGTAGCGTCTAGAGGATGGCCGCTCCGCTTTTGCACCCTGCTCCCTCTTCTGCTGTGCTGGTGGCTCTGTGCGACCACCGCCTCTTCCTCCGAACTACATAGGTCACTCGCATGACCTTGATTCCATGTGGGGTCGAGGACCTCATCGTCCTCCAAATAATCTTCCACCCAGTCTTCACCCCTGAATTCCTTGTCGGTCTGCACACTTTCTAAAGCCCCAGCAGTTGGCACCTGTGTTTCGTCATCATCCGAGACGTGCTGCGATGGTCCTCTCATGTACTCATCTTCAAAGATAAGTGGTTGGGCATCGGTGCACTCAATGTCTTCCACTTCTGGGGCAGGGCTAGGTGGATGGCCCTGGGAAACCCTGCTAACAGAGTCATCAAAAAGCAGAAGAGACTGCTGCATGACTTGGGGCTCAGACTGCTTGGCTGATTTGCAAGGGGGTGATGTGAAAGACTGATGGACATCGACTGCAGGTGCCAACTGTGGTCTTTCAGCAGGAGACTGGGTGGGACACAATGTGAAGGAACTGGATCCACTGTCAGCAACCCAATTTATTAACACCTGTACTTGTTCAGGCCTCATTATTCGTAGAGCAGCATTAGGCCCGACCAAATACCGGTGCAAGTTTTGTCGCCTACTCTCACCTGAAGAAGGGGTTTCACTTGTGTGTGTAGCTGGCACAGATCGACCACGTCCTCTCCCTGCAGCAGGAGCTCCACCAGCAGCATTACGACCTGGGCCAAGTCCCTTATTTGATGCTCTCCTCGTATTTTTCGAATTTATGATCTTTCCCTAAATGGGTGTTTAATTAATAGTAGAATAGAACGACAGTAAGTAAAGGGTGTATCTCACACGGCCTGAACCAGACTAGGCATCAATAAAAAAAAAATTTGGACCAAAATGGCTGTATTTCAAATGCCTGATTCAAACCCTTGTATGTAGAGGGGTTATATCACACGGTCTGAAACAGTGTAGGCCTGAAGTAAATATTTCCTTGCACAAAATGGCTGTATTTCAAATGGCTGTATTTCAAATCCCTGAATCAAACCCCTGTATGTAGAGGGAGTATCTCACAGGGCCTGAACCAGTGTAGGCCTGAAGTAAATATTTCTTTGCCCTAAATGGCTGTATTTCAAATGCCTGATTCAAACCCCTGTATGTAGAGGGAGTATCTCACACGGTCTGAACCAGTGTAGGCCTGAACTAAATATTTATTTTCCCTAAATGAATGGCTGTATTTCAAATGACTATATTTCAAATCCCTGAATCAAACCCCCTGTATGTAGAGGGAGTATCTCACAGGGCATGAACCAGTGTAGGCCTGAAGTAAATATTTCTTTGCCCTAAATGCATGTATTTCAAATGGCTGTATTTCAAATCCCTGAATCAAACCCCAGTATGTAGAGAGAGTATCTCACAGGGCCTGAACCAATTATAGGCCTGAAGTAAATATTTATTTGCACAAAATGGCTGTATTTCAAATGGCGTATTTCAAATACCTGATTCAAACCCCTGTATGTAGAGGGAGTATCTCACACGGTCTGAACCAGTGTAGGCCTGAACTAAATATTTATTTGCCCTAAATGAATGGCTGTATTTCAAATGGCTGTATTTCAAATCTCTGAATCAAACCCCTGTATGTAGAGGGAGTATCTTACAGGGCCTGAACCAGTGTAGGCCTGAAGTAAATATTTCTTTGCACAAAATGGCTGTATTTCAAATCCCTGAATCAAACCCCTGTATGTAGGGGGAGTATCTCACAGGGCCTGAACCAGTGTAGGCCTGAAGTAAATATTTCTTTGCACAAAATGGCTGTATTTTAAATGGCTGTATTTCAAATCCCTGAATCAAACCCCTGTATGTACAGGGAGTATCTCACAGGGCCTGAACCAGTGTAAGCCTGAAGTAAATATTTCTTTGCACAAAATGACTGTATTTCAAATGGCTGTATTTCAAATCCCTGAATCAAACCCCTGTATGTAGAGGGGGTATCTCACACGGTCTGAACCAGTGTAGGCCTGAAGTAAATATTTCTTTGCACAAAATGGCTGTATTTCAAATGGCTGTATTTCATATCCCTAAATCAAACCCCTGTATGTATAGAGAGTATCTCACAGGGCCTGAACCAGTTTAGGCCTGAACTAAATATTTCTTTGCCCTAAATGGCTGTATTTCAAATCCCTGAATCAAATCCCTGTATGTAGAGGGAGTATCTCACAGGGCCTGAACCAGTGTAGGCATGAAAGCTGTATATATAAACTTGAATTTAACACTTGCAGATCTGTAAAATACTGTTTTTTGAAAAAAAAAAGTGTGTTTTTCAAACCACAGAAAATGATGGGTGTATTTCTACCTTAAACTGCACACTGACTAATCCAGATGTTGTAGTTTGCCAAAAAAATTGGTGATTTGCAAAATCCCAAAAGCTCAGATGCAGTGCTGGTGCACTGAGCTTGCATAAAATGGCCACCGCCACCCACCTAACTAACAGAATTATAAAAGGTTTTTTTTTTTGGTCAATAGCCTCAGGGCAGGGTAAAACGATTGTGTCCTGCCCTGCACCCACACAACTATTTCTCAGTAGATAGCTGAGTTAGATTCTCTCCTATTCTCTCCCTGAAATCACAAGTCCAGCAGCATCCTCTCCCTACACTTGTAACAGCAGAGTGACGTGCAGCGCTACGTGACTAAAGCTTATATAGAGCCTGGGTCACATGCTGCTCTGGCCAATCACTGCCATGTCATTAGTAGGCATGGCTGTGATGGCTTCTAAGGTCAGACAGTTAACCGCTTGTTGATTGGCTGCTGTGCAGCCTTTCAAAAAGCGCCAAGAAAGCGCCGAACACCGAACCCGAACTTTTACGGAAAAGTTCGGGTTCGGGTCCGGGGTCCAAAAATCCTAAAGTTCGGTACGAACCCGAACTTTACAGTTCGGGTTCGCTCAACCCTAGTTTTAAGTGTAAGACAGAAAGGAAGCTGTCTTACATTTAGAACTGGCGCTGGAACCACCGACAGTTTAGGGCTTTATTAAGACTAGCGTCTAAAACGCTGGTCTTAATAAATGTACCCCTTAATCTGTATTTAGTTATTTTTCCATATTTGTATTGATTCCACATGAAAATCAGAAATGATGCCCTCTAGAAGATTAGGCTAGATTTTATGACTGGCCAACTGAAGGAACAGTTCTGAAGTCTTGCATTACTAGGAGATCGACCTCCAGCTTTTAATATTTGTTCTAAGATGTGATCTAAAATTCAGGAAAAATAGAGTTATCATGACTTAGATGAGTAAAAAGTAGAGTTGTTCGGGTTCGATGGGTTTGGCCGAACTTCACAAAAAAGTTAGAGTTTGGGACCTGAACTTGACCCCGAACCACATTGAAGTCAATGGGGACCCAAACTTTGGAGCACTAAAATGGCTCTAAAAAAGTCATGGAAAGGGCTAGAGGGTTGTAAATGGCAGCAAAATGTGGTTAAAAGCATGGCAAGTGCTCTGCAAACAATTGTGGATAGGGAAATTACTTCAAATAACCTAAAATACGTAAAAATAAAAAATAATAATCTTGATCTAGGAGGAGGAGGTCCAAATGGAGTAGGAGGTTGAGGAGGCAGTGTATGTGGCAGTGTAGGTGGAAGCAGTGGTGGAGGAGGATGAGGTAGCCAACACTGGTTTTTGGTTTTGTTTTTTTATTTTATTTTTATTTTTTTGTTTAAATTTGGGTAGACCCCAAAACATAAATATAAAAAAATAAAACAAAGAGAAAGTGCGATTGAGTACATGAATGGCTGGGTGAGGCCAGTATACATGTCTATTCTGCACAAGGTACGGACAAATCCTGTGGGATCCCTGCCTGGTTCATTTTAATGAACGTGAGCTTGTCCACATTGGCTGTGGACAGGCGGCTGCGCTTTTCTTTGATAACCCCCTCCTACGGTGTTAAACAAACGTTCAGACAATGCACTGGCTGCAGGGGAGGTCAGCACCTCCAAGGCATAAAGGGCAAGCCCAGGCCATGTGCCCAATTTGGAAACCCAGAAGTTGAAGGGGGCAGACCCATCAGTCAGTACGTGTAGGTGTGTGCACACTGCTCTAACATGTCGCGTGTCCCCGAGATGTCCATGATCCAATTGGACATCTTCTCTATCAACTTTCAATGTTCTTTTCTGCACCTACCATGGTGATCACGGGTAGCGGGGAATCAGGGTTCCAGGCCGGAGAGGAAGCCTGAGAAAGGGATACCACATCCAAGGTGTAACGGTCACGTCCACACACAGGAGGAAGGATAGTGACCACTGCGCTCCACCCTCACCCCTGGCCCTGCCTACTTGCCTCACGAGTCCTGATGACAGGGGACAACTGGACGACAGTCCCTAACTTAGGATACGTGCAGGGAAGACAGACAAGACAAAATACGGAACATGAACGGACCGGGTCAGAACCAAGAGAGCTACGCAGTACAAAGGGTTAAGCAAAGAATGGTCAGGAGAAGCCGGGGTCAAATACCAGGAGAGTAGAGAAGTACAAGAGGAGTCCTAAGAGAGTAGTCAGGTGGGAGCTGAGGTCACAATACCAGGACGGATGCGCAGTACAGGAGGAGCAGGCAAAAGGATCGTCAGGGAAGGAAATCAGGAGAGTATTCAGTAGTCCAACAAATAGCCAGGAACCTAGAAATTAACAGGCAACCTGTGGCTAGCAGGCTGCCTGTATTTATAGCGGGGAGTGAGGGTCATGTGATGTGGCCAGCGTCACATGACCGACAGACCAACCAGTTGAGCACCGAGTGATCAGCTCGGCGCTCAAGGCAGACTTAGGAGCAGGGAGCCAACCAGCAGTAAAGCCGCCCTGGGAATGAGGTCAAACACAGATCCTCATTCCCAAAGCTAAGCAACAGTTCTGCGGGCAATGGGGGACCGAGTGCACCTTCGGAACCCCGTTACACAAGGGAGGTCAATAGAGGAAATTAAATGTGATTGAGCGGAAATGTGGGACAAATTATTGAAGCAGAAGCTTCCAAGTAAAGGAGGGGGCGCGCGGCAATTACCCACTTCCGACTCGGGGAGGTAGTGATGATAAATTACAATACAGGACTCTTAAGATGCCCTGCTATTGTAATGATTAATAAAAAATTACAGGGAATGTCCCTAGGGTACTTTGGATTTGGAAACGTTATACAGGAGAGGCCCTGATGCTGCTTTGTTGATTATAGATAACTTCTGCCTGATCGCACGTCCCCGAGATGTCCACAATCCAATTGGATATCTTCTCTATCAACTTTGAATGTTCTTTTCTGTGCCTACCATGGTGATCATGGGTAGTGGGGAATCAGGGTTCCACACCGGAGATGTAGCGTGAGAAAGGGATACCACATCCAAGGACTGTCAATGGCTGAAATGTGATCGAGCGGAAATGTGGGACAAGTTATTAAAGCGGAAGGATCGAATGAAAGGAGGGGGCGTGTCAATTAAAGATGAATTTTATAAATTTAAGTCTCTGTCACCTATACAGAGCAGGGGTTTTTCAACGGCAAAAATGGGTTAATGTCACCCACCAATGGAACAGACAATTTTAAAAAATTTGGTTCCCTGTCAACTATGCAGAGCAGGGGTTTATTCACGGCAAAACTGTGTTTATGTCACCCACCAATTGAACAGACGATTTTATAAAAATTAGGTCCCTATCACCTATGCAGAGCAGGTAAAATGTCACCTGACAATCTAATAGACGATTTTTTTTAATTTAGGTCCCTGTCACCTATGCAGAGCAGTGGTTTATTCACGGCAAAAATGGTAAAATGTCACCCAAGAATGTAATTCTGCACCCTGCTCCCTCTTTTGCTGTGCTGGTGCCTCTGTGCGACCACCGCCTCTTCCTCCGAACTAGACAGGTCACTCGCATGACCTTGATTCCATGTGGGGTCTAGTACTTCATCATCCTCCACATCATCTTCCACATCATCTTCCACCCACTCTTTACCCCTGCCCTCCTTGTCAGTCTGCACAGTGCAGAAAGCCGCAGCAGTTGACACCTGTGTTTTGTCATCATCAGAGACGTGCTGCGGTGGTCTTCCCATGTCCTCATCCTGAAACATAAGTGGTTGGGCATCAGTGCACTCAATCTCTTCCACTTCTGTTGCAGGGCTATGTGGATGGCAAACGGAAACCCTTCCAGCAGAGTCATCAAAAAGCTGACTCCTGCATGATTTGGGGCTCAGACTGCTTGGCTGATTTGCAAGGGGGTGAGGTGAAAGACTGATGGCCATGGGCTGCAGGTGCCAACTCTGATCTTTCAGCAGGAGACAGGGTGGGAGACAATGTGAAGGAACTGGAGGCACTGTCAGCCACCCAATCTACTATCGCCTGTACTTGTTCTGGCCTCACCATTCGTAGAGCCGCATTCTACCCTACCAAATACCGCTGCAGGTTTTGTCGCCTACTCGCACCTGAGGAAGGGGTTTCACTTGTGCGTGTAGCTGGCACAGATCGACTATGTCCTCTCCCTGCAACAGGAGCTCCACCATCAGCACCACGACCGGGGCCACGTCCCTTATTTGACGCTCTCCTTATTCTTTGCTTTCACCCACCAAACTAACAGATGGTTTATGTCAGGCGACAATGTAACCGCCAATAGTCAACAATTAAGTTCACTGACAGTAAGGCAGTGCCGGTGTCATAAAGAGGAAAAATTTGTTGAGGTTACACCACAGTATGACAGGCGACTTTTATAAAATTAATTCACTGTAACAAAAAAATGTTAATTTGTCAACCAACAATGTAACAGAAGTATTGACTGGTTGTATTGGACTGTCAGAAATGCAGCAAAGGCTGCAAATATATTATCCTGCCACAAAATGGTGTTTTTTTGATACCAGAATATAACAGCAGTATCTAATGCTTGCATTGGACTGTCAGAAATGCAGCAAAGACCCAAAATGTATTATCTTGCACAAAATGGGTGTTTCTTTAAACCCAGAATATAACTGCAGTATTTAAAGCTTGTATTTGACTGTCACAAATTCAGCAAAGGACCCAAAATGTATTATCTTGCAAAAAATGGGTGTTTTTTTAAACCCTGAATATAACTGCAGTATTTACAGCTTGTATTTGACTGTCACAGATTCAGCAAAGGACCCTAAATGTATTATCTTGCAAAAAATTGTGTTTTTTTAATAGCAGAATATAACAGCAGTATCTAACGCTTGTATTGGACTGTCACAAATGCAGCAAAGGCCCCAAATGTAGGGTCTTGCAAAAAATGGGTGTTTTTTTAAACCCAGAATATAACTGCAGCATTTAAAGCTTGTATTTGACTGTCACAAATGCAGCAAAGGCCCCAAATGTAGGGTCTTGCAAAAAATGGGTGTTTTTTTTTTAAACCCAGAATATAACTGCAGGATTTACAGCTTGTATTTGACTTTCAAAAATGCAGCAAAGGCCCCTAATGTAGGGTCTTGCAAAAAAATGGGTGTTTTTTTAAACCCAGAATATAACTGCAGTATTTACAGCTTGTATTTGACTGTCACAAATTCAGCAAAGGACCCAAAATGTATTATCTTGCAAAAAATTTGTGTTTTTTTAAACCCTGAATATAACTGCAGTATTTAAAGCTTGTATTTGACTGTCACAAATGCAGCAAAGGCCCCAAATGTAGATTCTTGCAAAAAAAGTTTTTTTTAAAAAACCCAGGATATAACTGCAGTATTTACAGCTTGTATTTGACTGTCACAAATTCAGCAAAGGACCCAACATTTATTATCTTGCAAAAAATGGGTGTTTTTTTTAAACCCAGAATACAACAGCAGTATCTAACGCTTGTATTGGACTGTCAGAAATGCAGCAAAGGCCGCAAATGTATTATCTTGCCTCAAAATGGGTGTTTTTTTTAATAGCAGAATATAACAGCAGGATCTAACGCTTGTATTGGACTTTCACAAATGCAGCAAAGGCCCCAAATGTAGGGTCTTGCAAAAAATGGGTGTTTTTTTAAACCCAGAATATAACTGCAGCATTTAAAGCTTGTATTTGACTGTCACAAATGCAGCAAAGGCCCCAAATGTAGGGTCTTGCAAAAAATGGGTGTTTTTTTTTTAAACCCAGAATATAACAGCAGTATTTACAGCTTGTATTTGACTGTCACAAATGCACATATGCAGTGCTGGTGCACTCAACTTGCACATAATGGCTGCCGACGCCCACCTAACTAACAGACTGATAAAACTTATTTTTCTTTGTCACTGGGCTCAGGGCAGGGTACAAAAATGCTGCACTGCACCCACAAAACAAAATCGCTGTAGATCGCAGAGTTAACAAGCACTTCCGATAACAGATTCTTTCTTATTCTCTTCCTCACAGCAGCAGCATCCTATCCCTACACTAGTAAGAGCAGAGTGACATGCAGCTCTACGTGACTCCAGCTTATATAGAGGCTGGGTCACATGCTGCACTGGCCAATCACACCCATGCCATTAGTAGGCATGGCTGTGATGGCTTCTAAGGGCACAAGAGTTAAACGTTTGTTGATTGGCTGCTCTGCAGCCTTTCAAAAGCGCCATTAAATTGCTGAACACCGAACTCGAACCCAAACTTTTACTGAAAAGTTCGGGTTCGGGTCCGGGGTCCAAAAATCCTAAAGGTCGGCACGATCCTGAACTTTACAGTTCGGGTTCGCTCAACCCTAATAAAGAGTTTAGTAAACTATGATAAAAGAAAATACACATATACACAAGATAACTTACATAAAGTGAGTAACAGTCACCAAAGCCGTGAACAAATGAGTGAGCTCCCCATTGGCCAGTTCCCATTATGGGACCTGGTTGACACCCAAATAATACAAAAAGAGGCGATGGCAGTAAGGCACATCTTACCCTAATGATGTTTGCAATAGAGCTAAGCTTTTTGTTACAAGGCTAGATGTTTTCTAGCCTCCTGGCCCCTCCTAAAGGTCTTCAGTACACATGTACAATTACACTGAACAAAAATATAAACGCAACACTTTCGGTCTTGCTCCCATTTTGCATGAGCTGAACTCAAAGATCTGAAACATTTTCTACATACACAAAAGACCCATTACTCTCAAATATTGTTCACAAATCTGTCTAAATCTGTGTTATTGAGCACTTCTCCTTTGCCGAGATAATCCATCCCACCTCAGAGGTGTGGTATATTAAGGTGCTGATTAGACAGCATGAATATTGCACAGGTGCATTTTATTGATGGCATTTTGAATGCACAGAGATACCGTGATGGATTCCTGAGGCCCATTGTTGTGCCATTCATCCACGACCATCACCTCATGTTGCAGCATGATAACGCACGGCCCCATATTACAAGGATCTGTACACAATTCCTGGAAGCTGAAAACATCCCAGTTCTTGCATGGCCAGCATGCTCACCGGACATGTCACCCATTGGGCATGTTTGAGATGCTCTGGATCGGTGTATACGACAGCGTGTTCCAGTTCCTGCCAATATTCTGCAATTTTGCACAGCTGTTGAAGAGGAGTGGACCAACATTCCACAGGCCACAATCAACAACCTGATCAACTCTATGCGACGGAGATGTGTTGCATAGTGTTGAGCATGAATATTCGAATCACAAATATATTGCCACTTCAAGAATTTGCGAATATTTAGAATATAGTGCTATATATTCGTATTCGCGAATAGTGTTGAATATTCTAATCGCGAATTTATCGGGAAAATATTACATTACCGATTTTTGCAATCAAGTAAACAATGACTGGAGATCACGAATTCTCAAATTTGCAAATTTATGGCGAATATTCGGCCAAAAATTCCCAAAATATTGCGAATTTGAATATTGCCTATGCTGCTTATCACTAATATTGCTGTTGCACTGCGTGAGGCAAATGGTGGCCACACCAGATACTGACTGGTTTTCTAACCAACCCCCCAATTAAGCAAAACATTTCAGAGTGGCCTTTTATTGTGGGCAGTCTAAGGCACACCTGTGCAATATTCATGCTGTCTAATCAGCACCTTGATATGCCACACCTGTGAGGTGGGATGGATTATCTCGGCAAAGGAGAAGTACTTACTAACACAGATTTAGACAGATTTGTGAATAAAATTTGGAGTAATGGGTCTTTTGTGTATGTAGAAAATGTTTCAGATCTTTGAGTTCAGCTCATGCAAAATGTGAGCAAAACCGAAAGTGTTGCTTTTATATTTTTGTTCAGTGTAGATTAGACTTCAGGAATATGGTTAGATATCAACAAGTACCACTAACCAACTACAAGGAATTAAAGGGTAAAGAACCACTAAAATACCTTGATATACAGTATTTTATGATGATTTTATTCCAGCTTCAAAAGAGGGGGCAACAGTTCTACTGCAGAGAATGATCAGACATTGTTTAAAGTGTAGAAGTGTAGTGCCCGATCACCGGCCAGTGTTGATTTATGCTCCCATTCATAGGGCAGGCTCCAGTTGAGCATATCCAGTTCTGAAATTAGAAAAATATTTGTTCAATAGTGCAAAAAAATTGTTCCATATTTATTATTAAATAGAGTGAGCTCTGAGCATGTCATGATTAAGAGAGCAGATAGCACCTTAAATGCTTATGAGGAAAATCTGTATACTGTAGACAGCAAGTTTTTTATTTACAAGAAGAAACTTCTGATCTTGGATATGGCCAGCTTGTTTATCTTGGAACTTTAAATCCAAGTGAGGCCTTACAGTACCTTAAAAACTAGAAATATATGGAGCCTGAAGATATTGATCAGCCATTATGACTGGCAGCATTGTTATCAAGTGTAATGCCGGCTCACTGGTCAGCATTATTTTCTGTTCCCTTGCATGAATCCATGCTCCAGTTTAGCATTCCCACTTCAAAAATTAGAAAAAAATATTTGACCAACAGTGGAAAAATAATAGTTTTTTTTATTTATTGCCAAATTTTAAAACCCACCATTGAAGTTAGTTATGTGCAAAAATTGCCTATGCTTTTCAAAAACTGACTTGTTTTCATAGCAGTCCTATATCTGAGGAAGGGGATTGGCCCCGAAATTCATCATTATTGGAATATAAACTTCAATTGGCATGATGAATGTAGGCATCCACTGTTTTTGTTGATTTTACTTCTAAATAAAGTTTGTGTTTTTGGTGAAGGGCTGGATTCCAGATCTTTTTAATTTCATTTACTGATAGTATCTATCACTTCATATGGTTTCTCTATTAACATGGACCATCAGTTCCAGCTGTGCAAGCCCCGACTAGAAATTAAATGATAGGCTTTACAGCTGTTGTGACTGTCACAATTAGAGATGAGCGAATTTTTCAAAAGTTAGATTCGCCGGTTCGCCAATTTTTTTTTTAAAACATTCGGTTTGATCCAATTATATTTGCAGCAAATTTTGTTAAAAAACAGCCATTTCCTGGCTGCAGAGAGCCTTTATAGTGGTGTAGAACACTGTGCCTTGCAGTAACACGCATAAGGAGTCTGCTTTGGTAGTGAAATAATACAGTGAGTCTGTATGACATGCAGATGACAGGCGTCGCTCTTAGAATTTACTGCGCACTTCACTTATTTGGGCAGTCACGGGGCCAAAACTGACCAAATAACTCAAGTATGAACTCAACCTTACAGGTCGATGTTAGCGCCAAGAAGAAGCGCACTCCTTTTACGCTGTCGTCAGCTGACTCCACATAGATGTCTACAGAAGATGTTCTATTAAATGCTTATACAAGTAGAGTCCCACGACAGAGTGGAGTGGGTGTCAGCAGTAAGTTTGGGTTGACGTCATTGATTAATTTGCCCTTTCTCTGATCCGTCAGAACAATAACCCACAAAAAACGGATCCTGTCTGTTGAGCCTTCACTCGTCAGCATTTATTCAGTAATCCATCAGTATTGCTAATAAAAAAAACAGGAGTGGATCCAAAACAGAGATGACCGAGTCAACCATTCAAGAACCTCTGGGTTGCTGGTCAAGACACGACCGCTAGGCCTCTCGCTCAGGCCTCTCGCTGCGACCCCTGCTGCCACAGACCCTTACTCTGCTGCGACCTCTGACTGCACCAGAAACATTTAGGCCTTTGCCACTCCCCTGTGCAGGGCCTGGCACTTCTCTGTCTGACATACTGTTAGATCAAATAAATAAATAAAAAGAAAATTAAAACACCTCAAAAAACGGTAATTTTCTCACTTCACCACACAACAGCTAATAAGCCCTTTTTTACCAACTAAGGCCTCCTGCACACGACCGTTTTTTTCCCCCGTTTACTGGCCGTTCTTTGCGTTCCGTATACGGTCTGTATACGGAACCATTCATTTCAATGGTTCCGCAAAAAAAACGAAATGTACTCCGTATGCATTCCATTTCCGTATTTCCGTTTTTCCGTTCCGTTTAAAGATAGAACATGTCCTATTATTGCCCACAAATCACGGTGCTTGGCTCCATTCAAGTCAATGGGTCCGCAAAAAAACGGAACACATACGGAAATGCATCCGTATGTCTTCCGTTTCCGTTCTGTTTTTTGCGGAACCATCTATTGAAAATGTTATGCCCAGCCCAATATTATCTATGTAATTACTGTATAATGTATATGGCATACGTAAAAACGGAACAGAAACGGAAACACAACGGAAACAAAAAATGGAACAACGGATCCGTGAAAAACAGACCGCAAAACACTGAAAGCCATACGGTCGTGTGCAGGAGGCCTAATACACACAAAAAAGGGCTTTAGAATATAACTGCACCGCTGAATGGCAAATATATATATTTTTTGCACTAATACACGCCACAAAAGGCTTTAGAACATATAACTGCACCACTGAACGGCAATTCGGCCCTACATTTTTGCCACCTTTACACTACACAAAAAGCTTTTCAACATATAAGTGCAACGCTGAACGGCGAATATATTTTTCTTTTGCCACTAATACACGGCAAACAGGGCTTCAGAATATATAACTGAACCGCTGAACGGCAATTAGGCCCTAATTTTTTTCCACTTTAAGGCTACGTCTACACGACGACATTTGTCGAGCGACATTTTGTTGCACTAATGTCGCTCGACAATTTTTATAATGACAGTCTATGGTGTCGCACTGCAACATGCAACATGCTGCGACTGCGACGCAACAGTCGCAGAAGATCCATTCGAGATGGATTTTTCTGTGACACTGTTCCATCGCAGCATGTTGCATGTTGCAGTGCGACACCATGGACTTCCATTATAAAAATTTTTGATGGAATTACAGAGCTGTATAATGGCAATTTGGATCCCCAGTCAGTGCTGCAAGGTGTAATAGGATTGTTACTATTTCTTAAACCCTGTTTAAGGCTACATGCACACGACCGTATGTGTTTTGCGGTCCGCAAATTGCAGATCCGCAAAAAAAATGGATGACGTTCCGTATGACATCCGTTTTTTTTTTTTTTGCGGATCCGTTTTTTTTGCGGATCCATTGTAATAATGCCTATCCTTGTCTGCAAACTAGAAAAAAATAGGACATTTTTTTGCGGAGCAATGGAACGGACATACTGATGAGGACAGCACACAGTGTGCTGTCCGCGTTTTTTGCGGACCCATTGAAATGAATGGGTCCGCATCCTATCCGCCAAAAAAATGGATCGGACACGGAAACAAAATACGGTCGTGTGCATGAGGCCTAACATAAATGCTGTGGAATGATTCCTTTATATCCTTTCCCTACACCTTGAATAATCTTTCCCTGCACATATAAATAGTTTTTTAGCACAATGAAGTTTTTTTTAACACTGTCCCCAGTTCCTGCTGACGTCTTTCCCTGCATTAAGTACACTGGTAAATGGCAGAATCTAAGATGGCAGAATCTGTGATGTCACTGCTATTTTTAGGGCAGTGACATCACAGGGCTGGCTGGGTGCTGATTGGCTTCATGCATGGCATTATGGGTGATCCCGCCTTCCCAGAGTTCCTTTCTTCATGTCCTCACACATGTAGCAGCCATTTTAGGAAAAAAAAATCATTTGTTACTACGAAGCACAAGGAAATTTGGCTTCGGTGTGAATCGAATTTTTCCTGAAATACGGAACTAATTCCACTTAGTCAGCTTCGATTCGCTCATCTCTAGTCACAATATTTCCAAGTGAGCAACCAATCATCTTTCACAATATTCTTTATTGTCCGGTTTCACCATATGTTTGCTCTGTGGACTCTTTTTAGATGTGTCCTCACACATATAGCAGCCATTTTAGGAAAAAAAATTGATTTGTTACTACGAAGCACGAGGAAATTTGGCTTCGGTGCGAATCAAATTTTTCCTGAAATACGAAACTAAATCCACTTTGTCAGTATTGATTCGCTCATCTTTAGTCACAATATTTCCAAGTGAGCAACCAATCATCTTTCACAATATCCTTTATTGTCCGGTTTCACCATATGTATGCTCTGTGGACTCTTTTTAGATTATCCTGCAATAATTTTCCAATTCCAGCAAAAATTGTCTTAAACCTTCACCCTTAGTTGCCAGTAAAATCTCAAAATGATATTTCACTTATTTGTTAAAGTTGTGATGCTTGTTGGGTCTTATGCAGGCTCACATCATTCATTGAGAATGAGAATTAAGCCCATAAACCATATTTAAGACACAAGGATCCAAAGTGAAAGGAAAATCCTAGAAGAACAATCAAGAATGGACATGGTTGTTGGGTCTCATCATCTCAATTAAATGAGATTGAGAAGTTTGCAAGATGGTGCCTTTTGCTATTGCGCAAACATCATTTATTGTGTCTGGGGACAGCCCATGGTGGGAATTTTCTCAGGGTTCTCAATCATATATCTGGAGAAAGGCTGCCTTACAAATCAACTTTAAAGTGCAACTGTCATTTCAGATTATTTTTAATAGACAGTGATGTTAAACATTTTGTATTATACTTCATTAGGGAAGGATGTTACTTTGTTCTAGAAAACAGAGCATAAAGAGTTAGGTTACTTTCACACTTGTGTTTCGCTTTTCTTGTATTGAGATCTGGCAGAGGATCTCAATATTTGAGAAAAACGCTTCCATTTTGTCCCCCATAGGGACAAAACTGAACTGAATAGAACGGAATGCTCCTAAATGCATTCCATTCCGTTTGGTTGCATTTCCATATCAGAGAGCAAACCGCAGCAAGCTGCGTTTTTTTTCCTATCACAGGATGCGGAGAAAAATGGATACATCATGACACACAATGCAAGTCAATGGTGCTGGATTTGTTTTCTCGGACACAATAAAAAATGGATGCGTCCCCCATTGAGTTTCAATGGTGTTCGAGCTGGATCCGTCATTGCTGTTTTAAAGAAAATACAACTGGATCTGTTCATAACGGATGCAGATGGTTGTATTATCAGACACAGAAGCGTTTTTGGTGAACCCTGCCGGATCCAGTAAAAACGCTAGTGTGAAAGAAGCATTAGCAAAGCTTGAACTGTGTTGCTGAGAGTTTTACTTAGCGCTGAAGACACCTGTGAGCCTGCCTCTTGTCACAACCCAAGTCCTTGACTAAGTACATGTGCCCTAAATATCACTGCCCATTACCCTGCCTATCTGATGTGTTAGACTAAAGACAGACTCTGCCTAGCAACTTTCAGTTACAGCTTTAAAGACTCTTTAAAATGAAAATACAGTTACACTTTAAATGAAGTTTATGATCAACTTGGTCAATGCTCAAAAAAGAAAAAAAGTAGCAGCACTTACAAATCTATAGCAAAAAGTCTCTATGGTGGTGGTGCCCGCAGTGTCTGCAGTATCCCCAAATCATCCAGAATAAATCAAAAATAAAACTGCAGTATTCGCCGGTAGAGTTGAGCCGACACCTGGATGTTCAAGTTCGCCGGGTTTGGCCGAACTTCGCAAAAAAGTTTGAGTTCGGGACCCGAACTTGACCAGAACTTGACCCCGAACCCGAACCTCATTGAAGTAAATGGGGACCCGAATTTTGGAGCACTAAAATGGCTCTAAAAAAGTCATGGAAAGGGCTAGAGGGGTGCAAAAGGCAGCAAAATGTGGTTAAGAGCATGGCAAGTGCTCTGCAAACAAATGTGGATAGGGAAATGACTTCAAATAACATAAAATACATTTAAAAAAAATATATATCTTGATCTAGGAGGAGGAGGTCCATATGGAGTAGGAGGTTGAGGAGGCGGTGGAAGCGGCGGTGGAGGAGGAGGAAGTAGCCAACACAGTTTTTTTGTTTTGTTTTTTATTTTATTTTATTTTTGCTTAAATTTGGGTACACCCCAAAACATTGTGAAATGGCCTGCACTTCCAAGGCGTAAAGGGCAAGCTCAGGCCATGTGCCCAATTTGGAGACCCAGAAGTTGTAGGGGGCAGACCTGTCAGTCAGTACGTGTAGGCGTGTGCACACATACTGCTCCACCATGTTGGTGAAATGCTGCCTCCTGCTAAGACGTTCCATATCAGCTGGTGGTGCTGGTTGTTGTGGCATGCTGACAAAACTTTTCCACATTTTGGCCATGCTAACCCTGCCTTCTGAGGTGCTGGCGGTGCCCCAGCTGCATTGGCGACCTCTTCCTCCTCCTCAGCCTTCGCCTTGTGCTTACACTGAGCCCCCGCTGTCAGATGGGAATGCCATCTGCAGCTCATCGACCAGCATGCACTTGTAGTCGCGCATCTTCCAATCAGTAACAGACGTTTTTACTAAATTTAGTTCCCTGTCAGCATCAATGAAACAGACTAATTTTAGAAATTTAGGTCCCTGTCACCTATGCAGAGCAGGGGTTTGTATACGGCAAAAATGGTAAAATGTCACCCAAGAATGTAACAGACAATTTCTTTAAATTTAGGTCCCTGTCACCAATGCAAAGCAGGGGTTTATTCATGGCAAAACTGGGTTCATGTCACCCACCAATGGAACAGACGATTTTACAAAAATTAGGTCCTTGTCACCTATGCAGAGCAGGGGTTTGTATACGGCAAAAATAGTAAAATGTCACCTGAGAATGTAACAGATGATTTTTAGAAATTTAGGTCCCTGTCACCTATGCAGAGCAGGGGTTTATTCACGGCAAAAATGGTAAAATGTCACCCAAGAATGTAACAGACGCTTTTGCACTCTGCTCCCTCTTTTGCTGTGCTGGTGCCTCTGTCCGACCACGTCCTCTTCGTCTGAACTGCACACGTCACTCGCATGACCTTGATTCCATGTGGGGTCTAGTAACTCATCATCCCCCACATCATCTTCCACCCACTCTTTACCCCAGCCCTCCTTGTCGGTCTGCAGACTGCAGAAAGCCGCAGCAGTTGGCACCTGCGTTTCGTCATCATCCGAGACATGCTGCGGTGGTCTTCCCATGTCCTCATCCTGAAACATAAGTAGTTGGGCATCAGTGCACTCAATCTCTTCCACATCTGGGGCAGGGCTATGTGGATGGCCCTGGGAAACCCTGCTAACAGAGTCATCAAAAAGCAGAAGAGACTGCTGCATGACTTGGGGCTCAGACTGCTTGGCTGATTTGCAAGGGGGTGAGTTAAAAGACAGGTGGCGATGGGCTGTAGGTGCTAACTCTGAGCTTATAGCAGGGGACTGGGTGGGAGACAATGTGAAGGAACTGGAGGCACTATCAGCCACCCAATCTACTATCGCCTGTACTTGTTCTGGCCTCACCATTTGGACTGTCATAAATACAGTGTAGGCCGCTAATGTACTATCTTGCACAAAAAGTGTGTTTTTTTCTACCAACAATGTAACAGCAGTATTTAACGGTTTTAATGGACTGTCAGAAATGCAGTCCCAGTTGTATTCACTGATTATATTTCACTATCAGATTTGCAGTGCAGGCCGCAAAGGTACTTTATGGGGGGAAAAAAGAAGATTTCTTTTTCACCCACAGTGGAAAAGATGGATTTAACTGATTTTCTTTCACTATCACAAATGCAGAGCAGGGCGCAAATGTACTTTTTAGCAAAAAAATTATAATTTGTCCCCCCAGAATCTAACAGATGGATTTACTGAATTGATAACACTCACATACTATATGCAGCACAGGGGTACTTTACAGAAAAAAATGTGAATAAAGGGAATCAATAAGGTAAAAGAGGAGTGACTATTTAAAAGAAGAAAAACTGCTACAAGAGGACATAGTTTTAAATTAGAGGGGCAAAGGTTTAAAAGTAATATAAGGAAGTATTACTTTACTGAGAGAGTAGTGGATGCATGGAATAGCCTTCCTGCAGAAGTGGTAGCTGCAAATACAGTGGAGGAGTTTAAGCATGCATGGGATAGGCATAAGGCCATCCTTCATATAAGATAGGGCCAGGGGCTATCCATAGTACTCAGTATATTGGGCAGACTAGATGGGCCAAATGGTTCTTATCTGCCGACACATTCTATGTTTCTATGTCACCCCCTGGGTCCCTGAACTCACAGACGGATTACTTATATTATTTTTCCTTCCCCTGGCACAAATGCAGTGCAGGTGCACTTAAAAAATGGGTATACGTTGCCCACTGAACTAAAAGAACAGGCTTAAATTATTGTCCCTGGCAGATATGCAGTGCTAAGCTTGCACAAAATGGCGCCCACCTAGCTAACAGACGGATAAAACTTATTTTTTTGTGTCACTGGGCTCAGGGCAGGGTACAAAATGCTGCATTGCACCCACAAAAAAAAAAAATCGCTGTAGATCACAGAGTTAACAAGCACTTCCGATAACAGATTCTTTCTTATTCTCTCCCTCACAGCAGCAGCATCCTATCCCTACACTAGTAAGAGCAGAGTGACGTGCAGCGCTACGTGACTCCAGCTTATATAGAGGCTGGGTCACATGCTGCACTGGCCAATCACAGCAATGCCATTAGTAGGCATGGCTGTGATGGCTTCTAAGGGCACACAAGTTAAATGCTTGTTGATTGGCTGCCCTGCAGCCTTTCAAAAAGCGGCATTAAATCGCCAAACACCGAACTCGAACCCAAACTTTTACTGAAATGTTCGGGTTCGGGTCCGGGGTCAAAAAATCACTTGAATTGACCCATCCTTTTTGCTGAAATCTGAAATGAACTGCTTTAGTTCTGGAATTGTTCAATACACAGTCAGATAAGTCCTTAATTTCTTCAGCTCTTTGAGTTTCTGGGCAGTGGACCAAATGTATAAAAAACAAGACAGACAGTCTTTCTTTATTGTAAGAATTTGAGATTATGTGGCAAAGACTATCATAAGAATTCAGGTTTTCAGTTATTTAATCACAAAATAAACAATTAAATGATAAATTTATTCTGTGTAATCTTTACAATGTTCTTCTGATGATAAATTAAACTAATGTCTTATTTTGGCTTTGGATGTGCAGCTTCTGCATGCTATCTTTTATCTTCCTAGCTACATTCTGTGCTCAGTGATGCGACTTCTGCTTTCAAAGTTGTGTATTTTTTGTTGCCTGGGATACAGCACAAATTTGATTTCTTTTTAGAACTAGGTTAAATGTAAAGTTCAGTTCAAAACTACATTGTAACGGTGAGCAACAGAACTAAAAAACATTTACCTGAATAGTCATATCTTTGAATTAAACATATGAATACTATAGTATATATTCATAAGCAAGACAGAAAGACAAGATTGTACGAATTTAGAAACAGTGCCACTCTTATCATTGGATCATTACCACGGCAAGATAGGACTAAGCTCTGACCACCAAGTGGCCAGGAAATAGAGGAGACGCCGGTGCTCTACTGGTTCAGTAGCTTCTATTGTAGCTTATGGGAACTACGGAAACAGCGATTAACCCAGCTCCCCGTACTTGTGATTCTGTCCCCGCATGCAGGTACGGGCGCCAGGCTTCTTCATTCCTTCCCGCTGCTGCACGCCATGCTGACAGGCTTGGGCAGTGGGGTTCTTAGCTGTGGTCTGGACTAGAGATAAGCGAATTGAAGCTGACAAAGTGGAATTTGTTAAGAATTTAAGGAAAAATTCTATTTGCACCGAATGCGAATTTCCTCGTGCTTCATGGTAACAAATCGCATTTTTTCCTAAAATGGCTGCTGCACATGTAAGGACATGAAGAAAAGAACTCTGGGAAGGTGGGATCACCCATAATGCCATGCATTCAGCCAATCAGCAGCCAGCCAGCCCTGTGATGTTACAGCTGTATAAATACAGACAGCCATCTTAGATTCTGCCATTTACCAGTGTACTTAGTGCAGGGAGAGACGTCTGTATGGCGCTAGAAAGGTGAAAGAAAAAACGTCATTGTGCTAAAAAAAAAAAAAAGATTTACAAGTGCAGGGAAAGATTATTCAAGGTGTAGGGAAAGGATAGGGAGGAATCATTCCACTGCATTTCTGTTGAATAGTGTTGATCCCGAATATTCGAATTGCAAATTTTTATCGCGAATATTGGCACTTCGAGAATTTGCAAATATTTAGAATATAGTGATATACAGTCCTGATCAAAAGTTTAAGACCACTTGAAAAATAGCAAAAAAATCATATTTTACATTGTTGGATCTTAACAAGGTTCCAAGTAGAGCTTCAACATGCAACAAGAAAAAATGAGAGTGAGACAAAACATTTTTTGAGCATTTAATTAATTGAAAATAACGATTAAACTGAAACAGGCTGTTTTTCAGCTGATCCAAATTTTAGGACCACATGCCTTTAAAAGGCCAAATCTGTGCACATGCCTTTAAAAGGCCAAATCTGTGCAAAGATGTGGATTCATTGTCATTTTCTGTCAGGTAGTCCCACGTTCTGATGGCAAAGGCAAAAAAACTCTCCCTTTTTGAACGTGGTCGGGTTGTTGAACTGCATAAGCAGGGTCTCTCACATCGCACCATCGCTGCTGAGGTGGGACGCAGTAAGACAGTCATTCGGAATTTCTTAAATGATCCTGAGGGTTATGGAACAAAAAAGTCAAGTAGGAGACCCCAAAAAATGTCATCAGCACTGAGCCGGAGGATCCAATTGGCTGTCCGTCAAGACACTGGACGATCCTCGACCCAAATTAAGGCCCTTACTGGTGCTGACTGCAGCCCCATAACCATCAGACGGCATCTGAGACTGAAGGGCTTCAAAAACGTCTTCAAAGACCTCATCTCCTTGAACGCCACAGAACTGCTCGTTTGGACTTTGCAAGAGAGCACCAAACATGGGACATTCAAAGGTGGAAGAAAGTTTTATTCTCTGAAAAAATTTAACCTTGATGGTCCTGATGGTTTCCAACGTTACTGGCATGACAAGCAGATCCCACATGAGATGTTTTCTACGCGCCACAGTGGAGGGGGTGCCATAATGGTCTGGGGTGCTTTTTCCTTCAGTGGAACAATGGAGCTTCAGGAAGTGCAGGGGCGTCAAATGGCCGATGGCTATGTCCAGATGTTGCAGAGAGCATTCCTCATGACTGAGGGACCTCGTCTGTGTGGCAACGACAGTTTTTTTCAACAGGCCAACGCTACAGTACACAATGCCCGCAGGACAAGGGACTTCTTCCAGGAGAATAACATCACTCTTTTGGCCCATCCTACGTGTTCCACTCATCTAAATCCAATTGAGAACCTTTGGGGATGGATGGCAAGGGAAGTTTACAAAAATGGACAACAGTTCCAGACAGTAGATGGCCTTCGTGCGGCCGTCTTCACCACTTCGAGAAATGTTCCCACTCACCTCATGGAAACGCTTGCAGCAAGCATGCAGAAACTAATTTTTGAAGTGATAAACAATAACGGTGGAGCTACTCATTACTGAGTTCATGTTTGGAAGTTGGATTTCTGCTTTGGGGAGGTTTAGTTTTTTTTTTGGAGGTGTGGTCCTAAACTTATGATCAGCTGAAAAACAGCCTGTTTCAGGTTAATAGTTGTTAGAGCTTAGCGAACTCGAGCTGTAAAGTTCAGGTTGGTACCCAACTTTAGGGTTTTCGGCACCGGGACCCGAACATTTACATAAAAGTTCGGGTTCGGGTTCGGTGTTCGGTGATTTTTATGGTGCTTTTTGAAAGGCTGCAAAGCAGCCAATCAACAAGCATCATACTACTTGCCCCAAAAGGCCATCACAGCCATGCCTACTATTGGCATGGCTGCGATTGGCCAACTGCAGCATGTGACCCAGCCTCTATTTAAGCTGGAGTCACGAAGTGCCGCCCGTCACTCTGCTCGGATTAGTGTAGGGAGAGGCTGCAGCTGCTGTGAGGAAGAGATCAGGGAGAAATCTTATCAAGAACTGGTTTATGTACTCAGCGTTCTACAGAAAAAGTGTTTTGTGGATGCAATGCACAATTTTTTTAAGCCTGCCCTGAGCCAACTACTGCTGAAAACGAACTCTTTTTTTCTTCAGTTAATTAATATCATTACATGATCGGCAGCCATTTTATGCAACGATAGTGCACCAGCATAGGCTATCTGCAAGTCCAGAAATACAGCTTTGGCATACTGGGGTGAAAAAACCCTCTAATATACTGCACATCTGGGATTAGACAAGCATAAGTCACTGTCACATTTAGGACAGAAATACAGCTTTTTGGTTAGGGTGAAAAACCCCTCTAATATACTGCACATCTGGGATTAGACAAGCATACGTCACTTTTACATTTAGGACAGAAATACAGCTTTTTGGTTACTGGGGTGAAAAAACCCTCTAATATACTGCACATCTGGGATTACACGTTCATAAGTCACTGTCACATTTAGGCCATAAATACGGCTTTGGCATACTGGGGTGAAAAAAGCCTCTAATATACTGCACATCTGTGATTACACATGCATAAGTCACTGTCACATTTAGGACAGAAATACAGCTTTGGCATACTGGGTGTGAAAAAAGCCTCTAATATACTGCACATCTGAGATTACACGTGCATAAGTCACTGTCACATTAAGACCATAATAATGGCTTTGGCATACTGGGGTGAAAAAAGCCTCTAATATACTGCACATCTGTGATTACACGTGCATAAGTCACTGTCACATTTAGGACAGAAATACAGCTTTTTGGTTACTGGGGTGAAAAAACCCTCTAATATACTGCACATCTGTGATTACACATGCATAAGTCACTGTCACATTTAGGTCATAAATACGGCTTTGGCATACTGGGGTGAAAAAAGCTTCTAATATACTGCACATCTGTGATTACACGTGCATAAGTCACTGTCACATTTAGGACAGAAATACAGCTTTATGGTTACTGGGGTGAAAAAACCCTCTAATATACTGCACATCTGTGATTACACATTAATAAGACACGGTCACATTTAGGCCATAAATACGGCTTTGGCATACTGGGGTGAAAAAAGCCTTTAATATACTGCATATCTGTGATTACACGTGCATAAGTCACTGTCACTTTTAGGACAGAAATACAGCTTTTTGGTTACTGGGGTGAAAAAACCCTCTAATATACTGCACATCTGTGATTACACGTGCATAAGTCACTGTCACATTTAGGCCATAAATACAGCTTTGGCATACTGGGGTGAAAAAAGCCTCTAATATACTGCACATCTGTGATTACACATGCATAAGTCACTGTCATATTTAGGACAGAAATACAGTCGCACTGCGGAACAGCACCACTTCACCACCAATGACTGGGCCTCTATGCGAGACCTGTGTGCCCTGTTGCGCTGTTTCGAGTACTCCACCAACATGGCCAGTGGCGATGACGCCATTATCAGCGTTACAATACCACTTCTATGTCTCCTTGAGAAAACACTTAGGGCGATGATGGAAGAGGATGTGGCCCAGGACAAGGAGGAGGAAGAGGGGTCATCTATAACACTTTCAGGCAGGTCTTTTAGAAGTGGCTCAGAATGAGGATTTTTGCAACAGCAGAGGCTAGGTACAAACATAGCCAGCCAGGGCCCACTACTGGAGTAGGAGGAGGAGGATGAGGAGGATGGGGATGAAGCATGTTCACGGCGTGGTGGTATCCAACGCAGCTCGGGCCCATCACTGGTGCGTGGCTGGGGGGATACAGAGGACGCAGACGATACGCCTCCCACAGAGGACAGCTTGTCCTTACCTCTGGGCAGCCTGGCACACATAAGCGACTACATGCTGCAGTGCCTTCGCAACGACTGCAGAGTTGCCCACATTTTAACGTGTGCTGACTACTGGGTGGCCACCCTGCTGGATCCCCGTTACAAAGACAATGTGCCGTCCTTAATTCCCTCACTGGAGCATGATCAGAAGATGCGCGACTACAGGCGCATGCTGGTAGACGCGCTCCTGAGAGCATTCCCGACTGACGCCGGGGGACAAGTGGAAGCACAAGGCGAATGCAGGGGAGGAGGAAGAGGTCGCCAACGCAGCTGTGTCAGCGCCAGCACCTCAGAAGGCAGGGTTAGCATGGCCGACATGTGGAAAACCTTTGTCACCTCGCTGCAACAACCGGCCCAACTGCTGATATGGAGCGTGTTAGCAGGAGGCAACATTTGAACAACATGGTGGAACAGTACCTGTGCACACGCCTACTCGTACTGACTGATGGTTCTGCCCCATTCAACTTCTGGGTCTCCAAATTGTCCACATGGCCAGAGCTTGCCCTGTATGCCTTGGAGGTGCTTGCCTGCCCTGCAGCCAGTGTACTCTCTGAACGTGTTTATTAAAATGAACCAGGCATGGATCCCACAGGACTTGTCCATACCTTGTGCAGAATAGACATTTATACCAGCCTCAACCATCCATTCTTGTAAGTGCACTTATTCTTTGTTTTATTTTGTTATATGTCCCAATATTTTGGGGGATACCCTAATTTAAAAATAAAAAATAACACAAATCAGTGTTGGCTACCTATTCCTCCTTCACCGCCGCTTCCACCTACACCGCCACGTCAACCTACACCGCCACATCCATCCATCCACCGCCTCCTCAACCTCCTATTCCTAGATCCAGATTGTTATTTTTAATTTTTCTGTATTTTATGTTATTTTAAGTCATTTCCCTATCCACATTTGTTTGCAGAACAGTTTTCATGCTCTTAAGCACATTTGATGCCTTTTGCAGCCCTCTAGCCCTTTCCAGGACTATTTTAGAGCCATTTTAGTGCCCAAAAGTTCGGGTCCCCATTGACTTCAATGGGGTTCGGGGTCAAGTTCGGGTCAAGTTCGGGTCCCGAACCGAACTTTTTTTTCAAGTTTGGCCGAACCTGTCGAACCCCAACATCCAGGTGTCTGCTTAACTCTACTTATGACACATCCACAGAAATCACAGCTATATCATGATGGGGTAAAGCTGATTGCAAGGCATTATTGGCAAGTGGCGCCCTTGCTGGTCATCTGATTCTCCTTCTTCATCTTCTCTGTATTCTTACATGTGTTATCCAGGAAAATCACAGCTCAGACAATCAGCAGTCAGTGGGTTTAAATTAGGGATCGACCGATATATATTTTTTTTAGAGCCGATACCGATAATCTGTGAAATTTCAGGCCAATAGCCGATAATTTATACCGATATTCTGTGCATTTTTATTTTTTCAATAAATAAATAAATCCTACACAAATCTGCTGAAAATTAACATGTTTATTGTTAATGTTTAGCTTTTTTTCTGTAAATCTTTCTTTTTCATTTATACTTAATATTTTGTTGGGTTTTTTTTAGTTGTTTTTTTTTTTTTTACTAACTTTTAGCCCCTTTAGGGGCTAGAACCTTTGTCCTATTCACCCTGATAGAACTCTATCAGGGTGAATAGGACATCACACTCTCCCTGCTGCCCTGTGCATAGTGCACACATCACCATGGAGCTGACTATGGCAGCCAGGGCTTCAGTAGCATCCTGGCTGCCATGGTAACCGATCAGAGCCCCAGGATTGCACTGCTGGGGCTCCGATTGTAAGCTGCCACTGCCACCAATGAAAAGGAGGGGAGGGGGCCCTGTGGCCACTTCCACCAATTATTAATACTGGGGGGCTTTGGTGGGGGGTGCACTTCCTCGGATCGCATCTACTTGTCATAGAGGTCGTGTGTGGCTATATGATTCTGCAGCCAGCTCCCACATCCTGTTGAATTTGAATGAATATGTGAGTTAACATCATTGGTGGCGCAGTGGCCACAGCCCCTCCCCTCTTATTCTCCTTTCTCCTTTCATTGGTGGGAGTGGCAGCAGCGGCACAGGGGGGAGGGACACATTGCTTCCTTCTCCTCTGTGCTGCTGAGGGAACACAGATTGATCTGACAGCAGCGCGATCCATGTTCCCGATTCTTTATCGGCATATGGGCAAAGTAGATGCCGATACCGATAACTTTGAAAATCCTGAATATCGGCCGATAATATCTGTAAAACCGATAATCGGTCGATCCCTAGTTTAAATGTATTTGTCACGGCCTAGGGTGTGTTTTGTGACACTTTTTCTTCACTTGCGGTTGCCCGTGGCAACGTGTGGTGTTGTTTGCATGTGGTTGGCAGTCTCTCGGCCTTGTGGCTGTTTCCCAGGACATGGTTGCCTCGCATGCCGTTGCTGGCGGTAACAGGTGGAGTGTGATGTTTGTGTGTACAGTTCCCCTTTAAGTGGCTTTCTTACCTTGCCTGGTGTTGGAAGGGTTAATTCCTAGTAAGTGAACACTGGGTGTGTCTGTGTGTGGGTGTGGATACTTGGGCTATTTAGCTCCTGCTGGATGCCAGTAGCTGAGGGGTACTCCAGCAATGGTGTTTGCTGGAGTCATCCTCCTGGTCTCATATACCATCTGCCCAGTGTGGGCCACCCTTGTGGTCATAAGTAATGTTTAGACATAGATGTTCTTATCTTATTATATGTCTAGTGGTGTCTCTATGTTTATTGCAGCTTATGGTTTCTGGGTTCCTGTGTGCTTTGTGTGTGTGCTGTGTCCTTTTGTGTTTGGTGTGGACATTAGCACTTGTGCACGGGTTCCAGTCTGTGTGTCTGTGGCAGGTAGGTGTTATACTAGTTTCACTACCTGCCATTGCCATTTGCTGTATATGTTCCCCATTCCTTGCAGTTTGGCCAGTGAGACTCCTGTTCATCCGTGCCTAGGAGGAACAGGTCGTCTTACCCTTCTCCTAGTTCCAGGGCTATCCTGAGGGCTAGTAGGGACCCTAGGTTCTGGAGTATGAGCCCACCTATCATTAGGGTTGGCTCATACAGCTAGGAGTCAGGGTCAGATTTAGAGATGCATTAGGAGGTGACCTGCTCCCTGTTTCCTGTCCTGGCCCAGCAGCTAGCCTTTATTATTGATACAGCACGACTGAGGGTTTCCCCCACCCTCAGCCGTGACAGTATTATGGACAGTAGAAAAACAAATAAGTAGCAGCACACTACTAAATGCACTAAGGGTCGGTAACCAGGTGAATGTGTGAACAGGGTCAAATACATGACTACCATACTTACTATTAAGCGGAGTAGAAGCTCTTAGCGCATATAATTGATCAAAAATATGTCGGGCCCATCTATTAAACGTCAAGGTGGCTTCTTATCAGATGGGTCCTACTCTAGCACGGAGTGTCCAGCTCCATTGTTACTCTGATTAAAAGCACCAGGCAGGTGGGCGGGAGTGCTAAGTTCCAAAGAGGATACCTACTCCTCTACTATATACACAGTACAGACCAAAAGTTTGGACACACCTTCTCATTCAAAGAGTTTTCTTTATTTTCATGACTATGAAGGCATCAAAACTATGAATTAACACATGTGGAATTGTATACATAACAAACAAGTGTTAAAAAACTGAAAATATGTCATCTTCTAGGTTCTTCAAAGTAGCCACCTTTTGCTTTGATTACTGCTTTGCACACTCTTGGCATTCTCTTGATGAGCTTCAAGAGGTAGTTCCCTGAAATGGTCTTCCAACAGTCTTGAAGGAGTTCCCAGAGATGCTTAGCACTTGTTGGCCCTTTTGCCTTCACTCAGCGGTCCAGCTCACCCCAAACCATCTCGATTGGGTTCAGGTCTGGTGACTGTGGAGGCCAGGTCATCTGGCGCAGCACCCCATCACTCAACTTCATGGTCAAATAGCCCTTACTTTCAAAGTTTTCCCAATTTTTTGGCTGACTGACTGACCTCCATTTCATAAAGTAATGATGGCCACTCGTTTTTCTTTACTTAGCTGCTTTTTTCTTGCCATAATACCAATTCTAACAGTCTATTCAGTAGGACTATCAGCTGTGTATCCACCTAACTTCTCCTCAACGCAACTGATGGTCCCAACCCCATTTATAAGGCAAGAAATCCCACTTATTAAACCTTACAGGGCACACCTGTGAAGTGAAAACCATTTCAGGGGACTACCTCTTGAAGCTCATCAAGAGAATGCCAAGAGTGTGCAAAGCAGTAATCAAAGCAAAGGGTGGCTACTTTGAAGAATATGACATTTTTTCAGTTGTTTCACACTTGTTTGCTATGTATATAATTCCACATGTGTTAATTCATAGTTTTGATGCCTTCAGTGTGAATCTACAATTTTCATAGTCATAAAAATAAAGAAAACTCTTTGAATGAGAAGGTGTGTCCAAACTTTTGGTCTGTACTGTACATAATAAAAAAAAAGGAACAACACCTCCAGAGATAATCACAGGTGCAAGCTACCATAGCAACTATGTAGAAAAAAAATAAGTAGCAGCACACCACTAAATGCACTAAGGGTGAAGGTGTGAACAGGGTCAAATAAATACCTACCATACTTACTATTAAGTAGAGTAGAAGCTCTTAGCGCATATAATTGACCAAAAATATGTCGGGCCCATCTACCAAACGTCAAGGTGACTTCTCATCAGATGGGACCTACTCTACTTATTTGTTTTTCTACATAGTTGCTTTGGTAGCTTGCATCATAGCCCCATCTTATAACCCACACCTGTACCTACAAAACAACCCCTCCTGTTTATGTGGAGAAGATAATATCTTTTATTAATTTTGTTTATATTTTTTTTGTGTGTGTCCTCACTTTTGGGTTACTTTTTAACTACATATTAAATAAAGGCTACATTTTAATATAGCCTTTATTCAATATGTAGTTAAAAAGTAACCCAAAAGTGAGGACACACACAAAAAATATCTAAACAAAATTAATAAAAGATATTATCTTCTCCACATAAACAGGAGGGGCTGTTTTGTAGGTACAGGTGTGGGTTATAAGATGGAGGAACTGTCCATGATACTAACCCTATAATTTAGACCCCGCCTACAAAACGGAATAGCCACCCCGATAGGGGTGATCCCGTATTCAGAAACCTCCTATACGCCACTTGGATAGCCCTGAAAGAGGGTATGTATTAGCCGTAACCAGGTTTGGTGGCTAATACATACCCTCTTTAAGGGCCATCCATGGCCGTATAGGAGGTTCCTGAATACGGGATCGCCCCTATCGAGGCAGCTATTCCGTTTTGTAGGCAGGGCCAAAAGTATAGGGTTAGTATCAGGGACAGTTCCCCCATCTTATAACCCACACCTGTACCTACAAAACAGCCCCTCCTGGTTTATGTGGAGAAGATAATATTTTTTATTTTGTTTATATGCATTTGCAATAAAAAGTATGTGAACCCTTTGGAATTATATAGATTTCTGCACAAATTGGTCATAAACTGTGATCTGATCTTCAACTAATCACAACAATAGACAATCACAGTCTGCTTAAACTAATAACACACAAAGAATTAAATGTTACCATGTTTTTATTGAACACACCATGTAAACATTCACAGTGCAGGTGGAAAAAGTATGTGAACCCCTAGACTAATGACATCTCCAAGAGTTAATTGGAGTGAGGTGTCAGCCAACTGGAGTCCAATCAATGAGATGAGATTGGAGGTATTGGTTACAGCTGCCCTGCCCTATAAAAAACACACACCAGTTCTGGGTTTGCTTTTGACAAGAAGCATTGCCTGATGTGAATAATGCCTCGCACAAAAGAGCTCTCAGAAGACCTACAAATAAGAATTGCTGACTTGCATAAAGCTGGAAAGGGTTATAAAAGTATCTCTAAAAGCCTTGCTGTTGATCAGTCCACAGTAAGACAAATTGTCTCTAAATGGAGAAAGTTCAACACTGCTGCTACTCTCCCTAGGAGTGGCCATCATGTAAAGATGACTGTAAGAGCACAGTGAAGACTGCTCAATGAGGTGAAGAAGAATCCTAGAGTGTTAGCTAAAGACTTACAAAAGTCTCTGGCATATGCTAACATCCTTGTTAGCGAATCTACGATACGTAAAACACTAAACAAGAATGGATTTCATGGGAGGATACCACAGAGGAAGCCACTGCTGTCCAACAAAAACATTGCTGCACATTTACAGTTTGCACAAGAGCACCTGGATGTTCCACAGCAGTACTGGCAAAATGTTCTGTGGACAGATGAAACCAAAGTTGAGTTGTTTGGAAGAAACACACAACACTATGTGTGAAGAAAAAGAGGCACAGCACACCAACATCAAAAACTCATCCCAACTGTGAAGTATGGTGGTGGGGGCATCATGGTTTGGGGCTTCTTTGCTGGGTCAGGGCCTGGACGGATTGCTATCATCGAAGGAAAAATGAATTTCCAAGTTTATCAAGACATTTTGCAGGAGAACTTAAGGCCATCTGTTGACCAGCTGAAGCTCAACAGAAGATGGGTGTTGCAACAGGACAACCATCCAAAGCATAGAAGTGAATGAACAACAGAATGGCTTAAACAGAAGAAAATACACCTTTTGGAGTGCCCCAGTCAGAGTCAAGACCTCAACCCGATTGAGATGCTGTGGCATGACCTCAAGAAAGCGATTCACACCAGAAAATTGCTGAACTGAAACAGTTCTGTAAAGAGGAATGGTCAAGAATTACTCTGATCTGCAACTACAGGAAACGTTTGGTTGAAGTTATTGCTGCAAAAGGAGGTTCAACCAGTTATTAAATCCAAGGGTTCACATACTTTTTCCACCTGCACTGTGAATGTTTACATGGTGTGTTCAATAAAAACATGGCAACATGTAATTATTTGTGTGTTATTAGTTTAAGCAGACTGTGATTGTCTATTGTTGTGACTTAGATGAAGATCATATCACATTTTATGACCAATTTGTGCAGATATCCATATCATTCCAAAGGGTTCACATACTTTTTCTTGCAACTGTATTTTTTGTGTGTGTCCTCACTTTTGTGTTACTTTTTAACTACATATTGAATAATTTTGATATAATAATATTGAATAGAATTTTTTATAAAAACACTACCCTCCTGAATGGTATTTAAACCTTTAACTTATTTAAAGGCTTTGATTATGTCACCCCTTTCTCTTCTTTCCTTAAGCTTATTAGATTAAGATTAAGTTTTTTTATGTTTTCCTTGAAGTTCCTTTGTGCTTAAAAAGGTTTTACAGGAGTTAGATATGATGGTCTGTCCTCAAGATGCCCAGCACCCCCACAATCAGCAGCCACTGACAACAGAAACCATACAGTAAACGGGAGGCTCTGTCCACTGTGTAGCTTCCAGCACTGCCATACTGCAGCTCATCTCCCATTCAAGCTGCAGTACCACAGCATCGCAACTAAATAGTAGATGAAACCTTAAGCGTCCTTCTTTCCACTGTATAGTTATCAGAGTTGGCGACTGCCTGAAAGAGCTGATTGACAGGGGTGCCAAGAGGCAGACCCCGGCCGATCTGATATTGACTTATCCTGAGGCTATCGACAAAGCAGAGGAGTAACATAGTAACATAGTAACATAGTATATAAGGCCAAAAAAAGACATTTGTATATCCAGTTCGGTTTGTTATGCTGCAAGTTGATCCAGAGGAAGGCAAAAAAAAACTGTGAGGTAGAAGCCAATTTCCCCCACTTAAGGGAGAAAAAATTCCTTCCCGACTCCAATAAGGCAATCAGAATAACTCCCTGGATCAACGACCCCTCTCTAGTAGCTATAGCCTGTAATATTATTATGCTCCAGAAATTCATCAAGCCCCTCTTGAATTCTTTTATTGTACTCACCATCACCACCTCCTCAGGCAGAGAGTTCCATTGTCTCACTGCTCTTACCGTAAAGAATCCTCTTCTATGTTTGTGTACAAACCTTCTTTCCTCCAGACGCAGAGGATGTCCCCTCATCACAGTCCTGTGATGGTAGAGATCTCTGTACTGCCCCCTGATATATTTATACATAGTAATTAGATCTCCCCTCAGTCGTCTTTTTTCTAAAGTGAATAACCCTAATATTGATAATCTTTCATTGTACTGTAGTTGCCCCATTCCAGTTATTACTTTAGTTGCCCTCCTCTGAACCCTCTCCAGCTCTGCTATGTCTGCCTTGTTCACAGTAGTCCAGAACTGTACACAGTACTCGATGTGTGGTCTGACTAGTGATGTGTAAAGTGGTAGGACTATGTTCTCATCACGGACATCTATGCCCCTTTTGATGCAACCTATTATCTTATTGGCCTTGGCAGCAGCTGCCTGACACTGGTCTTTACAGCTTAGTTTTTGCTGTTTATTCAAATTCCTAGGTCCTTTTCCATGTCAGTGTTACCCAGTGTTTTACCATTTAGTATGTACAGGTGATTTGCATTATTCCTTCCCATGTGCATAACCTTACATTTGTCAGTGTTAAACCTCATCTGCCACTTCTCTGCCCAAGCCTCTAATCTATCCAGATCCATCTGTAGCAGTATACTGTCCTCTTCAGTGTTAATTACTTTACACAGTTTAGTGTCAAAACTTGATATTTTACTGTGCAAGCCTTCTACAAGATTATTAATAAATATATTGAAAAGAATAGGGCCCAATACTGACCCCTGAGGTACTACGCTAGTGACAGTGACCCAATCTTAGTGTGTACCAATTATAACTAGGGATGAGCGAACCCGAACTGTGACACGGACCCGAACCCGAACATTTTCGTAAAAGTCCGGGTTCGGGTTCGGTGTTCGGCGCTTTCTTGGCGCTTTTTGAAAGGCTGCAAAGCAGCCAATCAACAAGCGTCATACTACTTGCCCCAAGAGGCCATCACAGCCTTGCCTACTATTGGCATGGCTGTGATTGGCCAGTGCAGCATGTGACCCAGCCTCTATATAAGCTTGGGTCACGTTGCGCTGCACGTCACTCTGCTGATTCAAGCATAGGGAGAGGTTGCAGCTGCGACGTTAGGGCGAGATTAGGCAGATTAACTCCTCCGAAAGACTTCATTCTGTGATCGATCTGCAGCTGTGGATCATTGAAGTGCTAATATCGACTTGCTCACTTTTTTGAGGCTGCCCAGAGCGTTTTTAGATCACTTTTTTTCTGGGGTGATCGGCGGCCATTTTGTTACTTGTGGTGCGCCAGCACAAGCTATCACCAAGTGTATTTAACCATCAATAGTGTGTTTATTTTGTGCTATATCCTACATCAGCTGCAGGCTGAGCCTGTGTCACCGAAGTGCATTTAACCATCAACAGTCTGGTTATTTTTTGGCCATATACTACATCAGCTGCAGGCTGAGCCTGTGTCACCGAAGTGCATTTAACCATCAACAGTCTGGTTATTTTTTGGCCATATACTACATCTGGTGCAGGCTGAGCCTGTGTCACCCAAGTGCATTTAACCATCAATAGTGTGGTTATTTTTTGGCCATATACTACATCAGGGGCAAGTTGAGCCTGTCACCCAGCGCCTAAAAAATAGACCTGACATTTCTATTCAACCAAATCTGTACTGTTTTAGCTGGTCAAGTTATTTGTAGTGACCGTAAAAGCACACTTTTTGTTCTGGGTTGAAAAACTATTCCCAAATTTGCCATTCTCAAAATTGTGGTGAACGGGAACAATGAGGAAAACATCTAATAAGGGACGCGGACGCGGACATGGTCGTGGTGGTGTTAGTGGACCCTCTGGTGCTGGGAGAGGACGTGGCCCTTCTGCCACAGCCACACGTCCTAGTGTACCAACTACCTCAGGTCCCAGTAGCCGCCAGAATTTACAGGGATATTTGGTGGGGCCCAATGCCGTTCTAAGCACATAGCGCAAAAAAAAAACAGGCCTGACATTTCTATTCAACCAAATCTGTACTGTTTTAGCTGGTCAAGTTATTTGTAGTGACCGTAAAAGCACACTTTTTGTTCTGGGTTGAAAAACTATTCCCAAATTTGCCATTCTCAAAATAACTAGTTTCTGGCATATGAGGCCTACTTGAAATCTATCCCAAAAAGGATATCTTACATTGAAGGTGCTGATAGTGTCATTCAGAAAAACCTAAGACACACGCTACCGTGCAGATAGAAGTCTGATTCTGTGATTAAACCTATACCTGTCACACAGCGCAAAAAAAACAGGCCTGACATTTCTATTCAACCAAATCTGTACTGTTTTAGCTGGTCAAGTTATTTGTAGTGACCGTAAAAGCAGACTTTTTGTTCTGGGTTGAAAAACTATTCCCAAATTTGCCATTCTCAAAATAACTAGTTTCTGGTATATGAGGCCTACTTGAAATCTATCCCAAAAAGGATATCTTACATTGAAGGTGCTGATAGTGTCATTCAGAAAAACCTAAGACACATGCTACCGTGCAGATAGAAGTCTGATTCTGTGATTAAACCTATACCTGTCACACAGCGCAAAAAAAAACAGGCCTCACATTTCTATTCAACCAAATCTGTACTGTTTTAGCTGGTCAAGTTATTTGTAGTGACCGTAAAAGCACACTTTTGGTTCTGGGTTGAAAAACTATTCCCAAATTTGCCATTCTCAAAATAACTAGTTTTTGGTATATGAGGCCTACTTGAAATCTATCCCAAAAAGGATATCTTACATTGAAGGTGCTGATAGTGTCATTCAGAAAAACCTAAGACACACGCTACCGTGCAGATAGAAGTCTAATTCTGTGATTAAACCTATACCTGTCACATAGCGCAAAAAAAAACCAGGCCTGACATTTCTATTCAACCAAATCTGTACTGTTTTAGCTGGTCAAGTTATTTGTAGTGACCGTAAAAGCACACTTTTTGTTCTGGGTTGAAAAACTATTCCCAAATTTGCCATTCTCAAAATAACTAGTTTCTGGTATATGAGGCCTACTTGAAATCTATCCCAAAAAGGATATCTTACATTGAAGGTGCTGATAGTGTCTGTAACAGTACTGCCTGGATCGCAGCGGCTTCCTGTGACTCCGCCCACTTACCTCCGGGCCTTAAATAGACGACAGGTGCTAAGCAGGGTGTTCCACTAATGGAGTGCGCACCCTGCTAGCTCCATTGCATCTGAGGACTCTGTCCACATATCCAGACCTTGATCCCTAACAACATTGTGAAGGACTGCCTACCTTCTTGCCACTGGCTTCCCCACTGCTGGCTTCCTAGCCAGGACCAACTAACCGCAAGTATATGCCTGTTACCTGCTCTGATTAAGTTCCTGGAACTCAGTGTGGGGTGGTTCCTGCTGATGTGAGGCGATATTCCCAAACCAACACTAAACTGAGGACATGCTATACTAACTCTGAACCTGCTGCATATTATATACTAAACTGAGGACATGCTATACTAACTCTGAACCCGCTGCATATTATATACTAAACTGAGGACATGCTATACTAACTCTGAACCTGCTGCATATTATATACTAAACTGAGGACATGCTATACTAACTCTGAACCTGCTGCATATTATATACTAAACTGAGGACATGCTATACTAACTCTGAACCTACTGCATATTATATACTAAAACTGAGGACATGCTATACTAACTCTGAACCTACTGCATATTATATACTAAAACTGAGGACATGCTATATACTAACCCTGAACCTATGGCATGCTATAGACTAAACTGAGGGCATACTATATACTAACTCTGAACTGTGCACAAGCTTATACTAACTTGTGACTCCTGTAATACTGGGGGACCTTCCTTTCCAGCAGTAACTAATTAGATGGATAGCGGTAAATGATTTTGTTACCCCAAACTCTCCGCCCAAGACTGAGAGAGACGCCTGGGATACATACTGAGTAACCGCGAATCCCACAGCCAAAAACAAGGGCGGTGGGATAATAGTGGATATCCATTGCTTCCGCAGTTGAGATCCTAACTGATCAACTAGGTGCGTTACATATTAGTGGAACCCACATGGATCCAGCGGAGGTTGCAGGTCACCTCGTCACCCTCACTAAGAGGGTGGAGACTCTCAACATGACTGTACAACATCTCCAGCTAGAAAACCAGGCACTACGGCAACTTGTCACTCAGGGGCCAGGACACCCCCGTGATGGACCAGAACCCAAGGTCAGCCCACCTGAGATATTATCGGGTGACCGAAGGCAGTTCAGGGATTTCCTGAACGCGTGCAAACTAATGTTTGAGCTGCAGCCCCGGACTTACCCAACTGACAGAACAAAAGTACTTACCATGATCTCTTACCTCAGGGTAGAGCCCAGAGCATGGGCCAATACTTATTTAGAAAAGGAAGATCCAGTCCTGGATTCCTTCCCTCTGTTCCTTGAAAAAATGGCCCTTCTCTACGAGGACCATAGTAAACAGCTGACCGCTGAGACCGCTATACGCAGCCTTAAACAAGGGAGACGACCTGTAGAGGACTTTATTGCGGAATACACTCGCTGGGCCCGGGAGACTGAATGGAATGACCTCACTCTTAGGAATCAGTTCCGCCTAGGTCTTTCCGAGGCCCTGAAGCACGAATTAGCCCGAGGAGAATTACCACTTACACTTAATGCCTTGATGCAGAAGGCCACCACCATTGACAGACGGCTGAGGGAACGCAGAGCCGAGAGAGTCTCAGGCTTCACACCCAACCCAAGACCGTCCAGCCAGGGTCCTGCTGTAGAGATGATGGAGATTGGGGCGATCCGAGGACCTCTGACCGAGAGAGAGAAAGCCAGGAGACGTAACCTCAACCTCTGTTTATACTGTGCGTCTGCTGACCATACCGTTGACGGATGCCCCGCGATACGTAAGAAGTGCGAAGGTAAGAGCGGCACGTTTTGTACCTTAGGCAGTACAAAAAATAGTACTGGTGGTTACATATACACGTCTCTCACCTTACAGTGGGACCAAAACCGGATTATCGTTAAAGCCATGGTGGACACGGGAGCTTCGGGGAATTTTATCGACATGCATCTGGTTGAGCGAAATAAAATTCCCCACATGAGAAAAAACGTTCTGATATCCGTGAGTTGCATTGACGGTACTACTTCTAGTCCTATCCACAGTCAGACTCAACCCCTCATGGTGACATGTGAAAATAACCACACAGAATTCTTATCCCTTGATATCATACACTCTCCATTGTTTCCCGTGATTCTTGGGTTGCCATGGTTGCAAATACACCAGCCAACCCTCCTATGGAAACAGGGGAGAGTTCAGTTTACGTCACCTTATTGTATGGAGACCTGCTTTCCTCTCAAATCTCTCATGCACGTGGGAGTGAACCAGGTTCCCAGCCAATACGCAGACTTTGCTGAGGTATTCAGCGCAAAGAAGGCGGAATCTCTTCCGCCCCATAGATCTTACGATTGCCCCATAGACTTGCTGCCGGGTAGTGAGATACCCACGGGTAGAATTTATCCATTGGCACAACCAGAACTTGTTCACCTCAAACAGTACCTAGAAGAGAATTTACGAAAAGGTTTTATTCAGCCATCAACCTCCCCGGCAGCAGCAGGGATGTTCTTCGTGAGAAACAAAGACTCAAGCCTAAGGCCCATCATAGATTACAGAGCCTTGAACAAAGTAACAATCAAAAATCGGTACCCCTTGCCGCTAATATCCGAACTCATAGAAAGATTACAAACAGCAACAATCTACACCAAGCTGGATTTGAGAGGCGCATACAACTTAATTAGGATCAGAAAAGGTGATGAATGGAAGACAGCCTTCCGCACTCGGTATGGACTCTTCGAGTATACAGTGATGCCCTTTGGGTTGTGCAACGCCCCTGCCACATTCCAAAATTTTATTAATGACATCTTTAGAGATCTACTGGACGTATGTGTAATCATCTATCTTGATGATATACTAGTGTATTCCGATAACTTACACGATCACAGGAAACATGTCCGTTGGGTTCTTGCACGGTTAAGTGTTCATCGCTTATACGTCAAACAGGAAAAATGTGTGTTCGAGACTACTTCTCTTCCCTTCCTCGGATACATAATTTCACCCAAGGGTATCCAGATGGATCACTCAAAAATCACTTGCATCCAAAATTGGCCGATCCCGGATTCCAGGAAAGCTCTTCAACGGTTCCTGGGGTTCTCAAACTTCTATAGGAAATTTATTAAAGATTTCTATGCTACCACTAAACCACTAACCCGCTTAACTAGTGTCAACACGAAGTTCGTTTGGTCCAAGGACGCCCAATCAGCGTTTGAGTTATTAAAGAACAGGTTCACTACGGCACCGATACTGACTCTCCCAAATCCGAACCATCACTACGTGCTGGAAGTAGACGCATCCCAGGCAGCCATAGAAGCCGTTCTGTCCCAGCGAAGCTCTTTTTCAACTCCGTTACATCCTATCAGGTTCTACTCCCGGACGCTAAATACCGCCGAATTCAATTACCCCATAGGCGAAAAGGAACTCTTCGCCATAAAATGCTCCCTGGAAAATTGGAGGCATTTACTTGAAGGATCAATACACCCCATCACAATTTATACGGATCACCGTAATCTACAATACCTGAAAACCAATAAAACACTATCAGGCCGCCAAGTACGGTGGAGTTTTTTTTCCGACAGGTTTAACTTCCAAATTACATACCGACCAGGCTCAAAAAATGGGAAGGCCGATGCCTTGTCACTAGGGATAAATACAAACAGTAAGAAACAGTCGGCACTCCTCTCCAGTGGTGTGGTGCTCGAGTCCAGGGTATGAGAAGACCCACTTCAATATGTAGACAAAGACCGGCACTCACTATTCAAAGGTATTGTTGGCTTTATTTAAAGCATGGATACAGCATCACTCAGAGCAACACGTGTTTCGGCTCAACAATGAGCCTTTGTCAAGCATAATGGAACTGAGTTACAGAGGAATTTAAATAGAGCGCCATGACCGGCGTTCAAACGTGGTGACGTCACGTTGCCATAGTAACATTGTATAAACAAAGTAAAGAGTTGTAGCTGAAGACATTAGTCAATTAGTCAATCACTCAAATCGGTGATCGCAATGCTAAAATAAAATACTTATATTTATCAAAGGAAAAAAGAGGACAAAAATAGGAGAAAAGAATAAGAGAAAAAAGGCAAGCATGTGGTGCAAACATACGCCAAAGCCAATTAAACTCAAAAAATAATAATAATCCATGTCCTGAGATGTCTCCATCTCTTACAGACTAACCATAATTCCAAAAATTTTTTATATATATACATTTCAATTTTGCATTATTTTCATTATTTTCAATTTTCATTTTTTCTGTGACTAAAAAAGAAGAAAGCAAGAAAAAAAAGGAGAAAAAAGCAGGAAAAAATTAATGAATAACCTCATAGGAAGGAACTCAATTCATAATCTCGATTGAGACCTTTTGGTTCCAAAGTCTGCAAGGTGTGGATCCAAAAGCTTTCCCGTTTTTTAAGCATTAATAGCCTGTTGCCCCCTCTACGTGGTTGCTGGACCTGTTCAATAATTTGAAATCTTAATTGAGATATATTGTGAGAACATCTGTCAAAATGAAAGGGAATAGGTAATAACAGATTTTTCTTCCGTATACTGGACTTGTGGTGGCTGAACCTATCTTTCATTCTGACAGATGTCTCTCCAACATATACCAAGCCACAGGGGCATTTTAACAGGTATACCACATAGTTACTGTCACAAGTAAAAAATCCCTTGACCGGGAATTTTTTACCTGTGTGCGGATGGGAAAAAGTTTCACCTTTAATCACTGCTGAGCAGTGAACACAATGCAGACAAGGAAAGGTACCCTTTTTGGGAGTAGAAAGAAAAAGTTGACGTGACAACTTGCTGCCACCTATATCGGCTTTAACAATTAAATCTCTGATATTTTTGGTTCTTTTGTAGCAAATCATGGGCACATCTCTGAATTCAACAACATCAGGGTAGGCCGCACGCACAATCCCCCAGTGTTTATTGATCACATGTCGGAATTTATTAATCCACGGATGGTACTTTACGATAAACGGTAATCGTCTATTATCAATACAAGATCTTTTTTTATAATCAGCCTCACCACTACATTTCTTAATTTCACAATCTAACAGAGGTTTCGGGTAACCCCTAGAGGAAAACTTATCTGCCATCTCACTTAGTCTCATTGTTCTCACTGTTTCATCTGACACAATTCTTTCCACACGTCTAAATTGTGAGAGGGGCAGAGATTTTTTTTCCGATGGTGAGTGATTACTCGAATAATGAAGCAGGCTGTTCTTGTCTGTTTTTTTTATATGTAGATCCGTCTGTATGAAATTATCAGGACCTTTAATTACCCAAGTATCCAAGAAATTTATCTTGTTTAAATCACTTTGAACCGTGAATTTTAATTCAGGCCATACATTGTTCAAATGTTTAGTAAATGAATCCAGGGACTCGATGCCGCCCCGCCATATGCAAAAAATATCGTCTATAAATCGACGCCAAAAAATACAAAATTGTATATATAATGGATTATTGTATATAAAATGTAATTCAAACCAAGCCATATAGCTATTTGCATATGGCGGTGCGGCATGCGAGCCCATCGCGGTCCCCCGTTTCTGTTTGAAGAAAGTGTCCTGGAATAAAAAATAGTTTTCTTCTAGAACTAATTTTAATAATTGAAGAAAAAAATCTTTTTCTTGTGCATTATAACTTGAAAATTCCAGGACCCATTCCACAGCAGAAAGGCCTTTCACGTGTTCTATGGATGTATATAAACTGCATACATCATAGGTAACGAAAAGATCTCCTGTCTCTAAATGTACATTCCGAATGTCAGTCAAAAAATGGGCAGTGTCCAATAGAAAAGAGGGAGTTTTCTTAATCAGCGGGGTCAACACCTTTTCAAGAAGCATCGCAGGTGCAGACAATATGGAATCATTGGAGGCTACAATCGGCCGACCAGGGGGGGCTGTCAAGCATTTATGAATTTTAGGCAACATATATAAAACAGGGGTTACCGGATATTGATTAATTAAGAATTGGCACAGTTTGTCATCTATTAATCCTTTGTCTTTATGTATATTCACAACCTCGGATAATTTGCGCTTAATATCAAAAACCGGATCCCTGTCTAAGGGGTAATATGTATCACGATCTGATAGTTGTGATAAAATTTCGGAAACATAATATTCCCTGTCTAGCATCACCAATGAACCCCCTTTGTCTGCAGGTTTAAATATAACAGATTTGTCATCTAATATCGTATATAATGCATATCTTTCTTCCTTAGTTAGGTTTTGTGCAACAGCCAAACCCTCATGTTGAAAATCAGAGATAATTGTATTAAAATCCCTCTGTACCAAGGATATGTAGGTCTCCACCGGATGATATATTTTCGGAGGCTGAAAATTACTCTTCAGTCTTAAACCAAATTGGTTTAAGTTTAAGCCCTGATGTGTAGGTGTAATCAATGTGGAGACCGACACATCTCTGGTAGCAAAATGTGCTTTTAAACGTACACTCCTAAAAAAAACGGCGACAGTCCATATCAAATTGGAAACTATCAAAGATTTCAGTAGGACTAAAAGAGAGGCCTTTCTGTAACAATTGTAATTGTATCGGAGTTAAATTTTTAGATGATATATTGTATATTAAAGTCTCCTTTGTACCTGGGACCTTGTTGCCATTGGTACTTGCAGCTCTCCTATAGTGGCGTCCTGCTCTCCTGGTGGTTTTCCTCTTCGGCGTCTTTGCCCTAAAAAAGATGCCGATGGACGTGGATTAGCGCTGTAATCACTGCCGGATCCAGATGATTGGGACCCTCCCCGGCGTACAAAACGACGAGTTAATGGAGTCGCAGTACCTATTGAGTCTTGCCATTTATATACTCTATTATTTTGATAGTCCTCCAAGTCTCTTGTATATTTCTTACGTTTGGTGGCCTCAATGTCCTTTTGTAAATCACAGCAATTTTTTTCAATTTTTTGTTTCAAAAATGTAAGGTCCTCTAATGTCAAAGAGTCTTGTAATTGTTGCTCAATAGCACAGATCTGGGTTTTAATTTCCACAATCGAGGTATTTAGATATTCAATGGTTAATACCATCAAATCATACGAACATTTATTTAATATATTCGCAAACTGTGTGCAATATTGTAGGTTGTCACAGAAAAAAGTGGGTCTCAGATTTACCCTTAATCCTCGCGGAATCCTGAGGTGTCTGCAGTATTCGGCTAATGTAGCTGCATGCAGCTCCCATGCTACCAGCTTCCTCGATTCCCTCTCCCATTCCTTACTGCGTGTTTCAGTAGGCGGCGTCTTCAGGAACTCCGTGCTGGTGGTGACCTCAGACACAATCTCTCGTGCTCTCTCCTCGCTGAATGCAAATGACATGGTAAGTCGTAATCCTTGTATGAAGGTGCCCGCACTGTGATTCAGATAAATACAAACAGTAAGAAACAGTCGGCACTCCTCTCCAGTGGTGTGGTGCTCGAGTCCAGGGTATGAGAAGACCCACTTCAATATGTAGACAAAGACCGGCACTCACTATTCAAAGGTATTGTTGGCTTTATTTAAAGCATGGATACAGCATCACTCAGAGCAACACGTGTTTCGGCTCAACAATGAGCCTTTGCACCACATGCTTGCCTTTTTTCTCTTATTCTTTTCTCCTATTTTTGTCCTCTTTTTTCCTTTGATAAATATAAGTATTTTATTTTAGCATTGCGATCACCGATTTGAGTGATTGACTAATTGACTAATGTCTTCAGCTACAACTCTTTACTTTGTTTATACAATGTTACTATGGCAACGTGACGTCACCACGTTTGAACGCCGGTCATGGCGCTCTATTTAAATTCCTCTGTAACTCAGTTCCATTATGCTTGACAAAGGCTCATTGTTGAGCCGAAACACGTGTTGCTCTGAGTGATGCTGTATCCATGCTTTAAATAAAGCCAACAATACCTTTGAATAGTGAGTGCCGGTCTTTGTCTACATATTGAAGTGGGTCTTCTCATACCCTGGACTCGAGCACCACACCACTGGAGAGGAGTGCCGACTGTTTCTTACTGTTTGTATTTATCTGAATCACAGTGCGGGCACCTTCATACAAGGATTACGACTTACCATGTCATTTGCATTCAGCGAGGAGAGAGCACGAGAGATTGTGTCTGAGGTCACCACCAGCACGGAGTTCCTGAAGACGCCGCCTACTGAAACACGCAGTAAGGAATGGGAGAGGGAATCGAGGAAGCTGGTAGCATGGGAGCTGCATGCAGCTACATTAGCCGAATACTGCAGACACCTCAGGATTCCGCGAGGATTAAGGGTAAATCTGAGACCCACTTTTTTCTGTGACAACCTACAATATTGCACACAGTTTGCGAATATATTAAATAAATGTTCGTATGATTTGATGGTATTAACCATTGAATATCTGAATACCTCGATTGTGGAAATTAAAACCCAGATCTGTGCTATTGAGCAACAATTACAAGACTCTTTGACATTAGAGGACCTTACATTTTTGAAACAAAAAATTGAAAAAAATTGCTGTGATTTACAAAAGGACATTGAGGCCACCAAACGTAAGAAATATACAAGAGACTTGGAGGACTATCAAAATAATAGAGTATATAAATGGCAAGACTCAATAGGTACTGCGACTCCATTAACTCGTCGTTTTGTACGCCGGGGAGGGTCCCAATCATCTGGATCCGGCAGTGATTACAGCGCTAATCCACGTCCATCGGCATCTTTTTTAGGGCAAAGACGCCGAAGAGGAAAACCACCAGGAGAGCAGGACGCCACTATAGGAGAGCTGCAAGTACCAATGGCAACAAGGTCCCAGGTACAAAGGAGACTTTAATATACAATATATCATCTAAAAATTTAACTCCGATACAATTACAATTGTTACAGAAAGGCCTCTCTTTTAGTCCTACTGAAATCTTTGATAGTTTCCAATTTGATATGGACTGTCGCCGTTTTTTTAGGAGTGTACGTTTAAGAGCACATTTTGCTACCAGAGATGTGTCGGTCTCCACATTGATTACACCTACACATCAGGGCTTAAACTTAAACCAATTTGGTTTAAGACTGAAGAGTAATTTTCAGCCTCCGAAAATATATCATCCAGTGGAGACCTACATATCCTTGGTACAGAGGGATTTTAATACAATTATCTCTGATTTTCAACATGAGGGTTTGGCTGTTGCACAAAACCTAACTAAGGAAGAAAGATATGCATTATATACGATATTAGATGACAAATCTGTTATATTTAAACCTGCAGACAAAGGGGGTTCATTGGTGATGCTAGACAGGGAATATTATGTTTCCGAAATTTTATCACAACTATCAGATCGTGATACATATTACCCCTTAGACAGGGATCCGGTTTTTGATATTAAGCGCAAATTATCCGAGGTTGTGAATATACATAAAGACAAAGGATTAATAGATGACAAACTGTGCCAATTCTTAATTAATCAATATCCGGTAACCCCTGTTTTATATATGTTGCCTAAAATTCATAAATGCTTGACAGCCCCCCCTGGTCGGCCGATTGTAGCCTCCAATGATTCCATATTGTCTGCACCTGCGATGCTTCTTGAAAAGGTGTTGACCCCGCTGATTAAGAAAACTCCCTCTTTTCTATTGGACACTGCCCATTTTTTGACTGACATTCGGAATGTACATTTAGAGACAGGAGATCTTTTCGTTACCTATGATGTATGCAGTTTATATACATCCATAGAACACGTGAAAGGCCTTTCTGCTGTGGAATGGGTCCTGGAATTTTCAAGTTATAATGCACAAGAAAAAGATTTTTTTCTTCAATTATTAAAATTAGTTCTAGAAGAAAACTATTTTTTATTCCAGGACACTTTCTTCAAACAGAAACGGGGGACCGCGATGGGCTCGCATGCCGCACCGCCATATGCAAATAGCTATATGGCTTGGTTTGAATTACATTTTATATACAATAATCCATTATATATACAATTTTGTATTTTTTGGCGTCGATTTATAGACGATATTTTTTGCATATGGCGGGGCGGCATCGAGTCCCTGGATTCATTTACTAAACATTTGAACAATGTATGGCCTGAATTAAAATTCACGGTTCAAAGTGATTTAAACAAGATAAATTTCTTGGATACTTGGGTAATTAAAGGTCCTGATAATTTCATACAGACGGATCTACATATAAAAAAAACAGACAAGAACAGCCTGCTTCATTATTCGAGTAATCACTCACCATCGGAAAAAAAATCTCTGCCCCTCTCACAATTTAGACGTGTGGAAAGAATTGTGTCAGATGAAACAGTGAGAACAATGAGACTAAGTGAGATGGCAGATAAGTTTTCCTCTAGGGGTTACCCGAAACCTCTGTTAGATTGTGAAATTAAGAAATGTAGTGGTGAGGCTGATTATAAAAAAAGATCTTGTATTGATAATAGACGATTACCGTTTATCGTAAAGTACCATCCGTGGATTAATAAATTCCAACATGTGATCAATAAACACTGGGGGATTGTGCGTGCGGCCTACCCTGATGTTGTTGAATTCAGAGATGTGCCCATGATTTGCTACAAAAGAACCAAAAATATCAGAGATTTAATTGTTAAAGCCGATATAGGTGGCAGCAAGTTGTCACGTCAACTTTTTCTTTCTACTCCCAAAAAGGGTACCTTTCCTTGTCTGCATTGTGTTCACTGCTCAGCAGTGATTAAAGGTGAAACTTTTTCCCATCCGCACACAGGTAAAAAATTCCCGGTCAAGGGATTTTTTACTTGTGACAGTAACTATGTGGTATACCTGTTAAAATGCCCCTGTGGCTTGGTATATGTTGGAGAGACATCTGTCAGAATGAAAGATAGGTTCAGCCACCACAAGTCCAGTATACGGAAGAAAAATCTGTTATTACCTATTCCCTTTCATTTTGACAGATGTTCTCACAATATATCTCAATTAAGATTTCAAATTATTGAACAGGTCCAGCAACCACGTAGAGGGGGCAACAGGCTATTAATGCTTAAAAAACGGGAAAGCTTTTGGATCCACACCTTGCAGACTTTGGAACCAAAAGGTCTCAATCGAGATTATGAATTGAGTTCCTTCCTATGAGGTTATTCATTAATTTTTTCCTGCTTTTTTCTCCTTTTTTTTCTTGCTTTCTTCTTTTTTATTCACAGAAAAAATGAAAATTGAAAATAATGAAAATAATGCAAAATTGAAATGTATATATATAAAAAATTTTTGGAATTATGGTTAGTCTGTAAGAGATGGAGACATCTCAGGACATGGATTATTATTATTTTTTGAGTTTAATTGGCTTTGGCGTATGTTTGCACCACATGCTTGCCTTTTTTCTCTTATTCTTTTCTCCTATTTTTGTCCTCTTTTTTCCTTTGATAAATATAAGTATTTTATTTTAGCATTGCGATCACCGATTTGAGTGATTGACTAATTGACTAATGTCTTCAGCTACAACTCTTTACTTTGTTTATACAATGTTACTATGGCAACGTGACGTCACCACGTTTGAACGCCGGTCATGGCTCTCTATTTAAATTCCTCTGTAACTCAGTTCCATTATGCTTGACAAAGGCTCATTGTTGAGCCGAAACACGTGTTGCTCTGAGTGATGCTGTATCCATGCTTTAAATAAAGCCAACAATACCTTTGAATAGTGAGTGCCGGTCTTTGTCTACATATTGTCACTAGGGATGAGCGAACCTGAACTGTATAGTTCGGGTTCGTACCGAATTTTGGGGTGTCCGTGACACAGACCCGAACCCGAACAGTGCAGCATGTGACCCAGCCTCTATATCAGCTTGGGTCACGTTGCGCTGCACGTCACTCTGCTGATTCAAGCATAGGGAGAGGTTGCAGCTGCGACGTTAGGGCGAGATTAGGCAGTGATTAACTCCTCCAAAAGACTTCATTCTGTGATCGATCTGCAGCTGTGGATCATTGAAGTGCTAATATTGACTTGCTCACTTTTTTGAGGCTGTCCAGAGCGTTTTTAGATCACTTTTTTTCTGGGGCGATCGGCGGCCATTTTGTGACTTGTGGTGCGCCAGCACAAGCTATCACCAAGTGTATTCAACCATCAATAGTGTGGTTATTTTGTGCTATATCCTACATCAGCTGCAGGCTGAGCCTGTGTCACCGAAGTGCATTTAACCATCAACAGTCTGGTTATTTTTTGGCCATATACTACATCAGCTGCAGGCTGAGCCTGTGTCACCGAAGTGCATTTAACCATCAACAGTCTGATTATTTTTTGGCCATATACTACATCAGGGGCAAGTTGAGCCTGTCACCCAGCGCCTAAAAAATAGACCTGACATTTCTATTCAACCAAATCTGTACTGTTTTAGCTGGTCAAGTTATTTGTAGTGACCGTAAAAGCACACTGTTCTGGGTTGAAAAACAATTCCCAAATTTGCCATTCTCAAAATAACTAGTTTCTGGTATATGAGGCCTACTTGAAATCTATCCCAAAAAGGATATCTTACATTGAAGGTACTGATAGTGTCATTCAGAAAAACCTAAGACACACGCTACCGTGCAGATAGAAGTCTGATTCTAAGATTAAACCTTAACCTGTCACACAGAGCAAAAAAAAACAGGTCTCACATTTCTATTCAAGCAAATCTGTACTGTTTTAGTTGGTCAAGTTATTTGTAGTGACCGTAAAAGCACTTTTTATTTTCTGGGTTGAAAAACTATTCCCAAATTTGCCATTCTCAAAATAACTAGTTTCTGGTATTTAAGGCCTACTTGAAATCTATCCCAAAAAGGATATCTTACATTGAAGGTACTGATAGTGTCATTCAGAAAAGCCTAAGACACACGCTACCGTGCAGATAGAAGTCTGATTCTGAGATTAAACCTTAACCTGTCACACAGTGCAAAAAAAAAAACAGGTCTCACATTTCTATTCAAGCAAATCTGTACTGTTTTAGCTGGTCAAGTTATTTGTAGTGACCGTAAAAGCACACTGTTCTGGGTTGAAAAACAATTCCCAAATTTGCCATTCTCAAAATAACTAGTTTCTGGTATATGAGGCCTACTTGAAATCTATCCCAAAAAGGATATCTTACATTGAAGGTACTGATAGTGTCATTCAGAAAAACCTAAGACACACGCTACCGTGCAGATAGAAGTCTGATTCTAAGATTAAACCTTAACCTGTCACACAGAGCAAAAAAAAACAGGTCTCACATTTCTATTCAAGCAAATCTGTACTGTTTTAGTTGGTCAAGTTATTTGTAGTGACCGTAAAAGCACTTTTTATTTTCTGGGTTGAAAAACTATTCCCAAATTTGCCATTCTCAAAATAACTAGTTTCTGGTATTTAAGGCCTACTTGAAATCTATCCCAAAAAGGATATCTTACATTGAAGGTACTGATAGTGTCATTCAGAAAAGCCTAAGACACACGCTACCGTGCAGATAGAAGTCTGATTCTGAGATTAAACCTTAACCTGTCACACAGTGCAAAAAAAAAAACAGGTCTCACATTTCTATTCAAGCAAATCTGTACTGTTTTAGCTGGTCAAGTTATTTGTAGTGACCGTAAAAGCACTTTTTATTTTCTGGGTTGAAAAACTATTCCCAAATTTGCCATTCTCAAAATAACTAGTTTCTGGTATTTGAGGCCTACTTGAAATCTATCCCAAAAAGGATATCTTACATTGAAGGTACTGATAGTGTCATTCAGAAAAACCTAAGACACACGCTACCGTGCAGATAGAAGTCTGATTCTGTGATTAAACCTATACCTGTCACACAGCGCAAAAAAAAACAGGCCTGACATTTCTATTCAACCAAATCTGTACTGTTTTAGCTGGTCAAGTTATTTGTAGTAACCGTAAAAGCACACTTTTTGTTCTGGGTTGAAAAACTATTCCCAAATTTGCCATTCTCAAAATTGTGGTGAACGGGAACAATGAGGAAAACATCTAATAAGGGACGCGGACGCGGACATGGTCGTGGTGGTGTTAGTGGACCCTCTGGTGCTGGGAGAGGACGTGGCCCTTCTGCCACAGCCACACGTCCTAGTGTACCAACTACCTCAGGTCCCAGTAGCCGCCAGAATTTACAGGGATATTTGGTGGGGCCCAATGCCGTTCTAAGGATGGTAAGGCCTGAGCAGGTACAGGCATTAGTCAATTGGGTGGCCGACAGTGCATCCAGCACGTTCACATTATCTCCCACCCAGTCTTCTGCAGAAATCGCACAGATGGCACATGAAAACCAAGCCCATCAGTCTGTCACATTACCCCCATATCAGGGAAACTGTCTGAGCCTCAAGTTATGCAGCAGTCTCTTATGCTGTTTGAAGACTCTGCTGCCAGGGTTTCCCAAGGGCATCCACCTAGCCCTTCCCCAGGGGTGGAAGAGATAGAATGCACTAACGCACAACCACTTATGTTTCCTGATGATGAGGACATGGGAATACCACCTCAGCATGTCTCTGATGATGACAAAACACAGGTGCCAACTGCTGCGTCTTTCTGCAGTGTGCAGACTGAACAGGAGGTCAGGGGTCAAGACTGGGTGGAAGACGATGCAGGGGACGATGAGGTCCTAGACCCCACATGGAATGAAGGTCGTGCCACTGACTTTCACAGTTCGGAGGAAGAGGCAGTGGTGAGACCGAGCCAACAGCGTAGCAAAAGAGGGAGCAGTGGGTAAAATCAGAACACCCGCCTGCCAAGAGACTCCGCCTGCTACTGACCGCCGCCATCTGGGACCGAGCACCCCAAAGGCAGCTTCAAGGAGTTCCCTGGCATGGCACTTCTTCAAACAATGTGCTGACGACAAGACCCGAGTGGTTTGCACGCTGTGCCATCAGAGCCTGAAGCGAGGCATTAACGTTCTGAACCTTAGCACAACCTGCATGACCAGGCACCTGCATGCAAAGCATGAACTGCAGTGGAGTAAACACCTTAAAAACAAGGAAGTCACTCAGGCTCCCCCTGCTGCCTCTTCTGCTGCTGCCGCCTCGGCCTCTTCTGCTGCTGCCGCTACCTCGGCCTCTTCTGCTGCTGCTGCCGCCGCCTCGGCCACTTCCTATGCCTCTGGAGGAACGTTGGCACCTGCCGCCCAGCAAACATCGGAAGTACCACCAACACCACCACCTGCGTCACCAAGCATCTCAACCATGTCACACGGCAGCGTTCAGCTCTCCATCTCACAAGCATTTGAGAGAAAGCGTAAATTCCCACCTAGCCACCCTCGATCCCTGGCCCTGAATGCCAGCATTTCTAAACTACTGGCCTATGAAATGCTGTCATTTAGGCTGGTGGACACACACAGCTTCAAACAGCTCATGTCACTTGCTGTCCCACAGTATGTTGTTCCCAGCCGCCACTACTTCTCCAAGAGAGCCGTGCCTTCCCTGCACAAACAAGTGTCCGATAAAATCATGTGTGCACTGCGCAATGCCATCTGTGGCAAGGTCCACCTAACCACAGATACGTGGACCAGTAAGCACGGCCAGGGACGCTATATCTCCCTAACTGCACACTGGGTAAATGTAGTGGCGGCTAGGCCCCAGGCGGAGAGCTGTATGGCGCACGTCCTTCCGCCGCCAAGGATCGCAGGGCAACATTCTTTGCCTCCTGTCTCCTCCTCCTCCTACTCAGCTTCCTCCTCCTCTTCTTCCACCTGCTCATCCAGTCAGCCACACACCTTCACCACCAACTTCAGCACAGCCCGGGGTAAACGTCAGCAGGCCATTCTGAAACTCATATGTTTGGGGGACAGGCCCCACACCGCACAGGAGTTGTGGCGGGGTATAGAACAACAGACCGACGAGTGGTTGCTGCCGGTGAGCCTCAAGCCCGGCCTGGTGGTGTGTGATAATGGGCGAAATCTCATTGGAGCTCTGGGACTAGCCGGTTTGATGCACATCCCTTGCCTGGCGCATGTGCTGAATTTGGTGGTGCAGAAGTTCATTCGCAACTACCCCGACATGTCAGAGCTGCTGCATAAAGTGCGGGCCGTCTGTTCGCGCTTCCGGCGTTCACACCCTGCCGCTGCTCGCCTGTCTGCGCTACAGCATAACTTCCGCCTTCCCGCTCACCGCCTCATATGCGACGTACCCACCAGGTGGAACTCCACCTTGCATATGCTGGACAGACTGTGTGAGCAGCAGCAGGCCATAGTGGAGTTTCAGCTGCAGCACGCACGGGTCAGTCGCACTGCGGATAAGACACACTTCACCACCAATGACTGGGCCTCCATGCGAGACCTGTGTGCCCTGTTGCGCTGTTTCGAGTACTCCACCAACATGGCCAGTGGCGATGACGCCGTTATCAGCGTTACAATACCACTTCTATGTCTCCTTCAGAAAACACTTAGGGCGATGATGGAAGAGGAGGTGGCCCAGGAGGAATAGGAGGAAGAGGGGTCATTTTTAGCACTTTCAGGCCAGTCTCTTCGAAGTGACTCAGAGGGAGGTTTTTTGCAACACCAGAGGCCAGGTACAAATGTGGCCAGACAGGGCCCACTACTGGAGGACGAGGAGGACGAGGATGAGGAGGAGGTGGAGGAGGATGAGGATGAAGCATGTTCACAGCGGGGTGGCACCCAAAGCAGCTCGGGCCCATCACTGGTGCGTGGCTGGGGGGAAACACAGGACGATGACGATACGCCTCCCACAGAGGACAGCTTGCCCTTAACTCTGGGCAGCCTGGCACACATGAGCGACTACATGCTGCAGTGCCTGCGCAACGACAGCAGAGTTGCCCACATTTTAACGTGTGCGGACTACTGGGTTGCCACCCTGCTGGATCCCCGGTACAAAGACAATGTGCCCACCTTACTTCCTACACTGGAGCGTGATAGGAAGATGCGCGAGTTCAAGCGCACGTTGGTAGACGCGCTACTGAGAGCATTCCCAAATGTCACAGGGGAACCAGTGGAAGCCCAAGGCGAAGGCAGAGGAGGAGCAAGAGGTCGCCAACGCAGCTGTGTCACGCCCAGCTCCTCTGAGGGCAGGGTTAGCATGGCAGAGATGTGGAAAAGTTTTGTCAACACGCCACAGCTAAGTGCACCACCACCTGATACGGAACGTGTTAGTAGGAGGCAACATTTCACTAACATGGTGGAACAGTACCTGTGCACACCCCTCCACGTACTGACTGATGGTTCGGCCTCATTCAACTTCTGGGTCTCCAAATTGTCCACGTGGCCAGAGCTAGCCTTTTATGCCTTGGAGGTGCTGGCCTGCCCGGCGGCCAGTGTTTTGTCTGAACGTGTATTCAGCATGGCAGGGGGCGTCATTACAGACAAACGCAGCCGTCTGTCTACAGCCAATGTGGACAAGCTGACGTTCATAAAAATGAACCAAGCATGGATCCCACAGGACCTGTCCATCCCTTGTGCAGATTAGATATTAACTACCTCCCCTTAACAAAATATTATTCTACTCCAGGGCACTTCCTCATTCAATACTATTTTTAATTTCATTTTACCATTATATTGCGGGGCAACCCAAAGTTGAATGAACCTCTCCTCTGTCTGGGTGCAGGGGCCTAAATGTGTGACAGTGGCCTGTTCCAGTGGTGGGTGACGTGATGCCTGATTCTCTGCTATGACATGAAGACTTATTCTGTGCTGACATAAAGCCAGATTCTCTGTTACGCGACCTCTCTCCTCTGCCTGGGTGCCTGGGCCTAAATATGTGACAGTGGCCTGTTCCAGTGGTGGGTGACGTGAAGCCTGATTCTCTGCTATGACATGAAGACTGATTCTGGGCTGACATAAGGCCAGATTCTCTGTTACAGGACCTCTCTCCTCTGTCTGGGTGCCGGGGCCTAAATGTGTGACAGTGGCCTGTTCTAGTGGTGGGTGACGTGAAGCCTGATTCTCTGCTATGACATGAAGACTGATTCTGCGCTGACATAAGGCCAGATTCTCTGTTACGGGACCTCTCTCCTCTGCCTGGGTGCCTGGGCCTAAATGTGTGACAGTGGCCTGTTCCAGTGGTGGGTGACGTGATGCCTGATTCTCTGCTATGACATGAAGACAGATTCTGTGCTGACATAAGGCCAGATTCTCTGTTACAGGACCTCTCTTCTCTGTCTGGGTGCCTGGGCCTAAATGTGTGACAGTGGCCTGTTCCAGTGATGGGTGACGTGAAGCCTGATTCTCTGCTATGACATGAAGACTGATTCTGCGCTGACATAAGGCCAGATTCTCTGTTACGGGACCTCTCTCCTCTGCCTGGGTGCCTGGGCCTAAATGTGTGACAGTGGCCTGTTCCAGTGGTGGGTGACGTGATGCCTGATTCTCTGCTATGACATGAAGACTGATTCTGCGCTGACATAAGGCCAGATTCTCTGTTACGGGACCTCTCTCCTCTGCCTGGGTGCCTGGGCCTAAATGTGTGACAGTGGCCTGTTCCAGTGGTGGGTGACGTGATGCCTGATTCTCTGCTATGACATGAAGACAGATTCTGTGCTGACATAAGGCCAGATTCTCTGTTACGGGACCTCTCTTCTCTGTCTGGGTGCCGGGGCCTAAATGTGTGACAGTGGCCTGTTCCAGTGGTGGGTGACGTGAAGCCTGATTCTCTGCTATTACATGAAAACTGATTCTGCACTGACATAAGGCCAGATTCTCTGTTACGGGACCTCTCTCCTCTGCCTGGGTGCCTGGGCCTAAATGTGTGACAGTGGCCTGTTCCAGTGGTGGGTGACGTGATGCCTGATTCTCTGCTATGACATGAAGACAGATTCTGTGCTGACATAAGGCCAGATTCTCTGTTACCGGACCTCTCTCCTCTGTCTGGGTGCCTTGGCCTAAATGTGTGACTGTGGCCTGTTCCAGTGGTGGGTGACGTGAAGCCTAATTCTCTGCTATGACATGAAGACTGATTCTGCGCTGACATAAGGCCAGATTCTCTGTTACGGGACCTCTCTCCTCTGCCTGGGTGCCTGGGCCTAAATGTGTGACAGTGGCCTGTTCCAGTGGTGGGTGACGTGAAGCCTGATTCTCTGCTATGACATGAAGACTGATTCTGCGCTGACATAAGGCCAGATTCTCTGTTACGGGACCTCTCTTCTCTGCCTGGGTGCCTGGACCTAAATGCGTGACAGTGGCCTGTTCCAGTGGTGGGTGACGTGATGCCTGATTCTCTGCTATGACATGAAGACAGATTCTGTGCTGACATAAGGCCAGATTCTCTGTTACGGGACCTCTCCCCTCTGTCTGGGTGCCGGGGCCTAAATATGTGACAGTGGCCTGTTCCAGTGGTGGGTGACGTGAAGCCTGATTCTCTGCTATGACATGAAGACTGATTCTGTGCTGACATAAGGCCAGATTCTCTGTTACGGGACCTCTCTCCTCTGTCTGGGTGCCGGGGCCTAAATATGTGACAGTGGCCTGTTCCAGTGGTGGGTGACGCGAAGCCTGATTCTCTGCTATGACATGAAGACTGATTATGCGCTGACATAAGGCCAGATTCTCTGTTACAGGACCTCTCTCCTCTGTCTGGGTGCCGGGGCCTAAATATGTGACAGTGGCCTGTTCCAGTGGTGGGTGACGTGAAGCCTGATTCTCTGCTATGACATGAAGACTGATTCTGCGCTGACATAAGGCCAGATTCTCTGTTACGGGACCTCTCTCCTCTGCCTGGGTGCCTGGGCCTAAATGTGTGACAGTGGCCTGTTCCAATGGTGGGTGACGTGATGCCTGATTCTCTGCTATGACATGAAGACAGATTCTGTGCTGACATAAGGCCAGATTCTCTGTTACAGGACCTCTCTCCTCTGTCTGGGTGCCGGGGCCTAAATGTGTGACAGTGGCCTGTTCCAGTGGTGGGTGACGTGAAGCCTGATTCTCTGCTATGACATGAAGACAGATTCTGCGCTGACATAAGGCCAGATTCTCTGTTACGGGACCGCTCTCCTCTGTCTGGGTGCCTGGGCCTAAATGTGTGACAGTGGCCTGTTCCAATGGTGGGTGACGTGATGCCTGATTCTCTGCTATGACATGAAGACAGATTCTGTGCTGACATAAGGCCAGATTCTCTGTTACAGGACCTCTCTCCTCTGTCTGGGTGCCGGGGCCTAAATGTGTGACAGTGGCCTGTTCCAGTGGTGGGTGACGTGAAGCCTGATTCTCTGCTATGACATGAAGACATATTCTGCGCTGACATAAGGCCAGATTCTCTGTTACGGGACCGCTCTCCTCTGTCTGGGTGCCGGGGCCTAAATGTGTGACAGTGGCCTGTTCCAGTGGTGGGTGACGTGAAGCCTGATTCTCTGCTATGACATGAAGACTGATTCTGTGCTGACATGAAGCCAGATTCTCTGTTACGCGACCTCTCTCCTCTGCCTGGGTGCCTGGGCCTAAATGTGTGACAGTGGCCTGTTCCAGTGGTGGGTGACGTGAAGCCTGATTCTCTGCTATGACATAAAGACAGATTCTGTGCTGACATAAGGCCAGATTCTCTGTTACGGGACCTCTCTCCTCTGCCTGGGTGCCTGGGCCTAAATGTGTGACAGTGGCCTGTTCCAGTGGTGGGTGACGTGAAGCCTGATTCTCTGCTATGACATGAAGACAGATTCTGCGCTGACATAAGGCCAGATTCTCTGTTACGGGACCTCTCTCCTCTGCCTGGGTGCCTGGGCCTAAATGTGTGACAGTGGCCTGTTCCAGTGGTGGGTGACGTGAAGCCTGATTCTCTGCTATGACATGAAGACAGATTCTGCGCTGACATAAGGCCAGATTCTCTGTTACGGGACCTCTCTCCTCTGCCTGGGTGCCTGGGCCTAAATATGTGACAGTGGCCTGTTCCAGTGGTGGGTGACGTGAAGCCTGATTCTCTGCTATGACATGAAGACAGATTCTGTGCTGACATAAGGCCAGATTCTCTGTTACGGGACCTCTCTCCTCTGCCTGGGTGCCTGGGCCTAAATGTGTGACAGTGGCCTGTTCCAGTGGTGGGTGACGTGATGCCTGATTCTCTGCTATGACATGAAGACAGATTCTGCGCTGACATAATGCCAGATTCTCTGTTATGGGATTACTCTCCTCTGTCTGGGTGCCGGGGCCTAAATATGTGACAGTGGCCTCTTCCAGTGGTGGGTGACATGAAGCCAGTTTCTCTGCTATGGCATGAAGAGACTGATTCTCTGCTGACATGAAGTTAGATTCTTTGCTATGGCATGAAGAGACTGACTCTCTGCTGACGTGAAGCCAGATTCTCTGCTATGGGACCTCTGTCCAATTGATATTGGGTCATTTTTATTTTTTTTATTTTTATTTTAATTCATTTCCCTATCCACATTTGTTTGCAGGGGATTTACCTACATGTTGCTGCCTTTTGCAGCCCTCTAGCTCTTTCCTGGGCTGTGTTACAGCCTTTTTAGTGCCCAAAAATTCGGGTCCCCATTGACTTCAATGGGGTTCGGGTTCGGGACGAAGTTCGGTTCGGGTTCGGATCCCGAACCCGAACATTTCCGGGAAGTTCGGCCGAACTTCTCGAACCCGAACATCCAGGTGTTCCCTCAACTCTAATTATAACCACCCTCTGTTTTCTATCATTGAGCCAGTTACTTACCCACATACAGACGATTTCTCCCAGTCGGAGCATTCTCATTTTATACACTAACCTTTTATGGGGTACAGTGTCAAATGCTTTGGAGAAGTCCAGATATACGACATCTATTGATTCGCCGCTGTCAAGTCCTTCTTATAGAAACTGATTAAATTATTTTGACATGACCGATCCCTCATGAAGCCATGCTGATATGATGTTATTTGCTTGTTTTCATTGAGATCCTCCAAGACAGCATCTCTTAGAAAACCTTCAAACAGTTTACCCACAACAGATGTTAAACTTACCAGCCTATAGTTTCCAGGCTCTGTTTTTGGACCCTTTTTGAATATTGGCACTACATTTGCTATGCGCCAATCCTGTGGAACACTCCCTGTCAGTAAGAGTATGTAAGAGTCTGTAAATATCAGAAATAAGGGTCTGGCTATGACATTACTTAATTCTCTTAGGATACGGGGGTGTATGCCATCTAGCCCTGGCAATTTGTCTATTTTAATCTTTTTAAGTCACTGTTGTACTTCTTCCTGGGTCAGACTGAGCACCTTTAATGGGGAATTTACTTTTATATTCTGCATTTCATCTGACAGTTTATTTTCCTCTGTGAATACAGTGGAGAAAAAAATATTTTATAGCTTTGCTTTCTCCTCGCCGCTCTCTGCAACTTCCCCCTCATTGCTCTGTAGAGGGCCGACACCTTCAGATTTATACTTTTTGCCATTTATATAATTGAAGAACATTTTAGGGTTAGTTTTGCTCTCTTTGGCAATTAATCTCTCGGTCTCTAGTTTGGCGGCTTTTATTAGTTTTTTACATATTCTATTTTTTTCCTTATAGTTTTTCAGTGCTTCCTCGCCACCCTCCTGTTTTAGTGATTGAAATGCTTTCTTTTTGTCATTTATTGCCTTCTTTACAGTTCTATTTATCCACATTGGTTTCTTCTTGTTCATTACTCTTTTATTCCCATAATGTATGTACCTCTCACAATTAGATTTTAGGATGCTTTTAAAAATATCCCATTTTGTGGCTGTATTTTTATTTTTGAGGACTTTGTCCCAGTTAGTTAGGCCTATGTCCTCTCTTAGATGGCTAAAGTTAGCTTTTTTGAATTTTGGTATTTTTGTTCCTCCCTGTAGAAACGCTCATTTGAAGGATAATTGGAAGTTATTACTTTATGGTCACTATTTCCCAGGTTTCCCCCAACCTGCACATCTGTTGTTTTGTCAGGTCTATTGGTTAATACTAAGTCCAGTATGGCCGTCCCTCTAGTCGGGTCCTGAACCAGTTGGGAGATGTAATTGCCTTTGGTTATTGCCAAGAACCTGTTTCCTTTATGAGATATACAAGTTTCAGTTTCCCAGTCTATATCTGGGTAGTTGAAGTCCCCCATAGAAACCACCTCATTATGATTTGCCGCCTTGTCTATCTCGTTTAGTAGTAGATTTTCTGTTGACTCTGGTATATTAGGTGGTTTATAATAAACTCCAATTAGTAATTTATTATTATTTTTGCCTCCATGTATTTTTACCCACAGTGACTCCACATGTTCATGTCCCTCACTTATATCTTCTCGGACTGTGGGCTTTAGACAGGACTTTACATAAAGGTAGATCCCTCCCCCTGTCAGGTTTTGACGATCCTTTCTAAACAGACTGTAACCTTGTACGTTAACTTCCCAGTCATAGCTATCATCCAGCCATGTCTCAGTTATTCCCACTATGTCAAAGTCCTCCTCACACATCACTAATTCCAGTTCCCCAGTTGTATTAGTCAGGCTTCTGGCATTAGTATACATACAATTAAGAGGTTTATGTATATTTTTTACCCTACACCTTTCCTTCTGAACTGTTCTAGTCCCTCCTTCCATTCCTCCCCCAGTCCTACTACATTGCCCCCGGTCTATATCTGCACTATCTTCCCATCCTATAACGTAATTACCCGACCCCCAGTCCCTAGTTTAAACACTCCTCTAACCTTCTAGCTATCTTATCCCCCAACACAGCTGCCCCTTCCCCATTGAGGTGCAGCCTATCCCTAGGATAGAGCCTGTAGCTGACAGAGAAGTCGGTCCAGTTCTCTGGGAACCCAAACCCCTTCTTCCTACACCAGTTCTTGAGCCACTTGTTAACCTCCCTAATATCCCTCTGCCTTTCTTGTGTGGCTCGTGGTACAGGCAGTATTTTGGAGTAGTCTGAGAGGGAGAAGCAATAACTGACGGTAATGATAACAAGGAGGACACTATTGTTGAACAACCTGGAGACCATTTCTGTTTCTGCCCAGGAACTGGTGATGCTGCTTCATGTGCTTCAATTGAGCTGTGGTGCATATGTTTGTGTTTACATGCCCTCAGGTAATAGTCTACCAAACTATGACAAAAAAGTTCTGGCTCTCAAGGGAATTTTTTTTTTTGCATTAAAGCATATATATTGAAAATCCATTAAAAGTACATGACACATGGCCCCGGTCAATCTGTAATCTTTCAATAAATATAGGCTTTCATGCATATTTTTCCTTAGAGTGCTGGAGCTTTTTTGTCATTATTTGATGGATATTTACCTGTGGCCAAGACAGCATTTCCTTAACACTGAGTGGAAATGCAACATGGCTCCTCACACGCTAATATGGTGAGCGGAAAATATATATTTTTTCATCTGTATATTAAATGCCCACAGTTTATTTTTATCCTGCAGTTCTTGCCCAATGCAATGTTTTTGTCTTCTGACACTGTGGAGATAAACTACCAGAAAGAAGATACTTGCACAGAGCTAGCAGAAGCTGAGCTTGGCCTAGGTCTGGCAAGTTTAGAGCCTGTGCTTATAGTTAGTGTTGAACGAATTGAAGTCCACGAATTTCAGGGAAAATTTGATTGACCTCGAAGCCGAATTTCCTTGTGCTCCATGGCAGTGAATCTATTTTCTTTGAATGGTGCTAAAAACAAAAAAAATCATACTAACCTTATCTATTTGAAATCCGACACCGGCCATATGATTTTTAATCAAGATGGCAGCAGCCAGCTCTTCGCGAGCAATTGGATGAGTTAACTATTATTTAATTTTACACGGTGTTATTGTCAGATGCCGCAATCAGCTATAAATGTGGCATCTGAGGGGTACAATAATGGGGAGTAGTGCAATTGCTGCTCCCTGTCATTGCATTCACTACCTACAAAGAACTGCGCTTTGTAAAACCACCTCATACCACAAGGATTGTGATTGTGTGAATGGGGTAAATGTGGTCCCTATCAGACGCCAGGGAGAACTTTGTCTTACTACTACTAGTAATATTTAAAAGAAGAAAAACTGCTACAAGAGGACATAGTCTTAAATTAGAGGGGCAAAAGTTTAAAAGTAATATCAGGAAGTATTACTTTACTGAGAGAGTAGTGGGTGCATGGAATAGCCTTCCTGCAGAAGTGGTAGCTGCAAATACAGTGAAGGAGTTTAAGCATGCATGGGATAGGCATAAGGCCATCCTTCATATAAGATAGGGCCAGGGGCTATCCATAGTATTCAGTATATTGGGCAGACTAGATGGGCCAAATGGTTCTTATCTGCCGGCACATTCCATGTTTCTATGTTACTACTGGCAGGATGGCTGGTGCAGCTACTGCTGCAACTACCCACATTCTGATTCAGATAATGAGGCCTGGGTTTTTTATTATGCAATCTTCAGTTTTTCAGACAATTTTAAATGATAGGTCATGGGTTTCCTATAAATGAAAAGTCACAGGTTTGGTACACAGATTATAAAACAGTACAAGCATTTTTTCTGTAATTTAAAGACAGAGGCATCATTTCATGCCCCCCCCCCCCCCGTTTGACAAACACACTGCACACTGGTATTTACAATTTACTTTGGTAATAATGCAGTTTTTATGTATAGTAATGATAGGCACTTAACATCTGGAATCCTTTCAAGCTGACGGCATTGATTTAAATGAACCCTAATATGCATACATATACCTTAAAAGCGTAATAATATTAAAAATATTAAATTAAAAATAAAAATAAAGATAAAAAAAATTTAATACTGGTAGACTGTCTTCTCCTGGGATTAAGAAGGATAGAAAAGATATCATACACCATACAGATCACTGATAGTGACCAAATCCCTACCAATGAATTGCCACCATAAAAATAATATACAGTTAATCCATATACATCATATGCATTATACATACTAAAAACCAGATATACCTTGATACAGCTGGTGTATCAATTCATTTTGTATATTGCCTATAACAAGTAAAAATCGGTCTTAGATGTTCAAATAGCCAAATGCGTATTGTCTCCAAAAATTGCAGATATTGTATAATCAAATCTCGATACTACTGAAAAAACTGTGTGATTGTATTACTGAGAAACACAAGATGTCGGAAAGTAATGAATCAGTTGTTATGAATGTTTCATTCAATTAGCGTGATTGTCATTTATGTTGATCCATATCGCTTCTTGTTGTATGTTGCTCAAATGTCCCCTTAGATGACAATATTGATGGTCAATGATCAATCCTCCCTCCTGGTCATCCACACTATTGCAAAATACTGCTGCTAGTATTCACTGTTTGATGTGGAGGGACGGAGACAAGTGCAGACCGTGGCGTCCCACTTGGTAATCAAATTAAGGAAACAATAGATAAACTAGAAATGAAGAGTATTACACATGGCAGCAAAAACTTTGCAATAGTCTTGATATAGTAGAACAGGAAATTATCAATAAAAAATGAGGATATTTAAAAATAATCAAAAAAATGAACAAAAAGTAGGAGATCAAACTAATCAACCTAAAAAGAGAGATATTGAAAAGACGTATGAGATGGGTACGAATCCACAAAGCATATTTTCAGTACCAATTACCAACAGGTTTGAAGTATTGACAGATCAAAATTTTTTAGACAAAACCCCACCACACCACAAACCTTCGTTAGAGATCACCCCAATCACCAACACGGCCATATCGGCCAACACCACCAACAATGCACCAGCAGTGGCGTAGCATGGGTAGCCAGCACCCGCGGCAAGCCAAGTATTGCTTCCCCCCCCAACCTGTGACCACGCCCCTTTTTACAAATAATGTAGTAGATATCACCTGCAGTCCTACGTAACTCCACAGATAACACAGTGATAACTCTCTGAGTACAGATAATGTAGTAGATGGTTGTGAGGCCCCAGAATTCAGAACACACACAGTGTGACCTGAAGTCTGGGGCCGGGCAGAGGCAGTGTGGGCCAAATTCTATATACCCCCTACCCTACAGTGAAACAGATATTTGCATGGACATAACATACATTGCTATGAAATATACAGGAGAATACAGCACCATACCTGTTACATCCAGTGACATCTCCTGTGATGTAGACTTTTCTCAGCGTCTTCATTCAGGGGTAGGACCGTCATGATACCTTCTTTCAGCCACGTCTCGTCTCTGTAGAGTTTCACAGATTTTTATTTTATTTCCAACTATCATTCTCAGTCCCTCCAGCATACAGTCCTGTGTAAGATAAATCACTCCCCTGCCTTCAGCCCCTCCAGCATACAGTCCCATGTAAGATAAATCACTCCCCTGCCTTCAGCCCCTCCAGCATATAGTCCCATGTAAGATACATCACTCCCCCTGCCTTCAGCCCCTCCAGCATAAAGTCCCATGTAAGATAAATCACTCCCCTGCCATTTTTGTCACCTTACATAACAAAAAGTGCAACACCAAGTGATCAAAAAGGCAAATGTCCAACAAAATGGTACAAATAAAACCGTCACCTCATCCCACAAAAAATTAGCCCCTACATAAGAAAATCGCTTAAAAAAAAATATATATATATATATATAGCTTTTAGAACATGGAGACACTAAAAAATCATTTTTTTGTTTCAAATATGCTATTATTGTGTTAAAGTTAAATAAATAAAAAAAGTATACATATTAGGGATCACCGCATCTGTAACAACCTGCTCTATAAGAATGTCACATGACCTAACCCCTCAGCTGAACACCGTAAAATAATAAAAATAAACACAGTGCCAAAAAAAAATTATTTTTTGTCACCTTAGATCACAAAAAGTGCAACACCAAGCGATCAAAAAGGTGTATGCCCCCTGAAATAGTACCACTCAAACCTTCACCTCATCCCGCAAAAAATTATACCCTGCCTAAGACAATCGGTCAAAAAATAAAACGCTATAACTCTCTGACTATGGAGACACTAAAACATCATTTTTTTAGTTTCAAACCAATTATTGTGTAAAACCTTAAATAAAAAGTATACATATTAGGTATCGCCACGTCCATAACGATCTGCTCTATAAAAATGTCACATGACCTAACCCCTCAGGTGAATGCTGTAAATATAAATAAATAAAAACTGTTCCAAAACAACAAATTTTTTGGTCACTTTGCCTCATAAAGTGTAATAATGAACAACCTGCTCTATAAAAATAGCACATGATCTACCCTGTCAGATAATTGTTGTAAAAAAAAAAAAAAAAAAACTGTGCCAAAACAGCCATTTTTTTGTTACCTTGCCTCACAAAAAACTTAGTATACAGCAATTAAAAATCATATGTACCTCAAAATAGTACCAATAAAACTGGCACCTTATCCTCTAGTTTCCAAAATGGTCACTTTTTGGGAGTTTCTAGTGTAAGGGTGCATCAGGGGGTCTTCAAATGGGACATGGCATCTAAAAACCAGTCCAGCAAAATCTGCCTTCCAAAAACCATATGGCGCTCCTTTTCTTCTGCGTCCTGCCGTGTGCCCTTACATCAGTTTACGACCACATGTGGGGTGTTTCTGTATACCGCAGAATCAGGGTAATAAATGTTGTGTTTCTGTTCATCTCCATATTCCTTTAATTCTTGTGGAACACCTAAAAGGTTAACAAAGTTTGTAAAATCAGTTTTGAGTAACTTGAGGGTTGTAGTTTCTGAAATAGGGTCATTAATGCAGGTTTCCACTATGTAAGCCCCACAAAGTGACTTCAAACCTGAACTGGTCCTTAAAAAGTGGGTTTCGGAAATTTTCTTAAAAATTTTAAGGATTGCTTCTAAAATTCTAAACCTTCTAACGTCCCCAAAAAAATAAAATGACATTTACAAAATGATGCCAACATAAAGTAGACATATGGGGAATGTTAAGTAATAAATATTTTATGAGGTATCACTTTCTGTTTTAAAAGCAAAGAAATTAACATTTTGAAAATACAGGTTTGTCCCAGTTATGCCAACTTATTTATGGCACAATGGGAAAACCAGTACACTCTTACCAGACTGGGGACAGACCTGGTTCTCTGACAACGCTATATCGATGATGTCATTTTGTTTGGCAAAAAGATGAGGGAGAACTCCAAAAATTTCTGGAAGATATAAATACGAATGTATATAATTTACAATTTATATCTAACATTTGTAATCCAGCAATAGAATTTCTAGACCTCCAGATTATCCAGATTACTATAGAAAAGAAAAAGTTTAGTTTGTAATACTTATCACAAACCTGTTGCCAAAAATAGTCATATTTTATATACTAGTTGCCACCTACCCAGGTGGCTTTTAAATATACCACTAGGACAGTTCCGTAGAATTAAACGCAATTGCACCAGGGAAGATAAATTTGAGGAAGAAGCTGAAACAATAAAGGAGCAATTTTTAAAGAAAACATATCCGCTAACTCTGGTAGAAAGATCCTTAACTAAAGTCCGCAAATGGATAGACAAGCATGCTTTAAAAGCGATATTGTAACAGCAAGGGAGTCCAAAAATTACGTCATTCGAATAATATTGCCATTTAACACACAATATAGAAAGATTCAACAAATCATCAGAAAACATTGGCATTACATTTTAAAAGACAAAATTATAGGCCCGTTGATCCCTAGTATTCCCCAGTAGAGATGGCCTTGCAGTTCGCCCGGTGGTCGTTTCGCGGCAAACTTTGCTCATTCCCGATTCACCAAACGGGCGAACATATGTCGATGTCCGCCGACGCCATATTCTTTTACATTGTGAAGAACTTTGACCCATGACACATCCATCAGGTGGTACAGGACAGCCAATTGAGACATTTCAGCACATGGACATACCCCCTACCTTATAAATACACCTGATCTGGCCACCATTTTACATTCAGTCTTTTGCCAGTGTAGGGAGAGGTTGCTGTGTGGAGCAGGGACAGACTGTTAGGGACACCAAACGCTAGCTAATAGGGCCACAAAAGTCCTTTTAAGGACTGGTATAGGTGTACTATCGATAGGTGTGACTTAGTGAGGGGTGTAATATACTTATAATATACCTTCTAACATACAAAGTATATTATAGTGCATTTGTATTGTGCAGAAGTTGTCTGCGGTTCTGCTGTGATACTGCAGCCACACAGAGTGCCAAACTCTATTGGAACAAATAATTTCTACTGGTGTGATATACCAGTTGCCCCCCAAAAAAACTGTTTGAAGCAGGGGTGTTATATGCCAATAATATAATTTCTATATAGTGCATTTAGGTAGTGCAGCATTTGTTTGCAGTTTTCCTGCATTATTGCAGCTACAGATAGTGACAAACGCCATTGGAACAAATAATTTCTACTGGTGTGATATACCAGTTGCTCCCAAAAAAACTGACTGAAGCGGGGTATTATATACCAATGATATACTTTCTATATATTGCAGTTGGGTGGTGCAGCATTTGTTTGCGGTTTAGCTGCGTTACCTCAGCTACAGATAGTGACAAACGCCATTGTAACAAATAATTTCTACTGGTGTGATATACCAGTTGCCCCCCCAAAAAAGTGAAAAAAAAAGTGGGCTACGGTAAAATTGTTATTCAGTGAATGCATAATGTACCTCGAGCCACATAATCACAATTTCTTTTATGTCAGGTGAATGCCTAATTTTTAAGGCCTGTACTCCTGTGGCCTAAAATAAAAAAATTCTAGACTCCAACAGGGCACTTTTTAGAGAATTTTCCTTTAAGACGCATAAAAATGTCCCCTGATTAAGATACATATTTTTTGTTGAAATTTTTGTCATTGATCCCCCTCTAGTATGTCACTGTCCATGTTGTGGGACTATTTGTACACTTCTACTAAGTATTTGGTGGCTGCAACTATGAACTGAAGGTTTTCCAGATTCGCCTGCGATTAAAGTGAATGGGGCCCGCCGCGAACCTGCGGTTCGTGAACATTTGATGGCCTTCGCGCGATCGCGTTCGCGAACGGTCCCTGCTGATTAGTTTAGAACAGATTTGCTCTGCACTAGTAGCCACTAATATAGTTAATTCCACCCTTTTGATTCCTTCTGTCACTAATATACCTGAAAAAGGTTTTATCTTCATCATTAACAGATCCGCCATTTATTTCCTTTTCTGCTTTCACAGGATTAATAATACACTTTGTCTCCTTCTGTCTAGTTCTATACAAGCCTCTATCAGTGTTCTTGCATTCAAGGCCTCGGTAGTCATGTTTTGCATGGTTGCATTGTCTACTGGAGAAATATATTGCCATTACTCTGTCACAATCCTAGAAACAGTGAATACTGTATAATCTGGATTGTATGTGTCATACACTAGCTACATAAATGAATGCATGATTATTTTATTTTATTTCATTTATTCATTCTATTGTTGATTAGAGCAGAGAGATCCAACACAGTGCCAACTTTCCTCATACGAAGCGCCTATCATTGCAGTTCTGCCCCTATGAAATGAATGTGGATAAACTGCTATACCAAATACAGCCCATGGACAAGAGTGGCACAGTTTCTGGAAATTTAAAAAAATAAAACAAAACAAAAAAAACAGACCGCTCTAGTTTTTCCTTCATTTCCCATACATACATTTCCCTCCTGGGGTCTAGCTTTTAAATTTGCTTTAGGATCTATTCACAGCTGCTACCCGGCACGAGAGCCAGCTGCTACCCAGCGCGAGAATCGGCCGGACAAAAACCACTGCACACAGCGGTTCTTGTCTTGTCCGGTAGATTCCCAGCATTTTCTGCCAGAACTGCCAGACGGAACACTCTGTCGGGACACCTAGCCACAGATATGAAAGTACAGTGGGATGCGAAAGTTTGGGCAACCTTGTTAATCGTCATGATTTTCCTGTATAAATCATTGGTTGTTACTATAAAAAATGTCAGTTAAATATATCATATAGGAGACACACACAGTGATATTTGAGAAGTGAAATGAAGTTTATTAGATTTACAGAAAGTGTGCTATAATTGTTTAAACAAAATTAGGCAGGTGCATAAATTTGGGCACTGTTGTCATTTTATTGATTCCAAAACCTTTAGAACTAATTATTGGAACTCAAATTGGCTTGGTAAGCTCAGTGACCCCTGACCTACATACACAGGTGAATCCAATTATGACAAAGAGTATTTAAGGGGCTCAATTGTAAGTTTCCCTCCTCTTTTAATTTTCTCTGAAGAGTAGCAACATGGGGGTCTCAAAACAACTCTCAAATGACCTGAAGACAAAGATTGTTCACCATCATGGTTTAGGGGAAGGATACAGAAAGCTGTCTCAGAGATTTCAGCTGTCTGTTTCCACAGTTAGGAACATATTGAGGAAATGGAAGACCACAGGCTCAGTTCAAGTTAAGGCTCGAAGTGGCAGACCAAGAAAAATCTCGGATAGACAGAAGCGACGAATGGTGAGAACAGTCAGAGTCAACCCACAGACCAGCACCAAAGATCTACAACATCATCTTGCTGCAGATGGAGTCACTGTGCATCGTTCAACCATTCGGCGCACTTTACACAAGGAGATGCTATATGTGAGAGTGATGCAGAGGAGCCTTTTCTCCGCCCACAGCACAAAAAGTGCCGCTTGAGGTGGGCTAAAGCACATTTGGACAAGCCAGCTTCATTTTGGAATAAGGTGCTGTGGACTGATGAAACTAAAATTTAGTTATTTGGCCATAACAAGGGGCGTTATACATGGAGGAAAAAGAACACAGCATTCCAAGAAAAACACCTGCTACCTACAGTAAAATATGGTGGTGGTTCCATCATGCTGTGGGGCTGTGTGGCCAGTGCAGGGACTGGGAATCTTGTCAAAGTTGAGGGACACATGGATTCCACTCAATATCAGCAGATTCTGGAGACCAATGTCCAGGAATCAGTGACAAAGCTGAAGCTGCGCCGGGGCTGGATCTTTCAACAAGACAACGACCCTAAACACTGCTCAAAGTCCACTAAGGCATTTATGCAGAGGAACAAGTACAACATTCTGGAATGGCCATCTCAGTCCCCAGACCTGAATATAATTGAAAATCTGTGATGTGACTTAAAGAGAGCTGTCCATGCTCGGAAGCCATCAAACCTGAATGAACTAAAGATGTTTTGTAAAGAGGAATGGTCCAAAATACCTTCAACCAGAATCCAGACTCTCATTGGAACCTACAGGAAGCGTTTAGAGGCTGTAATTTCTGCAAAAGGAGGATCTACCAAATATTGATTTCATTTATTTTTTGTAGTGCCCAAATTTATGCACCTGCCTAATTTTGTTTAAACAATTATAGCACACTTTCTGTAAATCCAATAACCTTTATTTCACTTCTCAAATATCACTGTGTGTCTCATATATGATATATTTAACTGACATTTTTTATCGTAACAACCAACGATTTATACAGGAAAATCATGACGATTAACAAGGTTGCCCAAACTTTCGCATCCCACTGTATCTTTATGGTATCAAGTCTAGCAATCAATGCAGCGAGTAGAAGCAGGTACGTCACACTCTCAGCGTCTTTACTTAGCAATCCTTACAAATTTCCATAAAACGAGTACATGGTGCAAAAGCTCCAGTGGGCTCATAATCACAGATCCGACAGATCAGTATAAGAAGCTTAGCAGACAGCACTTTCCAATACAGTGGCAAAAAGGTCTGCTGATATATACAGGTCTGCTGCATGCCAAAAGGACACTCTTTTGGCATCTGTTTGGTGAATAGGGCCAGGGGTGAAGCTATAGGGGGTGCAGAGGTAGCAGTCGCTTCCAGGCCCAGGAGTCTGAGGGGGCCCAAAGACCCTTGTGTCGCATAAGAAGACACCAGTATTATAGAAAGTGCATGGTGGGCAAGTTACACCACTGGCTGGAGGGAAGGGGTTAGGTCAAGAATGAAAGGGTTAGCTCAAGAATTTGACATGGGGGGGTGCCATTTTAATTTTTGCCTTAGGCAGCACGGAGGCGATGTGCTTCCCTGCCGCTGGTCACAAATTACTGAGGGAAGGGGGCCCAAGCCGAACTCTCACACCAGGGCCCGTGAGACTTTAGCTATGCCCCTGAATAGGGTCCTATGGATGTGGCAGATGTAGAGGAAAACAAAATGTGAACAGAGCATTATTGGTGAAATCTAGCGCAGTTTTGGTTCTTGTAGTCGACTCTTCTGTGTACATATACAGTACAGCAGTTTCAATGATAATGAAGTCCAGTTAAAGCTCTGACTAATTAAATATTAATATCCCTTCCTCATTAAAATAAATTCTTTCCTGACATCTTCCAAAAAATAAAACTGGTCTGACCCTAAATCACTTGTTAAATAAATCAGAGCTTCTTACTTCTCAGCGCACACTATACAACTACAGTATATAGTAATAGTTGGATGCGTTAGGGATTTTTCACACAGCAAAATCTGCAGCGTATTCCCCAGTAGAAGCCGCTGAGGTTTCTGCAGAGGTTTTTCAATTTCAATTCCACTGACCCACTCACAGTTTAGCCCCATTGAATGAAGCTAAACAGTGAGCGGGCATCCACCCTGGGTTCCATTGGACACTGCACAAAGAATGGACATGTCTCGGTTGCATGAAGTACAGTGCGGCCCCCCATTAAAAATAATGGGAGGCAGATTTAGTATCCGCGCCAAATTCTGTCAGCCAAAAATCCCATATGAACAGGGCATTACTGCAGATTGTGCAACGAGCTGGAGCAGAGGATGGGATATGTAATGACCATGATGATGATGTATCATGGTGTACTGCCTCGGGCCATCACTCTCTGGGATCGGTGCAGTGAAGGTGGGGCACCGAGTGTTCCCTCAGAGCACTCCCTGTAGCTGTGGGCTCCCTGCTTAATGGTAGTTCGGGGGTGCCCATGATGGTAATGACCATGTGGGTGCTAAGCAGGGTATGCGTTGTAAATGCAATGACCAGCATGTGGTGTTAAGAGAGTCAGAGACTAGGCCGGATGAAATTTAAAAAAAGTTTCTGTTTATGCAGGATTGAAGTTGTAGTGCATCCAGCAGTAGTTTGTATACAATGCTAACTCTTCCCAGATGTCCAAACATAAGCTAAGCAGATGAATATGGCATTGGCCCTTGCTGTTACCTTGCTTGCATCCACTGGAGCTTGTGGAGGTGACTGAGTCTCCAGACTTGGAGAATATATGAGAGAGGAGCACATGGAGACTGCTCATTCCTCTTCCCTCTCTACAGCTACTCTCCCAGACTCTTAAAGAATGGGTGGCTGGAGCTACTTTTCTCCGGTTATGATCCACTCCTGATTTTGGCTTCAAAACCGCATCAGGAAACCTGATCGCATGGCCGTACCCTAAATGAATGAAGTAATTCTTCATATGAACCTTAGGGCTGGTGCGCCATGTGTTAAACCCTGTATGGGGATACATGACTCTCCATGGCCACTCTGTCTATGCTATGTAGACACTCTGTGTGTAGCCATTTGATGCCTCCCTGAAGTTTTGTATACTTCCACAGCTTGACCTCTAACAATCAGCTTCACAGCCTCCTCACAGCTTACCAAGCACAGAATTATACACCGTATAGTGGCTGTGCTTGGTATTGCAGCTCAGCCACATTCACTTGAATGATACTGAGCAGTGTCTGGGCCATGTGACCAATGAACATGACATCACTGGCCAAAGGTAAGCTGTGAAAAGGCCAAATAGCTGATTGGCAGGTGTACCAGGTATTGGACCACAACCGTTCAGATACTAATGACCTATCTAGAGGATAGGATCAGTATAAAAAAGTCAGAAAGCCTCTTTAAAATGTTAATCCCATGACTAATGTAAAAAGTGAAAATCAGACATCATATAGTACATGGCAATCTCTTTCTAACAAATAGTAGATACAAGTAAAGAAAAAAGACCAGTGGAAGAGGGACCATATGTTGTGCAGCCCAGTGTAATTAAGGGGTAAAGAGCGTTTAAACCTTTTAGGGTTAGGCCTCATGCACACGACCGTTGTGTGCATCCGTGGCCGTTGTGCCGTTTTCCGTTTTTTTTCGCGGACCCATTGACTTTCAATGGGTCCGTGGAAAAATCGGAAAATGCACATTTTACAGCCGCATCCGTGATCTGTGTTTCCTGTCCGTCAAAAAAATAGGACCTGTCCTATTTTTTTGACGGACAACGGTTCACGGACCCATTCAAGTCAATGGGTCCGTGAAAAAACACGGATGCACACAAGATTGGCATCCGCATCCGTGGTCCGTGGCCGTAGGCTACTTTCACACAGACGGATCCGCAGATCCGTCTGCATAAAAGCTTTTTCAGAGCTGAGTTTTCACTTCGTGAAAACTCAGATCCGACAGTATATTCTAACACAGAGGCGTTCCCATAGTGATGGGGACACTTCTAGTTAGAATATACAGTACTTTGAACTGTGTACATGACGGTCCCCTGCTGCCTGGCAGCACCCGATCTCTTACAGGGGCTGTGATCCGCACAATTAACCCCTCAGGTGCTGCACCTGAGGGGTTAATTGTGCGTATCATAGCCTCCTGTAAGAGATCAGGTGCTGCCAGGCAGGAGGGGGCACACCCCCCTCCCTCCCCAGTAGTTAACACATTGGTGGCCAGTGCGGCCGGCCCCCCCTCCCTCCCCTGTAGTACTGTAGATTCCTTGGTGGCCAGTGGGCCCCCCCTCCCTCCCTCCCCCTCCTAATTAAAATCTCCCCCCTATCATTGGTGGCAGCGGAGAGTACCGATCGGAGTCCCAGTTTAATCGCTGGGGCTGCGATTGGTAACCATGGCAACCAGGACGCTACTGCAGGACGCTACTTAGCAATTTTTAGAAGCATTATACTTACCTGCGAGCTGCGATGTCTGTGACCGGCCGGGCGCTCCTTCTACTGGTAAGTGACAGGTCTGTGCTATAAGCAATGCGCCGCACAGACCTTTCACTTACCAGTAGGAGGAGCGCCCGGCCGGTCACAGACATCTATTGGTTGCTAGGGATGTTGCTAAGCTGTGACAAAGCCTTCTCATTGGCCCACAAGCTAGAAGAAGGGAGGGATGATCACCTAATGTGTACTGTGTTAAAAAAGTTAATAAAAAATATTCGTCATTACGAATATATAGCACTTTATTCTAAATATTCGCAAATTCTCAAAGTGCCTAAAAGGTTTAAAAGCTCTTTTCTTTATCCCTTAATTATACTGGGCTGCACAACATATGGTCCCTCTTCCAAATACGTTTAGGAGGGCCCTATAAGTCGTTATTTGATATATAGATCAAATATTCCTCACTTTTCCTTTTACTACTTGGCACTCCACTGGTCTTTTTTCTTTTCTTGTATCTATTACTCGCCACGGCCTGCTAGTCAGGCCGTTTGAACTTTGGTTCTATTTGGTGTGAGCAGCCTCACAACTTTGCTTCTTCCTACGGTTTAAGCTTTTGGAATCCCTTGGCGCCCCCTTTCCCTGTTCATCCCTTCCTTCTAAAACCCCCCCTCCTCTTTTTCCACCCATTCTAATCCCCCTCCTTTCAATCTTCCCTCTCTTTCGCCATCACCATCTCTTCCTCCCATTCTTTCACTCTCCTCGTCCCATCACCCAACCAATTCCCCCATTTACTTTCCCCTTTTTTCTTTCTAACAAAGCTAGAACCAGCCCTGTACCACACATGGACCCATATATCTCCTCATTTATTGCTCTGCTAGATTTACATCAAGTTAATAGCTCAAGGGGAGTGTCTTTTCTGCTGCAGCTAAGGGGGCGTGTCTTTTCTGAGTTACAGATACATGTTATTGAATAACTCAGTGGCTATACTAAATGTTTAAATTCATGCAATTACAAAATTATTCAGACAAATAGAAAGCATTAAAACAGGAGGTTAGGCTACTTTCACACTAGCGGCAGGATGGATCCGACAGGCTGTTCACCCTGTCGGATCCGTCCTGCCACTATTTCGCCGTGCCGCCGGACTGCCACTCCATCCCCATTGACTATAATGGGGACGGGCGAGGGGAAGGAGCTCCGGCGCAGCACATCAGTGCATGGCAAGAGGCCGCCGGACTAAAAGTACTGCATGTCCGACTTTTTAGTCTGGCAGCATCTCACCGCGCTCTGCCGTACTGCGCCGGAGCTCCGCCCCATCCCCATTATAGTCAATGGGGACGGAGCGGCAGTCCGGCGGCACGTAAAAATAGAGGCAGGATGGATCCGACAGGCTGTTCACCCTGTCGGATCCATCCTGCCTCTATTTTGCCATGCCGCTAGTGTGAAAGTATCCTTAGCGAGGAAGCACCGAAAAACTACAAGGAAAAAAATTGTATATGTAAAATAAAAATAAAAGCAGCCAAGCTAGAGACAGAGAGATTAATTGCCAAAGAGAGTAAAACTAACCCCAAAATGTTCTTCAATTATAAATGGTAAAAAGTATAAATCAGAAGATGTCTGTCCTTTACAGAGTGATGAGGTGGGAGTTGCAGAGAGCGATGAGGAGAAAGCAAAGCTATTAAATATTTTTTTCTCCACTGTATTCACTGAGGAAAATAAACTGTCAGACAAAAAGTGCCCTGTCTGTCCCAGGAAGAAGTACAGTGGCGTCTTAAAAAGATTAAAATAGACAAATCGCCGGGACCAGATGGCATACACCTCTGTATCCTAAGATAATTAAGTAATGTAATAGTCAGACCCTTATTTATGATATTTAACCCCTTAGTGACCACCCAAAAAATAGAACATGTCCTATTCTTGTCCACAATTGCAGACAAGATTAGGCATTTTCTATTATAGGGCCGGTGATGTGCGGTCTGCATATTGTGGAATGCACATTGCCGGTGTCTGTGTTTTGCGGATATGCAAAACACTTACGGACTTGTGAATGGACCCTCATAGTAACATTATTGAAGGTTACGTTTTATTTTTATGTATATTCTAATGGATTGCCTTCCTTGTACAATGTTATAATATACTTTCTATGTTAGAAAGTATATTATAGTGCATTTGTATTGCGCGGCAGTTGTGTGTGGTTCTGCTGCGATACTGCAGGTATATAGAGGGACAAGCGTTTTTGGAACAAATAATTTCTACTGGTGTGATATACCAGTTGCCCCCCCAAAAAACTGATTGAAGCGGGGTGTTATATACCAATATACTTTCTTTATAGTGCATTTGGGTACTGTATAGTGCATTTGCGCATGCGCGTACGCGAAAATAATATTGCCGATATTTTGCATTGAAAAAAATTATGAATGGAGATCGCAAATTCGAATAATACATCAGGTATGTCACTGTCTATGTTGTGGGACTATTTGTTCACTTCTAGTAATTATTTCTTGGCTGCAAATGTGAGCTGAAGGGTTTTCAGGTTCGCCTGCCATTAAAATGAATGGGACCCACCGTGAACTTGCGGTTCGCGAACATTTGATCGTGTTCGCGCGATAGCGTTCGCGAACCGTCCCCACAGATGTTCGTCCATCACTACTCACCACCAGCACTCTCTCTCTTCTTCCTGGTTCTTGGCTGTCAGCTGTGAAGGCTGCACACAGTGAGGTCACATGGTGCGCAGCCCTGCACTGCAGACAGCCAAGCAGAGGACCAGGAAAGCGGTGAGTACAGATCCTTCACTGCTTCCCGGTCCTTCGGTACTAATGAAGTGCTTCCACTTTGGGGCGAAAAATACGGTAGGTAAACCTCTCTAAATGAGACGGCAATGATAAAAAAAAACACTGCATAAGGTGCACAACCTTTTCTGGTTGGGGGTCACATTGTCAGCCTCAACCAATTCCAAGGGCCGAAAATAAAATTTAAACAGGTATTACCAACTGATATGCTAAATTTATGGCATATTGAACATACACTATATATATTATAAATGTCTAGTTACACTTCTAGTATTACCATGTAATGGAAAATACATGAAAGATACATGTGAGCAGCCACAAGACATAGACATACATGTCTGTTACCAGATGGTTGGGGCCGCACAGAATGGTATCGAGGGCCGCATGTGGCCCCCAGGCCACAGGTTGTGCACCCCTTGTATAGGCAAAGGTTTGGAAAAACATATTATGTGAACTACCCTGTTCTGTTCGCTGTTTAGAAAAGTAGCTCTTACCAACATTTTTTCTCTATTAGCAAACGTTTTTTGGAGTTACGCCACACATTCAGATGAGCTATCATGGTTTTTTCTTAATTATTTAAAGGAGTTTTCCGAGTTTCTGATGACCTATCCTGAAGATAGATCATCAATATGAGAATCTCAGAAAACCCCAATAAAACCGTCAGCTCATCCCGCAAAAAATGATCCCCTATCTAAGACAATCGCCCAAAAAATAAAAAAAACTATAGCTCTCAGAACATGGAGACACTAAAACATCATTTCTTTTTTTTCAAAACTGCTATTATTGTGCTAAAGTGAAATACATAAAAAAAAAAAATACATATTAGGTATCGCCACATCTGTAACAACCAGCTCTATAAAAATATCACATGACCTATCCCCTCAGGTGAACACCGTAAAAAAAAAAAAAAAAAAAAAAAAACATGTAAAAAAAAAAGCCATTTTGTCACGTTACATCACAAAAATTGCAACAGCAAGTGATCAAAGAGGCGTATGCCCCCCAAAATAGTACCAATCAGACCGACACCTCAGCCCGCAAAAATTGAGACCCTACCTAAGAGAATCGGTCAAAAAATAAAAAAGCTATAGCTCTCAGACTATGGAGACACTAAAATATTATTTCGGTTTAAAAAATGCTATTATTGTGTAAAACTTAAATAAATAAGAAAAAGTAGACATATTATGTATTGCCACGTGCATAACGATCTGCTCTATAAAAAAGTCACATGACCTAATCCCTCAGGTAAACGCTGTAAAAAAAAAAAAAAAAAACGGTACTAAAACATCCATGTTTTGGTTACCTTGCCTCACGAAAAACGTAATATAGAACAATTAAAAATCATATGTACCCCAAAATAGTACCAATTAAACTGGCACCTTATCCCATAGTCTACAAAAGTGGTCACTTTTTTGAGTTTCTACTGTAGGGGTGCATCAGGGGGGTTTCAAATGGGACATGGCATCTAAAAACCAGTTCAGCTAAATTTGCCTTCCAAAAACCATATGGCATTCCTTTCCTACTGCACCCTGCCGTGTGCCCGTACAGCAGTTTATGATCATATTCTTTTGGAACACCTATAGGGTTAACAAAGTTTGTAAAATCAGTTTTGTATACTTTGAGGGGTGTAGTTTCTAAAATGGGGTCATTTTTGGGTGGTTTCTATTATGTAAGCCTCACAAAGTGACTTCAGACCTGAACTGTGAAAAAGTGGGTTTTGGTAATTTCCCAAAAAATTTCAAGATTTGCTTCCAAACTTTTAAGCCTTCTAACGTCCCCAAAAAATAAAATGTCATTTTCAAAATGATCCAAACATAAAGTAGACATATCGGGAATGTAAAGTAATTACTATTTTTGGAGGTATTACTATCTATTATAAAAGTAGAGAAATTGAAATTTTTTAATTTTCTAATTTTTCAAAATTGTTGGTAAATGTAGTATTTTTTTATGAATAAAAATTATTATTTTTTACTCATTTTTACCACTGTCATGAAGTACGATATGTGACGAGAAAACATTCTCAGAATGGCCTATATAAGTAAAAGCGTTTTAAAGTTATCACCACGTAAAGTAACATTGGTTAGATTTGCAAAAAATGGCCTGAGCTGGAAGGTGAAAACAGGTCCGGGGTTGAAGGGGTTAATCACCTCTCTAATATCTGGATCCATTCTCAAAACATGCCAGTACTTATCTCCCTCACACTGGTAGAGTCCTCATCATATATGCTGATGAGGCGAATCTCCCGTATCTTATTTGGTTGAACATGTGACGAGCGGCCCCGCCATCACGTGATTCCTTACTTCCGGGCGTTCCACAGACACATTACAGGAAGTAGGGGAGGGACAAAAAAGCGAGGTGCATTTAATAAAAGTGACGAGACGCAGGTTTGCACTCTCCCCAATCGGCTTCGGCTACACCAACGGTGAGGCGGCAAGATGTATGGGACACTTCCCTACATCTAGACACAGCGGGACCACTGTCGGACTGTTTAGAAGTCGACGTGATACTCCACTAGTAAGTAAGAGGTGGTTTAATGTGTAAGTCCTTACCTGTGCCTGTGCGCGAGCAGGTCTGAAACAAATGTGGTCACCGGGAGAAGGCAGTTCAGAGAACAGCCGCCGGTGGCCTTCATCGGGCTGTTCTCGGAACTGCATGCTCCCGGTGACCACATTTGTTTTAGACCGGCTCGCGGCGCAGGCACAGGTAAGGACTTACCTGTGCATCACCGGACTTGTGAGTTAAGATGGCAGCCCGCATGTGTTTGCGGGTGAACACGGCGAACTGGCCATCACTGCCCGTGAAGAATGGAGTACTGGTAGTTATTATGTTTGTTTGTCCTTTGTGTTTTTCAGTTGAACTTCACTAAATAAATTCCCCTGATGAGTCCTGTAGTGAGGACGAAACGTGGCATGTAGGGATTTAGTGAGGTCAAGCATAGGGAATAGGCCCCCAACTAGGGACAGGTTCCGTATGGGATCACCCCTATCGGGGCGGGTGCTCTGTGTCTGTTAGGCAGCTAATGTACTAGCCCCCCTCCTTGGCATCATTGTGAGGGAATCTTAATCAGGGTCACTAGTATATTGCTGCTCTTTACATTTGCAAGCAAAGCACCTGTCCTCAATATCCTTGGCCACTGCGTTTTAAGGATACTCCTTTATCACACACCTGATACCCATCTGCAATCTACACGTCTGGAGGCGGTAAGACTGTATCTTACTAATTTTGTGATCTGTCCTCAGGCAACTAAACTGCATGACAAGAGAATAGTAGGGTGTGTTAATAGCGGTTTTAGGTGTTATTTTTAACCATATTGATCTATTATTTTATGGCATATCTGTCCACAGAGGAAACCTTGTAAGATCTAGCAATCTCAATGGTTTAACTGGGTAATCTAGAGCATTGTTTTTCTCTTACTGCTACCACACTGTACCCACATTGTTCCCCTTCCCAGTAGTAATATCCACATTGTGTCCCTCTCTATAGTTATGCCCACATTGTGCCTCAATACAGTAGTTGCAGTATGTCAACATTGTGAGCCCTCACTGTAGTTAACCGACATGGTGCCCCCTCGCAGTAGTAATGCCCACGTTGTGCCCCCTCACAGTAGTAATGTCTACATTGTGCCTCGTCACAGTAGTAATGCCCATATTTTGCCCCTTTCCCCAGTTCCTTCTCCAGCTCCATTATTAAAAAAGGACTTTTGCACCCTCAAATATGGGACCCAGGAGGAGGACTTAAGGCCCCTCATCTGAGGAGACCTCAAGCTAAAAGAAAAGCCATGGACACTAGAATTAATGGGTGAGAAACATTGGCCCCTGTTTTGTGTTTATATTCTGGCCCTTTTTCGTCCACCCATTTTGTTCCTGGACTTCAAGGACACCATCCATCATCCAAGAACTGTCTCCAAGTTGTGCCCACCAGCACCAAATTCCTTTTCACCCCCTTCTAAGGTTAAGGGGAAACTCCAACTGCCTTAAAAGGTTCTCACTAAAATTCCAGTGACATTGCAGTGATGTGTAACTTTGTACTACCTCCAGGGCCGGTGCAAGGATTTTTGCCGACCCCCCTTATCAGATGATCTGCCCATATCATGACATCACATATGTTCCACCCCTTTCTCAGCATTTAAATTAAAAGAACTGCTATGTTTCCCTTAGGGTTAATCAAGCTTCTTGTAGCTGTCTCCCTGACAGCCGCTAGAGGTGCTTACGCGATTCTCACTGTGAAAATTACAGTGGGAAGACGCGGAACATAGTTTTGAATGCGTGCGCATGCGCATTCACAGCTGAGAGGAGGATCGGGGAGAAGAGTTCCCAGTGCCGGCGCTGGAGAAAGGTAAGTGGGAGGGGGACACGAGGGTGCCCCACTCCTAACAACTATATAGTGCCAGGAAAATGAGTTTGTTTTCCTGGCACTATAGTGCTCCTTTAACACGAGTACTGCACAGTGTCTTTTCTCTGCAGGAACAGGCTATAGACACCTGTACCACTACATTAAACTGTAGTGGTTCTGGGACTATAGTGTCCTTTTAATGTGAGGTAAATTCGTTTCCAATGTAGTATTGATAACTAAACAATTAAATAATAAACATATTGCATTGTCTACTACCATCAGAACAATAAGATGATCTGGTCTCTGGCTGCAGTCTGGCTCTTGGTCTGGCTCTGGGGACTCTGGGGACTGGAGACAAACACCAATGTCGCCCTGGGGAAGAAGAAAGCAGCTGCACTCCAATCCAGGAGCCCACTTCTGTCCCAGAAGGCACTGGGAGGCAGGAAATTGCTGGTGGCTGGCTGCTCGGCTGCTCAGTGGCCTTCCCTTCCTTCTTCGCTCCACCCCCTCTCTGCTCTGTGTGCTCAAGGGTGGGAGGGGTCAGGGGGGGTAAACGTAGAGATCAGGGCGCACAGTGCGCGGCTGTGTGCTCTTGAGCTACCCAGCCTTCCATCCAAGTCGGCAGAGCTTCGCCTCCACCCTCAGCCTGAAGGTAAGCTCAGTCAGACCAGAGAGACAGTGGTGTCAGTCTCTCTGGTCTGCTGCGCCCCCACGGCTTCATTGAGGCTCTGGACTGTCTGTACATCATCTCCGGCCGCCGGCTCAGTGCTGTGCCGCCTGAGGGATTCTTACTAGAGCGCTCAGCCGCTCAGGCGGCGCAGCCTGAGGGGCGCCGCTGGCCAGTCGCCACTTAACCAACGTTTTTTTTTTAAACCGCACGGTTTCGGCACCCCCTGCTAAATTGCGCCCTAGGCGGCTGCCTAGGTCGCCTTACAGGTGGCGCCGGCCCTGACTACCTCACAAGCTCAATAATGGGAGCCCCGCCTGTGTTTTTTTTTACACCCATACCATTTACCATCCATGGGTCGGGAGTCTTCCATATATTTGCACTATTTTTTGCACTAAAGTTTACTGTTTAGCAACGTTCAAGCACATTAGCCCATTGTATGGACTCTTTCATGGGTACCACAATGAGATCTCTTATGCACTTTTGAATAGACTGAATAATACAGTTAGCTAGATAGCATCCTTACTTCATTGCTCATATGGACTGCCTTTAAAGGATGCTAAATACTAATGGTCCCACTTTGCCTTGTGTTAGTTCAGAAAGCCTAGGCATTATATTGTATTATTTGCATATGTCCTTAAACTTTTTCTCTCCACAGACTTGGGAGGGAAAGGAGCCAGTATGTCCTGTGTCTTTTATAGATTATTCCGGTTTAGACTCCATATTGGACCTGAGAAAACATGAAAGATATAGAAGCCAGAGGAAATTGTTATTCGGCTAGAGCAGGAGCCACAAAAAGGAAGTAGCTTATAGAGAACCATGATAATTTAATTTATGGAGTGTCAGGAGGGGGACAACAGCCGAAGGCACCCCAATCCAAGGATACCAGAACCAATTAAAAATCCGGTAACCAGACCCAAGCAGAGTTTAGCACAGCAAAGATAAAGAAAGCAGAGTTATTAAGAAAGCCTGTCATCCCAGAAGAGAAAGAGAGAAAGCAGAGTTATCAAGTGTGCCTACCAGTTTATGCCAAAGCCTGCTGGAACCAAGAGAAAGCCTGAATGTAAGAAAAGCCTGAATATTGTCTGGAATCAAGTTTACCCAAGTAAAGCTGCTGTTAAAGTATACCAAGGTCTGGACTCAAGTTATTTTTCAACCCCTAACTCAACTATCTCCCTTTATTTGGTTTGAAGCCTAAGCCTTGGGTCCCGGTGTATCCAGGTAGAAGCACCATGACACATAGAGACTATTAAGGGCCGCACCACACCACTCGGCATTCCACTAAATCGAGAACGCGATAGGGCCCTGGGGGACGGTGCGTTGCACCAGCATCACGATGTGTGGATTGATGGGGAGCAGCACAGCTCAGCTAAACTGTGAAGCAGGGAGAAAACAGGTTCCTGCTTCACCGTCTAAATCAACTGCCTGGGCAAGCCCTCAACCCTCTGCCCTGGGGGCATGTGCCCTACTTGCCCCCCCTCCCCCATCACTACATTCCTGTTTAAAAGGGTTGTCTGTCTGTGAAATATTGATAATGTAACGAGGAGCAGGCGACACGCTCTCTCCCTGCAGTGCCGTCGGCATCCCATTCGTGATCAGGAGCGAGGACGCGGGCGGTGTCCTCGTCTCCATGGTAACAAGGGGGGCAGAGAGGACCCGGCTGTGCATGCCTCTTCAGCGTGGCCGGCGTCCTTCGTCCCTTAGACAACGAGCAGAGGGGGAACTGAGCACCGATGTCAATGACTTGGCGCTCAGGTGTATTGATGTGCTGGACATGGGTCATGTGACGCTGGCCATGTCACGTGACCCATCAATTAGAAACATAGAAACATAGAATGTGTCGGCAGATAAGAACCATTTGGCCCATCTAGTCTGCCCAATATACTGAATACTATGGATTGCCCCTGGCCCTATCTTATATGAAGGATGGCCTTATGCCTATCCCATGCATGCTTAAACTCCTTCACTGTATTTGCAGCTACCACTTCTGCAGGAAGGCTATTCCATGCATCCACTACTCTCTCAGTAAAGTAATACTTACTGATATTACTTTTAAACCTTTGCCCCTCTAATTTAAAACTATGTCCTCTTGTAGAAAAAAGGAGCTCATAATACCAAAAGAATAATACATTTTATTAAAGCATGATTAAAATGACATAAATAGAAAAAGCAAATGGATGTGATGCCGTTAAACATGATGATTAAAAAGCGGAGGACAGAAAAAGAAAAGCGCCACCCCGGGAGGAGGGCACACAGATCAAAGAATACATACAATATATCTATAGAGCATGGGAAAGAAATACTGGGTACAATGCCCAACCTATGCAAGAATGATAAGATAAAATGAGTGCCAGGTGAGACAGTGGTCAACACATACACTCCTGTTGGCAAATAAATGGTGTGCAGACAAAAGTGAAGATGGAAATATGCTGCAAGATAACCAGTGGAAGACCAGGTGTGGTGAAACAACAGGGTCAAATGGCCTAAGGAGAGTAGCAGAGGACCAGAGCTCACCTGAAACGGACCATGTGCACAAAGACCCAGAGTGGCGCTACCCCAACGCGCGTTTCGGCGTGCCTTCGTCAGCAGCGTTTTGGTGTCCATCTGACGAAAATGAGCCAAACGGATCCGTTCTGACACACAATGTAAGTCAATGGGGACGGATCTGTTTTCTATGACACAATCTGGAACAATAGAAAACGGATCCGTCCTCTATTGACTTTCAATGATGTTCAAGACGGATCCGTCTTGGCTATGTTAAAGATAATACAAACGGATCCGCACCAAACACAAGTGTGAAAGTAGCTTTACCTCCTGGGTCTAGACCTTGGCTTCCATTGGTTTCAGTTGTGGTTTCACCCAGCCTGGGAAGCTTGTTGCTTCTGTGTTTTCTGTCCTTGTCTTTTGTTTTCTCCCCTTGTTGTTTCCTCCCTTTAGGCCCCTGTATGTAAGTAAGGCAGGGACTGCCGCCCAGTTGTACCCTGTCGGTTAGGACGGACCATGCAAGTAGGTAGGGATAGGGGAGTGGGTGGAGTTTAGGGCTGCACTTATCCCTACTTTTTCATGACAGAATCACAGGCTTTATCTAAAACCATGGACCATATGTGAGTCCCTACAGACCAAGTACATAACCTTGCCCAAATGGTGCAGGAAGTGGCAGAGAGGCTACAGCGGCAGGAGTTACTTCAGACTCCACCTATTGCAGCCTCCTCCTTTCAGAATCTTGATCCTCATGTTAAGTTGCCGGATCGTTTTTCAGGGGATCGTAAGCAGTTTCTGACATTTAAGGAAAGCTGTAAGCTTTATTTTCGTTTACGCCAACACTCTTCAGGTTCCGAACAAAAAAGAGTAGGCATTATTATTTCTTTGTTGCAGAAAGACCCACAAGAATGGGCCTATTCTCTCCCCACGGATTCCCCTTGCATAGCTTCGGTTGAAGCATTTTTTCAGGCTTTAACTGTACTCTATGATGAACCCGATAGGTCGGCTGTGGTAGAGTCCATAATGGTGTCCCCTCTGTGTCCCTCCATTCTATAATGGCGTCTCCTGTGTCCCTCCATTCCATAATGGTGTCCCCTCTGTGTCCCTCCATTCCATAATGGCTTCCCCTCTGTGTCCCTCCATTCCATAATGGCATCCCCTGTGTCCCCCCATTCTATAATGGTGTCCCCTGTGTCCCTTCATTCTATAATGGCGTCCCCTGTGTCCCTCCATTCCATAATGGCATCCCCTGTGTCCCTCCATTCTATAATGGTGTCCCCTGTGTCCCTCCATTCTATAATGGCGTCCCCTCTGTGTCCCTCCATTCTATAATGGCATCCCCTGTGTCCCTCCATTCCATAAAGGCGTCCCCTGTGTCCCTCCATTCTATAATGGTGTCCCTTGTGTCACTCTACTCCATAATGGCGTCCCCTCTGTGTCCCTCCATTCCATAATGGCGTCCCCTTTGTGTCCCTCCATTCCATAATGGCGTCCCCTCTGTGTCCCTCTATTCCATAATTGCGTCCCCTCTGTGTCCCTACATTTCATAATGGTGTCCCCTGTGTCCCTCCATTCCATAATGGCGTCCCCTCTTTGTCCCTCCATTCCATAATGGCGTCCCCTCTGTGTCCCTCCATTCCATAATGGCGTCCCCTTTGTGTCCCTCCATTCCATAATGGTGTCCCCTCTGTGTCCCTCCATTCCATAATGGCGTCCCCTCTGTGACCCTCCATTCCATAATGGTGTCCCCTGTGTCCCTCCATTCTATAATGGCGTCCCCTGTGTCCCTCCATTCTATAATGGCGTCCCCTGTGTCCCTCCATTCAGGGGCGTAACTAGAGTTCTATGGGCCCCAGGGAAAACTTTGAATTGGGGCCCCCTCGTGAGCCTCCGCCCCCTCCCCACCAGCCTCTGCCCCTACCCATACCCTCCCCCCTCTGTATGAAGCCCTACATTAAAAAAAATAATACTCTAGTCCAGTGGTTCTCAACCTTTCTAAAGCCGTGACCCCTTAATACAGTTCCTCATGTTGTGGTGACCCCCAACCATTACATTTTTTTCCTTGCTACGTCATAACAAATTTTGCTACTGTTATGATGACCCACCAAAAACACGCACAGACACAATACACCAAATGTTAATTCAAATACACAAGTATTCATTCATAACTACAGAACTTTAGCATAAATACAAAATATTTGTAAACCAAATAAATAACTTTAAAATAAATAATAAACAACAAATACCCCCTAAAAAATAAATCAGTGGTGCGCACAGTACCCCTCAAATAAATAACTCAGTGGTGCTCACAGTCCCCCCCCCCCCAAAAAAAAATAAAAAAATCAGTGGTGCTCAGGGTACCCCTCAAATAAATAAATCAGTGGTGCTTCAAGTCCCCCCCAAATAAATTAATCAGAAGTGCTCAGGGTCCCCCAAATAAATAAATCAGCGGGGCTTCAGGTCTCCCCCAAATAAATAAATCAGCGGTGCTCAGGGTACCCCCAAATAAATAAATCAGTGGTGCATCAGGTTTCCCCCAAATAAATAAATCAATGGTGCTCAGGGTCCCCCAAATAAATAAATCAGCGGTGCTTCATGTCCCCCCAAATAAATTAAGCCTTGCTCAGTCAAATAATTAAAATAAAATTAGCCAGGCTCAGCCAGGCTCAATTAAATCATTGGTGGCAGTGGTGCTCAGCGGCGGTGTCATTAACGAAAAAACTCGGACCTCAGCAGAGGTTACCCGTCCAGACGTCAGGCTCCTTCAAGCACAGGCAGTGATAGGACATCACTTCCTGTGCGCGAAGATAGGGGCCGCTGCCGTTTTGCGGGCGACCCACAATAGGAAGCCTCAGGCGACCCCCCGGAAAGGGCCGATCGACCCCTAGGTTGAGAACCGCTGCTCTAGTCACTAGAGTATTTTTTATTTATTTTTTAATGTTTGGCACACACTGGCTGGGGATGGGGGGGAGATGAATGATGATCAGTGGTGCCGTGCGGCAGTGTGTCTGAATTCAGAAAGAGGGGGCCAAAGCCACCAATATGAAGGCAGCCAGGGGCAGCAAATAATGAGGGGGAAAAATGAACTATATTTCATTTTGCCCCCGCCCACTCCCTCTATACATTTTGATTTTTGCCCACAGGGCCCACTGCTGCCCTATTATGGCCGGTCCGGGTCCTTCTGAATTCAGACACACTGCCTCACGGCACCACTGATCATCATTCATGTCCCCCCTCCGTATGAAGCCGGAAAAAAAAAAAAGACTACCCCCTCTTGTTTGTTCCACTCTCCTCACTTGAGGACTGAGGCTTACATAATAGAAACCACCCATAAATGGCCCCATTTTAGAAACTACACCCTTCAAAGTATTCAAAACTGATTTTACTAACTTTCTTAACCCTTTAGATGTTCAACAAGAATTAAAGGAAAATGTAGATGAAATTTCAGAATTTCACTTTTTTGGCAGCTTTTCCATTTTAATTCATTTTTTCCAGTAACAAAGCAAGGATTAACAGCCAAACACAACTCAATATTTATTGCCCTGATTCTGTAGTTTACAGAAACACCCGATATATGATCATAAACTGCTGTATGGGCACACGGCAGGGCACAGAACGAAAGGAACGCCATATGGTTTTTGGAGGGCAGATTTCACTGGGATAATTTTAAGTTGCCATGTCACATTTGAAGACCCCTGATGCACCCCTAGCGTAGAAAATCCCCCCAAAATTACCCCATTTTGGAAACTACGGGATAAGGTGGCAGTTTTGCTGGTACTATTTTAAGGTACATATGATTTTTGGTTGTTCTATATTACACTTCTTTTGAGGCAAGGTAACAAAAAATAGCTGTTTTGGCACCTTTTTATTTTTTGTTATTTACAATGTTCATTTGACAGGTTAGATCATGTGGTATTTTTATAGAGCAGGTTGTTATGGATGCAACAATACCAAATATGACAACTTTTTTAGTTGTTTGTTTCAGTTTTACATAATAAAGCATTTTTGAAAAAAAAATTTTTTTTGTGTCTACATATTCTGAAAGCCATATTTATTTTTATTTTTTGGGCGACTGTCTTAGGGCTCTTTCACACTTGCGTTGTTTTGTTCCGGCATAGAGTTCCGTCGTCGGGGCTCTATGCCGGAAGAATCCTGATCAGGATTATCCCCATGCATTCTGAATGGAGAGAAATCCGTTCAGGATGCATCAGGATGCATCAGGATGCCTTCAGTTCCGGACCGGAAGGTTTTTTGGCCGGAGAAAATACCGCAGCATGCTGCGCTTTTTGCTCCGGCCAAAAATCCTGAACACTTGCCACAAGGCCGGATGCGGAATTAATGCCCATTGAAAGGCATTAATCCGGATCCAGCCTTAAGCTAAACGTTGTTTCGGCGCATTACCGGATCCGACGTTTAGCTTTTTCTGAATGGTTACCATGGCTGCAAGGACGCTAAAGTCCTGTTTGCCATGGTAAAGTGTAGTGGGGAGCAGGGGAGCAGTATACTTACAGTCCGTGCGGCTCCCGGGGCGCTTCAGAGTGACGTCAGGGCGCCCCACGCGCATGGATGACGTGATCGCATGGATCACGTCATCCATGCGCATGGGGCGCTCTGACGTCATTCTGGAGCGCCCCGGGAGCCGCACGGACTATAAGTATACTGCTCCCCACTACTACTACGGCAGCCAGGACTTTAATAGCGTCCTGGCTGCCATAGTAACACTGAACGCATTTTGAAGACGGATCCGTCTTCAAATGCTTTCAGTTCACTTGCGTTGTTACGGATCCGGCGGGCACCTCCGGCAAATGGAGTACACGACGGATCCGGACAACGCAAGTGTGAAAGAGCCCTTATGTAGAGACTCATTTTTTTCGCTATGAGATGTCGGTTTGATTGGTACTATATTAGGGTGCATATGAGTTTTTGATTACTTGGTATTACACTTTTTGCGATGTAAGGTGACAAAAAGATGGCTTTTTTTACACATTTTTTTTTTTTTTACGGTGTTAACCTGAGGGGTTAGGTCATGTGATATTTTTATAGAGCAGGTCCTTACGGACGTGGCAATACCTAATATGTCTACTTTTTTTATTTTGTTTACATTTAACACAATAAAAGCATTTTTCTAACAAAAAAAATCATGTTTTAGTGTCTCCATAGTCTGAGAGACATAGTTTTTTTTATTTTTTGGGCGATTGTCTTAGGTAGGGGCTAATTTTTTGCGGGATGAGGTGACGATTAGATTGCCACTATTTTGGGGGGCATATGCCTTTTTGATCACTTGGTGTTGCACTTTTAGGCCCCGATTCACACAAGCGAGTTTTCCGCTTGGGTGCAATGTGTGACGTGAACGCATAGCACCAGCACTGAATTCTGACCCATTCATTTCAATGCATCAGTTCATGCATCAGTTTTTTCATGCATCAGTTCTGTGTTGCGTAAAAACCCAGCATGTTCTATATTCTGCGTTTTTCACACAACCCTGGCCCCATAGAAGTGAATGGGTCTTCAGTGAAAAACGCATTGCATCCGCAAGCAGCTGCAGATGCAATGCGTTTTTCACTGATGGTTGCTAAAAGATGTTGTTTGCAAACCTTTAGTTTTTTATCATGCGCATGAAAAACTCATCAAAACACATTGAACTCGTGCGGAAAAAACTGACTGAGCTTTCTTGCAAAATGGTGCGAGTTTCACTGAACGCACCCTGAAGGCATCCAGACCAAATCTGTATAGTTCGTCTGAAAGAGGCCTGATATAAGGTGACAAAAAATTATTATTTATTTAGCACCTTTTTTTTTTTATGTTGTTTACCTGAGGGTTTAGGTCATGTGATTATAGAGCTGGTCGATACAGACGTGGCGATAACTAATATGTCTACTTTTATTTTTTTCCCTATTTAAAAAAAATATTAAAATTACTTTATTTTGGGGAAAGGACCCTTTTTTTTTACTTGAAACTTTTAACTTCACTTTATTTTTGTCCCACTCTGGCACTTCTGGGGGTCTGATCCCCTCCCTGTACAATGCATTAATACTTCTGAATTGTAATACATTGCCTGTATGTACAGTACAGACCAAAAGTTTGGACCCACCTTCTCATTCAAAGAGTTTTCTTTATTTTCATGACTATGAAGGCATAAAAACTATGAATTAACACATGTGGAATTATATACATAACAAACAAGTGTGAAACAACTGAAAATATGTCATATTCTAGGTTCTTCAAAGTAGCCACCTTTTGCTTTGATTACTGCTTGGCATTCTCTTGATGAGCTTCAAGAGGTAGTCACCTGAAATGGTCTTCCAACAGTATTGAAGGAGTTCCCAGAGATGCTTAGCACTTGTTGGCCCTTTTGCCTTCACTCTGCGGTCCAGCTCACCCCAAACCATCTCGATTGGGTTCAGGTCCGGTGACTGTGGAGGCCAGGTCATCTGGCGCAGCACCCCATCACTCTCCTTCATGGTCAAATAGCCCTTACTTTCAAAGTTTTCCCAATTTTTTTCGGCTGACTGACTGACCTTCATTTCTTAAAGTAATGATGGCCACTCGTTTTTCTTTACTTAGCTGCTTTTTTCTTGCCATAATACAAATTCTAACAGTCTATTCAGTAGGACTATCAGCTGTGTATCCACCTGACTTCTCCTCAACGCAACTGATGGTCCCAACCCCATTTATAAGGCAAGAAATCCCATTTATTAAACCTGACAGGGCACACCCGTGAAGTGAAAACCATTTCAGGGGACTACCTCTTGAAGCTCATCAAGAGAATGCCAAGAGTGTGCAAAGCAGTAATCAAAGCAAAAGGTGGCTACTTTGAAGAACCTAGAATATGACATATTTTCAGTTGTTTCACACTTGTTGGTTATGTATATAATTCCACATGTGTTAATTCATAGTTTTGATGCCTTCAGTGTGATTCTACAATTTTCATAGTCATGAAAATAAAGAAAACTCTTTGAATGAGAAGGTGTGTCCAAACTTTTGGTCTGTACTGTATATTATGCATTGTAATACATTTCAGCCTGCTTGCCTGTGAGATCCAGGGGGCTGGATCTCACAGGCTGTCGCGGAAGGCAGCCACGATGCCTAAGGAAGGCATTGAGCTGCCTTCCCTGCCATCGGGTCCCCGTCACAGCAGCATGGGGAGCCGATGGCCACCCAGCACCCGGCAGTGACCGCGGCAGTGCAAGGGTTAATGCACCAGCATCAGTGTTTTCCTTAAGTCACGTCCACCAGCGCTGTACATGTACTGCGAGGGTCCTTAAGGGGTTAAATATAAGGCAGCAGTGGCTTAATTGGCCAAGCTGTTCTTGACAGCAGCTGGTCACAACCCGAAAGGATCACGATCGCACCGTGTAGTCATAACCTAAGTCACTCCATTGGATGAATGGGAAAATTTAATAGGGAGGTGGCAGGACACAGTATGAGATCGAAATGTCACATTTGTTGAGATTAACTATGTTATGGTACAGCCACGCGGGCATGGTTTTGAATGAAGTCTTAGAAGCCAAAATCAGGAGTTGATCATAAAAGAAGAAAAAGTATAAGGCTAGGTCTACACAACTACATTAGTTCGCGCAACATTTTGTCGCACCAATGTCGTGCGACAATATTTATAATGATGGTCTATGGTGTCGCACTGCGACATGTGACATGCTGCGACTGTGACGTGACAGTCGCTAAAAATCCATTCTAAATGGATTTTTCTGCGACTGTCGCAGTCGCAGCATCGACAGTGCGACACCGTAGACTATTATTATAAAAATTGTCAAGCGACATTGGTGCGACAAAATGTAACGCGACAAATGTTGCAGTGTAGTTGTGCGCTATGTGTCGCGTGACTTATTGTCGCACGACACATGTCGTTGTGTAGACCTAGTCTAAAGGACAGATACGATTTCTTATTTTTTTTATTAACTCCTGGTTTTGGCTTCCAAAACTGCACCAGGAAACCTGACCGTGTGGTCGTACCTTTAAGGTATTCACAGACAAGCAAATTGCGCCCATATCATATCCAACAATCAATATCACTGACATAACACTTGGAGTCCCATGCAGTCTGAATGCAAATGACGGTGGCCGAATCCATATGTAACACTGCTGTGAAAATTCTGTAGTGCACATGAACATTGCCTTACGGAATATGTTCAAATTTTAAACATTGCCTAAAGACAAAACCATTGTTTTCAAGATACGTGTGTGCTTATAAAGCATTATTTTCTGAAAAGATATGATTAAAAGTGCTTTGAATTCTTACAGCGATAGTCTCAGTGAGGAGAAGCTTTTAACATTCCATGTCTTGATGTGTGCAATCATGGAAAGGAATTGCTCAAAATCAATGAACTAACTGAAAATATTGTGCCCCGCAACCCTGAAAAGACAAAAATATGCCACAAGTCAAATTGCTGTTATTGAAGCAGTCATAGTAATGAATAAAAATAACCCATGTATGTCAACGAGAATTGCTTGAAGTTGAATGCTTGGCTTATACAAAAATTCAATATTTTGGCCCTCTGGCTTTGAAATTGCTGCAAATAAAGTTCAAAAACATTGCTCTGCTTGCTTTAAGCTGGTCATAACCAGTGCACGATATTCATTATAGCGCGATGTATCAAGGGTGGTTGACACAGTAGATACAGTATTTAGAGTTAATTGACTAAGACTTATTACAATGTCCTAAAAATACAGCAATCAAGATCACTACACTGCGTGCAGAATTATTAGGCAAATGAGTATTTTGACCACATCATCCTCTTTATGCATGTTGTCTTACTCCAAGCTGTATAGGCTCGAAAGCCTACTACCAATTAAGCATATTAGGTGATGTGCATCTCTGTAATGAGAAGGGGTGTGGTCTAATGACATCAACACCCTATATTAGGTGTGCATAATTATTAGGCAACTTCCTTTGGCAAAATGGGTCAAAAGAAGGACTTGACAGGCTCAGAAAAGTCAAAAATAGTGAGATATCTTGCAGAGGGATGCAGCACTCTTAAAATTGCAAAGCTTCTGAAGCGTGATCATCGAACAATCAAGCGTTTCATTCAAAATAGTCAACAGGGTCGCAAGAAGCGTGTGGAAAAACCAAGGCGCAAAATAACTGCCCATGAACTGAGAAAAGTCAAGCGTGCAGCTGCCAAGATGCCACTTGCCACCAGTTTGGCCATATTTCAGAGCTGCAACATCACTGGAGTGCCCAAAAGCACAAGGTGTGCAATACTCAGAGACATGGCCAAGGTAAGAAAGGCTGAAAGACGACCACCACTGAACAAGACACACAAGCTGAAACGTCAAGACTGGGCCAAGAAATATCTCAAGACTGATTTTTCTAAGGTTTTATGGACTGATGAAATGAGAAGAGTGAGTCTTGATGGGCCAGATGGATGGGCCCGTGGCTGGATTGGTAAAGGGCAGAGAGCTCCAGTCCGACTCAGACGCCAGCAAGATGGAGGTGGAGTACTGGTTTGGGCTGGTATCATCAAAGATGAGCTTGTGGGGCCTTTTCGGGTTGAGGATGGAGTCAAGCTCAACTCCCAGTCCTACTGCCAGTTTCTGGAAGACACCTTCTTCAAGCAGTGGTACAGGAAGAAGTCTGCATCCTTCAAGAAAAACATGATTTTCATGCAGGACAATGCTCCATCACACGCGTCCAAGTACTCCACAGCGTGGCTGGCAAGAAAGGGTATAAAAGAAGAAAATCTAATGACATGGCCTCCTTGTTCACCTGATCTGAACCCCATTGAGAACCTGTGGTCCATCATCAAATGTGAGATTTACAAGGAGGGAAAACAGTACACCTCTCTGAACAGTGTCTGGGAGGCTGTGGTTGCTGCTGCACGCAATGTTGATGGTGAACAGATCAAAACACTGACAGAATCCATGGATGGCAGGCTTTTGAGTGTCCTTGCAAAGAAAGGTGGCTATATTGGTCACTGATTTGTTTTTGAATTTTAGAAATGTATATTTGTGAATGTTGAGATGTTATATTGGTTTCACTGGTAAAAATAAATAATTGAAATGGGTATATATTTGTTTTTTGTTAAGTTGCCTAATAATTATGCACAGTAATAGTCACCTGCACACACAGATATCCCCCTAAAATAGCTAAAACTAAAAACAAACTAAAAACTACTTCCAAAAATATTCAGCTTTGATGTTAATTAGTTTTTTGGGTTCATTGAGAACATGGTTGTTGTTCAATAATAAAATTAATCCTCAAAAATACAACTTGCCTAATAATTCTGCACTCCCTGTATATCTGTAAAGAATAAATCAAGGCAACTGGACTTACTGTAGATTTCTTGAAATCTCAATCTCAATTCTGAGTGCTCATTGGAAGAACGAGTGAAACATTTTCAAGAAATCTACAGTAAGTCCAGTTGCCTTTATTTATTATTTACAGATATACCATGACCTGGATAAATGAGAACCTTCACAGACAATCAAGATCACTGTTAGACATGTAAGCAACAGAGACATAGACAACCAGCTCCAGCTGAGACACATTACACACCATACTTAACCATGGCATATCACCTAAAACACCACTGTATTACTAACAGATTGGGAACAAAGCTCCATTTTCCTCATTTAATTCTCCAAATTGTTGCACTGGCAGTCTGTGCCCACCGCTGCCCCACTCTCCTTTGCGAGCATGAACATCATGCTACTAATCCTGTCCACCGATGGCCGCTGTCACGCTCTCCTGCTGGTGATGCTCCCAGCTGCTGGCATCCTTGATAGTGTGTGCAGGCTGTGGCCTGTGCATCTTCTGCTAAGCCTCCTGGCCTGTTCTATAGGGCGCACATACTGTATGTTTGCTCTCGGCCTGTTAAAGGGCTTGTGTGCGCAAGTCTATATGCTTGCCCAGACAATGGCTTTCTGTGGGTATTTAAGGCATCCTCCCCAGTAGCACGGTGCCTGAGCATTAGATTTTCTTGTCTCTAGTAACCAGCAAAGGTGTAATCTCCATATGACTATCCATCTACCATGCTGTAGCCTGACTACCAACTCTAACTTCTAGCCACCTACCTGTTTCTCAGATTGTCCTACTGCTGCCTGCCTTGACCTCGGACTTGTTTTATGGATATGCTTGTACACTGCCTGCCCTGACTTAGGCTCGTTTGCTTATTATGTACATTGCCTGACCCCTTATACTCAGTGACAGTATATTATCTATAGTATTTTCTGAGACTTCTGAGTGTAATTATATATACAGACTGTACTATAGATAATATACTGTCACTGAGTATAATTATAATTTATATGTACAGTTACAGTGCTAAGCATAATTGTACATATGTACTATGCAGCTGTATAAGCCTGCTATATATATATATATATATATATATATATAAAATAATAAATATCGCAGCAGCACAGTCAGACAGTGTGCACTGGGTGCAATTCCTCACAGAGGTCGGCTTCTCCTCCACGATATGTACTTTCCAAAGAACGAGGCAGCACTTCCAGATTTCGGTGGCAGGGTGAAGACCCCAAAAACTTTATTCCCAGCAACGTTTCGGCCTACTCAATGAGGCCTTTGTCAAGCTGCTACTCTCCCTAGGAGTGGCTGTCCTGTAAAGATGACTGCAAGAGCACAGCGCAGACTGCTCAATGAGGTGAAGAAGAATCCTAGAGTGTCAGCTAAAGACTTACAAAAGTCTCTGGCATATGCTAACATCCCTGTTAGCGAATCTACGATACATAAAACACTAAACAAGAATGGATTTCATGGGAGGATACCACAGAGGAAGCCACTGCTTTCCAAAAAAACATTGCTGCACGTTTACAGTTTGCACAAGAGCACCTGGATGTTCCACAGTAGTACTGGCAAAATATTGTGTGGACAGGTTAAACCAAAGTTTAGTTGTTTGGAAGAAACACACAACGCTATTTGTGGAGAAAAAGAGGCACAGCACACCAACATCAAAACCTCATCCCAACTGTGAAGTATGGTGGTGGGGGCATCATGGTTTGGGGCTGCTTTGCTGCGTCAGGGCCTGGACGGATTGCTATCATCGAAGGAAAAATGAATTCCCAACTTTATCAAGACATTTTGGAGGAGAACTGTAATGGCATACAAGGGTTTGCTCCAAACTCCGAACGGAACCTCACAAATAGCTGCTAGCAGACGAATAGGAAACGCACCCAAGCGGCTTACACTCCTAGCAATCAGTCTCTAACAGCATACAATAAATCCCCGGAAGAACGAGACGAGGCTCCGTGTTGAGGGTCAAGCAGTGGTCACTCAGAGCTGTGCGTTTTATTGATCTTATATAACATTGGTACACACTAGTACCACCCACAGGGTTTTGTAAAAACAACCAATAACCACGTACAATACAGTAAAACACTCCCACACAAAATCCTCCCCTCTGCCTGCGATATAATTATGGTACAATGGGTTGATGTCATTATCACAGGCAGGAGAATACACAATGTCCTCTGTCCTGGAGACAACCGAGGAGTAAGTCAATTATCTCTCAGGACAAAGGGAAATCGCCAATACACATGTGGAGACAATAGGACAGACATCACCACTCAAACATACAATGTCCCACCCTTTACAGTACACATAGACATTTAACATATCCCAAAATGGCACGAATTAGACCAGGGGTTCAAAAGTTAGTAAAAGTCCTTTGTGAACAAAGGAAGCATGGCTGATGAGAGGGCCCATAATCCTGGGGCAAGAGGCTGGCAACCAGGCCCCTCCAAAACCCAGTGGTGAGGTTAGTTTCGCCACACATCTCCTCTTTTCCAAACAGACTAACAGGGTATCTGACCTTCTGCCAGTCAGTGCCCTTGTTAGTCCAGCAGCCCACCCACAAAATAGAAACAGCAGTACAGCCCACCCACAATAAATGGTTACTACACTTGAGCAAGGGATAAACTTGTCCATGTCCAGGTGCCTCACCACGGCTGTGTGGGGGATTGGTAGACTGCCTTGGTGGGTTGCTGAGTGGGCAGAGACCAGCGGTACTCTGTCCTGGTGCCAGCACTGCCATGGAAGTAGCCTGGTTGGAGCCTGGTTGTTGGAGGGGGAGACCGACTGTCTCCCCTTTAGATACACAGCTCTGCTGTTGTAGGGAGAGACCGACTGTCTCCCCTTTAGATAGACCACCATGCTGCTGTGGGGGGAGACCGACTGTCTCCCCTTTGGCTAAATAGCACTGTTGCTGGGGGACAGGACTGACTGTCCCTACCCCCTGTGCTGTGAGTGCAGAGACCACGGTCCCATCTGCACGGTTGTGGGGCTTACTGTCTCCCCCTGGTGCGTTAAACTGCCGCTGGGGGATGGAGACTGGGCATCCAATTCCCTGTACATCACACGGCCGCTGGGGAATGGAGACTGGGCTCCCAATTCCCTGTAGATTACACTGCCGCTGGAGAATGGAGACTGGGCTCCCAATTCCCTGCATATCACACTGCCGCTGGGGGATGGAGACTGGGCTCCCAATTCCCTGCATATCACACTGCCGCTGGGGAATAGAGACTGGGCTCCCAATTCCCCGCATATCACACTGCCGCTGGGGAATGGAGACTGGGCTCCCAATTCCCTGTACATCACACGGACGCTGGGGAATGGAGACTGGGCTCCCAATTCCCTGCAGGACTGGTGGAGAGACCTCGGTCCCATCTCCACCGGCCACCTGGGGTTCTTCCCAGTAAACATCCACAATATCCTCCCAGCTGAAGGGCTCTGGATCCGGGTCTGTCATCTTGCTGTCCTGCTGAGCCTTCCCAATGGAGTGGAAGAGATCTCGGTAGTCCTGCTCCAGTTCGCACTCCAGGGTTGCTAGGTGAGCCAGGTCTCTCTCTACCTCATGGGGGTCATCCCAATCCTGCCTAGAGTCCCTCTCACAGAAAATGTCCTGAAGTCTGGACTGTGCAGGCTCCTGAAGTCAGGCTCTGCAAAGGACTCCCATAACAAGCCAGGACCATCAAACTCCTCTCCCTCTGGCTTGTCATGCTCAGCTGTCCAGGGTATATACTGTGCTATATACCACCAGAGCGCCTGGTAGGCATCCTCCAGCCATAGCTCCTGCCATACCCGGTGCTCTAGTTCCTTCACCCTTTCCTCCAGGGGCTGCTCTCCCAGGAAGGGCATCTGCAGGGCCACTTGCTTCTGCAATCGCTGCTCTTTACTGGGGAGACTCTCGTCTCGCTGGTATTGTACATTATCCAGGGCCTGGTACCAGATGCCTTTCCTTAATTCATCCCGGCCATCCAGGTCTCCCTCATCGTATGCCACTGCTGGTTCCATCCTGCTGCTGTCCGGGTCGCTGTACTGGGACATGCGTTGCCCTCAAATTGTAATTCCAGGGAATGATGTTTCTTTGTAGCTGTCCTTCTGGGCTGTGAGAACGATCCCGCCGCTTGCCACCAATTGTAACGGCATACAAGGGTTTGCTCCAAACTCCGAACGGAACCTCACGAATAGCTGCTAGCAGACGAATAGGAAACGCACCCAAGCGGCTTACACTCCTAGCAATCAGTCTCTAACAGCATACAGTGAATCCCCCCAAGAACGAGACAAGGCTCCGTGTTGAGGGTCAAGCAGTGGTCACTCAGAGCTGTGCTTTTTATTGATCTTATATAACATTGGTACACACTAGTACCACCCACAGGGTTTTGTAAAAACAACCAATAACCACGTACAATACAGTAAAACACTCCCACACAAAATCCTCCCTTCTGCCTGCGATATAATTATGGTACAATGGGTTGATGTCATTATCACAGGCAGGAGAATACACAATGTCCTCTGTCCTGGAGACAACCGAGGACTAAGTCAATTATCTCTCAGGACAAAGGGAAATCGCCAATACGCATGTGGAGACAATAGGACAGACATCACCACTCAAACATACAATGTCCCACCCTTTACAGTACACATAGACATTTAACATAACCCAAAATGGCACGAATTAGACCAGGGGTTCAAAAGTTAGTAAAAGTCCTTTGTGAACAAAGGAAGCATGGCTGATGAGAGGGCCCATAATCCTGGGGCAAGAGGCTGGCAACCAGGCCCCTCCAAAACCCAGTAGCGAGGTTAGTTTCGCCACAAGAACTTAAGGCCATCTGTCCACCAGCTGAAGCTCTACAGAAGATGGGTGTTGCAACAGGACAACGACCCAAAACATAGAAGTAAATCAACAACAGAATGGCTTAAACAGAAGAAAATACGCCTTCTGGAGTGGCCCAGTCAGAGTCCTGACCTCAACCCGATTGAGATGCTGTGGCATGACCTCAAGAAAGCGATTCACACCAGACATCCCAATAATAATTGCTGAACTGAAACAGTTCTGTAAAGAGGAATGGTCAAGAATTACTCCTGACCGTTGTGCACGTCTGATCTGCAACTACAGGAAACGTTTGGTTGAAGTTATTGCTGCCAAAGGAGGTTCAACCAGTTATTAAATCCAAGGGTTCACATACTTTTTCCACCTGCACTGTGAATGTTTACATGGTGTGTTCAATAAAAACATGGTAACATTTAATTCTTTGTGTGTTATTAGTTTAAGCAGACTGTGATTGTCTATTGTTGTGACTTAGATGAAGATCAGATCAAATTTTTTCACCAATTTGTGCAGAAATCCATATTATTCCAAAGGGTTCACATACTTTTTCTTGCAACTGTATATACTTTTCTAATGCTCAAGGCAACCTTCCAACTTTGTATGTATATTACAAAGGCTGCCGTATATATATATATATATATATATATATATATATATATATATAAAATCAGCTATGCAGCATGCATACTCATATTATATATGTATATTTATGCTGCATATAATATAATATATATGTATATTACACTGCCATGTAAATAACATCAGCCCCTCCAACATACAGTCCCAGGAGCAAAGTGTACATGAATTAGATTTATCTAATCTCATACACATTGCTTGTACTGTATTTGGGCTCATGCATACAGCTGTTGACCAGTCGTTCCATTCATTTGGACCACAATTTCTGTGTGGTTTCCACTGATCCATCCACACCCCAAAAAAATAGAACGTTATATTTTTTTGTGGTGCGGAATCATGATTAGAAACCCCACCGAAGCACTACTCCATAGTGCTTCTGTGGGCTTCCGTGCCTCCGTTCTGCACCACACCTTTCATTCGTGATGCGATGCACATGGGGCCCGTATACTGTGGACACGCTGTTTGCATGAGCCTTTAAGCTGCGGTTTTTGCACACAAGAAATCATGGGGGGAAAAAACAATGCTACCCACATTGTATGCAGGTAGCCTAATGCTAGCCAGTGCGAGCCAGGGACTTATACACTCACAACAAGTTCTGGCATAAATGTCGGTGTTCATCCAGACAATAAATGCATGCTGCAGCATTTTTAGCCTGGCCAACGGCAAGCATTCATGCCAGAGCAGCTGGCTGCGTTACTGCCACAGTGAACAATGGCTTAAAAAAATAGCCAGAATTGCTGCTTTTTGTTTATTTGTTTATTTGTTTTCTATTCTATAGAAATGAGCTAAGCTGCAATACCAGGCAAAACCCATAGACAGACAAAACTGGGCAAAAGCATGTGTTTCCCACTAATCCTAGACAATCACTTTTCATATTTTTTTATAACTCTGATCATAGTGGAGGCTACTGGACTGTATAGTTCAGCGGTGGGAGAGAGAGTTGGCGTTAGCTGAAACTCAGTCTATGGGAAGCATTTCCATATCCACAGGTTCTTTCTTGTTCTGTATCAGGAGTGGAAACACAGATCTGCAGCAACTTAACTACGCCAACTGGACGGCACATTCTGAACTAAGCCAATTGGACGGCACATTCGGAACTACACCAACTGGACGGCACATTCTGAACTACGCCAATTGGACGGCACATTTGGAACTACACCAACTGGACGGCACACTCGGAACTACACCAACTGGACGGCACATTCTGAACTACGCCAATTGGATGGCATCATTTGAACTACACCCACTGGACTACAACTGCACAGTAAGAAAACAAATCTATTGTTTAAGTGTTGCTACACTTAAACGTTTTAAATAAAGACCAAAAAACGTAAAAGGGTTGTCCATGATCAGGAACACCACCACCACCCTTAGCTATGATAGGATGTGCGGAAGCATTTTTATATGGTGTCTTCTGTCCTATATTCACAGGTTCCTTTTTGATGTGCATTAGGAGTGGAAACACAAATCTGCAGCAACTTAACTACGCCTACTGGACGGCACATTCTGAACTACGCCAACTGGACGGCACACTCGGAACTACACCAACTGGACGGCACACTCGGAACTACACCAACTGGACGGCACACTCGGAACTACACCAATTGAATGGCACATTCTGAACTACGCCAATTGGATGGCATCATTTGAACTACACCCACTGGAATACAACTTCACAGTAAGAAAACAATTTATTGCACAAAGTGGATTTATACACTGCAACTAGCAGCAGATTGTCAGTAAGGATGCTTTCTTCCTGACAATCTGCTGCTCATTCAGTGGAGGTAAAGCTCTGCATTCACACACAACGATTGTATCTCCAGATATGAGAAAAGAGCTATCACTTGTTCTCATAAGCCACCATTGTTCTCTGCAGGCAGACGTCTGTTTAGACAACACGAGCTGCTGACTAGGAACATTGATTCAGGCGTCCACACCTCTGATCATTTCAACCAAGCGGTCATCGCATGTTCTGTGGCATCTTTACACTGGCCGATTATCTGGCACAAGTGTTTCTATGAACGCTTTTGGCAGGTAGTCAGCCCAATGTTCAGGCAGTGTAAATACACCTTAATGTAGCTACAGACACTTTTTAAAAGAAATACATAAAATGGTTGTCCATGATAGAAACTCCACCACCCTTACCGATATGATGAGATATGGATGTGATTGTAGCTCAGTTCCATTCAACAAAAGTGAGCTAAGCTGCAATACCAGGGACAGCCCATGGACAATCAAAATAGGAAAGAATCTTTAATCAGAAGTGCTTGTTAACTCAGCGATCTACCTAGATATAGTTTTGTGGGTGCAGTGCACAATCTTTTTACCCTGCCCTGAGCCCAGTGACACAGAAAAAGAACTTGTATCTGTCTGTTAGGTGGGCGGCCGCGGCCATTTTATACAAGCTTAGTGCAACAGCTCAGCATATGTGCTTTAGTGACATTCAAATCCAAGCTTCAAATACTGCAATAATAATCTCGGTTTAAAAAAACACCCATTTTTGGCAATATCATACATCTGGTGTCTTTGCAGCATTTGTCAGTGTGCAATTTAAGCTAGAAATACAGCAATAATTTTCTGGGTTTTAAAAACACCCTTTTTGGGCAAAATACTCAATTTTACAGCCCTTGCTGCATCTGTCAGTGTGAAATTCAAGCGTTATATACTGCTGTATTATTCTGTTAGTAAAAAAAACAACCATTTTGGGCAAAGTACTTAATATTGCAGACTTTGCTGCATCTGTGATTGTTAAAAACAAGCTTGAAATACTTCGATAATTTTCTGGGTTTTAAAAAACACCCTTTTTTGGCAATACCCTCCATCTGGGGCCTCTGCTGCATTAGTCAGTGTGCAATGTAAGCTAGAAATACAGCAATAATTTTCTAGGTTTTAAAAAACACCCTTTTTGGGCAAAATACTCAATAGTACAGCCCTTGCTGCATCTGTACATGTGAAATTCAAGCATTATATACTGCTGTCATATTCTGTTATTAAAAAAAACACCCTTTTTGGGCAAAATACTTAATATTGCAGCCTTTGCTGCATCTGTGATTGTTAAAAACAAGCTTGAAATAATAGTAGAAAAAGATGGCGGCTCACCTGTAGACCCACTATGAATATGGTGCGCTCCTCAAGGATCACCCAAATCCAGGAAATAATAGATGAGGCAAATGAAAATGGAGGGGCACTCAGATATCAGGGAGCGCTTGACAACCAATAAGGTCTAAAATTGTAAAAATTTTATAAACATCAATTAGACATCAATTAAAAGTACAATGACGTAAAATACAAAGACATAAAACAACATAAAAATGTGCTGTATGCACAGTGGTGCGTCACTCTGCAAGTAACACTTGCAACCGTGTGGGAGCGGTCTATGTAAAGCGACTAGCTAGTTGTCCCAGTGGAGTAGAAGATGAAACGTGCCACCTGTTCAGGGGACGCTAAGAACAAATGTCCCTTGTAGAAATAGATCAGTGGTAGATGGTGGGATCGTGTCCACTTAATAGTAGGAGCCTATGGCTTTTCTCGTGTTGTGACAAATATGTCCGTATCCTCAGATTCTCAACCGGATGTAATCACCAAACAATGATAGTGTATTAAGCGTAATACAGGGTGGGCCATTTATATGGATACACCTTAATAAAATGGGAATGGTTGGTGATATTAACTTCCTGTTTGTGGCACATTAGTATATGTGAGGGGGGAAACTTTTCAAGATGGGTGGTGACCATGGCGGCCATTTTGAAGTCGGCCATTTTGAATCCAACTTTTGTTTTTTTAATAGGAAGAGGGTCATGTGACACATCAAACTTATTGGGAATTTCACAAGAAAAACAATGGTGTTCTTGGTTTTAACGTAACTTTATTCTTTCATGAGTTATTTACAAGTTTCTGACCACTTATAAAATGTGTTCAATGTGCTGCCCATTGTGTTGGATTGTCAATGCAACCCTCTTCTCCCACTCTTCACACACTGATAGCAACACCGCAGGAGAAATGCTAGCACAGGCTTCCAGTATCCGTAGTTTCAGGTGCTGCACATCTCGTATCTTCACAGCATAGACAATTGCCTTCAGATGACCCCAAAGATAAAAGTCTAAGGCGGTCAGATCAGGAGACCTTGGGGGCCATTCAACTGGCCCACGACGACCAATCCACTTTCCAGGAAACTGTTCATCTAGGAATGCTCGGACCTGACACCCATAATGTGGTGGTGCACCATCTTGCTAGAAAAACTCAGGGAACATGCCAGCTTCAGTGCATAAAGAGGGAAACACATCATCATGTAGCAATTTTGCATATCCAGTGGCCTTGAGGTTTCCATTGATGAAGAATGGCCCCACTATCTTTGTACCCCATATACCACACCATACCATCAATTTTTTTGTTCCAACAGTCTTGGATGGATCTATCCAATGTGGATTAGTGTCAGACCAATAGCGGTGGTTTTGTTTGTTAACTTCACCATTCACATAAAAGTTTGCCTCATCACTGAACAAAATCTTCTGCGTAAACTGAGGGTCCTGTTCCAATTTTTGTTTTGCCCATTCTGCAAATTCAGTGCACCGATCTGGGTCATCCTCGTTGAGATGCTGCAGTAGCTGGAGTTTGTAAGGGTGCCGTTTGTGAGTAGCTAATATCCGCCGAAGGGATGTTCGACTAATGCCACTCTCCAGTGACATGCGGCGAGTGCTACGCTGCGGGCTCTTGCTGAATGAAGCTAGGACAGCCACTGATGTTTCTTCATTAGAGACAGATTTCATGCGTCCACATTTTGGCAAATCCAATACTGAACCAGTTTCACGAAACTTAGCAAGCAGTTTGCTAACTGTAGCATGGGAGATGGGTGGTCTCGTAGGGTGTCTTGCATTGAAATCTGCTGCAATGACCCGGTTACTGCGTTCACCAGAAATCAGCACAATTTCTATCCGCTCCTCACGTGTTAACCTCGGTGACATGTCAATGGCTGTAAACAAAGATAAACTTGTAAATAACTCATGAAAGAATATAGTTACGTTAAAACCAAGCACACCATTCTTTTTCATGTGAAATCCCCAATAAGTTTGATGTGTCACATGAACCTCTTCCTATTGATAAAACAAAAGTTGGATTCAAAATGGCCGACTTCAAAATGGCCGCCATGGTCACCACCCATCTTGAAAAGTTTCCCCCCTCACATATACTAATGTGCCACAAACAGGAAGTTAATATCACCAACCATTCCCATTTTATTAAGGTGTATCCATATAAATGGCCCACCCTGTACATTACCGCTGGATATCGGGTACCTTCATTCCCCGTCACCTTGCCTCACCACGGTGTCCGGTGTGATCTCGCGGTCTGAAAGCGGCATCCCGCGTGATCTGGCGAGAATCTCACGTGATTAGAATAATTCAATAATTTTCTGGGCTTTAAAAAAAACCATTTTTGCCAATACCCTCCATTTTGGGCCTCTGCCGCATTAGTCAGTGTACAATTTAAGCTAGAAATACAGCAATAATTTTCTGGGTTTTAAAAAACACCCTTTTTGGGCAAAATACAAAATTTTACAGCCCTTGCTGCATCTGTCAGTGTGAAATTCAAGCCTTATATACTGCTGTCATATTCTGTTATTAAAAAAAACACCCTTTTTGGGCAAAATACTTAATATTGCAGCCTTTGCTGCATCTGTGATTGTTAAGAACAAGCTTGAAATAATTCAATAATTTTCTGGGCTTTAAAAAAAACATTTTTGGCAATACACTCCATCTGGGGCCTCTGCCGCATTAGTCAGTGTCTAATTTAAGCTAGAAATACAGCTATAATTTTCTGGGTTTTAAAAAAACATCCTTTTTGGGAAAAATACTCAATTTTACAGCCCTTGCTGCATCTGTACCAGTGAAATTCAAGCGTTATATACTGCTGTCATATTCTGTTATTCCAAAAACACCCTTTTTGGGCAAAATACTTAATTTGCGGCCTTGTCTGCATCTGTCAGTGTGAGAAACACTCTTTAGACACTGCTGTGCTATTCTGCTATTAAAAAAACACCTATTTAGGGCAAACATTTTAATTTTGCAACCTTTGCTGCATCTGTCATTGTGAGATACACCCTTTAGATACTGTTGTTCTATTCTGCTATTAAAAAAACACCTATTTAGGGAAAAAAACATAATTTTGCAGCCTTTGCTGCATCTGTCATTGTGAACTTCAGATGAGAAAAAAATTACAACTATTAGACAAAGAAGAATATAGCACTATATTAGCTAAATTGCTCTATATTAGTTGTTTTTTTCCGAATATTCGGTATATTGCTATATATTCTTGTTTTAGAATATTACGAATATTTGAAAAAACTAATATATTCGATATAGTGCTATATATTAGTTTTTTTGAAAATTCATCATTTTTCCCATTTAAAGTTATGATTTCTCCCTGCTTCTTGCTTGTGGGCCAATGAGTCATTGGCCCACAAGCAAAAAGCAGGGAGGAATCATGTTTTTACTCGGCAATTAAAAATTTGCGATAAAAATTCGCATTACGAAAATTCGCATTACGAAAATAAAATCTCGAATATTCGAAATTACGAATATATATCACTATATTCTAAATATTTGCGAATTTTCGAAGTACCTATATTTGCGATAAAAATTTACAATTCGAATATTCGTGATCAACACTAGCTAGGGACCCTGTGGCCCACACTAGTACGAGCAGCTCTGGGGCTCTTACTAGTTTTACGGCCCACCAGTTAAGTCCACCTGAGCCCCCTGCCGGTGAACTTGTCTTGTGTACCCCAGAGCATTTTGAGCCTGCGATTCCTGATTTTGTAGGCCAACCAGGAATCCAGATTTCCACAGTGGGCTTCACTGAATATGACTATTTTAGTCTTTTTTTCAGTGACCACGTTGTAAATCTGATGGTGGGGCAAGCGAACCTGTCCGCCCCAACAGTTCCTTGCTCAACACCCGGGCTCCTTTTTGGCTAGGGCGGTGGCTGGACTCCGGTTAGTGCAGCCAAGATGAGGACGTTTTGGGGCCTCATGCTGCACATAGGCCTAGTCAAAAAACCTAGTGTCAGGCATTACTGGAGTAGGGAAGTCCTCTACCAGACCCCACTTTACAGTACGGCCATGACACGCTCCCGGTTTGAGGCCATCAGGAAATGCCTGCATTATGCAGATAATGCAGCATGTCCCCCCCAAGGTGATCCTGCCTATGACCACCTGTACAAAATCAGACCGGTCATCGATCACTTTGGGGCCAAATTTGTGCAGGCCTATGTACCTGGAAGGGAGGTCGCAGTTGATGAGTCTCTCATTGCTTTCAAGGGGAGTATGTTCCTTCTAAGCGGGCGAGGTATGGCGTGAAGCTGTACAAACTTTGTGAGAGTACCTCAGGGTACACTTACAAGTTTTGTGTGCACGAGGGGCGAGATTCACGTATTCAACGGCCAGAGTGTCCCCCCACTCTGGGTGTCAGCGGGAAACTTGTGTGGGACCTTATGCACCCACTGCTAGATAAGGGTTACCACCTGTATGTGGATAACTTTTATACTAGTATCCCCTTGTTCCAGTCCCTCGCCGCCAGATCCACGTCCGCTTGTGGGACCGTGTGGAAAAATCAACGCGGCCACCCTACAGCACCCCCTCCAGGTACCTATCCCGAGGGTTGAGACCCGTGCCCTTACCAGTGAAAACCTGTTGCTGGTCAGATATAAGGACAAGAGGGATGTCCTTGTACTGTCTACAATTCACGGTAACGGCATCACCCCTGTCCCTGTATCATCGACTAGTTTGGAAATTAGCAAATAAGAATGCTCAACTAATTTTGGAACACAGCAGTCATGGGACGAGGGCTGGGAACCTCAATTCTTGATGTAGGTGCAGGTCCTGTGGATATGCATAATGGCTGATATGGAAAAAACCCTTAAACACTTTTGGACCCTTCTAAGGAAAAAGGATCATCCAAAGTAGACAACCTCTTTAAGCACAAGGATTGCATAAGCTTTCTAACATACTGTCTTTGTTAACTGTCCCCAAGCGGAAACCTCAGGATATGCAACATAAAGATTATTTATTGCATACTATATATACAGGTAAGCAAGCATTTAATCCATACAGTGGTTCCTGAATCTCAGTTTAGGGATGACATTGACAGACAGCGTGTTACACAGTTATTACACCCTCCATGATAAAATGGTACTTTACTACCAGAATTGTTGAGAACTGTTATATATGGGAACCTAATATTGAGAAATTATATTTGCCTTGAAGTTCCTTTGTTATAATACACTGTACACCTTCAAATGAATGCTTTAAATAATAAGTTGCTGCCATATGTTTCAAGAAAAGTAGACTATACTGAAAGTGTAAGAGAAGGGGGAACAGATGTTCCTGAGTACAAAATAAAAATAAACTCTGATAAAGTCTAATCCAGGAGCAATTTATTTCAAGGATACAACACTACCTGGGAAATCATATTAATGGAGCCATTATGGATTATCCGTGTGAGTCAGGAGAGGTCCCCTGAGTGTTTGGAGGTACTTCAACCCAAAATGTGTGCACTCTGATTGAAGAGATGGGGACAAGTTCTACAATTGAAAAGAGCAATCTCATTAACTAACTCTTTAAATCTGATTTGCCCTGATGAAATGGTGGCAGATTTCCAAGTATAGTAAATCTTCACCACTCAAACTACCTTTATAAACTGAATGGAAGCAACCAAAAAGGAGCTATAATTTTTTAAGAAAGAACTCTGTTGCATATTCCATAAAAAGTCAATATGTATGCCATTGATATACTGTATGCGCCATTGATGCGTGCCATTGATAGGTATGCCGATGAGGTGTGTGCCATTGATTTGTGCCATTGGTGTGTATGCCAATAATGTGAATGTTGATTTTGCAGAGATGAATTCAGCTATTATTATTATTATTATTATTATTATTATTATTTATTAAAGCACCATTCATTCCATAGCGCTGTACATATGAAAAGGGGTATACTGTACATACATAATACAGACAATTACACTAAGCATGAAGAAGACGAGTTACAAACTGGTACAGAAGGAGAGAGGGCCCTGCCCTTGAGGGCTTACAATCTACATGGTTTGGGAGAAGGACACAGTAGGAGAGGGTAAAGCTGGTCATGTTGGTATAGAGGCAACAGGGTCACTGGTTGTAGGCTTGTCTGAAGAGGTGGGTTTTTTGGTTTCTTTTGAAGGATTCCACTGTAGGTGAGAGTCTGATATGTTGGGGTAGCGAGTTCCAGAGTATGGGGGAGGCAAGGCAGACATCTTGAAGGCGATTGTGGAAAGAAATGATAAGAGGAAAGGAGAGAAGGAGGTCTTGTGAGGATCGGAGATTATGTGTGGGGATGTATCGGCAAAGTAGCTCAGAGATGTAGGGAGGGGACAGGTTGTGAACAGCCTTGTATGTATTTGTTAATATTTCAAACTGAATTTGCTGTGCAATAGGGAGCCAGTGAAGGGATTGGCAGAGGGGAGAGGCAGAGGAGTAACAGGGTGAGAGGTGGATCAGTCGTGCAGCAGAGTTGAGGATAGATTGGAGGGGTATGAGAGTGCTAGATAGAAGGCCACAGAGGAGAATGTTGCAGTAGTCTAGGTGGGAGATGATTAGGGCATGTACAAGCATTTTTCGCAGACTCAAAGTTGAGGAAAGTGTGGATGCGGGAGATGTTTTTGAGTTGGAGGTGGTGGAAAGGGCCTGGATGTGTGGTTCGAAGGAGAGGGCAGAATCCAAGGTCATTCCAATGCAGCGGACTTGGTTGACTGGGGAGAGTGTGCAGCCATTGATCGTAATAGATAGGTCTGTTGGGGGGGTGAGCAAGATGGGGGAAAGATGATGAATTCTGTTTTATCCATGTTAAGTTTTAGAAAGCGAGAGTAGAAGAAGGAGGATATGGAAGATAGGCATTGTGGGATTCTGGATAGTAATGTGGTGATTAGAGATCAGCAAATTTTTAAGAAATTTGATTCGGACGGTTCTCCAAATTTTTTGAAAAAAAATGTTTAGATCCGAATTTATTTGTGGCAAATCGCGTTAAAAAATGTCTATTTCCTGACTGCAGAGAGATTTTATAGTTGTTTAGAACACTGTGCCTTGCAGTAACCCGCATAGGGAGTCTGCTGTGGTAGTGAAACAATACTGTGAGTCAGTATGACATGTAGATGACAAGCCAAAACTGACCAAATAACTCAAGTGTGAGCCTTACAGGTCAATGTTAGCACCAGGTATAAAGAACCGTGCAGAGGCCCAAGATCCTACTATAGCATGGAAGAGCGCACTCCTTTTACACCAATTCACTGCCAAAAAAACAGGAGTGGATCCAAAATAGAAATGACACGTGAATGAAATATTTGCATGTCTTCTGTGTTTTGTACCCACTCCTGCTTTTGGCTACCAACTCATAAGACAATTCTGATGCAAAATAGGGATCATGTCATGCAGGCCTTACAGCTGTAACATAGACATGATCCGTTGTGCCTCAGATTTTTTTCCTTCCTTCTGACAGATCAGAAGAAGGGTCAAATAAAAGATGTCAGCCAGGCTGAAAGGCATAATAGTGGCCCAGCCATGAAGTGGGGAGGGTGGGAACAGCATGAGAAGTCCACTGAGTGGCCCTATGACATAGTGGTGAAGTGGAAGCAGCATGAGGAGACCACAGAGTGGCCCAATGACAGTGTGGAGGTGGCAGCAGCATCAGGAGACCACAGAGTGGCACAATGACAGAGTGTGGAGGTGGCAGCAGCATTGGGAGGAGGAGGCAACAGGGTGGCACAATGACAGTGTGGAGGTGGCAGCAGCAGCATGAGGAGGCCACAGAGTGGCAGGGTGACATAGTGTGGAGGTAGCATCAGCATCAGGAGACCACTGAGTGGCAAAGTGACATACTGTGGAGGTGGCAGCAGCATCATTAGACCACAGAGTGACCCGGTGACAGAGTGGGGAGGTGGGTGGCAATACCAGTACCAGCTAAAGGTGGTGGGTGAAAGAAGGAGCACTTGGCATCAGATGTGTTGCATCAGGTGGGCGGCAGCATCAGAATAGTAGCTGAGGCAGGTAGCCAGAAGAAACCGGTCTCTTTTGTCAAAGTGTTGGTGTGGCACCATGGATGATTTAATCCTGGCTGATCCACGCCTGATTCACCTTGACTAAGGTCAGTCTGTCCACATTTTGGGTGGACAGGCGAGTTCTTCTTGGTGAAACTATGGCCCCCGCCGCACTAAACACACTACTTTGATGCCACACTACTGGCCGGGCAGGACAGCTTTTCTAGGGAAAACTCTGCCAGTTGTGTCCACAAATCCAGTTTGGCTGCCAAGTAGTCCAGCGGATGTTTAATGTGGGGTGGCTGGGGTACTGTCCAAGTGTGCCACCACCTGCTGGTTCAGGTCCTGCTCCAGGTCTAGTTGCTGCTGCTGGTGAATAGTTTCTTCACTACGTGGGTGAAGAAAGCTGCTTATAAGCGACTCTAGACTCAAGTTGCTGCTGATGGAGCTGGAAATGCTCCTACCCCCCCCCCCCCACTCTGCCACAGCAGCTATGGCAGAGGAACATGAGCCCAGAAGGCCCACCCGGTCAGACCTGCAAGAGGATGGACGATGGCTCAGATAGGCAGCGGCCAACTGACTATATAGAATGTCTCTATAGTAGTTCAGTTTGTCCTCCCTCTCAGCGGGTGTAAAAAAGGCCCCCATTTTGGACCGGTAGCGAAGGTCCAACAAGGTGAAGAGCCAGAAGTCATCCCTCTGCCGAATGCTTCAATTCTGCTGTCACTACGCAAGCAAGTGAGCATGCATCGAGCCATTTGTGCAATTGACTCGGAGGGACTCCCTGCCGCCATCTCCCCTGCATACTGCCATGGTGTGTCTGTGTCCTCTGCCTCGTCTTCCTCATTGCACTGTAGCCCCTCTGGCTGCTCCTGCTTCTCCTCTTCTGTCACCTGTGTAGAAACACTACCCATTTCGCTACACATTGCTTGTGCTCCAATTTCCTCCTCCTCCAGTTCAGCCCCCACAGGGTTCATGTGGCCATGAGATCTAGGCGCCACGTCTCCAGTCCCTTGACCAGCCAGATTTACCAGCATCTGTTTCAGGACAAGAAGCAGTGCAATGACTTTGTTTATCCCGTAGTCCTGGCGACTGACAAATAACGTGGCCTCCTCAAAGGGCCTGAGCAAACGGCAGGTGTCACACATGAGCTGCCACTGGCTGACATCGAAGTTACACAGGGGAGTACTCCTGTCCGCTTGGTTCATCAAGAAATCGTTTATGGCCTTTCTCTGTTCGTATAGTCGGTCCAACATATGGAGTGTGGAATTTCAACAGGTGGAAGTTCCTTCCCTGTCTGACTCCGTTCGGTCTGGCAAACGAGGTGTAGAACAGCGTGACGCTGCCATGCCCTGCACATGTGGTATGTTGGAGGATTACTGTGAATTGTCCCTGCAGTAGAGGTTGAGGACACTGTGGAGGATGAGGGGGCAGAGGTGTACATTGTTGCAGGACGAAAGGTGTGACAAAGTGGAGGCGGAAGCGACGTCACCTGGCCAAGTTGCTGGTGTGGCTGGGCAGGGACCACATTTACCCAGTGGGCCTTAAAGGACATATATTGTCCTTGACCGTAGTTACAGCTACTGACCAATTTTCCCAAAAAAGGCTGTTTCACAAACAAATTTCACCACTAAATGGCTAATCAATGCAATTACTCTGTCCCTACAGAAGAAAGTCTACATTCACCGACCAATTTTCCCAAAAAAGGCTGTATCACAAGCAAATTTCACCACTGAATGGCTAATCGATGCAATTACTCCGTCCCGACCAAACAAAGCCTACATTTGCAGTGACCAGAAATGGGTACACTGATGCCACTTATGCAGTGGGCCAGGATATTGGTGGTTAATAGTCTATAGTTTGTTCATGACGCCAATTGCAGCGTGCGCAGAGTACTATCACAGGGCCCTTCCAAGGTGTTATAACGCACGTCCCAGATTAGGAATGCCAGAGTGGTGTAATGGCCTATAATTTCTCTATAGGGTAGTGATAACGGTGTCAACGGTGTCTCCTACCTGGGTACGGCTGGAATCCTGGCTCCTGGCTCACTTGCAATAAATTTGAGTATAGTGATAGTAGGAGTAATAGAGGGATTTTGCAGCAGAAATTGATGTCCAGACCTTTAGGTGAAGTTCAAACTTGTCTTTACTGAAGATAACTTTCATCCAAGCAATGTACAGCTTTGACAGTTCCAGCATAGAAAAATAAACCCCTAAAATAACAATTTAATGGTATACTTTAAAAGGATCCCAATAGGGTCCACTATATGAAAACTAAATAATATACAAACGAAATAATGTGACTGATAACCACATCCAGCAAAAATTGATCACCTGGGGTGCGGGAATGATTGTCCCTATATCTACCCCTATCCTAATACCTCAGCCCAGGGAGGGCTCCTGATGGTGGAGGTCCCCTGTCCACGTACCTAAACTACTACCCCTTACAAGTCCCTATAGGGGTGTAGCAGGGATGGTTCTAAATTGCCCCAGGTATGAGGTATGGATAATAAATTACCATATATATAAGTCAGCTGGATGGGGAAAAAAGAGAAACACAAAACATATAGTACAGACACATACAGAACATATGATTGGTCAGGGTTGACGTTATAGTCATACACCTTAGCTACCTCGACGCGTTTCCCCTTAGACAGTGCTATGGGATCATCAGAAGGTGTAATAAAACTATTGGTCTATACGGAAAAAGATGCAACTAGATAAATGCTGGCACAAAGCCAGGTCACAAGGAGAAAGTGCTACAAGATAAATGCCGGCATAAAGCCAGGTCGCATAAGTAAGATAATCGCTCTACATTTAATTGATACAGGGGGATATGATCAAGCTAATAGATATACTTGATAACATTATTACAGGCCCGTAATATGCATATTGTTGATACTCGTGCCTGCTTCAGACTCCATCCAAGGCAGATAGTATTGTCCGCATCCTATATGGGGCAGAAAATAATCATATACCAAGGTCAGTTTAGTGTTTATCACCCAGATACACCAAGAGTCATTGGTCAGTGCAGACTCACAGTTCAGATGATGGGGAGGATCCCAGCAAGATATTGTTTCTGTTATTCCCCTGTCATAGTTTCATGGTAAGACCCACACTGAAATCAAGATTTATAATCACCAATGATGCTCACACTGGATAAACACTACAGGATCAAAGACCTCTGGTTAAGGTGGACAAGGTATATTAAACTTACATGGTAGAGTCTTCCCTCTGCTCTCATTCCCCCTGGTAGGCGATTTCAACACTGGTGTTACGGCTGTATTTAAAGAGCTACCACTTAGCGCCATTGGTGGCTAGCATAGTTTCCGGTTTAGCCCCATTTCCTGTTGGAACGCATATGCGTTCCAACAAACGGATGCTCCGATTATTGGAAGCAGAGCTGCATAGTCAATGCTGCGCCGCCCTTCCGGTCTCTGGAACGCATATGCGTTCCAGGGAGCGACTTCCGGTCTTACAACCTCCCTCCAGTTCCTGTATGTATAATCCTGTGAGACGCGATTGCGCTCCACAGGGTATTCTCGTCCACAATTTCAATATTATGACTATGTCGATCCAACTGGGCCCTAACTAAGCAGGGAACATGGGCATATATGTTCAAATTGCCGGGTATGACATGGGCAATTTGAACATATATGCCCATGTAAGGAGCGCCTTTATTTATATAGATGAGCAATGAGGGCAAGCACTACAGTTCATTATATAATTATGGGCTTATCAAAATCTATTATAGCTCTAAATAAAAGTCTCCCTGCTTAGTTAGGGCCCAGTTGGATCGACATAGTCATAATATTGAAATTGTGGACGAGAATACCCTGTGGAGCGCAATCGCAAATACAATTTGGTTGCTTCTTGTGACTGGTCTTTGATATATATCAACTTCCTCATCCAGCACCAGTATATGTTGGACCGCGTGGTGCCTTTTACCCTTTTGCTATCTGCACTTATTGTCACTTTTCAAGGTGTGGTTGTGGTCCTCTTTTGGACCTTAGGACATTTAACAGGGGCCACCTGGCCTGTTGATTGTTGATCGTGCTATATATTGCTAACTGCACGACTCTATCACCAGACATACATGTCCCCCTATGACTTCAATCACTTAAAGTGTCACATGGTCTTAATGGCTCCCTGTGGCCATTACATTACATCCAGATCTATGCATATGTTGTTTGCATCACGCAGATTTTTCATATGCTATCTATATGACCCAGCTGTCAGTATCTTTCAATGACTTAAATGATTCACAGTTCTTTATTGTCGTTCTGCCTTCATTTGGCAATTACACCCTGCCTGGGTCTAAGGGGGCTGCCTGCCATTTAATGCCCCTCCTTAAGGTCCCATGCTGTCGGTGACTTTACTGTCACCCACACGATCATAGGCGAAATAGTAGGAGTTGGCCGTATCTATCAAGCCACTCCTCCCACCGCCGCTATCTTTACCTTACAGCCGATGCCGCGCCCCGCTCAGATGACGCTTCTAGGCTATGATGCCCACTATCGCGTCACTGTAGCCGCGCGGCAGCCGGGCTGTTTTTCTGGACGACCGCGCATGCGTCGGGATGGAGGCGGACCGCCGCGTCATCTGACACACACATAGTTACATGACGCCGGCCGCACTCCGCACGCAGGCGCATAGCCAGCCTGCTTCTTCCATTTAAACTGTTTTGGCGCCCATAGCAACGCTGACAGACGCCGGTACATAGGCGGTAAGTCACTTTGCACTGCCGCCTCCTATGGTATTCACCACACGCGTTCCATATGGGAAAATTGTAAGTAAATCAACCATTTTTATGCCATTTCTGTGAAGGTTGTAAAGCACAGGCCCTGAACGGATCACTTCTTCTGCTATAGGTATCTGGGCTGATCCGGACTTTATTAGTCATATCAGGTCTGCGCAACCCCCAGGGCTTTCCCTGATCATCCCTCCTTCCAACCTAGGTCATACATTGGGCTGGGAGCGCTGTGTTTTTTTAGGCATATGTTACACGCGCTCCATACCTATAACTGTAAGTAAACCAACCAACTATACGTTATATTTACAAAGATTGTTGTCAGGCTTGGTACTTGAACAGATTTCCCTTTGTTATTTTGCCTTTTACAGGTACCCGGGCTTATTCTGACCATACAGGTCTAGTCAGGCCTGTGCAAACCAACAGGCCCGCCCCCCCTTTTTTCCTTTGACCTAGATACTTGATTATATGGTGGTAGGAGAGGAGATTACAACCTCCACTCATGATCCCTGTCCCCTGAAGAGTTAGGGGATCTCACTTTAAATAAAGTGGAGGTATCTTTTATATCCTGATATATTCCCAAAAATAACGAAACGCGTAGGGTCTCCAACACATATATATATATCCTCTATACCCATTTATTCCACTCTACCCTGGTAGCTCTTACTATCCTCCGGACCATTCACTTTGTCCCTTTAGGGCTATCTAGGGCGACTTAATAGGGCTAGGTTCCGGACGTGGCCACCCCTTGCGGGGACAGGACCTCGTGTTAGATTGATACCATAGGGACTTACAGGCCAAGTAGGGCATCAACAGGGATAGTGTTTCCCTGCAGCCCCTTGGAACCTAAGTATCACCCACAAGAGGACTTTCTTCAGAACACGAGAGGCTCCTCCACTTCCTGTGCTCTGGACTATATTGGTCCTGAACGGCATACCGGTAAGATCTACCCTTTATCCTGCCTTATGGCATCCTGCCTTATGGCATCCGCCAAAGACCCTATTTCTGTGTTTACTGTTGGTCAGCTCTGCGGAGTGACCTACCCTTTGGAGACTCACCCACGTGGGCCCCACATTGTTGTCTGTCTTGTTTGTTTGGTAGGGGCTTGTCTTCCCCATTAGGGATCTTAATCAATTCTAATAAACCTTAGTTTTTTAATTACGTTACTGCCCCTTATTCTTCTTCACATTCTCTGTTACAGAGAAGTACATCCCGGGAGAGTGCTCTGGCACCATCTCCCCTTAGGGACCACCCCCAATTTTTCTATTAACACCAGCCAGATAGAAGTTGAGGTGCCCTTCAGTCTAATGGGCATGCTTAGGGTGCTTTGGTGGCTGGGCCCCTGTGTTCGTGACGCTACCACCGTGAGGTGCAATTAGGAGATGATGTGGAATAAGGAGGCCACGTTTTTTAACAAACTCCCAGTACTTTACTGAAGCTGATCCAAAGGTCATCAATGCATGCAAAAGTCATTTACAGCAAGGCAGCTTTTACAGTGATTCTGATTAGTTCCCAGAAGTTGCATAAGGGGCAGTTTTCTATGACAATCAATCTTTCTCCCTTGTTTCTCCAGGCTGGAGGGATGAACTATCTCTGCTGTACTGTTTAATCATATACTTCTGTATCCTCTCTAGGAATACCATATTCTGACAGATGGCCTTTCTGTCCTTGGTTACGGTGGGCAGCTTGTAGTTTAGAATCTCTCCACCTAATGCAAAGGAGACTAGAGCCTGATAAACGACAGTTGCCTTCCTTTGCCAATATTCTCACTCCCTCTCTGAGTTGCCTGGTTCTTCTGTAATCTTTCCCTTCTATGGGCTGGTACATGGAACTACCTTAGGAGTTTTTGTAACTCTCCAAGATGGCTGCTGAGGTGCAGCTTTTCCTCAGACATCACACTCTCCTCCTTCTTCTTCTCTTCTCAGAGACTAGGGCGGAGTCAGCCCTGGGAGGTTTGTTAGAACCTCCTCCTCCCTCTGCAACTTTATTGGAACTCATATACAAGCTCAATTTATATGAAATGCAATCACAGTATAAAGCAGTGTTTTTCAGGACACTGCATCTTCACAACTGCTTGTCATAACCAGCACAGTCTTCAACATAACATTGTAACACATGGCTGAGGTTTAAATAAAAATTTTAACATTTTTGCCACTCAGGATTCATTCTTATTTTAGAAGTACAGTATTGGGATGCTAAATTGTAAAGAACAGCAAAACAATATATATCAAACACATATTTTTAAACAATTCATGTCACTTCTGTCTTGCCACATGATGAACTTCAAATTTTTAATTCCACTTCTTTGTAAGGTGCTTTATCCTAAACTTACTGTCACCCCCTGCTGAGTAATTCGCTTTATTCAAAGTTAAAACAATGTACTGTTGATTGCTGATGGTACTTTGCTGAAAATGCTAATTGAAAAACTGCATGTGTCCAAAGAGTAATATAGCAGTAATTATTTCTAAATGGAGGACATAAATATTAGAATATTACAATCACAATGTTGCTAATTTTATATTTTCAGAATAATTGTGCAAAAATTCGAGCTGGTTTTTAAACGGTTTATCATAAATAAAATAAAAAACTTCCTCTATCTGCTACATCACCCACTCCTTGAGACACAGAGACATGTGAATACCCTTCTGTGCAATCCTTACCTCTGTGTGTGTGTGCTTCTTAGTGTTATAAGGATGAGGAAGGTCATAAGGGAGCCTGGTTCTGATACAGCTTTCAAAATAAGCTTAAAGAGTTGTCTCATCTGAGACATTGGTGGTATATTACTAGGATATGCCACAAACCTCACATAGGTGTGGATCTAACCTCCAGGACCCATACCTATTTCCAGAGGGGGACTCCCGAAGTGCAGATGCGCTCTCCATTAATTTCTATGGGACTTCCAAAAATAGCAGACCGTGCTTAATCGGCTATTTTCGGAACTCCCATAAAAATAAATTAAGAGCACACCGTGCAAGCACCACCACCACTCCAATCGCTTATATGGAAATGCTGGAGATAACAGAGCCAGTGCCTAGCTGTTTTCTGTCTCAGAGATGGGACCCACACCTATCTGACTTTGATGATATAACCTAGTGATATGCCATCAAAGTCCCAGATGACACAACCCATTTAAAGAGAACCTGTCACTGTGAAAATGCAGTGCAATCTGCAGGCAGCATATTTTAGAGCTGGAGGAGCTGAGCAGATTGATATATAGTAATAGAATAACTTGCACTTGATTAATTTAAATTAAATTAGCCCCTGAAAGGCCTTAATTTTAATCTCAGATGCCGTCATTGTGCCTGCTACATACAAAGGAATACCCTTCACGACAAAGAAATTTGTCACAAATCAAATTTCTTTGTGAAATTTAGCAATCCAGTCTAATCGAATTTTTGATAACTTCGCTCATTTCTAATCATAACACAAACACTTCTATAGTCTCACTGCTCTAACAGTAAAGAATGTGCATCTACTGTATAATAATGGTTAAACCTTAAGGAGGTTTCCAGGCCCCCGATATTGATGAGGTATCCTGAGAAGAGGTCATTATTATCCAATCAGTGAGGGTCCTGCACCCCGCACCTCTACTGACTAAATGTTTCCTGCTCAGGCAAAGGAATGGACTAAGAAGCAAAACTCCATTCAAAGTGTAGTGGGGGTATTGGGATACTGTAACTCAGCTACCATTCACTTCAATAATAAATTGCATACAGCCATGCTTTTATTTTAAATTATTACTCTCCACACCTTAAAAATATAATTTAATATAAACCCTTAATTGCGCATAATAAAGATGGATTACAAGGCAGAAGTACAGTTTAGTGAAAATTGCCTCAATGCTAAAGCTTAAATACAATAAATTCCCATCTAATAAGCATTTAGTGCACACTCAACATACATGCGCTGGGCTGTTAAAGCAAAATGAATGCTTGTTTATGAAAATGGCTTCCTGACAATCTCGTGCACTCGGAACATAAATTGCCATTTAATTTAAATTGTAGAGAGGCACAAAGTCTGAGTCTCTTACCAAATCACAGCGCTGGACAATGATTAATAAAAACTCTGCCAATATTCATATTATCATTAATATCCAGCAGATCCTGTTGCATTATGCAAAATTTATTTCCTGGATAGAAGTCTGCATATGAAATCAAGAACTGCTCACTTCAATGTCTGTTGCTCCGATAATTATTGAAATACTGAAACCAGGGACCGTAAACATAGATATCATTAAGCACACTTAACACCAAACAACAAGGTGACTCGATGACTTTAAGGAATCCAATTAGGACCCTCAGAGGAAGGGAGCCATTTTGATTTCCCTAGAGTAACGCGATTGGCGTTAATCATGGGAATTGGGAAGTAATTGAGCTGAAAATCAGGCAGGTGTTGTTCCACGTCTTACTTAGAATATATAATGTGTACTATGACACTATCATTCTTCTATGAAGACAGTTTTATATACAGCATTTTTAAGGGAGTCTGTCAGTTCTAAAATTGGTTTCAAAGTAAGCTTAGCACCATGTAGGATGGTGCCCTAGAACATAACCATACTTTTCTATTGCAAATGTGGTGCTCTAATCCTAAAATGCTTCTTATTATTACTGAGTTTTTGGTTCCCAATGGGGCTCTATTTGGTCACCATCACCCTGCTAGTAATAACGCCTCCCCATCTTGTTTGATTGACAGTCCCTGAAATTTAAGAGCTGTCAGTGATAACAAATGGGAAGTCAAATGCATGGAGCAGAGTGGCATTACCTGCAGTGCACCGAGAACTTTATTTGCATAAAATAAAAAGAAGAATTTCTTAGGATCAGAAGAAAGATATGGTTATGTTTCATGGCAGCAAACCTAAATGGTGTTTTGCTTACTTTGAAACTGGTTTTGGAGGTAATAGACTCCCTTTAAAATGTTTGTGTTAATCTTTATTCACTCGCTTGTTCTTGGATATCTTCAAATATAGGATCATCTTAAATCGGTTGTCCACACCTTTTATATTGATGGCCAAGCCATCAATATCTGATCAGAAGGGGTCAGACACCCCACATCCCCACTGATCAGCATTTTCAGAGTAGCTCCAGCACCCGAAGATATCGCCAGACCTACACAACTCCACCAATTGTGCAGTGAACAAAACTTGTACATGCAGTGCTGCTTTGTCCACTGTACAATCGATGTAGCTGTGTAAGAATCAATTGGCAGTGCCAAAGCTACTTTAAAACACCTGATCATCAGGGGTCACAGGAATGGTGACAACAATTTCTGGAATTGACCAAGGATTTTAGGAGTATATTGGTTGGTGAATTGTTGACTAGAGATAAATGTGCCTAGAAATGTATGATCACTGGGGGTCTGACCATTTGGACACTATTGATCACAAGAATGGCTTTATATGCAGATAGAGAGCTCCAATATATTTGTGAGTGCGCTAATTGGCACTAAGTATCAGCCCTTGCCAGGATCAATGATACCTCCCAGACATGTTGGCACCTACATTTCATAAGAAATTATGAATCGCCTGGCCATCGCAGGCGCAAACCGAATACATATTTGTGTCCCAGTGGCCACGATGAACATGCCCATGGTCTTTGTTTGAGGGTGGGATGCCAGGGAAGGGAGATATCCATATCTCCCCACAAAAACCCAATAGCGGCACCATGTTTGGACTCTAATTGTAGCCGGAACCCAGGCGTATCCGTTGGTCCAAGAACCATCTCCCTGTGACCTTCTGGACTGGAGCTATAAATCCTAAAGGGTTTTGTGGGTCATTTGCAGCCAGTCCAGCAGAGGGGGGAATGGACCCCTCCCAAAGGCCGGGAGGGGAGGGGTCGGCTACAGGTTAAAAAGCCTGTGCCAGCAAGCTGGCGTGTTTTTTCTGAAAGGGGGTCACATTGTGCAATGTGTTTGGAGGGACCTGCAACCAGCTGACATCACTGCCTCCGACGCGAATACAGCTAAGAACTCATCACTACCCAAATGACTCATATATCTGGTAAACTGACTTATTGTTCTGCGTAACCTTATTGTACCGATATCACCTGTATCTGTAACCTCAGATCACTGTATATATTCTCTGTGTATATTGTGTTATATCTAGTGTGCCCTTAAGGCGATTAAATATATAATTTAATCTTGTGCTATCTTGTATCTCGATCACGAATCCCCACGTCCATGTTTCGGCCTAGTTATAAGCTATCCCGGGTTGGTTTCTCACCCTATATAATCCCGTTAGTGGACTGGGCTTATATCAAACGAGAAGCTGGTGGCAGATACCCGGGCTGAGACAGAGCTGTTTTCACTGTGGCAGTAAAAAGGCTCTCTCAGCTTGTTGCCTCTCTGTGCCGCGTGGACAGAAGGTGTCTGTGTAAACTATACCAAGATGACCTTACCTGCTCCTGTGGAGGGCGTAACGTCACGCTTAGGTAACAAGTGACCATACTGCGTAACGTGAGCTCGACGTAGATGACGTCAAGCGGGCACGAGGCGTGGTATTCATCACAGGCGCAATACGTGAAACTTCACATTTTAGCAGGTCTGACTACATATTACTGATTGGTGCACTATGTATTGTGACATTACAGCACTATATCTGTAGCATGTATGTATGGACAGCAGAACCTATCACACTACCTAAGACCCTGCACTGCAACAGCTACACTATATCAGGATATGACCTACAATGACTATCTCCCACTAACTATCTGTATTATATATATAACCTATCTAACTATCTATCTAATGTAATGAGTGAAAGCACAGAGCACAGCAATGACACTGCTGTCTCTCTCATAACTTTAAAAAAACTGTAGAAGATGGCTGCTGGGGAGGTTCTTATATAGTAAGGGGTAGGCAACTTTCCTATTGGTTGCTAGGGATGTTTCTAAGCTCAGACAAAGACATTGCAGCCTTCTCATTGGCCCAAAAGCAAGAAGCAGGGAGGGATCATGGGTTCATATGAAAAAAAATCTAGAATATTTGAAAATACGAATATATGTCACTATATTCAAAATATTCGCGAATTCTTGAAGTGCCAATATTCACGATTAATATTCGCAATTTGAATATTCGCGCCCAACACTAGTTATCACCATGGTCAACATGCCAGTGTCAATCAGGATGTCAAGGTCGTTTACTCCAATAAGATGGTTTTCACCAAAATCAAGCATAACAAGAATTTACTGACTAGGTTTAAGTATTTTTCACAATTGTGAAGACTAGTTTCTACATGTTTCTATACAGTAACCTCCTGCACCGATCACAACATTCTCTTATTACTGCACTATATTGTATTTTTCTTTTTTCTTGAGTAATCCCCACTTAGTATGTGTTCCATTATTGACAGCGCAGTCCAGTGCACATCTTGTCTAATGTATGCAGTCTTGGAACAGCCATTTGAGGGTGCATTTCTTTGTTCAAGATGTGAGCAAATTGCCCATTTGGAATCGCACATTGCGTATCTAAATGGGCAAATTTCAACACTGAGAAACGTTGACAATTTGGAAAAGAGTTTGCTGCTCACTAGGCAAGCACTCTATGGGGTAGATGTGGGGGAGGGTGGTAGCGAGGAGGCTCAGGAAAGTGAGGTAGCTAGCTGGGTAACAGTTAGAAAGCGGGGTAGAGGGAAGAGTGCCAGATAAGCTAGCCCTGATCTGACACACCCCAACAGGTTTGCAAGGTTGGCATATGAGAGGAATGTCTGTTCAGGGAGAGCACTGCTGCAGCCAGACACTTCCTCTGCCAGTCAGGGGAATGTCAGCTCCAGTAAGCAGGGGACCAGTAGAGCAGGGCAGGCCAGACAGGTGCTGGTAGTGGGAGACTCAATTATTAGGGGTATAGATAGGGCACTCTGTCTCAGAGACCAGGATCGTCGAACGGTGTGTTGTCTTCCTGGTGCTCGAGTTCGACACATTACGGATCGGGTTGAAAGATTACTGGGAGGGGATGGAGAAGATCCAGCGGTCATGGTCCACATCGGAACCAATGACAGAGTTAGAGGCAGGTGGAGCGTCCTTAAAAAATGGTTTTAGGGATTTAGGTCAAAAGCTTTGGGCAAGGACCTCAAAGGCAGTATTTTCCGAAATACTACGGGTACCACGAGTCACTCAAGAAAGGCAGCGGGAGGTTAACAAGTGGCTCAAGAACTGGTGTAGGAAGCAGGGGTTTGGGTTCCTGGAGAACTTGGCCGACTTCTCTGTTGGCTACAGGCTCTATCATAGGGATGGGCTGCATCTCAATGGGGAAGGGGCAGCTGTGTTGGGGGAGAAGATGGCTAGAAGGTTGGAGGAGTGTTTAAACTAGGGACTGGGGGGAGGGTAATTACGTTATAGGATGGGAAGATAGTGCAGATAGAGACCGGGGGCAAGGAAATGGGACTGGGGGAGAAATAGAAGGAGGGACAAGAACAGCTCAGAAGGAAATGTGTAGGGTACAAAATATACATAAACCTCTTAAATGCATGTATACTAATGCCAGAAGCCTGACTAATAAAACTGGGTAACTGCAATTAGTAATGTGTGTTGAGGACTATGACATAGTGGGAATAACTGAGACATGGCTGGATGATAGCTATGACTGGGCGGTTAATGTACAGGGTTGTAGTCTGTTTAGAAAGGATCGCCAAAACCGGAGAAGGGGAGGGGTCTGCCTTTATGTAAAGTCCTGTCTAAAGCCCACAGTCCAAGAAGATGTAAGTGAGGGACATGAACATGTGGAGTCACTGTGGGTAGAAATACATGGAGGCAAAAACAATAATAAATTACTAATAGGAGTTTATTATAAACCACCTAATATACCAGAGTCCACAGAACATCTGCTACTAAACGAGATAGACGAGGCAGCAAATCATAATGAGGTGGTTATTATGGGGGACTTCAACTACCCAGCTATAGACTAGGAAACTGAAACTTGTATATCTCATAAAGGAAACAGTTGCCTAAATTAAAAATACAGCCACAAAATGGGATATTTTTTAAAGCATCCTAAAATATAATTGTGAGAAGTACATACCTTATGGGAATAAAAGGTTAAGGAACAAGAAAAAAAAACAATGTGGATAAATAGAACTGTAAAGAAAGCAATAAATGACAAAAAGAAAGCATTTAAATCACTAAAGCGAGGAAGCACTGAAAAACTGCAAAGAACAAATAAAAGCAGCCAAACTGGAGACAGAGAGATTAATTGCTAAAGAAAGCAAAACTAACCCTAAAATGTTTTTAAATTATATAAATGTTGAAAAGTATAAATCTGAAGGTGTCGGCCCTCTACAGAGTAATGAGGGGGGAGCTGCAGAGAGCGATGAAGAGAAAGCAAAGCTATTAAACATTTTTTCTCCCCTATATTCAATGAAGAAAATTAACTGTCAGATGAAATGCAAAATGTAAAAGTTAATTCCACATTAAAAGTGCCCTTTCTGACCCAGGAAGAAGTAAAGCAGCGTCTTAAAAAGATTAAAATAGACAAATCGCCAGGACCAGATGGCATACACTCCCGTATCCTAAGAGAATTAAGTAATGTCATAGCCAGACCCTTATTTTTGATATTTAAGGACTCTATACTGACAGGAAGTGTTCCACAGGATTGGAGCATAGCAAATGTAATGCCAATATTCAAAAAGGGTCCAAAAACAGAGCCTGGAAACTATAGGCCGGTAAGTTTAAAATCTGTCGTGGGTAAACTGTTTGAAGGTTTTCTAAGAGATGCTATCTTGGAGTACCTCAATTAAAATAAGCAAATAAGGCCATATCAGCATGGCTTTATGAGGAATCGGTCATGTCAAACTAATTTAATCAGTTTCTATGAGGAGGTAAGTTCTAGACTTGACAGAGGCGAATCAATGGATGTCATATATCTGGACTTCTCCAAAACATTTGACACTGTACCACATAATTGGTTAGTATATAAAATGAGAATGCTTGGACTGGGAGAAAATGCCTGTATGTGGGTAAGTAACTGGCTCATTGATAGAAAACAGAGGGTGGTTATTAACGGTACACACTCTGATAGGATCACTGTCACTAGTGGAGTACCTCATGGGTCAGTATTGAGCCAAATTCTCTTCAATATACTTATAAATGATCTTGTAGAAGGCTTTCACAGTAAAATAAAAAAAATTGCAGCTGACACTAAACTGTGTAAAGTAATTGACACGAAAGAAGACAGTATACTGCTACAGATGGATCTTGATAGATTGGAGGCTTAGGTAGGTAAGTGGCAGATGAGGTTTAACACTAGTGATGGCCTTGTGGTCCGCTTAGCGGTCGGTTCACGGCGAACTTTGAACATTCGCGATCCGCCGAACATGCGGCGAACATATGGTGATATTCGCGCGCGCCATATTCTTTTGCATTGCACCGAACTTTAAACCATGACACATCCAACAGGTGGGACATGACATCCAATTGAGATGTTTCAGCACATAGACACACCCCTACCCTATAAGAAAACTCGATCTGGCTGCCATTTTACATTCTGTATTTTGTCAGTGTAGGGAGAGGCTGCTTTGTGCATCAGGGACAGGCTGTTAGGGACACCAAACGCTAGCTAATACGGCCACAAAAGTCCTTTTAAGGACTGGTATAGGTGTGCTATCGATAGGTGTGATATACAGAGGGGTGTGATATACTTATAATATACATTCTAACATAGAAAGTATATTATAGTGCATTTGTACTGTGCACCAGTTGTGTGCGGTTCTGCTGCGATCCTGCAGCTATATAGAGGGAAAAACGCAATTGAGCTCCAGCAATTAGTATAACCCTTAAAATTAATAAACTTTAATTATATAGACTTAAAATAAAGGGATTATTAGACACACAGAACAAAAATCACTGAGAATCAACTCAGATAATTCCACAGCAGGCAGCTATAAAGATATCCTGAAGGGTGGGGAGAACTATCCCTATAATCTCACCCTAGTCTAGTGCTCAGCCCAGGGACGGCCCCTGATGGTTGGGACTCCCTGTCCTCGAACCTGGACTGATAAGATCCTGCACCAGCCCTAACACAGTGGTAGGGGTTGAATACGTGCCTGTAGGTGGAGGATAAGAAGTGAAGAAAGACAAACAGTACATACACTCTCCCCTATAAAAATAGGGTAAATTGATAGACTATGTATACAGCCTTAGTGCTGTGTTAGAACAGTCAACAAGGTACACAGTGCATCAAGGTATATGTAGTTAATTACACCCCATAAGTAGATAAACGTAAAAGAATACCCCAACGCGTTTCCCCCACTATGTGGGATCATCAGGGGGTTAGTAAGCTCAAATGATATCATAGATATCGGATACACATATTGATGTCTTGATATCCGTAATTTGAGTGCGGACCACCAATAATGATATATTAGTGTCAGTTATACATTAATATCGATGATAGGGGAGCCATTTGATAATGGTAGGAGATCAGACTCATTTGGACCTAATGCAGACCATAACATAAAGAACTGGTCAGAAGTCGATATCCAATGAGGTTAAACTTCCATAGAGGCATCTGTGGAGGAGAAAGAAATGTGGCATAGAACACAACAAGTTCCAACGCTTTACCTCCACCAGTGACCACCATTGTTAAAACCAGAACTCACAGTCTCTACAGGCATCAGGGAGGTCCAATGAATAATTAGATGGCATCAACACACTTAGATATCCTAAATCATGGAAAGTATAAATTCTGTGTCAACAGATATAGTCAGAGTAGTGAAGACTCATGGGGGATGTGTATCCCTACTTACAGTTAGTCGTCCATCTTTAGGGTAAAGCATCCCAACTCCTCCAGAGGCCCGCTACTATATGCACCCCATGCCCCCCTTTTAAATTCACTCCTCATAATCAAAGTTTCTTGCCCACAGATAATGCGATGCGTCCGCATCGGCTACCAGTTGCCGTCACTTACGGTCTATGGAATGAGTCATTTCCGGCCGATGGAACACAGACTCGTCCTCAGTACGTACGCACATTTCCGGTCACGTGTTTCCGGTACATGGAACGCAGTGGACCGCAGATACAGTTCCGGTCACGTGTTTCCGGAAAATAGAGTGCAATGGACCGCAGGTACAGATCTAATCAAAAGAACAGTTGTCTGGATCATCGAAGTACAGATTAACACGTAGACTACCCTTACCTTATTGACGCATACAAATAACAGCCACAATAAGCGCATGGAGGGCACTAGGGCAATGAATACATAAGGGGGATGTGAAAGTCAGAAATGACCAATCTTAGTGGTATATAGGTGGGGGAAGGAACTCCGATACAGTTAGGAGGTACAGTGATTAGTGAAACCATAGTCTAGTACTGTCCATAGACACCTTTCTTCGATTATAGAGGATGTCACACACAGCAATGAAAAGGTCAAATTCATTGATCAAGATAATATTCAATTATAAGATGCTTCCCGCATCTGGCCAGTCAAGGGATACTAAATTTTACAATGAGCCCGGCCATGTCAGACAGAGACAACAAGGACAGGGCACCAGCTGCCTTATTAATAACAGTCAGAGAAAACAAGAGAAGGTCAGTCTCTCATTGATCCCGCGGGGGGACTGGGACCGGAACCGATGTATCCATTCACATTCCTTCTGAAGGATCTTCCTGTCCCAGTCACCCCCCCCGGGGGGAGGGAGGTACCAGTTCAAGGACCGAGAATCTTAAACATCTCGGGTCTCCCCCATGGTGATCATTAACATGTAGTGCCACCGGTGTTACATTCTTTTTCACTATGTCATTCACATGTTCAAGGATCCTCCTTCTCACCTCTCTCACTGTTTTACCTATATAGTCCATTGGACATGCACACTGGCAGATATAAATTGCCCCTTTACTCCTGCAGTTGATGAAATCCCTGACCTGAAAAGTCTGTTTGGTTACAGAGCACGTGATAACCTTAGATGTTGAAATAAATTCACACGCCTTACAAGAGCCACATCTAAAAACACCTATAGGTTTACTGTCCAGCCATGTTCCAATTTTGACTGGAGGTGTAAAGTGGCTGTGCACAAGGCGATCTTTGATGCTTTTACCGCGCCGATACGTGACAGAGGGGTGCTCGGTGACAACATCGGATAGATCAGAGTCCATCTGCAAAATAGGCCAATATTTCTTCAAAACACTCATCACTTCTTGGTTGGCCATGTCAAAGGTGGAGATAATCCGCAGCGGTTGATGACTATCAAGGGCTCTATGTCTCGGGACCAGAAGGTCAGCCCGATTCTTCCCCTGGGCATGTTTGAAGGCCTCATTCAGAACCGTCTGCGGATATCCCCTGGCCCTGAATCTGTCCTGTAATCCTTTTGCGTCACTGAAAAAGGACTTGCCCTCAGAGCAGTTCCTCCTGACTTGGAGATATTGGCCCCTGGGTATACCCCGTTTGAGGGGGACAGGGTGATGGCTATTCCAGTGGAGCAAGGAATTAGTGGCTGTGGATTCCCTGTGTATGTTCGGCACAAGTTTGTCATGCTCCTTTGTCATCCGAACATCTAAAAAGGTGATTGTGTTAAGGTCCAGTTCATAGGTAAATCAGAGGCCAACTTCATTGTTATTAAGGTCAATGATAAACCATTTTAAATCCCCCAATCCACCTTTCCACACCAGGAAGATGTCGTCAATGTAGCGTGTCCAAAATAAAATGTTGTTGGCCCACCAGACCGTTTGGTCAGGGAACACATATGTATCTTCCCACCAGCCCAGGAGGAGGTTGGCATAAGTGGGGGCACAGGGACTCCCCATTGCCGCCCCCCTGAGCTGGTGGTAGAAACGTGCATTAAACAAAAAAAAATTGTGAGTAAGCGTAAATTCCAATAACTGTAAGGTAAAGATGTTGTGTAAACCACAGTGTGTGCCTCTCGTCCTTAAAAAGTATTCAACGGCTATGAGTCTGTAGTGGTGCGGGATGGAACTGTAGAGCGACTCTACGTCGATACTCGCTAGTAGACAGTCAGGGTCCAAATTGAGTGCTTTGATCCATCGTGTCCCTCGTATATGCGGGTAGGGACACAACAAACTGCCTCAGCACCTGGTCAAGGTAAACACCACAGTTTTGTGTCAGGGAATTGACCCCTGAGACAATTGGGCGACCCCTGAGTGGTGATGTACCTTTGTGTATCTTAGACAATGCGTAGAACGTCACTATACACGGGTTTACAGGAAGAAGAAACTCAAATTCAGATGGACTAATGACCTTATTGTTAAGACCTCCAGAAAGGATGGAGTAGGATGTGAAGATAATATCCTATATCCATCCTTGTCTTTCAAAAGGTCAAGGCACATATGTAGATAGGCATCCTGGTCAAGAATGACCAGATTGCCGTCTTTATCGGACGGTTTGATGATAATGGAATCATCTTTCTCCAGTGTCCTCAATGCCTGCATTTGATCCAGGTCATTTGATCCATTCGATACAGGTCAGTGATGACCATCTGGAGGAAGATTTCCACATATAGGGGAGAGTGTATCTACTGTTTGTCTTTCTTCGCTTCTTATCCTCCACCTACAGGCACCTATTCAACCCCTACCACTGTGTTAGGGCTGTTGCTGGATCTTATCAGTCCAGGTTCGAGGACAGGGAGTCCCCACCATCAGGGGCCGTCCCTGGGCTGAGCACTAGACTAGGGTGAGATTATAGGGATAGTTCTCCCCACCCTTCAGGATATCTTTATAGCTGCCTGCTGTGGAATTATTTGTGTTGATTCTCAGTGATTTTTGCTCTGTGTGTCTAATAATTCATTTATTTTAAGGATGTATAATTAAAGTTTATTAATTTTAAGGGTTATACTAATTGCTGGAGCTGGATTTATGTTTACTAACCCTAATTTAGACTGTATATCTTTTCGCTGGAATAGGATTTAGTTATTGTTGTAATGGCCAGTTTTCTCTCAGGGACCATATTTACTGAGGCTTTGATAAATGAAGCTAAAGATGTTTTTTCAGACAGAGATATTCCGGGACTAGGCCTTTCAGCCACGTGTAACCAAGTTTTCAGTGACCTCTATAATTGTTATAAGGACAATATCAAATCTTGATGGGAGGTTAGGTCCTTCGAAAGTTATTTGGAACACAGGATAGTCCCTAAGGGACTTCGTCTACGGGTGAGACCTGCGGATAGGATCTCCTCACCTACATTGCTAACTAAATGGGAGGATGAACTTACCCGCAGCTCTCTGACCTTGGTGGGTATGCTATTGGAGGAAGAAAAACAACTGTTTGAAAAGACCTCCACTAAATTACAAGAACAGATAGCTGTAGCTCTTAAACATAAGGACTATCCGGACTTTGCTAGACGTGAGGCGTCTCTACAGACTTCCGTTGAGAAATTTCAGAGTCTTATTAAAGAACGGAAACATAGGCAATTTGTCCATGACCTCAGTGAGTTTAAGGAAAACAGAGCACATATACAGCATCAAGAACCTGTAGCTGGGTCCGAGATCTCAACATCAGACGTTGACTCCTCGGACACAGACTCATACCCTAGGCCATACGGCGGCCCATCCTACAGGGGCTCTCTTGGGCCTAAGAGACGAGGGGGAAGAAGATAGCAAAGGGATGGGGGCAGGGGAAGAAGGGGGCTGGCACGCAGGGCTGGTTATCCAAATGCCTCGTCTTCTTCGTCTCCATCTTTTGCCTCCAACAGCGTCCCGTCTTTACAACAGCCCTCTTTTTTAGAAAAAAGCCAGATCCCTTATCAACTTCGGGACCGGGCAGGACAGACAAGGGGCAGTAAATGATCTTCAGATCATCAACTTGACCTCTAGGTCTCTGAGTGCGGTGGAAGTGGGGGTTCTTAAGAGAGGACTTTCATTCGTACCTACTATGATTTTTAGTCTCTTCACATGGACTAAGGACCTCCATCTCTCATCTTTTCTGCAGGAGACTTAAATGGCACAAATTCTTTAAGAACTCGAATAGACAGACATGTGAAAGCCTCGGACTGGATGAGGGGGACTTTATGGACCTTCAGATCCTTACTGAACTAGGTGAGGAAAGTGCACGTGATCCAGGCAAGGGTCCCTTCACTGCATTAAAACCTAAGAGCAAAAGGATGCCACCTCCCTCAAACTAAGAGTATGTTGACATCCTCCAGCTGGTCATCACTGACCTGGATCGAATGGGTAAAGTCAATACTAGGACCTTCAATCTCTCTCTTGCTGAAATGCAGGCATTGAGGACACTGGAGAAAGTTGATTCCATTATCATCAAACCGTCCGATAAAGGCGGCAATCTGGTCATTCTTGACCAGGATGCCTATCTACATATATGCTTTGACCTTTTGAAAGACAAGGATGGATATAGGATATTATATTCAAATCCTACTCCATCCTTTCTGGAGGACCTAAAACTGATATTATTGGGGGGTCTTAACAATAAGGTCATTAGGCGGAGCTTGCGCCGGATGAAGATGGTCGCATAGCTCTCTGCTCTGTAAGGAGAATCGTCCCTAACGCCAGCTAAAATTAGCTTATTGTGGCAAGAATGGTGAAAATCGGGAATGCCAGGCAAGGTGATCCCCCTGCTTCCTCCAAAAACCAAATTCCTGGGAAAGATATGGAGAAATTTCTCAAGAACGCGGCCATCACGATAGCTGCCAGAGAGCCTAAGATGGCGCCGACACCGCAACCTAAAGCTCCGAAGCGCGCCTCTGCTCAATCGGAGGAAGAAAGCGGATCAGAGGACATCCACTCCACTACTGAGCTGCCGATCACAAGGAAATACCTCGACCGAGCTCTCAATAGAGTAATGGAACCGATCCTGGCAGAATTGTCAGCCTGCAGGCATGAGGTGAGGCATATTGGGGAGCGTGTGGAAACCCTTGAATCGCACCAAACAGCTATCTTAACTCACCAGTCTGCAGTGTCAGATTCTTTTCGCCGCTGCGCAATGTATTTGAATGATCTCCATGCTTCTTTAGAAGATCAGGAAAACAGGGGGCGCCGAAATAATCTGAGATTTAGAGGAGTGCCAGAATCGGTCCCCCCTGGTGATATATCGGCTACTATAATTGAAATATGCGGATCACTACTGGGCCCTGACTTCCCACATGAAGTGGTCATAGAACGGGCGCACAGAGCCCTGAGACCTAAGCCTAAACCGACAGAACCGTCCAGGGACATTATATGCAAATTTCTCAACTTTCAAGTGAAAACTGCTATCCTAGAGGCGGCACGTAACCGCTCCGACATAGAATATGAAGAATCTAGGATTGATATATATCAGGACTTAGCTCCTTCAACTTTGAAGAAACGCAGGTCCCTCAAGCCCCTGACGGACTGGCTCCGCTCTAATAAAGTGCTGTACCGTTGGTCCTATCCGTTTGGTCTAGCCTTCACATATGCGGGCAAGAGGGTTAACATCTCATCTTTCACAGATCTCACAGCCGTTTATGAGCTACTGAATATACCTGCACTGCCGATTGAAAACTGGGAACTTTTTCAAGATTTAAATGCCTTACCTGATGTTCCCAAGGTGGCTCCCTTTGAAGTGCTACGTACGCCGAAGTCCTCCCGTTCCAAGAAAAGAGGCATGCATCTCACACCGAGGAGCCTTTCTCAAGAACAGTAGATTGTAATATGTGATCTATTCTTGCTTGTTTTATGTGATGCTGTTATTTAGAAATCATAATCTCCCATTTACTTATTTTAAGATCTTAGAGCCATTGTGATTTCATACAACTAGCACTATTGGCCTTAAGGGCCTTTCCTCCCTTTCTTGCCCTATCACTGCCCTCTTATGGGCGTTATACGATCTCCCAACCGGTCTACAGACCAACTACCCCCCTCCCGATCAGGACATATTTAATAATGTCTGCTTTCTCCCCTGTTGTTTGTTTAATTCGTTGTATTCTGTTCCCTCCCCTTATCCCTAATCCAAGGTATCTGTCTCTCCCACTGAAAAGGAATATTCTCCTACCTACTTCAACTTCCAAGATGCATGAAGCAGCGGATCATCACAAATCTGCTATATTCTCTCCGGGAAAGTCACGCCAGCAACAAGGTACTACCACGCACACCATATCTAATGGCTGATCTGATAGTGGCCTCTTACAATGTTAAAGGTTTTCATTCCCCTTCAAAAGGGAGCCAAATCTTTACCATTCTAAGAAAAGCCGGGGCGAGAGTGATTTTCCTGCAAGAGACACACTTCCGCTTCAACCACTACCCTGACATGAGGTTTTCGCACTATTCCAATTGGTATCACTGTGGGGGTAGTTCTTCGGCCTCTAGCGGGGTCAGCATTGGTTTGCAAAGGAAAATCCCCTTTAAATTTGTTAGCCAAATCCTTGACCCAGACGGTAGATTTATTTTACTTAAAGGCACTATAGGGCCTCAAACTTACACCCTTATCAATTTATATGCCCCTAATTCTAATCAAGCTCGTTGGTTCGCCGACATATTCCCTGTCATAGAATAATTTAAGGAGGGTATAGTAATTGCAGGGGGCAATTTAAATGTGGCACTTTTCCCACAACTGGATACCTCTTCTCACAAATCTTCCCACTCAAATAAAGCTTTAAAAACCATCAGGAATGCTATATGGGACCTACACCTGATAGATGTCTGGCGATCACATCACCCTAATGATTCAGACTTCACGTTCTACTCCCCAATACATGGTACCTATCACAGAATTTACTACCTCTTTATCTCTAAAGAACACATACATTTGTGTAGAGAGGCGTCTATTGGCTCTATACATGTTTCAGACCATTCCCCCATATTTCTTTCTGTCTTAGCCCCTAACGAAACTCCTTCGTGCTTCAACTGGCGCCTAAATGAATCCCTCCTGGGTTACCAGGACTCAGTAGATTTAATTTCCAAACACATCACCGAGTATTTTTCGCTAAATAAAAACCCCGAATTAGCAGTGAACACTCTTTAAGAAGCCCACAAACCAGTAATTAGGGGACAATTCATCAATATTGGCACTCACCAAAAAAGGATAAGGGAAAGAGAAATTGATGAAACTCTAAAAAATATCCAGAAACTAGAGTCGCAACACAAAAATAAACCCTCTGACCCTGAATTCCTAGAACTATCGAAGTATAGGGCCAAACTAAGATCCCTCCTATCTTCTAGAGCAGCCAAATATTTCATGAGTTCCCAGCACAAATTTTTCGCACATGGCGATAAAGCCACAAAATTTGTTATGAATAGAGTTAAAGGGAGGAGATCAGCAAATTACGTCCATCAGCTATCCTCGCATGATGGTTCTCCTATCTTCTCTATTAACCAGATTGCTGCCCATTTTCGTTCCTTCTATAACGATTTATATAACCTTCCCTCAGCCACAGACCCAAATACTCGTGCCTCCGCTACATCTTCTTTCCTGAAAGCTGCTAAACTTCCTAACATTTCCCCAGAACAGAAATCTAGTCTGGAATCCCCTTTTTCCATAATTGAACTTAAAAAAGCAATGCACCAAATGCCGGAAGGAAAGAGTCCAGGCCCTGATGGTCTGCCATTAGCTTACTATAAAAAATTCCATGAACTCCTTCTCCCCCATCTCCTAGAAGTATGCAACCAGACTTTTCAGGGAATTCCTCTTTCAAGAGATATGACTGCGGCCCACATTACTCTCATTCCTAAGGAAGGGAAAGACGCCAAAATATGTTCCAATTACAGGCCCATCTCCCTTCTAAACATAGACCTCAAGCTCCTGGCCAAGATGTTAGCCAATAGATTAGCTATTCTTCTCCCTCAACTTGTCCATGGGGACCAGGTCGGCTTTATCCGCAATAGGGAAGGCAAGGATAACACCACCAGAGTGATAAATACTCTTTGTCATGCCAAACGAATCTCCTCTCCTATGCTTTTACTTAGCACGGATGCTGAGAAAGCATTCGATAGGGTTAATTAGTTATACTTAAAGCAAGCACTGCTGGGCTTTGGTTTGCCTGATTCCTTTGTTCAATCTACTTTCTCGATGTATGAACATGCAACAGCTTCAGTATTAGTTAATGGTAACCTATCCTCCCCTTTTCCCATTAGGCTGCCCCCTATCACCCCTCCTATTTATTTTGGCCCTTGAGCCACTCCTAGCTACCATAAGATTGGACCAGGAGGTAGTAGGTCTATGTTTGGGAGGCAGGGAACAAAAAATAGCTGCCTTCGCAGATGATGTCCTTATGATGACAATCAATCCGAAGGTATCCTTACCCCGAATTCAGACTCACCTTAAGGCGTACAGTGTCATGTCAGACTTCAAAATTAATGCCAGCAAATCACTAGTCCTTTGCTTAGGCATCTCCCGGACAACCCAAAGTCAACTGATGAGGGAGTCCCCATTTAATTGGTCCTCCCCTTATATCACATATTTGGGGGTCAAGATTAGTCCTGAAATATCTGAACTTTTCTCTCTTAACTACACCCCCTTAAAAAATTCGCTTTTTGAAGCTATTAATAACTTGGCCCGATCTAACCCAACACTGTCCTGGTTTGGTCGCAAAAACCTTCTTTCTTCTTTAATACTTCCCCGTCTCACATACCTACAGCAAGTTCTCCCCATACCTGTCCCAAAACACTATTATGACACGATTATGCAAAAGTTCAGATCTTTCATCTGGTGTGGAAAGAAAGCGAGACTTTCAACTGCTCTCCTCACCAAGCCGAGGCATGCTGGGGGAATTGGCTTGCCAAACCCCGAGATATACGGGAAAGCCATTCTTTTATCACGCGCAATAGCTTGGTTACGTTCTCCCCCTTCCTCCACAGTGGTTCAGATAGAATTAGATATTCTGAACGGACCAGCTAGATCACTTCTTTTGGGTCATAGATTGGTTCTTCCTGGCCTTGTGCCTCACTACCCAATAGTTAAAGCCACGCTGGAAGTTTGGAAGTGGTTATCCTCCTCACACTGCTCCATCCCATTTCCGTCCCCCACCTTTTCTGTGTCTGATGTTGTTAATACAGCCCCCTCTTCCCTCAGAAAATCAACTTCAATAGGACTTATCTCCGCCTCAACCCCTATAACCTCCTTGGCTCTCCCTATGGGAGTGTGGATGGACTTAAATGAAACAAATGCCCTGCTCAACCCCCACCCGAGAGATTTTCTCTCCATTGCTTATCTCAGAGCTTATCTAAAACAACATGTTAAAATAGGGGATCTTTTTCGCCCTTTGGTTTGGTTGGAAGCTCTGATTTCAATACTCCCAACACCCAGAAAACTCATTTCACAGTTATACAGTAAACTGCGGCTGCCCCCAATGATAGCTAAACCATCCTTTGGGAAACACTGGGAAACAGACTTGAACATTACAATTCCATTTGAAGGTCTGCCCAAACTACTTGAATCCCCTCACTGTGCCTCCCGCTGCGTCAGAATTCAGGAAAATGGATATAAAATCCTCACCAGATGGTACAATACGCCCGACAAGACAGCAAGATTCTCTGTGTCTGCTTCTGACGTTTGCTGGAGGTGCCTTGGGGAGAGAGGAACCTTTCTTCATATATGGTGGGCTTGCCCCCTTATCCATAAGTGGTGGTGGGAGGTTTTCTCAGTTGCCAACAGAGTCTGTGGCACCTCAATCCAACCTTCTCCCCAGTTAGCTCTACTGTCCCTCTCCCAAGAAAAGGAGAATGTTAAGCCACCCTTTGTATTCTCACAGATGTTGCTGGCGGCCCGCCTTCTACTCCCTAAATTTTGGCTGCAATCTGAAGTCCCTTCCCAAGAACAATGGACCCAAAAAATTGATCAGATCTATAGGTTCGAGGAACTATCTTCATGGGAATCCCGTACACACTTGATGTTCCTAAAGAGATGGTCCCTGTGGTCTAAATATAGATCCCTCATAACTCAGCATATCCCATAGTTGACTAAACAGTTTAAGACATGCATATGTTATCATTCACCACACTCTCCCAATGTAATTAGCGTCTTGACTAGGAGACTCTCATATTCCACATGGTTGATTTAAGTCCTTTTGTATCAGGTCATGTCGTCCTCTTCTCAAACTACAGTTTGGCAAACACAATATTTATCACACGTCTTTTACAACTTGCTGATGACTGTACAGTGAGCTAACCCATGCTTTTCGTAATTTCTACAATGAAAGTGTACAACCTCTGTATCATATCTTATTTGACATGGCTTGCGAGCCTATACCTTGGTACCCTGTTACCCTCTGTTATACATTGAAATTTACAATTAAAAAAAAAAAAAAAAAGAATTGGCGGATGCTCCACAGACAGGAAAAAAAAACAAAAAAAAAAAACAATAAGGTCATTAGTCCATCTGAATTTGAGTTTCTTCTTCCATGTATAGTGACGTTCTACGGATTGCCTAAGATACACAAAGGTACAACACCACTCAGGGGTCGCCCAATTGTCTCAGGGGTCAATTCCCTGACACAAAACTGTGGTGTTTACCTTGACCAGGTGCTGAGGCAGTTTGTTGTGTCCCTACCCGCATATACGAGGGACACGATGGATCAAAGCACTCAATTTGGACCCTGACTGTCTACTAGCGAGTATCGACGTAGAGTCGCTCTACAGTTCCATTCCGCACCACTACAGACTCATAGCCGTTGAATACTTTTTATGGACGAGAGGCACACACTGTGGATTACACAACATCTTTACCTTACAGTTATTGGAATTTATGCTTACTCACAATTTTTTTCTGTTTAATGCAAGTTTCTACCACCAGCTCAGGGGGATGGCAATGGGGAGTCCCTGTGCCCCCACTTATGCTAACCTCCTCCTGGGCTGGTGGGAAGATACATGTGTGTTCCCTGACCAAACGGTCTGGTGGGCCGACAATGTTTTATTTTGGGCACGCTACATTGACGACATCTTCCTGGTGTGGAAAGGTGGATCGGGGGATTTCAAAAGGTTTATTGTTGACCTTAATAACAATGAAATTGGCCTCTGATTTACCTATGAACTGGACCTTAACACAATCACCTTTTTAGATGTTCGGGTGACAAAGGAGGGTGACAAACTTGTGACGAACATACACAGGAAAGCCACAGCCACTAACTCCTTGCTCCACTGGAATAGCCATCACCCTGTCCCCCTCAAACGGGGTATACCCAGGGGCCAATATCTCCGAGTCAGGAGGAACTGGTCTGAGGGCAAGTCCTTTTTCAGTGAAGCAAGAGGATTTGAGGACAGATTCAGGGCCAGGGGATATCCGCAGATGGTTCTGAATGAGGCCTTCAAACATGCCCAGGGGAAGAATCGGGCTGACCTTCTGGTCCCGAGACATAGAGCCCTTGATAGTCATCAACCGCTGCGGATTATCTCCACTTTTGACGTGGCCAACCAAGAAGTGATTTGTGTTTTGAAGAAATATTGGCCTATTTTGTGGATGGACGCCGATCTATCCGATGTTGTCACCGAGCACCCCTCTGTCACGTATCGGCGCGGTAAAAGCATCAAAGATCGCCTTGTGCACAGCCACTTTACACCTCCAGTCAAAATTGGCACATGGCTGGACCATAAATCTATAGGTGCTTTTAGATGTGGCTCTTGGAAGGCGTGTGAATTTATTTCAACATCTAAGGTTATCACGTGCTCTGTGACCAAACAGACTTTTTAGGTCAGGGATTTCATCAACTGCAGGAGTAAAGGGGCAATTTATATCTGCCAGTGTGCGTGTCCAATGGACTATATAGGTAAAACAGTGAGAGAGGTGAGAAGGAGGATCCTTGAACATGTGAATGACATAGTGAAAAAGAATGTAACACCGGTGGCACTACATGTTAATGATCACCATGGGGGAGACCCGAGATGTTTAAGATTCTAGGTTCTTGAACTGGTACCTCTCTCCCCCCGGGAAGGTGACTGGGACAGGAAGATCCTTCAGAAGGAATGTGAATGGATACATCGGTTCCGGTCCCAGTCCCCCCGCGGGATCAATAAGAGACTGACCTTCTCTTGTTTTCTCTGACTGTTATTAATAAGGCAGCCAGTGCCCTGTCCTTGTTGTCTCTGTCTGACATGGCCGGGCCCATTGTTAAATTTAGTATCCCTTGACTGGCCAGATGCGGGAAGCATCTTATAATTGAATATTATTTTGGTCAATGAATTTGACCTTTTCATTCCTATGTATGACACCCTCTATAATCGAAGGAAGGTGTCTATGGACAGTACTAGACTATGGTTTTACTAATCACTGGACCTCCTAACTGTATTGGAGTTCCTTCCACCCACCTATATACCACTAAGATTGGTCATTTCTGACTTTGACATCCCCTTATGCATTTATTGCCCTAGTGCCCTCCATGCCCTTTTTGTGGCTGTTATTTGTATGTTTCAATAAGGTAAGGATAGTCTATGTGTCAATCTGTACTTCGATGATCCAGACAACTGTTCTTTTGATTAGATCTGTACCTGCGGTCCATTGCGCTCCATTTTCCAGAAACACGTGACCGGGGGGCATGGGGCGCATATAGTAGCGGGCCTCCGAAAGGGGTTGGGACGCTTTACCCTAAAGATGGACGACTGACTGTAAGTAGGGATACACATCCCCCATGAGTCTTCACTACTCTGACTATATCTGGTGACACTGAATTTATACTTTCCATGATTTAGGATATCTAAGTGTGTTGATGCCATCTAATTAGTCATTGGACCTCCCTGATGCCTGTAGAGACTGTGAGTTCTGGTTTTAACCCCTTAGGAACGCATGATGTACCGGTACAGCATGTTTCCCGAGTCCTTAAGGACCCATGACGTACCGGTACGTCATGGGTTTAAACCGCGATTGCGGCGCGGCGGGGGTTAATCGGAACAGGATAACCGCTGAAATCATTCAGCGGGCATCCTATCACAATGCCGGGTGGGTCATGTAACCCCCCCGTATCGGCGATCGCCGCAAACTGCAGGTCAATTCAGCTTTACCTGCAGTTGCGTTTGCTGTGCGGCGGTGCCATCGGGTCCCCATGCGGCTGTGGGGGGGACGCGATGGCATGGAAGGCAGCACGATGTCTAAGGAAGGCATCGCGCTGCCTTCCGGTGAAGAGCCTGTGAGATCCAACCCCCTGGATCACACAGGCCCCGGAAGCTGTATGAGTAATACACACAGTATTACTCATACAGTCAATGCATTCCAATACAGAAGTATTGGAATGCATTGTAAAGGAATATACCCCCCAAAGTTCAAGTCCCAAAGTGGGACAAAAAATAAAGTGAAATAAAAAGTTTAAAAAATAAAGTTTCCCCCCAAAAAATTAAAAGTTTCAAGTAAAAAAAAAAAAAAAAACGTCATTTTCCCCAAATAAAGTAAAAAAAAATTAGTAACAAATAGGGGGGAAAAAAAAGTATACATATTTGTTATCGCCGCATCCGTATCGACCGGCTCTATAAACATATCACATGACCTAACCCCTCAGATGAACACCGTAAAAAATAAAAAATAAAAACTGTGCTAAATAAACCATTTTTTTGTCACCTTACATTACAAAAAGTACAACAGCAAGCGATCAAAAAGGCATTTACCCACCAAAATAGTACCAATCTAACCGTCACCTCATCCCGCAAAAAATGAGCCCCTACCTAAGATATTCACCCAAAAACTGAAAAAAACTATGGCTCTCAGAATATGAAGACACTAAAACATGATTTTTTTTTTTGTTTCAAAAATTATATTATTGTGTAAAACTTAGGCCTCCTGCACACGACCGTTGTGTGCACCCTTGGCCGTTGTGCCGTTTTCCGTTTTTTTTTTCGCAGACCCATTGACTTTCAATGGGTCCGTGGAAAAATTGGAAAATGCACCGTTTTGCAGCCGCATCCGTGATCCGTGTTTCCTGTCCGTCAAAAAAATAAGACCTGTCCTATTTTTTTGACGGACAACGGTTCACGGACCCATTCAAGTCAATGGGTCCGTTAAAGAACACGGATGCTCACAAGATTGGCATCCGCGTCCGTGATCCGTGGCCGTAGGTTACTTTCATACAGACGGATCCGAAGATCCGTCTGCATAAAAGCTTTTTCAGAGATGAGTTTTCACTTCTGCACCTGAGGGGTTAATTGTGCATATCATAGCCCCCTATAAGAGATCAGGGGCTGCCAGGCAGCAGGGGGCAGACCCCCCTCCCTCCCCAGTTTTAATTTCATTGGTGGCCAGTGCGGCCCCCCCCCGGCCCCCCCTCCCTCTATTGTAATATCATTGGTGGCCAGTGTGCGGCCTCCCCCGGCCCCCCCCTCCCTCCCTTTATTGTATTATCATTGGTGGCCAGTGTGCGGCCCCCCGGCCCCCCCTCCCTCCCTCTATTGTATTATCATTGGTGGCCAGTGTGCGGCCCCCCGACCCCCCTTCTATTGTATTAATATCATTGGTGGCCAGTGTGCGGCCTCCCCTCTCCCCCCCCCCCCCCGATCATTGGTGGCAGCGGAGATTCCGATCGGAGTCCCAATTTAATCGCTCTGGGGCTCCGATCGGTAACCATGGCAACCAGGACGCTACTGCAGGCCTGGTTGCCATGGTTACTTAGCAATATTACAATATTAGAAGCATCATACTTACCTGCTGCGCTGTCTGTGACCGGCCGGGAGCTCCTCCTACTGGTAAGTGACAGATCATTAAGCAATGCGCCACACAGACCTGTCACTTACCAGTAGGAGGAGCTCCCGGCCGGTCACAGACAGCGCAGCAGGTAAGTATGATACTTCTAATATTGTAATATTGCTAAGTAACCATGGCAACCAGGCCTGCAGTAGCGTCCTGGTTGCCATGGTTACCGATCGGAGCCCCAGAGCGATTAAACTGGGACTTCCGATCGGAATCTCCGCTGCCACCAATGATCGGGGGGGGAGAGGGGAGGCCGCACACTGGCCACCAATGATATTAATACAATAGAGAAAGACGGGGGGGGGGGACGACGCACACTGGCCACCAATTAATTGTGCGGATCACAGCCCCCTGTAAGAGATCGGGTGCTGCCAGGCAGCAGGGGGCAGTCATGTACACAGCTCGTAGTATATTCTAACTAGAAGCGTCCCCATCACTATGTGTCACGAGGGTGTCAAGAGCCACGTCTGACTCCGTTATACCCGGGGTCAGGAAGTCGCAGCGGGTGGCTGCGCGCTCTATGTATAAAGATAGTGCTGTTTCTTAATGGTAGCTTTCTGGGTTTGCCTTGCAACCCTTTTTGGCTCACTCAGGGATCCGTAGCTTCTTCTCCTCAGCTGTTTCTTGTCCAGCACTCCCAACCTCCTTATATTCCCCTCTCCCACTTCTCTGGTTGCCAGATATAGAGCTTCCTGCCTGGACTTCTATACTGACCCACTGGAGCTGAGTAGCTGTGATCCCTGGTTGTTGTTCCAGAGCGTTACCCTCCGGATCCCTGTTGGGCTTTTGTTGTCTGCAGTGGTCGCCCACCTGGGATTATATGTTTTGTCTGTATTGTCTGTCCTCTCCTTGGTGTTTTCCTTTAGTGTCAGTGGTGCGGACTAGTGATCGCACCGCCCTGTTCACTACGTAGGTCTCATCTTAGGGAAAGCCAGGGTTTAGGCATGTGATCAGCGTACGGGTGAGGAACCCGTCTAGGGACGTCAGGGCAGTCAGGTGCCAGCCTCAAGTTGATTCAGGGGTCACCACCTTTCCCTCTCCCTTGAACAGGGCCTTCCCATTTCCCTCCCTTTGCATGACGCCGGTCATGACATTATATCTGGCCCTTATTTTGTGTAGGAAAAAAATAAATAAAAAAAAAACTACATTTTTTTTTCTTTTTCTGCCTATTTAGAATCCAGTATGGATCCAATTGCTGCTTTGACAAAGCAACTTCAAGGCCTGTCTTTGGAGGTGGCAGGATTGAAGGCGTCGGTCCTCCAGCAACAGCAGCAATTGCAACAGACCGCAAGCCCAGCGGTTGCTACGGGTAACCAGGTTGTTGCGGAACCCAAGGTTGTTCTTCCTGACAGATTTTCTGGGGGAAGGGACAAATTTGTGACGTTCCGTGAGGCCTGTAAATTATATTTTAGGCTGCGCCCTTACTCCTCTGGTAATGAAGAACAGCGGGTGGGGATTGTTATTTCCCTGCTTCAGGGGGACCCGCAATCCTGGGCGTTCTCTTTACCCACTGATTCCCAGGCTCTCCGGTCAGTGGATGAATTTTTTGGGGCTTTGGGTCTCATATATGATGACCCTGACCGAGTCGCTCTGGCTGAATCAAAATTACGGAGACTCCTACTGGGAGAGCGGCCAGCAGAGGAGTATTGCTCAGAGTTCCGTAGGTGGGCTACGGATACCCAGTGGAACGACCCGGCTCTCAGGAGTCAGTTCCGCTCTGGGTTATCCGAAAGGATTAAGGATGCGCTTGCGCTGTATGAGACTCCCTTTTCCCTTGATGCTGTTATGTCCCTTTCTATCAGAATAGATAGACGTCTGAGGGACAGATTAAAAAATCCTGAGCAATTGGTAACCCCTCCCAAGCAACAGTTAGTCTGTACGGACTTAGACGAGCCTATGCAGCTAGGAGGAACTACTCGTCGGGTCCGTCCTCCTGAGGTTCGCCGTAGGCGTGGGGTTTGTTTTTTCTGTGGGGGAAGGGGTCATTTCATTAATGTCTGTCCTTCCTTTCTCAAAAACAAGAGACCGTCGGAAAACTATTAACCCCAGGCTGTGTGGAGGATGTCAGCCGGGGGGTATACGTTTCCTCCATACGAACATCTCAATTTGTGTTGCCAGCGGTTGTTGTTTTTGGTGTTAAGACGGAGACTATTTCTTTCTTTCTACACAGTGGAGCAGGAGTAAATTTGATAGCTGCCCATTTTGCCCACACTATGGGTTTGTCTCTCTGTATGCTACAGAGACCTATTCCCATATTCGCTATTGATTCTGCTCCTCTGTCTCAGAGAAACCTCACTCACATTGTCCATAGCTTACACCTTCGGATAGGGGACCACCATAACGAGTGTCTTTCATGTTATGTTCTGGAGGGGCTTCCCACTCCTGTGGTATTGGGTCTTCCCTGGTTGGTAGCACGCAATCCAGTGGTGGATTGGCAGGCCAGGGAGATATTGGAGTGGAGTGAGCATTGCAGAGAAAATTGCTTAAATAGCAATTGCTTAGTCGCCTCCATAGCTACTCTACCTAAATTTGTTTCGGACTTTGAGGAAGTTTTTTCTGAAAAGGGTTGCCAGAAGTTACCACCTCACCGTCCTTATGATTGCCCAGTTAATCTGATTCCCGGTGCAAAATTACCCAAGACCAGGTTATATAATCTTTCGGGTCCGGAGAGACAAGCCATGAAAGATTATATCTCCGAGAGCTTGGCTAAGGGACACATCAGATCCTCTTCTTCACCTGTGGCTGCAGGGTTTTTCTTTGTGAAAAAGAAATATGGGGGCCTGCGTCCTTGCCTAGATTTCCGCGAACTAAACCGGATAACCATCCGAGACCCTTACCCTCTTCCTCTCATTCCTGACCTGTTTAATCAGATTGTGGGTGCTAGGTGGTTCTCCAAACTTGATCTTAGGGGGGCCTACAATCTGATTCGTATCAAGGAAGGGGATGAGTGGAAGACAGCTTTTAACACCCCTGAGTGGCATTATGAAAATCTAGTCATGCCTTTCGGTTTGACCAATGCTCCTGCTGTCTTCCAACATTTCGTTAATTACATTTTTAGTCATTTTATCGGCAGGTTTGTGGTGATATACCTAGATGATATTTTAATTTATTCGTCTGATCTGAAAACACATGAGGCGCATGTCAGACAGGTACTGCAGGTTCTACGGACGAATAAATTATATGCGAAAATTTAAAAGTGTGTCTTCGCCGTTCAGGAAATACAGTTCCTAGGTTATTTATTATCTGCTTCAGGTTTCCGTATGGATCCTAGGAAGGTCCAGGCAATTTTAGATTGGGATCTTCCTGAGAACCTCAAAGCACTGCAATGGTTCTTGGGCTTTGCAAATTTCTACAGAAAGTTCATTAAAAATTATTCGGTGATTGTCAAACCCCTTACTGACATGACTAGGAAGGGGACTGATTTTTCTAAATGGTCTGACGCCGTTAAAATAGCTTTTTCCTCTCTGAAAAAGAGGTTTACCTCGGCACCTGTACTAATCCAACCTGATGTCTCCCAGCCTTTTATTGTTGAAGTAGATGCGTCAGAGGTGGGAGTGGGGGCTGTACTGTCTCAGGGTCCGTCTCCTGGCAAATGGCGTCCTTGTGCTTTCTTTTCTAAAAAACTATCTGCAGCGGAGAAGAACTATGATATTGGCAATAGGGAACTATTAGCTATTAAACTAGCGTTTGAAGAATGGCGTCACTTTTTAGAGGGGGCAATCCACCCCGTCACGGTGATTACAGACCACAAAAACCTTCTGTACCTCGAATCAGCTAAGCGTCTCACCCCTAGACAAGCTAGGTGGTCGCTATTTTGTACCAGGTTTAACTTTTTTATTACCTATCATCCTGGGGCAAAAAATACCTAGGCAGATGCATTATCTCGTTATTTCCCTGGAGGGGGTAATGTGAGTGATCCGGTACCCATTCTACAAAGAGGAGTGGTTGTCTCTGCGGTACACTCTGTTCTGGAGGGGAAGGTGTTAGAGGCCCAGGGGGACGCCCCGGTCTCAAGCCCCTCAGAGAAATTGTTTGTACCGTTAAACCTGCATCTCAAATTACTAAAGGAACATCATAATTCGGCACTTGCTGGGCACCCGGGTAGTAAAGCAACCTTGGAACTATTGTCTCGTCGTTTTTGGTGGCCAAGGTTGCATCAGGATGTAATGGATTTTGTGTCTACTTGTTCTACTTGTGCGCGCGCGAAAGTCTCTCATACACGTCCTGCAGGGTCTTTATTGCCACTTGTCATTCCCAATAGGCCATGGACACATCTGTCAATGGATTTCATCACTGACTTACCTTTGTCTGCGGGTAAAACAGTTATCTTGGTAGTAGTAGACAGGTTTAGCAAGATGGTACACTTCATTGCATTACCCGCACTACCTAATGCTCAGACTCTTGCTCAGGTATTCATCAGTGAAATCGTAAAGCTTCACGGGGTCCCTTCCGATGTTGTTTCGGATCGGGGAACCCAGTTTATTTCTAAGTTTTGGAAAGCTTTTTGTTCCCGTTTGGGGGTACACTTGTCCTTTTCCTCAGCTTTCCATCCTCAGTCGAATGGACAGACTGAGCGTACCAACCAAAACCTTGAGACATATCTAAGGTGTTTTGTGTCTGAAAACCAAGAGGTGTGGTCATCATATTTACTGTTAGCCGAGTTTGCCATAAATAATCGCCGTCAGGAATCCACTGGCAAGTCACCATTTCTTGGTGCGTATGGTTTTCATCCCCAATTCTGTACTTTCAAAGAGGGGGGGTCTTCTGGGGTTCCCGAAGAGGAAGGGTTTTCGTCATCTCTTTCATCTGTATGGCAGAAAGTGTAAGCTAATTTGAAAAATATGGGAGGTAAATATAAATGCATGGCTGATAAGAAACGGTCGCTAGGTCCGGACCTAGGTGTTAATGACTATGTGTGGTTATCTACTAGGAATATTAAATTAAAGGTTTCCTCTTGGAAACTGGGTCCTAGGTTCATTGGTCCTTACAAAATTGTAGCCATCATTAACCCCGTGGCTTTTCGCCTGGAGCTACCTCAGACTTTTAAAATTCATAACGTCTTTCATAAGTCGTTACTCAAAAAATATGTTCCACCTCTAGAACCATCACCGCTGCCACCCCCTTCTGTTATTGTGGATGGTAATCTAGAGTTTCAAATATCCAAAATTGTTGATTCTCGTCGGGTCCGCCGCTCTCTTCAATATCTGGTGCATTGGAGGGGTTACGGTCCCGAGGAAAGAATGTGGGTTCTAGCGTCTGAGGTAAACGCTGACAGGTTAGTTCGGGCTTTTCATGCCTCTCATCCTGAGAGACCTAGTCCTGAGTGTCCGGAGGCCCCTCGTGGAAAGGGGGGTACTGTCACGAGGGTGTCAAGAGCCACGTCTGACTCCATTATACCCGGGGTCAGGAAGTCGCAGCGGGTGGCTGCGTGCTCTATGTATAAAGATAGTGCTGTTTCTTAGTGGTAGCTTTCTGGGTTTCCCTTGCAACCCTTTTTGGCTCACTCAGGGATCCGTAGCTTCTTCTCCTCAGCTGTTTCTTGTCCAGCACTCCCAACCTCCTTATATTCCCCTCTCCCACTTCTCTGGTTGCCAGATATAGAGCTTCCTGCCTGGACTTCTATACTGACCCACTGGAGCTGAGTAGCTGTGATCCCTGGTTGTTGTTCCAGAGCGTTACCCTCCGGATCCCTGTTGGGCTTTTGTTGTCTGCTGTGGTCGCCCACCTGGGATTATATGTTTTGTCTGTATTGTCTGTCCTCTCCTTGGTGTTTTCCTTTAGTGTCAGTAGTGCGGACTAGTGATCCCACCGCCCTGTTCACTATGTAGGGCTCATCTTAGGGAAAGCCAGGGTTTAGGCACGTGATCGGCGTACGGGTGAGGAACCCGTCTAGGGACATCAGGGCAGTCCGGTGCCAGCCTCAAGGTGAGTCAGGGGTCACCACCTTTCCCTCTCCCTTGGACAGGGCCTTCCCATTTCCCTCCCTTTGCGTGACGCCGGTCATGACATTATGGGAACCCCTATGTGTTAGAATATACTGTCGATATGAGTTTCACGATCTAACTCATATCCGACAGTATATGACAGTATATTCTAACATAGAGGCGTTCCCATGGTGATGGGGACGCTTCAAGTGAAAATATACCATCGGATTGGAGAAAACTCCGATCCGATGGTATAATAGGGACTCCTGACTTTACATTGAATGTCAATGGGGGACGGATCCGTTTGAAATTGCACTATATTGTGTCAACGTCAAACGGATCCGTCCCCATTGACTTGCATTGTAATTCAGGACGGATCCGTTTGGCTCCGCACGGATCCGTGGATCCTCCAAAAATCAAGGAAGACCCACGGACGAAAAAACGGTCACGGATCACAGACCAACGGAACCCCGTTCTGCGGACCGTGAAAAAATACTGTCGTGTGTAGGAGGCCTTACATAAATAAATAAAAAAGTATACATATTAGGTATCGCCGTGTCCGTATCGATCGGAGTCCCAGTTTAATCGCTCTGGGGCTCCGATCGGTAACCATGGCAACCAGGACGCTACTGCAGGCCTGGTTGCCATGGTTACTTAGCAATATTACAATATTAGAAGTATCATACTTACCTGCTGCGCTGTCTGTGACCGGCCGGGAGCTCCTCCTACTGGTAAGTGACAGGTCTGTGTGGCGCATTGCTTAATGATCTGTCACTTACCAGTAGGAGGAGCTCCCGGCCGGTCACAGACAGCGCAGCAGGTAAGTATGATGCTTCTAATATTGTAATATTGCTAAGTAACCATGGCAACCAGGCCTGCAGTAGCGTCCTGGTTGCCATGGTTACCGATCGGAGCCCCAGAGCGATTAAATTGGGACTCCGATCGGAATCTCCGCTGCCACCAATGATCCTCCTACTGGTAAGTGACAGATCATTAAGCAATGCACCACACAGACCTGTCACTTACCAGTAGGAGGAGCTCCCGGCCGGTCACAGACAGCGCAGCAGGTAAGTATGATACTGGCCACCGTCGTGATGGACCATGTGATTGGACCATGTGATCTGACGTCACCACAGGTCTTTTAGCCGGCAGCTCATGATTAAAGAAGTAAGAAGAGACCGGCAGCTACGCTGTAGTGTACGGGAACTGTAATACCCGTCACTACCAAAGTGTCACTTGGTGTGCTGTCATCCCTCCTAATTATGGGGAAGTTGTTATATGTCAGTTTTATAAAATGTCATGTAATGTATGTATTTTCCTGTTACTGAAACTTGCATGTACAGGCCTGCTAGGGGTGTCATTCCAGCTTCTAGTCAATAGAGGGAGCTAGGGAGCCCTAGTTTATATAAGGCCCAGACAGGGAAGCAAAAGTCAGTCTAGACCACAGCTCAGAAGTTTCTAGAGCCTGAGGAAGTGTCCAGAAGTTGAGAGAGACAGAGAAGCAAAGATCAGGAAAGCAAGAGGTACTCAGAAAGACAGAGGAGGTACTTATTAAAGCTATAGCCAAGGATATAAAGCCAGAACTAGGTTAATGGGCCTTGGTGAAGATATGCTATATTCCAGGATCAGACAGAATTAGAGTGCAAGCTCCTTTGCTGCAAGTCCTGTGTTCAACACTCTGTAATCACCTTGCTGTAACTGAATTGCCTGCATCGACCGAATTGCAAAATCGACTGTATGCCAAGGAACTGCGATTCCAATATTGTCTCTGCTTGAAAACTACTAAAGTTGGAGTACTGTTTTAATACTACGTTTCCTCAATTTATTCCTGCATCCGCAAACGGCGTGCCACCGTTTACTTGGCACTGGCGTCACGAACTATTTCTACCTATACCTGCCCTTGCAGAGAGTCAGCTGTACCAGGTTAGTGTATATTGCACTACATCACCCAGAAACACCTATTGCACACAACTTGAGTACGCTGCACCTCTCTTTTGGCGTCACGAACAGGATACGCACGCTTTCTAGTGCAAGAAGCGTGAACTTTGTGCCTTATACCGTTGCCCTGTGACCAAAGTGACAATTTTCCTGTTTTATTCAAGTGGACTTTGTGGACTGAAAATCGTACCCAAAGTGTACCAAAAACCTCTAAAAAGTGCTGTGCAGTGTTGCGCTACCCAGAGGAAGAAAATCGCCGCATTAAAGTGTGGTTTTGTGGACTTTTTACAATCCTGCTTGCTGTCAGTGAATGGACAGCGTTTTGCTAAAGATGGCCACCGGCTGCCTGGAGTAAAGTTTCCCGCGCCGCTGAGGACTTTCGTGGGCGGATCCCTGCAAAGACACAGAGAGTCCCGCCCCTCTTGATCATCGCACCGCCGCGGCCCTGCTTCTCCTGCGTCATCGGGTGCTCAGGACGTCCGGAACCTCGCGAGACTGGACCTGCGCAAGCCCGGCGATACCGGTAAGCACTTGTAACCGGAGGGAAGGGGAGTGTACCGGCCTCTTTAGTCGCCAGCGGCCACCTCTCAATAGACTACCATGTCAGAGCCAGGAGTGCCTGAGCAGCCGGCCCCAGGAGAGCTTGCGGCTCCTGATCACCCTACAGCCCCTAGCATGATGCCCTTTACCATGCCCTACTATTTCGGGGCCCCATGGTTCCCCCGCTACAGGGGAGAGACCCATACCCTATGGGACTTTGAAGAAAAGTTGCTGGCACTATTCCGATTATACCCTATAAATGCCGACCAGCAAATGGAAATCATGCTGGTGCAACTGGAGGGGGCTGCCCGCAGGGAAGTGTTATCATGGCCTGCTACTGAGCGGAGTACTCTAGAACAGATATTCACCCGCCTCAGAGCCACTTTTGAAACTAGGACTGCCTCAGAGATAAAGATGCACTTCTTTGGCAAGAAACAGAAGTCCGGTGAGTCCCTCCGTGACTATGCCCTATCACTTCAGGAGGCTTTAGGGGCTGTAATTCAGATAGACCCCAAAGAGGCTGATAACCAGGACCAGACCCTGAGGGAACAATTTATTAACGGGGTGTCTAGTGAACAAATAAGGACCCAATTAAGGATGCTGTCCGCCCAGCACCCTAACAGTACCTTTCTGGACTTTAAAGAACTGGCTATAAAAATTCTGGGGTCCGCAGTATCTCCTGAGTTGAGCACCCCACCTGAGTCACCAGCCTGCAGGCCAAAACCGCTTATCACTAACCGAGCTGAGGCCGGCCAAGCTGTCCAAGTGTCAGCTACCGATACTATTGCCATGTTGACAGAGCAAGTAAATCACCTCACTAAAAGTCTAGAGAAAGTGTGCAGAAAAATAGAGGAATGTGAAAAACCCATAATGCTAGATGAAGAATTCCTGTCACCTCCTAGGCCGTTCCCACCTCCTTACCAAGAGACTCACCCCAGGGATCCTGGGAGGCGTAATAGAGGTCGCAAGAAGCCCGTGTGTACATACTGCAAAAAGCTGGGACACACAGAATCCACGTGCTGGCAGTTAAACGGGCAACCCCTGAGGCTGAGGACCACCCCTCGGGAGGTAGAACACTAGGTCCAGAGGATCCAAATTGGATGCCACGTTATGTAGGATCCCATCCTAAAATCAATATAGAGATCAACGGGATCCCCTTTGAAGCCCTATTAGATACTGGGTCTCAGGTCACTACTATTCAGCTGCCTGCATTTGAAAAGTTCTGGGACACCAACCAGTTGACCCAACCGCCTGAATCCTGGGTGGAAATTATCGCCAGCAATGGCAAACCAGTAAAGGTTCATGGATACTGGGAACCCACCCTGCAGGTGGGAGAAGTAACCCTGCCTCAACAGGGAGTGATCGTAGTACAGGCCGGTGACAGAGGAGGACATCCTGTCATTCTAGGCACCAATGTCTTCAAAAACTGTTATTCAGAAATACTTGCTGTATTACATCAGACTTTGCCCACTGCTTCCTCTGCATCCAGGAGGGTGATTCAAAAGACTATCACTGTGTTAAGTGCCCAGCAGAGGTTTGCTAATGGGAAAGGAGAAATTTGTACTGCCAGGATCCGTGATAATAAGCCTGTGACTTTGCCTCCTAATTCTCAAACTCTTTTGTGGTGTCGTGCTGTCCTGGGAGTCGAAGGCCGAGATTATCCAGCCCTGGTGGAACCAATCCAGATGGAGGATTATCCTTATGTGAGAGCTGCCAAGTGCCTGGTGAACGTCTCCCAAGGTAAAGTACCTGTCCGTCTGATTAACCTGAGTAATCATCCTGTTGCGCTTACTAAGCATTGCAGTGTTGCCCAGCTGTCCCAGGTGTCCTTCCAAGACATCATTCGTCTTCCAGTGACGGAAAAGCCGCCAGCTGCAGTCAGCGGATGTTCGCCGGTGACCCAGCCACAAGTGCCCTGGTGGGAAGAGCTCCATGTAGGGGACGAGACTACCCCTCAACATCAACAAGAAGGGATTCTACAGCTTGTCAAGGAGCACCACCAGGCCTTCAGTAAGCATGCTACTGACTATGGAGAGGTTAGTGCCATACAACATACCTACTGGCTCTCACCCTCCTATCAAGGAGAGATACAGACCTTTACCACCTACTTCATATCAGACTGTAAAAGAAATGATCCAAGAGATGAAAGACTCTAATGTAATCCGGGACAGCCGTAGTCCGTGGGCTGCACCCCTGGTCCTTGTAAAGAAAAAGGATGGTGGTATCCGTTTCTGTGTGGATTATAGGAAAATTAATCAAATAACCCACAAAGATGCATACCCACTGCCCCGCATTGAGGAGTCACTAACTTCTCTGGGCTCCTCTGCCTATTTCTCCACATTGGACTTGACCAGTGGCTACTGGCAAGTACCCATGGCCCCTGCAGATAGGGAAAAGACTGCTTTCACTACTCCCATGGGCCTGTTCGAATTCAATTGTATGCCGTTCGGGCTATGTAATGCCCCAGGAACTTTCCAGAGACTAATGGAACGGTGTTTGGGTCACAAAAACTTCGAAACAGTGCTGCTGTATCTAGATGACGTCATTGTGTATTCAAAAACATATGAAGAGCATCTGAAACATTTGGCAGAAGTATTTGAAATCCTTATCGAATATGGCTTGAAGGTAAAGCCATCCAAGTGTCACCTGCTCAAACCTGCAGTAAGATACCTGGGGCATGTAGTAAGCGGAGAGGGAGTGCAACCTGACCCTGATAAATTAGCAGCTGTCCGTAATTGGCCGGTTCCTACTACCGTCAAAGAGGTGAGGAGTTTCCTTGGTTTTGCCGGCTACTATAGACGTTTTATCCCCCATTTTGCTCAAATAGCTGATCCTATCCAGGAACTCTTGAGGGGGCAACCCAAAAAGAGTCCTAGAACTCCTGTGCCCATTGAGTGGAATGAGAAAAGAGAGATAGCGTTCCAATTGCTAAAAAAGAAACTGACCGAGCCTCCCGTGTTAGGTTATCCAGATTATAGCAAGCCCTTCCATCTGTATACTGATGCTAGCAAGCGCGGCCTGGGAGCTGTGTTAGCCCAAGTCCAAGAGGGAAAAGAGAGAGTGATAGCATATGCAAGCCGTTCCCTGAAAGGAGCTGAGAAAAATGACCAGAATTATAGTTCCTTCAAACTAGAGTTCCTGGCATTAGTGTGGGCGGTGACAGAAAAATTCAAGGATTATCTAGCCGCCACCCCGTTCATTGCATTCACTGACAATAACCCTCTGGCACATCTCAATACAGCTAGATTGGGGGCCTTGGAGCAGAGATGGGCCTCTCGCCTTGCCAACTATAATTTCTCTGTAAAGTATCGTGCTGGACGTACTAATGATAATGCTGATGCTTTATCCAGGCTTCGCACAGAGACAGCTCCTGATGATGTGCGAGATGCTTGGGAAGATGTAGAGATGCCGGCTTTCTATAACAAATTTGCTCAACAGGATCAGGCTCGAGCTACCAATAACAGAGCTGCAGTTCCTTCACCCTCCAGTAGGCCTGAACCTAAAGAAGAAAGGTGGGTGAAACTACAGTCTGAAAGTAGAGTGCTGGGTGAGTTGTTGGACTTCATTACTAGTGGCAGAGCCCCTGAGAGGATCCGGCGTAAGAGTGCAGATCCTGAGCTCATCAAATTGTGGAGACAGCGCCATCAACTCTTCATACAAAAGGGCCTATTGCTACGGAGAAGCCTAGACCCAGTGTCCAACGAGAGAGTGCACCAGATTCTCATACCCCGAAGAGATGCAGGTATGGTGTTGGAGATGTACCACGATCAATCCGGTCACTTTGGGGTCCAAAAGACTGAGGCTACTATCCGCCAGCGGTTTTACTGGGTGGGCATGAGAGAAGACATGGAAAAGTGGTGTCGAGAGTGTGTAGCCTGTGCCTTGAAACGAAGTGTGCACCATGATCAGAGGGCACCACTAAGACCCATTGTAAGTACCCGTCCTCTTGAACTTGTCGCCATCGACCATGTAAAACTGGAGCCTAGTCGCTCAGGGTATGCTTATGCCATGACTATTATTGACCATTTCACAAAGTTTGTTGTAGCAGTGCCTGTGAGAGACCAGACAGCCAAGACTACAGCCGAAATGTTCTGGAAGCACTTTCTCCTGCCCTATGGATGTCCAGAAAAGATCCTCACCGATCAAGGACCTGCTTTTGAGTCCCATCTGTTCCATGAACTGTGCCGCTTACACAACTGTAAGAAGATCCGGACAACGGCCTACCATCCTCAAGGTAACGGATTATGTGAAAAAATGAATCAGACCTTGATAGAGATGCTGAGGGCCGTGCCTCCTGAAAACAGAGGAGATTGGCCCAGTCTGTTGCCACAGCTCATGTTCACATACAATCATACCATACATTGTTCCACCGGGTATACCCCTTTTTACTTGATGTTTGGGCGCCAAGGGACATTGCCTGCTGATCATTCATTGGACATACACGTACCTGATTGCATTAACCCATTACCTAACACCGACTGGGTTGCTGAGCACCAAAGGCGATTGGATGCAGCCAAAGCCATTGTTCAGGAACGTATGGACTTTGCTAGAGACCGACAGCAGAGAGACTATGATCAGGCAGCCCATGCAGAACCCTTGACCATAGGGGCCGTGGTATGGTTAAAGAATAACCGTCGTACCAGCAAATTGGACAGTAAGTGGGAGCGAAGTCCTTATGTTGTCACTGCAATCCCAAATGTTGGAACTCACACTTATGAGATCACCCGGGAAGGCAAGGGATCCCAAATTGTACACCGAAACCGGTTAAAGCTCTGCCTGACACCAGAACCTAGTGACGAGAGTTCTGGATCTGAATATCCTGTGTCAGAGTCAGCAATACAGCCCGAGGATCCTATGCAGGCTGTTAGTAATCTGAGGTATGACGCGGATCCCATGCATTGGCTTCTGACACCTTGGTTGAACTTGCTGGTGCCTGCTCCGGCACCTTCTGTAGCTTCACCTCCAGAAGAGCCGGTTCAAGATGCTCCGGATCCAGTTCCCCCTCTCGTGGATATTGTTGTTCCAGTTGTTGCTGTTGTTCCTGTTGTTCCAGTTGTTCCTGACCGAGGTCTCACGGATGGAGACCCTCCTGTTGCTCCTCTCCCTTCTACCTCGTTGCTAAGGGAAGAGGAGACCCCTGTTTTGAGAAGGTCTACCCGGATGACCAGGGGACGCCCACCAGTCCGTTTAGGAGACTTTGATTATTCTGGTGGTGTCTCCTCCCAAACAGTTGCCACGGGCAATACCTTACTTGACATTTGTGCGCAAAAGAATGGACTCCTCCACGTGAGCCCTTGCCTGTGATACACCCACGGGAAACTCCTGGGTAGTTCCGTTATTTTGCTGTCCTTTTATTGTGCAACTTCATACTAAGGAACCGTGCCCGGAGACAGACTCAAAAGTACCTGAGCCTCTGAGATTCTTATTCTTTTAAAAGTAATGTGCCCAGAGATGGACTCCACCGCATGAGAGCCTCTGTGATTAATAAGAAATAACCTGGGTACGGACTCATGTTTGTTCTTTGAGCCTCCAAGAACTTTTATACTGTTTCATCCATTTTGCTGTTCTATCATGGACTTATTCATTGTCATGGACTATCCTGGTTATAATGTTACGCTGTGCCAGGTCAGCGCCCCCGTTCCATTCACTATCCTGAGAGAAGAGAACGACGCCCCTTGTCACTACCCTTCACCTTTGCCAATTGGACCTGATGTAAATGTAAATGCAGATGAATTACATGTATGTATGCCTGCATGTCTCTATTTTCTATTTCAGGTAGAGATTCCAGTTGGGCGACCCATGATGGAGTACGAGGTCGTACTCAGCTTAAAGCAGTGGGGTATGTAGTGTACGGGAACTGTAATACCCGTCACTACCAAAGTGTCACTTGGTGTGCTGTCATCCCTCCTAATTATGGGGAAGTTGTTATATGTCAGTTTTATAAAATGTCATGTAATGTATGTATTTTCCTGTTACTGAAACTTGCATGTACAGGCCTGCTAGGGGTGTCATTCCAGCTTCTAGTCAATAGAGGGAGCTAGGGAGCCCTAGTTTATATAAGGCCCAGACAGGGAAGCAAAAGTCAGTCTAGACCACAGCTCAGAAGTTTCTAGAGCCTGAGGAAGTGTCCAGAAGTTGAGAGAGACAGAGAAGCAAAGATCAGGAAAGCAAGAGGTACTCAGAAAGACAGAGGAGGTACTTATTAAAGCTATAGCCAAGGATATAAAGCCAGAACTAGGTTAATGGGCCTTGGTGAAGATATGCTATATTCCAGGATCAGACAGAATTAGAGTGCAAGCTCCTTTGCTGCAAGTCCTGTGTTCAACACTCTGTAATCACCTTGCTGTAACTGAATTGCCTGCATCGACCGAATTGCAAAATCGACTGTATGCCAAGGAACTGCGATTCCAATATTGTCTCTGCTTGAAAACTACTAAAGTTGGAGTTCTGTTTTAATACTACGTTTCCTCAATTTATTCCTGCATCCGCAAACGGCGTGCCACCGTTTACTTGGCACTGGCGTCACTATCTATTTCTACCTATACCTGCCCTTGCAGAGAGTCAGCTGTACCAGGTTAGTGTATATTGCACTACATCACCCAGAAACACCTATTGCACACAACTTGAGTACGCTGCAACGCGATCAAGATGTCACGGCCAGGCCCATGACCGTGACTTCTTACCGCATGCAGTTGCCGGCGGTTTTGCATGGGTCTTCAACCACGGGTGAGGGCCGCTTGTCTGTGGCCTCACTTGTGGTTGCCGCGGGCAACCAGTGTTGTTTTTAGCAGCAGAGCAGCCTGAGCGTCGCTAGGTAGCTTGCTGCCCTGGCATGCGGTCACACCTAGCAACCTTTTTGTTAGGTGTGTGTGTTGTGTGCACTGTGTTGTATGTTATTGTGTGCACTTTCCCTTGTATGTGTGTTTCCCTTCTGTGGCATTGGAAGGGTTAACTTCCTTCCCAGTGTGTGTGTGATGTCACTGGGTGTGTCCAACCTTTGGGTGTGGCCACTTTGGCCTATATATACCCTCTCTCTAGCAGGGCTCAGGAGGTTGCTTCAGTCTTGCTAGCTGAGGCAGCCTCCTGTGCTTTCCATTCCTCTGTGAGAGCCACCACTGTGGTCATAGGTTTAAGTTCAGGTTTTATGTCTTTTTAAGTTTATGCTCTCCTGTATGTGTGATGTCTGGGTGATGGTCTGTTGGGATTTTCCTATGTTGGTTTGTGCAGCTAATGGTTCTGGATTCTCTGTGTCAGGGATCCAGTCAGCAAGGCTGTGGCAGGTTGGTTGAGCAACTGAGTTCACCTGCCATTTCCGTTAGTCTGTTTATGTTTCCCCTTTTTTCCCAACAGCTTGGCCGTTGAGACTCCTGCTCCTCCGTGACTAGGAGGAGTGGGTTGTCTTACTCAGCTCCTAGCTTAGGGCCATCTTGAGGGCTAGCAGGGACTTCTAGGTTCCAGAGCATGAGCCCTCCTACCATCAAGGTTGGCTCATGTAGCTAGGAGCCAGGGTCAGGTTAGGGATGCGTTTAGGAGGTGACCTGCTCCCTAATCCTGTCTTCTTGGTCAAGCAGCCATACCATCACCTGGCTACACACGGCTGAGGATTTCCCCCATCCTCAGCCGTGACACAAGAGGAGAAGGTGAGTTAATTATTTTTATTTTTTTAACCCTTAATTGACCACCTACTAAGCATTCTGTATTAAAGAAAGCTATTATTTTCCCTTATAAGTTAACCATGTTATAAGGGAAAATAATAACATCTACACAACACCGAACCCAAACCTGAACTTCTGTGAAGAAGTTCGGGTCTGGGCACCACAGTCAGTTTTATATCACGCGCGTGCAAAACGCATTGCACCCGCGTGATAAAAACTGAACAAGGGAACGCAATCGCAGTCAAAACTGACTGCAATTGGGTACCTACTCGCGCGGGTTTGCCGCAATGCATCCAGACCTTATTCGGACACGCTCGTGTGAACTCTGCCTAATACAAGTTATATTAATCGCATTGTGAATTCAACTTAGAGCTGGGTTCCTAATGGTTGTATTGCTAGAATATAACGAAGATTGAGAATATAGTGCTATAGTCGTTATATTCGTCAATTCTAGCAATACAACCATTAGGAACTTTGCTCTAAGTTGAATTTGCAATGCGATTAATGCAGGTTATATTAATCGCATTGCGAATTCAACCTACCACACTCTGCATCAACTACGTAATTTTCCATGGGAGTTTTGCCATGAATCCCCCTCCGGCATGCCACAGTCCAGGTGTTAGTCCCCTTGAAACAACTTTTCCATCACTATTGTGGCCAGAATGAGTCCCTGTGGGTTCTAAAATTCGCCTGTCTATTGAAGTCTATGGCGGTTCGCCCGGTTCGTCCGTTCGCAAACATTTGCGTAAATTCGCGTTCGCTGTTCGCGAACGGAAAAAGTTTGCGACATCTCTATTCTACTCTAGGGGTGCATCAGGGGGGCTTCAAATGGGACATGGTGTCAAAAAAACCAGTCCAGCAAAACCTGCCTTCCAAAAACCGTATGGCATTCCTTTCCTTCTGCGCCCTGCCATGTGCCCGTACAGCGGTTTACGACCACATATGGGGTGTTTCTGTAAACTACAGAATCAGGGCCATAAATATTGAGTTTTGTTTGGCTGTTAACCCTTGCTTTGTAACCAGAAAAAAATTATTCAAATGGAAAATCTGCCCAAAAAAGTGAAATTTTGAAATTGTATCTCTATTTTCCATTAATTCTCGTGGAACACCTAAAGGGTTGACAAAGTTTGTAAAATCAGTTTTGAATACCTTGAGGGGTGTAGTTTATAGAATGGGGTCATTTTTGGGTGGTTTCTATTATGTAAGCCTCGCAAAGTTACTTCAGACCTGAACTGGTCCCTAAAAATTGGGTTTTTGAAAATTTCTGAAAAATTTCAAGATTTGCTTCTAAACTTCTAAGCCTTGTAACATCCCCACAAAATAAAATATCATTCCCAAAATGATCCAAACATGAAGTAGACATATGGGGAATGTAAAGTAATAACTATTTTGGAGGTATTACTATGTATTATAGAAGTACAGAAATTGAAACTTGGAAATTTGCTAATTTTTCCAAATTTTTGGTAAATTTGGTATTTTTTTTATGGAAAAAAAATTAACTTTTTTGACCCAATTTTAGCAGTGTCATGAAGTACAATATGTGACGAAAAAACTATCTCAGAACAGCCTGGGTAAGTAAAAGCGTTTTAAAGTGACACTGGTCCGATTTGCAAAAAATGGCCAAGTCCTTAAGGTGAAATAGGGCTGAGTCCTTAAGGGGCTAACAATGGTGGTCACTGGTGGAGGTAAAGCGTTGGAACTTGTTGTGTTCTATACCACATTTCTTTCTCCTCCACAGATGCCTCTATGGAAGTTTAACCTCTGTGGATATCGACTTCTGACCAGTTCTTTATGTTATGGTCTGCATTTGGTCCAAATGAGTCTGATCTCCTCCTACCATCATCAAATGGCTCCCCTATCATCGATATTAATGTATAACGGACACTAATATATCATTATTGGTGGTCCGCACCCAAATTACGGATATCACTACATTAATATGGGTATCTGATATCTATGATATCATTTGAGCTTACTAACCCCCTGATGATCCCACATAGTGGGGGAAACGCGTTTGGGTTATTATTTTACGTATATCTACTTATGGGATGTATTTAACTACATATACCTTGATGCACTGTGTACCTTGTTGACTGTTATAACACAGCACTAGGGCTGTATACATAGTTCATCAACTTACCCTATTTTTATAGGGGAGAGTGTATGTACTGTTTGTCTTTCTTCACTTCTTATCCGCCACCTACAGGTACCTATTTAACCCCTACCACTGTGTTAGGGCTGTTGCAGGATCTTATCAGTCCAGGTTCAAGGACAGGGAGTCCCCACCATCAGGGGCCGTCCCTGGGCTGAGCACTAGACTAGGGTGAGATTATAAGGATAGTTCTCCCCACCCTTTAGGATATCTTTATAGCTGCCTGCTGTGAAATTATCTGAGTTGATTCTCAGTGATTTTTGTTCTGTTTGTCTAATAATCCATTTATTTTAAGGATGTATAATTAAAGTTTATTAATTTTAAGGGTTATACTAATTGCTGGAGCTGGATTTATGTTTACTAACCCTAGTTTAGACTGTATATCTATTCGCTGGACTAGGACAAACGCTATTGGCACACCCAATTGTAATGGGTGTGATATACCAGTTGCCCCCAAAAAACTAATTGAGGCAGTGGTGTGATATACCTATTATATACTTTCTATATAGTGCATATGAACTGTGCAGCAGTTGTGTGCGGTTCTGCTGTGATACCGCAGCTATATAGAGGGACAAACGCTATTGGAACAACAAATTGCAACGGGTGTGATATACCAGTTGCCCCCCAAAAAAACTGATTGAGGCAGGGGTGTGATATACCTATAATATACTTTCTATATAGTGTATTTGAACTGTGCAGCAGTTGTGTGCTGTTCTGCTGCGATACCGCAGCTATATAGAGGGACAAACGCTATTGGAACAACTAAATGCAATGGTTATAATATACCTTTTGCCCCCCAAAAAAACTGATTGAGGCAGGGGTGGGATATACCTTTAATATGCGCTCTATATAGTGCATTTGAACTATGCAGAACTTGTGTGCGGTTCTTCTGCGATACTGCAGTTATATAGAGGGACAAACGCTATTGGAACAAGTAATTGCAACGGGTGTGATATACTATTTGCCCCCAAAAAAAACAGATTGAGGAAGAGGTGTGATGTGCCTATAATATACTTTCTATATAGTGCATTTAAACTGTGCAGCAGTTGTGTGCGGCTCTACTGCGATACCGCAGCTATATAGAAGTTCCAACGGTATCGGAACAACTAATTGCAACAGGTGTGATATACCTGTAGACCCCCAAAAAAACTGATTTGGGGCAGGGGTGTTATATACCTATAATATACTTTCTATATAGTGCATTTGTACTGTGCAGCCCTTGTGTGCGGTTCTGCTGCGATACCGGAGCTATATAGAGGGACAAACGCTATTGGAACAACTAATTGCAACGGGTGTGATTTACCAGTTGCCCCCCAAAAAAACTGATTGAGGGGTGTGTTATACCTGCTTCCACCAAATATTGATTGAGGCCTGCGATATCCCTGCTTCCACAAATACTGCTCTTCTCTAGGGACTTAGCCACAGGGTCATTTTGAAAATGACAGGCAGAGGAAGAGGCAGGCCATTCCGCCGGGGTGGTAGGGGTCAGGCAGGTTTACCAGGCCAGAGCCTAAGTGGGACGTTGGAGAAGGATTGTGCGAGTGGTTCACTCAGCCTTCCACTTCTGCACTCTCCTCATCCTCTGTATCTGCACCGTCCTCAGTCTTAGCTGTGTGCACCCCCAAATCCACCACCACCATAGCCCCTCCACACGAGTCAGAGTATTTTCCCATCCATTCCCAGACCTTACCGATGCGCAGCCATTCTTGACATCGGATGAGGAAGAGGAGGTAGAAACAGCCGTTACCCAGCGGTCTGACGACAGTAACCAGATCAGCCCAAGGAGGGAGGTCCCTGCTGTTTGTGCCTACTACGAGATCTCAAATGTCAATGGTGGTGAAGGTGAAGATGATGACATGTCAATCGACGTCACGTGGGTGCCCACAAGAGAGGAAGAGGAGGGGAGTTCAGAGGGAGAGACAGAGCTGCCGAGAGAGAAGAGAAGAAACGGAAGCAGGCACAGTTTGCAGGGCACAGGAGGCAAAAATCAGACTGCAAATGTATCTGGAACTAGCCATCCAGCATGCACGGTCACTTCTGGTGCTTCCAGGACGCTGGGACATGGCTCCGCAGTGTGGGCTTTTTTTAACGTGTCAGCTGCTGAGAATAGTGTTGCCATCTGCAGCCTGTGCTGTCAACGCATAAGTCGCAGTAAGCCCAACACTTGCATAGGGACGACCGCGTTAAAAAGGCACCTGGCCTCCCGTCACCGAGCCCAGTGGGAGCAACACCGTCAGAACCCACAAATCCACTCCTGGAGCTCTACGTCCTGCCTCTTCTCCTCTCTCCTACCATTTGTCCTCCACTCCACCTTCCACCATGCAGTTGTCGCGTTCATCTGGCAAAAGGCAGGCTTCCGTGGCCCAAATGTTCGAACGTAAGAAGTTGATGACGCCATATAACCCTCTTGCCCAATGGCTGACCACCGGCTTGTCGGAACTGCTAGCCCGCCAACTACTGACATATAAACTGATTGGCACACCGCATAGGAAGGTCCCCGGAAGGAAACATTTCTCCCAGAAGGGCATCCCAGAGCTATATGGCAACGTTTAGCAGCAAGTGAATATATCTCTGGCACACAGTGTCGGTGCCAAGATACATCTCACCACAGACACATGGTCTAGCAAACACGGGCAGGGAAGGTACATAACTTTCACTGTTCACTGGATGAACCTTCTGACGGTCGTCAAGCATGTGACCTGGGGCTCCCGTTTGGATTTGGTGTTACCGCCATGGATTGCATGCAGGCCTGCCTCTTCTCCTCCTTCTACTCCATCCTCCGTCTCCTCCTCAGCTGACTCCTCTTTTTCCACTGCTACCGTCTTTTCCGATGCGCCCCCCAAACTCCTCAGAACCTATTCGAGGTCCCAGGTGAGACGTTGCCATGTTGTGCTGCGGATGTTGTGCCTGGAAGCCAAGAGCCACAACGATCCTGCACTGCTTTCAGCTCTGCGGTCACAGGCAGATCAGTAGCTAACCCCGCTCAATTTGACAGTTGGTAAAGTGGTGTGCGACAACGGTGCCAATCTGCTGAGCACGCTAAAACAGGGCAAAATGACACACGAGCTGTGCATGGCCCACGTCCTGAACTTAGTCGTACAGCGATTCGTTGCCGAATACCCCGGATCCAGAACGTCTTGCGGCAGGCCAGGAAAATCTCTGGCCATTTTCGAAGATCTTACATGGCCATGGCTCGCCTTGCTGACGTTTAGCGGCGACACCACTTACCTGTTAGACGTCTGGTTTGTGACAGCCTGATGCGCTGGAACTCCACCTTGTATATGCTTGATAGGCTGCTCCAGCAGCAACATGCCGTTAACGACTACCTGTACGGACTCTGCAGCAGGACTGGTTCTGCGGAGCTTGGTTTATTTTCACTGCGCCAATGGCTGCTCATGTGCGACGCATGCAGACTTTTGCGGCCATAAACTGGTCAGTCGCAGCCAGGGCGCTATCAGTGATATCGTACCTTATGCCTGCTTTCTGGAGCATGCAAGGGCGTTGCTAGGGTCTGAAGACATCCGGGGCACAAGCCCATGTGAAGCCAGGCCCCCACCCCATGAAGCCACGCCATCATCGCCACCAAGGGGGGGGGGCCTTCACAGTAGTTATTAACCCCTTTCAGCAGTCCACCCTTCAGTGATTTAAAGTTACTGCAGGATACGGATTACAGTTTATAAATGTATACTCCTGTGAGCGGCAGGGCCGGTGTAGAGTAGCGCAGGAGAGTCACAGCGGAGTGCGGTGCACTGGACAAAACATCCGGGGCTCCAGCCCTGAATGTTTTGACCTAACAAGGGCCCTGGAAGCGTGCATTGCATCATGTCATTGATCAAGCCATCGAGGAGCAGGAGCAGGAAGATGAGGAAGTCGCAATGCTGAATGAATTCCCACGGGGAGCTACTCCATCTGAGACAAGTCACCAGGAGTCTGAAGAAGGAGTCAGAGGAGGATGGTGGCTGGGGGGAGGAGGAACAAAAAGAGCAGTTTTTGAGGGGGACTTCAAACTTTTTGGGGATCCATAATGAATGTTGTCCGTGGCTGGGGGGAGGAGACCAAGGACAACATTCTCCTGAGCGATGAGCAGGAGCCAGGGCGCTCCACCACTTCCAATTTAGTGCAAATGGGGCCTTCATGTTCCAGTGTCTGCAGAGGGACCCCCGTATAAAAAGCATAAAGGGCAAGGACCAGTACTGGGTGGCAACGTACTTAGACCCCCGGTACAAACACAAAATGGCAGACATGTTAACAGCATCACAGAGTGCTGGCACAATGCAGCATTTCCAGGCCTTGCTGCGAGAGATGCTGCATTTTGCTGTTGCAGGCGCTGGCAGAGGAATTTTCACCCACAGCAAAACAAGTGCGTGTACTAATCCTACCGCGCCTGCAAGATGAGGGCGGTTTGAAAATGTGTTGGTCACTACTAGTGATGAGCGGCAGGGGCTTTATTCGAATTCTGGATATTTTACTAATATTTTGTAGAATATTCGTCATATATTCGCGAATTTGAGATTATTTTATTGAATGCGAAAAATCGGCAATGTAAAAATCACGTAATGCAAATTCGTAACACGAAATACAGGCGTGGGTCACTTTGGCTACATTTTTCAAGCTGCTATAAGTTTCATGAGTTTCTCCTGAGACTGGAGAAAATGGTTGGCACGGCAGAACATTACAATAGCTTTATATGCAGATAGAGTTAAGTGCTCCAATATATTTGCGATTGCGCTAATCGGCAGTGATTAGAATATTTTTTCGCACTACATGCAACTTCACATTTTAGCAGGTCTGACTACAGATTACTGATTAATGCACTATGTATTGTTTTGAACTTGACATTGCTTCCTTCTCATTGGCCCACAAGCAAGAAGCAGAGAGGAATCATGTGTTCAGATGGAAAAAAATGAGGAATATTCGATATAACGAATATAACGAATACATAGCACAATATTCTAAATATTCGCTAATTCTCTAAGTGGCGATATTCCTGATAAAAATTTGCTATTTGAATAATCGCGCTCAACACTAGTCACTACGGATATGAGATCATTCTTGCAGCCAACCCATCCACAGCCGCCCTCGGGATCCAGCCTCAGGGAATGCCTAGACCGACAGGTGTCTGACTACATCGGGTTAACGGCCGATGTGGACACTCTGAGAAGCGAGGAACCTCTGGACTACTGGGTGTGCAGGCACAATTTGCCATGTAACTCTTGGCTTGCCCCTCGTCGAGTGTCCTGTCCGAAAGGACGTTCAGCGCAGCAGGGGGGATCGTGACCGATAAGTGCACTCGCCAAGCTCACAACAGTGTGGATTACCTCACATTTCTAAAAATGAATAAGGCATGGATCTCGGAGAAATTCAACACCTGTGATGACCACGTGCAATTGAATTTCCTCATGCCATCCGCCACTAACCAGAACAAAGAATGGTCCTTGTCATATGTATATACAGTGGCATAAAAGGCCTTTTCTGTCAGGTGAATGCCTAATTTTTGGGGCCTCTACTCCAGTGGCCTACAGTGTAATTTTTATCAAGTGACCACCTAATGTACCTCCAGCCACAGAATCACAAGTTCTTTTGTGTCAGGTGAATGCCAAATTTTTGGGGCCTCTACTCCAGTGGCCTACAGTAAAATTTTTATTCAGTGAACACCTAATGTATCTCCAGCCACATCAGCGAAAGTTATTTTCTGTCCGGGGAATACCACATTTTTGGGGCCTGTACTGGCCTACAGTAAAATTTGTATCCAGTGAACGCCTAATGTACCTCCAGCCACATCAGCAAAAGTTATTTTCTGTCAGGTGAATGCCTCATTTTTGGGGCCTCTACTCCAGTGGCCTACAGTTCTATTTTTATCCAGTGACTGCCTAATGTACCTTCAGCCCTAGAATCACAAGTTCTTTTCTGTCAGGCCTAATTTTTGGGTCCTGTACTGGCCGACATTTCTATTTTTATCCAGTGACCACCTAATGTACCTCCAGGCACATCATCACAAGTTCTTTTCTGTCAGGTGAATGCCTAATTTTTGGTGCCTGTACTGACCGACAGTAAAATTTTTAGCCAGTGACCGCCTAATGTACCTCCAGCCACATAATCACAAGTTCTTTTGTGTCAGGTGAATGCCTCATTTTTGGGGCCTGTACTCCAGTGGCCTACAGTAAAAATTTTATCCAGTGAACACCTAATGTATCTCCAGCCACATCAGCCAAAGTTATTTTCTGTCCGGTGAATACCACATTTTTGAGGCCTGTACTGGCCTACAGTAAAATTTGCATCCAGTGAATGCCTAATGTACCTCCAGCCACATCAGCAAAAGTTATTTTCTGTCCGGTGAATGCCACATTTTTGGGGCCTGTACTCCAGTGGCCTACAGTAAAAATTTTATCCAGTGACTGCCTAATGTGCCTCCAGCCACAGAATCACAAGTTCTTTTGCGTCAGGTGAATACCTAATTTTTGGGGCCTCTACTCCAGTGGCCTACAGTTCTATTTTTATCCAGTGACTGCCTAATGTACCTTCAGCCCTAGAATCACAAGTTCTTTTCTGTCAGGTGAATGCCTAATTTTTGGAGCCTGTACTGGCCGACAGTTCTATTTTTATCTAGTGACTGCCTAATCTACCTCCAGCCACATCATCACAAGTTCTTTTCTGTCGTGAATGCCTAATTTTTGGGGCCTGTACTGACCGACAGTAATTTTTTTTGCCAGTGACTGCCTAATGTACCTCAAGCCACATAATCACAAGTTATTTTCTATCGGGTGAATGCCACGTACTCCCGTGGCCTAAAATAATTTTTTTCTAGGCTCCAGCAGGGCACATTTTTGAGAGTTTCCCTTTAAGATGCATAAAAATTTAAATATATATTTTTTGTGGGAATTTTTGCCAATGATCCCCTTCTGGTATATCATTGTCCATGTTGTGGGACTATTTGTGTACTTTTAGTAAGTGTTTTCTGGCTGCAAATATGACCTGAAGGTTTTTCAGTTTTGCCTGCCATTAAAGTGAATGGGGCCCACCGCGAATGCGTGGTTCGCGAAAATTTGATCGCAAACCGCGCGTTCACGAATTGTCCCGGCCGATGTTTGTCTATCACTATTTAACACTGAAAAATGTAAGTTTATGCACATGGGAAGGAATAATGCAAGTCACCCTGAGGAGGTGGTGATGGTGAGTTCACTAAAAGAGTTAAAGAGGGGCCTGGATGTATTTCTGGAGCGTAATAATATTACAGGCTATAGCCACTAGAGAGGGGTTGTTGATCCAGGGAGTTATTCTGATTGTCTGATTGGAGTCAGGAAGGAATTTTTTCCCCCCTTAAGTGGGGAAAATTGGCTTCTACCTGACAGATTTTATTTTTTTTGCCTTCCTCTGCATCAACTTGCAGGATAACAGGCCGAACTGGATGGACACATGTCTTTTTTGGCCTTATATACTATGTTACTACTATGTTACTAAACACCCACTGGGTAGACATTTGAGAGTGGTCAACTAAAATAAATCACGGTTAGTCTTTGCAATGATCTCCAAACAGACTTCTTTCTCTTTAGTAGTGCCACAGTCTTCATCTCATTGGGCACCGCATATATAATGCTCCACCATTTCTACCAGAAAGTGAATGTTAGGGCAGTGAAGGGGAGGTCAGACATTTGTTCATCTCTTCCAAATATTCTGTCAGTCCATGACCTTCTGCTGGGTTCCCTGTGCAGTGTCACTGTTTGAGTTCAGAAGATTGACAAGCATTGTTTGTTGCCCTATAAATAAAAATCGATTCTTTTTTTTTATTAAGGAGTTGTTTACACTTTTTCACTTCTGTGCCTGAAGGAGAGCAAGATGCATGTATGACTAAAGCGTATATTCAATGAGGGTTACTAGCAGGAACACATTACATTGCAATATGCTGCAAACCCTGGGGTCCTCCTCCTGGAGGAAAGAAATGAATAGCTCCACAAGATGAAGCTATCTGGCAGGCTCATTTGTTTCTTTTAATGATTTATTCTGCTACTCCAGCTGCTGATCAAGTAGTTCAGTGAGGGGGATGACCCAGGCATTTAGCGGCAGAGATGCCTTTTAATGATATTGTGTTAAGGTGCTGAAGAAATTTGTATAGAATGGAGATAATGAGTGAGGTTATTCTTCCTTCCATCTCATGGTTTGTTAGTGTACTGCCATTGAAGCAGGTAAAACGCTGAATTTCATTAATTTACTACATCCTATACAAGTTAGATTTGGACCAAGAAATATAAAATAATTTTTAACACTGATAAATATAAGGTTATGCATATTTTTTGGAGATGGGTGCTTGATTCCAGGATTTATTTTGGAGTGATTTTTTGATGATTGCACCAAGTGATGGCAGCTAATATTTGCCAGTGCTGGAGCTGTATCATAAAATGGACTGCTAGGTCTATAAAGACCTTTTCAATATGATGCCTCAACTAGAAACATATACCATGGATATGATTCTAGGTGGCTTATATTTCTTCTTCTGCTCACTGTAAGAGACAAGACATATAAGTGACATGAGATGTCTATTGTAGGCTATACACATTTTCACACACAAGAAGTAAACCATTTTCTTGGCCAGGCATGATAAGTCTTCTCTCTTGCCAGACATTTGACACATAACTACTGGTTGTCAGACTTAAGCAACATTCTCATTAACTGTTGGGATTTTTCTAACACATCCATTGGCAAGGTCAGTAACACCATCCATTTCTTCTGCATCAAAATCCTTTAAGCTGAAGCTTAAGACAAAACTTTGTCTAAAGCATCCTCATTTACAGTACTTCAGAATTACTCCCCTCTTCATTACTGCTCAGCCAGTCATTGGATGAGTAGGCCTCTTCTGGAATTTCCTGTTTATCGAGCCTGGGCCAAGAAGTGGAGACCTGTGGGGACAAGGTAATCATCAGAACTAGTTTTGAGTAAATCAAGCTTTGATCTGAAGTCGATTAGTTAAAAAACGTTGTTGTTAATGCTGTTTCCGTATAGCATTGAAATGTATGAGCTCCATGTAGCCAAACTTTGTTGTGTGAGACTTCAGTGAATGTCTTCAGTATTCCAATCAACGTATTTAAAACATTTAAAAATAGGAATCCGAAGTGGGCTTTAGTACTGGCTGGTACCAAAGGATTCCTATTTTAAAATGTTTTTAAATACACAGATAGGACCACCATACTCATTCACCGAAGTCTCGAGCAACTTTGGCCATGACAAAGTTTGAATACATGGAGCTCATACATTTTAATGCTGTACAGAAACAACATTAAAGACGAATTTTTTTAACAAATCGACTTCAGATCTATGATTCAAAGCTCGATTTGCTCAAGCCTAATCAGAACAGGAGTGGTGGGGGATCAATAAGGGTGAGTATCAATTATTTTATTTGTCCAACCTCAAACATTTTACCTTGCTGGGCAACCCCTTTAAACTAGGCACTGCATCTGAATGAAAAGTTATGGACCTCTTCCGAGCCTTAGCCCCTTAGGTGCTACATCAATACCTGAATGGCCAGTTCTAAGGGTTACATCTTTAACCCTTTACTCAAAAAAAGGAAGGGAAAGATAAAGGAAGCAACCACTAGGCCCTACATTTTTGGAATGGAGTCTATAGTGTATGAAAAAGCACTAAATGAAGGTCCCAATTTTGATATTTACTTTAATGAGAGAACCAAAATTTCATCTAGAAAATATCATTCACAATTATACCGCAAAGGCTTAGGAGAAACATACATTCCTGAGAAGATAGAACTGTGAAACGAAGTGCTGGATAAAATATATGAGAGCGCATTTCAGCTGTTCTTATTGTTTATACTGGATGGAGGCTTTAATTAATCCCTTTGTGCTTCGGAGAGCATGATCCTCAAGTGGAGGGAGGCGGAACAATCGGAAGTGAAATCCCAGGGCTGCTGCATTCTCATCAGAGTACAGCTAAGTCTGAAGTTATGAAAACGACGGCAATAAAAGAGTTAAGTGAAATGTTATGTTAATTATTGCCACAAGTTATTTTAGTCACGCACATTCTAATTATTTTATCTTTTTTTTCTTTCTTACATGTGAATAATTATAATTTCACATCAAATTACTGTATCTAAGATCTATCCTGGAAAAAAACTCCTGCAATGTGCTATTTCTTTTACCTCTGGGATATCATCTCAGGAATTTACAACAGCTAATGCACTGAGGAGGAGGCGATTTTGTGAGCTTGGTATTTATTTCAAAGACTACCTATCTATCTTTTATCTATCTATTTAACTATCTATCCATCTCATACTCTTCTACTGTATCTCTCTAGCGAGCCTATATCTATTTATCTATTAGTCTCATATCTATCCATCTGTCAAGATAGGAATCAGCATAGAGTAATACTCCTTTCAGAATCAGAAGACCACCCATAATTAGGTAGAAAAAACATGTGCCATACAGTATAATATTCATTGATATTTGTGGTATGCTAATAGACACCATACTGCTTTGTCCTCACACTCTTTTGGCTCACAAATAAATAATCATGTATTCTCCTAAAATTATCCTATTTGTAGCATTTTCTGAAAATTTAATTTGAAGAATGCATGGAAGGGCAGCCTGGGGGAGATCAAGGTTACAATTAGCAGCCTAGGTATTGGGATATCTCCTGGCCCAGATGGTCTACCTCTGGAGGTATCTAAGAAATATCTGGAGTTATTAAACCCCCAGATCCTTGTATGTATTGGACAGCTGTTACTACAGGTAGTTTGCCAGATTGCCTTTATAACAAAACTATTGTGATATTGCTATAATCGGATAAAGATCCTTTGGAGTTTGGATCCTATAGGCCAATATTCCTACTTAACATTGATTATAAAATATTTACTAAAATACTAGCAAATAGGCTCCACAAGGTCATATTATCTATTGTTCAAGAAAAAACAGTCTGGTTTTATCCCTGGATGTTCCATGTCATCCAATATACGTAGAGTACAAGCGGTGACGCAAAAGGGTGTAGTAGAATCGAGGAAATGGGCCTTTGTATCCCTGGATACAGCTAAGGTGTTTGAGTCCATGGAATGAGGATATCCCCTGGAAGTGCTGTGAAGTTTTGTCTTTGGCCCAGTTTTCCCTAAATGGGTCTCCATCTTATTTAGGGATCTTAAGGCAGGAATCTTAGTTAATGGTCACTGGCGTAGCTATAGGGGTTTCAACAGGCCCATTAGTCTTGCAAGTGGCGCTGTATTTTTCCCTTTATAAGATGCAGTGCATCTTATAAAGGTAATACTAGTGAGCACTTCCATTAACCCCTTCAGGACCCTACCATTTTTCACCTTAGGGACCAGGCCATTTTTTCCAAATCTGATATGTGTCACTTTATTTGGTGATAGCTTTTAAATGTTTTTACTTATCCAGGCCATTCTGAGATTGTTTTCTCGTCACGTATTGTACTTCATGACAGTGGTAAAATTTAGTCAAAAAAAATAATTTTTATTTATAAAAAATTCTCAATTTTCCAAAAATGTGGAAAAATTAGCATATTTCCAAATTTCAATTTCTCTACTTTTATAATAGATAGTAATACCTCCAAAAATAGTTATTACTTTACATTCCCCATATGTCTACTTCATGTTTGGATCATTTTGTGAATGCCATTTAATTTTTTGGGGACGTTAGAAGGCTTACAAGTTTAGAAGCAAATCTTGAAATTTTTCTGAAAATTTCTAAAACCCACTTTTTCAGGACCAGTTCAGGTCTGAAGTCACTTTGTGAGGCTTACATAATAGAAACCACTCAAAAATGACCTCATTTTACAAACTACATCGCTCAAGGTATTCAAAACTGATTTTTACAAACTTTGTTAAACCTTTAGGTGTTCCACAAGAATTAATGGAAAATAGAGATAAAATTTCAGAATTTCACTTTTTGGGCAGAATTTTCTATTTAATTAATTTTTTTCAAGTTCCAAAGCAAGGGTTAACAGCCAAACAAAACTCAATATTTATGGCCCTGATTCTGTACTTTACAGAAACACCCCATATGTGGTCGTAAACTGCTGTACAGGCACACAGCATTGCGCAGAAGGAATGCCATACGGTTTTTGTAAGGCAGATTTTGCTGGACTGGTTTTTTGACACCATGTCCCATTTGAAACCCCCCTGATGCAACCCTAGAGTAGAAACTCCAAAAAAGTGACCCCGTTTTGTAAACTACGGGATAAGGTGGCAGTTTTTTTGGTACTATTTTAGGGTACATATGATTTTTGGTTGCTCTATATTACACTTTTTGTGAGGCAAGGTAACAAGAAATAGCTTTTTTGGCACCATTTTTATTTTTTGTTATTTACAACATTCATCTGATAGGTTAGATCATGTGGTATTTTTATAGAGCAGGTTGTTACGGATGCGACAATACCAAATATGACAACTTTTTTTGGTTGTTTGTTTCAGTTTTACATAGCAAAGCATTGGGCGATTATCTTAGATAGGGTATGATTTTTGCGGGATGAGATGACGGTTTGATTGGCACTATTTTGGGGTGCGTTATACTTTTTGATCGCTTGCTATTACACTTTGTGTGATGTAAGGTGACAAAAAATTTCTTTTTTCACACCGTTTTTATTTAAAAAAATACGGTATTCACCTAAGGGGTTAGGTCATGTGATATTTTTATAGAGAAGGTTATTACGGATGCGGCGATACCTAATATGTCTACTTTTTTATGTAAGTTTTACACAATAATTTCATTTTTGAAAGAAAAAAAATCATGTTATAGTGTCTCCATAGTCTAAGAGCCATAGTTTTTTCAGTTTTTGGGTGATTATCTTAGGTAGGGTATGATTTTTGCGGGATGAGATGACGGTTTGATTGGCACTATTTTGGGGTGCGTATGACTTTGATTGCTTGCTATTACACTTTATGTGATGTAAGGTGACAAAAAATTGCTTTTTTTACACCGTTTTTATTTTAAAAAATTTACGGTGTTTAGTTCACCTGAGGGATTAGGTCATGTGATATTTTTATAGAGCAGGTTCTTATGGTATACATTAAACTGGTATACATACCTAATATGTATATTTTTTTTTATTTACTTAAGTTTTACACAATAACATTTAAAAAAAACAAAAAAAAAAACAATGTTTTAGTGTCTCCATATTCTGAGTCATAGTGTTTTTTATTGTTTGGGAGATTGTGTTAGGTAGGGGCAAATTTTTTGCGGGATGAGGTGATGGTTAGATTGGTACTATTTTGGCAGGCATACGCCTTTTTGATCGCTTGGTGTTGTACTTTTAGTGATGTAAGGTGACAAAAAAATGGTTTATTTAGCAGTTTAAATTTTTATTTTTTTACGGTGTTCATCTGAGGGGTTAGGTCATGTGATATGTTTATAGAGCCTGTCGATATGGACGCGCAATACCTAATATGTCTACTTCTTTTTGTTCAATATTTTTTATAATTTTTTTTTAACTTTATTTGGGGAAAATTAAGTGGTTTTTTTTAAACTTAATTTTTTGGGGGGAAAACTCAATTTTTTAAACTTTTTTTTTCACTTTATTTTTTGTCCCACTTTGGGACTTCAACTTTTGGGGGTCTGATCCCCTCTACAATGCAATCCAATACTTCTGTATTGGAATGCATTGGCTGTATGTGTAATACAGTGTGTATTACTCATACAGCTTCCTGCCTATGAGATCTAGGGGTCTGGATCTCACAGGCTCTCCACTGGAAGGCTGCCCCGATGACATTGCGCTGCCTTCCATGACATCGGGTCCCTGTCACAGCAGCACAGGGGTCCCGATGGCAGCTCCCATCCCCACCCGACATCGCATGTGCCGCGGTCAGCTGACATGAAGGGTTAATGCGCCGGCTTCGGTGATTTCACTGAAACCGGCGCATGCAGCATGGGTCCGGCTATCAGTGACTGCCGGACTCCTGCCGATGATCGGGCGTGCGCAGCTCCTGCACCCGCCCGATCACTATGAAGTACATGTACGTCACAGGTCTTTAGGTCCCGGAAGGAAATGACGTACATGTACGTTATTTGTCCTTAAGGGGTTAAGGAAGCGCTTACTAGTCTGCAGGAAGCAGGGGAGTAAAGATCTATGAGTGCTGTACTCACCTCTCCCTGCTTTCTCTTCTTGGAGCCCACGCTGCTGTGTCCTGGCTGCCTACAGAATCAGGACGTACAGAGTGAACTATGACCTGATGCTGCAGGCAGTTAGATGGCTGTGCAGCACCGGCCCTGAGAAGACAATAGAGATGGGGAGACCTCCGAACCTGGAGAGTGGCAGCGGAGCAGGAGAAGTAAGTTAATATAATTAATTGTAATTCTTTTCTGAGGTCTGATATGGGGGCGTCTAACATGCAGGTCTAATGGGGGTCTGGTCTGAGGTCTGATATGGGGGTTTCTAACATGAAGGTCTAATAGGGGTCTTATCTGAGGTTTGAAACTGGGGTCTGATATTGGGTCTGGCCTAGAGGTCTAAAGAGGGTCTGATCTGAGGTCTGAGAGGGGAGGTCTGATCTGAGGATCTGATATGGGGGTCTTGCAGTATGCCAGACCGACAGGGGAATTATACGTGAGGTCACGGTGAGAGCATTAGGTGGGCCAAGGTAAATACAGTTCAGGTTACTCACGGTTATGTCGTCCCTGGGCAGGCTCGCATAAGTGATAAGGAGAATGGCACAAGGATTCTCTGGGGAACACTCTGGTGTAAGGGACACAGGCCAGATGGTGATTCGAGGTGCCCTTGATGGTCTGTATTAATGTGCCTATGGCAAGGTCCCTTGTAGTCGTGACGCCAGTACTTTTTGCGCTGGTACAACCATTTACTGTAGTGTTAATTGAGGAACTGAAGACTGAGACAAGGATGGTGCAATCCAACTTGGAACTTTTACTGAACGTTGCTCCTAGTAACATTACATCCAAGTAATAAACAGTTTGTTGATACATCCAAGAATGAAATACAGTCTCATGCATACAGGGGTAGGGTAGTGTAAGTCCTCAGAAGAAACAGGCTCTTAGTTTTATATATATATATATATATATATATATATGTAAGAAAGCTACTGCTTCAGACTAGGCTTTGAAGTAATAAAAGTCTTTGGCTTGTAAAAACTCTCGCCTGATTCTAACCTGACTTGAAGGTGGTTTTCTGAATCCTTGAACTTCTATTTTCCAGTGTTTTCTGACAGATGGCCTATCTGTCCTCAGGGTTTAAACTGGAGGTGTGGATGCCGGAAGCTGTGTCCTACACCTGGTTGCAAAGGTGCTTGGGAAGTCTTTAAGTATGGCCGTCTGCTATCCTTTGACTTTAAGACAATATAAAAATCCCCTTGAATACTTGCTTTAGTAGCTGGACACTGGTCACCCCGGAAGAGTGAGCTGTAGAAGTGGACTTCTCACCTCTGGGTGGAATTTTGTGGCTTTAACCCTAGGCTGTGGAGCCAACTGGGGGAGAGCAGAGAGGCAGGAGGCCTCACTCCAGCAAGCAGCTACTTCATGGCTGCTCTGTGACTAATCTTCAGGGAAAGACTGCCTAACTTGGGCCTGAGCTAAGCTATATATATACACTGTAACACTGCCCCATCTAGTGGAGAAACTAGTCTAGTGCACCCTAGCTAGGCCTGTGTAAAGGATCTTACATGTAAAAATCCCATAATGACATGGGAGAATATGACATGAGATGAAGTACAGCATACAGGCATAATATATGACAATAAAACACAATAAAACAAGTTTGCGGTGCCCACGGCCACGTAGTAGGACACTGCAGTCTGATCTGAGGTCTGGGCAGGGGGTGGGGGGGAAAGCTGAACTCTTGCATCAGGGCCCATGAGCTTTTAGCTACATCTCTGTTATTGGTAATCTTTTGCCTGTTATGGAACTAGGAAAGGGAACCTGACAAGGTTGCCCTTTATCCCACCTATTGTTTGCTCTTTCAATGGAATCTCTGGCACTCAGAATGCGACAGGATGTTCGGAATAAGGGAGTGAGCTTGGGTGACAGGGATAACAGAGTTGGATTATATGTAGATGATGTAATATTCTTGATTAGGCTTGAGAAGATCGAGCTTCAGATCATAGATCCAAAGTTTATTTGTTCTAAGACTTCATTGTTAATGCTGTTTCCATACAGCATTAAATTATATTGGCTTCTTGTGGCCAACTTCGTATCTCCCGAAGTTGCGCAAAACTTCAGTGAACTAGTACAGTCTGCAGATATCTTAATTGACCTGCCAGAAAGTAAAGGTAGAAATCAGGCAGGGAACAACCCCCCTGATCCTTGGGGCTATTGGGGATTCCATAAGGGCATGAGGACTGACTTAGACCAGTTAATCTGTAGCCCAGAAAAGGATCCAAAACGGTCAATCAACTCTATGGCGTATAGCAAGGTATCATCTACTTCAGGCATTAACAATAGGCTTGAACGAATCAAGCTTCAGATCATAGATTTGTTGATAAAAACTGATACAGTTGTTCATTCTGCACCGTTGCTGTCTATACCCAACTAGGCTTCACAGAACGGGCTGTCTTTCTCATACTAGTTTTCATAGGTGTGGTAACCCGCAAGTGAATTTCTGGCATCTGATATGGGCATGTAGCTATGTGAGCTCATTCTGGAGGGAGGTAGTGGATACCTTTTCAAGAGTCCTGCTGCACCCAATCCCTTTTGGGCATCTTATCTGAGGGAATATGGCCACACCATGATAGAATAGTTTTGAGGGAAACATTATTTATGGCCTGCAAGGTGATAGCATTGTGTTGGATGGGGGATCGCCCTGCCCGACTCAACCAATGGAAAGTCTTAGTAAATCAGACTGTGATGTTTGAACATGTTGTATTTAAAAATGAGGTTCTCAGCAACATTTTAGAAAGTATGGGGTGTGTGGTGTGCGTCTCTCTTGACCGTACCCTCTGTTAATGCTTTCAATGTCCATTTGCTTTACCTTCTGCCATGATTCTATATATCTGTAATTTTGGATTGTGGTTCTGCTATGTGTACTTTTCACACTGTATTCCTTATTCTTATTGTGCTTTTTAATTGTCCATATGCTGCTTACTTTGACCTTTATTTATATGGCATACTGTTTTATACATGTCTAATAAAATGTATTTAAATTTGAAAAATAATGTATGGCAGGGGGCAAGTAAAAAAAGTGGGTGGTAAACATATAGTTGGGTGTCCGCATCAAATAGATGGTATTCAAAAGCCAAATTGATTCAGGTGGTAAAACGTTCAGAACTAAGCTCTGATGAATCTCACAAAAGAGAGGGAGTGGATAGGAGATAGAAATTTAGCAGCGATGACACTTTAGAAATGGGAAGCAAGTAATGATGAAGGCTGATCTAAAGGCCCCTTTGCATTGCTCATTGTCGGAAAGAAAGCGTTCCTTCCCAACAATCACTTACTCATCAGTGAAGGAGACATTTCCATGCAGTGATCTCCTCCACAATATGGGGAGGAACGATCATTAATACCATTGCTTTTCCCCATACAGAATCGTTGTTTGCTGGCAGCAGAGGCTGTTTAGATGGCACAATCTACTGCCGGAAAACGATGATTTAGGTGTGTGCACTAATGAGTCATTTAAAATCGATAGCACCCTTACACCAGCAGATTATACAAATGCATGGTCGATAGCCATAATCTGCTTGACCACCGGGCAATATAAAGCACCCTTAATAGTTTCCATCAAGCAGAGAAGATAAGGTATATTTACATTATCAAATATCAGTCTGCAGTATGGTTGATTACCAGAGACAATACCTCAAATGTGTGCTGGTAGAAGGCAAGTTGAAAGTGGTTAAATGTACTGTATGCTCTGCATATCTAGGTCAGAGGATTGGGAGGATTGTAGAACCTTTCAACTGCTTCAGGTTTACAGCAACACTGTCTTTATGTTTAAGGCCTCATTCATGCTGTGAAGGTTTGATCAGTGATTTCCATCAGTCATTTTGTGCCAAAAACCAGGCTACACAGAGATACGGTATCATTGACAGATTTGCACCTGTTTTGGCTCACAATCACGGAAATCACAGACCAAACACTGACTATGTGAATAAGGGCTCATGCACACAAATGTATTTTTTTCCCATATCTGTTTTTTTACAGGTCTGTACGCGGAGCCGATAACTTCAATTGAGCTTTAAAAAATGGAAAGGACTCCATGTACATTCTGTCCTCATGCCGCTTCTGCAAAAAAATTAAATAGAACTTGTCCTATTCTTTTTTTATTTTTTATTCTTTATTTAAATGAATACGGAAGTCCAACCGTGCATTAGCAAAGTCATACAGTACAACCATTGTATCAGAGATATAGCACATCAACGATATCACCTTATACGTCAACTAACATAGCAATATCTAGTGGCACTTGTGGTATAATGATAGGAACCTCGCCTGAGCAGGAACCCTTTCGACTGATCCATAACCACATCAGGCTAAAGAAAAAATAATAACATAATCCTGGCATTAAAACAAAGTTACCAGGAAGAGTAAAGCACATACATGCATACAGACTAGAAGGAGCAACCTTTAGACAATAAATAACAGAAGGAGGGAGACAATACATACAAACAATAGACACTAAAGGGGAGGGGGGGGGTACTGTATAGTAGGTAAACCCACAGAGTACAGAGTAAGATCCGCAGCTTAGGCCAAAAGGTCCTGAAACTCCTGAGACTCCTGAAAAGAAAACCAGGGGGCCCATGAATCAAGGAAGGCTTTATGCTTGGCTCTCAGCTGAGAGGTGAGTTCCTCCATTCTCCGTATCTCCTCCACCTTTTGGATACAACAACTGATAGTCGGAGGCGCAGAGAGCTTCCATCTCGCAGGGATACATGATCTAGCCGCTATCACCAGGGAGCACAAACATGACTTCCGGAGCACACTCATTGGCAGATCCGAGAGAAATAATAAGAAGAAACCAGGGGTGTGTGGTATCGTAAATCGGAAAATTGAGGATAAGGTCTTATGGACCAACTGCCAAAAAGGACAAATTTTTGGGCAATCCCAGAAAATGTGCATCATGGAGCCCATACCGGAGTCACAGCGCCAGCAAATAGGAGACGCGGATGGGAACATTTTCTGCAGTCTGGTTGGAACATAGTACCATCTGGACATTATCTTATAACCCGCCTCCTGGAATCTACTCGCAATGGATGACCTGTATAGCAGACTGAAGAGTTTTGACCAGTGATCAGGGGGGATGTTCACACCCAGGTCTTGGGACCATTTAGCCACAAACGGTGGAAGATAGTCCTGTCGAGGGGCTACCAAGGACTGATAACATTCAGAAAGGGAATGTCTATAGGCGCCCACCCCAACACAAATTTTTTCAAACGAGGTGAGAGCCCTGTCATACCCCGTGGAGGTCGGAATAGAGGATACAAAATGCGTCAGTTGCCTGGATCTCCAGAAACCCAAAGAGCAGGGATCTGTTATACTCAAAATCTCATCATAGGTGAGCCATCTGCCTGAAGTTCTGAAGAAGGGAGCGCGGGACCTACCATTAGTCCTCCACTGCAAGAACGGTCCGCCCTTGCAACCCGCTGGGAAAGTGGGATTCCCCAAGATGGGAAATAAAGGTGAGGGGGAGTGGGAGATCAGGGGATTATCTCTAATTCTATGGAACTGTGAGATAGTGGGTCCAATTGTGGGATGATTAGCCAGGGCTGAAGGTGGTTTCAAATCCACCCAGGGCAGGGACGCTAACAGACAGTTCAAGCATAGTTGTTCAATTGATACCCACTGCTTGAGCTGTGAATGCCTACACCAATCCACTATCCTTTGGAGCAGGGAGGCCGAATGATATTTACGTAAGTCAGGTACACCTAGCCCTCCTTTGTCCCTCGGTATGTGTAAGAGAGATCTGGCGAGTCTTGGGCTACCCTTTGCCCAAATAAACCTAAATATGTCCCCATGAATCCTGTTGAAGAAACTAGCGGGTAGTTTGATGGGAAGGGTCTGAAAGAGGTATAACACTCGTGGGAGAATATTTATTTTGAAAATGGCACATCGTCCAAACCACGTGTGCAGTCCTTTCGACCACTTCTTAAGATCTTCTCTAATCCGATCCCGGAGAGGGATAAAGTTTCTGTGGTAAACCTCTTTCAGATCCGTGGGGATAAATGTGCCTAGGTATTTCACTGCACCAGAAGCCCACTTGAAAGGGAAGGATGCAACTAGGTCGGCTGGAAGGGACACACTTGTCCTATTCTTGTCCATTTTGTGGACAAAGACAGCCAATGTTACAATGGATCTGTAAAAACAAATATGGGCATCACACGGATGTCATCTATTTTTTGTGGATCCTTGTTTTGAGGACCGCAAAATTCATATGGTCATGTGCATGAGTCCTGAGGTAAAAGCATCTTTAAAGTCTCCTTTTCATACAAGTTATGATATTCTGTTTAGCCAGTAGACCATGGTGTTATTCCAAATTTCATGCATGTTTTTAGAAGAATGTTGACGTGCAAACTCTTGAAAGTGTCTTTCAAGAAAGATATTTATGCAAGTTCTTGAGTGCATAAGCTGGTAAGCCGAGAAGAATAGATAGGTGCCTTCTGTGCTTTAATGATTCTTTGAAGTGGCAAAAGCAACAAAGGAAGAAGAGACTCAACTCCCCAAAAAAAACCCTCTCCATTGCCCATATGTTTGTAGAATGCAACAAGCATTGTACGGCAGGAGAAGACGTGTCTACAGAAAGAAAGGAACAACTGTGAAAAAAAAAGGACAATGTTTTTCGGGTCTCTCTCAGGGGGAAATCTGCTAACAGGAATCAAACAACTTTTTCTACCTCTCACTGCAAAAATCATGCAAATTTCTGCATTCTGACATTCATGCAACTACTAGAGCCATTCATCACTCTACTCCGACATGACTGCTGCTGTTTGGCGGTTTGCTTTCCTCTAACATGCAATGTTAGTTTGCTGCCAAAATTATTATTATTATAGCTTTTTATCAGCTCCAGGCTACATACACTTGTAGCCCCCTCCTAGCTATGCCTCTGGCTACCATTCCAGTTTATGGTACTCCAGAGTGAAATCCTTGTCTATCGTGCGCTGTGTTCTCTAGCGCTGTATCCTTTGGGGAAAATGGCACACATGCTGAACAATGTGAAGTTGCGGGCGGCTATGTTGACCTCATTTTGTGCAATGCATACGTTACACGTCTCTTTTTGCTGACATTAATGAAAGTTGTTGGAGGTGTTGGAAAGAGTGTCACAGGATAGAGCTTTCATACATATGTTGCATTAATAAAGTCCCCTGATTGTCTACTAGTCCATTCCGGTCCTGTCCGAAGTTTGGAGGCCATAATGCTGCCCTCCTTCCTTCCTGGGTCATGTGCAGTATTCTTATGTGTTTTCCTGTTTCTCTTTTTTCTGATTTGTTTCTCTCCTTGAGCAGGCTGCCTCTCTTCTCTCCATAGCTTATCTCTCTCTCAACCTTCACACCTCGTTAGTTTTCTATACATTACTGTATGTCTTGTGGACATGCAAAATACAGAGGGAAGGATGAGAAAAACAACATATTACTTTTTGCAGATATCATGGTTTATACACAAGTATCAGAGTACTGATATGGCGGCATCAATCATATACCTCAACCCTATACCTTGAAGGCAAGATTCTTCTTTAGATAAAGCAAATAAGCTAAAAAAAACTAACAGATATTGATAAAGCTGCGAGCATGGTGGTGTCCTTCGTACAATGCTGGTACAATGACGGAGCACTTATCTGCACCATCACAGAATCACGCTGTGCAGCCGTAATAAATGAGTCATAATTAAGTAGAGTGAACAAGAGCTGACTTATCAATTCAGAATGCTGCACATAGAGGATTTCTGTGTAAGGCTTATTACTTCCCCACAATGCCTCTGGTGAGACATGACCTGAATCTATGAATCCATTCTCCATACAAAGGAATAACAGCACCAATCGATTTGCTAACCTTTTCCCTTTCTGCTGTTTCTCTGTAAGTCTCTCCAAGGTGATGCTCTGCCAGTTTGTGAGACAGGGAGGAGGGATAAGTCGCTTTTGGCTTAACAGCTTTTTAATCCTTAAATGCCTGAAAGGGGTCTCTATTTCTAGAAATTAGCATCTGGAGGGATGGCCCCCACAAACAGAAGACAAACTAGACAAGCCATATTAAGATGATATACAGAGGAGTAAGTTTAAGCTATTGGGCCCTGATGCAAAAAATTTGTAAAGCTAACCCTCTTTTCCTGAATAATAAACATTCCCTTTAAAATGTGATTAGTCTTACAGGCACCACCTTCGTGACTCTGGGGCCGCGTCAAGGATAGCACTGAGGAGCGGGCTGGTCCAAGTACTTAATCAAGGATAGGTATGTGTAAAGGAGCTTTGGGGGAACAGAGCATGAGCTCTGTAATAGTAATCAGGGGTGGTTTTAGACAAAGTGTGGTCCTGGGCAAAATTTGAAGTGAGGTTCCAAATAGTAAAATACAGTACCAACAACAATTACATTCAGTCAGTAAAGAAAACAGTACACAAAATTCTGTAGCATTCATCTCCTGTGATTAAAGGCATATTGCTTGGGTTTTAAAAGATCTGGGACACAAGATCCAAGGTATATATTTCCTAGCCACATAAAAAAATGTATACATACTTCACAAATAATACCACTATATCAGTACCAAATACATGGTCAAGTCACATTATTATGGCCACAAGCTAATATCCAGAATAATTTCAGTGTGTAGCATGGACAGCAGCTAGACGGACTGGGAATGACTCAATGGGGCCCAGGTAGGGTGTAACAGGTATCTGGAGCCATGCTGACTGCAGTGCATCCCATAACATCTGGAGGGTGCATGGGGGAGGATCAATAGAGAGAACACAGTGTGTTCAAGTCTGGGAAATTAGGGTAGTTCTTGGAAGTCTTGGTCACGATCTTCCAACCAGTTTCGTACATTTCTAGCTGTGTAACATGTCACATTGTCTTGCTGGAAGATCCCATCCATCCCCAGGTAAGACAATCAGCATGTATGGGAGTATGTGATCTTTGAGGATTAGTTCATACCTAAATTGCTTGAGAGTCCCTTCCACATGGATAAGCGGGCCCTTAGAATGCCACAAAAACATTCCCCAGACCATAACTGTCACGGCTGTATGTGAGCAACAAGAGCATACACAGTAAATAGAGCTACTGACCGGACCCAAACTAGGGAGGATAAAGGGTGACCCCTGTCAGACCCTCAAAGCTCTCCCTATGCTGCTAAGCACATGCCTGGATCCAAATGGTGGATCGAGGCATGCCCGCGTACCTAAGACTGATGACCACTGTAACCCCTACAATAGTGGAAGGGGCACGGCCACTGGTGCCCTGCTCAGTATATGGACGGAACCGGGGTCGTCTCGGATCCAGTCAACAAACAAACAGAAACACACAATGTCTGCACACTTAACTGAAGGAGCTGCATGCAGCGGAGAAGACAGATCCAAAGACAGCTGGCAATATCCGGAGTACTTGCTGCAGCAGAACACAGGTCCAGTGAAATGATAGCACACAAGTGAAGATGCTCAAGCGAGAGATACAACTCAAATGAGAAATATAATCCGCACCCTAGAAAATTGTTCACTGCTGGAGGCTGCTGCTGCTGTTTGCTCAGATAAGTCTTTTCCTTTATTGTGTTTCCTTGCTGACTTGATTCTAGGTGACCCTGACTCCGTCCGTATTAAGTGCAGGGAGCCGGTGGTCGTGTCCCCTCACTATTATAGGGTTTTCAGGTGTCACACAGTCTTAGGTACGTGGGCATGCAATCGTCTACCATTGAGACCCTTGCATGTACTTAGCAGTCAGGGAGAGCTCTTAGGGTTTTATAGGGCTCACCTATATGCTCCTTAGTTTGGGATCAAGCCAGTAGGTCGTTTATTTTTAAGTTCCAGCTATCTGCAACTTCACCCGTGACACAGAGGTGCAGTGACTATTCATTTGCTTTGGAGACCCATATTCAGTAAGATTTGTTGAACTGCCGTTTTAGACACACATCTGGTAGTCCCCCAGTTCTTTTTGTTGGTGAGCTGCTCCACTATAGCATGTCAGTCCTCCCTCACGCACCTTCGCAACCAACATACACCTCTCACATCATTAGCTTGTGGTGCTCTGAAGTTTCCACGTCGCTTATTTGCAATGGTGCCATTTGTCCACTCACTAATGATACTTTTTTGCAACTCTACTAATTTGCCTCTTTTAACCATGAGAGCAATGAGGAATATGTGTGCAGAAAACCGATTGCACACCTTATATACCCACCAAGCAAACACATGATACGTGAATTCCTTCATGAGCTACATCCTGCTGACATCAAAAGTAGGAAATGGTCACAACAGTGTGACTCGACTGTGTATTACCAGCATACATTGATTAAATATTATCTCCACACTGTTACTGAACAAAGCACTCCATTATTATTATCCACTGACAAATACTACCAATACTGAATCAATGCATTGAATGCTGCACTAACTATCCAACATAACCCTATGGCAACATCTCCCCATATGGTGTAGGTAAATTTTTAACAGATTAGCATATAGACACCACTGACACTGTTCCCCTATGGGGACCCCCCGGACTGTGGTTCTTCAATGCTTGACTTTTGTTCTGTTGTGGAAACTTCTTTTTTTCTTGCAAGACTTGTGCGTATTCTATGCTGGGGACTCTTTGTTTGTTTAGTTCCAATGTCCTGGTGGTGTTCAGTAAGTGTAGATGACTCTTACTAGGTAAAAAACACCCCAGCTGGTAGTGCTATTCCTGTATGGATATATGCGCTCTGTGTAGAGCACTCAGTGACATCACTGCAGTATGGAAGACTCTGGAAGATGCTAGACATGCAGACGTGGAAAAATAAAACAAATAAACATGTATTCTGCAAGGTACACCGTTTTTTTTACAGTATGCATCAAAGCTCTATGTAAGATGTATGAATTGAAAAATACTTAGACATAAGGTAGAGGTGAGCAAATAGATTTAAAAATAAATCTAATTTGTTGCAGATTTCACAAAAATTTGATCACCAAACAAATCAAAAATTTTGGTGATTCCTTTCAAAAGAATCACATAAAAATGGCACCCAGCGCCATTTTTAAGTGAATATTGGTGGGGAAAACCATGACAGAGAAAGGAGATGGAAGAAAACATGACAGTCAGAGGAAATGGAGGGCAGGGCTTGCCCTGATTGGCTCAGAGGCTCACAGACAGCCTGATCAGCCAATCAGAGGCAGGATTCAGGAAGGTTCTCTGCTGAGAACTTCATAGAATGCCATTATGTGCTTAGATTATAGTGACGTGGAAGTATTTGCTGTGACAGTGTCTGACAAAAAGCAATTGAAGACACATGCCAGTAATCTAGCTGTACTAAGAACACTATAGGGAGAGAATAGGGATATATCATTTGGCGGATTTTAGGGAAGCTTTAAAGGAGTGAGGGACTGGTCATACAATTGCGTGTTTAATACAGCTGCTGGCAGCTAGTACTGCGTTACACAGCTTTGCAAGGAAAATATATATATTTTTCTTTTTAATCAATGGGTTATCTCACTACAGCAAATGCCATTTATCATGTAGAGAAAGTTAATACAAGGCACTTATAATCTATTGTTATTGTCCATATTGCTTTCTTTGCTGGGTTGCTTGGTTTTTACATCACATTATACACTTATTGTTTCCATGGTTACAACTACCTTGCAATCCAGCAGCAGAGACTGTGCTCGCACACTATAAACAAAAGTGTGCAAGCACAGTCGCCGCGGCTGGATTTTGGGTGGTCATAACCATGGAAATACTGCAAAAATTGCATTCTTAGTGAATACATTTTTAGTGAATGCATTACTGTATCAGACATTGTAGTTCAAAGAAATTTTATTGCAAAAATGACATTGTTATATTCACATTAGTGAATGCATATTTCAAAGACATTTTACCGCAAAAATAGCAAGGGATTACTGCAACATGCTATGTAGTTCAAAGACATTTTGCAGAAAAAATTCCATTCTCATTCTTGTGTTAGTGAATGCCTTACTGCATCAGACCGCATAGTTCAAAGACAAAGATTTTATACCCTTGTTAGTGAATGTATAGGTCAAAGACATTTTATCACAAATTGTGTGTTCTTATACCTCGGTTAGTGAATGCATTACTTTATCAGACTGTGTAGTTCAAAGAAATTTTACAGCAAAATTATATTGTTATACCCATCTTAGTAAACACATTACTGCATTAGACCATGTAGTTCAAACATATTTTACTGTTAAAACTGCATTATTACCAAATACATTGTCAATACCAATGTGCAGTGTGTTTGTAGAAGGGGAGGGATATTTAACTGTGAAAAAACACTTGTAATTTTGCTAGTTCCATTTAATAATCCATGTACCAAACCCGTGACTTCAATTATAGGCCTTATAATACAATGTCTGGAAAATGGAGAGCAGAAAGCTATGAGTCAGAATGTGGGTAGTAGCAGCAGTAGCATCACTAGTCATCTGGCCAGTAGTATTAGTAGTAATAATGCCACTTATAGCCACAGTGGTGGTGGTAGGGACAGTGGAAGCAACAGATTTAGGCTACTTTCACATTGGTGTTTCTGGGTACGCTTGTGAGATCTGTTTCAGGGCTCTCCCAAGCGGCCCAAAACAGATCAGTTCAGCCCCAATGCATTCTGAATGGATAAGGATCCGTTCAGAATGCATCAATTTGGCTGCGTTTGGTCTCCGTTCCGCTTTTGAGGCGGACACTAAAACGTAGCTTGCAGCGTTTTGTATTCCGCCTGACGATGCGGAGCCAAACGGATCCGTCCTGACTTGCAATGTAAGTCAATGGGGACGGATCCGTTTTCACTGACACATTATGGTGCAATTGAAAACGGATCCGCCCGCTATTGACTTTGTAAGTCAACAATAATGAATAATGCAAACGGATCTGTTATGAACAGATACAAGCGTTTGCATTATCGGTGCGGATCCGTCTGTGCAGATACAAGATGGATCCGCACCAAACGCAGGTGTGAAAGTAGCCTAACTTGGGGCAAATGAAAAGCAGGGAGTCGGGAGGGGTAAAGTTGCCCACGTTGACATATCACAGTCTGATAAAAGTGGTGGGGAGGGTGAGAACTATGACAATGATTGTATGTTGGAAATAACCTGGGAGCCAGATAGGGATTCTGAGAATGAGGTGACATCAGAAGAGGAGGGCAGTGGCCATGACAACAATAAAGAACAAACGCAACATATAGCCAAAATCTCCCAAAAAACTGTCAGTGCCAGCTCGGGTACTGGTGATGCTGCTGATATTGAGGGTGTAGGATCAAAAAGGTCCAGACCTCTGTTGCCTCTACCTCTGTGTAAGCAACTCCTGTATGGTGGCCAGCAAACAAAACCACAGCCGTGTGCTAGATCTACAGAATTAAAGTCATGAGAGTTCAAACACAAACATGCAGTGGATATAAAAAGTCTACACACCCCTGTTAAAATGTAATTTTTTTATTTTTATTTTTTTTACGTTTATTTTCATTTTCAAATAAAAACATAGTAACAGGACACCAGCAATGGTGTAACATGGTACAGGATACAAATGGCAAAAAGAGTCATCGAGTGTATGTAGGATGGTAACACAAATCGACAGGCTTCAGTTAATTGTTTGATAAGCAGGCAAGGTGGGAGGCAAGGAGATGACTAGCACATAAGAAGTAATCTTCACTTATTCTAGGCTGACAAAAAGAATACCGCGCGCACCTAGTTCAGTTGACACTTTAGCATGAGTAAGCATAGGTGAAGCTAGGGATAGACCAGAGCAGTTCTCTGCCAGAGCAGAGACAATGATTAGATAAAATGCTAATACCAAAACTTCACCTAGTGTTGCAGTGGGAGTCCAAAGGTAGGAACCTGAATAAAGGCTAATCTAGTATTATAAAGGTCTATGAGACCTGTAATTTGACCACAGGGCCCAACGCTTAAGAAAAGCAGGATGGGTTTGAGATTCCCAGGAGGAAAGCTCCTCGAATCGGTAGAGTTGGTCTACTTTGAGTTTCCACTGCTCCACAGAGGGAAGGGAGGTCTGGAGCCAATACTTGGGGATCAGAAGGCGAGCTGCGATCAATAGCTGTTTGAAGAGGTGAGGAGGAGAGGGAGTGCGTCCCTCTTCAAAGTATGAAAAAAGGGCTCCATAGGGAGACAACTTAACTGAGGTCGAGCATATTCGGTTACAGTGCTGTAGGATGTCTGACCACCATTTACTTATAATTGGGCAGCTCCACCAGATATGGATGAATGTTACTCTCTCCCTCAAGCATCTCCAGCATCTGTCCGAAGAGGAACCGGCAAAGAGTGAGGATCTAACTGGGGTAATGTACCACTGGGTTAGGATTTTATACCCGTTTTCCTGAATGCGTACACAACGCGATGATTTATGGGGCAGATTAAGTAATATGGGCAGAATTGAGAAGGGCAGGTCGATCCCAGTATCTTTTTCCCAGGAGCGTATGAATGCAGATTTAATAATGAGGGGAGGAGAGCGTAGTTTGTTGTATAATTGTGAGATACATTTTTTGGGGGGGTTGGGATTTGCGATTAGGGATTCATACCACACTAAAGGGCGAAGGAATTCTCCCCTTGTGTTGTTCCTAAGAACAAAGGATTTGATAAGCGGTATTAAGGTGAAATCACAAGGTTGGGGGTTAAGCTGGTCTCGCAAGCTATCTGAGGAGACTAGTGATCCTTGAGACTCGAGGAGATGGGTAATTGGGAGGGAGGATGATCTAACTCTTTTTGAAGAGGAGTCGCACAAGGCTGGGGAGGAAGTACCCAAAATATCGCTAACTGTGAGTAGTAGGGAGGGAAAGGGCACTGAGCAATGGGAGGAGCTAAACCATTTCCATGCTTCTAAGGTGGCTTTTATGATTGGGTAAGCAGATAGCGAGGTTTAAGGGGGGTTTGATGGCCTAAACAGAGAGCTCAGGTAGGCATACCTAAGATGCTTTGTTCCAGTGCCACCCAGGATTTATTTCTTGTGTTCTGTAGCCAGTCTACAGTTCTAGTCAGTAGTATTGCTTTCCCATATAATTCTGGATCTGGGAGCCCAATACCACCTGACTGACGGGAATCTAACAGGAGCGAGTAGGAAAGTCTTGCTTTTTTCCTATTCCAGATAAAGGCCCTAAACTTCTGTTTAAGAGAGGCATAATAGGACTTGGATATGGGAATTGGGAGCACCTGTTGAAGGTATGTAAGGCGAGGAAGGATAAGGGTACATGAGGAGGTTTTTGTGGCCAAACCAGGAGAGGGTAGGGGTAGAGGTAGTAAGTTTATCAATTGTTTGGAATATTGATGCCTTAAGGGGAATATAATTAAGTGAGAAAAGCTCTGAGATATTGGTACTAATTTTGACTCCTAGGTATGTGATGGTCGGGGAGGACCAATTAAATGGAGAGTTTTCCATTAGAGAGCGTTTTAGTCGGGGAGATAGAGCAGTGCTGAGTATAAGGGATTTACTCGCATTAATCTTGAAGTTGGATAAGACACTATAGTGGTTTTAGATGTTTCTGTATAATGGGGAGAGAGTCTTTGGGATTGGTTGTCATTATCATTACGCCATCAGCGAAAGCCGCTATGTTATGTTCATGGCCGCCTAAATTCAGACCCTTAATGCCAGAGTCTGCCCGTATAGTGGGCAGAAGGGGGGATAAGGGACATCCTTGGCGGGTTCCGTTGTGAATTTGGAAGGGTGAGGATAAGTCTCCATTCACCATGACGCGAGCTGTGGCATGAGTGTACATAGCAAAGACAGCTTTTACATATGGACCAGGTAGGCCGAAGTTCACCAAGACGTGTTTCAGATAGTCCCAGTTGATACGATCGAATGCTTTCTCAGCATCAGTACTTAGAAGTAGGAGTGGGGAGGAGGTATGTTTAGCATAACACAACACATTAATGACCCTAGTCGTGTTGTGTCTGCCTTCTCTATTCCGAACAAAGCCCACCTGGTCCACATATACTAAGAGGGGAAGAAGAGTTGCCAGTCTATTGGCCAACATTTTAGCTAAGAGTTTGAGATCAATGTTTAGGAGCGAAATGGGCCTGTAATTAGAGCATAGATTAGAATCCTTTCCCTCTTTGGGTATTAGGGCTATGTGAGCTGTCGTCATATCTCTAGAGAGTGGGCTACCTAGTAGGGATAAGTTGCAGACATTGAGGAGGTGGGGTAAGAGTTGTTTTCTGAAGGTTTTGTAGTATGAAGCTGGAAGGCCGTCAGGGCCATGACTTTTGCCTTACGGCATCTGGGAAAGGGCTGTGGATAACTCTTCTATAGTGAAGGGAACAGCCAGCGAGCGTTTTTGAGGTTCGGTGAGTAGGGGGGAGGTGGTCGAGTCAAGGAACGAGGCGACAAAAGAGAGATGTGATTCAGGGAGGTGGAGGTAGATTGTATAGTGATTCATAAAAGTCCCTAAATTGCTTGGCAATTTGGGAAGATGCAAAAATGGGGGTACCATTGGGGGAGGATAGTTGGTGTATGTAGTTTTCCGCCCTTCTGGTTTTAATTCTACTCATCAGGAATCTAGTTGCTTTGTCCCCATGCGCGAAGAACTTATGTTGAGAGTTGAGGTAGTATTTGGCAGATCTAGCTTGTAGTAGAGCTTTTTAGTTCAGCTCCCGCATTAGAGAGTTCTTGGAGTTGGGGATTAGATAAGGATTGTTTGTGTAGAGACTCAAGCTTTTTTATCTTGGAGAGGAGGATTTCAATGTTTCTCTCTCTGAGTTTTTTCAGGTGTGATCCTATGCTGATAAATTCGCCCCTTATAAAGAGTTTGTGTGCATCCCATAGAGTTTGGGGTGAGAGGGAGGGGTGGCCATTCAATTTAAAATATTGATCTAATAACGATGCTACTTTTCTGATGGTGTTGGGGTCTCCTAAAATGGATTCATTGAGGCGCCAGTTGAAGCAATTAGATTTATGTGAGGGGAGAGTACTGTGAGGAAAACTGGGGCATGGTCTGAGATGTGGATGGAACCTATTTTGGCTTCTGGACAGAGCTGGAGATGCTCTTTGGAGATGAAGATATAATCAATGCGGTGGTAAGTGTTATGGACATGGGAGAAGAAGGTATAGTCTGGTGTATCTGGGTGTAGTGTACGCCAGACATCCACCAGATGGAGGTTCCAAAAAATGTCTCTAATGGACTTCAGGGAACGTAGCGAGTGGGTCGATTTATGGGAAGATGAGTCGATTTTAGATCTCCTCCCGCAATTACTATGCCTTCCTTAGAAGAGGCAATAATCTGAGAGATATCTGAAAGCCATGGGGCCTGTTTAGTATTAGGAACATACAGATTTATAAAGGTGTACATTTGAGGTCCTATATAACCTTTGACCAGGAGATATCTCCCCTCTGGATCTTGGATGTGACTAGTGTATTTAAAGTGTACTTTTCTCCTAAACCTTATACTTACTCCTCCGGATGCGGCGGAACCTCCCCCACAGTGGAACCATAGGGGATATTGTGAGAATTCAAGTTTGGGGTAGTGGTTAAACTTGAAATGTGTCTCCTGCAGGAGCAGCACATCAGAACCTGCTTTACGTAGTATAGTTAAAATATGGCTTCGTTTGGACGGAGAGTTGAAACCCTTCACGTTATAGGTTGCTATATGTAGATCAGCCATAGTTAAGGGTCAGAGTGGAGACATAGTGGTGCAGTGTGCTGGACCCCCAGGGGAGAACACTTACAAGATAAGTAATGTCCGACCGATCCGGAGGAGGAGCCAAGGTCCAGAAATCAGATTGCCACATCCCATAGAACTTGAGTGATAGTATCGAGTACCTGAAACCATACACGGGAAAGGGAAAAACTATGAGAACAAAAAACATAATCAAAAAATAACATTTTGTGTGAAGTGACACACATACAGTAAGCATGGAGGGATTTTGGTCACTAGACCAGGTAATGTGCCGTCCAGCACATTATATATCGATAAAATGGTGAAATAGACTAATGACAGTGGGCGACAGAGGGGCCATATGGTAGGCTAAGAGTTACATGGTAGACTTAGAAAGGAAAAAGAGACCATTGGAAGGGGAGGATTGAGAGACAAGAGGTTTAGGAACAGCTAGACGAGTATATGGGAGATAGGGGAGACACTGTAGATGACAGACAGCCTACTGAACATATCATCAATTGGGGTTCTAATAGTTCTTCTTCTGTGCGGCTAGGGTCTGCTGGTAAGTTCCTTTTCCACAGGATCGTCCGAATGGTGGCATCACGACGAAGAAACCCATTTGGTGGCTCGCAGAGAAGATGCGTCAGCTAGGTAGGAGCTAAGGATCCTGAGCAAGTCTCTTCGGTGTCAGCTGACGGCTCCTTTTACCAACTTTATGCGCTTTAGGAGTGTGCTGCAGAGCAAAGGGTGCAACTGCTGGAACCTCCGGGAGCATGGTGATGTCTTGGAATAAGTCCCAGTTGTCTATCTGTAGGGAGGGATTTGCAGGTAATCATAAATGTCCTCCAAATCAGAATGAGCTGAGATGTTAAAGCGGCGCCCTCCCTGGGAAAAGGAGAGGCCAAAGGGAAAGTTCCACTTATATTGGATTCTATTGGCCCGCAGCCATTCTGTTAGCGGTTTCAGGGTTTTGCGTTTTCTCAATGTAGACGGGGCCAGATCCTGGTATATGGACACCAGAGCGCCCTCAAGTAGAATGTCTTGTTCCTACCGGCTTCCTGGACTGCCACTTTAACTTGGAAATTGAGGAACTTGCAGATCACGTCCCTAGGGGGGTCATCTGGCTTAGGTTTAGGAGGTAGAGCTCTGTGGGCTCTCTCTATAATTATGTCGAGAGCAAAATCTGGACCCAGCAGCGAGGTGTACAGGTGTTTCACTGCAGCCGGGATATCCCCAGGTGACACAGATTCTGGGATCCCTCTGAGGCGCAGGTTATTACTGCACCCCCTGTTTTCTTGGTCCTCAAGGGCATTGTGTAGCTCGTTAAGGTAAGTGCTACATTTTTGGAGTGGCCCTCTGATGATCCAGAATCAAAGTCTGGTGGTTTTCTAGAGACTCCACCCGATCTCCCACTTGCCTCATGTCTTGGCGCAGGGCAGCAATTTCACTGAGCAATGGCTCCATGGCCTTGCAGAGTGTATGTTTCAGGTAATTCCTGGTTATCGGGAGGATCCCTTTACCTTGCGGTTCCTCCGCGTTGCTTTCTTCCTCTGATCTGTCCGGGGCGCTGGCTTTGTGCGGCTGGGTCGGCGCCATCTTGGATTCGCGGGCTACAAATGTGGAGGCCGCTTTTTTAATGAATTGGCTTTTGTTGAAGCTCGGGTGTTCTCCTGCTTTGGGGTTCCCGATCTTCACCATTTTAGGGCTGATAGCTGCAGATAGCAGGTGAAAAGGATGGACTATGTCACGGAGCTCAGAAGCATGCAGCCATCTCTGACCGGCGCTGGCTCCGCCCCCCAAAATGTCAGTTTTTTGTGCTGTAAAAATTTTTTTTACAAAGATAAATCATTTCCGAACTTTCCTTCTTTAATGTGACTTATAAACTGTACAACTCGATTGAAAAACAAACTGAAATATTTTAGGTAGAGGGAAGAAAAAATATAAAAATAAAATAATATTGTTGCATAAGTGTGCGCACCCTTAAACTAATACTTTGTTGAAGCACCTTTTAATTTTATTACAGCACTCAGTCTTTTTGGGTATGAGTCTATCAGCATGGCACATTTTGACTTGGCAAGATTTGACCATTCTTCTTTGCAAAAACAATCCAAATCTGTCAGATTGCGAGGGCATCTCCTGTGCACAGCCCTCTTCAGATCACCCCACAGATTTTCAATCGGATTCAGGTCTGGCCTCTGGCTGGGCCATTCCAAAACTTTAATCTTCTTCTGGTGAAGCCATTCCTTTGTTGATTTGGATGTATGCTTTGGGTCGTTGTCATGCTGAAAGATGAAGTTCCTCTTCATGTTCAGCTTTCTATCAGAAGCCTGAAGGTTTTGTGCTAATATTGACTTGTATTTGGAACTGTTCATAACTCGCTGTAGCTTAACTAAGGCCCCAGTTCCAGCTGAGGAAAAACAGCCCCAAAGCATGATGCTGCCACCACCATGCTTCACTGTTGTTTTTCCGCCAAACATATCTTTTGGAATTATAGCCAAAAAGTTCATCCTTTGTTTAATCAGACCATAACACTTTTTCCCACATGCTTTTGGGAGACTTCAGATGTGTTTTTTTCAAAATGTAGCCTGGCTTGGATGTTTTTCTTCGTAAGAAAAGGCTTTTGTCTTGCCACTCTACCCCATAGCCCAGACATATGAAGAATACGGGAGATTGTTTTCAGATGTACCACACAGCCAGTACTTGCCAGATATTACTGCAGCTCCTTTAATGTTGCTGTAGGCCTCTTGGTAGCCTCCCAGACCAGTTTTCTTCTCGTCTTTTCATCATTTTTGAAGGGACGTCCAGTAGAGTTGAGCGGACACCTAGATGTTCGGGTTCGGCCGAACTTCGGAAAAAAGTTCAAGTTCGGGACCCGAACTTGACCCCGAACCCCTTTGAAGTCAATGGGGACCCGAACTTTTGAGCACTAAAATGGCTGAAAAAGGAATGGCTTCACCAGAAGAAGATTAAAGAACAGTTGATTCCTCCTCCTCTATCTCCTCCACCTCGTCATCCTCCAGAACTGTGCCCTTGCTGGACAATTGTGTACCTTGGGTTTGTGGGTGCAGGAACCCACCATCGGAGCCTCTTGGGAATGACTGGCCGGAAACCATACGAAATGATTCCTCCTCCTGTGCCACATCCTCTTCCATCATCGCCAGGAGCGTTTTTTCAAGGAGGCATAGAAGTGGGATAGTAACGCTGAGAATGGCATTATCGGCACTGGCCATGTTGGTGGAGTACCCGAAACAGTGCAACGAGGAACACAGGTCTCGCATGGAGGCCCAGTCATTGGTGGTGAAGTGGTGCTGTTCTGCCGAGCGAGTCACCCGTGCTTGCTGTAGCTGAAACTTCACTATCGCCTGCTGCTGCTCGCACAGTCTGGCCAGCATGTGCAAGGTGGAGTTCCACCTTGTGGGCATGTCGCATATGAGGCGGTGAGCGGGAAGGCCGAAGTTACACTGCAGCGCTGACAGGCGAGCAGCAGCAGGGTGAGAACGCTGAAAGCGCGCACAGACGGCCCGCACTTTATGCAGCAGCTCTGACATGTCGGGGTAATTTTTAAGGAATCTCTGCACCACCAAATTCAGTATATGCCCCAGGCAAGAGATGTGCGTCAAACCGCTAGTCCCAAAGCTGCTACGAGATTTCGCCCATTATCGCACACCACCAGGCCGGGCTTGAGGCTCACTGGCACAAACCACTCATCGGTCTCTTGTTCAAGGCCCATCCACAGCTCCTGCACGGTGTGGGGTTTGTCCCCCAAACAGATAAGTTTTAAAACTGCCTGCTGTCGTTTACCCCTGGCTGTGCTGAAGTTGGTGGTGAAGGTGTTATGCTGACCGGATGATAAGCTGGTAGAGGATGAGGAAGCAGAGTAGGAGGTGGAAGCAACAGGAGGCAAACTGAAGTGCCCTGCAATCCTCGGTGGTGGAAGGACATGCGCCAAACTGCTATCCGCCTCAGGCCCACCCGCCACTGCATTTACCCAGTGTGCTGTTATGGAGATATAACGGCCATGACCGTGCTTACTGGTCCACGTATCCGTAGTCAGGTGCACCTTGCCACAGATGGCGTTGCACAGTGCACACCTGATTTTGTTCCCTACTTGGTTGTGCAGGGAAGGGATGGCTCGCCTTGAAAAGTTGTGGCGGCTGGGCACGACGTACTGTGGGACAGCCACCGCCATAAGGCCTTTAAAACTATCCGTCTCCACCAGATGGAATGACAGCATTTCAAAAGCAAGTAATTTAGAAATGCTGGTGTAGTGTCCCACTAGGTAGGCGTAGGCACTACACAAGGGTCAATTGGTTTGCGTGTAACTCCTACTCACAAGGGACAGAAATGTTATGTTTAACTATGCATTTAATGTATTTTCTAATGTGTTTTTACATGCAATGTTCCCCTGTGTTAATGCTTAGCAGGCCTAGTTAGGGTGTAGTTAGACATCCCAGACACTAGAGGGAGATAGGGAGCCCCTAGTATAAATGTCCAGGCCCAGACAGGGAGTGGTTGGTTCATAGTCAGGAGTCTGTGGAGACAGAAGTCAGAAGGCACCAGCCAGAGATATGCTGAGGGCCTCCTCCTGACATGCAGCTTGATAGCCCTGGCTGCTAGCTATGACCAGGAGGCTAGTGAAGAACCCTAGCCTGCCTGTAGATCAAGTGAGCCTCAGTTAGCTCAGAAGAATACCCCAGTAGTAGGAATGTACCTTCTGGGAGAAACCTGCCGCTTCCCTACTGAGTAAGGACAACACAGCAAGGTCAGATAAGTAAGCTAATGGGTAGAGGAACTATAAAGTAAGAGCAAGAGTCAATACGGGAGGAAGATATAATTACCAAGGATTAAAGCCAGCATTTAGGCATCCGGGCCTTGGGATAGAAACCGTACAGGAGTTCTAAAGAACAGCGTACACTATTTCTGAGGAGAAGGTACAACCTGATTCTGAGTGTGTTGTTGATTACCCTCTGAGTATCTTGCACGGAATTATACCTGCCAGTATTTGAAATAAGCCTGCTTGTGAAGCTTGTGATATAAGGGACTGCATTACTATCTCGATGTACAAAGTTGGACTGTTTAAGTAAAGCAACGTTTGGTTCACTATACCACCTGTGTACCTCACTTATTCCAACTATAAATCGGTGTGCCACCGTTACAGGCACTGGCGTCACGATTCCAAAAGGGACCTTGCCCCAGGCACTCAAAATACCGGTAACATCCAGGGCACCTCATCCACCATCAGGCCTGGTCCTTACATACAGAGTGTGCCCCAGAGGAACTGTGTCTACCTCTCCTTCACTGCCGCATGCCTGCCCAGGGTTCTCCTCCTCCAATACAGTGAGCAACCCTCGATTGCCCATAACCGTGACCTCACTTCGCTATACCCTGCAGGTCTGGCGTGCTGCACTGGCATTCAGGGCTAGGGATCGCGGGTGGGTAGGGCGGTACTTCCTTTTCCTCTCCAACGTTTGGCAGATGGAGAGCTGAACGCTTCCGTGGGACATTGTGGAGATGCTTGGTGACCCAGGTGTTGGTGTTGCTGGCAGATCCTCTGTTTGCGGGGTGCCAGGTGGCACTGTCACTCCAGAGGTGGATGAAGAGGCCGCGACTGCAGCAGAAGAGGAAGCAGGAGGAGCCAGATATCTTTCTTGGTATTTAAAGTGTCTACTCCACTGCAGCTCGTGCTTTGCACTTAAATACCTGGTCATGCAGGTTGTGCTCAGGTTGAGAACGTTTATTCCTCGCTTCAGGCTCTGATTGCACAGCATGCAAACCACTTCTGTCTTGTCGCCAGCACATTGTCTGAAGAACTGCCACGCCAGGGAACTCCTTGGAGCTAGCTTTGGTGTGCTCGGTCCCTTGCTGCGGTGGGCAGTAGGAGGCGTACTGTCTAGAGGACGGCCGCTCCGCTTTTGCACCCTGCTCCCTGTTCTGCTGTGCTGGTGGCTCTGTGCGACCACCGCCTCTTCCTCCGAACTATATAGGTCACTCGCATGACCTTGATTCCATGTGGGGTCGAAGACCTCATCGTCCTCCACATCATCTTCCACCCAGTCTTCACCCCCGACTTCCTTGTCGGTCTGCACACTTTTGAAAGCCCCAAGCAGTTGGCACCTGTGTTTCGTCATCATCCGAGACATGCTGCGATGGTCCTCCCATGTATCATCTTGAAAAATAAGTGGTTGGGCATCGGTGCACTCAATCTCTTCCACTTCTGGGGCAGGGCTAGGTGGATGTCCCTGTGAAACCCTGCTAACAGAGTCATCAAAAAGCAGAAGAGACTGCTGCATGACTTGGGGCTCAGACTGCTTGGCTGATTTGCAAGGGGGTGAGGTGAAAGACTGATGGACATCGGCTGCAGGTGCCAACTGTGGTCTTTCAGCAGGAGACTGGGTGGGAGACAATGTGAAGGAACTGGATCCACTGTCAGCAACCCAATCTACTATCGCCTGTACTTGTTCAGGCCTCACCATTCGTAGAGCAGCATTAAGCCCGACCAAATACCGCTGCAGGTTTTGTCACCTACTCGCACCTGAGGAAGGGGTTTTACTTGTGCGTGTAGCTGGCACAGATTGACGACGTCTTCTCCCTGCAACAGGACCTTTGCCCTAAATGGGTGTTAAATTAATAGTAGAATAGAACGACAGTATGTAGAGTGGGTATCTCACAGGGACTGAACCACTGTAGGCCTGAAGTAAATATATCTTTGCACAAAATGGCTGTATTTCAAATGGCTGTATTTCTAATGTCTGATTCAAACTCCTGTATGTGGGGGGGTATCTCACACAGTCTGAACCAGTGTAGGCATGAAGTAAATATATTTTTGCTCAAAATGGCTGCATTTTAAATAGCTGTATTTCAAATCCCTGAATCAAACCCCTGTATGTAGAGGGAGTATCTCACAGGGCCTGAACCAGTGTAGGCCTGAAGTAAATATATCTTTGCACAAAATGGCTGTATTTCAAATGGCTGTATTTCAAATCCCTGAATCAAACCCCTGTATGTAGAGGGAGTATCTCACAGGGACTGAACCAGTGTAGGCCTGAAGTAAATATTTCTTTGCACAAAATGGCTGTATTTCAAATGGCTGTATTTCAAATACCTAATTCAAACCCCTGTATGTCGAGGGGGTATCTCACACGGTCTGAACTAGTGTAGGCCTGAAGTAAATATTTATTTACCCAAAATGGCTGTATTTTAAATGGCTGTATTTCAAATGCCTGATTCAAACCCCTGTATGTAGAGGGGGTATCTCACAGGGCCTGAACCACTGTAGGCCTGAAGTAAATATATCTTTGCACAAAATGGCTGTATTTTAAATGGCTGTATTTCAAATGCCTGATTCAAACCCCTGTATGTAGAGGGGGTATCTCATAGGGCCTGAACCACTGTAGGCCTGAAGTAAATATATCTTTGCACAAAATGGCTGTATTTTAAATGGCTGTATTTCAAATGCCTGATTCAAACCCCTGTATGTAGAGGGGTTATCTCATAGGGCCTGAACCACTGTAGGCCTGAAGTAAATATATCTTTGAACAAAATGGCTGTATTTCAAATGGCTGTATTTCTAATGCCAAATATATTAAGGGTGTATCTCACAATGACATCTGCATTAAAGGCTGCCAACTAAATTTTTTGTGCCCAAACGAGTGTTTGTTTAACAACTGAATTTGACAGCAGTATATAAGCCTGTAATTTCACACGTGCTGGTGATGCAAGGCCTGAAAATTGTGTTTTTTGTAAAAATACATTAAAGGACATAGTTAAGTATAATATTACTGTCTCTTGTGAGCAGAAGTAACACGTGAACCAATTGACCCTTGTGTAGTGCCCACGCCTACCTAGTGGGACACTACAAGGATACCACAGAGAAAGCCACTGCAGTCCAAAAAATACATTGCTGCATGTTTACAGTTTGCACAAGAGCACCTGGATGTTTCCCAGCAGTACTGGCAAAATACTCTGTGGACAGATGAAACCAAAGTTGAATTGTTTGGAAGAAACACACAATGCTATGTGTGGAGAAAAAGAGGCACAGCACACAACATCAAAACCTCATCCCAACTGTGAAGTATGGTGGTGGGGGCATCATGGTTTGGGGCTGCTTTGCTGCGTCAGGGCCTGGATGGATTGCTATCATCGAAGGAAAAATGAATTCCCAAGTTTTTCAAGACATTTTGCAGGAGAACTTAAGGCTATCTGTCCACCAGCTGAAGCTCAACATAAGATGGGTGTTGCAACAGGACAACGACCCAAAGCATAGAAGTAAATCAACAACAGAATGGCTTAAACAGAAGAAAATACACCTTCCGGAGTGGCCCAGTCAGAGTCCGGACCTCAACCCGATTGAGATGCTGTGGCATGACCTCAAGAAAGCGATTCACACCAAACATCCCAAGAATATTGCTGAACTGAAACAGTTGTGTAAAGAGGAATGGTCAAAAATTACTCCTGACCGTTGTGCATGTCTGATCTGCAACTACAGGAAACGTTTGGTTAAAGTTATTGCTGCCAAAGGAGGTTCAACCAGCTATTAAATCCAAGGGTTCACATACTTTTTCCACCTGCACTGTGAATGTTTACATGATGTGTTTAATAAAAACATGGTAACATTTAATTCTTTGTGTGTTATTAGTTTAAGCAGACTGTGATTGTCGATTGTTGTGACTTAGATGAAGATCAGATCACATTTTATGACCAATTTGTGCAGAAATCCATATCATTCCAAAGGGTTCACATACTTTTTCTTGCAACTGTATCTTTGTCTCGTTTATTACAGCACAGAAACCTGACATCTTAACAGAGGTGTGTAGACTTTTTATATCCACTGTAGGTACCAGGCATCTATTTAAGCACATGAGGCAACATCACCGAATCCCGTGGGAAAATAGAACCGGACAGAATTTTGAATCAGAACATGTCTGTCCTCCTTCTCCTGGTATTCTTTGTGGCAACCCTGATTCATTCCTAAGTACACTGAACAAAAATGTTCCCATTTTGCATGAGCTGAACTCAAAGATCTGAAACATTTTCTACATACACAAAAGACCCATTACTCTTAAATATTGTTCACAAACCTGTCTAAATCTGTGTTAGTGAGCACTTCTCCTTTGCCGATATAATCCATCCCACCTCATAGGTGTGGCATATCAAGGTGCTGATTAGACAGCATGAATATTGCACAGGTGTGCCTTAGACTGCCTACAATAAAAGACCACTATGAAATGTGCACAGTTTTGCCTTACTGGGGGCGGGGGGGGGGGGAGAAAACCAGTCAGTATCTGGTGTGGCCACCATTTGCCTCACGCAGTGCAACACATCTCCGTCGCATAGAGTTGATCAGGTTGTTGATTGTGGCCTGTGGAATGTTGGTCCACTTCTCTTCAATAGCTGTGTGAACTTGCAGAATATTGGCAGGAATTGGAACACGCTGTTGTATACGCTGATCCAGAGCATCCCAAACATGCTCAATGGGTGACATGTCCGGTGAGCATGCTGGCCATGCAAGAACTGGGATGTTTTCAGCTTCCAGGAATTGTGTACAGATCCTTGCAATATGGGGCCATGCATTATCATGCTGCAACATGAGGTGATGGTCGTGGATGAATGGCACAACAATAGGCCTCAGGATCTCGTCACGGTATCTCTGTGCATGCAAAATGCCATCAATAAAATGCACCTGTGTTCGTTGTCCATAAAATACGCCTGCCCATACCATAACCCCACTGCCACCATGGGCCACAACGTTGACATCAGCAAACCGCTCACCAACATGACGCCACACACTGTCTGCCATCTGCCCTGTGAAAACCGGGACTCATCCGTGAACTGAAGGCCTCTTCAACCTGTCAGATGCCATCGAATGTGAGCATTTGCCCACTCAAGTCGGTTACAACGACGAACTGCAGTCAGGTCCAGACCCCGATGAGGACGATGCGCATGCAGATGCGCTTCCCTGAGATTGTTTCTGACAGTTTGTACAGAAATTCTTTGGTTATGCAAACCAATTGCAGCTGTCCGGGTGGCTGGTGTCAGACGATCATGGAGGTGAACATGCTGGATGTGGAGGTCCTGGGCTGGTGTGGTTACACGTGGTCTATGGTTGTGAGGCCGTTTGGATGTACTGACAAATTCTCTGAAATCCCTATGGAGACGGCTTATGGTAGAGAAATTAACATTCATTGCATGGGCAACAGCTCTGGTAGACATTCCTGCAGTCATCATGTCAATTGCACTCTCCCTTAAACGTTGCGACATCTGTGGCATTGTGCTGTGTAATCAAACTACACATTTCAGAGTGGTCTTTTATTGTGGGCAGTCTAAGGCACACCTATGCAATATTCATGCTGTCTAATCAGCACCTTGATATACCACACCTGTGAGGTGGGATCGATTATCTCGGCAAAGGAGAAGTGCTTACTAACACAGATTTAGACAGATTTGTGAACAATATTCGAGAGTAATGGGTCTTTTGTGTATGTAGAAAATGTTTCAGATCTTTGAGTTCAGCTCATGCAAAATGGGAGCAAAAACTAAAGTGTTGCGTTTATATTTTTGTTCAGTGTAAGTATATCACACCCCTCAGTATGTCACAACTATTGATATCACACCTATACCAGTCCTTAAAAGGACTTTTTGTCACGACTGTGACTGATCCAGACAGGTCTGGGAGGAGAAGGTCGCAGCGACTTGCTACTCGTGATAGCTTGTGAGTTTGCTCCGTGGTTCAGGGTATGTCATCTGGGTTTTGCCTTGTGAACCTTTTTGTCCTGACTGGGAGTTTGTAGGCATCCTTCTCAGGTGAGTCCTGTCTGCCACTCCCAGCTAGTGTTGAGCGCGAATATTCGAATTGAGAATTTTTTTCTCGAATATCGCAATTTCGAGATTTCGCGAATATTTAGAATATCGTTCTATATATTCGAGAAATCGAATATTCGTTTTTTTTCTTTTTTTTTTTTATTATTATATTTTTTTCTTTCCCACTTCCCTAAAGTTGTTCTTACCTGTCCTTTGGATTCCTGGCTTCCTGGCTGCTCCAGTCAGTGGCGTTTTCAACTTACTGCTATATTCCATATTAGCTAAATTACAATCTAATCTATATGTGTATTTTACGAAATTTCGCAATAGTCGCAATTGCGATGCGAGTAATATAACATGAAATATTCGCATGAAGATTTCAACTTAGCACTGCTATACTCCATATTCTAGCCTAATATGGAATATAGCTGTGCTAAGTTAGCACTGCTATATTCCATATTAGGCTAGAATATGGAGTATAGCAGTGCTAAGTTGAAATCTTCATGCGAATATTTTGTGTTATATTAGTCGCATCGCAATTTCGACTTTTTCAAATGTTCTTAATATTGCTCTAACTTCGTCTTTTAGAAATTTCGTAATATTGCTCTAACTTCGTCTCTTAGAATATTACGAATATTCTAAAAGACGAAGTTAGAGCAATATTACGAAATTTCGTAAAATACACATATAGATTGTAATTTAGCTAATATAGTGCTATAATCCCTTTTTTTTCCTGTAATTTTTTTTTGCCTCTTCTGAACTTAAGTTTTGTAAAATATGTACACTATTAAAAATTATTACTATAGCAGTATATTAGCTTAAATACAATCTATGTGTATTTTACGAAATTTCGTAATATTGCTCTAACTTCGTCTTTTAGAATATTACGAATATTCTAAAAGACGAAGTTAGAGCAATATTAAGAACATTTGCAAAAGTCGAAATTGCGATGCGACTAATATAACACGAAATAGTCGCATGAAGATTTCAACTTAGCACAGCTATATTCCATATTCTAGCCTAATATGGAATATAGCAGTGCTAACTTAGCACAGCTATATTCCATATTAGGCTAGAATATGGAATATAGCAGTGCTAAGTTTAAATCTTCATGCGACTATTTCGTGTTATATTACTCGCATCGCAATTTCGACTTTTGCAAATGTTCTTAATATTGCTCTAACTTCGTCTTTTAGAATATTCGTAATATTCTAAGAGACGAAGTTAGAGCAATATTACGAAATTTCGTAAAATACACATATTAGCCTAGCCATAGTCATTAGCATATGAACGTTGCCTTATACTATCAAGATAAATATTCGCAATATGCGAAAAAATAATTTCGCGATAATTGGAATAATTGCGAATATTCGATTTCGACGAATATAACACGAATATTCATGCGAATATTCGTGAAATATCGCGAAATCGAATATGGCACCTCCCGCTCATCACTACTCCCAGCTACTATATTAGTTTCACTTTCACTTGCAGTCATTGCCAGATATAGTCCTTACTTCCAGTTCTATTCTGACCTTTGAAGGAGATCGTTTGATGGTGTTGCTGTGGAGCTCTTGTCCGGCGTGGACTGTCGTGATTGGGATCGCCTTCTCTTCTCGTGACTGGATAAGTCTATCTCTGATATAGTTTGTTTGTTACTGTCTTCCCCTGCTGTTCTCCTAGACATGAGTGATGGTGACTAGTGCTCCCATCGGCCCTTCCCCACTCTAGGCTTGTTAGGGTGACTGAGGGTTTTAGGCATCCTGCTCGCCGCACGGGTTCACACCCCGTCTAGGGTATCAGGGCAGACAGGTGCCAGCTTAGGGTTAGTCAGGGGTGGCCATACTATTCCCATCCGTAGATAAGGGTCCCCCTTCCCCTCCGTCTGGTGCGACACGACTGCTGCTGGGGTAGCAGTCATGACACTTTTGTGGCCCTATTAGCTAGCGTTTGGTGTCCCTAACAGTCGGTCCCTGCTTCACACAGCAACCTCTCCCTACACTGGCAAAAGACTGAATGTAAAATGGCAGCCAGATTGGGTTTATTTATAGGGTAGGGGGGGTGTCCAATTGCTGAAATATCTCAATTGGCTGTCCTGTCCCACCTGACGGATGTGTCATAGGTCAAAGTTCTGCACAAAGCAAAAGAGTATGGCGCCGGAGGGCATCGCCATATGTTCGCCTGTTCAGCAAAGTGCAAACAAGCAAAGTTCGCAACAAAACGACCGCCGGGTGAATCGCAAGGCCATCTCTACTGATTGTCAGTCCCTGACAATGCCCGGGACTTCCTGTAAGTGCAGGATCCAAATCAGAGGGGGTAAAAGGGAGACAAAATAACAAGTGATTATTGACAGAATAATACAGAAAACAGAAGTCAAATCCAGACACGTACCACGCTAAGGCCAATGCCAGGACAATCCAAATCAGTACTAAATCAGAACCAGAAGGCAGAAACCAGGAGAAGCAATTGACAAAACCAAGTCCAGAAGAAGGAGCAAAGTCAAAGTCAGGGTTCAAATCCAGGATCAGATATCCAGAAAATAGTAGTATAATCAAAGGACTAGTAAGGCAATTGCAGAACACAATACCACTCATAGGCAATCTGTGTACTGTTTGTGTCAGGATTCGAACCCGTGACCAGCCACATCCCAGGCGGTAGCCCTGCTTACTAGGCTACTGTCCTCTCTGGACATTACTCCCTGAAACCTATTATGTAACCTCAGTCTTGCCAAGCCTTGCTCATCACCCTTGATTCCCCACACCTGGTACTTCCCTATATAAGTCCAGCCCCTTGCACTCTAGCTTGCTGATTATTGAGCTCCTGAGCCTTGATCAAGCTTCTCCTCATCTGCTGCTCCTGCTACTACTGAAATCCACTGCTGACCAGGAATTGCCTACCGACTACTCTTCTGCTTGTCCCTACCTACTGAACTGCTACCACCGTTGCCATCCGGATTGTCTGACCACGCTTACTGCCGCCTGCCCTGACCCACCGCCTGCCTACCGACTACTCTTCTGCTTGTCCCTACCTACTACCTGCCTGCGGTCCTTGCCACTGGGCTCCACTCCTACCTCCAGCCAGCGGTCCTCTGACTCAGGTGAGCCTGTAGGATTGTTACAGTTTGCCTGTTTAAATAGGGCACACTTCCTGGTGACATAACACACCCGGCATCATGTGAACAGTAACCGCAGCGTGCCTGATGTGTGAGCTGGCTTTCTTCACAGGGAAACCAGGTCTGTCTCCCTAGTGACCAGACACTGGCAGCACTGCAGAGGAGCACGTGTGCCGGTGCCCAAACGTGACAATAGTCCTACCACTTTACAAATCACTAGTCAGACCGCACATAGAGTATTGTGTACAATTTTGGGCTCCAGTGCACAAGACAGACATAGCAGAGCTGGAGAGGCAAGTAAAGTGATAACTGGTATGGGTGGACTACAGGAGCCAAAATGATTAAAAAATTTGGGTTATTCAGTTTAGAAAAACAAGGATTGAAGGGTGATCTAATAACTATGTATAAATATATCAGGGGTCAGTACAGAGATCCCTCCCATCATCTATTTATCCCCAGGACGGTGACAAGGGGACATCCACTGCGTCTGGAGGAAAGAAGGTTTGTACACAAATATAGAAGAGAACTCGTTACTGGTGATAGTGAACGTACTAAAAGAGTTCAAGAGGGGCCTGGATGTATTTCTGGAGTGTAATAATATTACAGGCTATGGCTACTAGAGAGGGGTCGTTGATCCAGGGAGTTATTTTGATTGCCTGATTGGAGTCGGAAAGGATTTCTTTTCCCCTAACATTAGAAAAATTGGCTTCTACCTCACAGGGGGATTTTGGCTTCTTTTGGATCAACTCGCAGGATAACAGGCCGAACTGGATGGACAGATGTGTTTTTTTAGCCTTAAAAACGGTTACTATCTTACTATGTTACAACTGGTCTATCTAATCTGCCATTATATTATTTATTTTTCTTTTAAAAAAAATATATTTTAGGATAGACATGTGTTTATCCCATGTTTAAGTTCACTTACTGTAGATTTCCCAATCACATCTACTTGGAGTTTGTTCCAAGCTTCAACCACTCATTAACTAAAATAATATTTCCTGACATATTAAAAATAACACAGTACAGCAAAAAAAATACTGCACCAGCAGCACAAAATATCTACCCAGAAGCTGCCCCTCTGTGGTTGCCAGTGCCAGGTGTTATGTTCTGTCCTCTTTCTCCTCCTCCTCTTGTCTTTAATCAAAATATGCATGAGAGGGATGAGGAGGTGAGACACAGGCCTCAGCACGGAGCCGGTCCTAACTTCAGCATCCTGCCTATTGTTTCAGTGCTTCCATACACACAGAAGAATACAGCACTACATATATGGTAGCCAGACCCCTCTAGTCTTCATTTCAGGTACATTTACAGCTCTGCATTACATTGTTTTGGCCATTCCTCTAAATTGTCCCATGAGCCGTTTTTCAATGGGACCACATGTTGCTCTTGCTACTGTGCGATGCCTGCATGGATTTACCATTCTACAATAGCCTGTATTATCACGAAACCTGTCTTCCATCGAGCACATATGGGACATCATTGGTCAGCAATTCCAAAGGGAACTGCCATCAGGGGATCTTGATGATTTGTGTGCCCAAGTGCATTCACAATAGTCATCATACAACCATTAATAACCTCATAGATAGCATGATAAGGTGTGTGAGTGTGTATTTCTGTATTTGGCTCCATTTTTTATCCTCTGCCTATCATTAACATGTCTATCGATCCCATGATTTCCATAACTCTTCCTTCTTGGTGTTGCAGTATCTGTCTGTCTGTCTTTCTATCCTACATATCTATTCCTGGATGTAATTACCTATGATACATAATATATAAAATACCAGAAATGTTATTGCCTTACCAATGAGGCCTAAAATGTGAATATCTCAGTTAACTTATTATTTGCAGAAGAGTAGAAGTGGTTACATTTGCTAAGTTTGTGCAACACTTTACGTGTTAATTGACTGGACTAACTGAGGTTTGCAATGAAGCATAGAGACTCTCCCTGCAGCCATAGTTTAGACTGCATTCAAGTATATTAACATTTAAGGTGGCAGGAAAACTGCCACTATTAGTCAAGGCAATTAAGTCTAATGTATCTTTTGGGTGCATTTCCCCATTAAACCGTTATGTGTGAGGTTGCTCATCTGCACCAATTTTATTTAGCTTGGCCTTTGTCCAAGTAATTTTTCCTGGTGACCTCTAGAAGTAAGTAATTGTGTCTCTTTGCCTCATGCTCCCCAATTAAATTGCTATGCCACATGACCTGTATATTACATTGAGCAGGTTTCAGAGCATAAAATGTTATATAAATGGAAAATAATTATTTAAGAAATTATTTTCATGTTAGTTGTAAAGGCTATAACCACCGTCACAACGACTAATATTGCTCCATTACATAGAAACTGGTAAATACATATATACATATAGTCTTCATTAAAAATGTTTTACAGATTTATACGTCTCCATAGTAACAGACAACAAGCAAATCTTTTGTAGTCTGGTTCTGCAGTTATATTCTCATCCAGAGAGAGGGAGTAGATACTATTTTGAATGATACATGTTGTGTTATCTACATATAGGTATTATCTTTCATTGCAATACTGCCTGTGAAGCAAATGAGATGGCTGTTGAAAAATATACGGTAATCCGTGCAGAGCAGGAAGCCTTGAATTATTGTAAGACTTATTCACTAGTCTGAAAGCTGCAGGGTGATAGATAGATAGATAGATAGATAGATAGATAGATAGATAGATAGATAGATAGATAGATAGATAGAGAGAGGGAGCCAGGGAACATTTTTAAGATCATCATAAAAAAATTATACAGTATATACATTGTGACAGGACCAGGGGGAAAGTGGTGGAAGGAGTCTACATTTCACCTAGGTTCCTGTCCTATACGTTCTAAAAAGCAGCCAGGGAATTGACAGCAAGGAAAACTAGGTTTTCTCTTTGCAAGGGTTTTGTTAAAAACCTGGTTAGAAGGGCCTGGCTGCTTGGAGCAGGGAGAGTTGGGTGGGTCCCTGCTCCAATTAGCCACTCCAGGTATTCAGTGTAACTGTGGCTAATCACCTTGGAACCTGAGTGTGCTATAAAAGGGCAAACAGCTCACTAGCTGATCTCTCTGCTCCTGGGAAGAACCCTTATGTGTGAGTAAAAACAACAGTGTGTTTTGTTGATGGAGCTGGGCACAAGGCTCAGTTTCATGTAGTTAGGGACTACTACCTGTCTAGAAGTAGTGGCCAGACGGCCAGGTATTTCATTTGTTTTGAACTGTTTTGTTTAATTCTTTTTCTGCAAAAGTCAATAAAACTGGCTGAGGCCAGTTGCACCATACTTGCTTGGACTGGACTGTGTTTTATGTGCCTATAGCGCCCGTCTATCCCAGGAGACGGCGGTCCCGTGAGCTAATCCCGCTACAACATATATTTATATATATATATATATAGAGATGTCCCGAACTATTCGCCGGCGAACATCGATTCTTCGCGTTAGCCGCGGCAGGCATGGGCGTCCGCAGAAATTTTTCCAGGGGGGGCATAATTTTATTGACATCCATGCTCTGCTTGTTTCTGAGAATGTAATGAAGGGGAGGGGCATATTCATTATCACAAAGTATAATAATGCATGAGCTGTGCAACGTGATGGAAAAGCTTAAATGGATATTATAAGTGCCAGGAATACAAAGTTGTATCCACATTGTCATATGTAACTTACAAGCAGATGGTCTGCAGAATACCAGGCCTACCACTAGTATTACCCCTTCATATACCGCCTGCCTGCCTGGTCACCCTGACCAGGCGGTATATGATTGAAGGGGCAATACTGCCTGGTATATGGACAGCAGAGATGGCATCCTCTGCGCAGTACTGTCTATGGTCATCCTTCAACAGCACCCTGACTGCCACCTGCTTGGCCTGGCTCTCATGGCACTTCACTGCCTGCTGCTTGGCTATCAGTGACTCACCCCACACCTAACACTCAGGGTCAGGGAGTGACTCAGTAGTCACACTGTGACACTGACTGACTGTCACTCACTGATAGCCAAGCAGGTGGCAGTCAGGGTGCTTGTTAAGGATGAATTGACCATAGACAGTACTGCCCAGAGGATGCCATATCTGCTGTCCATATAATACCAGTATTGCCCCTTCATATACCGCCTGGTCACCCCACACCTAACACTCAGGGAGTACTCTCATCAATAAAAACAATAATAGGTTTAATCATGGCCCACACATCTGGTTCATCAATCAGTTTGGAGATTTAATTTGTGGACGTTCATACAGAAGAAACTGTATACTGTGTGGCACAGTGTAGGCTATATGTGTATAACATAAATATATTTTACATGAAAACTTACAATTACTTGCTTGGCCCTTGGGGATCTCGGACGCCACTTCCACACTTTGGCCGGGGGCTCAGCGGAGCTGATGTTGTGTTTTATCCTAATGAGAAAGATTTCATAATAAGGATTTGGAGAAGGGGCAGAGGGATAGCAGAGCAGGGAGAGGCTGGTGCTGCTACTAGGGGGTCATACCATAGGGGAGTAATAAAGCCCACCATAATGCCCCCCAGTAGAAATAATTCTCCTTATATTAGACAGTGCAAAAAATACCCCCTTGTAATGCCCCCAGTTGAGCTAATGTCCCCATAATGCCACCATAATGTCCCAGTATAAAATACCCCTATATAGTGCCCCCAGTAAATCCTGCATAGTGCTCCTCTCCCACCTTCCTCCTAGTGCCCCCCATAATGTACCAATATAAAATGCCCCATATATAGTGCCCCAATAAATTCCCTCAGTGTCCCCCATAATTTGCAAGCATAAAATACCCCTTCTTAGTGCCCCCCGTAGATCACTCCATAGTATTCCTCTCCCCCTTCCCCATAGTACCCACCATAATGTGTCCCAGCATAAAATACTACTGTACAGAGCCCTCCATATAACATACCACTTCTTTGTAGCCTCGCCCTCAGTAGATGCCCCTATAGTGCCCACTAATAATGTGTTGGCAAGAAGTGCCCCCCAATAATGTGCCAGTAAGAAGTGACCCCATAGTGCAGCCTAATAATGTGCCAGTAAAAAGTGCCCCCAATGATGCCCCCCCGTGCCCCGGCCTTAATGTCACATTTCTCCCCCTCCATGTCCCGTGACCCGTCATCACCCACTTCTTTTTACATCACCCCCTTTGCGTCACATTATTTCTCCCCCCCTCCATCATGGCAGCACACTTCCCACCCGTGACCCTCCACCCCTCCACCCCCCTGAATGCCACATTTCTTCCCCTCGGGCCCCTCCAAGGGCCAGTGTCAGCAGCACATCTCCCCCCCCCCCCCCCCCCCAGGCACATTTCTTCCACTCCATCTCATGGGCCAGACCAGTGGCAGACATGGGATCCATCATCCACCATGTCATCATGATCCATCCACTTGTTATGTTATCTTTCTTTGTACAATATAAATTCCTGTAGTAACGGTAACTTACTGTGACTGTTGGAATAGGGAACTTGATGTTGTAACCGTTACCGAACTTGGCTCAGGGTCAGTGACAGGCAGGCTCTACTGGGGGCAGAGCTCCCTGGCAACATCACGTTCATGTGCCTGTGCTGTGCGGCAGCTGCGAGCCTGCGGCACGCTCCAGCAGCCACTGTCTGCAGAGTCTAGAGACAGGCAGGCCAGGCAGCGGAGCTCAGAGCGGCCGCGGGCCCCGCCCCCTCCTCACTCTTTCAGGCCGGGCGTGTGATTTCACTCAGTGCTGTTGTTAGTCGGCCTGCGGCCACCCGCCGACCGCAACAAAATAGGAATAACTTAAGTAGTACTGGGTTAGTTTGCGGCGGGCCAGGGGGGGGCACTTGTCCCCCCTTGCCCCCTCCTGCGGACGCCCATGCCGGCAGGCGAACATATGCAATGTTTGGTCCGCTCCCTATACGTCATCATTGAGCATACTTTGACCCTGTATCTCACAGTCGACAGACACATTCCAGCCAATCAGCAGCATACCCACCCTCCCACACCCTCCCACACCCTCCCACCTCCTATCAAAAAGCAAGGACAGCATCCATCTTAGATTCATTCGGAAGCTGCTGTGTTAGAGCAGGGAGAGTGCAGCTGCTGCTGATTTAATCGGGAAATCGTTAGCTAGGCCAGTGTTCTGTGTCCACTCTAGTCCTCAAAGACTCATCTGATCTGCTATAAGGACAGCGTCCTGACAGCACCCCAAAAAGCCAGTTTTAGGGCTAGTACATCAGTCTGCTTTTTTTATATATTTTTTCTCTGTAATCTAATTGCAGTTGCCTGCCAGTGTGTGTGTCAGGCCCACAGCGTGTACTGTGCCCACTACTGCTAGTGCACAGTTGCACCACTCATATCTGGTGTCACAGCAGCTTGCATTTAAAAAAATAAAAATACATTTCACTGTAATATAATTGCAGTTGCCTGCAAGCGTGTGTGTCAGGACCACAGCGTGTACTGTGCCCACTACTGCCAGTGCCCAGTGCCACCACTCATATCTGGTGTCACAGTAGCTTGCACTCATAGTACAACTAATTGAATAAAAAATTACAGGCAGAGGCACGCCACCCCGCAGGGTGCTGTGATTTACTTTGGCCCTAGAATAATGCCCAGTGTTCAGAGGCCACGTACCCTGAACTCGAAAAGTTCTGAGGACATAGTTGACTGGCTAACACAGGACACCCAATCTTCCACAACTTCGGCTCGGAACCTTGACGCACCATCCTCCTCCAGCTCAGCTTCGGGAACCTCTCAAGTTACCACTCGCCCGCCTGCCGCCACCACTAGCACCACAGCTGCTTCCCTTGATCTGTCAGAGGAGTTATTTACACATCAGTTGGAAAAAATTAGTGATGTGCAACCATTATTGCCAGAGGATGTAGATAACAGGGATATGTCTCAGTCAGGCAGCATTACACACATGGACGTACGGTGTGATGATGATGATGTTGTACCCGCTGCTGCTTCCTTTGCTAAGTTGTCAGATACAAGTGAAGCGGTTGATGATGACGATGTGTCCGTGGATGTCACGCGGGTGCCCGCTCGAAGAGAAGAAGAACAGGCGGAAAGTTCAGATGGGGAGACAGAGAGGAGGAGGAGACAAGTTGGAAGCAGGGGGAGGTCGTCGAAAGGAGCTAGTGGCACAGTCAGACAGCATGTATCGGCACCCGGGGTCAGCCAGACAGCACGCCAATCAACGCATGCTGTTGCCACCACCAGAATGCTGTCATTGCAAAACTCAGCAGTGTGGCATTTTTTTTGTGTGTCTGCCTCTGATAACAGCGATGCCATTTGCAACCTGTGCCAAAAGAAACTGAGTCGTGGGAAGTCCAACACCAACCTAGGTACAACTGCTTTGCGAAGGCACATGATCTCACATCACAAACGCCTATGGGATCAACACATGATGAGTACAAGTAGCACACAAACTCAAAGCCACCATCCTCCTCCTGGTCCAGCATCTTCAGCCACGTCAACCACTGCTGTCTTCCTTGCCCCCTCTCAACCATCCGCCACTCCGCCTCTCACCTTCAGCAGTTACTGCTCATCTGCCCACAGTCAGGTGTCTGTCAAGGAAATGTTTGAGCGTAAGAAGCCAATGTCACAGTCACCCCCTTGCCCGGCATCTGACAGCTGGATTGTCGGAACTCTTAGCCCGCCAGCTTTTACCATACAAGCTGGTGGAGTCTGAGGCCTTCAAAAAATGTGTAGCTATTGGGACACCACAGTGGAAGGTACCCGGCCGAATTTTTTTTTTACAAAAGGCAATCCCCAACTTGTACTCTATTGTGGAAAAGGAAGCCATGGCATGTCTGGCACACAGTGTTGGGGCAAGGGTCCATCTGACCACTGATACCTGGTCTGCAAAGCATGGTCAGGGCAGGTATATCACGTACACTGCACATTGGGTAAACCTGCTGACGGCTGCCAAGCATGGAATGCGTGGCTCTGCAGAGGAGTTGGTGACACCGCTACGACTTGCAGGCAGGTCTGCTGCCACCTCCCCTACTCCTCCTACTCCATCCTCTTCACTAACCTCCTCGGCTGAGTCCTCTTCTGCTGCTGCGTCTTGCTCCACATCCAGGGCCGCTGATAGAAATCATGGGGCCCCGTACAGCATACATGACGGGACCCCCTTCAGCTCCACCCCCTGATCCCTCCTTCAGCCACACCCCTGGCCCCGCCCTTGGCCCCTCCCCAGACGCCGCCTTCTGTAAGGCTTCATTCAGACGTCCGGATGCGTTTTGCGGATCCGATCCATCTATCAGTGGATCCGTAAAAATCATGCGGACGTCTGAATGGAGCTTTACAGGGGGTTGATCAATGACAGGGGGGTAATCAATGACAGGGGGGTGATCAGGGAGTCTATATGGGGTGATCACCACAGTCATTGATCACGCCCCTGTAAGGCTTCATTCAGACGTCCGGATGCGTTTTGCGGATCCGATCCATCTATCAGTGGATCCGTAAAAATCATGCGGACATCTGAATGGAGCTTTACAGGGGGGTGATCAATGACAGGGGGGTGATCAGGGAGTCTATATGGGGTGATCAGGGGCTAATAAGGGGTTAATAAGTGACGGGGGGGTGTAGTGTAGTGTAGTGGTGCTTGGTGCTACTTTACAGAGCTACCTGTGTCCTCTGGTGGTCGATCCAAACAAAGGGGACCACCAGAGGACCAGGTAGCAGGTATATTAGACGCTGTTATCAAAACAGCGTCTAATATACCTGTTAGGGGTTAAAAAAAACACATCTCCAGCCTGCCAGCGAACGATCGCCGCTGGCAGGCTGGAGATCAACTCTCTTACCTTCCGTTCCTGTGAGCGCGCGCGCCTGTGTGCGCGCGTTCACAGGAAATCCCGGCTCACGCGAGATGACGCGTATATGCGTCGCTGAGCGCAGGGCTGCCACCTCCGGAACGCGAATCTGCGTACAGCGGTCCGGAGGTGGTTTGGTTATGTTGAGGCTGCCCGGGCCCCCCTGCCAGCCGGGCCCGGTACAACTGGGCCAGCTGTACTGGCCTATCAGCGGCCCTGTCCACATCAACTGCCCCCCCCCCAGCTCCCCAGGGGCTATTCCACATCCCAGATACGACAGTGTCACGCCGTCTTGGGGTTGACTTGCCTGAAAGCAGAGAGTCACACTGGACCAGCACTCCTGTCCGCCCTGAACGCACAGGTGACTCCGCACCAACTGGAGATCGGCAAAGTGGTGTGTGACAACGGAAGCAATTTGTTGGCTGCATTGAATTTGGGCAAGTTGACACATGGGCCGTGCATGGCACATGTGTTGAATCTGATCGTACAACGCTTTGTGCATAAGTACCCTGGCTTACAGGACGTCCTCAAGCAGGCCAGGAAGGTGTGTGGCCATTTCAGGCTTTCCTACGCGGCCATGGCGCACTTTTCAGACATTCAGCGGCGAAACAACATGCCAGTGAGGCGCTTTATTTGCGACAGCCCGACACGTTGGAATTTAACACTCCTGATGTTCGACCGCCTGCTCCAACAAGAAAAAGCCGTCAACGAGTATTTGTATGACCAGGGTGCTAGGACAGCCTCTGCAGAGCTGGGTATTTTTTTGCCACGTTACTGGACGCTCATGCGCAATGCCTGTAGGCTCATGCGTCCTTTTGAGGAGGTGACAAACCTAGTCAGTCGCACTAAAGGCACCATCAGCGACATCATCCCATTTGTTTTCTTCCTGGAGCGTGCCCTGCGAAGAGTGCTGGATCAGGCCGTAGATGAGCGTGAAGAGGAAGAGGAAGAGTTGTGGTCACCATCACCACCAGAAACAGCCTTATCAGCATCGCTTGCTGGACCTGCGTCAACGCTGGAAGAGGAGTCTGAGGAAGAGGTGTCAGAGGAGGAATGTGGCTTTAAGGAGGAGGAAGACCAACCACAGCAGGCATCCCAGGGTGTTCGTTGTCACCTATCTGGTACCCGTGGTGTTGTACATGGCTGGGGGGAAGAACAGACCTTCAATGAGATCAGTGAGGACGAGGAACGGGACATGAGTAGCTCGGCATCCAACCTTGTGCAAATGGAATCTTTCATGCTATCATAACTGTTGAGGGACCCTCGTATAAAAAGGCTGAAGGAGAACGACCTGTACTGGGTGGCCACGCTACTAGACCCAAGGCAACATCATTGACCTCATCCCATATGCGTTTTTTCTGGAGCGTGCCCTGCGAAGAGTGCTGGATCAGGCCGTAGATGAGCATGAACATTAAGAGTTGTGGTCACCATCACAACCAGAAGCAGCCTTGTCGTCGTCGATTGCTGGACCTGTGGCAACGCAGAGAGAGGAGTCTGAAGAAGAGGAGTCAGAGAAGGAAGGTGGCTTTGAGGAGGTGGAAGACCAACCACAGCAGGGGGCTTGTTGTCACCTTTCGGGGACCCTTGGTGTTGTACGTGGCTGGGTGGAGGAAGAGACCTTCAATGACGTCAGTGAGGACAAGGAACGGGACATGGCTAGCTTGGTATCCAACCTTGTGCAAATGGGGAGTTTGTGGTTGTGCAAATGGACTGTTTGCGGTGCGTTAAACGGGGAGTTTGGTCTGTCATAGTTTGGTCTGTCACTGTGAAGCGGGAGTAACCCTTACACTACCTGATCGATACAACATCATACCTGATATTTTAAAGCACGTTTTTCAAAACAATTTAGGAATGTTAGGTGATTTATGCCCTTTATGGATTAAAACCCGACTCTGCATCAACTATGTAATTTTCCATGGGAGTTTTGCCATAGATCCCCCTCCGGCATGCCACAGTCCAGGTGTTAGTCCCCTTGAAACAACTTTTCCATCACTATTGTGGCCAGAAAGAGTCCCTGTGGGTTTTAAAATTCGCCTGTCTATTGAAGTCTATGGCGGTTCGCCCGTTCGCAAACATTTGTGGAAATTCGCGTTCGCCGTTCGCGAACAAAATTTTTTATGTTTGCGACATCTATATATATATATATATATATATATATATATATATAGTAGTTAAGGCTGCATGCAGCCTGTATTTGTGGGCGGGGCCAGGTCACTCCTCTTAAACCCCCATTCCTGGGTTCTCTTCGCCACGCACGCCGTCTTCGTACACTCCCCGGCAGCTTACGTCACTTCCGGTACGCACACTGTTCAGGTAAGTTGTGGCACACGCCACTCCATGAGAACTATCGCTGCTACCCCAGTTTTTCCCCCAGGTACGACTCACCCTACCCGCTCTTGGTGCCTGTTCTCTGAGCGCTCTCCATCCCCGGTCGGTCCACTGCTGCTCCACGGCGCGTCCCTCCTCTCGCGAGAGGACGTGCGCATGTTCGCCGCCCTCGCTCCGGAGCTCTGCGGCTGACATCAAGCGCCCTCCTCCACTTGGGGGGGGGGGGGGTTGGGGGGGCCACGCCACACCGCACCGCATGCTCAGGACTCAGTTCCCCCCCCCCCTAGCACGACATCTCCATGTTCCACACTGGCACGGGGGGAAAGACAGTATTGCTCCAACATGTCATTTGTGATATGGATTAGCTAAGCGCTACCTATGTAACAAACCAGGTTTAAGCGATATATACAGTCTGTACATAGGTGTAGTCACCAGCACACCATATTTAGTTCTTCCACAATGTTTGTCAGGTCTGTTGTTTTTCTTAAAATAAAAAAAATAAAATAAAAAAATAAAAAATTTAAACTGAATGTTCAGGTATCCTCGGTCTTTCTGCCTCCACTCAGATACTGACCAGCGGGTCCGGAAGGCCATCTCCGTTCCTGCCAGTCACTCATTCTGGCGCAATCCTGTGGCCTGTCCATCCTGTTTTAGCGCAGCTGGTGCTGGGCCATACGGCACTCTGCAACTTACCTGGCCTGCTTGTTCCCAGAGGTCATACTTCGTCACAAAGACTCCTTTATTTCGCCATGTCCAGTGAGCCCTGGTCGCTCTTAAGTTTATGCCTTACATTTGTGTCCTTCTCAGGTTCCTTTAGAGTCGTGGTTTTGCCGCATCGTGTTCTTGATCTCCTGACGTCTCAGGATTAGGTATTGGGATGGGTTCTTACGCCTGTTGCTAATAAAAAAAAAAAAAAAACATCTTTTTCCTACAGGGACTTCTGAGGGTCCTTGCCAGTCAGTCGAGTGGATTTCTCAGGCCTGAGGGTCTTTCAGGTAGGTTTAGTGCTGCACTTCGCTTTTACGAGGTTCACTCGCTAGCCCTATGGTTTCCCTCACCTGAGGCGTTCAGGTGAGGTTTTCTGTCCATCTTGCCTGAAGCATTCAGGTATCTTCCCTGTCCATCTGTGCCTGAAGCATTCAGGTATCTTCCCTGTCCATCTTTGCCTGAAACGTTCAGGTATCTTCCCTGTCCACCTTTGCCTGAAGCGTTCAGGTGTCTTCCCTGTCCATCTTTGCCTGAAGCGTTCAGGTGTCTTCCCTGTCCATCTTTGCCTGAAGCGTTCAGGTATCTTCCCTGTCCATCTTTGCCTGAAGCGTTCAGGTATCTTCCCTGTCCATCTTTGCCTGAAACGTTCAGGTATCTTCCCTGTCCACCTTTGCCTGAAGCTTTCAGGTCTCGTCCCTGTCTTTTCAGCCTGAAGCGTTCTGGTAACACGACTCACCTCCCCAACCTGAAGCGTTCAGGTCTTACCTTTCTACTCAGCCTGGAACGTCCAGGTCTCCTTCTCGCTGCAGTAACCATGTCTCCTCCTCCTCCTGGTACCTTGGACACCCTTCGGCATTTTACTTTCCTCCTTAAGCGGTGTGTTCGCTTGGCTCTCGGGAGCCTCTTCTGGGTTTCCTGCCTCACCCATCCATCGTCACTCTGTTTTTTCATGTCAAACCTGCACGTCGGCGCGTCCATCCTTTCGTCCATCTACCCCACAACTGGTTGTTATATTCGGTCCCGCATAACTCACTCACGTCGGCTCCTGACTTTTCCAGTCTCCAGGGCGAGTCGGGTCTCATCCATCAAGCCTCAAGCGGTAAGGCAAGGGTGTCGAGTCTACAGACACAGGTACGTTCCCAATTACATTTTCTCGTGAGCTTAGTAAATACGGAACACGGTCCTCGTGTCCTCTCCAGCTGCCATGTTTTGTTTTTAAATTTCAGGTCCTGCGTAAGGCCTCTTCAAGGTCTTCCGAACCATGTCAAGTGTCAGACGTGGATGACACTTTGTCCCTCCCGGGTACTTCGGTCTCTGGTCAAGGCGTCCCAGAGTCCCTCAGGAGATGGACCGTGCCAAAGCTCGTCGCTGAATTGCTCAGGCATCCAGCGTCGGCATGAAAAGCCGAACTATACAGGCTGTTGATGTCGGAACCTGGTCCGTTAGAAGGGGAACATTCATCCCCATCCATTCGGCAATCTCTGGTGCAGTTGCAGGCCACCATGGATTCCCTCGCCTCTTCCGTGGCTGACATCAGGACCAGGGTGGTGGACTTGGATTCCAGAACACTGTCAACATCCCAGGCGGTGGTCCCTCTCTCCGACCCTTCATTTCAGCTACCGACTCCGGATACGGCCCCAGCAGTTCCAGTGGTAGCTCCAGCCCACTTCGTGCCGGGCAACATCCGGAAAGACATCTTGGCAGGAAAGGATGTGAACCTGGCTTCAATTCTTATAGCATCCCATGATACCACTGACAACAAGACCTTTGATTGCGGGGAAATCTCGGTTGTCCTTAAGGCCAAGGATGCCCGTCTCAACCGTAAGCTCTCCGTGCCAGAGTTCGTTTTGGCCTTTAGCCTGTATAGAGACGTGGTCTGCTCCGCCTTCCCATCCCGGAGGGAGGAGCTGGATACGTATGTATACAGAGTCACTGATCTTGGGCACAAGTACGGCGGTACGGTTTTTTATGATTACCACTGCTCCTTCTCGGCCAAAGCCGCCGCCGCACTAACTTAATTTCAGTTTTCTGTTAACTGGGCCACTCTGGACATGGAGTTATTCTGCCGGCATTTTGCCGGTCTCCGGGCCCCCTCCTGTTCGACTTGCCAGTCGATCTTCCATTCGACGGAGTGGTGTCCTCAAGCAGCCATGGCTCAACCAGATAGGGTCACCCCCGGCCCCTCCGGTGTCTCTCGCAGCCCCTCCTCCATGGACAAGTTAGGTAGGCCCATTGTCTATCTTGGCAACAGCCAAGTCTGTAATAATTTTAACTTTGGCACTTGTCTCTTCAGTGGCTGCAGGGCCCTGCACATCTGCACCATTTGCTTCAGGGCTCACCCCAGGTCCATGTGTCCAAAGCGGTTTTCCAAACAGATATGACTAGCCGACTGCAATATCGATCTTTTGGCTTTCTTGTTGCGGGAACATCCGGCTCCGGGATTTGTGGACTCCTTGATTTCCGGCCTCTGCTTCGGCTTCGACACTGGGATGGTTGCGCTCCCCCACGCTAACTGGGTGTGTGACAATCTTCAGTCGGCCAGGTCGGATCCCGCCGCTGTTCAGGAGCTCCTGAACTCGGAGGTTGAGAAGGGGTTCCTTCTGGGCCCATTCAACCTGATTCCATTTTCTCGTTGGCGGATCAGCCCCATAGGAGTTGTATCAAAGAAAGATTCCAATAAAAAACGCTTGATATATGACCTCTCAGCCCCTCATGATTCCGTCATCCCCAGCATCAATTCATTAATTCCATCTGAAGAGTTTGCCATGAGGTATGCGTCCATTGACGAGGCCATTGCTCTTATCCTCAGGGCTGGGAAAGGCGCCTGGTTGTCTAAAACCGACATCGCAGACGCATTCAAACTACTTCCAATCGCTCCACATTTATGGCAATTCTATGGCATTCAATGGGAGAACAGGTTTTATTTTGCTAATCGGTTGACCTTCGGCTCTAAGAGCAGCCCATGGTTGTTCCTCCTTTTCCTCCTTACGCATTCCCATTTCGCAGGGCAAGACACCTCCATCACCTCCCTGGGCATTATCCTGGATTCCGACAGGATGGAAGCCAGGCTACCGGAAGTCAAATTGGCACAAATCCGCGAAGCCGTTTCTTTCGGTTTTTTCTCACCCTATATAATCGGGCTTATATCAAACGAGAAGCTGGTGGCAGATACCCGGCTGAGACAGTGTTGTTTTCACTGCGGCAGTGAAAAGGCTCTCTCAGCTTGTTGCCTCTCTGTGCTCGCGTGGACAGGAGGTGTCTGTGTAAACTGTACCAAGCTGACCTTACCTGCTCCTCTGGAGGGCGTAACGTCATGCTTTGGTAACAAGTGACCATACTGCGTCTCATGAGCTCGACGTAGGTGACGACAAGCGGGCACGAGGTGTGGTATTCGTTACACTAAACATTTTGTTTAGACCAAAAGTTGCTTAAAATATGTCGAAACCTTCTATTGTATGTATGCAGATGCTACAGTAGACACATCCAATTACCGGTAGTCAACATATCATTTGCCTGCATCTTTAGCGGTTTATCACATTGATTAATTTCCTACACTACATAAACTGTACATGTTTACATTGCTAACCCAGTAATACCATGTACCAGAATATCCCCACACACTTTCAGAACTGGTAAGATTCACAGAAGTACAATCAATAAGTCTGACATGACAGAAGTGAATACGTAAGAACATGGAAAGTAGGGTTAGAAGCTGCATAAGGCTTAGATTGATTTTTACGCCATATTGTCAACACAAGTAATGTTTTCAGTGTGTTACATGTTTGAATTATTGACCTTGCTTTAAAAAAAAAAAAAGAAATTGAATAGTTATAAATCAATAATAAATCAAAGGGAAAGTTTGAAATGGAAGGGGTAGGGTAGTGAAATGATAAGTGCTGGTGATTAAATCTGAATCATGCGTACCCATGTGCATGCTATTAACTTAATCTATGTATTATTCACATTCTGGTTTTAGTCAATGGATGTTGTGATTATATCATGCTAATACAAGAGCATGCACTGATGAAATTTGAGCTCACAGGGGCTTAAACATCCAATTGCCCAATTATATATAGATTTATAGATAGATCCATATAGTATCATAGCACAGCATGCAATTCTGTCAATCCATCTAAAAAAATTGATATAATAATTAGAGATGAGCGAATCGAAGGTGACGAAGTGGAATTCGATCCGAATTTCAGGAAAAATTAGATTTGCACCGAATCCGAATTTCCTGACGCTTCATGGTAGCGAATCACATTTTTTCCTAAAATGGCTGTTGCACATGTTAGTACATAGAGAAAAGAACTCTGTGAACGAGGGATCACCCACAATGCCATGCATGCAGCCAATCAGCAGCCAGCCAGCCCTGTGATGTCACAGCCCTTGGATTCAGCCATTTTCCAGTGTACTTAGTGCAGTTAGAGATGTCAGCAGGCGCTAGGGACAGTGCTAAGAAAGAATTGAAAACTTTTATTTTGCTGAATAGAAGTTGTGACAAACTGCCATTTGCCACTTGGCATTGTAGAGGACTTATGGCTAGCCTCCTGCCCTACGACTATGGCCCCGGGACATGTTGCCCTTCAGGAACAGTGTGACAGAACTGTGCCACATGTCTGGACTGTTGGTGGGACCGAACGCGGTCAGCGGTGTATGCTGGGGATTCTGTGGAGCTGGAATCGGATGCGCAGATACACGAACGCCGCTGACCCTTACCTTCTTCCATACTGAACTTTCAGCTCCAGAGACTAAGTCCCGTTCGAAGATGGGACTTAGTCGTTTTTCTGCATGAAATTGACCGACCGCACAGCCCAAATCTATGGAACTGTTTTGGGCAGGAAATTGTGCTTGCGGTCGGTCATAAAGGACTTCCACTAAACTTTTGATCCGCTGGAGGGATTTGTGTGATTTTTGGAAGTGTTTATGTTTGATGTATGCTGAGTTTAAATATGTAATTTTTATGGAGATGGAATGTATGGTTTTAAAGTTACAGTGTATGTTTAAAAACTGTATTTTTACTGTCTGTGATAGTTATGTTAATCCATAATTATATCCCAGACAGAAGGGAGGATTTTGTGTATTCGGGTGGGGATTCCTCTCCTATTGTTCCCACATGTGTATTGGTGATTCCCTTTGTCCTGGGAGATAATTGAATTGCACTTCGGGTGTCTCCAGGGCAGAGAGGAGGAAACCATGATGCATTGTGGGGACCTGCATAAATACGGGCGGGTAGCCCTCAATAAAGAGTTCAGTTCAGTTCATGTTTTTCTAACCCTTCAAAACGCAGCCTCGTCTCGTTATTGGAAGGAATTGCTGTATCACGCTGGGGATTGCTATGCTCTGCATATTCCCTGGAGGAGAGATCTTTACCACACGGTCCTGAATGCTGGAGGTTCATTCAGGGTGGAAGGAAGACGGCGCGGCTCCAGATAAGCTACGGCGGTTGTGGAGTCTGCGGTGGTTGTGGTGTCCAGTGCGGTGTTTGTGGTCCTCGGCGCAAGCTAGGAAGCGTCCATTAACGGAAGCGGATCCGTTACAGAAGTTCAGGGAAAGATCATTAGAAGTGTAGGGAAAGGATAGGGAGGAATTATTTCACACTATAAACGGAGAACAGGGTCCAATAGGGGATTGTACAGCCTGGGTTATATGTTCTAAAGCCATTTTTGGGGTGTATTAGTGGAAAAAAAGGGGCTTATTAGCCGTTGTGTGGTGAAGTGAGAAAATTACAGCCTTTTTTGTCGTGTATTAGTGGAAAACAAAAAGTATTATTCACCGTTCAGCGGTGCAGTTATATGTTCTAAAGCCTTTTTTGGGCTGTATTAGTGGGAAAAAAGGGACTTATTAGCTGTTATGTGGTGAAGTGAGAAAATTACAGCATTTTTTGAGGTGCATTAATTTCCTATTTATTGATCTAACAGTATGTCAGACAGAGAAGTGACAGTCCCTGCACAGGAAAGGGGCAGAGGCCTAAATGTTTCTGGCGCAGGCACAGGTCGCAGTAGAGTAAGGGGGCATGGCAGCAGGGGTCACTTTGAGAGGCCTGAACTCCCGGTGTCATCTAGCGGTCGTGTCTTGACCAACAACCAAGTGGTTCTTGAAAGGTTGACTTGGTCATCCACTTCATCCCAAGTGACATCAGACACCCCCAGCCAAGAGTCGTGGGTTCGTCAGACACGACCCTTAGTTGGCATGGCCTGGGAGCAGGCCCTGTGCCCTCACCTGTCCTCAACCTGCTTCTATCCTTTTCTGTTCCCTCAGCCAGACAAGTATATGCTGTGGGCTCAGCTCCACAATACAGCGAGGACAAGCTACTAAAGGACAGCCAGCAGCTACTGGCCAGCCAAGATCTGGTGTAGACATCTGTCGCTTCCTCCGGTAGGCGGGCAAGTATTGATGAGGAAAGTTGCGTGGGAGCTGGAGTTGCGAGCGGTCAGGCTCCTGACCCAGAGACCATTGAGGAGGACATCAGTGACGTGCAGACAGTACTCGATAATGATGATGTTGCTGATTGCACTTGGGAATTAGGGGCTTCATCATTATCAGGAGAAGAGGGTGGCAGCTTGCCCATGAGCCAGCAAGTCACTAACATGGCCGGGAGTCAGCAGGGTGGCAGTAGTGGGAGGTCGGGAGCCAAACGTGCCCAGGGTAGACCACCCACTTCGCAGGAGCCTACCTGCCTGGAAAGTAGTGGTGCAGGTGTTCACTGAAGCAGCGGCGGTAGCATTCAGTCAGTGCAGAGTGTTGGGGGTAAAATCACCTACTCAGCAGTGTGGCAGTTTTTTGTTAAGCTGATGGAGGTGAACGTGGCCATTTGTAGAATCTGTGGGCAGAAGGTGAAGCGTGGCCAGGGTGCCAATGTTGGCACCATGGCCTTGCGTCAACATATGCAGCGTCACCATAAAGTGGCCTGGGAGAACCGTGGCTCCGATGTGGTGGTCCAGCCTGCCACAGCAACCACTGCATCATCCAGTGGCACGCACCCGATTTCAGGCAGTCAAAACTCTACCACCTCAGCCGCTCCTGTTCCTCCTCCTCGTCAGTCATTCCATCAGCAATCGATCACCGAAGCGATTGCCAAGACACAACAGTATGTGTGCACTCATCCAACGGCGCAGAAGCTGAATGTGCTCCTGGTCAAGTTGCTGGTGCTGCAGTTCCTCCCTTTCCAAGTGGTGGACTCTGCACATTTCAGAGTACTGATGGGTTGTGCCGAGCCGAGGTGGAGAGTCCCAAGCTGTCATTTATTTGCCAAAAAGGTAGTACCAGCCCTGCACACACATGTAGGACAGAGAGTGGGCCAGTCCTTGAACCTGTCGGTGTCTGCCAAAGTGCACGGCAGCGCTGACGTGTGGAGCTGTAACTACAGACAGGGACAGAACATGTCCTTTACAGCCCACTGGGTGAATGTGGTTTCTGCACAGCCACACCAGCAACTTGGCCAGGTGACATCGCTTGTACCTCCACATTCTCACGCCGTTGGTCCTGTGACAATTTCCGCCTCCTCATCCTCCACTGCAGGGACAATTCACAGTGCCCCCCCAGCATACCACATGAGCTGGGCATGGCAGTGTCACACTGTTCTGCACCTCGTTTGCCTGGGGCGAATGGAGTCACGCAGGGGAGGAACTTCCCTGTGTCCTTCATCAAGCAATTGAATCCTAGCTTTCTCCGCGACAACTCAAAATCGGAACCATGGTGACCAACAACAGTAAGAACATGGTTTTGGCGCTGCGACAAGGAGGGCTGAGCCAACGCGCCCAGCATGGCACTCGTGTTCAATCTGGTTTTTAAGCAGTTCCTGAAGTCTTCCACCCATCTGCAAGACATCTCTGTTTTGGATCCACTCCTTTTTTTTTGGCTTTAGCAATACTGATGGATTACTGACCAAATGCTGACCGAGTAAATGTGGATGCTCCACAGACAGGATCCGTTTTTTGGGGTTATTGTTCTGACGGATCAGAGAAAGGGCAAAATAATCAGTGATCTCAACACAAACTTACTGCTGACACCCTCTCCACTCTGTTGGGGGGACTCTACTTGTATAAGCATTTAATAGAACATGTTTTGTAGAAATCTATGTGGAATCAGTGAATTGGTGTAAAAGGAGTGCACTCTTTCACACTATAAAAGGACCTTGGGCCTCTGCATGGTTCTTTATAACTGGTGCTAACATTGACCTGTAAGGCTGAGTTCACACTTCACTTATTTGGGCAGTTACGGGGCCAAAACTGACCAAATAACTGAAGTGTGCAGTGATTCTTAGAGCGACGCCTGTCATCTACATATCATACTGACTCACAGTATTGTTTCACTACCACAGCAGACTCCCTATGCATGTTACTGCAAGGCACAGTGTTCTACACCACTATAAAGGCTCTCTGCAGCCAGGAAATAGCCATTTTTTAACGCGATTTGCCATGAATAAATTCAGATCGAACCAAATTTTTTCGGAGAATTCGGCGAACTGTCCGAATCGAATTGTTGAGAAATTCGCTCATCTCTAATTGCAACCAAAGTTGTAAGAAATGTATAAAGAGTTTCTCTGTGTGAGTCCTAACAGAGCACGGACAGCCCAAGATGCTACAAGTTTAATAAGCGGAGAGCAACTATTAATATATTCAGCGCATCTTACTCCACAAAACTTTTGGGCAAGACTGGCATGTGAAAGGCTGGTCTTTAGTTTATGTGCCCCACTTGATTGCTAAAATTAAATGTAGAGACTATCATGTGAATTCCCTGTCCCTTTACTTGAAGAGTCCGCTGTGGCCATCTTGACTGAAGACCCAGAGTGAAATTTTGCGCGGTGCTTGATGACATACATCACCGCGCACCAGATTTTGCGTGGGATCTTCAATCAGGATTGCCGCAGAAGACTCTTTGTGTGGAAATCGATGAAGTGAGTATGTATTTTTTTTTTTTTTTACTGCCATTTTAGGGAAAATTGATTCATTACTATGATGAAATTCAGCTTTTTGGTGAATCGAATTTTCCCTTAGTGAACTTCGATTTGCTCAACACCATTTGTAATATTTAAATGAATTAAATTACACTTTGTGTTCTAATAGTAAGTAGAGATGTCCCGAACTATTCGGCGGCGAACAGTTCCCGGCGAACATCGCTTGTTCGCCGCGGCGGGCGAACATATGCGATGTTTGGTCTGCCCCCTATACGTCATCATTGAGCAAACTTTGACCCTGTACCTCACAGTCAGCAGACACATTCCAGCCAATCAGCATACCCTCCCTCCCAGACCCTCCCACCTCCTCTAAAAAAGCAAGGACGGCAGCCCTCTTAGATTCATTCTGAAGCTGCAGTGTTAGTTAGAGCAGGGAGAGTGCTGCTGAATTAATAGGGAAATCGTTAGCTAGGCCAGTGTTCTGTGTCCACTCCAGTCCTCAAAGACTCATCTGCTGTAAGGACAGCGTCCTGACAGCACCCCAAAAAGCCCTTTTTAGGGCTGGTACATCAGTCTGCTTTTTTTTTATTTTTATATATATATATATATATATATATATATTGCTGTTGCCTGCCCGTGTGTGAGAGGTCACAGGCCCACAGACTGTACTGTGTGCACACCACTCATAGGGTGGCACAGTACCTTGCAGATGAAAAGATCATTAAATTTTTCCTCTGTAATATAATTGCAGTTGCCTGCCAGTGTGTCAGGCCCACATACTGTACTGTGCCCACTGCCCACCACTCATATAGGGTGGCACAGTACCTTGCAGATAAAGTCATTTAATTTTTCCTCTGTAATATAATTGCAGTTGCCTGCCAGTGAGTGTCAGGCCCACATACTGTACTGTGCCCACTGCCCACCACTCATATAGGGTGGCACAGCACCTTGCTGTTGAAAAATTCATTAAAATTTTCCTCTGTAATATAATTGAAGTTGCCTGCCAGTGAGTGTCAGACCCACAGACTGTATTTTGTAGAAGCAGGTATATCGCACCCCTTAATCAGAATTTTGTGGAAGCAGGTATATCAAACCCCTTAATTAGTATTTAGTGGAAGCAGGTATATCACACCCCTCAATCAGTATTTTGTGGAAGCAGGTATATAGAACCCCTTAATAAATTTTTGGTGGAAGCAGGTATAATGCACCTTTCAATCTATATTTTGTGGAAGCAGGTATATCAAACCCCTTAATCAGTATTTTACGGAAGAAGGTATATCGCAGGCCTCAATCAATATTTGGTGGAAGCAGGTATATCACACCCCTCAATCAGTATTTTGTGGAAGCAGGTGTATCGTAGGCCTCAATCATTATTTGGTGGAAGCCGGAATATCAAACCCCTTAATCAGTATTTTGTGGAATCAGGTGTATCACAGGCCTCAATCAATATTTGGTGGAAGCGGGTACATCAAGCCCCTTAATTAGTGTTTTGTGGAAGCAGGTGTATCGTAGGCCTCAATCAATATTTTGTCGAAGCAGGTATATCGCACCCCTCAAATCGGTATTTTGTGGAAGCTGTTATATAGATCCCCATAATCAATATTTGGTGGAAGCAAATATATTGCACCCCTCAATCTCTATATTTTTTGGAAGCAGGTATATCAAACCCCTTAATCAGTATTTTCTATAAACAGGTATATCACACCGCTCAATCAGTAATTTGTGGAAGCAGGTATATTGCAGGCCTTAATCAATATTTGGTGGAAGCAGTTATATTGCAACCCTCAATCAGTATTTTGTGGAAGCAGGTATTTAGAACCCCTTAATCACTATTTGGTGAAAACAGGTTTATTGCACCCCTCAATCTGTATTTTGTGGAACAGGTATATCAAACCTCTTAATCAGTTTTTTGCGGAAGCAGGTATATCGCACCCCTCAATCAGAAGTTTATGGAAGCAGGTATATCAAACCTCCTAATCAGTATTTTGTGGAAGCAGGTGTATCTCAGGCCTCAATCAATATTTGGTGGAGGCTGGAATATCAAACCCTTTAATCAATATTTTATGGAAGCAGGTGTATCGCAGGCCTCAATTAATATTTGTTGGAAGCATGAAAATCGGACCCCTCAATCAGTATTTTGTGGAAGCAGGTTTATATAGAATCTCTTAATCAATATTTGGTGGAAGCAGGTATATTGCACTCCTCAATCTATATTTTGTGGAAGCAGTTATATCAAATCCCTCAAATAGTATTTTGTGGAAGCAGGTGTATCGCAGGCCTCAATCAATATTCGGTGAAAGCAGGTAAATCACAACCCTCAATCAGTATTTTGTGGAAGCAGGTGTATCGTACGCTTCAATTAGTATTTGGTAGAAGCAGGTATATCTCACCCCTCAATCAGTATTTTGTGAAAGCAGGAATATAGAACCCTTTAGTCAATATTTGGTAGAAGCAGGTATATCGCACCCCTCAATCTGTATTTTGTGGAAAAGGTATATCAAACCCCTTAATCAGTTTTTTGAGGAAACAGTTATATCGCACCCTTTAATCAGTATTTTGTGGAAGCAGGTGTATCTCAGGCCTCAATCAATATTTGGTGGAAGCAGGTTTGTGGAAGCAGGTTTATTGCAGGCCTCAATCAATATTTGGTGGAAGCAAGTATATCAATTTCCATTAATCAGTATTTTGTGGAAGCAGGTGTACCAATACCCTTAAACAGTGTTTTGTGGTAGCAGGCGTATCGCAGGCCTCAATGAGTATTTGGTGGAAGCAGGTATATCAAATCCCTTAATCAGTATTTTGTGGAAGCAGGTATATAGAACCCCTTAATCAATATTTGGTGGAAGCAGGTGTATTGCCCCATCAATCAATATTTTGTGGAAGCAGGTTTATAGAACCCCTAAATCAATATTTGATGGAAGCAGGTATATCGCACTCCTTTATCTGTATTTTGAGGAAGCAGGTATATCAAACCCCTTAATCAGTGTTTTGTGGAAACAGGTGTATCGCAGATCTCAATCAATATTTGGTGAAAGCAGGTATATCAATCCCTTTAATCAATATTTTGTGTAAGCAGGTGTATCGCAGGCCTCAATCAATATTTGGTGAAAGAAGGTTTATTAGTCCCCTTAATCGTTATTTTGTGGAAGTAGGTGTATTGCAGGCCTCAATCAATATTTGGTGGAAGCAGGTATATTAATCCCCTTAACCAGTATTTTGTGGAACCAGGTGTATCGCAGGCTTTAATCAATATTTGGTGGAGGCAGGTATATCAATCCGCTTAATCAGTATTTTATGGAAACAGGCATCTCGCAGGCCTCAATCAGTATTTGGTGGACGCAGTTATATCAAACCCATGAATTAGTATTTTGTGGAAGCATGTGTATCGCAGGCCTCAATCAATATTTGGTGGAAGCAGGTATATCAATCCCCTTAATCCGTATTTTTTTGGAAGTAGGTGTATTGCATGCCTGAATCAATATTTAGTGGAAGCAGGTATATCAAACCTTTTAATCATTATTTTGTGTAAGCAGGTATATCGCACTCCTCATTCAGTATTTTGTGGAAGCAGGTATATCAAACCTCTTTATCAGTGTTTTGTAGAAGCAGGTGTATCACAGACCTCAATCAATATTTGGTGAAAGCAAGTATATCAATCCCCTTAATCTGTATTTTGTGGAAGCAGGTATGGTGCACCCCTCAATCAGTATTTTGTGGAAGCAGGTATATAGAACCCCTTAATCAATATTTAGTGGAAGCAGGTATATCGCACACATCAATCAGTATTTTGTGGTAGCAGGTATATCGCAGGCCATGATCAATATTTGGTGGAAGGAGGTATGTCGCACCCCTCAATCAGTATTTTGTGAAAACAGGTATATCAAACCCCTTAATCAGTATTTTGTGGAAGCAGGTATATTGCACCCCTTAGTAATTTTTTTGGGGTCAACAGTTATGTCACACCTGTTGCAAATAGTTGTTCCAATAGAGTTTGTCCCTCTATATACCTGCGGTATCGCATCAGAACCGCACACAACTGCTGCACAATACAAATACACTATATACTTTGTATGTTAGAAAGTATATTATAGGTATATAACAGCCCTCAGTATCACACCTATCGATAGCACAACTATACCAGTCCTTAAAAGGACTTTTGTGACCCTATTAGCTAGCATTTGGTGTCCCTAACAGTCTGTCCCTGCTCCACAAAGCAACCTCTCCCTACACTGGCAAAACACAGAAGGTAAAATGGCTGTCAGATCCGGTTCTGTTATAGGGTGGGGGTGTGTCCATGTGCTGAAACGTCTAAATTGGCTGTCCTCTCCCTAATGTGTGTGTCATGGGTCAAAGTTCAGCGCAATGCAAAAAAATATGGCGCCGGTGGACATCGCTATATGTTTGCATGTTCGGCGAATTGCGAACGCGCAAAGTTTGCCGCGAATTGACCGCCGGGCGAACCACAATGCCATCTCTAATAGCAACATCTCCAAAGGCAAGCTGTGTCCGTTATCTCCACAAGAGGTAGCATTAAGCATTAGAGTTGAGCGGACACCTGGATGTTCGGGTTCAACGGGTTCGGCCGAACTTCACAAAAAAGTTTGAGTTCGGGACCCGAACTTGAGCTGAACTTGACCCCGAACCCCATTAAAATCAATGGGGACCCGAAGTTTTGAGCACTAAAATGGCTGTAAAAAAGTCATGGAAAGGGCTAGAGGGCTGCAAATGGCAGCAAAATGTGATAAAGAGCATGGGAAGTGCTCTGCAAACAAATGGTGATAAAGAAGTTACTTCAAATTACATAAAATACGTAAAATTAAAAAATAATAACCTTGATCTTGGAGGACGAGGTCCATATGTAGTAGGAGGTTGAGGAGGCAGTGGATGTGGCGGTGTAGGTGGAAGCGGCGGTGGAGGATGAGGAGGTAGCCTACACTGTGTCACGGCTGTATGTGAGCAACAATAGTATACACAGTAAAAGAGCTACTGACCGGACCAAAACTAAGGAGGATAAAGGGTGACCCCTGTCAGACCCTCAAAGCTCTCCCTATGCTGCTAAAGCACATGCCCGGATCCAAATGGCGGAACGAGGCATGCCCACGTGCTTAAGACTGATGACCACTGTAACCCCTACAATAGTGGAAGGGGCACGGCCACCGGTGCCCTACTCAGTATATGGAGGGAACCGTGGCCACCTCAGATCCAGTCAGAAAATAATCAGGTACACAACAAAGTCTGTACACTTAGCTGAAGGTGTTGCAGCCGCAGAGAAGACGGATCCAAGGACAGCTGGCAATATCCGGAGTGCTTGCTGCAGCAGAACACAGGTCCAGTGAACTGATAGCTACAAGTGAAGATACTAAAGCAAGAGCTACAACTGAAATGAGAACTATAATCCACGCCCTACAATAGGAGGAGGGGTGATATAAAGAGAGGGAAATCAAACGCATGAGGAACAGCTGGGAGGAAGGAAACCAAAAGTAAACAGAGCAGTGAAAACTCCTCCCAGCTCTAGTAGTGACATCATCACAGGGGTGGAGAAACAGAGCTGTGAGAACGTCCCAAAGCTCTGGTAGTGCTGCTTTTTGGTTTTATTTTTTTATTTTTTATTTATTTAAATTAGGGTACACCCCAAAACATTGGGAAATATAACCTGTTATAACCCCCTGCTAAACAAACGTTCAGACAATACACTGGCTGCAGGGCAGGCCAGCACCTTCAAGGCGTAAAGTGCAAGCTCAGGCCACGTGCCCAAGTTGAAGGGGGCAGACCCATCAGTCGGTACGTGTAGGCGTGTGCACACATACTGCTCCACCATGTCGCACGTCCCCATGATGTACACAATCCAATTGGATATCTGCTCTATCAACTTTTGATGTTCTTTTCTGCAGCTACCATGTTTATCATGGTTAGCGGCGAATCAGGGTTCCACGCCAGAGAGGGAGCGTGAGAAAGGGAGACCACATCCAAGGGAGGTCATTGGCTGCAATGTGATCGAGCGAAAATGTGGGACAAGTTATTAAAGCAGAAGGATTGAATGAAAGGGCCAATTAAAGATGAATTTTAAAAATTTAAGTCCCTGTTACCTATGCAGAGCAGGGGTTTTTCATCGCCAGAAATAGGTTAATGTCACCTACCAATGGGACAGATGATTTTTTAAAAATTCGGTCCCTGTCACCTATGAAGAGCAGGGGTTTATTCATGGCAAAAATGGTAAAATGTCACCCAAGAATGTAACAGAAAAATGTGTGAAATTTATTAACCTGTCTACTAGGTAGAGCAGGGGTATATCACAGCCAAAAATTGGTGAATATCACCCGACAATGTAACAGAAAAATGAGTGAATTTATCAAGCTTTCAACTAGGTAGAGCAGGGGTATATTAGAGCCAAAAATTGGTGAATATCACCTGACAATGTAACAGAAAAATTAGTGAAATTTATTATCCTGTCTACTAGGTAGAGCCGAAGTATATCACAGCCAAAAATTGGTGAATGTCACCCGAAAATGTAACAGAAAAATTAGTGAAATTTGTTTACCTGTCTACTAGGTAGAGCAGGGTTATATCACAGTCAACAATTGGTGAATTTCACCCCAAAATGTAACAGACAAATTAGTGAAATGACGGTGGAGGTCCATATGGAGTAGGAGGTTGAGGAGGCGGTGGACATAGTGGTGTAGGTGGAAGCGGCGGTGGAGGGTGAAATAGCCAACATTGGTTTTTGGTTTAAATTTTTTTTATTTTTTTATTTTTTATTAGGGTACATCCCAAAAGAAATAAAAAATATATCAAAAATACAACAATGAGCAATTGCGCTGTAGTATAACAATGGCTGGGTAAGGCGGGTATATGTCTATTCTGCACAAGGTACGGAAAAGTCCTGTGGGATCCATGCCTGGTTGATTTTAATGAACGTGAGCTTGTCCACATTGGCTGTGGACAGGCGGCTGCGCTTGTCTGTGATAATGCCCCCTGACATACTAAACACACGTTCAGAGAATACACTGGCTGCAGGGCAGGCCAGCACCTCCAAGGCGTAAAGCGCAAGCTCAGGCCATGTGCCCAATTTGGATTCCCAGAAGTTGAATGGGGCATACCCATCATTCAGTACGTGTAGGTGTGTGCACACATACTGCTCCACAATGTTGTGAAATGCTGCCTCCTGCTAAGACGTTCCATATAAGCTGGTGGTGCAGGTGATTGTGGCGTGCTGACAAAGCTTTTCCACATTTCGGCCATGCTAACCCTGCCTTCTGAGGTGCTGGTGGTGCCCCAGCTGCGTTGATGACCTCTTCCTCCTCCTCTGCCTTCGCCTTGTGCTTCCACTGTGCCCCCGCTGTTAGGTGGGAATGCCTCCAGCAGCGCGTCGATCAGTGTGCGCTTGTACTCGCGCATCTTACGATCACGCTCCAGTGATGGAATTAAGGACGGTATGTTGTCCTTGTAACGGGGATCCAGCAGCGTGGCCACCCAGTAATCAGCACAAGTTAGAATGTGGGCAACTCGGCGGTCATTGCGGAGACACTGCAGCATGTAATCGCTCATGTGTGCCAGGCTACCCAGAGGCAACGAAAAGCTGTCCTCTGTGGGAGGTGTATCGTCTGTGTCCTCTGTACCCCCCCAGCCACGCACCAGTGATGAGTGATGAGCTGGTTTGGGTGCCACCCTGCAGTGAACATGGTTCCTCCTGCTCCATCTCCTCTTCCTCATCCCCACCTCATCATCCTCCAGAACTGTGCCCTGGCTGGACAATTGTGTACCTGGCGCTTGTGGGTGCAGGAACCCACCCTCGGAGCCACTTGTGAATGACTGGCCGGAAACCCTATGAAATGATTCCTCCTCCTCCTCCTGTGCCACATCCTCTTCCATCATCACCAGAAGCGTTTTTTCAGAGGCATAGAAGTGGGATAGTAACGCTGAGAACCGGGTTATCGGCACTGGCCATGTTGGTGGAGTACTCGAAACAGCGCAACAAGGAACACAGGTCTCGCATGGAGGCCCAGTCATTGGTGGTGAAGTGGTGCTGTTCCGCAGAGCGACTCACCCGTGTGTCCTAGAGCTGAAACTCCACTATGGCCTGCTGCTGCTTGCACAGTTTTCCCAGCATGTGCAAGGTGGAGTTCCACCTTGTGGGCACGTCGCATATGAGGCAGTGAGCGGGAAGGCTGAAGTTACGCTGCAGCGCTGACAGGCGAGCAGCAGCAGGGTGAGAACGCCGAAAGCGCGCACAGACAGCCAACACTTTCTGCAGCAGCTCTGACATATCGGGGTAATTTTTAAGCAACCTCTGCACCACCAAATAAAGCACATGCGCCAGGCAAGGGATGTGCGTCAAACCGACTAGTCCCAGAGCTGCCACGAGATTTCGCCCAATATTGCACACCACCATGCCGGGCTTGAGGCTCACTGGCACAAACCACTCATCGGTCTGTTGTTCAAGGCCCGTCCACAGCTCCTGCGCGGTGTGGGGTTTGTCCCCCATATATATAAGTTTTAAAACTGCCTGCTGTCGTTTTACCCCTAGCCGTGCTGAAGTTGGTGGTGAAGGTATTACGCTGACCGGATGAGGAGGCGGTAGAGGATGAGGAAGCAGAGTAGGAGGAGGAAGCAACAGTAGGCAAACTGAAGCGTCCTGCAATCCTCGGTGATGGAAGGACATGCGCCAAACTGTTATCCGCCTCAGGCCCAGCCGCCACTGCATTTACCCAGTGTGCTGTTATGGAGATATAACATCCCTGACTGTGCTTACTAGTCCATGTATCCGTAGTTAGGTGGACCTTGCCACAGATGGCGTAGCGCAGTTCACATCTGATTATGTCCCCCACTTGGTTGTGCAGAGAAGGGATTGCTCACCTGGAAAAGTGGTGGCGGATGGGCACGACGTACTGTGGGACAGCCACTGCCATAAGGCTTTTAAAACTCTCCATCTCCACCAGACGGAGAGAGTCGCGCGGGGCAGGCCCATGTGAATCACCTGGGATTTAGTGGGGTTAACTTTAAAGTTGGATATGGACCCAAATCTGCTCAAAAGCGAGAGAATTATGGGCATGGATTTCAAGGGGTTAGTAGTGATAATCAAGAGGTCGTCCGCGAAGGCAGCCAACTTAAACTCCAGTCCCCCTACATGAAGGCCTCGGATGTCTCTCTCCTGCCTCAAAGCCTGCAGAAGTGTCTCCATAATAAGGACAAAGATAAGAGGGGAAAGAGGGCATCCCTGCCTAGTCCCATTGCTAATTGGGAAGTTAGATGAGAGGATTCCATTGACCGACACGGACGCCGAGGAGTGGGTATACATCGAGAAGACTGAGTTGACAAAAGAGTCTGGGAATTGAAATTTTTGCAGAGTGAGACGGATATATGACCAGTCCACCCTGTCAAAAGCCTTCTCGGCATCCGTGCCGATCAAGGTTAAGGGCGAGGATCTGTAAGAGGCGTAGAAAAGGGAATTCAGGACCTTGGCAGTATTGTCCTTGCCCTCTCGGCCCTTAACAAAACCAACCTGGTCCGGATAGATCAGTAAGGGAAGGTAGTTGTTCAAACGAAGGGCGAGCATTTTGGCTAAAAGCTTCAAATCCACATTAAGTAGGGAAATGGGACGATAGTTGGAACAGGAGGAGGGATCCTTCCCGTCCTTGGGGATTATAGTGATGGTGGCCCTAGTCATGTCGGTGGATACTGGCTTACCCTCCAGAGAGGAATTGTAGATTGGGAGAAGGAAGGGGGTCAGAATGCTCTGAAAAGCGGAATAGTATGGAATCGGGAGGCCATCCGGACCTGGGCAGTTCGCATTGGGGGTAGATTTTATGGCTGATTCTAATTCCTGGGTCGAGAAGGGCCTAGTGAGAGACTCTTTCTGGGAGGGGGTTAGGGTTGGGAGAGTGAGGGACTCCAAAAAGTGGTTGATATGGGGTATTTTCTCCCCAGGGGAATATTTTAGCTCTTGGGAGGGGAGATTATATAGTGACTCATAAAAGAGCTTAAATTGGTCCGCGATTTCGTCAGATTTAAACAAGGACGAGCCCTGGGGGGTTTTAATGCATTGAACAAATCGGGACTCCCTCCTCTGTTTAATCCTCCTCATCATGTACTTAGAAGCCTTATCGCCATGAGCGTAAAACTTCTGCTGGGATGATAAGAAGTATTTAGCAGAGCGTTCATTCAGGAGGTTCTTAAGCTCAGTCCTTAGAGAAAGGAGTTCCGATAGGTGCAAGGCAAGGTGAGATTGTTTGTGTTTCTTCTCAATAGTGTGGATCTGAGACAGAAGGAGATTCAATTTTTTCTCTGTTTCTTTTTTGAGGAATGAGCAGAGGCTTATGAGTTTGCCCCTGATATAGGGCTTGTGGGCATCCCATAACGTTTGGGGGGATATATCCGGGGTGTTATTAATGGAGAAGTACTCTTCAAGATGGGAGGCTATCTGGTTTTTATGAGAGGTATTGCTAAGTAGCGATTCATTAAATCGCCAGACTGGGGATCTAGGAGGGGAGGATAGAAGATGCAGTTCACATGAGATTGGGGCATGGTCAGATAATGTAATGTCACCAATCTTGGCTAGCTTGCATAGTTGCAGTTTTTCTTTAGGTAGGAAGATATAATCAATCCTGGTGTAGGTGTCATTTGCTGCCGAGTAGAAGGAGAAGTCCAATTCGTCTGGGTGTAAACACCTCCAGACATCTACCAGGCCCAAACTAAATATTTTGACTTGGAGGGATCTAAGGCTTTTATGAGAGATTGAGGACTTTTTAGAAGAGGAATCCAAAAGTGGATTTAGGGTAAGGTTAAAATCTCCTCCCAAGATCAAAGAGCCCTCAACATGGACCTCTATTAGGTTAATAAGGGAGAGAAGCCACTCCACCTGTCCTGAATTTGGGGCGTAGACATTCACCAGGGTGACAGTTTGCTGCCCAATTGTGCACTTCAGGATAGGGTATCTACCTTCTGGGTCCAAAATTTGTGAAAGGAGGGTGAAAGGAAAATTTTTACGGAAACCTATGCTCACACCCCTCGAGGCAGCACCACCGGCCCCACAATGGAACCAAGTAGGATATTTGGCATAGGAGAGATTGGGATAGTGGCCGTGTTTAAAATGGGTCTCCTGGAGGAAAATAATAGAGCCATTAGCTTTTTTCAATAGTGAGAATATTCTGCATCTCTTAGAGGGGGATCTCAGTCCCTTGACATTGTAGGAAATCAGGTGGACGTCCGACATCATCATTTATAAAGCGAGGTAAGGGAAAGATTAAAGGACGCCAACCTGGTTCCCCCAATAAGGGTGCTGCCTGTTAAGGCGAGGGGCCAAGGACCAGCAAATAAAACAAAAACGACCTGTTTGAAGAGGAAAGAAGTCCCTGGGTATGCAGCAGTGTTCTGGAACCTTGCATCTACAAGGCAGCACCGGGCTATCCTGTGATTAGAGAAGGAGTACCTGTCAGAAAATAAAAAATTGAGAACAAATAACAGAAAACACAATAAAGGCCTGAGATCAAGCCTAAACCTGAGATTACTGTTAACGCATAATAGAGCAAAATACAGTAATTTTAACAGAGACATTGACGTCAGGGGGGGAATTAGACTAAACATCATGTAATTATGTAGATAATACCCTTAGAGGGCCAATAGTACTGGATAGCTAGGTAATAGGGGGAGGACAGGTAATCATTTATCTGGCAGAGAGAGTCTCTTGGGGGTAGAAGCAGGATAGTTCTTCTTGGTCTTATGCGCTCTTGGGGTGCGCAAGGTCTCCCAGGAAGATATCACAGGTAGTGAGGTTAAAGGTGGAAGGCTCTGGACCATCTCCCAATTTTCTATTTCCAGAGGAGGAATTTTCAAATGGGCATAGACCTTTTCTAAGTCCCCATAGGAGGAGATGTTGACCAGTCGTCCTTCGTATGCAAAAGACAGACCAAATGGAAAGGTCCATCTGTATATGGTGTTATGTTGACGGAGCCATTCCGTTAGTGGCTTCAGGGAACGACGTTTCTTCAAGGTAGACTGTGATAGGTCTTGAAAGACTGATATATGGTTATTTGCCCACCTCAGAGGTTCAGCTTGCCTGGCTACGGATAAGATGGCCTCCTTGACAGGAAAGTGCAGAAATTTGCAAATGACGTCTCGGGGAGGCTCAGAGGCTTGTGGCTTGGGACGCAGGGCTCTGTGGGCTCTCTCTATAATCACTTCATGGACCGAGTCTGGGCCCAGGATTTGCAGGCAAATTTGGATGACTGTGTGTGGCACATCTACTGGGGACACAGACTCAGGGATCCCACGAAATCGCAGGTTGTTCCTCCTCCCTCTGTTTTCCTGATCCTCAACGGCTGCATATAGGGAGTTGAGGTGGTTCTGGCATATCGTGAGGCTATTTGCTGCCTCCGATTGGTGACTGATGACCGCCTGATTTTCTTCTAGGCCCTCCACTCTTCTGCCTATGTGGCGGACGTCCTCCTTGATGGAGGCTAAATCCAGGCTGATGGGGCCCAGGGCGTCTAGTAAGGCTTCTTTAAGATAGGAGCGGGATATGGGGAGGCTATCGGGGTCAGGAGAATCATCTCTTACCCCATCAGATTCAGCCGCCTCTCTGGCTGCTCTGTTGTTGCCGCTCCTAGGAGTGCCAGGCGCCATCTTGGGCTCTCTGTTCACAGCAGCAGCCGCTGCTTTCCTGATAAACCGATCCATATCGCCAGGTTGACTGGCGGAACGAGCTTGACCTGCTTGGGCAGAAGGCTTTTGGTCACCAATCTTGACCATTCTGGCTATCAATGAAGCAGTAAAACCAGGCTTTTAGGGTATATCTGCAGGAGAGCAGCGCTTCACACGTCCGCTCTGTTTCGGCGCTAGCTCCGCCCCCAAAGGCTGCAAATTTAGTATTTTGCCCAAAATGGGTGTTTTTTAAACCCAGAATATTATTGCAGTATTTCTAGCTGGTATGTCACACTAACAAATGCAGCATAGGTCCCAGATGTAGGGTATTGCCAAAAATGTTCTCTTTTTTAAACCCAGAAAATTATTTCAAGCTTGTCTTTCACACTGACAAATGCTGCAAAGGCACCAGATGTAGGGTATTGGCAAAAATGGATGTTTTGTTAAGCCCAGAATATTATTGCAGTATTTCAAGCTTGTATCTCACACTGATCCAGCCAAGGTCGCAAATTTAGTATTTTACCCAAAATGGGTGTTTTATTAAACCCAGAATATTATTGCAGTATTTCTAGCTAACAGAATATGACAGTAGTATCTATTGGTTGTATTTCACACTGACAGATGCAGCAAGGGCTGTAAAATTTAGTCTTTTGCCCAAAAAGTTTAAACACCCTTAATGACCAGACCACTTTTTACAATTCTGCACTACACTACTTTCACCGTTTATTGCTCGGTCATGCAACTTACCACCCAAATGAATTTTACCTCCTTTTCTTCTCACTAATAGAGCTTTCATTTGGTGGTATTTCATTGCTGCTGACATTTTAACATTTTTTGTTATTAATCGAAATTTACAGAAATTTTTGCAAAAAAAATGAAATTTTTCACTTTCAGTTGTAATTTTTTTTTTTAAAAACTACATTTCTATATAAATTTTTCTCTAAATTTATTGTTCTTCATGTCTTTGATAAAAAAAAATGTTTGGTTAAAAAAAAATGGTTTGGGTAAAAGTTATAGCGTTTACAAACTATGGTACAAAAATGTGAATTTCCGCTTTTTGAAGCAGCTCTGACTTTCTGAGCACCTGTCATGTTTGCTGAGGTTCTACAATGCCCAGACAGTAGAAAAACCCCACGAATGACCCCATTTCGGAAAGTAGACACCCTAAGGTATTCGCTGATGGGCATAGTGAGTTCATAGAACTTTTTATTTTTTGTCACAAGTTAGCGGAAAATGATGATTTTTTTATTTTATTTTTTTCCTTACAAAGTCTCATATTCCACTAACTTGTGACAAAAAATAAAAACTTCCATGAACTCACTATGCCCATCACAAAATACCTTGGGGTGTCTTCTTTCCAAAATGGGGTCACTTGTGGGGTAGTTATACTGCCCTGGCATTTTAGGGGCCCTAATGCGTGAGAAGTAGTTTGAAATCAAAATGTGTAAAAAATGCCCTGTGAAATCCTAAAGGTATTCTTTGGAATGTGGGCCCCTTTGCCCACCTAGGCTGCAAAAAAGTGTCACACATGTGGTATCGCCGTACTCAGGAGAAGTTGGGCAATGTGTTTTGGGGTGTCTTTTACACATGCCCATGCTGGGTGAGATAAATATCTCTGTCAAATGCCAACTTTGTAAAAAAAATTGGAAAAGTTGTCTTTTAGAGAGATATTTCTCTCACCCAGCATGGGTATATGTAAAATGACACCCCAAAACACATTGCCCAACTTCTCCTGAGTACGGAGATACCACATGTGTGACACTTTTTGCAGCCTAGGTGGGAAAAGGGGCCCACATTCCAAAGAGCATCTTTAAGATTTCACAGGGCATTTTTTACACATTTTGATTTCAAACTACTTCTTACGCATTAGGGCCCCTAAAATGCCATGGCAGTAGAACTACCCCACAAGTGACCCCATTTTGGAAAGAAGACACCCCAAGATATTTCGTGATGGGCATAGTGAGTTTATGGAAGTTTTTATTTTTTGTCACAAGTTAGTGGAATATGAGACTTTGTAAAAAAAAAAAGGGGGGAAGGAGGGGGGGCCGCACTGGCCACCAATGCTTTTAATACTGGGGAGGAAGGGAGGGGGGGCCGCACTGGCCACCAATGCTTTTAATACTGGGGAGGCAGGGGGGGCCGCACTGGCCACCAATGCTTTTAATACTGGGGAGGGAGGGGGGGGCCGCACTGGCCACCAATGCTTTTAATACTGGGGAAGGAGGGGGTCTGGCCCCTGCTGCCTGGCAGCACCTGATCAGGGGGCTGAGATCCGCACAATTAACCCCTCAGGTGCGGCACCTGAGGGGTTAATTGTGTGGATCACAGTCCCCTATAAGATATTGGGTGCTGCCAGGCAGCAGGGGGCAGTTATGTACACAGTTTTTAGTATATTCTAACTTGAAGCGTTCCCATCACCATGGGAACGCCTCTGTGTTAGAATATACTGTCGGATCTGAGTTTTCACGATAGTGAAAACTCAGATCTGAAAAAGCTGTTATGCAGACGGATACTATCGTTTGCATTTATAGGTGCGGATCCGTCTGTGCAGATACCAGACGGATCCGCACCTAGTGCAGGTGTGAAAGTAGCCTAAGATAGGGACTCCTGACTTTACATTGAAAGTCAATGGGGGACGGATCCGTTTACAATTGCACCAATATTGTGTCAATGTAAACGGATTCATCCCCATAGACTTACATTGCAAGTCAGGACGGATCCATTCGGCTCTGCACCGCTAGGCGGACACCAAAACGTGCCAGCAGTCTCAGCACCACGTGGCACTGCCAGTCGTCTCAGCCACCAGTCAGCGCCAGCTGTTTCAGCCATCAGCTGCAGTCTCAGAACCACCAGTCAGTGCCAGCAGTTCGTGCCAGCCATCTCAGGCACCAGTCACAGTGCCCACAGTCTCAGAACCACCAGTCAGTCCTAGCAGTCAGTGCCAGCTGTATCAGCCACCAGTCACAGTGGTCTCAGCACCACAAGTCAGTGCCAGCCGTATCAGCCACCAGTCACAGTGACAGCAGTCTCAGCACCACCAGTCAGTGCCAAGCGTATTAGCCACCAGTCACAGTGACAGTGGTTTCAGCACCACCAGTCAGTGCCAGCCGTATCAGCCACCAGTCACAGTGACAGCAGTCTCAGCACCACGTGGCACTGCCAGGCGTCTCAGCCACCAGTAAGTGGCAGCTGTTTCAGCCATCAGCTGCAGTCTCAGCACCACCAGTCCGTGCCAGCCATCTCAGGCACCAGTCACAGTGCCCACAGTCTCAGCACCACCAGTCAGTGCCAGCAGTCAGTGCCAGCAATCAGTGCCAGCCGTATCAGCCACCAGTCACAGTGCCAGTGCTCTCAGCACCACCAGTCAGTGCCAGCCGTATCAGCCACCAGTCACAGTGCCAGTGGTCTCAGCACTACCAGTCAGTATTACAGTAAGAGAAAATATTATCTATACTAATAAAAGCCCTGTGTACGTGCTCAGGGCTGGTGTCCGTGCGTGTGTGCCGATTATAGAAGTGCGCATGCGCAGCGGACGGACACACACACACACACACACACACACACACACACAGGCCAATCCAGGTCGCAGAGCCGGGCTCAGGGGCACAGCAGCGGGACAGCAGCGCTCAGGGAGGAGGACGCCGGGAGCCGGGCACAGCGGCTTTCAGAGTTATACTCTGCCCGGAGCACACGGGACAGCGCAGCCATCACAGTTCCCGGGGAGCCGTCCACACTGAGAGCCGGCTATCTTACTCATTATGCCGCACTGCGCATGCGCCCGCTTCCCCACACGCGCAGTGCGGCCAGACGCCGCTCCATCGGCACACACTCCACGGACACTACATGTGCAGCATCCTATTGTAATGGCAGCGGGGGGCAGTCACTGTATTGCACCGGCCCCACTCACTTACCACATGGTGAGGCAGGAGGCCTGGCGGGCAGCCAGGCACTGGTAGCGTAACTCATTAAGTGACGCCCCTGCTCCGCCCACTGCATGAATGAAGCAGTCGGCGCAGGCGCATGACGTAGTGAGTTACGCTGCCAGTGCCTGGCCGCCCGTCCGGCCTCCTGCCTCACCATGTAGTAAGTGAAGAAGTGAAGATCGTTATTATTATTACAGTTATTCAAAGTATTACAACTCTGAGCGGGGCCGGTGCAATACAGTGACTGCACCGGGCCCCACTGCTATTACATTCACACTAAACAGTGACACTGTTATGGGGGGATCTGTGGATGACACATAGCATAAGATGCTATGTGTCATCCACAGATACTCCCATAACAGTGTCAGACACAGACCCCAATAAGTGTCACCCACAGACCCCAATAAGTGTCAGCCACAGACCAGCCCCATAACAGTGTCATCCACAGATACCCCCATAACAGTGTCAGCCACAGACCCCAATAAGTGTCAGCCACAGACCAGCCCCATAACAGTGTCAGCCACAGACCAGCCCCATAACAGTGTCAGCCACAGATCCCCCATAACAGTGTCATCCACAGATCCCCCATAACAGTGTCATCCACAGATCCCCTATAACACTGTCATCCACAGATTTCCCCATAACAGTGTCATCCACAGATCCCCCATAACAGTGTCATCCACAGATCCCCCATAACAGTGCCATCCACAGATCCCCCCCATAACAGTATTATACACAGATCCCCCCAGTATTATAACAGTGTGCCATCCACAGATCCCCCATAACAGTGCCATCCACAGATCCCCCCATAACAGTGCCATCACAGATCCCCCCATAACAGTGCCATCCACAGATCCCCCATAACAGTGCCATCCACAGATCCCCCATAACAGTGCCATCCACAGATCCCCCATAACAGTGCCATCCACAGATCCCCCATCACAGTGCCAGCACTACTGTTCTAGTGCGCGTTATTGTAACGGGCGTAATGTCTAGTGTATAAATAAATCAGGGGTCAGTACAGAGATTTCTCCCATCATCTATTTATACCCAGGACTGTGACTGTGACGAGGGGACATCCTCTGCGTCTGGAGGAAAGAAGGTTTGTACACAAACATAGAAGAGGATTCTTTACGGTGGGAGCAGCGAGACTATGAAACTCTCTGCCTGAGAATGTGGTGATGGTGAGTTCACTAAAAGAGTTCAAGAGGGGCCTGGATGTATTTCTGGAGCGTAATAATATTACAGGTTATAGCTACTAGAGATGGGTCGTTGATCCAGGGAGTTATTCTGATTGCCTGATTGGAGTCGGGAAGGAATTTTTTTTCTCCCTAAGTGGGAGAAAATTGGTTTCTACCTCACAGTTTTTTTTTTGCCTTCCTCTGGATCAACTTGCAGTATAAAAGGCCAAACTGGATAGACAGAGGTATTTTTTCGGCCTTATAAACTACTGCATGTTACTATGTTACTAGAAAAATAAACTGAAACCGCAGCTCACCTAATATCCAAAGGAGCATCTCATCTTGGCACAGACAGATAGCAGAAAAGTAGAGAGGAGCTACCTGAAAACCGAAAAAGGTGTTCCTCCAGTGAAATGGCCATGTTGATTGGTAGAGATGAGAGAATCAAATCCCACGAAGTGGAATTCGATCCGAATTTCAGGATAAATTCGGTTTGCCTCGAAGCCGAATTTCCTTGTGCTTCGTGTTAGTGAATTGATTTAACCTAAATAGTGTAAAAAACAAAAAAACATACCTACCACCTCCATTTGCTCACAACGGGCCGCCAGCCACCAGGTTGATTGAAGATTTCGTCCGGAATCCTGTGCGTGGTGACGTCAATCTTGCACCGCGCGATATTTATCTCCAGATGAAGCCTGATTCTCTGCTATGACATGAAGCCTGAATCTCTGCTATGGGACCTCTCTCCTCTGTCTGGGTGCCGGGGCCTAAAAATATCTGACAATGGCCTGTTCCAGAGGTGGGTGAGATGAAGCCTGATTCTCTGCTATGAAATGAAGCCTGATTTTCTGCTATGGGACCTCTCTCCTCTGTCTGGGTGCCGGGGCCTAAATATCTCAGAGGCCTGTTCCAGTGGTGGGTGACATGAAGCCTGATTCTCTGCTAAATTCATTTCCGTATCCACATTTGTTTGCAGGGGATCTACCTACATTTTGCTGCCTTTTGCAGCCCTCTAGCCCTTTCCTGGGCTATTTTACCGCCTTTTTAGTGCCGAAAAGTTCGGGTCCCCATTGACTTCAATGGGGTTCGGGGCGAAGTTCGGGTCGAGTTCAGATCCCGAACCCGAAGATTTTCGGGAAGTTCAGCCGAACTTCTCGAACCCGAACATCCAGGTGTTTGCTCCACTCTAGTCACAGCCTTTCATTGTGGAGGTTGACGCATCCGAGGCAGGGGTAGGAGCAGTCTTGTTGCACGGTCCTTCACCTAGTAAATGGCGCCCATGTGCATTCTTCACTAAGAGACTCTCGGCCGCAGAGAGAAATTATGACGTGGGTAATAGAGAGTTGCTGGCCATCAAGTTGGCTTTTGAGGAGTGGCATCATTAGTTGGAGGGAGCAATTCATCCTATTACTGTGCTTACCGATCACAAAAATCTGGCTTACTTGTAGTTGGCTAAACGACTGAACCCAAGGAAGGCCAGATGGTCATTGTTTTTAACAAGATTTAATTTCATCGTCACCTATCACCCTGGGGTCAAGAATGTTAAGGCTGATGCTTTGTCACATAGCTTTCCTGGGGGGAGTGATTTGGAAGATCCTGGTCTGATATTGTCTGAGGGGGTAGTTATATCCGCCCTATATCCTGATCTTGAGGCAGAGGTGATGGAGGACCAGGGAGATGCTACGGATTCTTGTCCTCCAGGGAAGTTGTTTGTTCCTTCTGAATTACGTCACAAAGTGTTTGAGAAACATCACTACGGTTCTCACAGGTCCACTGTTGATCTCATCTCCCGTAGATTCTGGTGGCTGGAGTTGCTCAAGTGTGTTGAGAACTATGTGTCAGCTTGTAGTACTTGTGCACGTGCGAAGCTGACACACACTCGGCCTTCCGGATCTTTACCTAATTCTTCAGTGAAAACTGTGATTTTGGTGGTTGTTGATCGCTTTAGTAAGATGACGCACTTTATAGCATTGCCTGGTTTACCTAGTGCTAAGACTATTGCACAAGTGTTTGTCGACAACATCGTGAAATTACATGGTATTTCTTCTGATGTGGTGTCTAATAGGGGGACTTAGTTTGTTTCCAATTTCTGGAAGGCGTTCTGTACTCATCTGGGGGTACAATTTTCCTTCTCTTCGGCCTTTCATCCTTAGTCGAATGGACAGACTAAACGCACTAACCAGAATCTGGAGATTGCCATAAATAACCGTAGACAGGAGTCCACTGATAAGTCGCCGTTTTTGGGGCATATGGGTTCCATCCGCAATTTGGCACATTTTCTGTTACGGAGACTTCTGGTATACCTGAAAATAAACGAAACTCCTCTGAGTTTCTGCTCGTCCGCATACTCCGGAGTTATTTTTTGCGGGATGAGAGGATGATTTTATTGGCACTATTTTAGGGTGCATATCACTTTTTGATTGCTTGCTATTACACTTTTTGTGATGTAAGGTGACACCAGCGCTTCCACAGCAAAAGAAGCTATCAACCGCATAGCATGATGGGTGAAGTCAGACTAAATAGAGGACTAGGAATTACCACTTAAAGGGAACCTGTCACCAGTTTTATGGTGTCCTAACTAAGGGCAACATAAATAAGTGACTGATTCTCTTAGCACAATGCTGGGTCACTTTCTTTAATTGACCCAGTCAATCTGCCAACATCTTGTATTGAAAAGCTCCAGCTGATAATGATGAGTCATGAATATTCATGAGCTCCTGACTCTCCCCGCCCACCTGCTGCTAAATGACAGTTTGTTTACATATGAACCATCAGCAGGTGGGCAGGGGAGTGGCTATAGCTCTGAATTAAATATACGCTGGACTCAATGACATCACGCCGGACTCCAATCAGCTCATTAGCATGCAGCATCTTTGTGTGTATATTATGAGGTAACCATCTGTCACACCAGTAAGTGAATACATCTAAGGTACTTTTTAGTAGTTAATGATTGTATATAATTAGTTAGATTATAATCAAATATCCACATGACAGGTTCCCTTTAAGATACACCTGAGACTAGAGGTGTGGTCATACCCAGCAACAACACAGAAGAGTGAAACCAGAGAGGCTGTCAGCTCACATCATGTGCAGCCAGTCTCCTAGATCTTCTGACCCCTGTACCAGTAGAGACTGGAACAGTACCCCGCCTTCTACAGGTGGCCTCCAGACACCCAGGACTGACGTTCTCCGGATGAGCTCGGTAAAAGGCTTTCACCAGACGACTAGCATTAATGTCAGCCACTGCAACCCACATCCTCTCCTCTGATCCGTGAACGAGATACTGGAGGGATCTACGAAGAATTCGGGAGTCAACAATCCTGGAAATCTGAAATTCCAGATTACCATCCACCATGATAAGAGCAGGAGGCAAGGAGGACGGTTACAACAGGTTCAACAAATCTTTTCAACAATGGCTTATGTAACACATTATGAATCTTCAAAGCCTGAGGAAGTTCAATGCAAAAGCCATAGGCTTAATAATGGCAGTGATCTTGTATGGACCAATAAACCTTGGACCCAACTTCCAAGTAGGTACTTTCAACTTAATGTTTCTTGTGGACAGCCACACAGAATCACCCAATTTCAGGTCCGGACCATTAATACGTCTCTTGTCAGCCATACATTCATACTTGTTGCCGATTTTTTTCAGGTTATTTTGAATTTTCCGACAAATAGAAGACAAAGAAGAGGAAAATTGTTTATTTTCAGGTATACCAGAAGTTTCCGTAACAGAAAATGTGCCAAATTGCGGATGGAACCCATATGCCCCAAAAACGGCGACTTATCAGTGGACTCCTGTCTATGGTTATTTATGGCAATCTCCAGATTCTGGTTAGTGCGTTTAGTCTGTCCGTTCGACTAAGGATGAAAGGCCGAAGAGAAGGAAAATTGTACCCCCAGATGAGTACAGAATGCCTTCCAGAATTTGGAAACAAACTAAGTCCCCCTATTAGACACCACATCAGAAGAAATACCATGTAATTTCACGATGTTGTCGACAAACACTTGTGCAATAGTCTTAGCACTAGGTAAGCCAGGCAATGCTATAAAGTGCGTCATCTTACTAAAGCGATCAACAACCACCAAAATCACAGTTTTCACTGAAGAATTAGGTAAAGATCCGGAAGGCCGAGTGTGTGTCAGCTTCGCACGTGCACAAGTACTACAAGCTGACACATAGTTCTCAACACACTTGAGCAACCCCAGCCACCAGAATCTACGGGAGATGAGATCAACAGTGGACCTGTGAGAACCGTAGTGATGTTTCTCAAACACTTTGTGACATAATTCAGAAGGAACAAACAACTTCCCTGGAGGACAAGAATCCGTAGCATCTCCCTGGTCCTCCCATCACCTCTGCCTCAATATCGGGATATAGGGCGGATATAACTACCCCCTCAGACAATATCAGACCAGGATCTTCCAAATCACTCCCCCCAGGAAAGCTATGTGACAAAGCATCAGCCTTAACATTCTTGACCCCAGGGTGATAGGTGACGATGAAATTAAATCTTGTTAAAAACAATGACCATCTGGCCTTCCTTGGGTTCAGTCGTTTAGCCAACTAGAAGTAAGCCAGATTTTTGTGATCGGTAAGCACAGTAATAGGATGAATTGCTCCCTCCAACTAATGATGCCACTCCTCAAAAGCCAACTTGATGGCTAGCAACTCTCTATTACCCACGTCATAATTTCTCTCTGCGGCCGAGAGTTTCTTAGAGAAGAATGCACATGGGTGCCATTTACTAGGTGAAGGACCGTGCGACAAGACTGCTCCTACACCTGCCTCGGATGCGTCAACCTCCACAATGAAAGGCTGTGACTAGAGTTGAGCAAACACCTGGATGTTCGGGTTCGAGAAGTTCGGCCGAACTTCCCGAAAATCTTCTGGTTCGGGATCCGAACTCGACCCGAACTTCGCCCGGAACCCCATTGAAGTCAATGGGGACCCGAACTTTTCGGCACTAAAAAGGCGGTAAAATAGCCCAGGAAAGGGCTAGAGGGCTGCAAAAGGCAGAAAAATGTAGGTAAATCCCCTGCAAACAAATGTGGATACGGAAATGAATTTAAAAAAAAAATTAACCAATATCAATTGGAGAGAGGGTCCCATAGCAGAGAATCAGGCTTCATGTCACCCACCACTGGAACAGGCCTCTGTGAGATATTTAGGCCCCGGCACCCAGACAGAGGAGAGAGGTCCCATAGCAGAGAATCAGGCTTCATTTCATAGCAGAGAATCAGGCTTCATGTCACCCACCACTGGAACAGGCCACTGTCAGATATTTTTAGGCCCCGGCACCCAGACAGAGGAGAGAGGTCCCATAGCAGAGATTCAGGCTTCATTAATGCTCGCAGTTTAGGGAATAAGATCAATGAACTTGAGGCTATAATGGCATCTGAGAATATAGATGTAGTGGCTGTTACTGAGACGTGGTTCAAGGGGAGTAATGACTGGGATATATCAATACCAGGGTTCTCTCTATACAGGGAAGGCAAGAAGGGGGAGGGGTGGCCCTGTATGTGAAAGACAGCATAAAATCTAATTTGATACAAGTTAGCGAGAACAATTTAGAGTCAGTTTGGGTTACCTTGCAGCTTGATAATCATAAGGTAACTCGTGTAGGTGTGATATATAGACCACCTAGCCAAGTCAAAGAATTAGATGATCTACTAGTTGAGGAAATAGCTAAAATGACATTGAAGGGGGAAGTTATCATTATAGAAGACTTCAATCTTCCTGATGTAAACTGGAAAACCAAAATAGCTAGTTCTGCCAGGAGTACAGATATTCTAAATTCCCTACTGGGATTATCTCTACAGCAAGTAGTTGAGGAGCCAACCCGGAAGGAGGCCATTTTAGATTTAGTATTCACAAATGGGAATTTGGTATATGATATTACTGTAGGGGAAAGCTTGGGATCTAGTGATCACCAGTCTGTGTGGTTTACTATAAGCACAGTGACTGAGTCACACCACACAAAAACAAAAGTTTTAGATTTTAGAAAAACTGACTTTTCTAAAATTAGATTAGTGGTATACGAGTCCCAATCAGATTGGAACAGTTTCATTGGAGTCCAGGAGAAATGGGACTACTTAAAAGAGGCATTATTGAAGGCAACAGAAAATTGCATTAGGCTTGTCAGTAAAAGCAAAAAAAGGAAAAGACCACTGTGGTACTCAGCAGAAGTGGCCAAAATCATTAAAAACAAAAAGATAGCATTTAGGAATTATAAAAACAAACAAAACGAGGATGACAGGCTAATTTACAAGATTAGGCAGAGAGAGGCCAAACAAGTTATAAGAGCTTCTAAAGCACAGGCAGAAGCGAAATTAACTCAGTCAGGGAAAAAAGGCGATAAGGCATTCTTCAGATACATAAATGAAAAAAGGAAACTAAAACAAGGAATTACAAAATTAAAAACAAAAGAAGGAAGGTATATGGAAGAAGATAAAGAACGAGCTGACTGCCTCAATGAATACTTCTGTTCAGTCTTTACGAAGGAAAATGAAGGAAATGGACCTCAGTTAGGAAAGAAGACTAATGAATCTTTTGATGCATGTGTCTTTACAGAGGAAGAGGTCCTAAGTCAGCTGTCTAAAATTAATACAAATAAGTCACAGGGGCCTGATGGGATACACCCAAAGCTATTAAAAGTGCTCAGCGGTGAACTAGTAAAACCATTAACAGATTTATTTAACCAATCACTGGCAACAGGAGTCGTCCCAGAAGATTGGAAATTAGCAAATGTTGTGCCGATTCACAAGAAAGGTAGTAGGGAGGAATCGGGCAACTATAGGCCAGTAAGCCTGACATCAATATTGGGGAAATTAATGGAAACCATACTTAAGGAGAGGATTGTGGAACATCTAAAATTCCATGGATTGAAAGATGAAAAACAGCATGGGTTTACTTCAGGGAGATCCTGTCAAACTAATCTTATTGATTTTTTTGATTGGGTGACTAAAACAATAGATGGCGGAGGTGCAGTAGACATCGCTTATCTAGACTTCAGTAAGGCTTTCGATACTGTCCCACACAGAAGGCTTATCAATAAATTGCAGTCTTTGGGCTTGGACTCCCATATTGTTGAATGGATTAGGCAGTGGCTGAGGGACAGGCAACAGAGGGTTGTAGTCAATGGAGTATATTCAGACCAAGGTCTTGTTACCAGTGGGGTACCTCAGGGATCTGTTCTGGGACCCATATTGTTTAATATCCTTATCAGCGAAATTGCAGAAGGCCTCGATGGTAAGGTGTGTCTTTTTGCTGATGACACAAAGATTTGTAACAGGGTTGATGTTCCTGGAGGGATACACCAAATGGAAAAGGATTTAGGAAAACTAGAGGAATGGTCAAAAATCTGGCAACTAAAATTTAATGTGGATAAGTGCAAAATAATGCACCTAGGGCGTAAAAACTAGGGATGTCCCGATACCATTATTTTAAGACTGAGTACGAGTACCGATACTTTTATTTAAGTACTCACTGATAACCATTACCGATACTAATTTTAACAATAAAATACACACATGTATTTTCTGACCACTGACCAACCAAAAGGCCCAAAAACAGAACTATAACATTCCAAGGAGACGTTATACTGTATGGGGCAGCCACAAGGAGACGTTATACTGTATGGGGGCAGCCACAAGGAGACGTTATACTGTATGGGGGCAGCCACAAGGAGACGTTATACTGTATGGGGGCAGCCACAAGGAGACGGTATACTGTATGGGGCAGCCACAAGGAGACGTTACACTGTATGGGGGGCCACAAGGAGACGTTACACTGTATGGGGCAGCCACAAGGAGACGTTATACTGTATGGGGCCAGCCACAAGGAGACGTTATACTGTATGGGGGCAGCCACAAGGAGACGTTATACTGTATGGGGGCAGCCACAAGGAGACGTTATACTGTATGGGGGCAGCCACAAGGAGACGTTATACTGTATGGGGGCAGCCACAAGGAGACGTTATACTGTATGGGGGCAGCCACAAGAAGACGTTATACTGTATGGGGGCCACAAGGAGACGTTATACTGTATGGGGGCAGCCACAAGGAGACGTTATACTGTATGGGGGCAGCCACAAGAAGACGTTATACTGTATGGGGGCAGCCACAAGAAGACGTTATACTGTATGGGGGCAGCCACAAGGAGACGTTATACTGTATGGGGGCAGCCACAAGGAGACGTTATACTGTATGGGGGCCACAAGGAGACACTACTGTAAGGAGTCAGGACAACAATTTTTGAAGCCCCCCCTCCTCAGTATAATAGTCTTGTGGCCATCATGCAGTAATGTATATTTCTTCTTGCCCTAATGCCTGCTTTTAGAGATCAATGTGCAGCTTGCAGGCAGGAAGGGAAGGACCAGGGCCATAGAAGACAGACACAACACATTTAGAGGGACTCGCTCCTGGCAAACACAGCTCTGCTGCAGTGAATGCAGTGGAGCAGACTGATGTAATTACAATGTATAGTTATTGCAGGGACTCAGAGAATCGTCTGAGAGTTTATTAGTTAAAACGAATCGAATGAGTCAGAGACTGTCACCCCAGACTTCCTGCTCTGCTACATGCACCCTGTACACACACAGCTCCACTACATGCTATGCTAATAATGCCCCCCCCCCCCCTTCCCCCGGACGGACTTACAGGGAGCCGCAGAGCAGGAAGTCTGGCAGGGACTCGGTGACGATTCTTTTAACTAATAAATTGTCAGACGATTCTCTGAGTCCCTGCACTGTGAGTCAGTGCTGGTTGCCTCTGATTGGTTGGAGGGCAGGAAGGGGCGGGGCGGAGCTATCTTCCACTCTAGGCTCCAATTACACTGCCTGCTGCTGCCTGTGAAGCTGTTAGCTGTGCGAGGTGCAGGGGCTGCGGAGACACATAGAAGCGGCGCACAGGTATCGGCAGTGGTATCGGGGACATTTGCACGAGTACATGTACTCGTGCAAATGCCCGGTATCGGTTCCGATACCGATACTGGTATCGGGACATCCCTAGTAAAAACCCAAGAGCAGAATATAAAATCAGTGATACAGTCCTAACCTCAGTATCTGAGGAAAGGGATTTAGGGGTCATTATTTCAGAAGACTTAAAGGTAGGCAGACAATGTCATAGAGCAGCAGGAAATGCTAGCAGAATGCTTGGGTGTATAGGGAGAGGAATTACCAGTAGAAAGAGGGAGGTGCTCATGCCGCTCTACAGAGCACTAGTGAGACCTCATTTGGAGTATTGTGCTCAGTACTGGAGACCATATCTCCAGAAGGATATTGATACTTTGGAGAGAGTTCAGAGAAGAGCTACTAAACTGGTACATGGATTGCAGGATAAAACTTACCAGGAAAGATTAAAGGACCTTAACATGTATAGCTTGGAAGAAAGACGAGACAGAGGTGATATGATAGAAACTTTTAAATACATAAAGGGAATCAACAAGGTAAAAGAGGAGAGAATATTTAAAAGAAGAAAAACTGCTACAAGAGGACATAGTTTTAAATTAGAGGGGCAAAGGTTTAAAAGTAATATCAGGAAGTATTACATTACTGAGAGAGTAGTGGATGCATGGAATAGCCTTCCTGCAGAAGTGGTAGCTGCAAATACAGTGAAGGAGTTTAAGCATGCAGGGGATAGGCATAAGGCCATCCTTCATATAAGATAGGGCCAGGGGCTATCCATAGTACTCAGTATATTGGGCAGACTAGATGAGCCAAATGGTTCTTATCTGCCGACACATTCTATGTTTCTATGTCATAGCAGAGAATCAGGCTTCACGTCACCCACCACTGGAACAGGCCACTGTGAGATATTTAGGCCCCGGCACCCAGACAGAGGAGAGAGGTCCCATAGCAGATATTCAGGCTTCATGTCATAGCAGAGAATCAGGCTTCATGTCACCCACCACTGGAACAGGCCACTGTGAGATATTTAGGCCCCGGCACCTGGACAGAGAAGAGAGGTCCCATAGCAGAGATTCAGGTTTCATGTCATAGCAGAGAATCAGGCTTCATGTCACCCACCACTGGAACAGGCCACTGTCAGATATTTTTAGGCCCCGGCACCCAGACAGAGGAGAGAGGTCCCATAGCAGAGATTCAGGCTTCATGTCATAGCAGAGAATCAGGCTTCACGTCACCCACCACTGGAACAGGCCATTGTCAGATATTTTTAGGCCCCGGCACCCAGACAGAGGAGAGGGTCATTCAACTTTGGGTTGCCCCGCAATATAATGGTAAAATTAAAAAAAGAGGATTGAATGAGGAAGTGCCCTGGAGTACAAGAATATATGGTTAAGGGGAGGTAGTTATAAATGTCTAATCTGCACAAGGGATGGACAGGTCCTGTGGGATCCATGCCTGGTTTATTTTTATGAACGTCAGCTTGTCCACATTGGCTGTAGACAGGCGGCTGCGTTTGTCTGTAATGACGCCCCCTGCCGTGCTGAATACACGTTCAGACAAAACGCTGGCCGCCGGGCAGGCCAGCACCTCCAAGGCATAAAAGGCTAGCTCTGGCCACGTGGACAATTTGGAGACCCAGAAGTTGAGTGGGGCCGAACCATCAGTCAGTACGTGGAGGGGTGTGCTCACGTACTGTTCCATCATGTTAGTGAAATGTTGCCTCCTGCTAACACGTTCCGTATCAGGTGGTGGTGCAGTTAGCTGTGGCGTGGTGACAAAACTTTTCCACATCTCTGCCATGCTAACCCTGCCCTCAGAGGAGCTGGCCGTGACACAGCTACGTTGGTGACCTCTTGATCCTCCTCTGCCTTCGCCTTGGGCTTCCACTTGTTCCCCTGTGACATTTGGGAATGCTCTCAGTAGCGCGTCTACCAACGTGCGCTTGTACTCGCGCATCTTCCTATCACGCTCCAGTGCAGGAAGTAAGGTGGGCACATTGTCTTTGTACCAGGGATCCAGCAGGGTGGCAACCCAGTAGTCCGCACACGTTAAAATGTGGGCAACTCTGCTGTCGTTGTGCCGCTCATGTGTGCCAGGCTGCCCAGAGGTAAGGACAAGCTGTCCTCTGGGAGGCGTATCGTCATCGTCCTGCGTTTCCCCCCAGCCACGCACCAGTGATGGGCCCCAGCTGCGTTGGGTGCCACCCCGCTGTGAAAATGCTTCATCCTCCTCCTCCTCCACCTCCTCCTCATCCTCGTCCTCCTCGTCCTCCAGTAGTGGGCCCTGTCTGGCCACATTTGTACCTGGCCTCTGCTGTTGCAAAAAACCTCCCTCTGAGTCACTTCTAAGAGACTGGCCTGAAAGTGCTAAAAATGACCCCTCTTCCTCCTCCTCCTCCTCCTGGGCCACCTCCTCTTCCATCATCGCCCTGTTTTCTCAAGGAGACATAGAAGTGGCAAAGAATGTTGCCCTGCGATCCTTGGTGGCAGAAGGACGTGCGCCAAAGAGCTCTCCGCCTGGGGCCCAGCCGCCACTACATTTACCCAGTGTGCAGTTAGGGAGATATAGCGTCCCTGGCCGTGCTTACTGGTCCACGTATCTGTGGTTAGGTGGACCTTGCCACAGATGGCGTTGCGCAGTGCACACTTGATTTTATCGGATACTTGGTTGTGCAGGGAAGGCACGCCTCTCTTGGAGAAGTAGTGGCGGCTGGGAACAACATACTGTGGGACAGCAAGCGACATGAGCTGTTTGAAGCTATCTGTCTCCACCAGCCTGAATGACAGCATTTCATAGGCCAGTAGTTTAGAAATGCTGGCATTCAGGGCCAGGGATCGAGGGTGGCTAGGTGGGAATTTACGCTTTCTCTCAAATGTTTGTGAGATGGAGAGCTGAACGCTGCGGTGTGACATGGTGGAGATGCTTGGTGACTGAGTTGGTGCTGCTGGGCAGCAGGTGCCAACGTTCCTCCCGAGGCGGAGGAAGAGGCCGAGGCGGCAGCAGCAGAAGAGGTAGCAGGGGGAGACTTAGTGAGTTCCTTGTTTTAAGGTGTTTACTTCACTGCAGTTCATGCTTTGCATGCAGGTGCCTGGTCATGCAGGTTGTGCTAAGGTTCAGAACGTTAATGCCTCGCTTCAGGCTCTGATGGCACAGCGTGCAAGCCACTCGTGTCTTGTCGTCAGCACATTGTTTGAAGAACTGCCATGCCAGGGAACTCCTTGAAGCTGCCTTTGGGGTGCTCAGTCCCAGGTGGCGGTGGCCAGTAGCAGGCGAACTCTCTTGGTGGCGGGTGTTCTGCTTTTGCCCCCTGCTCCCTCTTTTGCTACGCTGTTGGCTCGGTCTCACCACTGCCTCTTCCTCTGAACTCTGAAAGTCAGTGGCACGACCTTCATTCCATGTGGGGTCTATGACCTCATCGTCCCCTGCATCGTCTTCCAACCAGTCTTCCTCCCTGACCTCCTGTTCATTCTGCACACTGCAGAAAGACGCAGCAGTTGGGACCTGTGTTTCGTCATCATCAGAGACGTGCTGAGGTGGTATTCCCATGTCCTCATCATCAGGAAACATAAGTGGTTGTGCGTCAGTGCATTCTATGTCTTCCACCACTGGGGAAGGGCTAGGTGGATGCCCTTGGGAAACCCTGCCAGCAGAGTCTTCAAACAGCATAAGAGATTGCTGCATAACTTGAGGCTCAGACAGTTTCCCTGATATGCATGGGGGTGATGTGACAGACTGATGGGCTTGGTTTTCAGGCGCCATCTGTGCGCTTTCTTCAGAAGACTGGGTGGGAGATAATGTGAACGTGCTGGATCCACTGTCGGCCACCCAATTGATTAATGCCTGTACCTGCTCAGGCCTTACCATCCTTAGAACGGCATTGGGCCCCACCAAATATCGCTGTAAATTCTGGCGGCTACTGGGACCTGAGGTAGTTGGTTCACTAGGACGTGTGGCTGTGGCAGAACGGCCACGTCCTCTCCCAGCACCAGAGGGTCCACTAAAACCACCACGACCATGTCCACGTCCGCGTCCCTTACTAGATGTTTTCCTCATTGTTACCGTTCACCACAATAAGAAAAAATATTTGGCCCAATGTATTGAATTCAAATTCAGGCCTTTTTTTACAGGTAACTAACACTATCTGGCTATCTATTTAGGCACCTTATTACACTAATACAAGCACAGCAGTAACCACAGATTTAGCTGAATATAAATTGTAGGCCTAGTATTTAGGCCCTGGATGACAGGTATCCCTTTTACGGAGAGAATTAGACTTGGAAATGCACAGTAGCGTGTGAAGTTATTGAGGAGGACCCTATCAGCACCTTCACTGTAATATACCCTTTTATGGATAGATTTAAACTTGGCCTGATACAGCAGAAACCACTGATTTATGGAATTGCTAATTTGGGAATTGAAATTCAACCCAGAACAAAAACTGTGCTTTGACGGACACTAAATAACTTTACCAGCCACAGCAGTAACCACACATTTAGCTGAATATAAATTGTAGGCCTAGTATTTAGGCCCTGGATGGATGACAGGTATCCCTTTACGGAGAGAATTAGACTTGGAAATGCACAGTAGCGTGTGAAGTTATTGAGGAGGACCCTATCAGCACCTTCAATGTAATATACCCTTTTATGGATAGATTTAAACTTGGCCTGCTACAGCAGAAACCACTGATTTAGGGAATTGCTAATTTGGGAATTGTATTTCAACCCAGAAAAAAATATATCCTTTGCCAGACAGCAGACATTATTACAATTAGCTAGCCACAGCTGAAACACCAGATTTAGGGTACTGCTATTTTGGCAACTGTATTTCACCCCTCAATAAAATAGCAAACACAGCCAAGCCCCTGATGTAGGATATAGCAAAAAAAAAACACACTATTGATGGTTAAATGGACATGGTGGCAGCTTGTGCTGGCGCACCACAAGACACAAAATGGCCGCCGATCACCCCAGAAAAAAGTGACAGAAAAACGCTCTGGGCAGCCTAAAAACAGTGAGCAATTAACTAGCAGAAGTTGAATAATCAATCACTTCAGTAAGTGTTTTTGATGAGTAAATCCTTGCCTAATCTGGCGCTAACAGCAGCAGCTGCATCCTCTCCCTACACTGATCAGAGCAGAGTGACGTGCGGCGCTACGTGACTCCAGCTTAAAGGGAACCTGTCATGTGGATATTTGATTATAATCTAACTAATTATATACAATCATTAACTACTAAAAAGTACCTTAGATGTATTCAATTTCTGGCGTGACAGATGATTACCTCATAATATACACACAAAGATGTCGCATGCCACATGCTAATGAGCTGATTGGAGTCCGGCGTGATGTCATTGAGTCCAGCGTACATTCAATTCAGAGCTATAGCCACTCCCCTGCCCACCTGCTGCTGATTCCTATGGAAACAAACTGTCATTCAGCAGCAGGTGGGCGGGGAAAGTCAGGAGCTCATGAATATTCATGACTCATCATTATCAGCTGGAGCTTTTCAATACAAGATGTTGGCAGATTGACTGGGTCAATTAAAGAAAGTGACCCAGCATTGTGCTAAGAGAATCAGTCACTTATTTATGTTGCCCTTAGTTAAGACACCATAAAACTGGTGACAGGTTCCCTTTAAATATAGGCTGGGTCACATGCTGCACTGGCCAATCACAGCCATGCCAATAGTAGGCATGGCTGTGATGGCCTCTTGGGGCAAGTAGTATGACGCTTGTTGATTGGCTGCTTTGCAGCCTTTCAAAAAGTGCCAAGAAAGCGCCGAACACCGAACCCGAACCCAGACTTTTACGTAAATGTTCGGGTCCGTGTCACGAACACCCCAAAATTCGGTACGAACCCGAACTGTACAGTTCGGGTTCCCTCATCCCTAGCTGTGACACATCCGGTTGCACCAGTATAGGAGCAGAAGCGAAACATTCCTTCACCGCTGAGAAAGCTTGTAATGCCGCATCAGACCAGGTTGAGACATTTGAACCCTTCCTAGTCATGTCCATTAAAGGTTTAACCACAGACAAGTAGTTCAAAAGGAATTTACGGTAGTAGTTGGTGAACCCCATAATCGCTTTCAAATTTTCGGGTCGATCCCAGTCCAACACAGCTCTGTCCTTCTCTGGATCCATACGAAAACCTGAAGATACCCCAGGAATTGCACTTCCTGAACTGCAAATACACACTTCTCCATCTTAGCATACAATGTATTCTCTCTTAAGATCTGTAACACCTGTCTCACATGATCCTAATGAGTCTCCATGTCTGGAGAATAAATTAGTATGTCATCCAGATACACAACAACAAACCTCCCCACCAGATGATGAAAGATATCATAAACAAAATGCTGGAAACCGCAGGAGCATTAGTTAACACAAACAGCATGACCAGACTCTCAAAATGACCCTCTGGGGTATTAAACGCTGTCTTCTATTCATCCTCTTCCTTGATCCTGACCAAATTATATGCCACCATTAAATACAACTTGGAAAACACCTTGGCACCGACAATCTGGTTAAACAAGTCAGGAATCAAAGGAAGGAGGTACGGATTATGGACCGTAATTCGATTGAGCTCACGGAAGTCCAGACATGGCCTAAGGGTTCCGTCTTTTTTCTTTACAAAGAAAAACCCTGCCGCCACTGGGAACTTGGAAGGTCTAATATGTCCCTTAGCCGAACTCTCAACAATATACCCTCGCATGGCCGCTCTTTCGGGTTCAGAAAGGTTATATAGCCTAGATTTAGGCAACTTCGCACCGGGAATAAGATTGATAGGACAATCATATTCCCAATGTGGGGGTAACACCTGGCAACCACTCTCAGAGAATACATCATAAAAATCAGAAATGATGGAGGGAACAGCATTAGTGGTCAAGACAAAAAGAGATGTATTAAAGCAGTTGTCCATGCAAAAATCACTCCAATCGAGAATCTGTCTTGCTTGCCAGTCAATGGTAGGATTGTGTTTGCTCAACCATGGTAAACCCAGAACCAATGGAGTATGCAGACCCTCCAGCACAAAACACGAAATGGACTCCTGATGAAAATCACCCACTCTTAAATGGATGTCCTGCACCATCTGTGACAAACATTTCTGAGTAAGTGGTGCGGAGTCTATTGCCAACCCATGCATACGTACGAACTGACCATTGACTTGCTTAACCCCTGCCCCACTGTCAATGAATACCTCAATTCCCACAGTTTTGGTCTCTAGCGCCACCTCAGCAGACAGGAGAAATTGGGTAATACCAGTAAATTACAAAAGTAAGTTCTCTGGGGGAATGGCCGCATAATCTTTTAGCTCTGGCACTAAGCGACAAAGATATAGCAGGTTCCCCTCTTTCTCAGCCGCTAAACTGCAGATAGAGTGCCCAAATCTGCCCCAACACTCACCACAATGCCCAGAAGCAAGCGAGTCCAGGCCAAGCAAAGTAGGCTGGACTTTTATTTTGAGAATGGAGCGGACATCGCGCAGCCTGAATCAGCAATACAACACGTGCCATCATTTACTCCCGAACCATTACACCACTGCAGAGGGAGAGCCAGCCCCCGCAACTTACCTCCCGATCCGTTGTGCTCTGCGAGAAGCTCCGTAAGCAGCGGAATTCCGCGGTCATCTCCCCTGCAAGGCCATGTGGGAGTGCAGTTGCCATCTTCCTCCACTGTGCGCAGCCCTGAGGAACAAAGGCCCAGATCCCGACCGGAGACAGAGGAGGTAAGCCTGGAGCCCCCTGCTACCCCCTCAATCTCATCTGTGCTGCAAGTGTTCCCCACATCTGAGCAGCCAGCCTCAGGCAACCTCCTAAGAGACATGCTGGTGGCTTTTGGTGCGTCCCTACATCAAGAATTCTCTTCTCTCTTGGCCCCACCATTTTCTATCTCAGGCTTAGACGCCAGAATATCACATGTGGAGTCTAAAATGGGAGAGTTTGCCGTGTCGCATAATAAACTTATAGATAACCACAAGGAACTATCCGCAGAGATAGACCGCATCAAAGCTAAAATAAACGACCTGGAGGACCGCTCCAGGCGGAATAATATAAAATTCAGGGGGATACCAGAGGAAATTGGCCCTCAAGACCTTTTGGACTAGCTACGGTCCCTAATGCAGAAGCTTTTACCCTCCTGTTCTGCAAAAATCATTGCCTTTCTCCCCCTGTATAAATCCCCAGGCCCCGATGGTTTATCCAACTTATATTACAAATCATTCCAGGACAAACTGACACCTCATTTAACGGACTTATTCAATAAGGCATTCCGCGAAGGCTCCTTCCCAGCCGAAATGCTCGAGGCCACCATTGTAGCCCTTCCGAAGCCAGGAAAAAAATAAATAAAAATTTCAGACCCATTTCCCTTCTAAACACTGATCTAAAAATATATGCCAAAGTCCGAGCAACTAGGCTGGCTATAGTGTTGCCCTCTTTAATAAATCCGGACCAAACAGGTTTTGTCAAAGGTAGACAAATCACAGATAACACTCGCCGGGCCTTAAACCTGGTAGACTATATCAACCGGAGGGGGCCCTACTGATTACTTTAGATGCCGAGAAGGTATTTGACCGCCTGAACTACCCGTTCGCGTTCTCGGTGCTGGAGACTATGGGGTTGGGGCGAGCTTTTATCACTGGTATTTAGGCTCTTTGTTCTAGGCCTTCAGCAAAAGTGTTTGTTAATGGAGCCCTGTCACTATCCTTCCTCTTAACTAACGGCACACGCCAGGGGTGCCCCCTTTCGCCTCTGATCTTTATTTTAGCTATAGAACCCCAGGCAATTAGACTTCACCCAGACATTACGGGCAGACACATAAAAGGGAAACAGCACCGCATATCCTTGTACGCTGACGAAGTACTCTTGACACTCACCTCCCGGTGGTCCACGTTGCCAGTTGCCCTCTCCCTAATTAAGGAATATGGTCGCCTATCATATTACAAAGTCAATGAAACTAAATCCCAGATTCTCCCCAGATTATTCCTAACCAGTCGCTTCAATCTCTAAAGCAAGATTTCCCCTTTGACTGGAGGCAGGATAGCATACAATAACTGTGAATCGCTATTTCCTCAACAATCTCTAGGCTATACCATCTCAATTATGCGCCACTATTAGATATGATTAAACACGACACCCTACTCTATGGCAAACATTATATCTCCTGGGTGGGCATAAATAGCTACATTCCAAATGCTAATCCTACCAAAACTTTTGTTCCTTTTTAGGACTGTCCCCATTAGAGTTCCCAACCACTTTTTGAGGTCAGCATAAGGCCTACTCAACAACTTTGTGTGGGCAGGGAACAAACCCAGGATAGCAGCAGGTACCATCACAAAAGCTAAAACTAAAAGAGGTCTGGGCGTCCCAAATTTGCTGGATTACTTTCTGGCGACTCAAATACAAGCCCTTAGGAAATGGTGGACACTAAATGTTACAATCCCGTGGGTGCAGATTGAATCTGCAATAGCTCCAACTAAGCATTAGAGATGTCGCGAACATAAAATTTTCCGTTCGCGAACAGCGAACGTGAATTTCCGCAATTGTTCGCGAGCGGGCGAACGGGGCGAACCGCCATAGACTTCAATAGACAGGTGAATTTTAAAACCCACAGGGACTCTTTCTGGCCACAATAGTGAAGGAAAAGTTGTTTCAAGGAGAGTAACACCTGGACTGTAGCATGCCGGAGGGGGATCCTCGGCAAAACTCCAATGGAAAATTACGTAGTTGACGCAGAGTGTGGTAAGTTGAATTCTCGATGCGATTAATATAACCTGCATTAATCGCATTGCGATTACAACTTAAATCTGAGTTCCTAATGGTTGTATTGCTAGAATTGACGAATATAATGAATATAGCACTATAGTCTCAATCTTCGTTATATCCTAGCAATACAACCATTAGGAGCCCAGCTCTAAGTTGAATTCGCAATGCGATTAATATAACCTGTATTAATCGCATTGCGATTACAACTTAGATCTGAGTTCCTAATGGTTGTATTGCTAGAATTGACGAATATAACGAATATAGCACTATATTCTCAATCTTCGTTATATTCTTGCAATACAACCATTAGGAACCCAGCTCTAAGTTGAATTCGCAATGCGATTAATATAACCTGTATTAATCGCATTGCGATTACAACTTAGATCTGAGTTCCTAATGGTTGTATTGCTAGAATTGATGAATATAATGAATATAGCACTATAGTCTCAATCTTCGTTATATCCTAGCAATACAACCATTAGGAACCAGCTCTAAGTTGAATTCTCAATGCGATTAATATAACCTGTATTAATCGCATTGCGATTACAACTTAGTCAAATTTGTGACACTGCAGCTTCAGAATGAATCTAAGATGGATGCTGTCCTTGCTTTTTGATAGGAGGTGGGAGGGAGGGTATGCTGATTGGCTGGAATGTGTCTGCTGACTGTGAGGTACAGGGTCAAAGTTTGCTCAATGATGATGTATAGGGGGCCGAACATCGCATATGTTTGCCCGCCGCGGCGAACGCGAACAAGCTATGTTCGCCGGCGAATAGTTCGGGACATCTCTACTAAGCATCTTAAAGCCCTTCTTATTAACAGCATGATTGATTCTCCATTTAAAACACCCTCTCTACCTGCACTATTAGGTGCTGCAGTTCACCACTGGCGCACTTTTCACCAGAATAGTAAACACCAACGAATCCCTACAATAGATATCTCACCATTGCAACTCGCAGAGATGTACCTCCCCAACACGGATCTAGGCCCGTGGCGTTCCTTAGGAATCCAATATATCAAACAATTATACAATAATGGTATTGTGAAATCCTTTTCGGACCTCCAGCAGGAATTTGCGATCCCCAGGAGGGACTTCTTCAAATACCTGCAGGTACGTCATCTGCTACAATCCGATTTCCCTCATCAAGTGGTAGTCAATTTTGAGTGTATTGAATTGTGGTCCACTCACACGCGACCCGACTCCAAACTGGGCATTAGGCCATTTTATTTGGCGCTAAGTTTTAAAGCAACGTATTCCAAAACCACCCCTCTCCATGAATGGGACAGATAATTACAAGAGATTATTCCTGAAGCGGAATGGTTAGCCACATTAAAATTTCTCACAACCACCTTCCGCAGCATGTCCTTATACGAGGCTGCAGTTAAAACCTACCTAAAATGGTACTATACTCCAGACAAACTCGGTAGAATATACCCGGGGATAATAGATCTCTGTTGGAGGGGTTGTGGTTAGGTACACTCTTACATGTGCTGTGGTTATGCCCACTAGTGTCATCCATATGGTCTGAGATATTTGGCATAGCGTCTAAATTGTGCGGTTCCAGCATTGAAATGTCCCCTAGAAAGGCTGTCTTTTTCACAGGGATATTTACCTTACCAGCCCACAGTCGAATGCCCGTGGCCCACTTATTTTTGACAACAAAATTGGCAATTACCAAATATTGGAAGTCAATCACGATACCTACATCTGCAGAGATTTTATCTAGAGTCCATAACAACTGTATGTATGAGAAAATGATCGCCTACAGAGACCACAACATTGACATATTCTTACGGCAGTGGGGAACTTGGCTGACAGATATGTCCCCAAATACACCAACTACGAAAAATTTGGCAATATGACTACATCCAAGACTTATGTTTGTTATGTTTTGCTCTGTTAACCAATATATATATTTCTGCCTTATATGGTTTGGCACCACTCTAATGGTGTTATACCCTCCATATAATGCTTAACATCCATTTGAATTGTATTCTATGCATCTGCCTAAATCCTAGTCAGTACATATTTCTACTAGACATGCAAATTGACATTGGCAAGTTATGATAAGCGTATGTTATATCCTGTAAAACTTCAATAAAAAACGATTGAAAACAAAAAAGAAAGTTCTCTGACTCCCCACCCACACCACCAAGAGTAAGATGAGAATTAGACGTTTTCTTTCTTTTGTTTTCACCTTGACGCTGAATGTAAGGACACATATTAACAAAATGTCCCCTTTTTCCACAGAAAAAACATACTCCCTTCTTATGACTAACACTCTTGCAAACAGGTCCAGGGGTAGCTCCCGCTAACTGCATAGGTTCTTCACCAGGCATAAACTCAGGAGTCTCTCCACCCAGAGTGTCAAAGGAAGCCGCCACATTATATGATAGTTCATCCTAAAAAGTGAGGGACCTTAAATCTCTCTCTCAGGCATCTATTTATACATAAAGCAGGAACATAGCCGCTTTCAATGATTCGGGATTTTCGTGAAAAGCCAACGCATCCTGTAGCCTCTCCTATAATCCCTGGCAGAATTGACTATCGAGAGCTGGATCATTCCACTCCGTATCCGTAGCCCATCTCCTAAATTCAGAGCAATACAGGGTGGGCCATTTATATGGATACACCTTAATAAAATGGGAATGGTTGGTGATATTAACTTCCTGTTTGTGGCACATTAGTATATGTGAGGGGGGAAACTTTTCAAGATGGGTGGTGACCATGGTGGCCATTTTGAAGTCAGCCATTTTGAATCCAACTTTTGTTTTTTCAATAGGAAGAGGGTCATGTGACACATCAAACTTATTGGGAATTTCACAAGAAAAACAATGGTGTGCTTGGTTTTAATGTAACTTTATTCTTTCATGAGTTATTTACAAGTTTCTGACCACTTATAAAATGTGTTCAATGTGCTGCCCATTGTGTTGGATTGTCAATGCAACCCTCTTCTCCCACTCTTAACACACTGATAGCAACACCGCAGGAGAAATGCTAGCACAGGCTTCCAGTATCCGTAGTTTCAGGTGCTGCACATCTCGTATCTTCACAGCATAGACAATTGCCTTCAGATGACCCTAAAGATAAAAGTCTAAGGGGGTCAGATCGGGAGACCTTGGGGGCCATTCAACTGCCCCACGACGACCAATCCACTTTCCAGGAAACTGTTCATCTAGGAATGCTCGGACCTAAAACCCATAATGTGATGGTGCACCACCAAATTATGGGTGTCAGGTCCGAGCATTCCTAGATGAACAGTTTCCTGGAAAGTGGATTGATCATCGTAAATAAGACCTAGAGCTCTGAAAAATGAATCTACCAACCGGAGGGACAGTGATCCGGTTGGTAGAGAAAAAGCCCAAGAGTAAGCGTCCCGTTTAAGCAACAAAACGATCATACCAACTCTTTGACGTAACTTAAAGTACAATTTACACGACTCTCTGAACCGAATGAAATTATCTCCTCCCCCCGAAAATCGGTCCGGAAGTGCAATCTTAGGTTCAGGAAAGGCCTGGTAACTACTATGGGCACCAACAGCCTGTGATCCCTGGATCTGCATACGGAGGTCAGCTTCCTTCAAAGACAGACCCTGCCAGTGCAGCAATAGGATCCATAGCCTCACTGACACAAACAAAGATTATGTTTTTTGGCGGGTGATAATGTCACGGCGCGGTGTGGGGAAAACACTTCACACCAAACACAGGAGGGAGGGGGGAACGGTACTATGCCTGGAAACTAGGGATAGGGGGAAGGTCACCACCTAGTGAGTCTCTAATCCGTGCCCTGACTACTAACAGTATGAACAGAACTCAATGGTAGGAATGTTCATACGATGGAACCTAGGCCCTATCTCATCCTAACAGGGCCCTAGAGATAGTGTCAGGACAACAGATGGCCTGTTCCTTCCAAGCTGAAGGAACAGTAGACCCCCTCAGGCCTAATACCAAAAGGAGGGGAAAACACAAACAAACAATAGGAAAAAGAGACACTTAACTCTGCAGTATGCAGACGAGCAGTAACTCAGAGGAGAAACAACACCAGCGCTTACACAGCAAAAGGAGCTATCAACCGCACAGCATGATGGGTGAGGTCAGACTAAATAGAGGAGTAGCAATTAGCACTTAAGCTACACCTGAGACCAGAGGTGTGGTCATATCCAACAACAACACAGAAGAGTGAAACCAGAGAGGCTGTCAGCTCGCATCACGTGCAGCCAGTCACCTAGATCTTCTGACCCCTGTCCCAGTAGAGACCGTGACAATGACCTCAAAACGATGTATAAATACAGTATATCAAAGGTCAATACATAAATCTAGTTATACTGCCAGGACTGTATTTATAACAAGGGGGCATCATCTACTTCTAGAAGATTTCTACCAATGTAAAGGGGATTCTTTAAGAGTTGAGAGAACTTTAATTATGGTTACTGGAGTGCTGGTGATGGGTGGTTGATCCAGAGATGTATCTGATTACCAGAGTGAGGAAGGATCTTTTTAACATAAGGTAAGGCAGTGGTGGCTAATCTCCTGCACTCCAGCTGTGGTGAAACTACAACTCCCAGCATGCTTCATTCATTTCTGTGGAGTTCTGAGAACAGCCAAGCAAGTGTACATTTTGTGAGTCATAGTTTTAACACAGCTGGAGTGCCGGAGGATAGCCATCACAGAGGTAAGGAAAATTGGCTTCTATATTAGTTACAGGAGAGATGCTGGCCTCTATACAACTTAGGCGCCAGCGGTGAAACTTGGTAACGTAGATTTAAGTAATTTTCTACGCCAAAAACGGCAGTTGAAAATGATAAATGAGAAGGGTCAGCCTCCCCCTTTCCCTGCCCACGCCACCCCCCTTTTTGCGCCATCTTAGAAAAGGGGCATGAGTGTCGAAGATTTGTCTGCAAATCCCCTTTGCGACAAAAGTACACCAAAAAGTGGTAAATGATCCCCTATGTTATTATATTACTATAGTTAATAATTGTACTGGTCATCATCCTGCTTATTGATGAATTTATTCCCTGGAGGTAGGCATTATCTTTTTTTATGCATTATTGTGAGGGGTGGTTGGGTTTCACTTTGAGAGCCTCTTGTGTGTGTGTGTCTTTGAGAAAGAGTGGAGGGATTTTGGGTCTTATCATGGTACTCATGCACATTTTTGAACATGCACCAGACATGCATTTTATTTGTTGTTAACAACTTTCCGTCCGCCCATAGGATATAAACGTCCTATGGGTGGACCTCTATTTCTGAAAGCACGTTTTAAAATGTCCTTTCAGAAATCGCAGCTGCACGCTAATCGTGCAGCTGCTGATCGGGTTGCCCGCTGTCAGTGACAGCAGGGCAACCCAGAGAGAAGGCAGGGACAGTGCCCAGGTGTCCCTGCCTTCTGCATCGCTGCAGACACAGCGCTCACCGAGCGCTGTGTATGCAGAGCAGGAAGCGCTATGCGCTTCCTGTTCCGGCCCGGCGGTCATGTGACCGCCGTGACCGGAGAGTGCAGGGGCTGTGTGAGGTCTTTCACAGACCTCGATCAGCCCTGCTCTGAGGCTGTACAGCGCAGAATTACGCTGTACAGCCTCTCTGGGGGGTGCATTTCTTCTGTAACTGGGGCTACTATGTCAGCCCCAGTTACAGGAGAAATCAACAGTGAAAAAAAAAAGAAGTGAAGTAAATGTCCCCCAGAGGTCTTGTATGACCTTATGGGGGACGAAAAGTGTAAAATAAAAAAAATAAAAATAAAAGGTTGAAAATAAAAAAATTAAAAAAAGTTTCACATGTAAAAAAAAACAGTCCCCAAGTAAGGAATGAAAAAAAAATGTTAAAAATAGAAAAAATAAAATAGACATATTTGGTATTGCCGCGCCGTAAAAACCAGCTCTATAAAAATATCACATGACCCAACCCCTCGGGTGAACACCGTGAAAAAAAAAAAAGTGTCAAAACAAGCAATTTTTGTCACCTTGCATCACAAAAGGTGCAACACCAAGTGATCAAAAACGCGTATGTCCCACAAAATGGTACCAATAAAACCGTCACCTCATCCCGCAAAAAATGAGCCCCTACATAAGAAAATCTCTCAAAAAATAAAAAAACTATAGCTCTTAGAACATGGAGACACTAAAACATCATCATTTTTTTGTTTCAAAAATGCTATTATTGTGTAAAACTTTAATAAATGAGAAAAAGTATACATATTAGGTGTCGCCACGTCCGTAACAATCTGCTCTATAAAAGTGTCACTTGACTGAACCCCTCAGGTGAACGCTGTAAAAATAAATAAATAGAAACTGTGCTAAAACAACAAATTTTTTGGTCACCTTGCCCCATAAAGTGTTCTAATGAATGATCAAAAAATCACATGTACCCAAAAATAGTACTAATAAAACTGGCACCTTATCCCCTAGTTTCCAAAATGGGGTCACTTCTTGGGAGTTTCTACTGTAAGGGTGCATCAGGGGGCTTCAAATGGGACATGGCATCTAAAAACCATGTGGAGTTCCTTTTCTTCTGCGCCCTGCCGTGTGCCCATACAGCAGTTTATGACCACATGTGGGGTGTTTCTGTAAACCACAGAATCTGGGTAATAAATATTGAGTTTTGTTTGGCTGTTAACCATCGATGTGTTAAAGAAAAAAAATTGATTAAAATGGAAAATCTGCCAAAAAAGTGAAATTTAAAAATTTGATCTCCATTTTCCTTTAATTCTTGTGGAACGCCTAAAGGGTTAACAAAGTTTGTAAAATCGGTTTTGAATACCTTGAGGGGTGTAGTTTCTACAATGGGGTCATTTATGGGGGTATCCACTATGTAGGCCCCACAAAGTGACTTCAGACCTGAACTGGTCCTTAAAAAGTGGGTTTTGGCAATTTTCTTAAAAATTTGAAGAATTGCTTCTAAACTTCTAAGCCTTCTAACGTCCTAAAAAAATAAAATGACATTTCCAAAATGATGCCAACATAAAGTAGACATATGGGGAATGTTAAATAATAAATATTTTATGAGGTATCACTTTCTGTTTTAAAAGCAGAGAAATTGAAATTTAGAAAATTGCGAATTTTTCAAATTTTTGGGTAAATTTTGGATTTTTTCATAAATAAAGGTCAAATATTTTGTCTCAAATTTATGACTATCATGAAGTACAATGTGTCACGAGAAAACAATCTCTGAATGACTTGGATAAATAAAGGCGTTCCAAAGTTATTACCACATAAAGTGAGATATGTCAGATTTGCAAAATTAGGCCTGGTCAGGAAGGGGGCAAATGGCCCAGATGGCAGGTGGTTAATCATGTCAATAGCGTGTGTCTTAATAAAGATTTGATATATTTTGTTCTACTTTTTTACCTTTTGAGGTTATTTCTTGAGCTACTTACTTCTGTTGTTTGCTTTATAATAATGCTTAATCTACTGTTACCTAAAAACATATATACGTAGGTATTTTAACTCTTAATAGAAAAGCACAGGTTTATATAATAAGGAGTACGTCTGACTTCCAATTTATCTTAAAGGGGTTGACCAAACAAATACATAATAGCACTCAGTAAATGGCAACTGATAAAGAAATGTCCAAGCACAAAAAAAAAAAAACATTTAATGGGGCAAATATTCAATGGATATATAAAAACAGGCTCGGACAAGCCCATAGGGGTACATGGAAATCCCCTAGTCCCCCACCCCCTACACAAATGACAGATAGCACAGTAGAGTAATTGCACTACACATAGATAGGCAGAGTACAGCATCTCAACCAACCTATGTTCATATAAAAAACTGTGTGGATTATTTAAGTTTATTATTATTGATGCATTGGTTGGCTGAGATGACTTCTAGACAATGAGGCAAGCCAGCCAGTATCCTCATTTCCTAGGGACCCCTTATAATTAATCATCTAGTAACATCTTGCTTCTGTCTGCTTCTGTGTTAACGGGTAATATTCGCATGTATCTTTATAGTAGGCCCCCGGAATGAATTTTACTGGTGGGCCAAAGGCACCCCAGTCCGACACTGGATAAAAATGACCTATGGTCTTGAGTATGCATTTATTTTCTAACCATCATTCATTCACTTTCTCTAAAACCACCAAGGAAGCTCTTAACTAATCACATGCTGTGACTTGTATCCATCCCCGGTAGTATTTCACAGCATTATAATTGCTGTCACCTCTCAACACCTGTTAAGTTATTCTACCTGAAATGTTATGGAATTGGCTTTCGGGATGTGACCTTCCACCCTTATGTCCCTTTTTGGTTTAGGAAGATGTCTTCCTTGTACATCCCTGTTGGCCAGCAGCTGCCTGCAAGGATACTACTGCTTAATGATGTGCAGGCGGCAGATGGTGAAACTGCCTGTACGCCTGAACTGTAAAGGAAAACTTTCCTGACGGCACAAAACACGCATGCAGAGAAGGGCCAAGGGCTGTACTGTTCTGCACAGAAAAAAATCCTCATTAGCAACAGAATTGTGAACAGTGTAATGAATGCATGTTAATGAGTCGTTTTAATCAGCCTCTCAAGCTTTCTGGTTTAGAGATCAGACGTTCAGCTTCTAAATTAACCAGCCAGTCTATGTGCACTCGGTTATTGCATACACAATATCCATTTCAATATCCAAACCTCAAAACTTCACACTTTGGATGAGTCACAGGAGTGTATAAGTACAGAACTGTGGCCTACATTGATCATGGCTCTGCTCTGCTGCACTGCTTATTTTGGAAATGTTCCACTTAGGGAATGTTCTTCGCAACTAAAAACTTCTGTCAATTCTATTGCGATGGACCAAAAATGGGAGTATCATTGTAAAAAAATGCACACAACTATATTTGAAGCTACTGTATATATATATATATATATATATATATATATATATATACAGTACAGACCAAAAGTTTGGACACACCTTCTCATTCAAAGAGTTTTCTTTATTTTCATGACTATGAAGGCATCAAAACTATGAATTAACACATGTGGAATTATATACATAACAAACAAGTGTGAAACAACTGAAAATATGTCATATTCTAGGTTCTTCAAAGTAGCCACCTTTTGCTTTGATTACTGCTTTGCACACTCTTGGCATTCTCTTGATGAGCTTCAAGAGGTAGTCCCCTGAAATGGTTTTCACTTCATAGGTGTGCCCAGGCAGGTTTAATAAGTGGGATTCCTTGCCTTATAAATGGGGTTGGGACCATCAGTTGCATTGAGGAGAAGTCAGGTGGATACACAGCTGATAGTCCTACTGAATAGACTGTTATAATTTGTATTATGGCAAGAAAAAAGCAGCTAAGTAAAGAAAAACGAGTGGCCAACATTACTTTAAGAAATGAAGGTCAGTCAGTCAGCCGAAAAATTGGGAAAACTTTGAAAGTAAGGGCTATTTGACCATGAAGGAGAGTGATGGGGTGCTGCGCCAGATGACCTGGCCTCCACAGTCACCGGACCTGAACCCAATCGAGATGGTTTGGGGTGAGCTGGACCGCAGAGTGAAGGCAAAAGGGCCAACAAGTGCTAAGCATCTCTGGGAACTCCTTCAAGACTGTTGGAAGACCAGTCAGTCAGCCTTCACTCTGCGGTCCAGCTCACCCTAAACCATCTCGATTGGGTTCAGGTCCGGTGACTGTGGAGGCCAGGTCATCTGGCGCAGCACCCCATCACTCTCCTTCATGGTCAAATAGCCCTTACTTTCAAAGTTTTCCCAATTTTTCGGCTGACTGACTGACCTTCATTTCTTAAAGTAATGTTGGCCACTCGTTTTTCTTTACTTAGCTGCTTTTTTCTTGCCATAATACAAATTATAACAGTCTATTCAGTAGGACTATCAGCTGTGTATCCACCTGACTTCTCCTCAACGCAACTGATGGTCCCAACCCCATTTATAAGGAAAGAAATCCACTTATTAAACCTGACAGGGCACACCTGTGAAGTGAAAACCATTTCAGGGGACTACCTCTTGAAGCTCATCAAGAGAATGCCAAGAGTGTGCAAAGCAGTAATAAAAAAAAAAAGGTGGCTACTTTGAAGAACCTAGAATATGACATATTTTCAGTTGTTTCACACTTGTTTGTTATGTATATAATTCCACATGTGTTAATTCATAGTTTTGATGCCTTCAGTGTAAATCTACAATTTTCATAGTCATGAAAATAAAGAAAACTCTTTGAATGAGAAGGTGTGTCCAAACTTTTGGTCTGTACTGTATGTATATATATATATATATATATATATATATATATATATATACACAGCTCAAAAAAATAAAGGGAACACTTAAACAACACAATGTAACAATGTAACTCCAAGTCAATCACACTTCTGTGAAATCAAACTGTCCACTTAGGAAGCAACAATGAGTGACAATCAATTTCACATGCTGTTGTGCACATGGGATAGACAACAGGTGGAAATGATAGGCAATTAGCAAGACACCCACAATAAAGGAGTGGTTCTGCAGGTGGTGAACACAGACCACTTCTCAGTTCCTATGCTTCCTGGCTAATGTTTTGGTCACTTTTGAATGCTGGCGGTGCTTTCACTCTAGTGGTAGCATGAGACGGAGTCTACAACCCACAGAAGTGGCTCAGGTAGTGCAGCTTATCCAGGATGGCACATCAATGCGAGCTGTGGCAAGAAGGTTTGCTGTGTCTGTCAGCGTAGTGTCCAGAGCATGGAGGCGCTACCAGCAGACAGGCCAGTACATCAGGAGACATGGAGGAGGCCGTAGGAGGGCAACAACCCAGCAGCAGGACCGCTACCTCCGCCTTTGTGCAAGGAGGAACAGGAGGAGCACTGCCAGAGCCCTGCAAAATGACCTCCAGCAGGCCACAAATGTGCATGTTTCTGCTCAAACGGTCAGAAACAGACTCCATGAGGGTGATATGAGGGCCCGACGTCCACAGGTGGGGGTTGTGCTTACAGCCCAATACCGTGCAGAACGTTTGGCATTTGCCAGAGAACACCAAGATTGGCAAATTCGCCACTGGCACCCTGTGCTCTTCACAGATGAAAGCAGGTTCACACTGAGCACATGTGACAGACGTGACAGAGTCTGGAGAGGCCGTGGAGAACGTTCTGCTGCCTGCAACATCCTCCAGCATGACCGGTTTGGCATTGGGTCAGTAATGGTGTGGGGTGGCATTTCTTTGGAGGGCCGCACAGCCCTCCATGTGCTCGCCAGAGGTAGCCTGAATGCCATTAGGTACCGAGATGAGATCCTCAGACCCCTTGTGAGACCATATGCTGGTGCGGTTGGCCCTGGGTTCCTCCTAATGCAAGACAATGCTAGACCTCATGTGGCTGGAGTGTGTCAGCAGTTCCTGCAAGACGAAGGCATTGATGCTATGGACTGACCCGCCCGTTCCCCAGACCTGAATCCAATTGAGCACATCTGGGACATCATGTCTCGCTCTATCCACCAACGTCACGTTGCACCACAGACTGTCCAGGAGTTGGCAGATGCTTTAGTCCAGGTCTGAGAGGAGATCCCTCAGGAGACTGTCCGCCACCTCATCAGGAGCATGCACAGGCGTTGTAGGGAGGTCATACAGGCACAGAGAGGCCACACACACTACTGAGCCTCATTTTGACTTGTTTTAAGGACATTACATCAAAGTTTGATCAACCTGTAGTGTGTTTTCTACTTTAATTTTGAGTGTGACTCCAAATCCAGACCTCCATGGGTTGAAAAATTTGATTTTAATTTTTTTATTTTTGTGTGATTTTGTTGTCAGCACATTCAACTATGTAAAGAACAAAGTATTTCAGAAGAATATTTAATTAACTCAGATCTAGGATGTGTTATTTTTGTGTTCCCTTTATTTTTTTGAGCAGTGTATATAAAAATATATACTGAATATATGTACATATTTTTTATATATATATAGGATTTTTATAGTTCAGAAGACTAGCTATAGAGGGTGCAGAGGCCCCAATCACACCCTTGTCCAGAGGCCCCAATGCTATAATGCGTCAGTCTTATAAGTGACACATCATTGGTGGTAGGCCCTGTTACAGATTTAGCATTGGTGCCCAGGAACTCCCAGTTGGGCTTTTGTAGCTCCTTGCCTTTCTTCCACAGTGTAGGGGTGGACATTCCAACCACTGAAGGCATATGAGAAGAAAGGAGAACACTGATGTAGCCACACAGACTGGTATTTTGAAATAGGAGACAGGAAGACCAATGTAGACCTAAATGTACAGTAGCTCTGTGAGATATCAAGTTTGGCACACCCTCATGGTCTTTCACTGAGCAGATAGATATTGACAGGTTTGGAGACAAAAAATGAACTGTGCACCCTTTATAGCTATGGTCATCCCTCCAACATGTTGTATGTACTGCATATTTTTCAGTTTGCCTGGTATTTATGGGCAATATTATCTATTTTGACATTAATTTGAACATCTTGCAGGACAATAACTGGCTTAAAGCCTGCAATATTCAGTACAGCAGATAGTACAGGTAATCTTAAGTGTAAGGCTATCCTCATTACCTCATCCAGGATTTAGCTCTGTCATTCCACGTGGGCAGATTGTGCTGTTGCAGTATTGCATTGTCCACCTGGCCGTGTTGATTGTGCCTCTCCTCTGTATCTTTCTGCCCACACCACTCCGTTGTAATGGTTTATTGATTTTTGTGTTGAGCAAAAAAAGAGCAGCGATGTTACAGCTCGCAGGAGCTAATTCAGAGCCTTTATAAAATATTCATGGCATGAAGCTGCCTTACAGAGTGGGGAACACATTGTATCTGCCTCTTCCTGACTGCAGGCTCACGCTTGATTCATGTCTTGGTGGAATATTGAGTAAAGAGCTCATAGCTCAAAATTGCTTGCTTGTGTGTGTCTGCTCATTCCTTGCCCTTAATAAGATGGAATGTATAGGTAGAAACCAATGCTAGATGTCACCCATGTATATTTGAGTAGAAATATAGGGTGAGATTTATAAAATTTGTGTAAAGTAGAACTGGCTTAGTTGCCCATAGCAACCAATCAGATTTCCAACCAAAGGAGCTCTGAACAATGAAAGGTGGAATCTGATTGGTTGCTATGGGCAACTAAGCCAGTTCTACTTTACACTAGTTAGATAAATCTTCCTCTTAATGTATTTATATATTACGCATAGAAATCAGTGAAGTTTTAAATAAAATCGATTTTGCCAATTCCCTGAACTTCAATAAGAAATTTGATGCATTCTAAATGAATTTGTCAAGTATACCCAGGCCACTGTGCCCAATAATATTCATCTCACTTGGTGGCCCAGTCTCAGTGTGAAAACTTGTTACTTAAACAGTGCAGGGGGACTATATCGCCGCCGACATTTATAGTTAACCCGTTCTGTAGGTATTGTGTATAGTTTTATGGATGTAATTTATTGCCGTCTATATCACTATGCAGTGCACCGAGATTCACAGTTAATCCCTTCTGTTAAACTAAAATAATACCATACAGCACTCTTCAGTAAAGCCAAAAACCTGTGCGCACCCCTGCAGGAGCTGTGTCCAAATGGCTCCTTAGTGGAACAAAATAAACAAATGGAAGCTGGGGTGTAGTGAGGGGGGGCAGCCGGGTCATGTGCCCCGGTCGCAGAGGCTGGGGAGTCGCACCTGTCAGGCAGTTCCTTTACATATTGAATTAGGAAGCTGTCTGCTGCCTGGTTCACTGCTCAGCTGATCTCTATCGCTCCCCTACAGGCCACACATCGCGTTGCTGGCTGTGTAGGAGAAGTGGTGAAGGGGAGCCCTTGAGGGGCCACAAAGAGAACATAATTACTGTGAGGAGGCACAAAGGTGGGCATAACTACTGTAAAGTTGGACAAAAGTGAGCATAACTACTGCGAAGGGGCACAAAGGTGGGCAAAACTACTGTGAAAGGGCACAAAAGTGAGCATTACTATGGTGAAGGGGTGCAAAGATGCGCATAACTACTGTGAGGTGGCACAAAGGTGGGCATAACTACTGTGAAGCGGCACAAAGATGGGAATAACTACTGTGAGGTGGCACAAAGATGGGCATAACTACTGTGAAGGGGCACAAATATGGGAATAACTACTGTAAGGTGGCATAAAGATGGGAATAACTACTGTGAAAGGGCACAAAAGTGGGCATAACTACTTTGAAGGAGCATGTGAGGAATAAGGATTATTATTTACTGTCAGTCATGTTTCCACACTCACCATTTGCTAAAAGGTAGCAGAGGTAGTGAGCTCCACAGGGGGGCCCTGCTTCAAAGCCAGCAGATGGCAGAGGACCTCTAGCAGTCCACCAGTGTTTACAACTTTTCACACATTCAGCTAGCCAGGAACCCAGATTAAGGAAACAGCAAAGACCTCTCTGCCAGAGGTCTAGTCAATTTCCCAGTTCAATTGAAATTATCTCTATTATTTCTGGGGCCGGCAGTTCATAAGGAATTATGAATCGCCTGGCCATCACAGGCACAAACCGGATACATATTTGTGTCCCTGTGGCCACGATGAACGGGTCCATGGTTATGTTTAGGTGGTTCGATGCCAGGGAAGGGAGATATACATGTCTCCCCAAAGAAACTAAATAACGGTACCAAGCTTGGACTCTACTTGTAGCTGGAACCCAGACATTCTGGTCTGGAGCTATGGTTTTGTGGGTCATTGAACTGCCAGGATCAGCAGGGGGGGGGGGGGGGGACCCTTCCCAGAGGCGGGAAGAGGATGGGCCGGCTACAGTTTAAAAGGCTTGTACCAGCAAACTGGCATGTCTTTTCTCTGAAGGAGGGTCACATCTTGCCATGTGTTTAGAGACACCTGCAACCTGCTGACATCACTGCCCTTCATGTGAATACAGCTAAGTGTACTTTCACACTAGCGGCAGGACGGATGCAGGACCGATCCGTCCTGCCGCTAGTTTGCTGTGCCGCCGGACTGCCGCTCCGTCCCAATTGACTATTATGGGGACAGGGGCGGAGCTCCGACACAGCACGGCAGTGCGCGGTGAGAGGCCGCCGGACTAAAAAGTTGGACATGCAGTACTTTTAGTCCGGCGGCCTCTCGTCGTGCACTGCCATGCTGCGCCGGAGCTCCGCCCTGTCCCCATTATAGTCAATGGGGAGGGAGCGACAGTCCGGCGGCACGGCAAAATAGCGGCAGGACTAAAGGATGTTCATTGGTGGTTCAGTGGCATGTGACAACCTCGGTGGGCGGTACCATACCCAAAACGACAGGTTAGTCACGTGACGCGCATGTCACTTCCGTCCTGCTCTGATTCTGTGACGCATGGATCACATGACGCGCACGTCATATCCCCTCTGCGCCAGCCACCTTGCGTCCCTAGCCTCATTTTGGGTATGGTACCACCCACCGAGGTTGTTACATGCCCCTGAACCACCAATGAACATCCTTTAGTTACTATTTAACATGGTGCCCCTTATCCCACGGTAGCGCCGGCTGCATACCTGCTGTGGTCTCAATAGTGGTGAGTTTTTGACATTGCTTACTTTTTTTGCATCAGTAGGGACTTATCTATGTTCTATTTAAATAGAGTATTGGTTCTTCTTGTTCTATTGTCGTTTTTTTTTCTCCCATGCTTTGGAGCATTGATCCATAAGTATGAGCCCCCACTCACAGGAGTTTTGTTCTCTGCTATTTATATTCATATATATTTTCAGCCTAACTTTAGTGATGTGGCTTGGTGCTTAGAGCAGGTCTGCTGTAATTTTTGCCGCACGCCTGGTCTGACCTCCCTGTCACCTCTTTCAAATCCACTTGTTATATGGATCACCCCATGGCCTGATCCTGCGGCCTGTTCATACACTTTATGGCATTGAATTATACTTAGGGTCCATGTATTCTCTGATTCCCCTGGACCCTGTCTCGCCAATCATGTCCTAAATTTTGAGCAGACACCATCTAATCATGTCTTGATGAATACTTTATCAACTATCACTTTATTATCTGTTTATGTACTCTATGGCATATCATGATGTTTGGGGCTCAACCTCCTCTGTTTTGAACCTTGACTAATCAATTATGCCCATTCTTGTACAGATCTTTTTACAACACTGTATAATCATGTTTCATAAATTCAATATGAATTACCATTCTATGAACTATTTTTTGTATATTATGTTTTGTCAGCCTGATGAAGGGCGTATGTTAGCCCGAAACATTGCACGCAAATGATATACCACTGTCTCCGGCTGAAATAATATGAAATAAATCACTGTTTATCATCATCATCACGGAGTGCTGTCTAAATATTTGTGTGACAAATACTGGCTAAATGATTGTGGCGACAAAGTGAATAACGAGGGTGCCTGGGACTGCAGGGGAAGGAGGAGAAAGGCGCTTGAGGGGTTAATGCTCTGGCTGGAAAATCCAGGCAAAGAGATGGTTTAATGTACAGCCAGAGGAGTGCCTGGAGGGAGGTATAAAAGAGCAGGAGGGTGGGGGGCTAAGGCATTTTGTTTGGGAGTATCTGTTAATTTTGCTTGTGGTGTTTTTGTTTTTTCGTGGTGTTGTTTTTTTGTTTTCTTCTTCTTTCTCTCAGAATTGTCACAGCTGGCGGAAGGTAGCCCTTAAACAAGTGGGAAATCCTACATATGTCGCTACCTACAGCAGTCGGCATAACAGGAGGTTATGTGTCTTTGGAAAACAGGAAGTTGGGTTGCGTTAAATTAATTTGTTTTCAGGGCTCACATTGTTAGATGTGGTTAAATAAAGCTGTGGCCACCCCACAATTATGCGCAAAAAGAGTGTGATGGCTTTATTTGCAAGGTTTAGTTGAGCCTGGATGGTTTAATTCTAAGATAGTGGTTCACTCCCTGAAGTCACTGACAGACAAGAAGAATGGAAAAATAAACAGTGATGTCAACACGGACAAAAAGGGGCAATAGTGGCCCCATATGAGAGTGGAGATGAGGGTCAACAGCAGTTGCAGTAACTGGGACAATAGTGGCCCTGTGACAGAGTGGGGGTGAGGGCCAACAGTAGTGGTAGTAACAGGGGCAGTAGTGGCCCCAAACAGAGTGGGGATGAGGGCCAACAGCAGTGGCAGTAACAAGGACAATAGTGCCCTCAAAACAGAGTGGGGATGGGGGCCAACAACAGTGGCAGTAACACAGACAATACTGGTCCCATAAGTGGGGATGGGAGCCAACAGCAGTGGCAGTAAGATGGACAATAACTCCCATGACAGAGTCGGGAGGGGGGACAGCAGTGGCATGCAGCACAAGATGGTGGCATATCACAGTAGTAGCAGAGCCCAAAAACAGCAGTGTGATAGCAAGGCCCAGAGGCATGTACTGTATATCTTTTTAAAAAATTTACATGTACATGCCAGTAGGGCAAGACACCCCATTGTAGGAATAGCAGTAGAGACATCAGGAGGGTACCATCAGGCTGATGGCAGCATCAGAATGGTGGCAGCAGCACGTGGCCAGATGTAACATCCAATTATTGCTGAATATTCTGGTGTAGCAGCACACTACAATATGATAATTAGTAGCAGAGTGATCTATTCTGTTACATCAGGCCCTGGGGTCTGGAAATCCTAGTTGATCCACGTCCGATTCATCTTTATGAAGGCTAGTCTCTCAATATTTTTGGAGGAAAGGCAAGTTCTCTTGCCCCCCCTTCCCCCACCACACTGAACATTCGCTCTAATGCCACACTACTGGCTGGGCAAACTTGTCCAGTTGTGGCCACACTTCAAGTTTGCATGCCCAGTAGTCCAGGAGATCTGGATCATGGATGACAGTGTGCAGTCCAAGTATGCCACCACCTGCTGGTTAAGGTTCTGCTGCATGTCCCGCTGCTGGGTGGATTATTTAATAGGCAGCTGAAAAAGACTGCTCATCAGATATTTCAGACTGAAGTTGCTGCATATGGAGCTGGTACTGCTCCTGCTCCAAAACCAGTCGTTGTAGTGGAGCATGAGCACAGAGGGTCCCCCCGGTCAGACGTTCCTAAGGATGGGCGATGGAGTTCATAGGAGCGATCAACTTACTACACAGAATGTCTCTGTAGTATTACATTTTTGCATCCCTCTCAGAAGGTCTAAAAAATGCCCCAATTTTTGACCATCAGTGACAGTCTAACATCGTGGAGAGCCAGCAGTCATCCCTCTGCCAAATCCTGACAATGCATCTGTCACTTAAGAAACATGACAGCATCCATCAGGCCATTTGCACAAGGGACTCGAAGGGCCTTCCTGTCTCCATCTCCACTGTGTGCTGCCATGGTCTGTTGGGTCATTAGCTTTGTCTTCGTTGGTGCCCTCCAGATCCTCCTGCTCCTCTTGGCCCTTCTGCTCCTCTCCTGTCGCTTAGGCAGATAAACCACCTGAGAGTTTATGTCCCCGTCCTCTGCCAGTTCATCCTCCTCAGGGCTCAGGTGATTGAGAGATGTAGGTGCCACATTATCTGTCACCTCGTCAATCTGATTTTTCAGCATCCTCTCCAGGACATAAGAAAGTGGAATGATATAATTCATCTCGTAGTTCTGCTGACTCAGGCATATTATCTGTAATAACAGTGACATAGAAAGATTATATCACCAGGGAGTGGGCCTGTCCATCTGCTGCATTAAAAAATTGTTGACTCTCTTCCTCTGCTCGTACAGGTGGTCTAACATATGGAGGGGGGAGTTTCAACAGGTGGAAATGTCTTATATCAGGCGTTGTGGCTGAAGTGCATGCTCAGTTTCTTGGACATTTTTAAATTCAGTGGAAGACTTGAGGTGACAAAGAAATTGAAGACGTACACCATGCAGGGTGCATGGATCAGCCCTCCCTGACGCAGCACAGACAAAATGTTCTTCTCGTTATCAGTTATCCTATTTACAGTTCACCAAGCCCTGACCAGGTGCAGAACTATGTGACACTGCCTAAATTTGCATAGGTGATATTCTGGAGGACCACTGTGAACTATGCCTAGAGGGGAGGAGAAAGATGAACATCAGGAGCAATAGACAACATTGAAGCTGATGGGAAGGAACAACAGCTTCCTTCTGCTGACGTTGTCGACCCCTGACCTCTGAAGATGGGGTGCGGGCCGGTGGGAGATGCAGCGGTTGTTGCATCGGGATGTAACACTAAATAAGTGGTGTGGTTTCCCTCGCCACTTTATGATGATGCTCCATGTGTTGATGCAGGGCTGTTGTGCCAACTTTAGCACCCTGGATGTGCCTTACCTTCTGCCCACACATCCTGCATACTGCCACACTAAGATCCCTCAGCACCTTGGTGAAAAATTCCCACACTGGTGAGTATGGCATTTTCCCTCCATCACTGTGTAATGCTTCCCTGCCACTGCTTTTACGAACCTGTGCACTGCTAGTGGTGTTCCATACAGGTAGTGTCACAGCCTGACAGCTGAGAAGCGCTCACAGGAGCTTCTCAGATCCTCCTCCTTGAATTTCTTTGTTTTGGTTTAGTTTCTCATCTCGTTAGTCTATCTCAGCTGTCATGCAGTTGGACTGATTGCTACCCTTTAAGTTCCTCCCCATAATGCAGTAGTGTGCGGCTGATACAACTTCCTGGAGTGTGTGTGCATGCTGTTCCCAGTTCCCAGTCCTCAGTCGTCAGTCGTCTGCAAGATAAGTGTTGTTTATGTATTTATGATTTTGTCTTTTCTGGATCCAGGTGACCCTGACTCCCTCCGTGTCAGTGTAGGGAGCCGGTGGTCGTGTCCCTTCACTATTGTAGGGTCTTCAGGTAATAGATAGCCGAGGAACGTGCATATGCGGCCATCCACCTTTGGGGTGTTCGCATAGGCTGAGCAGTGAGGGAGAGCGGCAGGTCTATTGCAGGGGTCTCCCTTTGTTCCTTAGTTGTGGATCCAGAGAGACATTGTTTATATGGTATTGTCTTGTTTCCTGTACACCATCCGTGACATTATCAGCCGCCAAAACCGTCTCAAGCATGGATCCGGTTTCACTTTTGGCTGAACGCTTTCAGGGTCTTTCTTTGGAGGTAGCTGATCTCCGTAAGACTTTTTCTCAGTTTCAAGTGACCGGTTCAGCTTGCGTTCATGGAGTTTGTGCTGAGCCTAAGATCTCGCTCCCGGATACGTTCTCCGGGGGTAGTGAGAATTTTGTGCGTTTTAGAGAGGCTTGCAAACTCCATTTTCGCCTTCTTCCCCATTCTTCTGGTGATGAAGAACGGAGGGTGGGGATCATTATATCGCTGCTCAGGGGTAACGCTCAGTCCTGGGCCTTTTCGCTGCCGGAGGGGGCACGGCCCCTTCGTTCAGTGGATGAATTCTTTTTAGCCCTGGGTCAGATATATGATGATCCGGATCGTATTGCTCTGGCTGAGTCTAGACTACGTCTGTTATGCCAGGGTAAACAATCCGCAGAGATATACTGTTCAGAATTTCGGAGATGGGCAGCAGATACGGGTTGGAATGATGCTGCACTCCGAAGTCAATTTTGCTATGGTCTTTCAGAGGGATTGAAAGATGCATTTGCCTTTCATGAAAGACCTACCTCCTTGGATTCTGCTATGTCTCAGGCTGTTCGTATTGACAGGCGTCTTAGAGAGAGAGGAGAGATCTCTCCTTCCTGTCATACTCAGTCCCGGGACAGTGCAGCGGTCTCATTCTGTGCACAGGGGTCTCAGTCGCTGTCAGCCCCTTCTGAGCAGGAGTCCATGCAGCTGGGGTTGATTGCCTCTGACAATAGAATATTCAGCCCGCAGGGGAGGGTTTGTTTTTGTTGTGGAGGTATAAATCATCTGGCAAATGTTTGTCCCTCTAGGAGATTCAGGTAGTTTTCTGGGAGTAATAAAGAGACAAAAAGGAAAAAATCTTTTAAAAATGTTCCGTCTGTTACTATTGGCAGGGTTGAGGCGGAAATTAAAGGTTTTCCGTTTGCTTGTAGTTCCCGTTTTGTCCTGCCTGCTAGGGTGGCGCTAGAGAGCAAGAGCATTTTTTGTGAGATTTTTGTGGATAGTGGAGCAGCTGTCAACCTCATTGATAATCAATTTGCAATAACTCATGGTTTCCAGGTATGCACTTTGGGAAAGGATATTCCTGTTTTTGCTAATGATTCAGCTCCACTTTCTCAGAAATCATTAAAGGGCATAGTTCACAATATCCGTTTAATTGTGAGTGATGCTCATGTTGAGGATGTGTCATGTTTCGTCCTTAGCGGTTTGCCTACTCCTCTAGTGTTGAGGCTACCCTGGCTCACTAAACATAACCCCACCATTGATTGGCAAGCGAGGCAAATAAATGGTTGGAGTAACTTTTGCAGAGAGAATTGCCTCATAACATCTGTTTCTGAGGTTTCTACTAAGACTGTACCACCTTTCCTCTCTGAATTTTTGGATGTCTTCTCTGAGAGTGGAGTTCAGGGTTTACCTCCGCACAGGGAGTATGATTGCCCTATTAATCTCATCCCAGGCGCCAAGCTGCCTAAATCTCGTTTATACAATCTCTCCCAACCTGAGAGGGTCGCTATGCGGGCTTATATCTCTGAGAGTCTGAGAAAAGGACACATACGACCCTCGAAGTCACCTGTTGCCGCTGTTTTTTTCTTTGTTAAGAAAAAAGATGGTTCTTTAAGACCTTGTCTGGATTTCAGGGAGCTGAACAGTATCACTATTCGTGATCCTTATCCGCTTCCTCTGATCCCGGACCTGTTTAACCAGGTTGTTGGGGCTAAAGTCTTTTCCAAATTAAACCTAAAAGGGGCATACAACCTGGTTAGGGTCAGAGAAGGAGACGAATGGAAGATGGCTTTCAATACCCCTGAGGGCCATTTTGAGAATTTGGTTATGCCTTTTGGTTTGATGAATGCCCCAGCCGTTTTTCAGCATTTCGTCAACAGCATTTTTTATCATTTAATGGGAAAATTTGTATTAGTGTATTTGGATGACATTTTGATTTTTTTCTCCTGATTTCAAGACTCATAAGGAACACTTACGTCAGGTCTTGCTCATCCTGCGGGAGAATAAATTATACGCGAAACTGGAAAAATGTGTGTTTGCGGTTCCAGAAATCCAATTTCTGGGGTTTCTTGTCTCCGCTTCTGGTTTTCGCATGGACCCCGAGAAGGTCCGCGATGTGCTTGAGTGGGAGCTTCCTGAGAATCAGATGGCGCTGATGCGTTTTTTGGGCTTTGCCAATTATTACAGGAAATTTATTTTGAAATACTCCTCTGTTGTTAAACCACTCACTGATATGACCAGAAAGGGGGTAGATTTTTCTTCCTGGTCGGTAGAGGCGCGTAAGGCCTTTTCTAATATCAAGGAGAGTTTTGCTTCCGCTCCCATCCTAGTACAACCTGATATTTCGTTACCCTTCATAGTTGAGGTTGATGCTTCTGAGGTAGGGGTGGGTGCGGTCTTGTCTCAGGGTTCCTCTCCTGCCAAATGGCAACCGTGTGCCTTTTTCTCAAAGAAACTCTCCTCCGCAGAGAGAAATTATGATGTGGGAGATAGGGAATTGTTGGCCATCAAGTTGGCTTTTGAGGAATGGCGCCATTGGCTAGAGGGAGCCAGACACCCTATTACCGTGTTTACTGACCATAAAAATCTGGCCTACTTGGAGTCAGCCAAGCGTCTGAACCCGAGACAGGCCAGATGGTCTTTGTTCTTTTCAAGGTTTAATTTTGTTGTTACGTTCCGCCCTGGGGTTAAGAATGTGAAGGCAGATGCCCTGTCACGTTGTTTTCCGGGAGGTGGGAATTTTGAAGACCCGGGTCCCATTTTGGCTGAAGGTGTGGTGGTCTCTGCTCTTTTTCCTGAATTAGAGGCAGAGGTGCAGGCAGCCCAGTCAGAAGCTCCTGATCTTTGTCCTCCTGGGAGGTTGTTTGTGCCTCTCGCTTTGAGACACAAGATTTTTAAAGAACACCACGACACGGTCCTTGCTGGGCACCCGGGGGCAAGAGCCACACTGGATCTCATCGCTCAGAGATTCTGGTGGCCTGCGCTTCGTAAGTCGGTTGAGGGTTTTGTGGCAGCTTGCGAGACTTGCGCTCGTGCCAAGGTCCCTCATTCACGGCCATCAGGTCCTCTCCTTCCTTTGCCCATTCCTTCCCGTCCTTGGACACATCTGTACATGGACTTCATAACGGACTTGCCTCGTTCCTCGGGGAAGTCTGTGATTCTGGTGGTGGTGGACCGTTTTAGCAAAATGGTGCATTTTATCCCTTTTCCTGGTTTGCCCAATGCTAAGACGCTGGCGCAGGCATTTATTGACCACATTGTCAAATTGCATGGGATTCCTTCAGACATAGTCTCTGATAGGGGCACGCAGTTTGTTTCCAGATTCTGGAAGGCTTTCTGTTCTCGCTTGGGGGTTCGGTTGTCATTCTCTTCTGCTTTCCATCCGCAGTCGAATGGCCAGACAGAGCGCGTCAATCAGAATCTGGAGACATATCTGCGCTGTTTTGTGGCGGAGAATCAGGAGGATTGGTGTTCTTTTTTGTCCCTTGCTGAGTTTGCTTTCACTAACCGTCGTCAGGAGTCCTCTGATAAGTCACCATTTTTTGGTGCATATGGGTTCCATCCGCAGTTTGGGACTTTCTCGGGAGAGGGCTCTTCTGGTTTGCCTGATGAGGACAGATTCTCCTCGTCTTTGTCATCTATTTGGCAAAAGATTCAGGATAATCTAAAGAGCATGAGTGAGAGATATAAGCGTGTGGCGGATAAGAGACGTGTGCCTGGTCCGGACCTGAATGTTGGTGATCTGGTGTGGTTGTCTACCAAGAATATCAAATTGAAGGTTCCCTCCTGGAAGTTGGGTCCTAGGTTTATTGGGCCTTACAAGATCCTGTCTGTCATCAATCCTGTTGCCTACCGTCTTCATCTTCCTCAGACTTGGAAGATCCATAATGTTTTTCATAAGTCCTTATTGAAACCTTATGTTCAACCTATTGTACCCTCGCCTTTGCCTCCTCCTCCGATTATGGTTGATGGAAATCTTGAATTTCAGGTCTCTAGGATTGTGGATTCTCGTCTTGTCCGCGGTTCCCTCCAGTACCTCGTTCATTGGGAGGGTTATGGTCCTGAGGAGAGGATGTGGGTCCCAGTGACGGACATTAAGGCCTCTCGTCTCATCAGGGCTTTCCATAGGTCCCATCCTGAGAAGGTGGGCTCTGAGTGTCTGGAGTCCACTCCTAGAGGGAGGGGTACTGTCACAGCCAGACAGCTGAGAAGCGCTCACAGGAGCTTCTCAGATCCTCCTCCTTGAATTTCTTTGTTTTGGTTTAGTTTCTCATCTCGTTAGTCTATCTCAGCTGTCATGCAGTTGGACTGATTGCTACCCTTTAAGTTCCCCCCCATAATGCAGTAGTGTGCGGCTGATACAACTTCCTGGAGTGTGAGTGCATGCTGTTCCCAGTTCCCAGTTCCCAGTCCTCAGTCGTCAGTCGTCTGCAAGATAAGTGCTGTTTATGTATTTATGATTTTGTCTTTTCTGGATCCAGGTGACCCTGACTCCCTCCGTGTCAGTGTAGGGAGCCGGTGGTCGTGTCCCTTCACTATTGTAGGGTCTTCAGGTAATAGATAGCCGAGGAACGTGGATATGCGGCCATCCACCTTTGGGGTGTTCGCATAGGCTGAGCAGTGAGGGAGAGCGGCAGGTCTATTGCAGGGGTCTCCCTTTGTTCCTTAGTTGTGGATCCAGAGAGACATTGTTTATATGGTATTGTCTTGTTTCCTGTACACCATCCGTGACAGGTAGTCTCCCGAGTAGCAGACGATGTACCCCTCCCGCATTTGGCTGCAGATCTCCTACTGCTTCCACCCTGCTGTCTCAAGAGAATGCTTCCACCCTGCTGCCTCATGGGCAAGATTCTACCCTGCTGTCTCATGGGCACACAGCCACGTTCGTCCACTGATGATGACGATGCCCCCTCTTCACTCGGCTCCCTTTTGTGATTGGCTACATCATCTACATCTCTTTGGTTGTCACTTGTGACACTCTTACGCATGTCCTTGACCTCTTTCAACACGTGCTCCACCTCGACTGTCATCATTGGTAGTTGCATGCCTAGAGGAGTTCACAGCGGACCTCTCCTCCAAGTATGTGCTGGCCTGTAACTGCTAACTGTCCTCACAAATCTCATCCTCGCTGAAAAGCAGCACAGGGCCGGCAGCATATATTACTTGGCTAGCAAAAGGAGCAGCAAATTCAAGAGGCAGGTTCAGGACAGGTGAGTGTACAGAGGCAATTCCTGGATCATGCCAACTAAGCATAAATGTCAGAAGAACCCACTGATTTCTGACTGTGTTTATCTGTTGTCACCTGAGATGATGTTGAAGAGCGAGTCAACTATTCCAGTACAGCTGAATTGTTGGTCAAAACACGACCACTGGATGGCAATGGCAGCTCTGGCCTGTTTCTGCAGCTGCTACCAACCTCTCTTCTTCTGCTGCTATTTGTGCCAGTTACAGCATCCTTTTTGCCACTGCCCATTCCATTGGAGAGCCCCAGGCAACAGTCTGTTGGCCATAGTGTACAGTATTATTTTGTCTTTGTAAGTAGTGGTTGCAATGACAATTATTTATCCGCTCCCCGTCATTGTAACCCTCAGATGCTGTGTTCATACATCATCACGGCATCTGATATAAATAATAAAGTGTAGAAATTAAAAAAAATAATAATAATGCTTACGGATCCATTTGCTCGCAATGAACTGGCAGCCTCCATTTTGCTAAAAGATCCGGTGCAAAATCTTGTTCGGCCCGTGATGATGTCCACTTCGTGGACTTTAATTTACTCACCACTAGTGTCAGCAGTTCAAGAAGATACATGCGGTGATATATTAGACCGCTCTTTAATACTGAGTTTGATGCACAGTAAGTCTATGTGTAAAATAACAGATTAACTATGAATGGCACAGCAGTTGAACAAGATCCATGCAGCGATATAGTAGACCACCTTTTAATACTGAGTCTGACGCACAGTAAGTCTATGTATAAAATAACAGGTTAACTATGAATATGGCAGCAGTTGAACAAGATGCACGCAGCAATATATTAGACTGCTCTTTAATAGTTAGTCTGATGCACAGCAAGTCTATGATCAAAATAACAGGTTAACGATAAATGTGGCAGCAGTTAAAAAAGATGCACTTGGCTATATATTATACCACCGTTTAATACTAAGTCTAATGCACTAAGTCTGTGTATAAAATAACAGATTAATTATGAATGTGGTGCACACGGCGATTACACGCAACCTGCAGTGTCCCTGCTGTCTCCCAATGCTTTCCCTGCGGTCTCAAAAAACTCTTAGTATCACCCCGCACAGTCGCTGCACTGTTCCTGCACTCTCCCTATCCAATATTCTTTGTAGTAATAGTTTTCTGCAACACTGTCCCTAGCGCATGAGTGCTTTTCACATCTCTCCCTATGCCCAGTTCAGAGTGAAATGGTGGAGACCGCATTGCATGAGGCTTTTACAGGTCTGTGACATCACAGGGGATGGTTATTTAAGGTCATCTCGCATTCCTGAGTTTCTTACTTTCACTTTGTAATATGTGCAGCCACATTTAAAAAAATATATATATTCGATACCATGAAGTGCGAGGAAATTTGGATTCCTGGCGAATGTAATTTTTCCTAACCTTTGGATTGAATTACACTTTGGATTCTTCAATTTGCTCAACGCTAATTATGCGCAATAGAGTCTATTATGACCATTTCCTTGTTTTGAAGTCAGAAGCGCATAGCTGGCTTGGTAGATATATAAGGTGTGCAATAGACTTTCTGCACACATATCCACCATTGCTGTCATAGGTAGAGTTGAGCGAACCCGAACTGTAAAGTTCAGGTTCGTACCGAACTTTAGGGTTTTCGGCACCCGGACCCGAACATTTACGTAAAAGTTCGGGTTCGGTGTTCGGCAATTTTTAGCGCTTTTTGAAAGGCTGCAAAGCATCCAATCAACAAGCGTCATACTACTTGCCCCAAAAGGCCATCACAGCCGTGCCTACTATTGGCATGGCTGTGATTGGCCAACTGCAGCATGTGACCCAGCCTCTAATTAAGCTGGAGTCACGTAGCGCCGCCCGTCACTCTGCTCGGATTAGTGTAGGGAGAGGCTGCAGCTGCTGTGAGGGAGAGATCAGGGATAAATCTTATCAAGAACTGGTTTATGTACTCAGCGATCTACAGAAAAAGTGTTTTGTGGGTGCAGTGCACAATTTTTTTAAGCCTGCCCTGAGCCAACTACTGCTGAAAACGAACTTTTTTTTCTTCAGTTAGTCAATATCAATACATGATTGGCAGCCATTTTATGCAACGATAGTGCACCAGCATAGGCTGTCTGCAAGTCCAGAAATACAGCTTTGGCATACTGGGGTGAAAAAACCCTCTAATATACTGCACATCTGGGATTAGACAAGCATAAGTAATTGTCACATTTAGGACAGAAATACAGCTTTTTGGTTAGGGGGAAAAAACCCTCTAATATACTGCACATCTGGGATTACACGTGCATAAATCACTGTCACATTTAGGGCAGAAATACAGCTTTTTGGTTAGGGTGAAAAAACCCTCTAATATACTACATCTGGGATTAGACAAGCATAAGTGACTGTCACATTTAGGACAGAAATACAGATTTTTGGTTAGGGTGAAAAAACCCTCTAATATACTGCACATCTGGGATTACACGTGCATAAGTGACTGTCACATTTAGGCCATAAATACGGCTTTGGCATACTGGGGTGAAAAAAGCCTCTGATATACTGCACATCTGGGATTACAGGGAGTGCAGAATTATTAGGCAAGTTGTATTTTTGAGGATTAATTTTATTATTGAACAACAACCATGTTCTCAATGAACCCAAAAAATTCATTAATATCAAAGCTGAATATTTTTGGAAGTAGTTTTTAGTTTGTTTTTAGTTTTAGCTATTTTAGGGGGATATCTGTGTGTGCAGGTGACTATTACTGTGCATAATTATTAGGCAACTTAACAAAAAACAAATATATACCCATTTCAATTATTTATTTTTACCAGTGAAACCAATATAACATCTCAACATTCACAAATATACATTTCTGACATTCAAAAACAAAACAAAAACAAATCAGTGACCAATATAGCCACCTTTCTTTGCAAGGACACTCAAAAGCCTGCCATCCATGGATTCTGTCAGTGTTTTGATCTGTTCACCATCAACATTGCGTGCAGCAGCAACCACAGCCTCCCAGACACTGTTCAGAGAGGTGTACTGTTTTCCCTCCTTGTAAATCTCACATTTGATGATGGACCACAGGTTCTCAATGGGGTTCAGATCAGGTGAACAAGGAGGCCATGTCATTAGATTTTCTTCTTTTATACCCTTTCTTGCCAGCCACGCTGTGGAGTACTTGGACGCGTGTGATGGAGCATTGTCCTGCATGAAAATCATGTTTTTCTTGAAGGATACAGACTTCTTCCTGTACCACTGCTTGAAGAAGGTGTCTTCCAGAAACTGGCAGTAGGACTGGGAGTTGAGCTTGACTCCATCCTCAACCCGAAAAGGCCCCACAAGCTCATCTTTGATGATACCAGCCCAAACCAGTACTCCACCTCCACCTTGCTGGCGTCTGAGTCGGACTGGAGCTCTCTGCCCTTTACCAATCCAGCCACAGGCCCATCCATCTGGCCCATCAAGACTCACTCTCATTTCATCAGTCCATAAAACCTTAGAAAAATCAGTCTTGAGATATTTCTTGGCCCAGTCTTGACGTTTCAGCTCGTGTGTCTTGTTCAGTGGTGGTCGTCTTTCAGCCTTTCTTACCTTTGCCATGTCTCTGAGTATTGCACACCTTGTGCTTTTGGGCACTCCAGTGATGTTGCAGCTCTGAAATATGGCCAAACTGGTGGCAAGTGGCATCTTGGCAGCTGCACGCTTGACTTTTCTCAGTTCATGGGCAGTAATTTTGCGCCTTGGTTTTTCCACACGCTTCTTGCGACCCTGTTGACTATTTTGAATGAAACGTTTGATTGTTCGATGATCACGCTTCAGAAGCTTTGCAATTTTAAGAGTGCTGCATCCCTCTGCAAGATATCTCACTATTTTTGACTTTTCTGAGCCTGTCAAGTCCTTCTTTTGACCCATTTTGCCAAAGGAAAGGAAGTTGCCTAATAATTATGCACACCTAATATAGGGTGTTGATGTCATTAGACCACACCCCTTCTCATTACAGAGATGCACATCACCTAATATGCTTAATTGGTAGTAGGCTTTCGAGCCTATACAGCTTGGAGTAAGACAACATGCATAAAGAGGATGATATGGTCAAAATACTCATTTGCCTAATAGTTCTGCACTCCCTGTAGACAAGCATAAGTGACTGTCACATTTGGGACAGAAATACAGCTTTTTGGTTAGGGTGAAAAGACCCTCTAATATACTGCACATCTGGGATTACACGTGCATAAGTCACTGTCACATTTAGGACAGAAATACAGCTTTTTGGTTAGGGTGAAAAAAGCCTCTGATATACTGCACATCTGGGATTAGACAAGCATAAGTGACTGTCACATTTTGGACTGAAATACAGATTTTTGGTTAGGGTGAAAAAACCCTCTAATATACTTCACATCTGGGATTACACGTGCATAAGTGACTGTCACATTTAGGCCATAAATACGGCTTTGGCATACTGGGGTGAAAAAAGCCTCTGATATACTGCACATCTGGGATTAGACAAGCATAAGTCACTGTCACATTTAGGGCAGAAATACAGTTTTTTGGTTAGGTTGAGAAAACCCTCTAATATACTGCACATCTGGGATTACACGTGCATAAATCACTGTCACATTTAGGCCATAAATACGGCTTTGGCATACTGGGGTGAAAAAAGCCTCTGATATACTGCACATCTGGGATTAGACAAGCATAAGTGACTGTCACATTTCGGACTGAAATACAGATTTTTGGTTAGGGTGAAAAAACCCTCTAATATACTGCACATCTGGGATTACACGTGCATAAGTCACTGTCACATTTAGGACAGAAATACAGCTTTTTGGTTAGGGTGAAAAAAGCCTCTGATATACTGCACATCTGGGATTAGACAAGCATAAGTGAATACCTGTGTTTCGTCATCATCAGAGACGTGCTGAGGTGGTATTCAGATGGATGGTCACTACACATCTATTAACAAAGTTGCTTCAGCAGAAAAGGCTTTATTTTCGTGGAAATATCGAATCGGATCTCCACTGATTGGTAAAAGGTTACCCTCTCCAATGAATCACATTTTTATCGAGTGGATCGATGCTGGCGTGTCAGGAGAGGCACGTAAGAGAACAAACACCCTGCAACCATTGCTGGAAGAACATAGACTGGTGGTGGCAGAATTATGGACTGGAGAATGTCTTTGTGGCATTCTAAGAGCCCACTCATCCATCTGGAAGGCACTCTTAACTGATTTGGGTATGAATCCATCCTTGAACACACAGTGCATTGCACCTTTTTGTGTATTGGGTTGCATCACCGCAGACTGGTCAAAGAGCCCATAATAACCCCTGTCCATTACTGACAGCAACTACAATGAGAAAGGAATTGGCTGGTCTGATGAATCATGTTTCCTTTTACATCATGTAGACAGTCCCTGGAGTGCTGCAAAAACAAGTCCAATCTATGAAGGCCCCACCTCACAACATACAGGACTTAAAGGATGTTCTACTAACATTTTGGTGCCAGATACCACAGCACAACTACCCACTGACTTGCCATAGTTACTTGATAGGGTCTTTCAATAATTGAAAACAAGTCATACAGAATGTATAAAGGTTGTAGAGGCCTTAGAATAAGACCTAAGACCTTTCTCTAAATATTGTAGGACTGTATGTATACAAGTTATATCCTACTTGTACAGTCAGGTCCATAAATATTGGGACATAGACACAATTCTAAAATCTTTTGCTCTATACACCATCACAATGGATTTGAAATGAAACTAACAAGATGTTATTTAACTGCAGACTGTCAGCTTTAATTTGATGGTATTTATATCAAATCAGGTGAACAGTGTAGGAATTACAACAGTTTTCATGTGTGCCTTCCACTTGTTAAGGAACCAAAAGTAATGGGACAGAATAATCATAAATCAAACTTTCACTTTTTAATACTTGGTTGCAAATCCTTTACAGTCAATTACAGCCTGAAGTCTGGAACGCATATAAATCACCAGATGCTGGGTTTCATCCCTGGTGATGCTCTGCCAGGCCTTTACTGCAACGGTCTTCAGTTCCTGCTTGTTCTTGGGACATTTTCCCTTCAGTTTTGTCTTCAGCAAGTGAAATGCATGCTCAATCGGATTCAGGTCAGGTGATTGACTTGGCCATTGCATAACATTCTTTTTCTTTCCCTTAAAAAACTCTTTGGTTGCTTTTGCAGTATGCTTTGGGTCATTGTCCATCTGCACTGTGAAGTGCCATCCAATGAGTTGTGAAGCATTTGGCTGAATATGAGCAGATAATATTGCCCGAAACACTTTAGAATTCATCCTGCTGCTTTTGTCAGCAGTCACATCATCAATAAATACAAGAGAACCGTTTCCATTGGCAGCCATACATGCCCATGCCATGACACTACTTCCACCATGCTTCACTGATGAGGTGGTATGCTTAGGATCATGAGCAGTTCTTTCCTTCTCCATACTCTTCTCTTTCCATCACTCTGGTGCAAGTTGATCTTGGTCTCATCTGTCCATAGGATGTTGTTCCAGAACTGTGAAGGCTTTTTTAGATGTCGTTTGGCAAACTCTAATTTCGCCTTCCTGTTTTTGAGGCTCACCAATGGTTTACATCTTGTGGTGAACCCTCTGTATTCACTCTGGTGAAGTCTTCTCTTGATTGTTGACTTTGACACACATACACCTACCTCCTGGAAAGTATTCTTGATCTGGCCAACTGTTGTGAAGGGTGTTTTTTTCACCAGGGAAAGAATTCTTCGGTCATCCACCACAGTGGTTTTCCGTGGTCTTCCGGGTCTTTTGGTGTTGCTGAGCTCACCGGTGCGTTCCTTCTTTTTAAGAATGTTCCACACCTAATGTTTTTGCTATCTCTCAGATGTTTTTTTTTTTTTCAGCCTAATGATGGATTGCTTTACTGATAGTGACAGCTCTTTGGATTTCATCTTGAGAGTTGACAGCAACCGATTCCAAATGCAAATAGCACACTTGAAATTAACTCTGGACCTTTTATCTGCTCATTGTAATTGGGATAATGAGGGAATAACACACACTTGGCCATGGAACAGCTGAGAAGCCAATTGTCCCATTACTTTTGGTTCCTTAACAAGTGGGAGGCACATATGCAAACTGTTGTAATTCCTACACCATTCACCTGATTTGGATGTGAATACCCTCAAATTAAAGCTGACAGTCTGCAGTTAAAGCACATATTGTTTGTTTCATTTCAAATCCATTGTGGTGGTGTATAGAGCCAAAAATGTTAGAATTGTGTCGGTCCCAATATTTATGGACCTGACTGTATGTGAAGGTTGCCCAGGTCATTCACTTTATTCAGTGGGTCAATAAGCAATGTGATAATAGTGCAATATGACACTAATGGGGTCATTTATCAAACTGGCAGATTCCACCAAAGGAGCTTTCAAAAATGAAAGGTGGAATCTGATTGGTTACTATGGGCAACTAAGCCAGTTCTACTTTACACCAGTTAGATAAATGACCCCATAAATCTTAATGAGGTGAAAGTAAGGGATATATTAGGCCTGCAGATCAGCATTCGATTTTAGGGACAGAAGTTTTCCTTCCCGATAATCGCTCGCTCATCAATGATTTCCTCCACAGTATGGGGAAGAACGATCGCTAATTCCATAGTTTGTCTCCATACAGAATTATTGTTTGCCAGCAGCAGACTGTGATTAGATGGCCCGATCTATCAACAGGACTATTTTTTTCCGTCATGTATAACAAAACCAAACGGAACCGTTATACAGTATGTCCCCATAGACATATATTAGGACATAGCAAAACAGAATGCCTCTTAAAGGCTTCCGTTTAGCATTCCATCCTAAAATTATAACAGAACCTATAACGGAATTCCGTAACCCGGAATTGCCAACCCGCCCTAACAAGTGTTCCTACCAACTCTTAGTGATGATCTGATTGGCTATCTGCAGGTGTAAAACACCCCTAAGGATCTCAGTTGGCATCTAGCAGAGAAGCAAGATGGTTCTTATATGGTGAACTGTGTAATAAAGCATATCCCCAGCCAAAAAAGAGAATGTCACATTGCTTCAGAATCCAGTGTGGTAAGATGTTTCCTCCAAAGTTTTATTGCTCACAGTCTTGTCAAAGTCTGTGCTTTTAAAATCATTTACTACTTCTAAACTGTGTGCATTATCCCTGTACTGTGACATAACTGCGTGCATTAACCCTGTAATGTGATAGTAACATAGTAACATAGTAACATAGTACATAAGGCCGAAAAAAGACATTTGTCCATCCAGTTCGGCCTGTTATCCTGCAAGTTGATCCAGAGGAAGGCAAAAAAAACCTGTGAGGTAGAAGCCAATTTTCCTCACTTTAGGGGAATAAAAAATTCCTTCCCGACTCCAATCAGGCAATCAGAATAACTCCCTGGATCAACGACCCCTCTCTAGTAGCTATAGCCTGTAATATTATTACACTCCGCACTGTGTTTATTTTCTACTGTAATATCACTGTGTGCATTTTCCCTGTATTGTGACATCACTGTATGCATTATCCCTGTACTGTGACATCACTAGTGTTGGGCGCGAACATTCGAATCGAGAATAATAATCGTGAATATTGGCAATTTGAGAATTCGCAAATATTTAGAATATAGTGATTGTGGGGATTCGCTCTGGTAGGCAGGTTAGGGGACGCAGTATAGAGGCAACGGACTAGGTTTTCAAATCAATCTTCAGTGTTTATTCACACTCATAGGCCTCATGCACACGACCGTGCCGTTTTTTGCAGTCCGCAAACCGCGGATCCGCAAAAAACGGAAGCCGCCCGTGTGCCTTCCGCAATTTGCAGAACGGGCGGCCCATTGTAGACATGCCTATTCTTGTCCGCAAAATGGACAAGAATAGGACATGCTATATTTTTTTTGCGGGGCCTCGGAACGGAGCAACGGATGCAGACAGCACACGGAGTGCTATCCGTATCTTTTGCGGCCCCATTGAAGTGAATGGGTCCGCATCCGAGCTGCAAAAACTGCAGCTCGGATGCGGACCATAACTACGGTGGTGTGCATGAGGCCATAACATAACAAAATAACGTTCACCTGGTAACCTGGGTGTCAGTTCACACCCGGCTGAATGCTCAGCCTCAGAAAGTCCACTTGCAGGCTGTAAGGCGGCCTGCTCGCCTGACACATGGTCTTCAGACCTCAGCGCAGAGATCTCCACAGCTCCAACACAGAGACTGGCAGCACTCCACTGTCAGAGAGGAGTCATCCACACCACCTGACAGTGCTGCCTGTGTTTTATATGGCCCGTTGCTAATGGCAATCCCCAGCAAAATGCATACAATGGAGGATGCCTGCGGCGAACCACAAGTACCACAATAGACATCCTACACAAGGTAACAAGTGCGGATGTAATAATTAATATAACAATATAACAAAACAATAACAAACACAGGTGCACTCTGCAGTATCACTAAATCCTCAAACTGTTTTTAAAATTGAGAGATTAGTCAACATGTCCTACGGTGTAGAACATGTCTAAGCCCGGACACCACGACAAGGTTTCTCAAGTAGCCCGGGACCCTACACTCTCCTACCTGAGCCGTATGGGCGATACCAGGAGCCAGTGGGCAAATTACAGGAGCATAAGGCCGACTCACAAACAACTCACCAGTTACTTCCAGCATGTGGCCATGCTTGCAATGGGAGGAGGGAGGAGTCTGTGAGTCCCACTCAAGACTTGCTGATATGTCCCAGGCCTCACAGGTGCACCTAAATGTGGCCTGTAGATGGAAAACAGGCACATTTAAATAGGAGTTTATACACCTCCAGAAATCTATATATACAAACTAAGACGACAGGTTGGCATTAGCAGGAGGTGCTTCAAACCCACATGTAGTTGTGCATATATATAGGGGAGCAAATCCTGCACTTGTGGCCCGTTGCTAATGGCAATCCCCAGCAAAATGCATACAATGGAGGATGCCCGCGGCGAACCACAAGTACCACAATAGACATCCTACACAAGGTAACAAGTGCGGATGTAATAATTAATATAACAATATAACAAAACAATAACAAACACAGGTGCACTCTGCAGTATCACTAAATCCTCAAACTGTTTTTAAAATTGAGAGATTAGTCAACATGTCCTACGGTGTAGAACATGTCTAAGCCCGGACACCATGACAAGGTTACTACCCGGGCTACTTGAGAAACCTTGTCGTGGTGTCCGGGCTTAGACATGTTCTACACCGTAGGACATGTTGACTAATCTCTCAATTTTAAAAACAGTTTGAGGATTTAGTGATACTGCAGAGTGCACCTGTGTTTGTTATTGTTTTGTTATATTGTTATATTAATTATTACATCCGCACTTGTTACCTTGTGTAGGATGTCTATTGTGGTACTTGTGGTTCGCCGCGGGCATCCTCCATTGTATGCATTTTGCTGGGGATTGCCATTAGCAACGGGCCACAAGTGCAGGATTTGCTCCCCTATATATATGCACAACTACATGTGGGTTTGAAGCACCTCCTGCTAATGCCAACCTGTCGTCTTAGTTTGTATATATAGATTTCTGGAGGTGTATAAACTCCTATTTAAATGTGCCTGTTTTCCATCTACAGGCCACATTTAGGTGCACCTGTGAGGCCTGGGACATATCAGCAAGTCTTGAGTGGGACTCACAGACTCCTCCCTCCTCCCATTGCAAGCATGGCCACATGCTGGAGGTAACTGGTGAGTTGTTTGTGAGTCGGCCTTATGCTCCTGTAATTTGCCCACTGGCTCCTGGGATCGCCCATACGGCTCAGGTAGGAGAGTGTAGGGTCCCGGGCTACTTGAGAAACCTTGTCGTGGTGTCCGGGCTTAGACATGTTCTACACCGTAGGACATGTTGACTAATCTCTCAATTTTAAAAACAGTTTGAGGATTTAGTGATACTGCAGAGTGCACCTGTGTTTGTTATTGTTTTGTTACTGTGTTTTATATCCCAAACCAAGACCCGGCCTGGAACGTGGGGAGTAGCCACCCACCCATCACTTTGACTACTCCCAATAAGAGCCGTCCCGGGTTAGCTTTGCAGATAATACTAACACAGCTGAAGTGTCAGACTGAAATCTGCAAACTGACACTGTGAGAAAAAACAGTAACCGTAGGCCAGTAACCTCGGTGACATGTACCGACCATCAATGATGACCCCTTGTTCCTTCCTACATGATATATAATCGTAATTTTAAATATTCTAGATTTTTCTTTCATCAGTAACCTCCCTTCCTACTTGTGGGCCAATGAGAAGGCTGCAATGTCTTTGTCTGAGTTTAGCAACATCCCTGGCAGCCAATAGGAAAGTTGCCTTCCCCTTACTATATAAGAACCTCCCCAGCAGCCATTTTCTACAGTTTTTTAAAGTTCTGAGAGAGACAGCAGTGTCATTGCTGTGCTCTGTGCTTTCCACACTACATTAGATAGATATTAGATAGCTTATATATATACAATACAGATAGTTAGTCCGAGATAGTCAGTGTAACTTTTGTCCTGATATAGTGTAGCTGTTGCAGTGCAGTGTGTTAGGAAGTTTGACAGGTTCTGCTGTCCATACATACAGGCAGACCTGCTAAAATGTCACGTTTCACATATTGTGCCAAAATATTCGCATCATTAGTGCCGATTAGCGCAATCGCGAATATATTGGAGCACTCTAACTGCATATACAGCCATTTTTAATGTTATGCCGTGCCAACCATTTTTCTTCAGTCCCAGAAACTTCTAGCAGCTTGAAAAAAGTAGCAAAAGTGAGCCACGCCTGTATTGCGCGCGCATTACTCGAATATTACATTGCTGATTTTTTGCAATCGCGAATATATGACGAATATTCACCTAAATATTTGTGAAATTCGAATATAGCCCCTGCCACTCATCACTGTGTGCATTATCCCTGTTCTGTGACATTACTGTGTTTATTATCCCTGTACTGTGACATCACTGTGTGCATTAACCCTGTAATGTGATATCATTGTGTTTATTTTCTACTGTTATATCACTGTACTGTGACATCACTGCACATCTCTGCACAATGTCAATTATTCAGGGAAGCCAAAAACAATCATAAGCTTTTCATGATTTGACTTTACTGCTGCAAGTGATTATAGTGGAGTAGGGTGTCATTCCAGGTTTTTGAAATTATATTGCTGAAAAAATGACACTCCTTCAGCCAATGTGCTTATCAATAAAGGATTTTTATCTTTTACTCACATTGTTTTCTCAGATGTCAATGTCAAAGTAATGCATGTCTGCAGGAACCCTACGTTTAAAGGAGAGAAGAGGGCAGAACTAGGAAAAGGATACTGATTCGGAGACACATAGTTAGAAATGTAATATGTGTGGTTACCAATTATACTCCATCTATTCAAGGCATCTGCTACAGTGTACAGAAGACCTAGATTTCAGTAGGTAGCTACAACAAGCAGAGAGATAAAAGAGAACAATCCAGAATTGCAGACAATTACAGTAGTCAAATAGAAAGATGTTTCATTCCGAGCATTCCTGGAACAACTTTTCACCACTCCTGTCAAGTCTCCTGACAACATATATTCACTACATATAATTTTACATCATTGGGAGGGGCTGCAATAGATCCAGCAGTCATGGTCCATACCGGAACCATTGACAAAGTTAGAGGTAGGTGGAGCGTTCTTAAAAATTATTTTAGGAATTTAAGCCACAAGCTTAGAGCAAGGACCTCAAAGGTAGTGTTTTCCGAAATACTACCTGTACCATGAGCCACACAAGAAAGGCAGTGGGAGATTAGGGAGGTTAACAAGTGGCTCAAGAACTGGTGTAGGAAGGAGGGGTTTGGTTTCCTGGAGAACTGGGCTGACCTCTCTGTTGGCTACAGGCTCTATCATAGGGATGGGCTGCACCTCAATGGGGAAGGGGCAGCTGTTTGGGGGAGAAGGTGGCTAGAAGGTTGGATGAATTTTTAAACTAGGGACTGGGATGAGGGTAATTATATGTCACAGCCAGTTCTGTGAGAAGGTCTGGCAGACGTTCTTCTCTACCTCTTGCATGAGGTTCTTTGTTTTGGTTTCACTTTGTCATCTCCTTTCCTTCTGCCAGCTGTCACCTATTTACACTAATTGTCTCCCTTTATATTCCCTCCCATACTGCCTCACTTTGCGGTTTATACTTCTTCCTGGATGAGTTGTTCACTGTTGGAGGCTGCTACTGCTGATTCCTCAGATAAGTCCTTTTCCTTTATTTGTGTTTCCTTTCTGGCTTGATTCTAGGTGACCCTGACTCCGTCCATATTAAGTGCAGGGAGCCGGTGGTCGTGTCCCCTCACTATTATAGGGTTTTCAGGTGTCACATAGTATAAGGTACGTGGGCATGCAATCGTCTACCATAAAGACCTTTGCATGGGCATAGCAGTCAGGGAGAGCTCTAGGGGTTTTATAGGGCTCACCCATATGCTCCTTAGTTTGTGATCAAGCCAGTCGGATGTTTATTTATAAGTTCCAGCTTTCTGCAACACCATCCGTGACATTATGTTATAGGATGGGAAGATAGTGCAGATAGAGACCGGGGGCAAGGTAATGGAACTGGGGAGGAATAGAAGGAGGGACTAGAACAGTTCAGAAGGAAAGGTGTAAAGTAAAAAATATACATAAACCTCTTAATTGTATGTATACTAATGCCAGAAGCCTGACTAATAAAACTGCTGAACTGGAATTAGTGATGTATGAGGAGGACTATGACGTAGTGGGAAAACCGGAGAGAGGGAGGGGTTTGCCTTTATGTAAAGTCCTGTCTAAAGCCCACACTCCGGGAAGATATAAGTGAGGGACATGAACATGTGGAGTCACTGTGGGTAGAAATACATGGAGGAAAAAACAATAATAAAATACTAATAGGAGTTTACTATAAGCCACCTAATATACCAGAGTCCACAGAAAGTCTAATACTAGACGAAATAGACAAGGCGGCAAATCATAATGAGGTGGTTAGTATGGGGTACTTCAACTACCCAGATATAGACTGGGAAACTTAAACCTGTACATCTCATAAAGGAAGCAGGTTCTTGGCAATAGCCAAAGACAATTACCTTTTCCAACTGGTTCAGGACCTGACTAGAGGGATGGCCACGCTGGACTTAGTATTAACCAATAGACCTGACAGAACAACAGATGTGCAGGTTGGGGGACATCTGGGAAATAGTAACCATAAAGTAATAACCTTCCAATTGTCATTCAAAAGAGTGTTTCTTCAAGGAAAAACTAAAATTCCAATCTTCAAAAAAGCAAAATGTTGCCAACTCAGAGAGGCCATAGGCCTAACTAACTGGGACAAAGTCCTCAAAAATAAAAATACAGCCACAAAATTGAATATTTTTAAAACCATCCTAAAATCTAATTGTGAGAGGTACATACATTATGGGAATAAAAGGTTAAGGAACAAGAAAAAAACAATGTAGATAAACAGAAAAGTAAAGAATGCAATACATGACAAAAAGAAAGCATTTAAATCACTAAAACAGGAGGGTAGCAAGGAAGCATTGAAAAAAATAAGGAAAAAAATTGAATATGTAAAAGACAAATAAAAGCTACCAAACTAGAGACGGAGAGATTAATTGCCAAAGGTAGTAAAATAAACCCTAAAATGTTCTTCAATTATAAAAATGGTACAAAGTGTAAATCTGAATTGGCGCATAGTAGTGTTGGTCGAGCACCAAAGTGCTCGGGTGCTCGAGTAGAACACCTTGGGATGCTCGGGTGCTGTACCGAGCACCCAAGCACAATAGAAGTCAATGGGAGAACCCGAGCATTAAACCAGGCACCCACTGCTCTGAAGAGGGGAGGGTGTCTGCTTCATAGTAAAAGGTCATAAATTGATGGAAACACCACTTAAATGGTTCGGGAACAGCATTGGGAGGATGTCTGGATGCATCTTGGACTCCCAAGTCGCTGCTGAGAACAATGTTGTCCGAGTAGTACGCCACTTTTTGAGACTGACAATAATACACACCAAACTGAAGATAAAATCGATTTTAGAGGAAAAATTGTTAGGAAACATTCTTTCCTATATCTTTACTTGTATATACAGTGCAAGTGCTGCCAAAAATAACAAGGAAGAGGTACTCTAATTAAACCTGTATATCACATAAATGAGGGCTTCATTCACATTGTGGTACAATTGTTCAGGTAGTGGGACTCCTACATTCATGAAGCCTATGCACTAAGGGAAAGGGATGCCAAAAATTACAAGGAACCGGCACTCCAATATACCTTTTTATTACACATAAAGGAGGGCATCATACACACCCTTAAAACGTTGTGAGTGATGGCCTGCTGGTGACCCTCAAAAACATTAGAGGTAAGTGTCTGCTGCTGAGCTGACCATCTAAAACATTAGGGGTGAGGGCCTAATGCCGAGTTGACCATCTAAAAAATTTTGTGGGCGAGGGCCTGCTGCCAAGCTGACCATCTAAAAATTTTGGGGTGAGGGTCTGCTGCTGAGCTGACCCTCTAAAACATTATGGTTGAGGGCCTGCTGGTGACCCTCTAAAACATTATGGGTGACGGCCCCGCTGCTGAGCTGACCCTCTAAAACATTAGGAGCGAGGCCAGCCTAATAAGCATGTTGATATGATGGAGGAGGAGGAGGACAAGAAAAGGGAGATTGAACCATATACACTTTTTTGTAGTGGAAGGGGTGCATGGGAATACAGTGTATTCAATACACCATAAATGCCACATTTAGAGTGCCTTTATGTTCAGCCGCTTTCCTCTGGTGGAGCAGAGAAGTCAGGGGCAATCCAGGCCTTGTTCATTTTTATAAGACTCAACTGGTCAGCATTTTCAGTTGACAGGTGGATGCGCTTATCAGTTATTATGCCCCCAGCAGCACTAAATACACGCTCAGACAAAACTCTGGTGGCGGGGCAGGCCAGCACCTCTAAGGCGTAGAGCGCCAGTTCGTGCCACATGTCCAGCTTGGACACCCAATAGTTGTAAGGCAAACAGGGATCACTGAGGACACTGACACGGTCTGCTACGTACTCCTTCACCATCTTCCAAAATGTTTCCCTCCTTGTGACACTAGGCTGCGCATCAGGTTGAGGGTGCTGGCGGGGTGTCCCAGCCCTTGGAGAGTGTTGCCCTGCCTCTGTTGGAACTGCTGTGTGTTCCCATCATATCCCCTCCCCTCCTTGGTTGGCCAAGGAACTATGTACTCTGCAGCCAGCGTTGTCAGCTGGAAATTTTTGGAGCAGTTTTTCCACAAGGACCTTCTGGTTTTGCACCATTTTGTTCGTCCTCTCTACCATAGAAATAAGAGATAAGAAGTTCTCTTTGTAGCGGGGGTCGAGAATAGTGAACAACCAGTAATCTGTGTTGGCCAAAATGCGTACAACGCGAGGGTCACGGGAAAGCCAGTCTAACATAAAGTCAGCCATGTTTTCCATAGTTCCAACAGACAAGACTTTGCTGTCCTCATCAGGAGGATGACTCTCAATCTCCTCATCCTCTTCCTCCCCTTCTACCCATCCACACGGAGGCAACCATCTCCTGCTCCTCCTCCTCATCATCCAATTTGCGCTGGAAAGATGAACTGAGGGTGGTCTGGCTATCATCCTGTGTACTGTCTTCCCCCATTTCCACCTCTTCCACATGCAAAGTGTCCTCCTTAATTGTGAGCAGCGAGAGTTTGAGTAGACAAAGAAGTGGGATGATTACATTGATAATAACGTTATCGCCGCTCACCATCTGTGTTGATTCTTCAAAATTGCATAAATGCACACTCGTCGCTTGTGAAGAGCGGAAGGTGACTGGAAAGGCGACGACCATGTTGCAGCTGGTATTACACTCCTGCCCTCTGCTGCTCACAAAGCCTGGCCAACATGTGGAATGTGGAGTTCCAGCGAGTGCTCACGTTGATAAACAGTCGGTGAGCTGGCAATTGCAAGCGCTGCTGCAGCGTTGCCAGACCGGCAGAAGCTATCGATGACTTGCGGAAATGGGCACACACGCGGCGCACCTTCACCAGTAGCTCAGGCAAATTGGGGTAGTTTTTGAGAAGCCATTGAACCACTAGATTGAACCCGTGGGCTATGCATGGTATGTGTGTGAGCTTGCCGAGCTCCAAAGCCGCCACCAAGTTACGGTCATTATGAGACACAACCATGCATGGTTGTAGGTTGAGTAGCCAGAACCACAGCTCAGTCTGGTCCCTTATCCCCTGCCAAAGCTCTGCAGCGGTGTGCTGTTTATCACCTAAGCAGATCAGTTTAAGCACGGCCTGTTGCAGCTTCCCCACTGCAGTGCTACACAGTTTTCAGCTACTGACTGATGTCTGACTGGTGCTGCAAGATGATAATTCAGAGGTGGAAGTGGAGGTGGAGGCGAAGGAGGAAGAGGAGAAGGGGGGTTGCAGCCACTAACATTGGTGGCGGCGGAAACACTGATGGAAGTAGTGCCTGCAATCCTTTGCATTGGTAGCACCTGTGCCATCCCAGGGTACGACTCGCTCCCGACCTCCACCCAGTGTGCTGTCAGGGAAATGTAGCGTCCCTGGCCAAGGCACTTGTTCATGCGTCAGTCATTAAGTGGACCTTTGCAATAACTGCGTAGGTCAGGGCACGGGTGATGTTACGGGACACATGCTGGTGTAAGGCTGGGATTGCACACCGTGAAAAATATTGCCGGCTGGGAACAGAGTATCGCAGGACAGCCGTTGCCATCAGGCTGCGGAAAGCCTCAGTGTCCACAAGCCTAAATGGCAACATTTCCAGGGCCAGCAATTTGGAAAGGTTCAAAGGCCTTGGGTATAGACATCTGTATGCTGCTCTGGGACATGGAAGTGGGTGTGCTAGCTGATGGTGCTTGCGAAGGTCCAGGTGCATGGCGTGAGGCATCCGGGCCTGCGTATTGAAGAGAGTATTGGCCAGCATGTAACACAGGGGAAGAGGAGGAAGTGGTGTGACCCGCAGACACTGGTTGTGGACCTAGGCGTGCGGCCCACCTATTAGGGTGCTTTGATGCCATGTGGCGGATCATGCTGGTGGTGGTGAGGTTGCTAGTGTTCATGCCCCTGTTCATTTTGGTACGGCACAGGTTGCAAATGACAATTCTTTTATCGTCCGCACTTTCCTGAAAAAAGCGCCATACTGCGGAACACCTACCCCATGACAAGGGAGATTGCCGCAAGGGGGTGCTCCAGGGAACTGTTGCGGGCCTGTTTGGTGTGGCCCCGCCTTCTCCCTTTTGCCACCCCACTGCCTCTTTTAGCCTGTTGCGGTGCTGCGGATCCCTCTCCCCCTGTACTGCTGTCCTCGCTTGGCTTGCCACCTTCCCAGGTTGGGTCAGTGACTTCATCGTCCAGCATCTCCTCTTCCACTTCCTCACTCTGGTCATCCTTCTGACTTGTTGACCTAACAACAACCTCAGTTATTGACAACTGTGTCTCATCCTCATCATGAACCTCTTGAGACACTAATTGTGGTTAACTTATTGGCAACTGTGTCTTATCATCATCATCCACCTCGAGAAACACTAATTGCCGTTCCCCACCATCATCTTCTTCTGACTGTGGATGCTCTAGAGTTTGGGAATCAGGGCACAAGATCTCCTCATGTCCCTCTTCAAGCGGGCTTGGCGAGAGGCACAAATTAAGGAATGGCGATGAAAACAGCTCCTCGGAATATCCGATTGTGGGATCACTTGTTTGCCAAGACTCTTCATGGTGGGTGTAAGGAGTATCAGGGTGAGGAGTCTGTTGACCAGACTCTTGTCTACTGAGACTGGAGTTTGTGAAAGACAGGGTGGTGCTTAATTGATTGGAAGCATTATCTGCTGCAATCCAACCAACCACCTGGCCGCACTGGTCTGACTTCGAAAGTGGTGTCCTACACCGCCCTGAAAACTGGGACATGAAGCTAGGTATCGTGGATGAGTGTGTTTCTTGTGCTCTGGCAGCAGGCACAGTTTCACCGCGCCCAGGGCCACGGCCTCTGCGCCTTGCGCATATTAAATGGTAAATGGTTTCTCTGCCTGAGGAGGTGGTGATGGTGAGTACAATAAAGGAATTCAAGAGGGGCCTGGATGTATTTCTGGAGTGTAATAATATTACAGGATATAGCTACTAGAGAGGGATCGTTGATCCAGGGAGTTATTCTGATTGCCTGATTGGAGTCGGGAAGGAATTTTTTATTCCCCTAAAGGATTTTTTTTTTGCCTTCCTCTGGATCAACTTGCAGGATGACAGGCCGAACTGGATGGACAAATGTCTTTTTTTGGCCTTATGTACTATGTTACTATGTTATATGCTTGCAAATATGTCACCCGTACAGTAGTGCATAGTGATGATCGAGCACCAAAGTATTTGGGTGTTCGGCCCAGACACATTGCTGTATTTGTGTGCTCGCCCGAGCACCCGAGTATAATAAAAGTCAATGGGAGACAACCAGGCACCCCCTGCTCTGAAGAGGGGAGGGTGCCTGGTGCATTGGAAAAGGTCAGAAAGTGACAGAAACACCACCGAAATGGATCGGGAACAGCATGGGGACGATGTCTGGATGCATCTTGGACTTCCAGGTCGCTGCTGGGAACCATGTTGTCCGAGTTGTACGCCACTTTAACAGACTGACAAAAATACGCACAAAACCCCCCAAAAAACAATTTCACAGGAAAAATTGTTAGGAAACTTTATTTCCTGTATATTCAATTGTATATAAAGTGCAAGTGCAGCAAAATATTACAAGCAAGAGGCACTCCGAAACAGCCTTTATATCACATAAAGGAGGGCCTCATTCACCTTGTGGCACAATTGTTCAGGTAGTGGGACTCCTACACTCATAAAGCCTATGCACTAAGTGAAAGGGCTGCCAAAAATTACAAGTAACCGACACTACAATAAACCCCTTTATTACATATAAAGCAAGGCATCATACACATCCTTGAAAAATTATGATTGGTGGCCTGCTGGTGACCCTCAAAAACATTTGGAGCAAGGGCTTGCTGATCTGACCATCCAAAACATGAGGGGCGAGGGCCTGCTGGTGAGCTGACGCTCTAAAACATTATATGCGAGTGCCTGCTGGTGAGCTGATGCTATAAAACATTATATGCTAGTGCCTGCAGGTGAGCTGACGCTCTAAAACATTATGTGCGAGTGCATGCTGTTCAGCTGACGCTCTAAAACATTATATGCGAGTGCATGCTATTCAGCTGATGCTCTAAAACATTATTTTCAAGTGCATGTTGTTCAGCTGATGCTCTAAAACATTATTTGCGAGTGCCTTCAGGTGAGCTGAGTCTCTAAAACATTATATGTGAGTGCATGCTGTTCAAATGATGCTCTAAAACATTATATACGAGTGCATGCTGTTCAGCTGACGCTCTAAGGCCTCTTTCACATGGGCATCGCGTTTGAGGGCCGATAGGATGCGGGTGCGTCGCGGGAAAATGCGCAATTTTTCCGCGCAAGTCCAAACCGTTTAATGCGTTTTGCACGCGTGAGAAAAATCAGCATGTTTGGTACCCAGACCCGAACCCGGACTTCTTCACAGAAGTTCGGGTTTGGGTTAGGTGTTGTGTAGATTTTATTATTTCCCCTTATAACATGGTTATAAGAGAAAATAATAGAATTCTTAATACAGAATGCTAAGTAAATTAGGGATGGAGGGGTTAAGAAAATAATGAAAAATTAAACTTGTTCACGCAGCCCGACTTGTCGTCTTTCTTCTTCTTTGAGGAACAGACAAGAAAAGGACCTTCGGTAATGTCACTGCGCTCATCACATGGTCCGTCACATGGTCCATCACATGGTCCATCACCGCTGCAAGAAAAACGCACAATATAGAGTAAGCTGCGATTTTCACGCAATGCACAAGTGATGCGTGAAAATGACCGCTCATGAGCACAGCCCCATAGAAATAAATGGGTCCGGATGCAGTGTGGGTGCAATGCGTTCACCTCACGCATTGCACCCGCGCGGAAAACTCGCCCGTGTAAAAGGGGCCTAAAACATTATATGCGAGGGCCTGCAGGTGAGCTGATGCTCTAAAGCATTATTTTCAAAAGCATTTTGTTCAGCTGACGCTATAAAACATTATTTTCAAGTGCATGTTGTTCAGCTGACGCTCTAAAACATTATTTGAGAGTGCCTTTAGGTGAGCTGATGCTCTAAAACATATGCGAGTGCATGCTGTTCAAATGATGCTCTAAAACATTATATGCGAGTGCATGCTGTTCAGCTGACCCTATAAAAAAATTTGAGTTGAGGGCATGCAGTTGAGCTGGAATATATACAATCTGGATGAGGAGGAGGAGAAAACAAGATTCAACCATATACTCTTTTTGTGTGCTGGAAAAGGTGCATGGGAATACACTACAATAGATGTACATTATAAATGATATATTGAAATTGTCTTTATGTTCATCATCAGCACAGCTCTTTTCTGGTGGAGTTGAGAAGTCAGAGTCAACCTGTCAGCATTTCCAGCGGACAAGCGGATATGCTTAGCTGTTATAATGCCACAAGCAGCACTAAATACAGGCCTGATCAAAAGTTTAAGACCACTTGAAAAATTGCAAAAAATCATATTTAGCATGGGTGGATCTTAACAAGGATCCAAGTAGAGCTTCAACATTCAACAAGAAAAAATGGGAGTGAGACAAAACATTTTTGGAGCATTCAATTTAATGAAAACAACGAATAAACTGAAACAGGCTGTTTTTCAGCTGATCAAAAGTTTAGGACCACACCTCCCAAAAAAAACTAAACCCCCCCAAAACAGAAATCCAACTTCCAAACATGAACTCAGTAATGAGTAGCTCCGCTGTTATTGTTTATTACTTCCAAAATTTGTTTTCGGCATGCTTGATGCAAGCGTTTCCATGAGGTGAGTGCCATCTACTGTCTGGAACTGTTGTCCATTTTTGTAAACTTCCCTTGCCATCCATCCCCAAAGGTTCTCAATTGGATTTAGATCAGGGGAACACGCAGGATGGGCCAAAAGAGTGATGTTATTCTCCTGCAAGAAGTCCCTTGTCCTGCGGGCATTGTGTACTGTAGCGTTGTCCTGTTGAAAAACCCAGTCGTTACCACACAGACGAGGGCCCTCAGTCATGAGGAATGCTCTCTGCAACATCTGGACATAGCCAGTGGCCGTTTGATGCCCCTGCACTTCCTGAAGCTCCATTGTTCCACTGAAGGAAAAAGCACCCCAGGCCAATATGGCGCCCCCTCCACTGTGGGGCGTAGAAAACATCTCATGTGGGATCTGCTTGTCATGCCAGTAACGTTGGAAACCATCAGGACCATCAAGGTTAAATTTTTTCTCATCAGAGAATAAAACTTTCTTCCACCTTTGAATGTCCCATGTTTGGTGCTCTCTTGCAAAGTCCAAACGAGCAGTTCTGTGGCGTTCAAGGAGACGAGGTCTTTGAAGATGTTTTTTGTTTTTGAAGCCCTTCAGTCTCAGATGCCGTATGATGGTTATGGGGCTGCAGTCAGCACCAGTAAGGGCCTTAATTTGGGTCGAGGATCGTCCAATGTCTTGACGGACAGCCAATTGGATCCTCCGGCTCAGTGCTGATGACATTTTTTTGGGTCTTCCACTTGACTTTTTTGTTCCATAACCCTCAGGATCATTTAAGAAATTCCAAATGACTGTCTTACTGCGTCCCACCTCAGCAGCGATGGCGCGCTGTGAGAGACCCTGCTTATGCAGTTCAACAACCCGACCACGTTAAAAAAGGGAGAGTTTTTTGGCCTTTGCCATCACAACGTGTGACTACCTGACAGAAAATGACAATGAATCCATATCTTTGCACAGATTTGGCCTTTTAAAGGCATGTGGTCCTAAAATTTGGATCAGCTGAAAAACAGTTTAATAGTTATTTTCAATTAATTGAATGCTCAAAAAATGTTTTGTCTCACTCTCATTTCTTATTGTTGCATGTTGAAGCTCTACTTGGAACCTTGTTAAGATCCTACAATGTAAAATATGATTTTTTGCCATTTTTCAAGTGGTCTTAAACTTTTGATCAGGACTGTACATGCTCAGACAAAACGCTGGCGGCAGGGCAGGCCAGCACCTCCAAGGTGTAGAGCGTCAGTTCGTGCCACGTGTCCAGTTTGGACACCCAGTAGTTGTAAGGCACTGAGGGATCATTTAAGACACTGACACCGTCTGCTATGTATTCCTTCAGCATCTTCCAAAACTTTTCCCTCCTTGTACCACTAGGGCGCGCTTCAGTGTGAGGTTGCTGGCGGGGTCTCATGAAAGTGCCCCATGCCTTGGAGAGTGCCCCTCTGCCTTTGTTGGAACTACTGTGTTTTCCCCCTTGTCTCCCTTCCTTGGTTGCCTAAGGAAGTACGGACTCTGCCGGCCGCGTTGTCAGATGGAAAATTATCACAGGTACCTTCTGATATTGCACCGTTTTACTCGTCCTCTCCACCACAAGAATGAGAGATGAGAAGTTCTCTTTGTAGCGGGGGTCAGGAAGGGTGAACACCCAGTAATCCGTGTTATCTAAAATGCGTATAACTTGAGGGTCGTGGGAAAGGCAACCTAACATGAAGTCAGCCATGTGTGTCAGAGTGACAGGCAAGACGTCGATGTCGACATCAGGATGACTCTCCAACTCCTCCTCCTCTTCTGCCCATCCATGCTGCACAGAGGGAATTAAAGTTCCATGGGTACTACCCTTTGTAGCTGAGGCAACTGTCTCCAGTTCCTCCTCCTCTTCATGGTCCAATTCGCGCTGAGAAGACTTACTGTGGGTCTGGCTATCACCCTGTGTAATGTCCTCCCCCATTTCCTCGTCTGCCACATTCAGAGCGTCGTCCTTAATTGTGAGCATCGATCGTTTGAGTAGACACAGCAGTGGGATGGTTACGCTGATAATAGCGTTTTCGCCACTCACCATCTGACCATCTGTGTGGATTCATCAAAGTTTTTTAAAACCTCACAGAGGTCTGACATCAATGCCCACTCCTCGCTTGTGAATAGTGGCAGTTGACTCGAAAGGCGACAACCATGTTGCAGCTGGTATTCCATAACTGCCCTCTGCTGCTCACAAAGCCTGGCCAACATGTAGAACATAGAGTTCCAGTGTGTGCTCATGTCACACAACAGTTGGTGAGCTGGAAGCTGCAAGCGCTGCTGCAGCGTTGACAGACCGGCTGAAGCTGTGGATGACTTGCGTAAATGAGCACACACGCGGCGCACCTTCACTAGTAGCTCTCGTAAATTGGGGTAGGTTTTGATAAACTGCTGAACCAATAAGTTTAAGATGTGGGCTAGGCATGGGATGTCAGGTTGCCGAGCTCCAAATCAGCCACCAAATTACGGCTATTCTCAGACACAACCATGCCTGGATGTACAGTCGTGGCCAAAAGTTTTGAGAATTACATAAATATTGGAAATTGGAAAAGTTGCTGCTTAAGTTTTTATAATAGCAATTTGCATATACTCCAGAATGTTATGAAGAGTGATCAGATGAATTGCATAGTCCTTTTTTGCCATGAAAATTAACTTAATCCCAAAAAACCTTTCCACTGCATTTCATTGCTGTCATTAAAGGACCTGCTGAGATCATTTCAGTAATCGTCTTGTTAACTCAGGTGAGAATGTTGACGAGCACTAGTGATGAGCGGTAGGGGTCATATTCGAATTCGCGATATTTTGCGAATATCTTGTAGAATATTTGTTGAAAATTCGCAAATTCGAAAATTCGCGATTTTTTTTTTACTCGAAAAATCAGAAAGGTAATGATTGTGTAATATGCGAATCTTCTGAATTCGAATTTTCGGATTCAAATTTTTTATTGAGAATTTTCCAACTTACAACTATTAGACGAAGAAGATTATAGCACTATATTAGCTAAATTGCTCTATATTCGATTTTTTTTGAATATTCTCTATAGTGCTATAACTTCGTTTTTTCGAATATTCGTAATATTCTAAAACAAGAATATATAGCAATATAGCGAATATTAAAAAAACAACGAATATAGAGCAAAATTCGCAAACACTACTACTCCTAAAGTCAAGTATATTGCAGCCTTCTTATTGGACCACAAGCTAGAAGCAGTGAGGGATCATGTGTACTGATAAAAAAAAATATATATATTTATTCGAATATTCGAAAGTACGAATATATATAACTATATTCGAAATATTTGCGAATATTCAAAGTACCTATATTCACGATAAAAATTCGAAATTCGAATATTCGTGATCAACACTAACGAGCACAAGGCTGGAGATCATTATGTCAGGCTGATTGGGCTAAAATGGCAGACTTAACATGTTAAAAGGAGGGTGATGCTTGAAATCATTGTTCTTCCATTGTTAACCATGGTGACCTGCAAAGAAACGCGTGCAGCCATCAATGCGTTGCATAAAAATGGCTTCACAGGCAAGGATATTGTGTCTGCTAAGATTGCACCTCAATCAACAATTTATGGGATCATCAAGAACTTCAAGGAAAGAGGTTCAATTCTTGTTAAGAAGGCTTCAGGGCGTCCAAGAAAGTCCAGCAAGCGCAAGGATCGTCCCCTAAAGAGGATTAAGCTGCGGGATCGGAGTGCCACCAGTGCAGAGCTTGCTCAGGAATGGCAGGCAGGTCTGAGCAAATCTGCATGCACAGTGAGGCGAAGACTTTTGGAAGATGGCCTGGTGTCAAGAAGGGCAGCAAAGAAGCCACTTCTCTCCAAAAAAAACACCAGGGACAGATTGATCTTCTGCAGAAAGTATGGTGAATGGACTGCTGAGGACTGGGGCAAAGTCATATTCTCCGATGAAGCCTCTTTCCGATTGTTTGGGGCATCTGGAAAAAGGCTTGTCCGGAGAAGAAAAGGTGAGCGCTACCATTAGTCCTGTGTCATGCCAACAGTAAAGCATCCTGAGACCATTCATGTGTGGGGTTGCTTCTCATCCAAGGGAGTGAGCTCACTCACAATTTTGCCCAAAAACACAGCCATGAATAAAGAATGGTACCAAAACACCCTCCAACAGCAACTTCTTCCAACAATCCAACAAAAGTTTGGTGAAGAACAATGCATTTTCCAGCACGATGGAGCACTGTGCCATAAAGCAAAAGTGATAACTAAGTGGCTCGGGGACCAAAACATTGACATTTTGGGTCCATGGCCTGGAAACTCCCCAGATCTTAATCCCAATGAGAACTTGTGGTCAATCCTCAAGAGGCGGGTGGACAAACAAAAATCCACTAATTCTGACAAACTCCAAACTCCAAGAAGTGATTATGAAAGAATGGGTTGCTATCAGTCAGGAATTGGCCCAGAAGTTGATTGAGAGCATGCCCAGTCGAATTGCAGAGGTCCTGAAAAAGAAGGGCCAACACTGCAAATACTGACTCTTTGCATAAATGTCATGTAATTGTCGATAAAAGCCTTTGAAACGTATGAAGTGCGTGTAATTATATTTCACTACATCACAGAAACAACTGAAACAAAGATCTAAAAGCAGTTTAGCAGCAAACTTTGTGAAAACTAATATTTGTGTCATTCTCAAAACTTTTGGCCACGACTGTAGGTTGAGTGGCGAGAGCCACAGCTTGGTCTGGTCCCTTATACCCTGCCACAGCTCTGCGGCGGTGGGCTGTTTGTCCCCTAAGCAGATCAGCTTCAGCATGGCCTGTTGATGCTTACCGATAACAGAGCTACACTGCTTCCAGCTACCGACTGATGGCTGACTGCTGCTGGAGGTGGAAGTGGAGAAGAAGTGGGGGTTGGAGCCAGTAGGATAGCTGCTGGCGGAGACCCTGATGGACGTAGGGCCCGCAATCCTGGGCGTGGGTAGCACCTGTGCCATCCTAGGGTACGACTCACTCCCGGCCTCCACAACATTTACCCAGTGTGCGGTCAGGGAAATGTAGCATCCCTGGCCACCAACACTTGTCCATGTGTCCTTGGTGAGGTGGACCTTCCCAGTAAGTGCGTTAGATGGGCACAGGTGATGAACTGGGACACATGCTGGTGTAAGGCGGGCACGGCACACCGTGAAAAATAGTGGCTCGGGACTGCGTACTGAGGAGTGGCCACCGACATCAGGCTGCAGAAGACCTCAGTGTCCACAAGCCTGAATGGCAACATTTGAAGGGCCAGTAATTTCAAAAGTTGCACATTTAGTGCTATGGCCTGTGGGTGGGTGGGTATTTGCTCATGCATTCAAATGACTTTATTATGGACATTTGGATGCTGCGCTGGGACAGGGAAGTGGATATTGTTGCTGATGGTTCATGCGAAGGTCCAGGTGCATGGTGAGGGGCATCTGGGCCTGCACCTTCCACAGGGGATTGGCCAGCAGTGCGTAACACAGGGGAAGAGAAGGCAGTGGTGTGACCTGCAGACCCAGATTGTGGACCCAGGTGTTCGGCCCACTTGTTAGGGTGCTTGGATGCCATGTGGCGGATCATGCTAGTAGTGGTAAAGGGTTGCTAGTTTTCACGCCCCGGCTCAATTTGGTATGCCGCAGGTTGCAAACTACCACTCTTTTGTCGTCTGCACTTTACTCAAAAAAACGCCATACTGCGGAACACCTACCCCTTGGCAAGGTAGATTTACGCATGGGGGTGTTCGGTGTAACGGTTGCAGGCCTGTTTGGTGTGGGCCGACTTCTCCCTTTTGCAACCCCACTGCCTCTTCCAGCTTGTTGTGGTGCTGCAGATCCCTCCCCCTCTGTACTGCTGTCCTCGCTCAGCTTTTTACCTTCCCATGTTGGGTCAGTGACCTCATCGTCCACCACCTCCTCTTCCACTTCCTCACTCTGCTCATCCTCCTGACTTGACCCAACCACAACCTCAGTGATTGACAACTGTGTCTCATCATCATCCACCTCGTGAACGAATGATTGCCGTTCACCACCGTCATCTTCTTGATACTGTGAAGGCTCAAGAGGTTGGGAATCAGGGCACAATATCCCAGGTCCCTCTTCAAGCGTGCTGGGCGTGAGGGCCAAATCTAATAGTGGCGCTGGAAAGAGCTCCTAGGAATATCCGAGTGTGGGATCACTCGTTTGGCATGCCTCTCCATGGTGGGAGGAAGGATGATCAGAGTGAGGTTTCGGTTGACCAGACTCTTGGCTACAGAGACTGGACTTGGTGGAAGAGAGGGTGGTGCTTAACCGACTAGAAGCATTATCTTCAGCAATCCAACCGACCTACTGTTCGCACTGGTACGACTGGAACAGTGTTGTCCTGCACCGCCCAGCTAAGTTGGACATGAAGCTGGGTACAGTGGATGTTTTTCTTTTCTGGTGCATTGGCAGCAGGCACAGTTTCATTGCGCCCAGGGCCACGGTCTGTCATGCCCCACTCTGACGATGTGCGGAGGTCGGCCAGGATAGCAGCACGAGTTTAGTATTTGTTTTGGTGCCGTGCTGGATCCGCCTCTCATCAGGTGCACTGGGTGGAGTCATTAGTTTAAATGGTCTCCAGCTAAGTGCTCTGAGCGGATTATACTGATCATTTTGGTCTGGGAAGTTTGGAGGGAAGGTTGGCTGTCAGTTCCTGCTCTCAGAAGATAAGTGTCATTTCTTGTTTGGTTGTTGGTGTCATCTATCCCATCCAGGTTCTGTGCGAGCAGGCTGCTCCTATCTCCCCACTTCACCATCTCAGGGAGTTCAGGGTTCTCTCAGTTCAGGCTGGAGGACACAGCACACCTTCCTTCAAGGTCTGCCTGTCGGCTGAGCAGTGCAGGGAAAGAGGTCAGGGATAAACTAGGAGGTGACCCTTCCCCTGTCTCTCGTCCAGAGCCTGGTTGGTGTGTTATCTTTTATACTGTGCACGTCCGCCGTGACATTATAATCCGCCATACTGTGACTGCCATTGCTCAGCGTTTATGTGATGGCGTCAATTGATGCACTGGTTGACCGCATGCAGGGTTTGTCGCTGGAGGTTGCGGATCTGCGTAGTACGGTCACACAGTGTCAGAGGGTGTTGGCTTCAGGTACAGGTCAAATTGTTGGGGAGCCTAAAGTTGCTCTTCCTGAGAAATTTGCAGGGGGTACTGATGATTTTTTCCGTTTCAAAGAGTCATGTAATTTGTACTTTCGATTGTGCCCATTTTCATCAGGTAATGAGGATCAGATGGTGGGTATCATCATGTCTTTGCTTAAAGGGGACGCGCAATCCTGGGCTTTTTCCCTGCCGCCCGGTTCTCTGGCTCTCCGGTCAGTGGAGGAATTTTTTAAAGCCCTGGGATTGATTTACGATGACCCCGATCGAGTTTCGATGGCAGAGTCAAAATTACGTAACTTACTACAGGGTAAACTTACTGCTGAGGTTTACTGCACAGAGTTTAGGAGGTGGGCTACTGAGTCGGGGTGGAACGACCCCGCGTTACGTAGCCAATTTTGTCAGGGGTTATCTGAAAGGTTGAAAGATGCTCTGGCTTTTCATGAATACCCAGATACTTTGGAGAACGCAATGTCTTTGGCTATACGTTTGGATAGACGTATCAGAGAGAGGTGTAAGGGTCCCTCCGTGCAGGGGATTCCTCCCGCATGTGGTTTTGTTTCACCAGCTGCCCAGGGTGATATTGCTTGTTACTCTGGGGTAGGGGAGGAACCCATGCAGTTAGGTCAGATATCTTGCCATTCGGATAGTAGAGACTTTCAAAAAGTGCACAATCTATGTTTCTATTGTGGGAAGAGGGGTCATTTTGTTTTTTCTTGTCCGTATTTTGAACCACAGAAAAAAGAAAAAAAGAAAAAAATCCCCTCACACTTGGTAGTATGAATGGTGTGGTGGAGCAGACTGGTATGCAAGTTCCCTGCAGTTCCCGTTTTCTCCTTTCAGCTATGGTGGCGCTAGAGTCTAGAAATGTGATGTTTTTCTTGATTGTGGTGCTGGGGTAAATTTAATTGACTTTCAGTTTCTTGAGGTTTTGGGACTAAGTACTTGCACGTTAGAGAATGAGATTCGTGTTTTTGCTATTGATTCTTCCCCTCTTTCTCAAGGGAGCCTTACTCACGTTGTTCATGGTATTCATTTAAGGGTGGGTGATTCACATGCTGAGATTATTTCCTGTTTCGTCATGAAGGATTTGCCAGCTCCAATAGTTTTGGGGTTGCCATGGTTGTCTAGACATAACCCAATTATAGACTGGCAAGCGAGACAAATCATTGGTTGGAGCAAGTTTTGTTTGGATAATTGTCTTGTCACATCTATTTCTGAAGTGTCCGTTACGGCCTTGCCTCAGTATCTCTCGGATTTTTCGGACGTCTTTTCGGAGGGTGGGGCTCAGGAATTGCCCCCTCATCGTGACTATGATTGTCCAGTGAATCTCATTCCGGGGGCTAAGTTGCCTAAGTCTCGGCTCTACAACCTCTCTGAGAGGTCATGCGAAAGTATGTCGCCGAGAGTTTGGCAAAGGGTCATATTAGACCATCTAAGTCTCCAGTGGCTGTAGGTTTGTTCTTCGTGAAGAAGAAAGATGGATCACTGAGACCGTGTTTGGATTTCCGGGAGCTGAACCGTATTACAGTCCGGGATCCATATCCCCTGCCTTTGATCTCTGATCTTTTTGATCAGATTGTTGGAGCCAAGGTGTTCTCCAAGTTGGATTTGAGAGGAGCATACAATCTGATCAGGATCAAGGAGGGGGATGAGTGGAAAACGGCCTTCAATACGCACGAGGGTCATTTTGAGAACCTGGTAATGCCTTTTGGGTTGACGAATGCGCCAGCGGTATTTCAGCGATTCATCAATGATATTTTTCATCACTTGGTGGGGAGGTTCGTAGTAGTCTACCTAGATGACATTTTAATTTATTCTCCTAATCTGAAGACCTATCAGGATCATGTGAGACAGGTTTTGACGATCCTTCGGGAGAATAAGTTATACGCCAAATTGAAGAAATGTTTGTTTGCGGTGCAAGAGCTTCCATTCTTGGGATACATGCTTTCTGATTCCGGTTTTCGTATGGACCCCGAAAAGGTCCGGGCGGTTCTGGAGTGGGACCGACCGGAGAATCAGAAAGCTTTGATGCGGTTTTTGGGGTTTACGAATTATTATAGAAAATGTATTTCTAATTATTCCACGCTAGTCAAACCTCTTACTGATATGACCAAGAAGGGCGCTGATGTCTCTGTCTGGTCGGATGAGGCATTGCAGGCCTTTTCGGCTATTAAGGAGCGTTTTGCGTCTGCTCCCATTCTGGTGCAGCCGGATGTATCTCAGCCATTCATGGTTGAGGTTGATGCATCAGAGGTGGGGGTTGGGGCGGTGCTTTCGCAGGGTCCCTCTCCTGGCAAGTGGGTCCCGTGTGCCTTCTTCTCCAGGAAGCTCTCGGTCGCCGAGAGGAATTATGATGTTGGAGATAGGGAGTTGTTGGCGATCAAGTTGGCCTTTGAAGAATGGCGTCACTGGTTAGAGGGGGCTTCTCACCCCGTTACTGTGTATACAGACCATAAGAATTTGGCTTACCTGCAATCTGCCAAGCGTCTGAACCCTAGACAGGCCAGATGGTCATTGTTTTTTACCAGGTTCAATTTTGTGGTTACCTTTCGCCCAGGGGTCAACGACGTCAAGGCAGATGCCTTGTCTCGCAGCTTCCTTGGGGGAGGTGATTCAGAAGATCCGATTTTGGCGGATGGAGTGGTGGTCTCCGCTCTGTACCCTGAATTAGAGATGGAGGTATTGGGAGCTCAGGAGGGGGCTCCTGGTTCGTGTCCCCCAGGGAGGTTGTTTGTTCCTGAGGGCCTACGATACAAGGTGTTCAAGGAACATCACAATACTGTTCTCGCTGGACATCCTAGTGGTAAGTCCACCTGTGATCTGGTGTCCCGGAGGTTCTGGTGGCCAGGGTTGCGTAAGAGTATTGAGAATTACGTGACAGCTTGTGAAACCTGCGCTTGGTCAAAGGTTGCTCATACTCGACCACCTGGTTCACTTCTTCCATTGTCTATTCCATCTCGTCCTTGGACACATTTGTCTATGGACTTTATTACGGACCTACCGAGTTCCTCCGGGAGAACAGTGATTTTGGTGGTAGTCGATCGTTTCAGTAAAATGGCTCACTTTATACCACTAACAAGTCTGCCTAACGCTAAGACTCTTGCGCCGATTTTTGTGGATAATATTGTGAAATTGTACGGTATTCCTTCGGATGTGGTCTTAGATAGGGGCACGCAGTTTGTCTCCAGGTTTTGGAGGACGTTCTGCTCTCGACTTGGCATTCAACTTTCTTTCTCGTCGGCTTTTCATCCACAGTCGAATGGTCAGACAAAGCGTACCAATCAAAACCTGGAGACCTACTTGAGGTGCTTTGTGGCTGAGAATCAGGAGGACTGGTCCTCATTCTTGTCCTTAGCAGAATTTGCATTGAATAATCTTAGGCAGGAGTCCACTGGTAAGTCGCCATTTTTTGGCGCATACGGTTTCCATCCTCAGTTTGGTACCTTTTCTGGGTCTGGTTCCTCCGGGATGCCAGAGGAGGAGAGATTCTCTTCTGCCTTATCCTCTATCTGGCGGAGGATTCAAGGGAATTTGGAGAGGATGGGTGAGAGGTATAAACGAATGGCTGACAGGAGACGTGTGACTGGTCCGGACCTGTGTGTGGGTGATCTGGTGTGGTTGTCCACTAAGAATATCAAGTTGAGAGTGCCATCTTGGAAACTGGGTCCAAGATTTGTTGGTCCATATAAAATTTCTGTGGTGATCAATCCTGTGGCGTTTCGACTGGATCTGCCGCAGACTTGGAGGATCCATGATGTCTTCCACAAGTCTTTACTAAAAAAATATGTTAAACCGGTGGTACCATCGCCATTGCCTCCTCCTCCTGTTCTAGTCGAGGGAAACTTGGAGTTCGAGATCTCCAGGATTCTCGACTCGAGAGTTCTGCGGGGTTCCCTCCAGTACCTGGTGCACTGGAGGGGATACGGTCCTGAGGAGAGGATGTGGGTTCCGGGGTCAGATGTCAATGCCAGCCGACTGGTGAGGGCCTTTCATAGGTCCCATCCGGATAAGGTTGGTCCAGGGTGTCCGGAGGTCACCCGTAGAAGGGGGGTACTGTCATGCCCCACTCTGACGATGTGCGGAGGTCGGCCAGGATAGCAGCACGAGTTTAGTATTTGTTTTGGTGCCGTGCTGGATCCGCCTCTCATCAGGTGCACTGGGTGGAGTCATTAGTTTAAATGGTCTCCAGCTAAGTGCTCTGAGCGGATTATACTGATCATTTTGGTCTGGGAAGTTTGGAGGGAAGGTTGGCTGTCAGTTCCTGCTCTCAGAAGATAAGTGTCATTTCTTGTTTGGTTGTTGGTGTCATCTATCCCATCCAGGTTCTGTGCGAGCAGGCTGCTCCTATCTCCCCACTTCACCATCTCAGGGAGTTCAGGGTTTTGTCAGTTCAGGCTGGAGGACACAGCACACCTACCTTCAAGGTCTGCCTGTGGGCTGAGCAGTGCAGGGAAAGAGGTCAGGGATAAACTAGGAGGTGACCCTTCCCCTGTCTCTCGTCCAGAGCCTGGTTGGTGTGTTATCTTTTATACTGTGCACGTCCGCCGTGACACGGTCTCTGCGTGTACCATCAGCATCACGCCCACTTTCCCGTCCCTTAGTGCTCGCCTTCTTCATATTAATGGTTTTGTCACTAGATGTGGCGCAGATTTTTTTACTGTCCGCTAAAGACACAGTTTTGGGATACAGGACAGCATATGTCACAGAAACCCACAGATTATGGACACTATATTAGGCCCAGATTATTGGAATTTGCAATACAGACACAGTTTATGTCACAGAAACCCACAGAATATGGACACTATATTAGGCCCAGATTATTGGAATTTGCAATACAGACACTGTTTTCTGATGTAGTACAGTATTGGTTACAGAACACCACAGATTATGGACACTATATTAGGCCCGGTTTATTGGAATTTGCAATACAGACACAGTTTTCGGATGCAGTACAGTATATGTCACATAACACCACAGATTATGGACACTATATTAGGCCCAGATTATTGGAATATGCAATACAGACGCAGTTTTCAGATGCAGGACAGTATATGTCACAGAAAACCACAGAATATGGACACTATATTAGGCTCAGATTATTGGAATTTGCAATACAGACACAGTTTTCTGATTTAGTACAGTATTGGTTACAGAACACCACAGAATATGGACACTGTTAGGCCCAGATTATTGGAATTTGTAATACAGACACTGTTTGCAGATATAGTTAATTATTTTTTACACAAAGCCACACACTATGGACACTAGATGTGGCCCAGATTATTAAAGACACAGTCTGCGGATGATGTACAGTATCTGTCACTAATAGGTATAAAATAAAAATATCTTGCTGCTGTCAAACACACACAGTAGTCCTTAAAAGGACTTTGGGGTCTTTGAAAAGCTTTTGGCAGTAAAAACAGCAAATTTCTCTCCCTGCACTATCTGTCCCTTCCTCATCACTGTCCCTGAAACTGCAGGTAAAGAGATGGCTGCTCTAAAACACACATACATACACACACACACACACACACACACACACACTAGTCTTTAAAAGGAGTTTTGGGTCTTGGGAAAGCTTTCTCAGAATAAAAACTGTAAAATTCTCTCCCTACTCTGTCTTTCCCTTCCTACGCTCTGCTCTTCCTGTCTACGTCTGAGCCGAACATGCATCATCGGGTGCTATATAGCACCCGATGACACGTTCCGGCAAGCCAATCACTTTAATCCCAGCAGCTAACATAGCTACTGGCATTACAGTGAGCGCAGTACTTACCTGCACCTTTATTGGCTGCTTAAAACCCGCGAAACGTGCAGGGAGGAGACTCAAGCATTGCGCTCTAGAACATGCGCTACTCGGTCGAGTACCGCCATGTGCCAAGCATAGCGATGCTCGAGCCGAACAGATATTCGGTCGAGCATGGTCGCTCATCACTAGTAGTGCAGGTTTTGTAAGTGTATGCGCAAATAAAGTACACAGAATGTCACTGATATTTTTAGGATGCGGACGCTTTAAACAGGAGATATAGCGCAAGTAATGTCACTGTCACCACCGCCTAATAAAAAATTACGCTGAATTAATGTCACTGACATTAAGGTTGTACAAACGCAGGGCTTTTTTTCTGGCGGAACGCACCGGAACGGCGTTCCGCCACCTTTTGACATCGCAGCCTGCGATGTATCAGCGGGGAGGGACTGGGAGGAGGAGCTGGGGGCCGGTGCGTTCACTGTGCTCCGGCCCCGCAGCTCCAGTAGAGACTTATAAAATGTGTAATTAAATGAATAAAGATTCCTGCTGCCCCTCAGTAGTATAACTTTCAATATATTGTACTCACAGCCGGCTACTGTTATCAGAATGCAGGCCGGCCGGACAGACGAGCGGCAGCGTCACTGACTGACGTCACCTGCCTGGGCCGCCTGCTTCATTCATAAAGTAGGCGGCGCACTCACGTGACGTCAGTCAGTGACGCTGCCGCTCGTCTGCCCGGCCTGCCTGCATTACGATAACAGTAGCCGACTGTGAGTACAATATATTGAAAGTTATACTACTGAGGGGCAGCAGGAATCATTATTCATTTAATTACACATTTTATAACTGTACTGGAGCGGCAATGGGGGGTCTGTGGATGACACTGTTATGGGGTGGGGGGGGGGGTCTGTGGATGGCACTGTTATGGGGTGGGGGGGGTCTGTGGATGGCACTGTTATGGGGTGGGGGGGTCTGTGGATGGCACTGTTATGGGGTGGGGGGGTCTGTGGATGGCACTGTTATGGGGTGGGGGGTCTGTGGCTGGCACTGTTATGGGGTGGGGGGGTCTGTGGATGGCACTGTTATGGGGTGGGGGGGTCTGTGGATGGCACTGTTATGGGGTGGGGGGTCTGTGGATGGCACTGTTATGGGGTGGGGGGGTCTGTGGATGGCACTGTTATGGGGTGGGGGGGTCTGTGGATGGCACTGTTATGGGGTGGGGGGGTCTGTGGATGGCACTGTTATGGGGTGGGGGGGTCTGTGGATGGCACTGTTATGGGGTGGGGGGGTCTGTGGATGGCACTGTTATGGGGTGGGGGGGTCTGTGGATGGCACTGTTATGGGGTGGGGGGGTCTGTGGATGGCACTGTTATAGGATGGGGGGGGGTCTGTGGATGGCACTGTTATAGGATGTGGGATCTGTGGATGCCATCCCCAGATCCTCCACCCCATAACAGTGCCATCCCCAGATCCCCCCATTAACAGTGCCATCCCCAGATCCCCCATTAACAGTGCCATCCCCATCTGGGGGGTTTCTTTGCTGGGCTGGACTTTTATAGCGCCCCCCCCCCCCCCAAATTTTACTTGCGGTCCTAGGGGTGGGTAGAGGGGGCAGTCCTAGGGGTGGGTAGGGGGCGGTCTTAGGGGCAGGTAGGGGGGGGGGGGGGGCGGTCCTTGGGTTGGGTAGGGGCGTGGCCAGGGGAGGGGGGGTGAGTTCCACCACCTTTTCTCTGAGAAAAAAAGCCCTGTACAAACGTTATACAGGAGGTATAGCGCAAGTAATGTCGCTGTCACCAGCGGCTAATAAAAAACCTACGCTGAATTAATGTCACTGATATTTAGGATCGGCAAATGTTATACAGGAGATGTAGCGCAGGTAATGTCGCTGCCACCAGCAGCAAAAAAAATTTAATGAATGTCACTAATATTTCGGATACGCAAACGTTATACAAAAAATGTAGCGCAGGTCATGTAACTGTCCGCAGCGAACACCTTTACGGAAAAAGTACACTGGATGTTACAGATATTTTTAGGCTGCGCACACGATAGACAGGAGATGTAGCGCAGATAATGTCGCTGTCTGCAGCCGCCAAACAATTGCAAGCTATTTAGCACAGGTTGCGCAAAAAATATATATTGCTGCCAGATACAACAATAGTCCTTAAAGACGACCTTTCATGGGTCCAAAGAATATGAATTAAGTAGCAGGCTAGATATAGCTGCGCCCAGGGATCTAAGTGCACTTACTATTATTCCTGGGCACCGCTCCGTTCGCCCGCTGTGGCTCGCGGTAATTTCTCAACATTCGGAGCAAGTAGGAGGAGACGCTAGTATCTCTCCTTCTCCCTGACAGCAGCGCTGTCCAATCGCAGCCAGAGCTCAGAGCCAGGGAGGTTTTTTTTATCTCCCTGGCTCTGAGCTCTGCGCTGCGATTGGACAATCGTGCAGGGAGAAGACTCGAGCATCGCGCTCGAGCACACTCGGTATTTGGCCGAACACCGCGATGTGCCGAGCATCGCGATGCTCGAGCCGAACTAGTGTTCAACCGAGCATGCTCGCCCAACACTAGCGCATAGCAAATGTGGTGCTAATATTCAAAAAGAGTCCAAAAACAGAGCCCGGAAACTATAGGCCGGTAAGTTTAACATTTGTCATGGGTAAACTGTTTGAAGGTTTTCTAAGAGATGCTATCCTGGAGCACCTCAATGAAAGTAAGCAAATAACGCCATATCAGCATGGCTTAATGAGGGATCGGTCATGTCAAACTAATTTAATCAGTTTATATGAGGAGGTAAGTTCTAGACTTGACAGCGGCGAATCAATGGATGTCAGATATCTGGACTTCTCCAAAGCATTTGACACTGTACCACATAAAAAGGTTAATAATAGAATGCTTCGACTGGGGGAAAATATTTGTATGTGGGCAAGTAACTGGCTCAGTGATAGAAAACAGAGGACAGCTATTAAAGGTACACACTCAGATTGGGTAGGGTACCATAGGGATCAGTATTGGGCCCGATTCTCTTCAATTTACACTAAGCAAACATATACATTTTTAAGCTATTCGATAACCTAATGGGGGACTTTATCTAGAAACGCGCTATTCCTCGGATAAAGAAAGAGGTGCTTCAGCTTACGAGAGGGAGGACTAGCGGTTCCGAATTGTTTTTTTTATTACTTAATAACACAATATGGTCACATAAAAGGTAGTCTAAATACTTTAGTGGGTAAGCAGGAAGTAAATAAATTCGGGTGGAAAGAGGAATGGAATCATTTAGAGGTGTTGGAATCAGGCACATTGGGGAAAAATAATACAGGTAATAGAATATTAAATTCACTGGAGTATATATGGCTGGAAATTAAAAAAAGATTAGAGATTAAAGGGTTTTTTCACTATACACCTATGTGGAAAAATGTTAATTTAAAGGATCTACAAACGATTAAGATTTATATAGATTGGGAAAAAAAGGGGATGAAATATCTAAATCAGATATTTGAGGAGGATAAGTTGAAAGATTTCAATACACTGGTGAGGGAGTTTGGGATCCCCCAAAAGGATATGTATAAATACGTTCAGTTGAGTAATGCACTGCGGACAGTGGAACAGTTGGATAAGTACAGAAGGGAAAAATCAGATAAGCTGTATAAATTCACCAATGAAGGGGAAAGGAGGAATAACTGCGAGGAGATATAAGATTTTGATGGAGGCAAAGAGTAAACAAATCATAATGCTTGCCAGGAAGAAATGGGAGAGTGAATTAGAATCTTTTACGGAAGAGAAATGGAAAGACGCCCTTAGAAGTTATGCTAGGGTTTCGGATAGGGGCTCACATAAGATCTCACAGTTTTTTATAGTTCATAGATTACATAGATCCCCGTTGATGTTGAATAGAATGGGTGTGAGTACCTCAGACAAGTGTATAAAATGTAGGGGAGATAGAGCAGACTTAATACATTGTTTCTGGAGATGCCCCAGACTGTTCAGATACTGGACAGAAATAGCAGAGACTGTATTTTCAATTCTGAAGGTTCAAATATCTGAAGATCCAGTAATCTGTATATTAGGGGCAATCGAACACTTGAAGTTAAATAATAAGATAAGATTGGTCCTTAGTAAAGTACTATTTCAAGCTAGATTCCTCATACTTAGGAAATGGGTAAAAGAAGATCCCCGACAGCGGCTCAGTGGAGAAAAGCAATCGATAACTTGATCAAGGAAGAGCGGGTGATGGAAGGCCATGGTAGAAAATTACAAAATCTTGACGAAGTATGGAAAAACTGGTTATTATAAGGCTGGGTACGTGTTAGAAAAATATATATATATATATATATTTTTTTTTTGTCCCTTCTCTCTCTCCCTTTGGGGTGGTGGGTGGGTACTCAAATAGGGGGAAAAGAAAGGAAAGAAAAATTTCTTCTTCTGTAGTTTTGTAACTCTAAGGGTCAATTTGGAATTCTTTTTTATTGTTAAAGTTGATGTGTTTCGTGTGCAGATGTGTATGTTTCTATGAAATCGAAATAAAGAAAAAGTTTTAAAAAAACAAAAAACAAAAAAAAACATATAAATGCAACACTTTTGGTCTTGCTCCCTTTTTTCATGAGCTGAACTCAAAGATCTGAAACATTTTCTACATACACAAAAGACCTATTACTCTCAAATATTGTTCACAAATCTGTCTAAATCTGAGTTAGTGAGCACATCTCCTTTGCTGAGATAATCCATCCCACCTCACAGGTGTGGCATATCAAGGTGCTGCCTTAGGGTTTTTTATTGCGTTGTTGGGTTCCGGCATAGAGTTCTGTCGTCGGGGCTCTATGCCAGAAGAATCCTGATCAGTTTTATCCTAATGCATTCTGAATGGAGAGAAATCCGTTCAGGATGCATCAGGATGCCTTCAGTTCCGGAACGGAACGTTTTTTGGCCGGAGAAAATACCGCAGCATGCTGCACTTTTTGCTCCGGCCAAAAATCCTGAACACTTGCCGCAAGGCCGGATCCGGAATTAATGCCCATTGAAAGGCATTAATCCGGATCTGGCCTTAAGCTAAACGTCGTTTCGGCGCATTACCGGATCCGACGTTTAGCTTTTTCTGAATGGTTACCATGGCTTCCAGGACGCTAAAGTCCTGTTTGCCATGGTAAAGTGTAGTGGGGAGCGGGGGAGCAGTATACTTACCGTCCGTGTGGCTCCGGGGCGCTTCAGAGTGACGTCAGGGCGCCCCACGCGCATGGATGACGTGTCGCATGGATCACGTCATCCATGCGCATGGGGCGCCCTGACGTCATTCTGGAGTGCCCCGGGAGCCGCACGGACTGTAAGTATACTGCTCCCCCGCTCCCCACTACTACTATGGCAGCCAGGACTTTAATAGCGTCCTGGCTGCCATAGTAACGCTGAACGCATTTTGAAGACGGATCCGTCTTCAAATGCTTTCAGTTCACTTGCGTTGTTACGGATCCGGCGGGCACCTCCGGCAAATGGAGTGAACGACGGATCCGGACAATGCAAGTGTGAAAGAGGCCTTAGACTGCCCACAATAAAAGGCCACACTGAAATGTGCATAGTTTTGCTTTACTGGGGAGGGGGGGGGGGGGGGGGGCAGAAAACCAGTCAGTATCAGGTGTGGCCACCATTTGCCTCAAGCAGTGCAACACATCTCTGTCACATAGAGTTGATCAGGTTGTTGATTGTGGCCTGTGTAATGTTGGTCCACTCCTCTTCAATAGCTGTGCGAAGTTGCAGAATATTGTCAGGAACTGTCACTCAATGGGTGACATGTCCGGTGAGTATGCTGGCCATGCAAGAACTGGGATGTGTTCAGCTTCCAGGAATTGTGTACAGTTCCTTGTAATATGGGGCCATGCATTATCATGCTGCAACATGAGGTGATGGTGGTGGATGAATGGCACAACAATGGGCCTCAGGATCTCGTCACGGTATCTCTGTGCATTCAAAACGGCTTCAATAAAATGCAACTGTGTTCATAGTCCATAACATATGCCTGCCCATACCATAACCCCACCGCCAACATAGGCCACTCGATCCACCACGTTGACGTCTGCAAACCACTCACCCACACGACGCCACACACTGTCTGCCATCTGCCCTGAACAGTGAAAACCGGGTCTCATCCATGAACAGAACGCCTCTCTAATCTGCAAGACGCCATCGAATGTGAGCATTTGCCCACTCAAGTCGGTTACGACGACGAACTGCAGTCAGGTCCAGACCCCGATGAGGACGATGCGCATGCAGATGAGCTTCCCTGAGGCGGTTTCTGACAGTTTGTGCAGAAATTCTTTGGTTATGCAAACAGATTGTTGCTGCTGCTGTCCGGGTGGCTGGTCTCAAACGATCATGGAGGTGAACATGCTGGATGTGGAGGTCCTGGGCTGGTGTGGTTACACGTGGTCTACGGTTGTGAGGCCGTTTGGATGTACTGCCAAATTCTCTGAAACGCCTTTAGAGACGGCTTATGGTAGAGAAATGAACATTCATTGCACGGGCAACAGCTCTGGTAGACATTCCTGCAGTCAGCATGCCAATTGCATGCTCCCTCAAACATTGCAACAACATATGTGGCATTGTGCTGTGTGATCAAACTGCACATTTCAGAGTGGACTTTTATTGTGGGCAGTCTAAGGCACACCTGTGCAATAATCATGCTGTCTAATCAGCACCTTGATATACCACACTTGTGAGGTGGGATGGATTATCTTTGCAAAGGAGAAGTGCTCACTTACACAGATTTAGACAGATTTGTGAACAATATTTGAGAGTAATGGGTCTTTTGTGTATGTAGAAAATGTTTCAGATCTTTGAGTTCAGCTCATACAAAATGAGAGCAAAACCAAAAGTGTTGCATTTATATTTTTGCTCAGTGCATTTATTAATGATCTTGTAGAAGGCTTGCACAGTAAAATATACATTTTTGCAGATGACACTAAACTGTGTAAAGTAATTAACACAGAAGAGGACAGTATACTGCTACAGATGGATCTGGATAGATTGGAGGCTTGGGCAGAGAAGGTATAAAATAAACTCCCACAGAGTCAAAACACAGAAAGAAAAAGAAAAGAAAAACGACACTTCATGAGTGGATATGCACTTGGTGCGCTCTGAGGCAATGTTCCTGTTCCTCACCGAAGTACTTGAGGACACTGTGATATAGGCAGGGTTATTATTTCCTCATTTGGGCCTGTCCCTAGGTATGGCCCTATGATGCTGGTCAAGAGCAGTCACGAGCCAAAACTGACCAAATAACTCAAGTATAAACTCAGCCAAGAAGAAGTGCACTCCTTTTACACCGTCGCCAGCTGATTCCACATAGATATCTACAGAACCTGTTCCATTAAATGCTTATACAAGTAGAGCCCCACGCAGGGCCAGACTGGCCATAGGGAAGACCGGGCATTTGCCCGGTGGGCCGGGCTGCCTGGTGGGCCGGGCCGCCAGCTGAGTTTTTTTATTTTTATTATTAATGTGGCAGGCAGCAGCCGGGCAGGAGTGGAGATGAGCGCTTCCCAGTGGCGTAACTATAAGGGAAGCAGCTGCTTCGGGGCCCTGAGAGCAGTCACTGTACTTCGTCACCCCGGGCCCCTGTCAGAGCAGCTGATTTCTCCTGCACGGGTCCAGAGTCCTGCACTTGCACTCTGTCACTGACCTCCTGACATCAGTGACATTGCTCCGCCTCTCCCCTCCTTAGTTTTTATGATGGACAGTGGTGACCAGCAACAGGATGGCCTGATGTGGGCGGAGCTATAATAGCCCCACCCCCTTTTCTGCCCGCGAAGCGATTCCTGCAGCCCCTGAACCTTTCCTGCCCACCATGCTGAACATCAGTTGGATTGTCACAACTGCACCAGTGATGTGAGTAGCAGGGGAACTGGGGTTATATTCAGCTTTCACAGACTGTGCACATGTGACATGCAGTACAGTAGGAAAGCTGGGTGAATTATATCATGAAATGTCATCCAGCTTCCCTGCTATCCTGCATGGCACAAGTGCAGAGGCATTAGAGTATGCGGGAGAGGCACAGCAGGAAAGCTGGGTGTCTATATATGTGTATTGTATATGTCTGCGTCCATGTATGTGGTGACTGTGTGCATGAATGCATCCATGTATGTGGAGAGTGTGTGTATGAGTGCATCTATGTATATGGTAAGCGCATGTATGACTGCGTACATGTATGTGGAGACTGCGTTCATGTATGTGGAGAGTGTGTGTATGACTGCGTCCATGTATGTTGAGACTGCGTTCATGTATGTAGAGAGTACGTGTATGACTGCGTCCATGTATGTGGAGAGTGCGTGCATGACTGCGTCCATGTATCTGGAGAGTGCGTGTATGACTGTGTCCATGTATGTAGAGATTGCGTGTATGACTGCGTCCATTTATGTGGAGAGTGCGTGCATGACTGCGTCCATGTATGTGGAGAGTGCGTGCATGACTGCGTCCATGTATCTGGAGAGTGCGTGTATGACTGTTAGTGATGTCGCGAACATATAATTTTCAGTTCGCGAACAGCGAACGAGAACTTCCGCAAATGTTCGCGAACTGGCGAACCGGGCGAACCGCCATAGACTTCAATAGACAGGCGAATTTTAAAACCCACAGGGACTCTTTCTGGCCACAATAGTGATGAGAAAGTTGTTTCAAGGGGTCTAACACCTGGACTGTGGCATGCCGGAGGGGGATCTATGGCAAAACTCCCATGGAAAATTACGTAGTGGACGCAGAGTCGGGTTTTAATCCATAAAGGGCATAAATCAACTAACATTCCTAAATTGTTTGGAATAACGTGCTTTAAAACATCCAGTGTGTGTATACGATCAGGTATGATGTTGTATCGATCAGGTAGTGTAAGGGTTACGCCCGCATCACAGACATTGACAGACCAAACTCCCCTTTTAATGCACCGCAAACAGTTCATTTGCACAACCGCAAACTCCCCATTTGCACAAGGTTGGATACCAAGCTAGCCACGTCCCGGTGATGTCATTGAAGGTTTCTTCCTCCACCCAGCCACGTACAACACCAAGGGTCCCCGAAAGGTCAATTGAATTGATTTTTCGAACGGGGAGATGGTTAAAAAAACGCTGGCTCCCTCCCCTTTGTTTTTATCCACGGTGACTGCGTCTGCGCCGTGCAATTTACTGTCACACCCGATATGAGTGGTATTTTCTGTAGTACTATTCTCATCAGTTTAATCCCTCTAACGTCCCCAATCTGGGTGCCATTTATTGAATAGATTTTTCGAACGGGGAGATGGTATCAGTGGTTGGCACTGGCAGTGGGCACACTACAGTCAGTAGAAGCGGGCCTGACACACACTGGCAGCAGGCAAGCAACTGAAATTACACTAAAGTGTAAAAATTAAATGCCTTATTTATCGGCAAGCTACTGTGCCACCCGGTATGAGTGGTTGGCACTGGCAGTGGGCACACTACAGTCAGTGGAAGAGGGCCTGACACACACTGGCAGCAGGCAAGCAACTGAATTTAGACTACTGTCTAAAAATTAAATGCCTTATTTATCGGCAAGCTACTGTGCCACCCGGTATCAGTGGTTGGCACTGGCAGTGGGCACACTACAGTCAGTGGAAGCGGGCCTGACACACACTGGCAGCAGGCAAGCAACTGAATTTAGACTACTGTCTAAAAATTAAATGCCTTATTTATCGGCAAGCTACTGTGCCACCCGGTATCAGTGGTTGGCACTGGCAGTGGGCACACTACAGTCAGTTGAAGTCGGCCTGACACACACTAGCAGCAGGCAAGCAGCTGAAATTACACTAAAGTGTAAAAATTAAATGCCTTTTTTATGCAAAGTCCTGTGCCAGCCGGTATGAGTGGTGGGCACTGGCAGTGGGCACACTACAGTCAGTGGAAGTCAGCCTGACACACACTGGCAGGCAACTAACCTTAGATTAAAGTGTAAAAATTAAGTGCCTATTTTTTAAGCAAAGTCCTGTGCCACTCGGTATGACAGGGGTGGGCACTGGCAGTGGGCACACTACAGTCAGTTGAAGTCGGCCTGACACACACTAGCAGCAGGCAAGCAGCTGAAATTACATTAAAGTGTAAAAATTAAATGCCTTTTTTAAGCAAAGTCCTGTGCCAGCCGGTATGAGTGGTGGGCACTGGCAGTGGGCACACTACAGTCAGTGGAAGTCAGCCTGACACACACTGGCAGGCAACTAACCTTAGATTAAAGTGTAAAAATTAAGTGCCTATTTTTTAAGCAAAGTCCTGTGCCACTCGGTATGACAGGGGTGGGCACTGGCAGTGGGCACACTACAGTCAGTTGAAGTCGGCCTGACACACACTAGCAGCAGGCAAGCAGCTGAAATTACATTAAAGTGTAAAAATTAAATGCCTTTTTTAAGCAAAGTCCTGTGCCAGCCGGTATGAGTGGTGGGCACTGGCAGTGGGCACACTACAGTCAGTGGAAGTCAGCCTGACACACACTGGCAGGCAACTAACCTTAGATTAAAGTGTAAAAATTAAGTGCCTATTTTTTAAGCAAAGTCCTGTGCCACTCGGGATGACAGGGGTGGGCACTGGCAGTGGGCACACTACAGTCAGTTGAAGTCGGCCTGACACACACTGGCAGGCAACTAACCTTAGATTAAAGTGTAAAAATGAAGTGCCTTTTTTTTAAGCAAAGTCCTGTGCCACACGGGATGACAGGGGTGGGCACTGGCAGTGGGCACACTACAGTCAGTTGAAGTCGGCCTGACACACACTAGCAGCAGGCAAGCAGCTGAAATTACACTAAAGTGTAAAAATTAAATGCCTTTTTTATGCAAAGTCCTGTGCCAGCCGGTATGAGTGGTGGGCACTGGCAGTGGGCACACTACAGTCAGTGGAAGTCAGCCTGACACACACTGGCAGGCAACTAACCTTAGATTAAAGTGTAAAAATTAAGTGCCTATTTTTTAAGCAAAGTCCTGTGCCACTCGGGATGACAGGGGTGGGCACTGGCAGTGGGCACACTACAGTCAGTTGAAGTCGGCCTGACACACACTGGCAGGCAACTAACCTTAGATTAAAGTGTAAAAATGAAGTGCCTTTTTTTTAAGCAAAGTCCTGTGCCAGCCGGTATGAGTGGTGGGCACTGGCAGTGGGCACACTACAGTCAGTGGAAGTCAGCCTGACACACACTGGCAGGCAACTAACCTTAGATTAAAGTGTAAAAATTAAGTGCCTATTTTTTAAGCAAAGTCCTGTGCCACTCGGGATGACAGGGGTGGGCACTGGCAGTGGGCACACTACAGTCAGTTGAAGTCGGCCTGACACACACTGGCAGGCAACTAACCTTAGATTAAAGTGTAAAAATGAAGTGCCTTTTTTTTAAGCAAAGTCCTGTGCCACACGGGATGACAGGGGTGGGCACTGGCAGTGGGCACACTACAGTCAGTTGAAGTCGGCCTGACACACACTAGCAGCAGGCAAGCAGCTGAAATTACACTAAAGTGTAAAAATTAAATGCCTTTTTTATGCAAAGTCCTGTGCCAGCCGGTATGAGTGGTGGGCACTGGCAGTGGGCACACTACAGTCAGTGGAAGTCAGCCTGACACACACTGGCAGGCAACTAACCTTAGATTAAAGTGTAAAAATTAAGTGCCTTTTTTTAAGCAAAGTCCTGTGCCACACGGAATGACAGGGGTGAGCACTGGCAGTGGGCACACTACAGTCTGTGGGCCTGCAGCTCCTCACACACAGGCAGGCCAGGCAACTGCAATATGTATATAAAGGAAAAAAAAAAAGCAGACTAATGTTGCAGCCCTAAAAAGGGCTTTTTGGGGTGCTGTCAGGACGCTGTCCTTACAGCAGAGATCAGATGAGTCTTTCAGGACTGGAGTGGACACTGAATTCACTAGCCTAGCTATCGATTTCCCAATTAAATCAGCAGCAGTTACAGTCTCCCTCCTCTCACTAAGACTGCAGCTTCAGAATGAATCTAAAATGGATGCTGTGCAGGAGGTGGGAGGGTCTGGGAGGGAGGGTATGCTGCTGATTGGCTGGAATGTGTCTGCTGACTGTGAGGTACAGGGTCAAAGTTTGCTCAATGATGATGTATAGGGGGCGGACCGAACATCGCATGTGTTCGCCCGGCAGAGGCGAACGCGAACAAGCTATGTTCGCCGGGAACTGTTCGCCGTCGGATAGTTCGGGCCATCTCTAATGACTGTGTCCATGTATGTGGAGAGTGCGTGTATGACTGCATCCATGTATGTGAAGAGTGCATGTATGACTGCGTCCATGTATCTGGAGAGTGCGTGTATGACTGTGTCCATGTATGTAGAGATTGCGTGTATGATTGCGTCCATTTATGTGGAGAGTGCGTGCATGACTGCGTCCATGTATGTGGAGAGTGCGTGTATGACTGCATCCATGTATGTGAAGAGTGCGTGTATGACTGCGTCCATGTATGTGGAGAGTGAGTGTATTACTGCGTCCATGTATGTGGAGAGTGCGTGTATGACTGCGTCCATGTATGTGGAGAGTGCGTGAATGACTGCGTCCATGTATGTGGAGAGTGCATGTATGACTGCGTCCATTTATCTGGAGAGTGCGTGTATGACTGCGTCCATTTATGTGGAGAGTGCGTGTATGACTGCGTCCATTTATGTGGAGAGTGCGTGCATGACTGCGTCCATGTATGTGGAGAGTGCGTGTATGACTGCATCCATGTATGTCAAGAGTGCATGTATGACTGCGTCCATGTATCTAGAGAGTGCGTGTATGACTGCATCCATGTATGTGAAGAGTGCGTGTATGACTGCGTCCATGTATGTGGAGAGTGCGTGTATTACTGCGTCCATGTATGTGGAGAGTGCGTGTATGACTGCGTCCATGTATGTGGAGAGTGCGTGTATGACTGCATCCATGTATGTGAAGAGTGCATGTATGACTGCGTCCATGTATCTGGAGAGTGCGTGTATGACTGCGTCCATTTATGTGGAGAGTGCGTGTATGACTGCGTCCATTTATGTGGAGAGTGCGTGCATGACTGCGTCCATGTATGTGGAGAGTGCGTGTATGACTGCATCCATGTATGTCAAGAGTGCATGTATGACTGCGTCCATGTATCTAGAGAGTGCGTGTATGACTGTGTCCATGTATGTAGAGATTGCGTGTATGACTGCATCCATTTATGTGGAGAGTGCGTGCATGACTGCGTCCATGTATGTGGAGAGTGCGTGTATGACTGCATCCATGTATGTGAAGAGTGCGTGTATGACTGCGTCCATGTATGTGGAGAGTGCGTGTATGACTGCGTCCATGTATGTGGAGAGTGCGTGTATGACTGCGTCCATGTATGTAGAGAGTACGTGTATGACTGCGTCCATGTATGTGGAGAGTGCGTGTATGACTGCGTCCATGTATGTGGAGAGTGCATGTATGACTGCGTCCATGTATGTGGAGAGTGCGTGTATGACTGCGTCCATTTATGTGGAGAGTGCGTGCATGACTGCGTCCATTTATGTGGAGAGTGCGTGCATGACTGCGTCCATGTATGTGGAGAGTGCGTGTATGACTGCGTCCATGTATGTGGAGAGTGCGTTTTAAAATAAGTATTTCTTTTCTTTTCTTTTTCTCCTGCTCTGTATTAGTTTTATTGATAGAAATAAACGTTACGTTTTAATTGACCATAAACAGGAGCCTTGTAGCCTCTGGCTATTTGAACTATATAATTTCAAAATCCTGGGTCCAAAAGGGTCTATGAAAAATAATCATTTATGTGGAGAGTGCGTGCATGACTGCGTCCATGTATGTGGAGAGTGCATGTATGACTGCGTCCATGTATGTGAAGAGTGCATGTATGACTGCGTCCATGTATGTGGAGAGTGCGTGTATGACTGCGTCCATGTATGTGGAGAGTGCGTGTATGACTGCGTCCATTTATGTGGAGAGTGCGTGTATGACTGCGTCCATTTATGTGGAGAGTGCGTGCATGACTGCGTCCATGTATGTGGAGAGTGCGTGTATGACTGCGTCCATGTATCTGGAGAGTGCGTGTATGACTGTGTCCATGTATGTAGAGAGTGCGTGTATGACTGCACTATGGGGGCATCTACTGGGGGCCCTGTATACTGGCACGCATTATAGGTGGGCACTATGGAGAAGTTGGGGACAAGTGCACTATGGGGGCATTATATAGGGCATTTAATACTGGCACCCATTTGGATGCCACTATGGGGAAGGGAGGAAAGGAGCATTATAGGGGTATCTATGTGGGGCAGTCTATAGGGGCATTTTATAGTGCCACATTATGGAGGGCACTATAGAGACGGGGAAGGAGCACTATGGGGGCATCTTTTGGGGGACTATATAGAAGTATTTTAAAATGGCACAAATTATAAGGTCACTATGGGCACCTAAGCTCAACTGGTGGCACTAAGTGTTTTTTGTAGTGGCACACAGTACGGGTCATTGGAACACATGAGGGCACTCTGGGGACATTGGCTCTACTGGGGGCACTAAGAGGAGGTATTTATTTTTTTACTGCCACACAACGGGGCATTTTTTGTACTGGTGCACGTTATAAGGGGGGGGGTTCTACTGTCACACATTATAAAGAGAATTATTACTATCGGGGCATTATGGTGGGCTTTATTACAACTGGGGGACTATGGGAGCATTATTACTTGTGGGACACAATTACTGTTGGGGGCACTGTAGGAGCACTATTACTACTAAATGCACTCTGGCAAAGAAATAATTACCATTGTTGGGACTTTGGGGCACCATTACTGTGGGGGCACCCTGGCACAGCATCAGCTTAGTACAGTTGTTTTTGCAGTATAGTTTTGGGGAGCACAGCTTCTCAGTATTGGGGGTGCATGTTGGGATGTTAATTGGAGGATGATGGAAAAGTAGGAAACTAAGATGTCTGTCAAACTCTGCAGAGACGTGAGATGGCTGAAAGAAATTATCACGGTGGTCTGGTCTGAATGGAGAAGATGAAGAAAGAGAACATCTACATCAGAGGAGACGTCACTGGATATAAGAGGTATGGGGCGCTGTATTAGGCTACTTTCACATCTGCGTTAGTGATCCTGGCAGGCTGTTCCAGCTGAGAATTCACTGGATCCGGCACTGCTGGATGCAGACAGAATGCCTGCCAGCCCCATTAACTATAATGGGGTACGGCAGAGATCCGGCCAAAATCTTGGAGAAATGCAGAAAAACAGCTGGACATAAACCGCTGCATGCTGTGCTTTGTGTCCAGTCGATTCCTTGCATTTTCTGCCGGCCGTTTTCTGCCGGCCCTGCCTCTCAATTGTCTTTCTGGTTTTGGCTCCGCCCCTAGACTGCAAGGGGGTGGGGCCTGTTGGGGTCATGTGATTGGGCTGCTCAGTCAAAAATGCCCGGACCTATTTTTTGTCCCAGTCCGGCCCTGGCCCCACGACAGAGTGGAGAGGGTGTCAGCAGTAAGTTTGTGTTGACATCACTGATTAATTTGCCCTTTCTCTGATCCGTCAGAACAATAACCCACAAAAAACAGATCCTCTCTGTTGAGCATCCGCCTTCACTCGGTCAGCATTTGCTCAATAATCTATCAGTATTGCTAATGCCCAAAAAAACAGGAGTGGATCTAAAACAGATGACACGTGAATGGAATATTTGCATGTCTTCTATGTTTTGTACCCACTCCTGCTTTTGGCTACCAAATCATAAGCCAATTCTAATGGGACCATAAAGGCCTTACAGCTGCTACACAGACATGATCCGTTGTGCGTCTCATTTTTGCTTCCTTCTGACAGACCACAGAGTGGCACAAAGACAAAGTGTGGAGTTGTCAGCAGCATGAGGAGGCAAGAGTAGCACGACAACAAGAGATTGTGGAGGTGGCAGCAGCATGAGGAGGCCACAGAGTGGCACAACAACAAAGTCTGTAGGTGGCAGCAGTATGAGGAGGCCACTGAGTGGCACAGTGACAGAGTGTGGAGGTAGCAGTAGCAGCATCAGGAGGAGGCCACAGAGTGGCACAATGACAAAGTCTGGAGGTGGCAGCAGTAAGAGGTGGCCACCAAGTGGCACAATGACAGAGTCTGGAGGTGGCTGCAGTAAGAGAAGGCCACCGAGTGGCAAAATGACAGAGTGTGGAAGTGGCGGCAGCATCAGGAGGAGGCCACAGTGTGGCACAATGACCGAGTCTGGAGGTGGCAGCAGTATGAGGAGGCAACTGAGTGGCACAATGACAGAGTCTGGAGTTGGCAGCAGTATGAGGAGGCCACCGAGTGGTACAATGACCGAATCTGGAGTTGGCAGCAGTATAAGGAGACCACAGAGTGGCCCAATGATGGAGTGTGGAAGTGGCGGCAGCATCAGCATCAGGAGGAGGCCACAGAGTGGCACAATAACAGAGGCTTAAAGTGGCAGCAGTATGAGGAGGCCACTGAGTGGCACAATGACAGAGTCTGGGGTTGGCAGCAGTATGAGGAGGCCACCGAGTGGCACAATGACAGAGTCTGGAGTTGTCAATAGCATGAGGAGACCACAGAGTGGCCCAATGACAGAGTGTGGAGGTGGCGGCAGCAGCAGCAGCATAAGGAGGAGGCCACAGAGTGGCACAATGACAGAGTCTGTAGGTGGCGACAGCAGCAGCATGAGGACGATACCACAGAGTAGCAAGGTAACATAGTGTGTAGATGGCAGTAGCAGCAGCAGCATCAGGATATGACAGAATGGCAAGGTGACATAGTGTGGAGATGGCCTTAGCAGCAGGAGGAGCAGGAAACCACAGAGTGGCAAGGAGACATAGTATGGAGATGGCAGTAGCAGCAGCAGCAACAGGATACCACAGAGTGGCAAGGTGACATGGTGTGAAGATGGCAGTAGCAGCAGCATCAGGATACCACATATGGTGAAGCTGCATATGTTGACGCAGGGCTGTGGTGCCAGCATTGGCACCCTGGTCACGCTTCACCTTCTGCCCACATATTCTACATATGGCCATGTTAACCTCCTCCGGCGGCTTAACAAAATACCGCCACACTGCCGAGTAGGTGATTTCCCCCCAACAGTCCGTACTGACTGACTGCAACCGCCGCTGCTTCGGTGAACCCCTGCACCGCTACTTCCCAGACAGGCTGCTGCGAAGCAGGTGGTCTACCCCGGGCACGTTTGACTCCTGACCTCCCACTGCTGCCATCCTTCTGACTCCCAGCCATGCTTTCAACATATATAACCGCCGAAGTGAACTAAGAATATATTTTTCTTTTTGTACTGAAATAGACCACTAAATGCTTTCGCCACAAATAACTGCAACGGTGAAGTGTGTATATATTTTTCTTTGTGTACTGAAATAGGTCACTAAACACTTTCAAGACATATAACCGTCAAAGTGAACTGAGAATATTTTTTTCTTTTTGTACTGAAATAGGCCACTAAATGCTTTCACCACAAATTTCAATTTTAGTCTCATCAGACCAGAGCGACTTCCTCCATACATTTTGGGAGTCTCCCACGTGCCATTTTGCAAACTGACAACTTGCCTTTTTGTTTTTTGCTGAAAGTAATGGCTTTCTTCTGGCCACTCTGCCATAAAGCCCAACTCTATGTAGCATACGGCTTATTGTCATCCTATGTACAGATACTCCAGTCTCTGCTGTGGAACTCTGCAGCTCCTCCAGGGTTACCTTAGGTCTCTGTGTTAACTCTCTGATGCCGTCTTTGCCCAGTCCATGAGCTTTGGTGCGCGGCCGTCTCTTGGCAGGTTTGCTGTTGTGCCATGTTCTTTCCATTTGGTTATGATTGATTTGAAGGTGCTCCTAGGGATCATCAAAGATTTGGATATTTTTTTTATAACCTAACCCTGACTTCTCAACAACATTGTCCCTTACTTGTTTGAAGAGTTCCTTGATCTTCATGGCAGTGTTTGGTTAGTGATGCCTCTTGCTTAGATGTTTCAGCCTCTGGGGCCTTTCAAAAAAGTTCTGTAAATTAAATGATGCAAATCCTCAAACAATCCATGTTAATTCCAAGTTGTGAGGCACCAAAATATGAAAAAAGTCAAGGGGGTGAATACTTTTGCAAGGCACTGTAGCAGTTGCCCCCCAATAACAAGGACAAATTGCTGGAATAACAGAGCTGTATAATGGCTATTTGGATCCCCAAATAATCTCTCCCTACACTTGTAAATCGCTTTTCTAGCACTGTCCCTAGCGCCTTCTGACGTCTCTCCCTGCACTAAGATGCTGTGAAATTATTCCTTGTACTGAAATAGGCCACTAAATGCTTTCGCCACAAATTACTGCAACAGTGAAATGCATATATATTTTTCTTTCTGTACTGAAATAGGCCACTAAACGCTTTCAACACATATAGCCGCCAATGTGAACTGAGAATATATTTTTCTTTTTGTACTGAAATAGGCCACTGTGACAAACCACCCGCCAATCCCGTCGTACTATGACACAGTTGCCATACAGGTCTCCTCCACTAGAGACTTCTGGAGGCGAATCCACTGTGAGCACAGTAGACATTTAACCACTTCCCATCTGGGCCCTTTGCCCCCTTCCTGACCAGGCCAAATTTTTCAAAACTGACATATCTCACTTTATGTGGTAATAACTTTGGAACGCCTTTATTTATCCAAGTCATTCAGAGACTGTTTTCTCGTGACACATTGTACTTCATGATAGTCATAAATTTGAGTCAAAATATCTCACCTTTATTTATGAAAAAATCCCAAATTTACCCAAAAATTTGAAAAATTCGCAATTTTCTAAATTTCAATTTCTCTGCTTTTAAAACAGAAAGTGATACCTCATAAAATATTTATTATTTAACATTCCCCATATGTCTACTTTATGTTGGCATCATTTTGGAAATGTCATTTTATTTTTTTAGGACGTTAGAAGGCTTAGAAGTTTAGAAGCAATTCTTCAAATTTTTAAGAAAATTGCCAAAACCCACTTTATAAGGACCAGTTCAGGTCTGAAGTCACTTTGTGGGGCCTACATAGTGGATACCCCCATAAATGACCCCATTGTAGAAACTACACCCCTCAAGGTATTCAAAACCGATTTTACAAACTTTGTTAACCCTTTAGGCGTTCCACAAGAATTAAAGGAAAATGGAGATCAAATTTTTAAATTTCACTTTTTTGGCAGATTTTCCATTTTAATCAATTTCTTTCTTTAACACATCGATGGTTAACAGCCAAACAAAACTCAATATTTATTACCCAGATTCTGCGGTTTACAGAAACACCCCACATGTGGTCGTAAACTGCTGTATGGGCACACGGCAGGGCGCAGAAGGAAAGGAACTCCACATGTTTTTTAGATGCCATGTCCCATTTGAAGCCCCCTGATGCACCCTTACAGTAGAAACTCCCAAGAAGTGACCCCATTTTGGAAACTAGGGGATAAGGTGCCAGTTTTATTAGTACTATTTTTGGGTACATAGGATTTTTTGATCATTCATTATAACACTTTATGGGGCAAGGTGACCAAAAAATTGGTTGTTTTAGCACAGTTTCTATTTATTTATTTTTACAGCGTTCACCTGAGGGGTTCAGTCAAGTGACATTTTTATAGAGCAGATTGTTACGGACGTGGCGATACCTAATATGTATACTTTTTCTCATTTATTAAAGTTTTACACAATAATAGCATTTTTGAAACCAAAAAATTATGTTTTAATGTGTCCATGTTCTGAGAGCTATAGTTTTTTTATTTTTTAAGAGATTTTCTTATGTAGGGGCTCATTTTTTGCGGGATGAGGTGACGGTTTTATTGGTACCATTTTGTGGGACATACGCATTTTTGATCACTTGGTGTTGCACCTTTTGTGATGCAAGGTGACAAAAATTGCTTGTTTTGACAGTTTTTTTTTTTTTTTTTTTTTACGGTGTTCACCCGAGGGGTTAGGTCATGTGATATTTTTATAGAGCTGGTTTTTACGGACGCGGCAATACCTAATATGTATACTTTTTTTTATTTGTTTCACTTTAACACAATAATAGCATTTTTGAAACCAAAAAAATGATGTTTTAGTGTCTCCATGTTCTAAGAGCTATAGTTTTTTTATTTTTTGAGAGATTTTCTTATGTAGGGGCTAATTTTTTGCAGGATGAGGTGACTGTTTTATTGGTACCATTTTGTGGGACATACGCGTTTTTGATCACTTGGTGTTGCACCTTTTGTGATGCAAGGTGACAAGAATTGCTTGTTTTGACACAGTTTTTTTTATTTTTTTTTTACGGTGTTCACCCGAGGGGTTAGGTCATGTGATATTTTTATAGAGCTGGTTTTTACGGACGCGGCAATACTAAATATGTCTATTTTATTTTTTCTATTTTTAATTTTTTTTTTTATTCCTTACTTGGGATTTTTTTTTTTTTTACATGTGAAACTTTTTTTTATTTTATTTTTTCAACCCTTTATTTTATTTTTATTTTATTTTACACTTTTCGTCCCCCATAAGGTCATACAAGACCTCTGGGGGACATTTACTTCACTTTTTATTTTTTTTTCACTGTTGATTTCTCCTGTAACTGGGGCTGACATAGTAGCCCCAGTTACAGGACAAATGCACCCCTATAGAGGCTGTACAGCAGCAATCCTGCGCTGTACAGCCTCAGAGCAGGGCTGATCGAGGTCTCTGAGAGACCTCACACAGCTCCTGCACACTCCGGTCACGGCGGTCACATGACCGCCGGGCCGGAACAGGAAGCGCACAGCGCTTCCTGCTCTGCAGACACAGCGCTCGGAGAGCGCTGTGTCTGCAGCGATCGTGAAGGCAGGGACACCTGGGCACTGTCCCTGCCTTGTCTTAGGGTTGCCCTGCTGTCACTGACAGCGGGCAACCCGATCAGCAGCTGCACGATTAGCGTGCAGCTGCTATTTCTGACAGGACGTTTTAAAACGTGCTGTCAGAAATAGACGTCCACCCATAGGACGTTTATATCCTATGGGCGGACGTGAGGCGGTTAAGATTGGTTGGTGTGCCCATACATGATACAATCAGAAAAATAAAATTATCGATTTCACGATGGAAATCAGATTAATTTGCTGCCACCACTCTTTGTATTGAATCGGGGCGAAGAGACCCCGGCTAATCCTAAAGGGAAGAAACGGTTATTTGCAACCTAGCTAACCAATCAACAATTTATAGAAATAAGACAATGCGGTAGTATGTCTCTTCTGAGGACAGAGTTCTTAGCATAAACCAGATAATCAAGGAACAAGGGCAAAACTGGAACGATGCAATCGTTAGTTTTATTCTAAAAACTATACACAAAAAATATATACGTTAAAACTGACAGATAAATATGCCTGCCGGTCGAACAGATTGGTTGGATAGAAATAGGTAAGAGGTGGAAGGGAATAGAATGTCTGTAAGTTCAGAATTACCATGGCAGTGTCCAGTAAAAGGCAAAGTCTTTGAAAGGAATAATCCAAGATGGCGGGGTGCCCATGTCCAGCGGGCGGTCGTGATGTTAGTCGACGTCAGATGGTAGATGAAGGACCCAGGACCTGAGTTTGTCACTGTTTTTACCTACTCTGAAGCGGGGAGTGGTTATGACACGTACAGGTCCAGCCTTGTGTAATTGGAACAGGGGCAGTCCTTTGCCCCATAAGAAAAAAATCTGGCAGAACCTTTGCTTTGCCCATTTCTCCATATCCCGTAAGTCCAATCAAGAAATATAGTTGATATTGATAATCAGTACAATTTTACGCATCATCTGATAACAAATACGACTAGAAGATAATACAGGGTGCCTGAGAACCTTTATATCTCAGAGTGGGAATCTCGGATTTTCCCGTGGGTTTCCTAGAAGGTGGGTTAGAAGAACCGAAACCATCTCTGAAGAGAGGGTTCCTTTCATATTTCCATAACCCATGAAATATTAGGAAAATATGGGAAAAATATGAAGTCTATGGATTGAAGGTGACTTTCAGGTCATCTTCCTTCCTGTACCAACCAGCTGTGAGATAAGGATCTGTCCTTTTCTTCTGAAGCTTGCTGCCCAGGCTAAAGGTGTGAGATCTTCTGCGATGCCGGAGCCGCTCCGACTACAGAAAGGAAGTTTTTATGAGGTTCATGAGGTTCTGTCAAGAAAATACCAGATTGATGGGTACTTAACCTGGCATGGGGGCAGGAAGATTATTTGGCAAGAAGGTGCTAATTGTACCTCTGATCTGTGAGCTGTGCTAGCAAGGGTAAATTACTTTGGGTTGAAAAAAAGATTTTAACTCTTTGTGTGCAGACGAAGGCTCTGGTGATTTTAAAACTGGACGCATTTGCGATTTCTTCGTGTTGCTGAGATTGCGAATCGTCACTAAATGCTTTCAACACATATAACTGCCGAAGTGAACTGAGAATATATTTTTCTTTTTGTACTGAAATAGGCCACTAAATGCTTTCACTACAAATAACTGGAACAGTGAAGTACGTATATATTTTTCTTTCTGTACTGAAATAGGCCACTAAATGCTTTCGCCACAAATAACTGCAACAGTGAAGTGTGTATATATTTTTCTTTATGTGCTGAAATTGGCCACTAAACACTTTCAACACATATAACCGCCAAAGTGAACTGAGAATATATTTTTTTTTTGTACTGAAATAGGCCACTAAACCCTTTTAACACATATAACTGCCGAAGTGAACTGAGAAAATATTTTTCTTTTTGTACTGAAATAGGCCAGTAAATGCTTTCGCCACAAATAACTGCAATAGTAAAGTGTGTATATATTTTTCTTTATGTACTGAAATAGGCCACTAAACGCTTTCAACACATACTGTATAACCGCCAATGTGAACTGAGAATATATTTTTCTTTTTGTACTGAAATAGGCCAGTAAACGCTTTCAACACATATTACCGCAGAAGTGAACTGAGAATATATGTTTCTTTCTGTATTGAAATAGGCCACTGAACGCTTTCAACACATATAACCGCAGAAGTGAACTGAGAATATATTTTTCTTTTTGAACTGAAATAGGCCACTAAACTCTTTTTCCACAAATAACTGCAACAGTTAAGTGCGTATATGTTTTTCTTTCTGTACTAAAATAGGCCACTAAAGGCTTTTTAACAATACAGTGCCTTGTAAAAGTATTCACCCCCTTGACTTTTTTCATATTTTGTTACATTACAGCCTTATGTTTTGTTAATCTGATATTTTTTTGATGGATCAGAACAGTTGGTGAAGTGAAACTAGAAAAATATATAAATAAAACTATTGTTTAGAAATAGAAAACAGAAAATTGGCATATGCGTATGTTTGTTAGGAAGCCCATAAAAAGCTCTGGTGCAAACAATTACCTTCAGAAGTCACATAATTACAGTGCCTTGCAAAAGTATTCACATCCTCCCCCCCCCTTGACTTTTTCCATGTTTTGGTGCCACAACCTGGAATTAACATGGATTGTTTGAGGATTTGCATAATTGAATTTACAGAAAATGCCCACAATTTTGAAGATGTTTTTTTTTTTTTTTTTATTACGAAGCAAACAACAAATAGGACAAAATAACAGAAAAAGTCAATGTGCATAACTATACACCCCCCTAAAGTCAATACTTTGTAGAGCCACCTTTTGTGGCAATCACAGCTCCAAGTTGCTTTGGATAAGTCTTTATGAGCTTGCCACATCTTACCACTAGCATTTTTGCCCATTCCTCCTTGCAAAACTGCTCCAGCTCCTTCAACTTGGATGGTTTACGCTTGTGAACAGCAATCTTTAAGTCTGTCCACTGATTTTCTATTGGATTGAAATCTGGGCTATGACTAGGCCATTCCAACACATTTACGTTTCCCCTTAAACCACTCAAGTGTTGCTTAGCAGTGTGTTTGGGGTCATTGTTCTGCTGGAAGGTGAACCTCCGCCCTATCCTCACATCATGCACAGAGTGGTAAAGGTTTTGCTAAAAAATATCCCTGTATTTAGCACCATCCATCTTTCCCTCAACTCTGACCAGTTTCCCAGTCCCGGCTGCTGAAAACCATCCCCACAGCATGATGTTGCCACCACCATGCTTCACTGTGGGGATGGTGTTCTTTGGGTGATGTGATGTGTTGGGTTTGCGCCAGACAAAGCGTTTTCTTTGATGGCCAAAAATTTCAATTTTTGTCTCATCAGACCAGAGCGACTTTCTCCATACATGTTGGGAGTCTCCCACGTGCCATTATGCAAACTGACAACCTGCCTTTTTGTTTTTTGCTGAAAGTAATGGCTTTCTTCTGGCGACTGTGCCATAAAGCCCAACTCTATGTAGCATACGGCTTATTGTCGTCCTTTGTACAGATACTCCAGTCTCTGCTGTGGAACTCTGCAGCTCCTCCAGGGTTACCTTAGGTCTCTGTGCTAACTCTCTGATTAATGCCCTCCTTGCCCAGTCCATGAGCTTTGGTGCGCGGCCGTCTCTTGGCAGGTTTGCTGTTGTGCCATGTTCTTTCCATTTGGTTATGATAGATTTGAAGGTGCTCCTAGGGATCATTAAAGATTTGGATAACCCAACCCTGACTTCTCAACAACATTGTCCCTTACTTGTTTGAAGAGTTCCTTGATCTTCATGGCAGTGTTTGGTTAGTGATGCCTCTTGCTTAGATATTTCAGCCTCTGGGGCCTTTCAAAAAAGTTCTGTATATTAAATGATGCAAATCCTCAAACAATCCATGTTAATTCCAGGTTGTGAGGCACCAACATATGAAAAAAGTCAAGGGGGTGAATCCTTTTGCAAGGCACTGTAGCAGTTGCACCCCAATAACAAGGACAAATTGCTGGAATAACAGAGCTGTATAATGGCTATTTGGATCCCCAAATAATCTTTCCCTACACTTGTAAATCGCTTTTCTAGCACTGTCCCTAGTGCCTTCTGACGTCTCTCCCTCACTAAGATGCTGTGAAATTATTCCTCCCTATCCTTTCCCTGCACTTATAAATAGTTTTTTCAGGTTTTTTTTTCATAATGAGATTTTTCCTATTGCTGTCCCTAGCGCCTTCTCACGTTTGTCCCTGCACTCAGAAATCTGGAAGATGTCTGATTCAAAGATGGCCACCGTAATTATAGGGCTAGTAGTATAAGGTTGGGTGGTACTCCAATTTGATTGCGTGGGTGTTAGGAGATGTTTCCAAAACCAGATAATGATATAATTTAGACTCCTGTACTCCACTTGGTTTTCAAGAATAATGCTTTTATTAGTGTGCGGTTCCAGTCAAAAAACGTTTTTCGGCTTATAGCCTTCTACAGTACAACTGGATCCAGCCGCATAGGTTAGGGAAAAAGCATGGAGGTGGTATCCCCTCAGTGGGTGGCAGGAAGCTGCGTTAGTAGGGGGCTCTGTGGCCCTGTGTGGCGAGTGTTGTGGTAAGGCAGTAGCCTGAATGCCAAGGAAATTCGCATTCGTTGTGAATCGAATTTTTCCTGAAATTCGGATCAAATTCCACTTCCTCAGCTTCGATTCACTCATTTCTAGTTACTACTATGTAAGCTGTAAGTATTGTTTGCTGCCACTGTATATTAGTTAGCACAAAAAGATGACCAGGAAGAGTTAAAGTAGTTATCTTAGAATCTGATATTGATGATCTACCATCAGGATAGGTGATCAATATGTGGTTGGCAGAGGTCTGTCTCCAGTCACCCCAGCTGATCAACTTTTAGACGAGGCCGCTGCGCTCACCAGAGCTCCGGTGAGCATTGTGGTCTCTTTAAAGCTTACCAATCACAGCGCCATACATTGTTTAGGGGCTGTGTTTGGTTTTGCAGCTGAGCCCTATTTACTTGAATGGGTCTGAGCTGACGTCACCAGCCATGTGACAATTATACAGTGTCACTGGCCTAGGAAGAGATCTACACACTAACGAAGCACTGGGGCCTCTTTCTTTTTTTTTTCTTTTTTAAATCTTTTTATTGATTTTGAATAAAGAGCAACTTATACATCAACTTCAAAAGCTTGTATATTATAGAATTATTGCATTGCTTAAAGAAGCGTTACGGAGTCCAATACATATGGGCTTCATAAGGAAAGCAAACATTTCTACAGAGACAAAGAACATGGTATAAAGATGTCTGTGAAGGTTCTCAATTATCCATGTCATGGTATATCTATAAAGAATAAATCAAGGCAACTGTAGATTTCTTGAAAACGTTTCACTCGTTCTTCCAACGAGCTTTCTCAATTCTGAGTGACTGTACAAGAATTCTCTGGGAATAAATATGTAACTGAATCAACATCTGGTAATTATACCCAGCATGGAGTCAGAGGTCATTATACCCAGCATGGGGTCAAAGGTGTTGATTCCATTATCCTAATTGGAGTCAGTAGGTGATAATGACCTCCCAGAAAAAGGTGTCAAGACAGCATTGTATGTGGCAGACAATAGATGTCTAACCCCCCCCCCCCCATCTCTCTATTCAAGCTTGGCTTCTCCATTTTTACGTAGATGGCCTCCTTCACACTTCGTTTGTACCAATCTTGTACAGTCACTCAGAATTGAGAAAGCTCGTTGGAAGAACGAGTGAAACGTTTTCAAGAAATCTACAGTAAGTCCAGTTGCCTTGATTTATTCTTTACAGATATGGTATAAAGATGAGATTTCAGGACAATGCATGGCCAGAACTCTTTTTCATGTCATGGAGAAGAAAATATCTATAAACAAGAGGCTTGTGGCCGGCTCCTTTAATCTTCCTGACGACAGAACCATAGTGTCACGAGGGTGTCGAGAGCCACATCTCACTCCGTTATACCCGGGGTCAGGAAGTCACAGCGGGTTGCTGCGCGCTCTATGTCTAAAGATAGTGCTGTTTCTTAATGGTAGCTTTCTGGGTTTGCCTTGCAATCCTTTTTGGCTCATTTAGGGATCCGTAGCTTCTCCTCCTCAGCTGTTTCTTGTCCAGCAATCCCAACCTCCTGATATTCCCATCTCCCACTTCTCTGGTTGCCAGATATAGAGCTTTCTGCCTGGACTTCTATACTGACCCACTGGAGCTGTGTAGCTGTGATTCCTGGTTGTTGTTCCAGAGCGTTACCCTCCGGATCCCTGTTGGGCTTCTGTTGTCCGCTGTTGTCGCCCACCTGGGATTATATGTTTGTCTGTATTGTCTGTCCTCTCCTTGGTGTTTCCCTTTAGTGTTAGTGGTGCGGACTAGTGTTCCCACCGCCCTATTCACTACGTAGGGCTCATCTCAGGGAAAGCCAGGGTTTAGGCACGTGATCGGCGTACGGGTGAGAAACCTGTCTAGGGACGTCAGGGCAGTCAGGTGCCAGCCTCAAGGTGAGTTAGGGGTCACCACCTTTCCCTCTCCCTTGGACAGGGCCTTCCCATTTCCCTCCCTTTGCGTCACGTATGTGATCGGCACGCCGGTCATGACACATAGCTACTCCTGTTCATTGTACAAACCTTTTGAAAATGTGATTCAACATTAAGAGCAAAAGCTCCAAAACAGTAACCAAAGTCAAAACCTAACTCTCCATAGGAATAGAGTTGAGGAAAAAAAACAAAAAAAACAAAGACAGAAGGTGTGTGTGGGGGGGATGGGGGGGGTGATGGAATTGAGGGGAGGTATGGAAGGTAGTTCTTCTGGTTTTCATGTCAAGGGCGATCCCAGGTAACACTGTAGGACCAGGAAGTTAGTCAGGCTACCAGCAGTGTTATTGGGTTGAGATTTACATGTATTTGTTCTGAAACAGGGGAATTTAAATATCAGTCCCACTCCTGTGTAAGTGTTAGTGAAGAACAGCTTCCTTGAACTAAATGTGTGTTTTGTTGGCTGTCCAGGTTACCCAGGGATTCTATATTTTAGTGTATCTGTGATGAGTTCGTAATTCCCAATGTGAGAGTTCTTCCAACCTAGTTAGGGATTCTACTTTTTCTTGCCAATGAGAAGTCGATGGTTGGGCAGTCGATTTCCAATTTGAGGCAATCAATAGTCTAGCGGCTGCAAGCAGAATTTTCAGCTAGGGAATCTTAGGTTTTGCTATAGTGCTTGGTAATAAGGTTAAAAGGGTGATTTTAGGACATACGGGAAGGAGGGAGTTATCTAACTCGAAGATATCTCTTGTCAACCTAAAAACTGATTATCAATAGTCTTTGATTATGGGGCAGGTCCACCAGATATGTAGAAAAGAACCCCTTGCTGTTAGACATTTCCAGCACCTGTCCTATGTATCACCGTACATACGACTCAATCTCACTGGGGTCAGATTCCACCTATTGAGGACTTTGTAGGCATTTTCTTGTATAATCACACATCTAGAGATTGTCTTTGGGGCACCTACTACAATATGTGTCTCCTTATCAAAGAATTTCACGCCTAGGTCCGTCTCCCATTCCTTTACAAAGTAAAGGGGGGTTGGGTATTCCATTGTTAATAAGTTTCTAGAGACAATGGAGATAAGCCTCGAGGGGTATTGAGTTTGAGATATTAGTTTCTCGAACCAAGTAAGTGTCAAGTTCTTTCTGTTCTGTTTTAGGACTCTGCAGGTGGTAGATTTCAGACATATGAATTGGATCTGATTGAGATTGTTTAGCTGGAATTTTGCGGCTAGAGCTAGGGAAGCTTCCTCCCCATCTAGTAACTCGTCAACTGGCAAGGTGGAGTTGTGTAATTGTGAGGGAAGAATCTTGTAACTGTCTGTGTTGAAACATAAGCAGTTTCCAATGGTCAAAAGGGGGGTTGGAAAATCAGAGCATATGTCTCTTATTTCTGGATTGTTCCAAACCAACAGGGTAGTTGACACCAGGGAATCTCCCTTTTGTGACTGTGGAGCCCTCCCATGTTCAGATAGGATAAGGGACCTAAGTGGAAGTCCTGCTAAGCTTTCTTCCAGGGGAATCCAATGTTTATGATCCTATTAAAATGGACTGCCCTGTAATATCTTTTAATAGAGGGAAAGCCAATCCCTCCCTTCAAAAAAGGTAGAAGCAAAATTTTGTTAGAAATTCTGGGTTTTATATTACCCAAATGTAAGAGGAGCATATTTTCCTGAAGGAGCCAAAAAAGCTACTTGGTAGTTTCACTGGGAGTACTTGTAGTAGATAGGTAATTTTGGGAACGATTAAGGAATTGAAGATGTTACGTCTACCTATCCAAGAGATTAAGGAAGGAGACCAGGAATTTAATATTGCCGGTATTGATTTTAGGAGTGGGGGGAAATTGACTTCATATAGTTTGGACAATTCTGGCGTGATATTAATTCCCAGGAATTTTATGTATGACTGTGTCCACTCAAATGGAGAATCTGCTTGTATCTTTTGTAGGAGTTTAGATGATAGATTGATACTCATAGCTTGCGATTTTGATAGGTTTATTTTGAAATTTGAGATGTAACCGAAGGAGGTGAAGATCCAAATTATAGCTGGAAAGGCCTGTGATGGGTTAGAAACCATTAGTAATAGGTCATCAGCATATGCCGCTTGTTTGATTTCCAAGCCCCCACAGACCAAACCTCTTATCTTGTGAGATTGTCTAATATATTGTAAAAGGGGTTCAATTGTGAGTATAAAAAGAATTGGTGAGAGAGGGCAGCCTTGTCTCGTCCCATTGTTTATAATGACCGCTTGGGAGAGTATGTCGTTTACTTTAATGTTTGCACTCGAGGAGACATACATGGTGAAAATGGCCTTTATGAAAGGATCAGGGAAGCCTAGCTTAGACAGTGTACATTTAACAAAGGCCCATGCCATTCTGTCAAAGGATTTTTCAGCATCTGTACCCAGAACCACAAAAGGAGTCTTTGTCTTTTTTGCCAATGCAATTGAATTTATGATTTTGTATGTATTATCTTTACCCTCACGCCCGGAAATGAAACCCGTCTGATCTGGGTGTATAAGGTCTTTTAATAGGAGTTTTATTCTGGTGGCCAGTATCCTAGCGTACATTTTAAGGTCTAAATTTAGCAGAGAAATGGATCTGTAACTGGAACACAAGCTTTGGTCCTTCTGTAGTTTGGGTATAAGAGTGATGTGGGCATTGACTGCTTGAGGAGGAAATGCCAAGCCAGATAGTGCTGCATTAAAGCTCTTAAGCAGATGAGGCATGAGGATTTCCTGAAAGGAGAGATAGTAAAGCATTGGTAGTCCATCTGGTCCAGGAGACTTTCCTTTGGCCATTTTTTTTATGGTTTCTGAGATTTCTGAAGTCTTTATTGGTGAGCACAGACCTACAGCTTGATCAGGGGTTAAAACAGGGAGCTGAATTTTACTCCTTAGTCAGCTCTAATTTCTTCTCTCTAAGACTATCAGGATCTGAAACATCTATGTTATAAAGAGCTGAGTAGAAATGTTGGAAAGCCTCTGCTATCTCCACGTCCTCCTTTACTATCTACTTATCTTTGTTTAGAATAGCCAAGATTCTAGACTTACGTTTACGTTGCCTTATCATAGCCAGCATAAACTTTGTAGGTTTGTTACCATGCGCAAAAAGTTTCTGTTTCAGAGATAGATATAGTTTTGCCGAATTTTTATTTAGGAACTCCCTGAGCTCATCCCTAGCTGAGGAGAGTTCCAGTAGGCAATGTTTATTCCGGGAGCATTTGTGTGCAGATTCCAATTTGGAGATTTTGTCATAAAGCTCGGCTATTCTGACACGTCTCTGTTTGTTCAGGTAGGAAGCAATTGAAGTAAAGTCCCCTCTTATAACTGATTTTATGAGCTTCCCAAATTATGTGTGGAGAAACTACATCTGGTACGTTTAAAGAGAAAAATTCTTATAGCTTCCCCTCTGCACTGGGGCCTCTTCCAACAGCTGATCAAAGGGTGTCCTGGGAGTCAGACCACCACGATCTGATACTGATGACCTATCCTGAAGATTGATATCAATTTCTGAATAACCCTTTTAAGTGGAGCATGGTAAAAAGGGTTATTGTGTTGTGTGAGATATATAAATGTAGCAAAGTTTTAATATTAGTTTTAATATTCTACAGGACAATTAATTATACCTCAAAATCATATTTGAGATTTAGGACTAAATTAATTGTCTGAGACTGGAAAAATAGATCTGATATTTTTAAGAGACACTACCACTCTTGGTGATAGGTTGTGTATGGCTTTGCATTCCCACTCCATTCAAGTGAGGTTAACGTTTTCTGGGAATTTTTGGGAGTTTAACAGATATGCTCATGCAGTTTCTTGCCTCATGTACACCTTCCCCATGTTTTTTTATTTATTTTTATTTGGACTCTCCTGACCCGTTTTACCATGGAAACACATCATTCTAGTTTGTATCCCTCCTGTATGTAGCACTTCCTGCTGCTGTATCCAACCAACCTCATGATGCACTGCTCCTTTCTCTACCACAGCTCTAGCACCGCCCCTAACAATTCACAGCTCGTTTATAGCTTCTCCTACCAGCTAGTTACATAAATACTCCCCTATCACTGACACGCCCATGGACATAACATCACATGGACATGGTCATTTGACCATAGCCTAGAATGGATAGGACCAATAAATGTAAAAGAAATCACATGTATATATACATTCTTAACCCTTCCCAAACACCCCACATACATTTTACGTTGGTGGTCAGGCATTTAACCATGTTGACCACGGGAATTTATAGACCAGGTGAGTGCGCCATCAGCCATGTACTGGCTTCCCGGTGAGGATCGGGGGAGCCGGATGTAGTTTGTAGCAGTTATTAGATCAAAGCATAGTATGTGGATGTGCGATACAGATATATTTTCTCCTTTGGACATGTAGTTTGCAGCAGCTTAGGGGAAATGTTAAAAAGTGTAAAAAGAAAAAAGTTTTTAAAAAATATGAAAAAAATCAAAAAAAATCAAATCACCCCTCTTTTCCCAAAATAAAAATAAAAATACACAAATAATTTAAAAAAATTAACATCATGGGCATCGCCACGTGCAAAAACACCTGTACTATTAAAATATAAAAATATTTATCTCATAAGGCAAACAGTGAAACGGAGAAAAGTCACAGTTATCAGTGAAAAGTACAGATCGCCCAGCAAAAAAATTAGCCCACAAGTGCTGTACGCATAAAAAATATAAAAGTTATGGGGGTCAGAATATGGCAATGCAAACAATTTTTTTTTCCAAAGGTTTAATTATTATTATTTTTTTTTTCAGTATTAAAATGCAAGAAAAACTATACATATGTGGTATAGTTGTAATCGTACTGGCCTGAAGAATAAAAGTAACAGGTCAGTTTTTTACGAAATAGTAGACAGTGTATAAAAATAAAATAAAACTGTGGCAGAATGGTGTTTTTTTATTTTTATTATAGTTCCAGTCCATTTGGATTTTTTTCTGGCTTCCCATCACATTGTATGCAACCGTAAATGGTGCCATTAGAAAGTGCATCTTGTCCCACAAAAATCCAAGCCCTCATATGGTATGTGAATGAAAAAATAAAAAAGTTATGGCTTTGGGAAAACAGAAAATCTTGAAAGAGTTAAGTTGTCTTCTTGGTCAAGTTGTAATACATTCTCCTCAGTTACTTTATTTTTGTTTCTTCTCTTGTAGATGTCCATTAGTAACCACTAATTGCCACGATTACACATCTATACCTATATCCTGATGTTGCTATTTTGCTACAGTAAATGTATTACTAATTATGAATTTGAAACATGGTAAAATAAAGAAGTAGTAGGTTTGTGAACCAACTCCACAGCCCAGAAATGTCTATTTTAGTGTCCAGCGCTGTTATTTCATGGGGAATACAAGTGTGTAATAAAATAGACATTTTAAATGACATATCCTCCCAATTAAGGATGAGAGAAGAGAGCTTCGGATCCAAGATCCAAAGTCGCTTTGCTCCAAAAAAAATTTAATGCTGTATGGATGCTTATGGCATTTAAATGTATGCACTCCAGCAAGGCGAAGTGACTTATTTTGGAGAATAACTTGGATATTTGATTATTAAACTTGAAAACCATTTTAAAACAGCAATCCGAAGTTGTCTTTGTTACTGATTCGTACCTCGGGACCGAAGCCAACTTCGGAACCAAGTTTCAAAATAGTCACTTCGCCTTGCCGGAGCGCATACATTTTAATGCTGTATGGGGATGGATCTCCGTACAGCATTAAAACAAATTTTCAACTTTGGATCTTGGATCCTACTCCCAATATTCATTTTTCAACAATTTTTGGCTGCTTTTCTTTTTCTTTTCAGCAGTGATATAACTTGAGAATAAAATACAAATATTGTCCTTCTTTAGCAGTCAACACAAATGATAAAATAGACAATCCATTGTCCTGCTGTTGCGAGGGAATGATGTTATCTGAAAGGTAATCCTCATGATAATAGTAGATGTATAATTGAGGTAAAGGTATGACTAGACCTAGATCAAGATGCCCACAGAAGAGCACTGCCTCGATCAGTATAATGCGTGATACTCTGAGTCACTACAGGAGGGATCTCTTTGGTTGGAGTGATGGTTGGATTTAAAAAGTTAAGTTAGACTGTTTGCATGCTACATGTAAAAGTCCCCCCCAAAAAAAGAAGCGGAAATAGAGGCAGGACAGGAGGCTTCATACATGGAGTGGTTTAAAAAATTATATCCAGAAAACCATCCACCTGAAAAATTACAAAGAATATTCAAATACAGGTTGTTAATATGGGATTTTCTAAAATGTGATGCAGGTGTCCATTTAAGTGGTTTTATCTAGGCCTTGCCAGGATCTCCCTCGTGCATGATATCAATATCAAACTTTAAGCCAACAGTCTGCTGTTTCTATCATGTCATTCCTCCACAGTGTGGACTGTTTGGTATTTTTATTTTTTTATGTTTTTCAAATAATGTTTTTTTAAACTGGTGGTAATATCTAGTTGGTACTATCACACTATATATCTTGGGATATGTTGAGCCTGTAAGGAAGGACACATCTGTACTAGTAGTGAGGGAAGGCTATGCACATCACAATATGTACGCTCAGGAATGTGACTATGCCCACTTGTGCTTTCATCAATATAACCTAATTACCTCAAATAGGAAATGAATTGAGGTGGGATTTATCTAGAACTAAAGGAGTTAAAGTAATTGCAAGAGAAACATCCTTACTGCAGATATAATAAGACAGACAAAGTGTAAAGTTTTCTATGTGCTAATAACAGAACAACGGGAAAGAAAAGCTGGATTCAACTCCCGGCCGACAATGAAATGAGGTTTTAGCGGTGTTTATATGAACATGAAACGCGAGGTGAGCCGAGATGCTAGGGAAAGCTCATTAGGGCGGCAGCATGTGCCTGTATGGCTGTCGTATCACTTCCTCCATCTCTCTGCACCCACACAGGTTCTTTTTATCTATAATTTAATATCTGGATATATGTGGATCTAAGAGGAAACTTGAAACACGAGGGAGGGTGTATGGAAAGTGCTTCTACCTCCGACAGCTGATAAAATGAATTGCTAATGTGTCTGTTCACTAGAGATATCCCTCATCTTTAGCAGTCCACTGGCAGCAGAGAAAGGAGCAGAGACGTGGAAGCCATGGATAAAGTGAACTGTAATTCAGAGCTTAAAGGGTACCTGTCACCTCAAAAATGCATCTACAACCGCCAGCAGTAACTCGTAGTTGCCCTCAGCCTGTTAATAATCATATGTTTCATCCTGTTGTCCGATGCTGCGTAAGTTCAAAAAACGCGGTTTTATTCTCCATTAGCTCTATAGTGCCGGCCAGCTTGAAATCAAGAGGGCAGCGGTCTACTTGCTTCAAGTCAAGGTAACCACTTCCCCCTAACCGTCCCCTCTTGCCTGAGAGTAACAGTCTGCAGTGCGGCCGCGATTCCCCAAGCCTCGCGCATGCGCATTGCGCCGCTGAAACCCAGCTTGCAGCGGCAGCAGGAGATGGGATAGCACATTACTACAGAGCGCACCGCGCATGCGCGAGACTTGGGGAATCGAGGCCGCACTGCAGGCTGTCACTCACAGGCAAGAGAGGATGTTTAGGGGGCGTGGTTACCTTGACTTGAAGCAAGGAGGCCGCTACCCCCTTGACTTCAAGCTGGCCGGCACTATACAGCTGATGGAGAATAAAACAGCGTTTTTTGAACTTACGCAGCATCGAACAACAGGATGAAATATATGATTATTAACAGGCTGCGGGCTACTATGAGGTACTGCTGGCGGGTGTAGATGCATTTTTGAGGTGACAGGTTCCCTTTAACCAGTCTCTGCAAATGTAGTCACCGTGTAAGACCGAGGATTATTGGGGTCACCAGAGGAAATTATTCCAAGGTCTCAACACGTCCCATCTACACAAAACAACTACATGTCTGATTTTAATTGCATATAAAACTACCCAACCTATGGGGGTAACCTGTGGCTGGAATAGAATTTTGAGGTCATCGATGTCTGGCACAGCGTTACTGGGGAATCTTTAGGTGGCAGTGAATGTGGCCATTGATAGCAGAGGCATATTGTGAGGACCTCAGTGATTATCAGTGTTTTGTTCTCTTAAAGGGAATATGTCACATTCTAAGCTTAAAATTTAACTAATTGTAGTATATTTGAACTAATATCTTCATCTATCTCATATCTTTATATCTATCATCTACCTATCTATCTATCCATTTATCTCGTATTTGTCTATCTATCTATCTATCTATCTATCTACAACCCCAATTCCCAAAAAGTTACGCCCTGTGTAAAATGTAAATATATGTAAATAAAAGCAGAATACTATTGGGGTCATTTATCAAGGTGATGTAAAGTAGAACTTGCTTAGTGTCCCATAGCAACCAATCCTCCTTTAATTTTTCAAAGTTCCTTTGGAAAATGAAAGGTGGAATCTGATTGGTTGCTATGGGCAACTAAGCCAGTTCTAATTTACACCAGCTTGATACATGACCCCTAATAAGTAATTTTTATTTTTTTTGAAATGGTAAAATGTCTCACTTACAACATCTGATACATAATCTGTGATCTATTGTGAAAAAATATGGGCCTATAATATTTGCAAATCAATGCAATGTTTTTATTCACATTTTGTCACAATGTGTTCACTGTGACAGGGGTTGCCTGTTGCTCATGTTTGTACTCTGGCGTACTAGCTGCAGTGGATTCCGTGTGGGCTGGTTGCCAGGGGTGATGTGTAGTAACGGCAGCCTTTGTGTTTATTGGCTTTTCCTTGCTTTCCCCTCCCTGTCCGCTGGTAGAGTTGAGCGAACACCTGGATGTTCGGGTTCGACGAGTTCGGCCGAACTTTCGAAAAATGTTCGGGTTCGGGATCCGAACTCGACCCGAACTTCATCCCGAACCCGAACCCCATAGAAGTCAATGGGGACCCGAACTTTTGGGCACTAAAAAGGCTGTAAAACACACCCGGAAAGGGCTAGAGGGCTGCAAAAGGCAGCAAAATGTAGTTAAATCCCCTGCAAACAAATGTAGATAGGGAAATGATGAGTTAACATAAAATAAATAAAAATTAAACAATATTAATTGGAGTGAGGTCCCATAGCACAGAATCAGGCTTCAAGTCACCCACCAATGGAGAAGGTCACTTACTATTATTTTGACCACAGCACCCAGACAAAGGAGAGAGGTCCCACAGCAGAGAACCAGGCATCATATCACCCACCACAGGAGTAGGCCACCATTTAGTTACTTTGACCCCTACACCCAGACGGAGGAGAGAGGTTACACAGCAGAGAATCAGGCATTTAGATCACCCACCACAGGAGTAGGCCACCATTGAATCAGACCCCGGCAACCATGTCAGATGGCACAAGCATAAGCTTTATATCAATCAGCACAGGAGAAGGCGACTTTGACAGACTTTGACCCCTACACCCGGACGGAGGAGAGAGGTTTCAAAGCAGAGAATCAGGCATTTAGATCACCCACCACAGGAGTAGGCCCCAATTTAATGGGACCCCGGCAACCATGTCAGATGGCACAACCATCAGCTTCATATCAATCAGCACAGGAGAAGGCGACTTTGAAAGACTTTGACCCCTACACCCAGATGGAGGAGAGAGGTTTCACAGCAGAGAATCAGGCATCATATCAACCACCACAGGAGAAGCCACCATTTAGTTACTTTGACCCCTGCACCCAGGAAGAGGAGAGAGGCACCACAGCACATATTCTGGCATCATATCAGCCACCACAGGAGAAGCCACCATTGAGTTACTTTGACCCCCGCACCCAGGAAGAGGAGAGAGGCACCACAGCACATATTCTGGCATCATATCAGCCACCACAGGAGAAGCCACCATTGAGTTACTTTGACCCCCGCACCCAGGAAGAGGAGAGAGGCACCACAGCACATATTCTGGCATCATATCAGCCACCACAGGAGAAGCCACCATTGAGTTACTTTGACCCCTGCACCCAGGAAGAGGAGAGAGGCCACCACAGCACATATTCTGGCATCATATCAGCCACCACAGGAGAAGCCACCATTTAGTTACTTTGACCCCTTCACCCAAACAGAGGAGAGAGGTTCCACATCAGAGAATCAGGCATCATATCAACCACCACAGGAGTAGGCCACAATTTAATGGGACCCCGGCAACCATGTCAGATGGCACAACCATCAGCTTCATATCAATCAGCACAGGAGAAGGCGACTTTGAAAGACTTTGACCCCTACACCCAGACGGAGGAGAGAGGTTTCACAGCAGAGAATCAGGCATTTAGATCACCCACCACAGGAGTAGGCCCCCATTGAATCAGACCCTGGCAACCATGTCAGATGGCACAACCATCAGCTTTATATCAATCAGCACAGGAGAAGCCACCATTGAGTTACTTTGACCCCTGCACCCAGGAAGAGGAGAGAGGCCCCACAGCACATATTCTGGCATCATACTAACCACCACAGGAGAAGCCACCATTGAGTTACTTTGACCCCTGCACCCAGGAAGAGGAGAGAGGCCCCACAGCACATATTCTGGCATCATATCAGCCACCACAGGAGAAGCCACCATTTAGTTACTTTGACCCCTGCACCCAGGAAGAGGAGAGAGGGACCACAGCACATATTCTGGCATCATATCAGCCACCACAGGAGAAGCCACCATTGAGTTACTTTGACCCCTGCACCCAGGAAGAGGAGAGAGGCCCCACAGCACATATTCTGGCATCATACTAACCACCACAGGAGAAGCCACCATTGAGTTACTTTGACCCCTGCACCCAGGAAGAGGAGAGAGGCCCCACAGCACATATTCTGGCATCATATCAGCCACCACAGGAGAAGCCACCATTGAGTTACTTTGACCCCCGCACCCAGGAAGAGGAGAGAGGCACCACAGCACATATTCTGGCATCATATCAGCCACCACAGGAGAAGCCACCATTGAGTTACTTTGACCCCCGCACCCAGGAAGAGGAGAGAGGCACCACAGCACATATTCAGGCATCATATCACACACCACAGGAGAAGGCCTCTTTCAGTGATTTAGGCCTTTGGACCCAGACAGAGGAGAGAGGCACCACAGCACATATTCTGGCATCATATCAGCCACCACAGGAGAAGCCACCATTGAGTTACTTTGACCCCTGCACCCAGGAAGAGGAGAGAGGCCCCACAGCACATATTCTGGCATCATATCAGCCACCACAGGAGAAGCCACCATTTAGTTACTTTGACCCCTGCACCCAGGAAGAGGAGAGAGGCACCACAGAACATATTCTGGCATCATATCAGCCACCACAGGAGAAGCCACCATTTAGTTACTTTGACCCCTTCACCCAAACAGAGGAGAGAGGTTCCACATCAGAGAATCAGGCATCATATCAACCACCACAGGAGTAGGCCACAATTTAATGGGACCCCGGCAACCATGTCAGATGGCACAACCATCAGCTTCATATCAATCAGCACAGGAGAAGGCGACTTTGAAAGACTTTGACCCCTACACCCAGACGGAGGAGAGAGGTTTCACAGCAGAGAATCAGGCATTTAGATCACCCACCACAGGAGTAGGCCCCCATTGAATCAGACCCTGGCAACCATGTCAGATGGCACAACCATCAGCTTTATATCAATCAGCACAGGAGAAGGCGACTTTGAAAGACTTTGACCCCTACACCCAGACGGAGGAGAGAGGTTTCACAGCAGAGAATCAGGCATCATATCAACCACCACAGGAGAAGCCACCATTTAGTTACTTTGACCCCTGCACCCAGGAAGAGGAGAGAGGCACCACAGCACATATTCTGGCATCATATCAGCCACCACAGGAGAAGCCACCATTGAGTTACTTTGACCCCTGCACCCAGGAAGAGGAGAGAGGCCCCACAGCACATATTCTGGCATCATATCAGCCACCACAGGAGAAGCCACCATTGAGTTACTTTGACCCCCGCACCCAGGAAGAGGAGAGAGGCACCACAGCACATATTCTGGCATCAATTAGCCACCACAGGAGAAGCCACCATTGAGTTACTTTGACCCCTGCACCCAGGAAGAGGAGAGAGGCCCCACAGCACATATTCTGGCATCATACTAACCACCACAGGAGAAGCCACCATTGAGTTACTTTGACCCCTGCACCCAGGAAGAGGAGAGAGGCCCCACAGCACATATTCTGGCATCATATCAGCCACCACAGGAGAAGCCACCATTTAGTTACTTTGACCCCTGCACCCAGGAAGAGGAGAGAGGCACCACAGCACATATTCTGGCATCATATCAGCCACCACAGGAGAAGCCACCATTTAGTTACTTTGACCCCTTCACCCAAACAGAGGAGAGAGGTTCCACATCAGAGAATCAGGCATCATATCAACCACCACAGGAGTAGGCCACAATTTAGTTTATTTGACCCCTGCACCCAGGAAGAGGAGAGAGGCCCCACAGCACATATTCTGGCATCATATCACACACCACAGGAGAAGGCCTCTTTCAGTGATTTAGGCCTTTGGACCCAGACAGAGGAGAGAGGTCAGAGATTAGCTTCATATCCCCCAGCACAGCAGAAGACCGCTTTATTTGACTTAGGCCTCAGCACCCAGACAGAAGACAGAGGTAGCATGGCAGAGGTTATGGCTTCATGTCACCCGTTAGTTTAACCGGCCACTTTCATCTGGTTAGGCCCCGGCGCCCAGACAGAGAAGAGTTTCATTCAACTGTGGGTTTCATAAAATTTGTATCAAATAAAGAAGTGGCCCGTAGCACAACAAGACATGTTTTAGGCAGTTAATAAGGACTACTCTGCACAAGGGAGGGACAGGTCCTGTGGGATCCATGCCTGGTTCATCTTTATGAAGGTCAGCTTGTCCACGTTGGCTGTGGACAGGCGGCTGCGCTTGTCAGTAATGACGCCCCCTGCCGTGCTGAATACGCGTTCAGATAAAACGCTGGCCGCCAGGCAGGAAAGCACCTCCAAGGCATAACATGCTAACTCTGGCCACGTGGACAATTTCGAAACCCAGTAGTTGAATGGGGCCGAACCATCCGTCAGGATGTGGAGGGGTGTGCAGACATACTGTTCAACCATGTTAGTGAAATGCTGCCTCCTGCTAACACGTTCCGTATCAGGTGTCGGTGCAGATAGCTGTGGCGTGGAGACAAAACTTTTCCACATTTCTGCCATGCTAACCCTGCCCTCAGATGAGCTGGCCGTGACACAGCTGCGTTGGCGACCTCTTGCCACTCCTCTGCCTTCACCTTCCACCTGTTCCCCTGTGACATGTGGGAATGCTCTCAAGAGCGCCTCTATCAGCGTGCGCTTGTACTCGCGCATCTTACGGTCGCGCTCCAGTTCAGGAATTAAAGTGGGCACATTGTCTTTATACCGGGGATCCAGCAGGGTGGCCACCCAGTAGTCTGCACACGTTAAAACGTGGGCAACTCTGCTGTCGTTGCGCAGGCATTGGAGCATATATTCGCTCATGTGGGCCAGGCTACCCATGGGTAAGGACAAGCTGTCCTCTGTGGGAGGCGTATCGTCATCGTCCACCGTATCCCCCCAGCCACGCACCAGTGATGGGCCTGGGCTGCCACCCCGCTGTGAACTTGCGTCATCCTCGTCCCCCTCCACCTCCTCATCCTCCTCGTCCTCCAGTACAGTGCCTTGGCTGGCGACTTGTGAACCTGTCCTCTGCTGCTTAAACAAACCTCCCTCTGAGCCACTTCGAACAGACTGGCCCGAAAGTGTTAGAAACGAGCCCTCATCCTCCTCCTCCTCCTCCACCTGGGCCACCTCCTCTAACATCATTGCCCTAAGTGTTTTCTCAAGGAGACATAGAAGTGGTATTGTAACGCTGATAACAGTGTCATCGCCACTGGCCATGTTGGTGGAGTACTCGAAACAGCGCAGCAGGGCACACAGGTCTCGCATGGAGGCCCAATCATTGGTGGTGAAGTGGTGCTGTTCGGCAGTAGGACTGACGCGAGCGTGCTGCAGCTGAAACTCCACTATGGCCTGCTGCTGCTCGCACAGTCTCTCCAGCATGTGCAAGGTGGAGTTCCACCGGGTGGGCACGTCGCATATGAGGCGGTGAGCGGGAAGGCCGAAGTTCCGCTGTAGCGCAGACAGGCGAGCAGCGGCAGGATGTGAACGGCGGAAGCGCGCACAGACGGCCCGCACTTTATGCAGCAGCTCTGACATGTTGGGGTAGTGGTGAATGAACCTCTGCACCACCAAGTTCAGCACATGCGCCAGGCAAGGGATGTGCGTCAAACCGGCTAGTCCCAGAGCTGCCACGAGATTTCGCCCATTATCGCATACCACCAGGCCTGGCTTGAGGCCCACCGGCAGAAACCACTCGTCGGTCTGTTGTTCAATACCCCGCCACAACTCCTTTGCGCTGTGGGGCCTGTCCCCCAAACATATGAGTTTCAGAATGGCCTGCTGACGTTTACCCCGGGCTGTGCTGAAGTTGGTGGTGAAGGTGTGTGGCTGACCGGATGAGCTGGTGGAAGCAGTGGAGGAGGAAGCCGAGTAGGAGGAGGAGGCTACAGGAGGCAGAGAATGATGCCCTGCGATCCTAGGGGGCGGAAGGACGTGCGCCAAGGAACTGTCCGCCGGGGGCCCAGCCGCCACTACATTCATCCAGTGTGCAGTTAGTGAGATATAGCGTCCCTGGCCGTGCTTACTGGTCCACGTATCTGTGGTTAGGTGGACCTTGCCACAAATGGCGTTGCGCAGTGCACACTTGATTTTATCGGACACTTGCGTGTGCAGGGAAGGCACGGCTGTCTTGGAGAAGTAGTGGCGGCTGGGAACCACATACTGCGGGACAGCCATGGCCATCAGCTGTTTGAAGCTGTCTGTGTCACTGTCCACCAGCCGGAATGACAGCATTTCAAAGGCCAGCAGTTTAGAAATGCTGGCGTTCAGGCCAAGGGCTCGAGGGTGACTCGGGGGGAATTTGCGCTTCCTCTCTAAGGTTTGAGATATTGAGAGCTGAACGCTGCTGTGTGATATAGTGGAGACGCTAGTTGACGGTGGCGGTGGTGGTGGTGTTGGTGGCACATCCTCTGTTTGCTGCTCGGCAGGTGGCAACATTCCTCTCGAGGCGGAAGCCGAGGCAGCAGCGGTAGAGGGAGCAGGGGGAGCCTCAGCGAGTGCCTGGTTTTTAAGGTGTGTACCCCACTGCAGTTCATGCTTTGCATGTAGATGCCTGGTCATGCAGGTTGTGCTGAGGTTCAGAACGTTAATGCCTCGCCTCAGGCTCTGATGGCAGAGCGTGCAAGTCACTCGGGTCTTGTCGGTAGGACATTGTTTAAAGAAGTGCCATGCCAGGGAACTCTTTGAAGCTGCCTTTGTGGGGCTGGGTCCCTGTTGGCGATGTCCAGTAGCAGGCGAACTCTGGGGGCGCCGGCTCGTCTGCTTTGGCCCCCTGCTCCCTCTTTGGCTTCGCTGTTGTCTCGGTCTCACCACTACCTCTTCCTCTGAACTGTGAAAGTCATTGCCACGACCTTCAGTCCATGTGGGGTCTAAGACCTCATCGTCCTCTGCATCGTCTTCCACCCAGTCTCCCTCCCTGACCTCCTCCTGTTCAGTCTGCACACTGCAAAAAGACGCGGCAGTGGGCACCTGTGTTTCGTCATCATCAGAGAGTCGGTGACTCTGCTGTGGTGGTATTCCCATGTCCTCTTCATCTGGAGACATAAGTGGTTGTGCGTCAGTGCATGGTATGTCTTCCTCCACTGGGGAAGGGCTAGGTGGACGCCCCTGGGAAACCCTGGAAGCAGAGTCTTCAAACAGAAGAAGAGACTGCTGCATAACTTGTGGCTCAGACCGTTTCCCTGATATGCTTGGGGGTGATGTGACAGACTGATGGACTTGGTTTTCAGGTGCCACCTGTGCGCTTTCCGCAGAAGACTGGGTGGAAGACCATGTGGTGAACGTGCTGGAAGCACTGTCGGCCACCCAATCGATTAATGCCTGTACCTGCTCAGGCCTTACCATCCTAAGAGCGGCATTGGGCCCCACGAGATATTGCGGTACATTCTGCCGGCTAGTTGAGGGAGTTCGTTCCCTACTGTGTGCGCCTGGGGCCGAACGGCCACGTCCTCTACCAGCAACAGAGGCTCCACGGACACCACTACGACCGCGTCCTCGTCCCTTAATAGTATTTTTCTTCATTGTTGCGATTCAACTCGCACCACAATGAAATATATTATTTTTTATAAGCAAAATCCCCTCACTGGAATACTTTCAGTCTTTTGACTGTATGGATTACAGATGGAATGACTGTTATATGTGAGTACCGCTTTCTTTGACAGATTCTAGTATGGGTACATATATGTTTTCCCAACCCCAGCACATTAGTTTGCTAATTCCAGATGTATGAAACGCAGGCCTAACTGTATCTAGTATATTGAACGCCAGATAAACTAACTTGGCCTTTTTTAAATAAAAAAAAAATTCCCTCACTGGAATACTTTCAGTCTTTTGACTGTATGGATTACAGATGGAATGACTGTTATATGTGAGTACCGCTTTCTTTGACAGATTCTAGTATGGGTACATATATGTTTTCCCAACCCCAGCACATTAGTTTGCTAATTCCAGATGTATGAAACGCAGGCCTAACTGTATCTAGTATATTGAACGCCAGATAAACTAACTTGGCCTTTTTTAAATAAAAAAAATTCCCTCACTGGAATACTTTCAGTCTTTTGACTGTATGGATTACAGATGGAATGACTGTTATATGTGAGTACCGCTTTCTTTGACAGATTCTAGTATGGGTACATATATGTTTTCCCAACCCCAGCACATTAGTTTGCTAATTCCAGATGTATGAAACGCAGGCCTAACTGTATCTAGTATATTGAACGCCAGATAAACTAACTTGGCCTTTTTTAAATAAAAAAAATCCCCTCACTGGAATACTTTCAGTCTTTTGACTGTATGGATTACAGATGGAATGACTGTTATATGTGAGTACCGCTTTCTTTGACAGATTCTAGTATGGGTACATATATGTTTTCCCAACCCCAGCACATTAGTTTGCTAATTCCAGATGTATGAAACGCAGGCCTAACTGTATCTAGTATATTGAACGCCAGATAAACTAACTTGGCCTTTTTTAAATAAAAAAAATCCCCTCACTGGAATACTTTCAGTCTTTTGACTGTATGGATTACAGATGGAATGACTGTTATTAGTGAGTACCGCTTTCTTTGACAGATTCTAGTATGGGTACATATATGTTTTCCCAACCCCAGCACATTAGTTTGCTAATTCCAGATGTATGAAACGCAGGCCTAACTGTATCTAGTATATTGAACGCCAGATAAACTAACTTGGCCTTTTTTAAATAAAAAAAATCCCCTCACTGGAATACTTTCAGTCTTTTGACTGTATGGATTACAGATGGAATGACTGTTATATGTGAGTACCGCTTTCTTTGACAGATTCTAGTATGGGTACATATATGTTTTCCCAACCCCAGCACATTAGTTTGCTAATTCCAGATGTATGAAACGCAGGCCTAACTGTATCTAGTATATTGAACGCCAGATAAACTAACTTGGCCTTTTTTAAATAAAAAAAATTCCCTCACTGGAATACTTTCAGTCTTTTGACTGTATGGATTACAGATGGAATGACTGTTATATGTGAGTACCGCTTTCTTTGACAGATTCTAGTATGGGTACATATATGTTTTCCCAACCCCAGCACATTAGTTTGCTAATTCCAGATGTATGAAACGCAGGCCTAACTGTATCTAGTATATTGAACGCCAGATAAACTAACTTGGCCTTTTTTAAATAAAAAAAATCCCCTCACTGGAATACTTTCAGTCTTTTGACTGTATGGATTACAGATGGAATGACTGTTATATGTGAGTACCGCTTTCTTTGACAGATTCTAGTATGGGTACATATATGTTTTCCCAACCCCAGCACATTAGTTTGCTAATTCCAGATGTATGAAACGCAGGCCTAACTGTATCTAGTATATTGAACGCCAGATAAACTAACTTGGCCTTTTTTAAATAAAAAAAATCCCCTCACTGGAATACTTTCAGTCTTTTGACTGTATGGATTACAGATGGAATGACTGTTATATGTGAGTACCGCTTTCTTTGACAGATTCTAGTATGGGTACATATATGTTTTCCCAACCCCAGCACATTAGTTTGCTAATTCCAGATGTATGAAACGCAGGCCTAACTGTATCTAGTATATTGAACGCCAGATAAACTAACTTGGCCTTTTTTAAATAAAAAAAAAATTCCCTCACTGGAATACTTTATGGCTTTTCACTGTATGGATTACAGGTGGACTGGTATTAGTAGGGGTGACACAAGCACACCCAAGTCCCTGATGTAGGATTTCTATGGCACAGACCACTATTACAAGTGATTAATGGACGTTGGGAGAGATTGTGCTGCAGCACTAGTCCCAAGATGGCCGCCGCCTATCAGCCCAGTAACATGTGCCACAAAATGGTCTGCACAACCTTTAAAAAAAATAGCCTTGGACTGTGCTGCTAAATCGCTATTGGTCTGAATCCCAGGTGTAGATGTCTGACTTGTTTGGAGCTTTGGAATGCACACTGTGGCAGCTTCTGCTGCAGCACTACAAGTCGCAAAATGGCGGCCGGCGGTCAGCCCAGGTACATGTGGATGGAAAAATCACTCTGGCCACTCTAAAAATAGCCAATCCCTATCAAAAAAGCAGCTCAGCTGCAGTTGTTCAGATGAATCACAGGTGGAGGAGAGAAATTTGCTTCCAGTTATTCAATTATCCCTGCCTATTCTCGCCCTAGCATCAGCTGCGTCTATCCCTGTTCTATTCACATCGGGAGTGAGCACGTCCCGACGTGCGCACAAGCTTATAAAGAGGCTGAGTCACATGCTGCACTTGGCCAATCACAGCCTTGCCAATAGTAGGCATGGCTGCGATGGCATCTTAGGGCAAGTAGTATGATGCATGTTGATTGGCTGCTTTGCAGCCTTTCAAAATGCGCCAAAATACATGCCGAACGACGAACCCGAACCCGAACTTTTACGAAAAAGTTCGGGTTCGGGTCCGTGTCACGAACACCCCAAAATTCGGTACGGACCCGAACTATGCTCGAACTGTTCGCTCAACACTATCCGCTGGTTTGTGTGGGGTTAATGCCTTGGTCTAGGTGTGGTCACTAGGTGCTTTATATTCCTGTTTTCTGTTTGCCTGGGGATCAGTCTGTCTCAAGCCTTGCTGGGTGCAGGAGCTATGCTCCTGACCTGGGGTTAGTCCACATGCCCGTTCTGTGCAGACATCTACTAAGACATCAAGGTCAACTTGTCTGGTTCTGTGTCTGGTCTGTGACCGCCATGTGTCGTTCCGCATGGGGTCCAGACTTTTGCCTGTCTGTGCAGCTCTGTCTTTGACCGCATGGGATCCAGGCATCTGCTTGTCTGGTTCCGTGTCTTGTCTGTGATCGCCATGTGTTGTCTCGCATGGGGTCCAGACTTCTGCCTATCTGTGCTTTGTGTGCAGCTCTAAGGTCCAGGCATCTGGTTATATGCCTGTTTGGGCAGCTCTGCCTGAGACTGCCATGTGTTCCGCATGGGGTTCAGGCATCTGTTTGTCTGCCTGTTTGGGCAGCTCTGCCTGAGACCGCCATGTGTTGTTCCGCATGGGGTTCAGGTATCTGTTTGTCTGCCTGTTTGGGCAGCTCTGCCTGAGACCGCCATGCATCCGTTCTGCATGGGGTCCAGGCAGCTTCTTGTGTACTAGATCTCATTTGTGTTGACTGTACTGTGTCCTGTGCAGTTTGTTCGGGTTCCAGTACGTGTGTCTGGGTTCCAGTCCTTGTTTGTGTGGACTGCTGGTGCTTGCACCATCAGTCTCTGCAGGTAAGTGGCCAAGTGCACCGATTATCCTAGAGGTGCGATCAGTGAGCCCGCGGCTAAGTTCAGTCCCACCATCTGGGGCTATGTGAAGAATGGGGCTCACTGAGTCTCTGCCCTCGGGCTTTGGCCCCAAGTAAAACCAGTGCACTTGGTCCACTGGTATGTCCTGCCACTGGTCACTTACCTACAGATGCAGTTCCATGTCTGTATCGTGTTATTAAAGTATTTTGTTTGCTCACTGTCTTTGTCTCTGCTTGCTTTGCTGTGTTTGCCTGAGATGTTCTGGCAGTCGGTAGGACCCTCACTAGAGCATGACAATATACAGTATGTGTCTTTCATGTGTGAAAATCGAGAGTTTATCTCAAGTCTATTATTATGTAAAATGCGTTCATATCTTCAAACCACATGTATGTCAAGTTTATTCAACCTCTGTAAAGTAGTTATATACCACGTCTGATTATAAAAAAATGTACAAACCGGATTCCAAAAAAGTTGGGACACTAAACAAATTGTGAATAAAAACTGAATGCAATGATGTGGAGATGGCAAATGTCAATATTTTATTTGTAATAGAACGTAGATGACAGATCAAACGTTTAATCCGAGTAAATGTATCATTTTAAAGGAAAAATACGTTGATTCCAATTTTCACGGTGTCAACAAATCCCAAAAAAGTTGGGACAAGTAGCAATAAGAAGCTGGAAAAAGTAAATTTGAGCATAACGAAGAGCTGGAAGACCAATTAACACTAATTAGGTCAATTGGCAACATGATTGAGTATAAAAATAGCTTCTCAGAGTGGTAGTGTCTCTCAGAAGCCAAGATGCGTAGAGGATCACCAATTCCCACAATGTTGCGCAGAAAGATAGTGGAGCAATATCAGAAAGGTGTTACCCAGCGAAAAATTGCAAAGACTTTGCATCTATCATCATCAACTGTGCATAACATCATCCGAAGATTCAGAGAATCTGGAACAATCTCTGTGCGTAAGGGTCAAGGCCGTAAAACCATACTGGATGCCCGTGATCTCCGGGCCCTTAAACGACACTGCACCACAAACAGGAATGCTACTGTAAAGGAAATCACAGAATGGGCTCAGGAATACTTCCAGAAACCATTGTCAGTGAACACAATCCACCGTGCCATCCGCCGTTGCCAGCTGAAACTCTACAGTGCAAAGAAGAAGCCATTTCTAAGCAAGATCCACAAGCTCAGGCGTTTTCACTGGGCCAGGGATCATTTAAAATGGAGTGTGGCAAAATGGAAGACTGTTCTGTGGTCAGACGAGTCACGATTCCAAGTTCTTTTTGGAAATCTGGGACGCCATGTCATCCGGACCAAAGAGGACAAGGACAAGCCAAGTTGTTATCAACGCTCAGTTCAGAAGCCTGCATCTTTGATGGTATGGGGTTGCATGAGTGCATGTGGCATGGGCAGCTTGCATGTCTGGAAAGGCACCATCAATGCAGAAAAATAAATTTAGGTTCTAGAACAACATATGCTCCCATCCAGACGTCATCTCTTTCAGGGAAGACCCTGCATTTTTCAACAAGATAATGCCAGACCACATTCTGCATCAATCACAACATCATGGCTGCGTAGGAGAAGGATCCGGGTACTGAAATGGCCAGTCTGCAGTCCAGATCTTTCACCTATAGAGAACATTTGGCGCATCATAAAGAGGAAGGTGTAACAAAGAAGGCCCAAGACGATTGAACAGTTAGAGGCCTGTATTAGACAAGAATGGGAGAGCATTCCTATTTCTAAACTTGAGAAACTGGTCTCCTCGGTCCCCAGACGTCTGTTGAGTGTTGTAAGAAGAAGGGGAGATGCCACACAGTGGTGAAAATGGCCTTGTCCCAACTTTTTGGGGATTTGTTGACACCATGAAATTCTGATTCAACATATTTTTCCCTGAAAATGGTACATTTTCTCAGTTTAAACTTTTGTTCCGTGATTTATGTTCTATTCTGAATAAAATATTAGAAGTTGGCACCTCCACATCATTGCATTCAGTTTTTATTCACGATTTGTATAGTGTCCCAACTTTTTTGGAATCCGGTTTGTATAATGATCTCCAATCAAGCTATAAGAATATCCTACTCTTATCCTGCAGGCAAGTACAGAATCTACATTTCATATACAATGTATATTTATTGGATTAGAACACTTTAATTCCACATAAATTGCATATACACTCACCTAAAGAATTATTAGGAACACCATACTAATACGGTGTTGGACCCCCTTTTGCCTTCAGAACTGCCTTAATTCTACATGGCATTGATTCAACAAGGTGCTGATAGCATTCTTTAGAAATGTTGGCCCATATTGATAGGATAGCATCTTGCAGTTGATGGAGATTTGAGGGATGCACATCCATGGCACGAAGCTCCCGTTCCACCACATCCCAAAGATGCTCTATTGGGTTGAGATCGGTGACTGTGGGGGCCATTTTAGTACAGTGAACTCATTGTCATGTTCAAGAAACCAATTTGAAATGATTCGAGCTTTGTGACATGGCGCATTATCCTGCTGGAAGTAGCCATCAGAGGATGGATACATGTTCTCATTCTGTTCACGCCAAATTCGGACTCTACCATTTGAATGTCTCAACAGAAATCGAGACTCATCAGACCAGGCAACATTTTTCCAGTCTTCAACAGTCCAATTTTGGTGAGCTCGTGCAAATTGTAGCCTCTTTTTCCTATTTGTAGTGGAGATGAGTGGTACCCGGTGGGGTCTTCTGCTGTTGTAGCCCATCCGCCTCAAGTTTGTGCGTGTTGTGGCTTCACAAATGCTTTGCTGCATACCTCGGTTGTAACGAGTGGTTATTTCAGTCAACGTTGCTCTTCTATCAGCTTGAATCAGTCGGCCCATTCTCCTCTGAACTCTAGCATTCTCAAGGCATTTTTGCTCACAGGACTGCCACATACTGGAGGTTTTTCCCTTTTCACACCATTCTTTGTAAACCCTAGAAATGGTTGTGCGTGAAAATCCCAGTAACTGAGCAGATTGTGAAATACTCAGACCGGCCCGTCTGGCACCAACAACCATGCCACGCTCAAAATTGCTTAAATCACCTTTCTTTACCATTCTGACATTCAGTTTGGAGTTCAGGAGATTGTCTTGACCAGGACCACACCCCTAAATGCATTGAAACAACTGCCATGTGATTGGTTGACTAGATAATTGCATTAATGAGAAATAGAACAGGTGTTCCTAATAATTCTTTAGGTAAGTGTATATCAACTTCATTCCATGTCTGATCAGTGTAGGAATCTCTTTCCACATTTATTTATACAGTGTATAAAGAACTAGTGTTGATTGAGCACTAAAGTGCTCAGGTGGTCTGGCCGAACACATCGGGATGCTCGGGTGCTCGGTAGAGCACCCGAGTATAATGGAAGTCAATGGGAGAACCCGAGCATTAAACCAGGCACCCCCTGCTCTGAAGAGGGGAGGGTGCCTGGTTAATAGGAAAAGGTCAGAAATTTATGGAAACACCAACAAAATGGTTCAGGAACAGAATGGTGTCACGATCAGTGTGGGGGGAAATTCCACACTGAACACAGCAGGGAAGGGGAACAGTAACTGGGCCTGGAAACTAGGGAAGAAACAGGTCACCTCCTAGACAACCTTAATCCGGGCACTGACTACCTATCAATATGAATAGACCTTGAAGGTAGGAATATTAATAAGCAGTAAACCTAGGCCCTGATTTCCCTATAAGGCCCTGGAATAAGTATAGGACCAGAGACAACCCATTCCTCCCCAGATGGATGAATGGAAGTCTCTGTCTCAAGCCCAGATACAACAACAGGGAATATAACAAATACAAACAAACACAACACTTAACTTCTATAGAGATGGAAGAACAGGAACACCACAGAGGATCTCACACCAGCTCAGCCAAACCCAAATAAAGCTATCAACCGCATAGTCAGAAGGGTGGGGTGAGACTATAAAGGGTAGAAGTGATGACCACTGAGCAACAGCTGAGAAAAGGGAAGTGGTCATTAACCCTATCAACACTGAATCAAGATAATCAAGGAGGCTGTTACATTCCTCCATGCACAATCGCCTTGATTTCCTGACATCAGTCACCTGAGGGACTGTGACACATGGGGAGGATGTCTGGATGCATCTTGGACTCCCAGGTCGCTACTGGGAACGATGTTGTCCGAGTAGTACGCCACTTTTACAGACTGACAATAATACTCACCAAACCGAGGATAAAATTGATTTTAGAGGATACATTTTTAAGAAACATTCTTTCCTATATATTTACTTGAATATAAAGTGCAAGTGCTGCCAAAGATTACAAGGAAGAGGCACTCTAATACAACCTGTATATCACATAAAGGAGTTCCTCATTCACATTTTGGTACAATTGTTCATCTAGTGGGACTCCTACACTCATAAAGCCTATGCACTAAGTGAAAGGGCTGCCAAAAATTACAAGGAACTGGCACTCCAATACACCCTATGTTACACATAAAGGAGGGCATCATACACAGCCTTGAAAAATTATGATTGATGGCCTGCTGGTGACCCTCAAAAACATTTGAAGCAAGGGCCTGCTGATCTGACCATCTAAAACATTAAGGGCCTGCTGCCGCTTTTGTGATCTAGATAACCTGGGGCCAATTGCATGTCCCCATGACGGCGACGATCCATTTGGATGTCTGCCCTATCAACTTTCGATGTTATTTTCAGCGCAAACCATGGTGACCACGGGTAACGATGAATCAGTGTTCAATTCTGGAGAGGGAGCCTGAGAAACAGCTACGTCTACCACATCCAAGCAAGCCAGCATGCATGCAAATTACGTATTAGGTATAATTAGGTGAGGGCCTGCAGGTGAGCTGACCCTGTAAAAGATTACAGGTGCGGGCCTGCAGGTGAGCTGACCCTGTAAAAGATTTTAGGTGCGGGCCTGCAGGTGAGCTGACCCTGTAAAGGATTTTAGGTGCGGGCCTGCAAGTGAGCTGACCCTGTAAAAGATTTTAGGTGTGGGCCTGCTGATGAGCTGACCCTGTAAAAGATTTTAGGTGTGGGCCTGCTGGTGAGCTGACCCTGTAAAATATTGTAGGTGAGGTCCTGCTGGTGAGCTGACCCTGTAAAAGATTGTAGGTGAAGGCCTGCTGGTGAGCTGACCCTGTAAAACATTGTAGGTGAGGGCCTGCTGGTGAGCTGACCCTCTAAAAAATTATATACGAGGGCCTGCAGCTGAGCTGACCCGGTAAAACATTATATGCGAAGGGCATATATGCGAGGGCATTATATGCGACGAATAAGCATGTTGATATGATGGAAGAGGAGAAGGAGGATGAGAAAAGGAAGATTCAACCACATACCGTTGTTTGTGGTGGAAGGGGTGCATGGGAATACAGTGTATTCAGTACATTATAAACAACACATTTAAAGTGCCTTTATGTTCATCAGCTTTCCTCTGTTGGAGTCGAGCAGTCATGGTCAATCCAGGCCTTGTTCAGCATTTTCAGTTGACAGGCGGATACGCTTATCTGTTATAATGCCACCAGCAGTACTAAATACCCGCTCAGACAAAACGCTAGCGGCAGGGCAGGCCAGCACCTCCAAGGCGTAGAGCGGCAGTTCGTGCCACATGACCAGCTTACACTCAGTAGTTGTAAGGCCCTGAAGGATCATTGAGGACGCTGACACGGTCTGCTACGCACTCCTTCACCATCTACCAAAATGTTTCCCTCCTTGTGACACTAGGCCGCGCATCAGGGTGAGGGTGCTGGCGGGGTGTCATGAAACTGTCCTGGGCTTTGTAGAGTGGTGCCCTGCCTCTGTTGGAACTGCTGTGTGTTCCCCTTGTCTCCATTCCTCGGTTGGCCAAGCAACTACGGACTCTGCCGCCAGCGTTGTCAGATAAAAAAATTTGGAGCAATTTTTCAACAAGGATCTTCTGGTATTGCACATGGTTTTGCTCGTCCTCTCCACCAGAGGAATGAGAGATGAGAAGTTATCTTTATAGCAGGGTCGAGAAGGGTGAACAACCAGTAATCCTTGTTGTCTAAAATGCATATAACACGCGGGTCGCGGGAAAGGCAGCCTAACATGAAGTCAGCCATGTGTGCCTGAGTACCAACAGGCAAGACTTTGCTGTCATCATCAGGAGGATCACTCTCAATCTCCTCATCCTCTTCCTCCTCTTCTGCCCACCGACGCAGAACAGGTGGGATTAAACTTTCATGGGTACTACCCTCTGTAGCGGAGGCAACCGTCTCCTGCTCCTCCTCCACCTCCTCTTCATCATTCAATTCACGCTGAGAAGATGAACTAAGGGTGGTCTGGCTATCACCCTGTCTAATGTCTTCCCCCATTTCCAACTCTTCCACATGCAAAGTGTCGTCCTTAATTGTGAGCAGCGAGCGTTTGAGTAGAAACAGAAGTGGGATGGTTACGCTGATAATAGCGTAATCGCCTATCACCATCTGTGTTGATTCCTCAAAGTTTCTTAAAACCTCACAGAGGTCAGACATCCATGCCCACTCATCGCTTGTGAATAGCGGAATCTGACTGGAAAGGCGACGACCATATTGCAGCTGGTATTCCACTACTTTCCTCTGCTGCTCACAAAGCCTGGCCAACATATGGAACGTAGAGTTCCAGCGTGTGCACACGTTGCACAACAGCCAGTGAGCTGGCAATTTCAAGCGCTGCTGCAGCATTGACAGACCGGCTGAAGCTGTCAATGACTTGTGGAAATATGCACACACGCGGCACACCTTCAACAGTAGCTCAGGAAAATTGGGGTAGGTTTTAAGAAACCTCTGAACTACTAATTTTAAGACGTGGGCTAGGCATGGTATGTGTGTGAGCTTGCCAAGCTCCAAAGCCACCACCAAGTTACAGCCATTATCAGACACAACCATGCCTGGTTCTAGGTTGAGTGGCGAGAGCCACAGCTCAGTCTGGTCTCTTATCCCCTGCCACAGCTCTGCGGCGGTGTGCTGTTTGTCCCCTAAGCATATCAGCTTCAGCACGGCCTGTTGCAGCTTCCCCACTGCAGTGCTACACTGCTTCCAGCTACCGACTGATCACTGACTGGTGCCGAACGCTGATAATTCGGAGGTGGAAGAGGAGGCGGAGGAGGAGAAGTGAGGGTTGCAGCAACTAACGTAGGTGGTGGCGGAAACCCTGATGGAATTAGGGCCCGCAACCCTTGGTGTCGGTAGCACCTGTGCCATCCTAGGGTCCACAACATTCAGCCAGTGTGCCATCAGGGAAATGTAGCGTCCCTGGCCGAATACACTTGTCCATGTGTCTATGGTTAAGTGGACCTTCCCAGTAACTGCGTTGGTCAGGGCTCGTGTGACGTTACGGGAGACATGTTGGTGTAAGGCGGGCACGGCACACCTTGAAAAATAGTCGCGGCTGGAGACTACATAATGCTGGACAGCCGCTGAAATCAGGATGCAGAAGGCCTCAGTGTCCACAAGCCTAAATGGCAACATTTCCACGGCCAGTAATTTGGAAAGCTGCGCATTTGGTGCTATGGCCTGTGGGTGGGTGGCTCTGTATTTGCGCTTGAGTTCAAATGCGCTGGGACACGGAAGTGGATGTGGTCGCTAATGGTGCTTGCAACGGCCCAGGTGAAGGGCAGGCCTGCCTTCTCCCTTTTGCCACCCCCACTGTACTGCTGTCCTTGCTCGGCTTTCCACCTTCCCAGGTTGGGTCAGTGACTTCATCGTTCACCATCTTCTCTTCCACTTCATCACTCTGCTCATCCTCCTGACTTGTTGACCTAACCACTACCTCAGTGATTGACAACTGTGTCTCATCCTCTTCATCAACCTCTTGAGACAGTAATTGCCGTTGAGTTATTGGCAACAGTGTATCATCATCATCCACCTCATTAAACAGTAATTGTCGTTCCCCACCGTAATCTTCTTGCGATTGTGGATGCTCAAGAGTTTGGGAATCAGGGCACAAGATTTGTTCAAGTGTGCTTGGCGAAAGGGCCAAATCAAATAATGGCGCTGAAAAGAGCTCCTCAGAATATCCGAGTGTGGGATCACTTATTGCCCAGACTTTCCATCGTGGGAGGAAGGAGGATCAGGGTTAGTATTGGGTTGAGCAGACTATTGGCTACTGAGACTGGACTTGGTGAAAGACAGCAAGGTGCTTAACCGACTGGAAGCATTATCTGCTTCAATCCAACCAACCACCTGGTCGCACTGGTCTGACTTCAAGAGTGGTGTCCTGCACCTCCCTGCAAACTGGGACATGAAGCTAGGTATCGTGGATGATTGTTTTACTTGGTCTCTGGCAGCAGGCATAGTTTCACCGCGCTCAGGGCCACGGTCTCTGCATTCACCATCAGCATCACAGCCATTGCCACATCCCTTACTGCTTGCAATCTTCATATTAAATGTTATATATGATTGAAAGTCTGTCACACATACAGTAGCATAGGATTTGAAGTGTATGCGCAAACAAATTTAAAAAGGTATTTGGGATGTGGAAATTTCACACAGGAGATATACCTCAGGTAATGCCAATGCTGTCACCAGCGGCTAATAAAAAATTACAGGGAAACGTTATACAGGAGAGGTATTACCGGTAATGTCACTGTCCGCAGCATCTACGCAAAAAAGTACACTGTATGTCACAGATAAATTTTTGAAGCGCACACGTTACACTGCAGATGTGTCCCTGGTAATGTCACTGTCAGAAGCGTGACACCGTCTATTGAAAAAGTACACTGGATGTCACAGATATTTTTTGGATGCGCACACTTTACACAGGAGATGTGGCACAGCTAATGTCACTGTCCGCAGCGGACACCGTCTACAGAAAAAGGACACTGTATATCACAGATATTTTTGGGATGTGCACACTTTACACAGGAGTTGTGGCAAAGCTAATGTCACTGTCCGCAGCGGACACCATCTACGGAAAAAGTACACTGGATGTCAGATATTTTTTGGATGCGCACACTTTACCCTGGAGATGTGGTGCAGCTAATGTCACTGTCCGCAGCGGACACCGTCTACAGAAAAAGTACACTGTATGTCACAGATAAATTTTTTCAGCGCACACGTTACACTGCAGATGTGGCACTGGTTATGTCACTGTCAGAAGTGGACACCGTCTATTGAAAAAGTACACTGTATGTCACAGATATTTTTGGGATGCGCACACTTGACGGTGGTATTGGTTATCTGCCGTCCGACCCCTAACCCTACTCCATTCCTTACCCACCAATCCCTCATATCCTACCTCCACCCATACCTCCTCTCTAACCTGCCCCAAAATGACACACGGACACCAGGCTTGGAATAAATCGGCCACAGCAGCCGTCTTTTATTAACATATAACCATAACATATAATAAATAACAATTCTCCCCCCCCCCCCCCCGAGGGGAGGTCCTTGAAGCCTCCAAACAATTGCAAATACCCCATTGGGTAAGCCATCTTGCCTCCAGCCGTTGCCCACCAGCTCAGAAGCACCACTGAATGGCCCCTTTTAAATCCGTCACCACTGGGAGTCCGCCCCAACCATGGAGCCCTCCCAGCATCCTCCTCTGTGAATCTGACCAACTTCAAGGACCTCCCCCCGCCACAGCCACTGTGACACCTAAATCACCCCACCTGCCTCCATTACCCCCTAAGCTCCAACCCCCAAACCCCTAAACAAAGGGAGGGTGGGCGGGAGCTCTTTCCAGGATCCTACAAAATGGCCCCCGATCTTCCCTCCGCTTCCCTATTTAACCCCTTAACCACACCCCTACACTCAAACCACCCAATCCCCCACTTTCCCCAATTCCTCCTCCCATCCCCTCTAAACTCCACCTAACCTACTAACTGGGGACTCCCTAAACCAAACCCCCGTCATGATGCCCTCCCCTAAGGCTACGCCCCTCAGTCCGACCATAACTTGACGGTGGTATTGGTTATCTGCCGTCCGACCCCTAACCCTACTCCATTTCTTACCCACCAATCCCTCATATCCTACCTCCACCCATACCTCCTCTCTAACCTGCCCTAAAATGACACACGGACACCAGGCTTGGAATAAATCGGCCACAGCAGCCGTCTTTTATTAACATATAACCATAACATATAATAAATAACAATTCCCCCCCCCCCCGGAGGGGAGGTCCTTGAAGCCTCCAAACAAATGCAAATACCCCACTGGGTAAGCCATCTTGCCTCCAGCCGTTGCCCACCAGCTCAGAAGCACCACTGAATGGCCCCTTTTAAATCCGTCACCACTGGGAGTCCAGCCCCAGCCATGGAGCCCTCCCAGCATCCTCCTTTGTGAATCTGACCAACTTCAAGGACCTCCCCCCGCCACCGACGCGCTGACTTGACCGCCTTAAGTCTGCGCGTCCCTCCACAAACGCAAGGCTACTTCAATCCCCTCCTGGATTGCCAAGCTCCACATGTCCAGGCCTACCGCATTTAAATGCACACCATCCGCCCACCAAAACCCCCCTACACCCTTCTCAAGTTCCATATGCCTCACTGCCACCGCCCCATTCCTGGCCATAAACCTGCCCATTGCCTTATTTACCTTAATACGGGCCCTGTTCACACCCACCACTGAACGTGCATCCCTCCAGACCATCCTAGGAACAATATCCGACCAGACCGTCACCATCCGCGGGAACAAAGCCCATATCCGCAGCAAATCAAATTTAATACCCTGCAGCAACTCGCGAAACGGCCGCGCCACCAGGTCATTACCGCCCACATGCAGAACCAACACTTCAGGTGCCCTATCCTGCCTCACAAACCTGTTAATCTCCGGCAACACCCCGCCCAAACCATACCTCTCCGCCCTAGCCACCTCACCACTGCCACGTTACCCGTAATGCCCCAAAAAACGCCAATAAAAAAGCCAAACGGAACAACCGGACCTCTGAGGCGGAACTACACACCACTCCCAGCTGCTCCCCCAGTTTCAACAACAACCCGAAGGACACAGGTCTCCTGTTATCTCCCCCCGTACCCGCCCTGCGCCACCCCTTCAACGCCCGCATTACCAAAAATGACTTAGTCACACTTAGTCACATCTGGCCGTTGTCTACATTTAAAGCCGAACGCCAATCCAGCCATGCAACTATTCATCTTTGCCACGGACCAACCTTCCTCTCTACAGTGACCCACAAACAACAGCATCGGGACCTCTAACTCCCCCTCCCCAACTCCCAACTTACTGCACCAATCCTCCCAGTACCACCACGATTTCAGATACAACTCCCACGTCCTAGGCGCCAGCGATGCCTGAATGAGACTTGCTACCGTTCTTCCAGTACCTCCCAGAGACAACTCGGGCATTCCCTCCCAAACTCCTCCGCGCCTGGAGCCAACTGCCAGAAACGGTCCCACTGTAAGCGAGAAAGGGCGTCAGCTATGCCTTTATCCACTCCAGGCACATGAACCACCACCACCCACGCATTGATCAACGGACACTCCAACACCAACCGTTGCAACAACCGCACCACCAACTCTGACGAAGCTGACAACCCATTTATCGCCTGCACCACCCCCAAGTTATCACAGTGAAACCGTACCTTTCTATCCCGGAACACTTCCCCCCACAACACCACCGCCGCCACAATAGGAAACAGTTCCAACAAAGCCACGTTCTTCACCCAACCTCTTTCCACCCAGCTGTCCGGCCACCGCCCCGCACACCACTGCCCCCGGCAATAGACCCCAAAACCCTCGCTCCCCGCTGCATCCGAAAACAACTCAAAATCAAACGAATTCACCACATCACCCATAAATAGAGAGCGACCGTTATAACGTTCCAAAAAGGAACCCCACACTCTCAAGTCCGCTCTCAACTCCTTCCCTAAATGTACATAGTGATGTGGTGAGACCACCCCCGCCGTCGCCATAGCCAACCTTCTACAGAACACCCTCCCCATAGGCATAATCCGGCACGCAAAATTTAGTTTACCGAGCAGCGACTGAAGCTCCCGCAACTGCAGTTTCTTCAAACGACACGCCCTCGCAACTTCCCCCTTTAAATCCCCTAACTTATCTAAGGGCAACCTACATTCCATCCTATCCATATCAATCACTATCCCTAAAAAACTCAACTCCGTGACTGGCCCAACCGTCTTCTCCGTGGCCAACGGTACACCGAAAACCCCAAACAACGACTCTAAGGTATGCAACAACAAGGCGCACACCCTATAACCCGACGGACCAATACATATGAAATCGTCCAGGTAATGAATAATAGACTCACAACCCGACGAATCCGCCACTGCCCATTCCAAAAATGAGCTAAACGCCTCAAAATACGTGCAGGACAGGGAACAGCCCATAGGCAAACACCTATCCACAAAAAACACACCCCAACAAGTGTAAACAATCTGGGTGAACCGGTAGCAACCTGAACGCAGCCTTGATGTCAGTCTTTGCTAATAGCGCCCCCCTCCCAAACTTCTTAACCCACTGCACTGCCGCATCGAATGAGGTATAAACCACCGAACACAAGGCGGGGTCTATACAGTCATTGAAACTTATTCATCTCCTTCTTCGAAACCACTCCCAACGGTGGCACCCATAAATTCGGCAATAGTGGGGCCAAAAAGGGGCCCGCCATCCTGCCTAGACTGACCTCCTTGCTAAGTTTCTCCGCCACTACCTCCGGATGCTCCAACACTGACCTCAGATTTTTTATAACCAAAACCGCTTCACCCCGAGCAAACGGGATCTGAAACCCAACTGAAAAACCTTCCCGCAATAAAACTGCCGCCTCCCTATCCGGATATTTGTCTAGGAACGGGCCCATCCTTCCCAGACGTACCGGCGTCTCCCCCTTTGCTATTGAAATCCCCCCCCCTGTCTGTTACCCCTAAAGCACCGCGCCGCACCGTGTGAACCTCCGCACACCGAGCACTCGTGTTTAAATTTACACTTTGCTCCGAATTTACATGTTCCGTCATTAAATGCGAAACAAAGCCCCTTTGCTGAAGCTGCCGCAACATTGGGCTGCCCACCGCCTCCTGCCTCCCCCAAAAGGACTGGCCCTGTCTCACCGGCGCGGTAACCTTCAACCACAAAGCTATATCCTTGTGATCCCACTTAATTTCGGGCCGCACCGCCTTCCGCTGCCAGAACTGTTCGTCGTACCGCAGCCACGCTATCCCCCCATACACCCTGTACGCCTCCCCAACTGCATCCAAATAACAAAACAATGCCGAACAGCACTCCGGCGCCTTCTCCCCATCACGCTCGCTAATATCGCGAACGCCTTCAGCCAGTTTGCAAATGTCCACGGTATCAGGCGGTATCTTTGCTTCTCTTCCTCCTCCTTCTTACCCTCATCCCGTCTCGCCTTATCCATGTTAAATTTATCTAAAGGAAGCAAAGAAAAAATCTCTGCATACTCCCCCTTCCAAATCTTTTCCCTCACCTCCTGTTTCAAATGTGCCCCCAATGGGCCCTCAAAGCAGACATAAACCTCCCCTCTTGCCCTATCGTCCATCCGAACCGTCTCGTCCTCAACCGCGCCCCCCGCCTGCGTCTGCACCGACGACACCGCAGACCCCACACCCGAACCGGCCCCCACAACCGCACTCGCTTCCCCAGAGGGACCGGACACCCCCCACGCTGGTAACGGAGATGCCCCCCCATAGCCGCAAGCAAACCTGCCAGTCCCCCTAACAATTGCCCCAAACCCCTGCTAACATCTACTGGGGACCCCCCAACACCCCCAGCCCCCCCAACAAACTGTGCTAACGTTCCCCAAGAGGCCTCACCTGGCTGCCTGGGTGCTGTGTCCCCACCAGCCGTAAATCCGGACTCCTGCTGATCATCCCTCCGCGTCGCCGCCTCTTCTTCCAGTCCCCTAGCCAGGCCCAGGCTAGAGACGTTCAGACATCCATCTTCCCGGGCTGCAGGACAGTGGGCGGAGCATCCTCTTCCTGGAACTGTGATCACCGAAGCCAGGGGTCTGCCGCCGGACACCATTTCGACTGCAGCAGCCCCGTTCCTCCTGACGTCCTGCACACGCTGGGGGGTCACAGCCTCCGGTTCCGGGCTGGAGACCCCCGCACCTGGTCCCTCTCCCACGCCGTCCGTCATTGAAGAACGAGGTGACCGGGCCCGGCCACCTCGCAGGCTCCGCCTACTGGTCGGATTCCTCCCACGCCGGGGAGTAACGGAGGAAGCGTTCCCCGCCGACCCCCGGCGTGGAGGGTCCCTTGAGGGGCTCCGTTTGTGACGCTGAGCCTTAGCAGGGGGCTGAGCCGACTGAGAAGCCGGCGGGCTGTAGCGTGCCGGCGGCCTGGCCCGCCGCGGCCAGTTTAACACTGGCTGAGGCCCAGCCAGAGACTCAGCTGCCCCCTGGAGCATCTGCTGCACCTGCTCCTGGATCCAGTCGGCGCCGCAGACCTCCGCTTCTGCCCTCAACCGAGCGATGGTCTCCTCCAGCTGTTCCATGATGGTCTCCAGCTCAAATTTACAGGTACCAGCTCTTTCCAGGATCCTACAAAATGGCCCCCGATCTTCCCTCTGCTTCCCTATTTAACCCCTTAACCACACCCCTACACTCAAACCACCCAATCCCCCACTTTCCCCAATTCCTCCTCCCATCCCCTCTAAACTCCACCTAACCTACTAACTGGGGTCTCCCTAAACCAAACCCCCGTCATGATGCCCTCCCCTAAGGCTACGCCCCTCAGTCCGGCCATAACTTTACACAGGAGATGTGGCGCAGCTAATGTTACTGTCTGCAGCAGACACCGTCTACGTAAAAAATACACTGGATGTCGCAGATATTTTTTGGATGCGCACACTTTACACTGGAGATGTGGGCGCAGCTAATGTCACTGTCCGGAGCGGTCACCGTCTAGGAAAAAGTACACTGGATGTCACAGATATTCTTTGGATGCGCACACATTACACAGGAGATGTGGCGCAGCTAATGTCACTGTCCGCAGCGGACACCGTCTACAGAAAAAGGACACTGTATATCACAGATATTTTTTTGATGTGCACACTTTACACAGGAGATGTGGCGCAGCTAATGTTACTGTCCACAGCAGACACCATCTACGGAAAAAGTACACTGGATGTCAGATATTTTTTGGATGCGCCCACTTTACACTGGAGATGTGGTGCAGCTAATGTCACTGTCCGCAGTGGACACCGTCTACAGAAAAAGTACACTGTATGTCACAGATAAAAAAAAATTGCACACACGTTACACTGTAGATGTGGTACTGGTTATGTCACTGTCAGAAGCGGACACCGTCTATTGAAAAAGTACACTGTATGTCAGATATTTTTTGGATGCGCACACTTTACACAGGAGATGTGGCGCAGCTAATGTCACTGTCTGCAGCGGACACCGTCCACGTAAAAAGTACACTGGATGTCACAGATATTTTTTGGATGCGCACACTTTACACTGGAGATGTGGCGCAGCTAACGACACTGTCAGAAGCGGACACCGTCCATTGAAAAAGTACACTGTATATCACAGATTTTTTTTGCATGTGCACGTTACACTTCAGATGTGGCGCAGCTAATGTCACTGTCAAAAGCGGACACCGTCTACGGAAAAAGTACACTGGATGTCAGATATTTTTTGGATGCTCACACTTTACACTGGAGATATGGAGCAGCTAATGACGCTGTCTGCAGCGGCCTAACTATTGTACGCTATTTAGCACAGGATGCGCTAAAAATAGATATTGCTGTCACACACAATAGTCCTTAGAAGGACATTTGGGTCTGTAAAGTTTTAGCAATTTAGCGCAGGTTGCGCTAAAAACATAGATTGCTGCTGCCAGACACAATAGTCCTTAAAAGGACTTTTGGGTCTCTGAAAAGTTTTGGTGGTAAAAATATTATTAAATCACTCCCTACACTGTCTGTACCTTCTTCAGCACAGCTCTCCCTGACTAAGAATGAGCCGAACATGTGTATATAGCACCCAAAGACGCATTCCGGGCCAGCCAATCACTGTAATGCCAGAAGCCAACATGGCTACGGCATTACAGTGAGGGCAGTACTTACCTGCACATTTATTGGCTGCGTAGCAGGCAAGAAACGTGTGGGGCGGAGACTCGAGCATTGCGCTCGAGCACATGCGGTATTCGGCCGAATACCGCCATTTGCCGAGCATCAAGATACTCGAGCCATACTGGTGTACGGCCAAGCATGCTCGATCATCACTATAAAGAACATTTATTAAGTGATGTTTCTATAAGATTTGCAGAGAGGGCAATCGCCGAAGACATAGTTATACTGTAGGTGGTGATGAGGTAGCAGTCACATCTGGACCTAAGGACCCTTATGCTTGAGGTGGCCCAAAGATCTTTATGCCACATAAGTAGTCATTAATATTATAAATGGTACCATACATGGTAGCTGGGGGGTGCTCGGAAGTCAGTACTCTGACAAATGCATTAAGTGACACTGCTCTGCAATTTACACAAAAGTGCTTTCTTTGTCTTGTACAGTTCCTGTCCCGTTGTTTTCGGTTACTATTGACCCTATTGACGAGGGACATATGATAAGCCAAGTCAGGAGAAACATACTAACTAAGTTTCTAGCTAGAGAATCACCTGAGTAGTGGGTGACATAATGGACTGTGATAGGTAAAACCAGTTGGAATGTGCAAATAGCCTTGGCTGAGATGGACTCAGGCCTATCTAAGCCTGTGTAAAGAGTGTGCTGAGCAGCTAGTAAAGCAGGAAGGAGGTATTTTCATCATCATCACTACAACCAGAGGAAGACCTACGCACAGAGTTGTTGACGCTTATTGAGAGAGGTGCAGCTCCAAAGAAACAAGTAAGTATTTTGCCAACAGTGTAGCAAGTTATCTTAGTGGTTCTTTCTCTTTAATTCATTGGTTAGTGGTACCAGGTACCTGACTGCGTTCCAAAGGTCTAAAGCAACTTTATATGCTTACTGAGCACTGAAGACCTTTAGGAGCCTGCTCATTTGTTCACAGCATAGGTGATTGTTACTTACTTTACTTTGTATCATATATATATATATATATATATACACTGCTCAAAAAAATAAAGGGAACACAAAAATAACACATCCTAGATCTGAATTAATTTAATATTCTTCTGAAATACTTTGTTCTTTACATAGTTGAATGTGCTGACAACAAAATCACACAAAAAAAAAAGAATGGAAATCAAATTTTTTAACCCATGGAGGTCTGGATTTGGAGTCACCCTCAAAATTAAAGTGGAAAAACACACTACAGGCTGATCCAACTTTGATGTAATGTCCTTAAAACAAGTCAAAATGAGGCTCAGTAGTGTGTATGGCCTCCACGTGCCTGTATGACCTCCCTACAACGCCTGTGCATGCTCCTGATGAGCTGGCGGACGGTCTCCTGAGGGATCTCCTCCCAGACCTGGACTAAAGCATCTGCCAACTGCTGGACAGTCTGTGGTGCAACGTGACGTTGGTGGATAGAGCGAGACGTGATATCCAAGATGTGCTCAATTGGATTCAGGTCTGGGGAACTGGCGGGCCAGTCCATAGCATCAATGCCTTCGTCTTGCAGGAACTGCTGACACACTCCAGCCACATGAGGTCTAGCATTGTCTTGCATTAGGAGGAACCCAGGGCCAACCGCACCAGCATATGGTCTCACAAGGGGTCTGAGGATCTCATCTCGGTACCTAATGGCAGTCAGGCTACCTCTGGCGAGCACATGGAGGGCTGTGCGGCCCTCCAAAGAAATGCCATCCCACACCATAACTGACCTAATGCCAAACCGGTCATGCTGGAGGATGTTGCAGGCAGCAGAACATTCTCCACGGCGTCTCCAGACTCTGTCACATCTGTCACATGTGCTCAGTGTGAACCTGCTTTCATCTGTGAAGAGCACAGGGCGCCAGTGGCGAATTTGCCAATCTTGGTGTTTTCTGGCAAATGCCAAACGTCCTGCACGGTGTTGGACTGTAAGCACAACCCCCACCTGTGGACGTCGGGCCCTCATATCACCCTCATGGAGTCTGTTTCTGACCGTTTGAGCAGACACATGCACATTTGTGGCCTGCTGGAGGTCATTTTGCAGGGCTCTGGCAGTGCTCCTCCTGTTCCTCCTTGCACAAAGACAGAGGTAGCGGTCCTGCTGCTGGGTTGTTGCCCTCCTACGGCCTCCTCCACGTCTCCTGATGTACTGGCCTGTCTCCTGGTAGCGCCTCCATGCTCTGGACACTACGCTGACAGACACAGCAAACCTTCTTGCCACAGCTCACATTGATGTGCCATCCTGGATAAGCTGCACTACCTGAGCCACTTGTGTGGGTTGTAGACTCCGTCTCATGCTACCACTAGAGTGAAAGCACCGCCAGCATTCAAAAGTGACCAAAACATCAGCCAGGAAGCATAGGAACTGAGAAGTGGTCAGGTCACCACCTGCAGAACCACTCCTTTATTGGGGGTGTCTTGCTAATTGCCTTAAATTTCCACCTGTTGTCTATCCCATTTGCACAACAGCATGTGAAATTGATTGTCACTCAGTGTTGCTTCCTAAGCGGACAGTTTGATTTCACAGAAGTGTGATTGACTTGGAGTTACATTGTGTTGTTTAAGTGTTCCCTTTATTTTTTTGAGCAGTGTATATATACAGTTGTGTTCAAAATAATAGCAGCGTGTTTAAAAAAGTGAATAAAGTTCAAAGTCCTAAATAGCTTTTATTTCCATACACACAAATGCATTGGGAACACTACACATTATATTCCAAATCAAAACATGAAGAAAAATATTTCAAATTTGTGTTGTTCCTCTAAAAAAAATTAAGAAAAGTGAATATTTGACTGTTCAAAAAAATTGCAGTGTTTGTATTCTTCTTTACAAACTCAAACATTCACTATATAAACTGAAAAATGTTTGAAGATTTTGCTTTCCTTTGAATCACTTCACTAATATTTAGTTGTATAACCACTGTTTCTGAGACATCTGTGTTGCATGGAGTCAATCAACTTCTGGCCCCTGTGAACAGGTATTCCAGCCCAGGATGATTGGACTACATACCACAGTTCTTCTCTATTTCTTGGTTTTGCCTCAGAAACTGCAATTTCACACCACAAGTTTTCTATTGGATTAAGATCCGGAGATGGGGCTGGCCACTCCATAACGTCAAACTTGTTGGTCTGGAACCAGGATGTTGCACGTTTACTGGTGTGCTTGGGGTCGTTGTCTTCTTGGAACACCCATTTCAAGGGCATTTCCTCTTCAGCATAAGGCAGCATGACCTCTTCAAGTATTCTGATGTATTCAAACTGATCCATGATCCCTGGTATGCGATAAATAGGCCCAACACCTTAGTATGAGAAACATCCCCATATCATGATGCTTGCGCCACCATGCTTCACTGTCTTCACAGTGTACTGTGGCTTGAATTCAGTGTTTGGGGGTCATCTGACAAACTGTCTCCGGCCACTAGACCCAAAAAGAACAATCAGTCCCCAAAATGTCTCTTTAGGCCAGTCAATGTGCTCTTTGGCAAATTATAACCTCTTCAGCACATGTCTGTTTTTCAGCAGTTGGACTTTGCGGGGGCTTCTTGCAGATAGCTTGGCTTCACATAGGCGTCTTCTAATTGTAACAGTACTCACAGGTAACTTTAGACCTTCTTTGATCTTCCTGGAGCTGATTGTTGGCTGAGTCCTTGCCATGTGGGTTATTCTTCTATCCATTTGAATGGTAGTTTTTCGATTTCTACCACGTCTTTCAGGTTTTGGTTGCCATTTTAAAGCATTTACGATCATTTTAGCTGAGCAGCCTATCATTTTCTGCACTTCTTCATTTGTTTTCCTCACTCCAATCAACTTTTTAATCAAGGTATGCTGTTCTTCTGGACAATGTCTGGAACGACCCATTTTCCTCAGAATTTCAGAGAGAAATGCACTGTAACCAGCATGTACAACATTTGCTGCCATCCTTCCTTAAATAAGGGCAATCATTTCCACAAGTTTTTCAAAGAATGAATGACCTCACTCATTGAACTCCACACTGGATTATTATTATTATTATTATTATTATTATTATTATTATTATTATTATTTTGAACATGCCCCTTTCAATTAGTGATTGAATTACACCGAATCAGCAGCATGCATGTCATGACTGTTGGGTCTGTTGGGTTTCTATTACTGTACTACACCTGCTAGTAAATTATTTGCCATGTAGAAATATAATTTCTACCAAAAACAGTGATTGATCAGGTTAGTGATGTCTGCCTGCTATTATTTTGAACACAACTGTATATATATATATTTATATATATATATATATATATATATATAATATTTTAGAATAGCATATTAGTGTGTTTTACAGTACTAAAGGTAGCGGTTTGTACCAGTCTAAGTGATAATGTGAAATATTTGTCCAAAATCTATGTTGGTGCATTTCCAGACAGTATAAGTGTTGGTGTAATAATGGGAGGGGGGGGGAGATAGTCGCATAGTAGATGTACAACTTGTGCTTTACACAAGAGAAAGCTTATTTCGGAATCTGCATATATTAACACACATTAACATTGACATTAGGCCCACATCTGTTAATGGCACCAATATTGCATTATTTACAAAGTCAACTGTCAGTAGCCGTGTCTTCACTATGTTTGTGGAAAGGGAAGGACATTGTATTGCACCTCACTGTTTTTAAATTCCAGAAAACAGAATAGCAAAAAAGGCTAAACTTTGTGTGACTGCGTACATTTAGGCCCAAAAATGTCAGTGATACGGAAGAGTTCCAAATAAAAGACCCAGGGCCATAAGGTGGGTAGTAGCAGGACCAGCTATCAAGCCAGAAGTAGTAGTAGTGGTAGTGGTAGTAGGCTGCAGTTGTCCCTTCTGGCTTCAGAAAGGCACAAGATTACCATTGAGGAAAAAGAGGATAAGATAGGCTCACTCCTCCTCTCAATCATAGGATAATGTGGAGATGACTTCTGAGTCTGACACCGTACCATGGACAGGTATGAAAAAATTATTATACGGTAAGTGGTGCTTTTCCGGGAGTGGACCCGGAGACAGCAAGGGGGCGGCAAGGAGCAAAAGTGTTAGCAAGATGTGAAGCTAGATGCGTTTAGTTAAGTTAAAATGGGCATAATTAAATCATGTCCACAGTGACATTAATTAAAATCTGTGGTTATAAACATACATTGCATCATTCATATTGCCACTGATGGCAGTGTGAGGTGGAGTGGGACTTACTTTACCGGGGAGGGAAGTAAAGGATAAGCACAATACACCAATACTTGCACCTCCCACGCTGAGGTTGCTTGTAGATGATAAAAGTGGCTTCTCTAGTCCCCAAAAGATGGCACCAAAGGCTCCTGGATTAGTGGAAGTCTTTATTTTTATTTATTGAAAATAAAGACTTCCACTAAATAAATATATATTTATTTATTTATTTTAATTACACATTTATTTTGTGCCATACATTTTTTACAATTACTAACAAAATATATAAATTAAATTTAGCCTCTATTTCTGAAATGTTTCTCCTAGGATTTGAACTCACAACCTTCTACATTAGAGCCAAGAACCTTAACCACTTCGCTATAGAGCTGCATGTTAACCTGCTGTTAAATATAAAATGATACTACTATGAGGTTTTTCTTTCATAGTTTATCATTCAGCTTTATAGCTGAGTGGTTAAGGTTTTTGCCTCTAATATAGAAGATTGTGAGTTCAAATCCCACCAGAGACTTTTCAGAAATAGAGGCTAAATTAGATTTCGATACACTGACTTGAGAATTTTTTTTAAAAATTGGCAAACCAGAACCAAACCTTGACAGATCCACTCATCTCTAGTTAAATGGTTTACATTGAAGAAGACATCAATGAATTAAAAGATATTAAAGTAAATGTATGCTTTTTGTTTTATACGACAATATGTTATGAGTAGAGATTAGCGAAGTTTATAAAAATTCAATTCGGCTGCTTCGCCGAATTTCACAAAGAAATTCAATTTGGGACTTATTATTTTGTGACAAACCGGATTTCTTTGTAAGTAGCAGGCGCAATGACATTGAGTCCTCATTGAGCCCCTCAGATGCCACGTTCATCACTGATCGCAGCATCTGAGGTGAAAAATAAGGGCTTTCAAAGGTTAATTAGTTAAAAAAATAATACTCACCTTATAAATTTTAGTGCAAATACGCTGCCGTGGCCATCTTGATTGAAGATCCTGCACAAAATCTTGCACGGTGGCCGGCGTGGTGACGTCATATGTCACCAGAGATGAGATTTCTCGCAAGATCTCTCTACACAGAGTCTGTAGGTGGCGGCAGCATCAAGAGGCCACAGAGTGGCAAGGGAACATCGTGTGGAGGTAGTGGCAGGATGAGGAAACCACAGAGTGGCAAGTTTACATGAGGTGGAACCAGCATGAGGAGATCACAGAGTGTCCCAATCACAGAGTCTGTAGGTGGCGGCAGCATCAGGAGGCCACAGAGTGGCAAGGTGACATAGTGTGTAGGTGACGGCAGCATCAGAAGACCACAGAGTGGCAAGGTGACATAGTGTGGAGGTGGGTGGCAATACCAGTACCCAATGAAGATGGTGGGTGAAATAAGGCATCAGATGTGTGACATCAGAATAGTAGCTGAGGCAGGTAGCCAGAAGAAACCAGTCTCTTTGTCAAAGTGTTGGTGTGGCACCATGGATGATCTAGTCTGATGCATCAGGAATTGGTGGGTGGAAATCCTGGCTAATCCACGCCTGATTCATCTTGACAAAGGTCAGTCTCTCCACATTTTTGGTGGACAGGCGAGTTCTTCTTGGGGTAACTACGGCCCGGCAGGATAGCTTTTCCAAGGCAAACTCGGCCAGTTGCGGCCACAAATCCAGTTTGGCTGCCTAGTAGTCCAGCGGATCTTCAATGTTAGCTGGCAGGGTGCACTCCAAGTATACCAAAACCTGCTTGTTCAGGTTTTGCTCCAGGTCTAGATGTTGCTGCTGGTGAGTAGTTTCTTCACTATGCGGGTGACGAAAGCTGCTCAATAGCGACTGTAGACTCAGGCTGCTGCTGATGGAGCGGGTACTGCTCCTGCCACCACACCCCTTCCCAGCAGCCATGGCAGTGGAACGTGAGCGCAGAGGGCCTTCCCGGTCAGACCTGCAAGAGGATGGACGATGACGCAGATAGGCAGCGGCCAACTGACTACATAGGATGTCTCTATAGTAGTTAGGTCATGGCCTTTGGTGTACGCCGTGACACTGTTGCCACGCTTGCTGTTGCCGGTGGCAACATGTTGCTGTTTTGGCATGTTGTGGCAGTGCCAGGGGTTTTGCTGTGTGCGCCGTGAATTGCTGGCCACACATGCTGTTGTCTGCGGCAACCTGTTGCCTTTTGCCTGTGTGCAATACCCCTTTAAGTAGTGTCTCCCTGCTGTGTGGTGTGTGTGGGGTTAATACTCTGGCTGGAGCAAGGTGGTGAGTTGGGTGTGGTCTCAGTCTCCTTATATACTCTGGCTTGGAGACTGAGATGAGTTTGGTTTGTCTGCCTTGCATGTGAGATGCTTGATCTGTACTTGGATGAGATCTGAGGGCCATCCAAATTTGACATCAGGTTTATTAGCGATGTCATCCTAAGTGTTTCCTCCTTGTCTTCCTTCCCCTCCTGGTGTGTCATTTACGGTGTGGGTTTAAGTTGGAGATTTGGTGTACGTCTTGTTTGTGGTTGCATGTATGGGATGTTGTTGGTGTTTGTCCCTGCATGTGTGCAAGACGTCTCCCTTGTGTGTGTTACCTCTGAAAGGGGGTCCCATTGGTTTCCCGGAGGGGTGAACCTAAAGACATTAGCATCCTTGCCTGGAGCCACCTTGCTTCGGTGTCCGCATGGGGGTCCAGGTTGCTTTGGTGTGGTTATTCCATCTTTATTCAGAAAGGGATCATCCTAAAACATAACATTTATTAATAATGCAGATAAAATATGAGAGAGTCCTAAATATAGTGTGCAAAGACAGACATTGGGGTAGAGGGTAATGGACCCCCAATTGATACAATGGTTATTATCCCAAATGAAAAACATACAAAAAATATATATTAAGTGCACGGCGGCACTAGTAACCAGCAGGTCCTACCGGTACCATGGGACGGACACCAGATCGTTCACCACCAGCTGTATTCGTTGGATGCCTATCCATGGATGATGTCGAATAGGCAAAAATACTGGCAGTGATACACAGCTGTGTAGGGTCCCTGTTTAAGCCCTATGACTGTCTAGCCGTATGACCCTGATACTAAATGATAAGTAGCAGCCTGACCACAGGGCACTCGTCCTAACAAGGATGACCCTGTCCGGAACCTGTCCCTAAATCTAATATTCTATATGTCCCTAAAGATCCATAAAACACTGCCTACACGCATGTTTCACTGCCAGGACAAAAAAGCAGTTCATCAGGGGAGATGGAGAAAAGTATTGGGGATCAATATTTAGATGAATGGTAAAGAGGTATGCCAAGATGTTGGAATCCTCTAGGGGCAATCTCAAAGTTAAGAGGTAATAAGTGGTGCAGTATAGAGATGAATATGCCTGCACATGGGACGCCAACTAAACTAGCGCTCCCACCTCATTTAAATAGCTACCTGATTCCCGCTGCCGCCACCCACGATGTCAGTGGCCAATGAGCGCACCCACCCGCCCGCACATCAGCGCAGCGCATGCGCTCATTACAAAACAGAAACGAGGTATAGAGCACAAGGAAGTGCCTGAATAAGCATAGCACTCTTGCGCATGCGCGATACCGACTCAGTCTCGCGAGATCGCGCTAGCCGTCCGTAACAACAATGGCATTAGAAGCAATCCACGATACCCCTTGCTCCTATGTACTCGCAGGTGGTGAGATGGTCGGACCTCAAATCACCACCGGAGTGCACCGGCCCACAATCGGACCCAATATTAGGAAAGGTATTAGAGGCTATTTATCATATGGGAAATAAAATAGACACCTGGACAGTGGTCCAAAAACAGAGAACGGCCTATGGCATTAATAAATAAATGTTGTTATAGTCTTCCATCAATACGTACGTTATTGGTGGCACAATGGAAAAATAAACAAATCATAAATAATAGCGGCACAGAATTGTCCAGAAGCAATAATGAGATAAATCGCTCACTAGTGCGAGGAAAGGAGGGGGTATTACCCCTAAGCTATATATAGCAGATTATAAAGACTTGGCATTAAGGGGCTGATCAAAACTAGTCAGGCAGGTTATAGACATGATGGTGGTAACTACGGGCAACTGTTAATTCACAGGAAACAACTGTAATTCAGTTGCTCATTGAGACCTGTCGGTGCAACTGTCCGTAGAAGGAAGATCCAGCGTGCCTCGCGCTGTAGTAAGATCTTGTCCCAGTCTCCCCCACGTTTAGGGGGGCTAACGGCTTCTATGCCCATGACTTTAATAACCCTAGAATCTCCTTGATGAAATTCACATACATGACGAGCGACCGGTGTATCTCGTTGCTTCTCTATGTCCAGAAGATGTTCTCCTACACGCCTGCGAAGCTCCCATTTAGTTTTTCCAATATACTCCTTTTGACAGATGCTCGTGATTTTGTATATGACACCTACAGTCCTACACAAAATAAAGTCTCTAATGCTGAAGCTGCGTTTAAGATTACTGCTGACAAAAGTCTTGCCTGTAGTGATACTGTCACAGGCCACGCAGCCACTGCATTTGAAACAGCCTATAGGGCGACGACTCAGCCAAGTGTTTGGTGTAACAAGTGGAGAGAAGTGACTATGCACTAATAAATCCTTGAGGCTCTGGCCTCTCCTAAATGTCACCTGTGGGTACTCGTGTAGAACATCACGAACATCTGGGTCCATCAAGAGGATAGGCCAGTGTCGCCCAAGAATCTCTCGTGATTCCTTAGTGGAGCCATCAAATGTGGTGATGAAGCGTATCTTCCTATCTCCTTCCTGCTTTTTTTTGGGAATCAAGAGTGTATCTCTAGGGGTATTGGCCGCCTTCTGGAAGGCCTTTTTCAAAACTTGATCTGGTGTTATCATTGAGAGATTCCACAAAAAGTTTGAAGGCCGATTCACTGGCATTCCAAATTATGAGAATATCATCGATGTACCGTGCCCATAATGTTATGGGCCCGGTCATCGAATCACCCTCACCAAAGACAGTGGTAGCCTCCCACCAGCCCAGGAGCAGGTTTGCGTACGACGGCGCACAGGAACAACCCATGGCCGTACCCCTGAGCTGGTGGTAAAGGCGACCGTCAAACATTATGCTCAGGTAGGATAAAGAGCCTCTACATCCACACTGGCTAGGAGAGAGTTATCGTCAATGCATATCCCATCTACCTGCTTTAGAAGGTCCATGGTATCGCGGGTAAAGGACGGGAGTGCGGTATCGAATGGTATCAATATATGGTCAATATAGACACCTCAGTTCTGTCCTATGCTTCCAATACCGGCCACGATCGGTCTCCCTTTAAGTGGTCTAAGGCCTTTATGGACCTTGGGGAGACTATAAAACGTGGCCGTTACTGGATGCTTGGGGTACAAAAAATCTAATTCCTTTTGAGAAATTAGATTTTTGGCTCGGCCTACAGACAAAATATCCCTAAGCTCAACCAGATAGGGTGCTGTGGGATTCGAGGTCAACATTAGTGATGAGCGGGAGGTGCCATATTCGATTTCGCGATATTTCGCGAATATTCGCATGAATATTCGTGTTATATTCGTCGAAATCGAATATTCGCAATTATTCCAATTATCGCGAAAATATTTTTTCGCATTTTGCGAAAATTTATCTTGATAGTATAAGGCAACGTTCCTATGCTAATGACTATGGCTAGGCTAATATGTGTATTTTACGAAATTTCATAATATTGCTCTAACTTCGTCTCTTAGAATATTACGAATATTCTAAAAGACGAAGTTAGAGCAATATTAAGAACATTTGCAAAAGTCGAAATTGCGATGCGAGTAATATAACACGAAATAGTCGCATGAAGATTTAAACTTAGCACTGCTATATTCCATATTCTAGCCTAATATGGAATATAGCCCTGCTAAGTTAGCACTGCTATATTCCATATTAGGCTAGAATATGGAATATAGCTGTGCTAAGTTTAAATCTTCATGCGACTATTTCGTGTTATATTACTCGCATCGCAATTTCGACTTTTGCAAATGTTCTTAATATTGCTCTAACTTCGTCTTTTAGAATATTCGTAATATTCTAAAAGACGAAGTTAGAGCAATATTACGAAATTTCGTAAAATACACATAGATTGTATTTAAGCTAATATACTGCTATAGTAATAATTTTTAATAGTGTACATATTTTACAAAACTTAAGTTCAGAAGAGGCAAAAAAAAATTACAGGAAAAAAAAGGGATTATAGCACTATATTAGCTAAATTACAATCTATATGTGTATTTTACGAAATTTCGTAATATTGCTCTAACTTCGTTTTTTAGAATATTCGTAATATTCTAAGAGACGAAGTTAGAGCAATATTACGAAATTTCTAAAAGACGAAGTTAGAACAATATTAAGAACATTTGAAAAAGTCGAAATTGCGATGCGACTAATATAACACGAAATATTCGCATGAAGATTTCAACTTAGCACTGCTATACTCCATATTCTAGCCTAATATGGAATATAGCAGTGCTAACTTAGCACAGCTATATTCCATATTAGGCTAGAATATGGAGTATAGCAGTGCTAAATTGAAATCTTCATGCGAATATTTCGTGTTATATTACTCGCATCGCAATTGCGACTATTGCGAAATTTCGTAAAATACACATATAGATTAGATTGTAATTTAGCTAATATGGAATATAGCAGTAAGTTGAAAACGCCACTGACTGGAGCAGTCAGGAAGCCAGGAATCCAAAGGACAGGTAAGAACAACTTTAGGGAAGTGGGAAAGAAAAAAATATAATAAAAAAAAAAAAGAAAAAAAACGAATATTCTATTTCGCGAATATATAGAACGATATTCTAAATATTCGCGAAATCTCGAAATTGCGATATTCGAGAAAAAAATTCGCAATTCGAATATTCGCGCTCAACACTAGTCAACATCTGATAACTGTTCCTATCTTTCAAAATCTGTTCACACATGGACTGATAGCCTAGTCGATTCATGATCACCGTGTTTCCACCCTTGTCTGATGGTTTTATTACTATGCCCTTATCATCTCTCAGGGCCTTAACAGTTATTAAATCTCAGAGTTTGTTGCATTTCCATCATATCAGCAGTGACAAGTTGCAAGAACACGTCCAAACATGATACATCTCCTGCTGGCGGCATTTTATTACTCTTATTACGCAGGGGTGTGAATGAACCCAATCCTTGCAGAGTATCTGCAGTATCTGCTGAGAGGCTATGCAATAGTTCTACATCTGAAAGAAGGTCTGTAGGTATGCCTAGGTGCTAACATTTCTTCTTATCTATCATCTTGAATTGTTTATGCCATCGGAGTTTACGAATAAATAAATGCAGATCCTTTACCCATGTGAACATATCATATTGACGAGTTGGGACAAAAGAAAGTCCCTTAGATAAGACCGCCATTTCGCTATTGGAGAGGGTGCGGTTGGAGAGATTAATCACCTCAGGGCCAATTGATCCCGACTGTTGGGGCGATTCCTCAGGTGATAGTTGACACCTTGATCTAAAAAAACACCTCTGTTGACACCGGTTGTGCCTCTACCTCTTCCCCTACCCCTCCCTCTTTTGTTATAATTCCTCTGCTTGTTTCTGCTTGAGTTGCCACCAGATTCTCTGTCGCTGTCCGATAAATCGGTTTCAGTGGTAGAGATCTCGGAAGTCACTTCTTTAGTGGGTGGCACTTCTCTCAGAACCAAGTAGGCCTTATTTTCTTTAAATTCGGCTAAGTCTTTATTAAACTGTCTATGCTTTCGTTCACGTAAGTAATACTGATATTTCTCAACAGTAATCTGGAGTTGTTTTTCCTTGTTGACAAAATCAGGATCACTATTCCATCTTTTCTGCGGCAGGTAAGTGTTTGATGTTCCGTTGTTACATTGTGTTCTTACCTGCCGTGCAGTTGCTGCATTGTCTTTCTCCCTGTCAGCTACTGGGCCGCTGGAGACCCCTTTCATCCGTGGTGATGGATAAACAGGAGGTCTCTGCCCTGTCACGATGTTGAGGGCGATGTAGGGATTCCTAGACTTCTAGGTTCGTGGGTATGAGCCCCCTTACCATTGAAGGCGGCTCATACAGCCAGGAGACTAGGGCTATTTTAGGGAAGCTTTAGGAGGTGACCAGCTCCCTTTTCCCTGCCTATGGCTTAATACATGGTGACATTGTGCGGTGGGGAGTTTCCTCCACTCCCCACCGTGCCAAGTTCAGTTTGTCCTCCCTCTCAGCCGATGTAAAAAAGGCCCCCATTTTGGACCGGTAGCGAGGGTCCAACAAGGTTGAGAGCCAGAAGTCATCCCTCTGTCAAATGGTGACAATTCGGCTGTCACTACCCAAGCAAGTAAGCATGCATTGGGCCATTTGCGCAAATGACTTGGAGGGATTCCCTGCCTCCATCTCCACTGCATAATGCCACGGTGTGTCTGGATTTACTGCCTCCTCTTCCTCAACGCCCTGTAGCTCCTCTGGCTGCTCCTGCTCCTCCTCTCCTGTCACCTGTGTAGAAAAACCACCCATTTCGCTACACATTGCTTGTGATCCAATGTCCTCCTCCTCCATTTCAGCCTCCATAGCTCATGTGGCCGTGAGATATAGGCGCCACGTCTCCAGTGCCCTGAGCAGCCAGATTTACCAGCATCTGTTCCAGGACATGAAGCAGTAGAATGACATTGTTCATCTTGTAGTCCTGGCGACTGACAAATAATGTGGCCTGCTCAAAGGGCATGAGCTGTCACTGGCTGATATCGAAGTTACACAGGGTAGTACTCCTTTCCACTTGGATCATCAGGAAATTGTTGGTGGCCTTTCTCTGTTCGTACAGTCGGTCCAACATATGGAGGGTGGAATTCCAACGGGTGGAAATGTCGCATATCAGCCTATGTTGGGGGATGCCGTTCTGCCGCTGCAGCTCAAGGAGGGTGTGCTTTGCAGTGTACAAGTGGCTAAAGTGCATGCAAAGTTTCCTGGCCATTTTTAGGATGTCTTGTGCAGATGGGTGGAAGACTTCAGGAACCGTTTGACAACCAGATTGAACACGTGTGCCATGCAGGGTGCATGGCTCAGCCCTCCTTGGTGCAGCGCTGACACAATGTTCTTCCCATTGTTGGTTACCATGGTTCCAATTTTGAGTTGTCGGAGAGAAAGCCAGGATTCGATTTCTTGCTGAAGGACACGGAGCAGTTCCTCCCCTGTGTGACTCCGTTCACTGTGATTTGCTCCTGCAGTTGAGGCTGAGGACACGTTGGAAAATGAGGAGTGAGAGGCGGACATTGTCGCTGGACCAACGGTGTGGCAACGTGGAGGCAGAAGCGGCGTCACCTGGCTAAGTTGCTGGTGTGGCTGTGCAGGAAACACATTCACCCAGTGGTCCATAAAGGACATGTACTGTCCCTGAACGTAGTTACAGTTCCACATGTTGGCGCTGCCTTGCACTTTGGTAGACACCAACAGGCTCAAGGACTGGCCCACCTTCTGTTTACATATTTGTGCAGGGCTGGTACTGCCTTTTTGGCAAAGAAATGACGGCTTGGGACTCTCCAACTCGGCTTGGCACAAGCCATTAGTTCTCTGAAAGGTGCATAGTCCACCACTTGGAAAAGGAGGGACTGCAGCACCAGAAACTTGGCCAGGAGCACCTTTAACTTTTGCGCCGTTGGATGAGTGCACGCATACTGTTGTCTCTTGTCAATCGCTTCGGTGATCGATTGCTGACGGAATGCATGACGAGGTGTAGGAGGAGGAGGAGCAGGAGCATCAGGACTGGCAGATCATGGGAAGGACAGACAGCTGGTGGAGCCTTGACTGCCAGAAACCGGGTGCATGCCAGTGGGAAAAGCAGCAGTTGCTGTGGCAGGCTGGACCACCACATCGGAGCCACGGTTCTCCCAGGCCACTTTATGGCGAGACTGCATATGTTGACGCAGGGCCGTAGTGCAATCATTGGCACCCTGGCCACGCTTCACCCTCTGCCCACAGATTCTACATACGGCCACGTTCACCTCCTCCGGCGGCTTAAAAAAAAAACTGTCACACCGCCGAGTAGGTGAGTTTACCCCCAACACTATGCACTGACTGACTTCTACCGCCGCTGCCTCCTTGAATATCTGCACTGCTACTTCCCGGGCAGGTAGGCTTCCGCGAAGCGGGTGGTCTACCACGGTCACGTTTGGTTACCAACCTCCCACTGCTGCCACCCTGCTGACTCCTGCCCATGCTAGTGATTTACTGGCTCACGGGCAAGCTGCCGCCCTCTTCTTCCGATGATGATAAAGCCCCTTCATCAGCCAGCTCCCAAGTGCGATGAGCTACATCATTATCATCGAGAACTGTCTGCACGTCATTGATGTCCTCCTCAACCGTCTCTGGGTCAGGAGCCTGACCGCTCTTAACACCAGCTCCCACGCCACTCTCCTCATCACTACTAACCCGCCTAGAGGAGGAAGCGCGGATGTCTCCTCCACATCTTGGCTGGGCAGTAGTTTCTGACTGTCCTCTAGTAAATCTTCCTCACTGAAAAGTGGAGCCGAGCCTACAGTATATAATACTTCTCGTAGTGAGGGAACAGAAAAGGACAGAGGCAGGTTGAAGACAGGTGAGGGCACACGGAATTAGTAATTAGGCCCTCATTTTTTTGTATTTTTACACTACACAAAATGCTTTTCAACAGATAAGTGCAACGCTGGACGGCAAATATATTTTTATTTTGTCACTAATACTCGGCAAACTGGGCTTTAGAATATTTCACTGCACCGTAGAACAGCAATTAGGCCCTAGTTTTTTTGTTACTTTGCAGAACACAGTAGGGTTTTCAACAGATAAATGCAACGCTGGATGGCAAATATATTTTTATTTTGACACTAATACACGACAAACTGGGCTTTAGAGTATATCACTGCACTACACAAAAGCACTTAGGCCCTAATTTATTTCAACTTTTATAAAAACACAACAGGCTTTTCAACAGATAAGTGCAACATTGGATGGCGAATATATTTTTATTTCGCCACTAATACATGGCAAACTGGGCTTTATAATATTTCACTGTACTGCAGAACGGCAATTATGCACTAGTTTTTTTAAACTTTTACAGAACACAACGGGCTTTTCAACAGATAAGTGCAACATTGGATGGTGAATATATTTTTATTTCGCCCCTAATACACGGCAAACTGGGTTTTAGAATATATGACTGCACCGCAAAACGGCAATTAGGCCCTAGTTTTTTTTTAACTTTTACACAACACAACAGGCTTTTCAACAGATAAGTGCAACGCTGGACGGCAAATATATATATTTTTTTTCGTCACTAATATATGGCAAACTGGGCTTTAGAGTATATCACTACACCACACAAGGGCAATTAGGCCCTCATTTATTTAAACTTTTATAAAACACAACAGTCTTTTCAACAGATAAGTGCAACGCTGGACGGCAAATATATTTTTATTTCGTCACTAATACACGGCAAACTGGGCTTTAGAATATTTCACTGTACCCCACAACGGCAAATAGGCCCTAGTTTTTTTCAACGTTTGCACAAAAGGCTTTTTAACAGATAAGTGCACAGCTGAGCGGCAAATACATTTGTCCTTTTTCCACTAATATATGGAAAAAAGGAGTTATTAACAGATAACTGCAGCGCTGAGCGGCAAATATATATAACTTTTGCCACTAGTACACGACAAAAAGGTCTGTAATTTTCGCACTTCACCATACAACGACTAATAGGCCGTTTTTTCACACTAATACAAACCAAAACATGCTTTAGAACATATAACTGCACCGCACAAGGGCAAATAAGACATAGAAATATTTCCTTGTAATAACCACTGTTAATGCCTGTATCAAACAGAACTTGCACCCTAATAAGAACAGTTTGCTGGAATTACAGTGCTCTTATAATGGCAATTTGTATCGCCAGTCAGTACAGCAAGGTGTAATCGGATTGTTCCTATTACCCAGGCTGTCACCTCCCCGACTGAACCCTGTTCCACAGTAGTGATGAGCCGCAGGGGCAATATTCGAATTTGTGATATTTTAGCAAATATTTGGGTAAATATTCGCCATAAATTAGCGAATTCGAGAATTCGTTATATCCAGTTTATTATTTTCATGATTGCGGAAATCGGGCAATTGAAAAATTTGCAATAAAAATTTGCATTACGAAAATTCGCAATCAACACTACTCTTAAAGTCAAAGATATTGCAGCTTTCTCATTGGCCCACAAGCTAGAAGCAGGGAGGGATCATGTGTTCTGATTAAAAAAAATTGTGAATATTTGAAATTATGAATATACAGTCCTGATCAAAAGTTTAAGACCACTTGAAAAATGGCAAAAAATCATATTTAGCATGGCTGGATCTTAAAGAGGACCTTTCACTACAATAAAAAATCTAAACTAACTATACAGACATGGAGAGCGGCGCCCAAGGATCTCCCTGCACTTACTATTATCCCTGGGCGCCGCTCCGTTCGCCGGCTATAGGCTCCGGTATCTTCATATGTTAGGCTCCACCCAGTGGAACCTGCCGGCGTCTCCTTCTCCCATGCTGTAGCGCTGGCCACTCAGCTCCTGGCCTGAGAGAAAAAAAAAACTCTCAGGCTATGAGCTGGGCGCTGCGATTGGCCAGCGCTATAGCCTGGGAAAAGGAGACCCCGGCAGGTTCCACTGGGTGGAGCCTAACATATGAAGATACCGGAGCCTATACCGGGCGAACGGAGCGGCGCCCAGGGATAATAGTAAGTGCAGGGAGATCCCTAGGCGCCGATCTCCATGTCTGTATAGTTAGTTTAGATTTTTTATTCTAGTGAAAGGTCCTCTTTAACAAGGTTCCAAGTAGAGATTCAACATGCAACAAGAAGAAATGGGAGTGAGACAAAACATTTTTTAAGCATTCAATTTAATGAAAACAACGAATAGAGTTGAGCGGACACCTGGATGTTCGGGTTCGGCAGGTTCGGCTGAACTTGAAAAAAAAAATCGGGTTCGGGACCCGAACTTGACCCCGAACCCGAACCCCATTGAAGTCAATAGAGACCCGAACTTTTGGCCACTAAAATGGCTCTATAATAGTCCTGGAAAGGGCTAGAGGGCTGCAAAGGGCATCAAAATGTGCTTAAGAGCATGGCAACTCTTCTGCAAACAAATGTGGATAGGGAAATGACTTAAAATAACATAAAATACAGAAAAATGTAAAATAACAATCTGGATCTAGGAGTAGGAGGTTGAGGAGGCGGTGGATGGGTGGATGTGGTGGTGTAGGTTGACGTGGAGGTGAAGGTGGAAGCAGCAGTGAAGGAGGAATAAGTAGCCAACACTGATTTCTGTTATTTTTTATTTTTAAATTGGGGTATCCCCCAAAATATTGGGACATATAGCAAAATAAAACTAAGAATAAGTGCACTTGAGTACAAGAATGGATGGTTGAGGCTGGTATAAATGTCTATTCTGCACAAGGTACGGATAAGTCCTGTGGGATCCATGCCTGGTTCATTTTAATAAACGTAAGCTTGTCCACATTGGCTGCGCCCTGTGATAATGCTCTCTGCCATACTAAACACACGTTCACACTATACACTGGCTGTAGGGCAGGTCAGCACCTCCAAGGCTTGTGCTTCCACTGTGCCCCCGCTGTCAGGTGGTCGCGCATCTTCCGATCAGTAGCAGATGTTTTCACAAAATTTTGTTCCCTGTCAGCAATGCAGAGCAGGGGTTCATTCACGACTAAAGGGGGTTCATGTCACCCAGCAATAGAACAGAGGATTTTGAGAGATTTAGGCCCCTGTCAGCAATGCAGAGCAGGGGTTCATTCACGGCAAAAGGGGATTCATGTCACCCATCAATACAACCCAGCAATAGAACAGAGGATTTTGAGAGATTTAGGCCCCTGTCAGCAATGCAGAGCAAGGGTTCATTCACGGCAAAAGTGGGATCATGTCACCCAGCAATGCAACAGAGGATTTTGAGAGATTTAGGCCCCTGTCAGCAATGAAGAGCACTGTCATAGCAGAGAATCAGGCTTCATGTCACCCGCCACTGGAACAGGCCACTGTCAGATATTTTTAAGCCCTGGCACCCAGACAGAGGAGAGAGGTCCCATAACAGAGATTCAGGCTTCATGTAAGCAGAGAATCAGTCTTCATGTCATAGCAGAGAATCAGGCTTCATGTCACCCACCACTGGAACAGGCCACTGTCAGATATTTTTAGGCCCAGGCACCCAGACAGAGGAGAGAGGTCCCATAACAGAGATTCAGGCTTCGTGTCAGCAGAGAATCAGTCTTCATGTCATAGCAGAGAATCAGGCTTCATGTCACCCACCACTGGAACAGGCCACTGTCAGATATTTTTAGGCCCCGGCACCCAGACAGAGGAGAGAGGTCCCATAACAGAGATTCAGGCTTCATGTCAACAGAGAATTAGACTTCATGTCATAGCAGAGAATCAGGCTTCATGTCACCCACCACTGGAACAGGCCACTGTCAGATATTTTTAGGCCCCGGCACCCAGACAGAGGAGAGAGGTCCCATAACAGAGATTCAGGCTTCATGTCAGCAGAGAATCAGTCTTCATGTCATAGCAGAGAATCAGGCTTCACGTCACCCACCACTGGAACAGTCCATTGTCACATATTTAGGCCCAGGCACCCAGGCAGAGGAGAGAGGTCCCATAACAGAGATTCAGGCTTCATGTCACCCACCACTGGAACAGGCCACTGTCAGATATTTTAGGCCCCGGCACCCAGACAGAGGAGAGAGGTCCCATAACAGAGATTCAGGCTTCATGTCAGCAGAGAATCAGTCTTAATGTCATAGCAGAGAATCAGGCTTCATGTCACCCACCACTGGAACAGGCCACTGTCAGATATTTTTAGGCCCCGGCACCCAGACAGAGGAGAGAGGTCCCATAACAGAGATTCAGGCTTCATGTCAGCAGAGAATCAGTCTTCATGTCATAGCAGAGAATCAGGCTTCATGTCACCCACCACTGAAACAGGCCACTGTCAGATATTTTTAGGCCCCGGCACCCAGACAGAGGAGAGAGGTCCCATAACAGAGATTCAGGCTTCATGTCAACAGAGAATCAGACTTTATGTCATAGCAGAGAATCAGGCTTCATGTCACCCACCACTGGAACAGGCCACTGTCAGACATTTTTAGGCCCCGGCACCCAGACAGAGGAGAGAGGTCCCATAACAGAGATTCAGGCTTCATGTCAGCAGAGAATCAGTCTTCATGTCACAGCAGAGAATCAGGCTTCATGTCACCCACCACTGGAACAGGCCACTGTCAGATATTTTTAGGCCCCGGCACCCAGGCAGAGGAGAGAGGTCCCATAACAGAGATTCAGGCTTCATGTAAGCAGAGAATCAGTCTTCATGTCATAGCAGAGAATCAGGCTTCATGTCACCCACCACTGGAACAGGCCACTGTCAGATATTTTTAGGCCCAGGCACCCAGACAGAGGAGAGAGGTCCCATAACATAGATTCAGGCTTCGTGTCAGCAGAGAATCAGTCTTCATGTCATAGCAGAGAATCAGGCTTCATGTCACCCACCACTGGAACAGGCCACTGTCAGATATTTTTGGGCCCCGGCACCCAGACAGAGGAGAGAGGTCCCATAACAGAGATTCAGGCTTCATGTCAACAGAGAATCAGACTTCATGTCATAGCAGAGAATCAGGCTTCATGTCACCCACCACTGGAACAGGCCACTGTCAGATATTTTTAGGCCCCGGCACCCAGACAGAGGAGAGAGGTCCCATAACAGAGATTCAGGCTTCATGTCAACAGAGAATCAGACTTCATGTCATAGCAGAGAATCAGGCTTCATGTCACCCACCACTGGAACAGGCCACTGTCAGATATTTTTAGGCCCCGGCACCCAGACAGAGGAGAGAGGTCCCATAACAGAGATTCAGGCTTCATGTCAACAGAGAATCAGACTTCATGTCATAGCAGAGAATCAGGCTTCATGTCACCCACCACTGGAACAGGCCACTGTCAGATATTTTTAGGCCCCGGCACCCAGACAGAGGAGAGAGGTCCCATAACAGAGATTCAGGCTTCATGTCAACAGAGAATCAGACTTTATGTCATAGCAGAGAATCAGGCTTCATGTCACCCACCACTGGAACAGGCCACTGTCAGATATTTTTAGGCCCCGGCACCCAGACAGAGGAGAGAGGTCCCATAACAGAGATTCAGGCTTCATGTCAGCAGAGAATCAGTCTTCATGTCATAGCAGAGAATCAGGCTTCACGTCACCCACCACTGGAACAGTCCATTGTCACATATTTAGGCCCAGGCACCCAGGCAGAGGAGAGAGGTCCCATAACAGAGATTCAGGCTTTATGTCAGCAGAGAATCAGTCTTCATGTCATAGCAGAGAATCAGGCTTCACGTCACCCACCACTGGAACAGTCCATTGTCACATATTTAGGCCCCGGCACCCAGACAGAGGAGAGAGGTCCCATAACAGAGATTCAGGCTTCATGTCAGCAGAGAATCAGTCTTCATGTCATAGCAGAGAATCAGGCTTCACGTCACCTACCACTGGAACAGTCCATTGTCACATATTTAGGCCCAGGCACCCAGGCAAAGGAGAGAGGTCCCATAAGAGAGATTCAGGCTTCATGTCAGCAGAGAATCAGTCTTCATGTCATAGCAGAGAATCAGGCTTCATGTCACCCACCACTGGAACAGGCCACTGTCAGATATTTTTAGGCCCCGGCACCCAGACAGAGGAGAGAGGTCCCATAACAGAGATTCAGGCTTCATGTCAACAGAGAATCAGTCTTCATGTCATAGCAGAGAATCAGGCTTCATGTCACCCACCACTGGAACAGGCCACTGTCAGATATTTTTAGGCCCCGGCACCCAGACAGAGGAGAGAGGTCCCATAACAGAGATTCAGGCGTCATGTCAGCAGAGAATCAGTCTTCATGTCATAGCAGAGAATCAGGCTTCATATCACCCACCACTGGAACAGGACACTGTCAGATATTTTTAGGCCCCGTCACCCAGACAGAGGAGAGAGGTCTCATAACAGAGATTCAGGCTTCATGTCAAAAGAGAATCAGTCTTTCTTTTTCCTTCCTGAGTAGGTTCACATACGTCTTCTCTGCTAATCTTCTATTAATGGTTACACCGCTAAAATATATATACCTGCACTACCGCCTGGGTAGATCCATTCTCTCCGATATTTCATTAGATTTCTGAGGTGTTATACGACCTCTTTCATGGTCACAAGACCACACTCCCCCCATATGTATGTAGCACTTGCTACTATGCTTAGTTCTTTTTTGTCTATTTTATTATGTTCTGTTCTATTTTTTACCCTGTTCTTTCCCCAAGGTACGAGACACTTCTATACGCAACATGCGATCTTTGCTGCATCTTGATCCTGCTTACACATCTAGAGAGGAGAACACACGATACCCTATTGCTCTCTTGGAGGAGACATCATCGGCTTAGAGGTAACTCCATCTACACTACACCATATGGCTGACCTACACATTGCTTCTTACAATGTCAAGGGCTTCCACTCCCCTTCCAAAAGGAGTCAAGTCTTTGCCATTCTAAGGAAAGCTAAGACCGAAGTGGTGTTCCTCCAGGAGACGCACTATCGTTTTAATCGCTACCCCAACATGCAGTACTCCTATTATTCGGATTGGTATCACTGTGGGGGCAACTCCTCTGCATCAAGTGGGGTCAGCATAGGGTTTCATAAAAAGATCCCATTTAAGCTTACCGATCAAGTACTTGACCCAGAGGGAAGGTATATGCTGATTAAAGGTTCCATCGGCCAACAAATTTACTCCTTTATTAACATCTACGGTCCCAACTCCAATTAGTCCCAATGGATAGCAAATTTAGTCCCGATTATCAACCCTTTTAAAGAAGGGATTGTGATAATGGGAGGAGACTTGAACATTGCCCTATTCCCACAACTCGACATATCTTCGCACAAGTCATCCCTCTCCGGAAAATCCCTCAAATTTGTCAGGAAAACCCTCTGGGATCTCCATTTGATAGACTCCTGGCGCTACCTCTACCCCAGCATCCTTGACTACACCGTCTACTCCCCAGCACACGGCACATATCACCGACTGGACTACTTTTTTATCTCTAAGGAACATCTCCATCTATGTAGCACAGCATCGATAGGCTCCATTCACTTGCCTGACCACTCCCCTATATTTATTAAGGTACTAGCCCCCTTAAAAAACACTACATGTTTTAATTGGCGATTGAATGAGACCTTATTAGGTTCCCCAGATTTAGTAGACCAAGTCTCCAAACATCTAGCGGACTATTTCTCTTTGAATGAAGGCACTGACATCTCTTTTAACATCCTCTGGGACGCCCATAAACCGGTTATTAGGGGTCACTTTATCAATATTGGGTCCTATAGGAAAAAATTACAAGAGAAAGTCATAGATGAAGTCCTTAAAAAAATACAGAGTCTTGAGTCTTCCCACAAATCTTCCCCCACTGACTCCCAGTTAAGAGAACTCTCTGAATACAGAGCGAAACTCAAATCCCTTCTATTTTCCAAAGCAGCTAAATATTTCATGAGCATGCAACATAAGTTCTTTGCCCACGGAGACAAGGCCACTAAATTTCTGATGAGTAGAATCAGGGGTAGGAGGTCCTCTAATTATGTCCACCAGCTATCCTCTCCCGGTGGTAAACCGATCTTTTCAACTGCCCAGATCGCTGCTCAATTTCGGGAATACTATAATAATCTATATAACCTTTCCCCCCCGGATCCTACTGACGAGAGAACGTCTGCTATAGGAAGTTTCTTAGCATCATCCAAAGTGCCTCACCTCTCCCTGGAACAGAAATTAAAACTAGAAGCCCCTTTCACCATTTTGGAACTCAAGAACGCTATGTTACAAATGCCTGTAGGAAAGAGTCCAGGTCCGGACGGGCTCCCACTCACATATTATAAAACCTTTCAGAACCTCCTCCTCCCCCATCTCTTGAGGGTCTGTAACCAGTCTTTACTAGGCTGCCCACTCTCCAGAGACATGACGGAAGCACATATCTCCCTCATACCAAAAGAAGGGAAAGACCCTAAACAATGCTCCAGCTACAGGCCCATATCCCTCCTAAACATAGACCTCAAGCTCCTAGCCAAGATGTTAGCTAATAGGCTAGCCGTCCTTCTCCCCCTCCTTATACATGGAGATCAGGTTGGCTTCATCCGGGCCAGAGAAGGCAAAGATAACACTTCCAGAGTGATCAATGTCCTCTGCCATGCCAAAATACTTTCTTCCCCCCTGCTTCTCCTTAGTACTGACGCGGAGAAAGCATTTGATAGGGTAAATTGGCATTACCTAAAACACACTCTGCTTGGGTTTGGCCTTCCTGATCCCTTTTTACGGGCAACTTTTGCCATGTATGAGCAAGCGTCAGCTAAGGTACAAGTAAACGGAAGCCTACCTGCCCCGTTCTCGATAAGCAATGGGACAAGACAAGGCTGCCCCCTCTCACCTCTCCTATTTATCTTGGCATTAGAGCCGCTCCTTGCTAACATTAGGCGAGATGAGGAGATTTCGGGTCTATGTTTGGGAGGCAGGGAACAAAAAGTTGCAGCATTTGCGGACGACGTTCTTATGATGACAACTAACCCTAAAACTTCCCTACCACAAATTCAAACCCACCTAAATAGCTTCAGCTTAGCCTCGGACTTCAAAATTAATGCTGGCAAATCCCTGGTTCTATGCATGGGAATCTCTCAATCCAAAAAGAGCCAGTTGATGATAGACTCACCCTTTAACTGGTCTTCACCTACTATTACATACTTAGGGGTCAAACTCAGTCCCAACATACACAACCTTTTCTCCCATAACTATATCCCCCTTAGAAATTCAATTTTTGAGGCCATTGACAAATTAGCGCAATCCAATCCAACTCTCTCTTGGTTCGGCCGCAAGAACCTCCTTGCATCACTAATCCTCCCTCGACTAACCTACCTACAACAGGTATTACCTATCCCAGTTCCCAAACAATACTACGAGCAAATTACCAAAAAGTTTAGAACTTTTATTTGGAACAGCAAAAAGGCGAGACTGTCGTATTCCCTACTCACTAGGCCTAGACATGCAGGAGGGATCGGAATGCCAAATCCCGAAACTTATGGTAGGGCTATCCTTCTTACTCGAGTGGTGGCCTGGTTGCGGTCCCCCCCACATTCTTTTACAGTGGAAACTGAAATAGATATCTTAAAGAAATCACCTAGGGCCCTGCTCCTTGGTTCTTGAATGGTTTTTCCAGGACAATATTCCCATTACCCAATAATAAAAGCCACATTAGAGGCCTGGAAATGGTTCTCGTCCTCGCACTGCTCTGTCCCATTTCCCTCTCCCCTCCTGACAGTAAAGGACATTGTTGATACAGCTCCTTCCCCCATAAGATCTGCGACCTCCCAAGGGCTTAGGTCTTCCTCACTACATATTAACACTTTGGCACTCCCCTCTGGAGAGTGGATGGACCACCAAACAACGAACGCTCTTTTAAACCCCCATCCATGTGATATTTTCACTATCGTATACCTTAGAGCTTATTTGAAACAACATATAAATATAGGGGATTTGTATCGCCCCACAGTGTGGTTTGAGTCGATTATCTCTCACCACTCCACTCCTAGGAAACTCATATCGCTGATTTATAGCAAACTTCGCTCACCTCCTATGCTTGCTAAACCATCATTTGTTAGTAGTTGGGAAAGAGATCTCAATATTGTGATCCCTTTTAATAATCTACCTAGTCTCCTGGGTTCTCCCCATGGCGCCTCCCGCTGCGTACGAATACAGGAAAATAGCTACAAGATCCTCACTAGATGGTATAATACTCCGGATAAAACATCATTGTACTCAGAATCAGCTTCAGGCGTCTGCTGGAGGTGCCTTGGGGAGAAAGGAACTTTTTTCCATATATGGTGGACCTGTCCCCCTATTCATAAATGGTGGACAGAGATTTTTGCTCTTTCAAACGAGATCTGTGGGACCTCTTTTCCGAACTCTCCGCAGCTAGCTCTCCTATCCATCCCTCTAACTGAACATGCAGTAAAACCGCCATACGTATTTGCTCAAATGCTAATGGCTGCGCGCCTTTTGCTTCCCAAACATTGGCTACAACCCCACGTCCCAACCATAGACGACTGGATCCAAAAAATGGACCAAATACATAGGTTCGAGGAGCTTTCTTTATGGGAGATGCGATCCCATGGAATTTTTCTCAAAAAGTGGCTCCATTGGTCGGTTTTCAGAAACCCCCATACAGTAAGTAAACTTGTAGTGTACGGGGACTGTAATACCCGTCACTACCAAAGTGTCACTTGGTGTGCTGTCGTCCCTCCTTAGTTATGGAGAAGTTGTTATATGTCGGTTTTATAAAATGTCATGTAATGCAATGCTATGTGATTTCCTGTTACTGAAACTTGCATGTACAGGCCTGCAGGGGTGTCATTCCAGCTTCTAGTCAATAGAGGGAGCTAGAGAGCCCTAGTTTATATAAGGCCCAGACAGGGAAGCAAAGGCCAGTCTAGACCACAGCTCAGAAGTTTCTAGAGCCTGAGGAAGTGTCCAGAAGTTGAGAGAGACAGAGGCAAAGATCAGGAAAGCCAGAGGTACTCAGAAAGACAGAGGAGGTACTTATAGAAGCCATAGCCAAGGATATAAAGCCAGAATTAGGTTAATGGGCCTTGGTGAAGAATTGCTGTATTCCAGGATCAGACAGAATTAGAGTGCAAGCTCCGGTGCTGCAAGTCCTGTGTTCAACACTCTGTAGTTACCCTGCTATAACTGAATTGCCTGCATCGACCGAATTGCAAAATCGACTGTATGCTAAGGAACTGCATTTCCATTATTGTCTCTGCTTGAAAAACTACTAAAGTTGGAGTTCTGTTTTAATGCTACGTTTCCTCAATTTATTCCTGCATCCGCAAACGGCGTGCCACCGTTTACTTGGCACTGGCGTCACGAACTATCTTTACCTATACCTGCCCTTGCAGAGAGTCAGCTGTACCAGGTTAGTGTATATTGCACTACATCACCCAGAAACACCTACTACACACAACTTGAGTACGCTGCACTTCTCCTTTGGCGTTCCACGAACAGGATACGCACGCTTTCTAGTGCAAGAAGCGTGAACTTTGTGCCTTATACAGTTGCCCTGTGACCAAAGTGACAAATTGCCTGTTTATTGCAAGTGGACTTTGTGGACTGAAAATCATACCCAAAGTGTACCAAAAAACTCTAAAAAGCGCTGTGCAGTGTTTCGCTGCACAGAGGAAGAAAACCGCCGCATTGGAATGTGGTTTTGTGGACTTTTTGCAATCCTGCTTGCTGTCAGTGAATGGACAGCGTTTTGCTAAAGATGGCCACCGGCTGCCTGGAGTAAAGTTTCCCGCGCCGCTGAGGACTTTCGTGGGCGGATCCCTGCAAAGACACAGAGAGTCCCGCCCCTCTTGATCATCGCACCGCCGCGGCCCTGCTTCTCCTGCGTCATCGGGTGCTCAGGACGTCCGGAACCTCGCGAGACTGGACCTGCGCAAGCCCGGCGATACCGGTAAGCACTTGTAACCGGAGGGAAGGGGAGTGTACCGGCCTCTTTAGTCGCCAGCGGCCACCTCTCAATAGACTACCATGTCAGAGCCAGGAGTGCCTGAGCAGCCGGCCCCAGGAGAGCTTGCGGCTCCTGATCACCCTACAGCCCCTAGCATGATGCCCTTTACCATGCCCTACTATTTCGGGGCCCCATGGTTCCCCCGCTACAGGGGAGAGACCCATACCCTACGGGACTTTGAAGAAAAGTTGCTGGCACTATTCCGATTATACCCTATAAATGCCGACCAGCAAATGGAAATCATGCTGGCGCAACTGGAGGGGGCTGCCCGCAGGGAAGTGTTATCATGGCCTGCTACTGAGCGGAGTACTCTAGAACAGATCTTCACCCGCCTCAGAGCCACTTTTGAGACTAGGACTGCCTCAGAGATAAAGATGCACTTCTTTGGCAAGAAACAGAAATCCGGTGAGTCCCTCCGTGACTTTGCCCTATCACTTCAGGAGGCTTTAGGGGCTGTAATCCAGATAGATCCCAAAGAGGCTGATAACCAGGACCAGACCCTGAGGGAACAATTTATCAACGGGGTGTCTAGTGAACAAATAAGGACCCAGTTAAAGATGCTGTCCGCCCAGCACCCTAACAGTGCCTTTCTGGACTTTAAAGAACTAGCTATAAAAATTCTGGGGTCCACAGTATCTCCTGAGTTGAGCGCCCTATCTGAGTCATCAGCCTGCAAGCCAAAACCGCTTGTCACTAACCGAGCTGAGGCCGGCCAAGCTGTTCAAGTGTCAGCTACCGATACTATTGCCATGCTGACAGAGCAAGTAAATCACCTCACTAAAAGTCTAGAGAAAGTGTGCAGAAAAATAGAGGAATGGGAAAAACCCATAATGCTAGATGAAGAATTCCTGTCACCTCCTAGGCCGTACCCACCTCCTTACCAAGAGACTCACCCCAGGGATCCTGGGAGGCGTAATAGAGGTCACAAGAAGCCCGTGTGTACATACTGCAAAAAGCTGGGACACACAGAATCCACGTGCTGGCAGTTAAACGGGCAACCCCTGAGGCTGAGGACCACCCCTCGGGAGGTAGAACACTAGGTCCAGAGGATCCAAATTGGATGCCACGTTATGTAGGATCCCATCCTAAAATCAATATAGAGATCAACGGGGTCCCCTTTGAAGCCCTATTAGATACTGGGTCTCAGGTCACTACTATTCAGCTGCCTGCATTTGAAAAGTTCTGGGACACCAACCAGTTGACCCAACCGCCTGAATCCTGGGTGGAAATTATCGCCAGCAATGGCAAACCAGTAAAGATTCATGGATACTGGGAACCCACCCTGCAGGTGGGAGAAGTAACCCTGCCTCAACAGGGAGTGATCGTAGTACAGGCCGGTGACAGAGGAGGACATCCTGTCATTCTAGGCACCAATGTCTTCAAAAACTGTTATTCAGAAATACTTGCTGTATTACATCAGACTTTGCCCACTGCTTCCTCTGCATCCAGGAGGGTGATTCAAAAGACTATTACCGTGTTAAGTGCCCAGCAGAGGTTTGCTAATGGGAAAGGAGAAATTTGTACTGCCAGGATCCGTGATATTAAGCCTGTGACTTTGCCTCCTAATTCTCAAACTCTTTTGTGGTGTCGTGCTGTCCTGGGAGTCGAAGGCC